>NC_134825.1:137714646-139069530 GCF_004210375.1 Tachypleus tridentatus
TCTTCGAAGAATTTTATACCAAATACTGTCACAAAAGCAATATCTAACGTTCTCATTTTATTCACTAAAGCAGTAGTTCATTTCTTACTGTTTGTTTTGCATCAGTATCCTCAGATAAATCGTCAAGATTGCTATAAATTCCGTTGTTTGGTAATTTTCATTTATTTTGTATTTTTATGGTGGTTACAAGGTCGGCAAAATTGGTCTAGTCTGTATTGAGTAAGAACAGAACAAATAATTAGTGAAAAAAGAATAAAAGAGTAAAACTGATGATTTAAATCGTCAATAAAGGCTCCTCGCAGCTTGAGGCACATTTTATTCGGCCCTATTCATAATATGTTACTGTAATATTCAAGTATCTGATTGTTATATTAAAAAGAAATAATGCAATAATACCACATTGTTAAACCTATATTGAGAAAATCGCTGTGAACCAGAAATGAAAGTCTATATCATTGCATCACTTTTAGGTTGAAATAATTCTACCACACCACTGCTTTACAATATGGTATAGAAGGTGTGCATTATCCAAACCCTTAACAATGTAATTTTTATTGTATGACACAAAAGTATGAAAAATAGTCTTAAAGAAGAGTATATGTCCGAAATTTTGATAATTCAAAGTGTTTTGTATTGTCATTTTGCAATAAATAAATAAATAAAATCCATTTTCTTTAGTTTATAATTCATCTTTTCTGGTATTAGTACATATTGCAAAAAACGATTGAGATAGTAACTTCACAAGCTTTGGTGTAACAAGGTTAAGAAAGGGCTCATGTGCCACAGTAACGTGAAGAAAATTTCATTATATTTATGGTATTTTTTACGTTTGAAACAATTATTTCATTCGTATGCGTTACATCAGATAAATATAGCACCGTTTAATGTTGAGACAATGGTGTTAAATCATTACATTACAGTATTGTAAAGATAATGTTCACACATCACTTTGTTACATCAAAGGTGAAATAAAAGGTATTATGTTATAAAGTCATTAAGATAACCTTATACTATTGCATAATAAAAGGGTTGACATAATATTAAGTTACTATAACGCTACAGTAATATTATCGAAATCTTAATACTGTGATATTTATTATACTACGTAATGTTGGGGTATAGTTTTAATTTACACAATGGTCACTACTTCGATTATTACAGCAAGCCGTATGGTCGGGTGGTTAGGATGCTCGACTGGTAATCCGAACGTCGCGGGTTCGAATCCACGTTACCCCAAACATACTCACCCTTTTAGTGTTATAATGTTTCGGTGAATCCATTGGTAAAAGAGTAGCCCAAGAGTTGGAAGTGGGCGGTGGTGACTAGCTAGATTCCTAAATTAGGGGTGGCTAGCGCAGATAGCCCTCATGTAGATTTGCACGAAATTCAAAAAACAAACAAATAATCTTCGATTGTAAACATGCCATAGAAACTGTGTTGCTGACATCACAGTAAAGTACCTCATGCACCAACCAAGATAAATATAACCCAGTCAAGAATGAAAATAAAGAAATATAAAATTGAAAACAAATTAAAAGCAGTTTCTACAAGAAATAGTTAACGTTTTTATATACATGGAAGAGGTATAAGCCAGACCAAATACCAAGCTCTGTTGAATATTGCTTCAAACTAAGGAATCGAGGTGATGTCAAATCGAATATAAATATGTTATACCAAGGCGGATGTGGGTGACGATCCTGCTATAGGAGGCGAAGTAGAGGTAAAAAACGCCCATTAAAACCACAAAATGTAAAACTGATTTTTTTTTTTTACGTAGCCCCCGCATGGAACTAATAACTTTCCATACCAGTTTTGGAGAAGGTGTATCCAAACTCTGAGAAGTTATTAATGAAAATACAATAGCCAGTATTGTTATATTTATAAAGATTTGTTTGTTTTGTTTTGAATTTCGCGCAAAGCTACACGAGAGCTATCTGCGCTAGCCCTCGTTTACCAACGAAGAGTGGGGATGGATCGCCGCATTATAACGCCCCCCTGCTGAAAGGGCGAGCATGCTTGGTGTGACTGGGATTCGAACCCGCAACCATAAGATTAGAAGTCGAGTGCCTTGACGACCGGGTCACGCCGGGCCTTGTTTAAAGATATGCACGTTGAATCTTACTTACTCACGTTTAGTGGAAACGTTTAACAATTACTTAACTCTATAGATGAAAATGTATAAAAATAGTTTTCATTTCAAGTCAGTGACTTATTCAGTGACTTACATTAAAATTTTGTATTTTTTAAAATACTTCTATTTAATTTTTATTAATTAATTTTTTATGTAACTTTCTAACTTTGTCGTGAAAATATTAATCAATATCTACGCAAACCTCTACAATAAAACTTCGTTATGTTGCCAATGAAAACATTGTTTAAATTTTCACTGACTTATATGAAAGTTCATTATACTGAAATACACACAGTCTTCAATATTTATTCGTCGACCTGTAGGGAAACTGTTATCATTTATTCATTGACTTACAATAAAATTCTATTATGGAAACTATAGAATCTATAGCTCTTATTAACTAAGTTATATAAGAAAGAGTTTTTATCTTTCTAGAAACACACAAGTAAAGGTTTAAGAAGGTTTGTTAATTAAAAAAACAACAACAACACATACACCAAAAAATACCACTTTCTAAATAACATGAAAAAGAATGTTTGTGAAAGAATTTGTTTCACTCCTACTTACCTGGAGAAAACTATCACATAATGAATGATGTGTGATCCTATAGTTGACAAGTGTAAATGCTATCTGACCAAGAGTTTATAGAGTTATACAATAATATAGAGATTTAAAGTGTATATCTAGATTCAAAATACTGATCATGATTTTATTTTGTTTAAATCGAAGTAACGTTTCGTTGTGGTGCTCATGCTAACTTTGCACTGACGTAAGTTGAAATTTCGTGTTGAGGAATATTTTCGCAAACTCAAATGATTATATTAATTTTTCTTACCTTAAAAAAATAATGTCTGTCTTTCAAAACTTAACATTTTAAGACTAGAATACTTATCTTCGTCACCAGGAATTATAATGTATTTAAACAGAACAGCAGCATATACAAAAGAAACGAGTATTGTTCAATACTAAAAGATACAAATTATGTCTTCTCTCCGTAAACTTTTTAATGGGTAATACTTGGGAACTTCTATCTCTGATCTGTGGAATTTTATCCAAACTTAGTTGATAAAATATAATTTAAGAAATAAAGCACTTTCATTTTAAAGACAAATTCAATCACGTTTTTTTCCAGATTATCTAAATACATTTTAAAGGATATCTTCAAAGCCACCTTTGTTGCTAAAAGACAACTTTAAAAATTTGAATAATAGTATCGTTTCTCGCTGACACCTCATTCACTACTGTACTCTTTATTTGTGACTCATACAGTTTGTTGATGTTGAAACATTTTGTTTGTACTTTTAGTTTTAAAAAAATCTATGTTATTGAGCGTGTTAACAAACGTAAATAAGCCAAATAATTCCACTTTCTGCTTCTAGAAAAGTACTAAGTGAAAATTCCTACCTTGCTGCAAAGCCCTACTCGAGTTGTTTTAGTCTTTACTCGGTGTTATTCGCTACGGAGGGAAGCATATGGACTCCCGGTTCGATGGTTGATAGCGCGCATCTGCGGCTTGCTCGCCCCGACGGCCCGCTTCAGGTATGTGTGTACAGGTGCGGTTATACGCTCCAGGACGGTAAATAATTCATGCAGATCTGTCAGTGGTTAATGTAGCAGCTTGTGTTCCATTATTTAAGAATGCGTAATCATTTATAAGAGGTTTAAATATATGATAACACTTATGCATTATAAATAGAGCAGAATGCCGAAGCGCCTCCTACGTCAAAAAAGAAAAATGCAATAAACAGCCAAACTAGTTCTTTGCAATTATTTATCAGAAATTTCGAATGAAACGTCATATAGCTTCACATTAATGAAACTTGAAAGGAACATAGTGGTGTAAGATATCTATAAAGATCAATAGACTTTCTTCCACCACACCTGTTAAAACCAAACAGTTGTCAGTAGCAAGTGGAAAAGTTTTTAAGTGAAACCATAAAATACTCCAGTTAACCTGACTGTTAAATCGATAATTATTTCCTCTTAAACCAATTTCATTTCTAATTTTATTCTGTATTTTTATATTGATATGCTTTCTTTTGCTCTGGGTGTAATTTATGATCAGAAAATACTCAAAGAGTGACCCAGTCAGAGTCTTGACTTGAATCCAATGAACACTTTATGGCAACACTTGAAGATTGGAATCCCTCAAACATCCCCAACTGACTTGTAAGAATTGGAACAATTTTGCCAGGAAGAATGAACAAACGTTACATTGTGCAAATCTGCTAGGGACCTATTCAAAACAACTCACAACAGTGATTGTTTCCCAAGGTGTTTCAATCAATTACTGACTTAGGGACCTGAACACTTACGCAATCAGTAAATTTCAGTTTATATATTTTCTTTGCAGGCAGGTTTTGCTGACATTCAACCTCCTTCTCACATAACAGTGTTAAGTTTGATTATTAGAATTATGAATAAAAACAAATTCATTAAAAATTGTTTATATTATATGTATTTCAGCAAAATATGACACTATTGGTTGGGGATGAGTACACGGGATAGCGTGCAAATTAGTAATTTGCTATTATATAACTGTCTTATTTTCTGATTTTGCATATTACATATAACCAGTTACGTGACTTACTTTAGATACTTTCTAAACACACATATTTGTCAGAATCATGTTTCTCGATCACCAGAGCAAAACATTTGTCATTTAGTTAATTCTGTAATTATTTAAACTGTATTTGAGTTGGTTATCTTTATCACTATAGATCATTTTGTGAATAAATATGTTTTTCGATTATTAATTTACCTTGTAACAGCATCACCTTACTTTTAGGTATTCAATGCTAAGATTGTCTTGTGGGTTTTTCTTAAGAGTGTCGTTGTGGTGTTTTATCGTATAGCTTTGTGCCAACAAGAAAGAACGATATTTTTCCGAATTTTGGGGAAACTCTGAACTTATGTAGAACTTGTATTAATAATAAATAAAAGGTCAATAAATGAATAAGGTATATTATTGTTTGTTTGTAAAAGAAAAAATTATTTGTTCGGTGAAAACATCCCTTGTGCCAATATTAATTTATAGAATGTGCAAACCTTCCGGGATAAGTTTGGTAACTTGATGGGACGCGACTCGAATAAGAAATGATTAAAATAAACTTATTACATTCTGTCTTTTGTAATAAAGTTTTAAGAATATATTTATTTGTTTGTTTTGAATTTCGCGCAAAGCTACACGAGGGTTATCTGCGCTAAACGTCCGTAATTTGGCAGTGTAAGACTAGAGGGAAGGCAGCTAGTCATCACCACCCACCGCCAACTCTTTGACTACTCTTTTACCAACGAATAATGAGATTGACCGTCACATTATAACGCCCCCACGGCTGAATGGGCGACCATGTTTGGTGCGACGGAGTTTAAGAATATAAACAGATGTTAAGTCACCAGTGAAGATCATAACAGAAGAGTTATTATTATATTAAAGTTGTCTGCGATTATTTTAGTGACACAATTGGGTGATAGGGAATAGTGGAAGTAATTTTATTATGTTCAATTTTTTTCTGACAATATTCAAAATTATTCATATGGATTTATGACTAGTTTTATGGAAAATCTTTCGTAAGATAAGTTTTGGATAGTCACTAAGAGGAAAGAAGACAGTTAGTTATTACGAGTCGCACGCTCGCATCTCCGTCGCACCAAACGCCGTGGGGGCGTTATAATATTATGGCCAATCCCACTATTCGTTGGTAAGAGAGTAGCCCAAGAGTTGGCGGTTGGTGGTAATGACTAGCTGCCTTCCTTCTAGTCTTACACTGCTAAATTAGTAACGGCTAGCGCAAATAGCCCTCGAGTAGTTATGCGCGAAATTCAAAGAAAGAAAGAAAAGAAGACTACAAATGGGGCGTAAAAGCAAAACCTGTGAGTGAGGGATTGAAATAAGGGGGTGTGAAATGAGACGAGTTAAAACCTAATATGAATGTTACTTATAACGACGAAATTTGAATGATTATGTCTGGGAAAGTAGAAATGTGAAGTTTAAAGAAGATTTCTGAAAGTGATGTTGTTATATACCGCCAACAAATATGTTGGCACATGATGGTTCCATCCTGCTTCTCATAGCAGCACCACATAATTGTTTATAAATGGTGTCATTAAACATAAATATATTCAATTATACATAAGACGTTAATATAAGGTCTGCTACATTTTTAAACACGACATTTTTAATATAGTCCATTTAAAGAATTAGATGAGTGTATGATATCACAAATCCAACCACACTATATTTGTCTTATTAAGCATTTAAAGAATTTGGGAGGATGTGATGTAATAATAATAGAAGATAAGAGTGTATCTTGTCTATTAAGGATCGGTATTAAGAAATTTTATTTCACACATGAAGAACATGCATAAGAAACTGTAGAAACATTTAACTAAAGTGTGTGTGTGGTGTCGCTAACACAAGAAGGCAAGTTTTGTAAGATGGGAGTAATAAATGTTGTCTATAAAATTAGAAATCACTTGTGTGGGACAAAAGAAATAATGGATCTTTAGGAGTCTCGTGTTTATGGATCTTGGATAGTAAATAAAAGAGGTGTTAGTTATTTGAGTCACTGTCTTACGGTAAGAATCGCCACAGCAACAATCTAGTAACATGAGATATTAGATAAATTTCTATCAGTTTCAGCCATTTAGGGTTCAGAACTGCTGATTTCTTTGTCTTCTGGTTTTATCACATCTTGGTTTTAAGGTTGAGATGGCTTAGTCTTCTTCCTCAGATAGGTTGGCTGATGATGATGACGTACATAACCGATATTTTTTGTTTGTTCGCGACATGTTGAAATAAAGTAATAAACTGCAGGACATTTTTCTAAGGCTGACATTCAGTTTGACGAAATATTACTGCTATTATTGAACATAAAAGTTCTTGGAAAAACGAACTAAGTGGTAACTTTTGCATCTAAAGAGATATTATCATTAGTTAGTGTATCAGTTACTGGCCTTTGGCGTTTTATGCTACAATTCACAATAAAACTGAAAGATCATGAAAACTAAAACGCCTGATATAGCTGGAAAGTTAGCAAGTCTTTCACAACGTAAATTTGATTTGGTTTGTTTTGGATTTCGCACAAAACTACATGGCGGCTTTCTGCACTAGCCGTCCCTGCCTTAACAATGTAAGACTAGAGGGAAGGAAGCTAGTCATCACCACCCACCACCAACTTTTGGGCTACTTCTTTATCAACGAATAATGGAATTGATTGTAACATTATAACACCCACACGGCTGAAAGAGTGAGTATGTTTGGTTTGACGGGAATTCGAACTCGTGACTCTCGGGTTACGAGTCGAGTGCCTTAACCACCTGGCCATGCTGTGCCCACAATATAAGAATAAATAGGTTTGTATGAGACATAACTACACTAAAATAACAGTAATTTCAGTTGTTCTAGTTACCTTTCGTAGTTAAGTGCAAAGCTACACAATCGGTTATCTATGCTCTGTCCATCACGGTATCGAAACCCGGTTTCTAAAATTTTCAGTTTGCAGACATACTGCCGTGCTATTGGAGCCAGTTTTTTCTAGAAATATTCAAGTGGTAAATTTAGGTTAGCAGTAACTATAGGAACATACAGCACTAAAACAGGTGTTCTATTTCATGCAGTTATTACGTATTATAATTTATCTCGGACACATCTCCGTTTTATTATGTTACATACGTTACGTATTCTGGTTTCAAACAGTCGGAAATTTTAATTTTAATTTAGAAGTTAATGAAATGTTAACATATGTCAAATTTATAATATTTGCCAACCAGATTAATAAACACAATTTTCTTTTTAACACAAATATATTTTAATATACAAACATAAATAATACAGTTTACAATAACAGTTATTATTAATAGTTTTTACAAATGATGATTTATATACAAAAGTCTCACAAAGTTACAAATAATAACGAGTCTTTTATCCGATCTAGAACCTAATATTATATTAACAATCCAGGTGAACAAAGAGCGAATTAATTCTGAGTTGATATTGTCACACTTCGCTTAAGCTAGCGAGTTCCATTGACTCACACAGGTTATAAGCTCACTTCTTACCGGGGGAGATATTTAATGTCCTCTTAGAAATAATACCGCCCGAAGTAATTCACTGAGGTCGAAAAGTTTGTAATGCTCGAAATCTATAAACGTTCCTGGTCCAGTTCTATAGCTTTCCGATTAATAGACATTAATAAGAGTTATAGCTTCCGAGGCATATATAGCACACTGATTGCAGCTAAACAACAATATTCTTCTTCCGTCTCTCGGCTAGCCGCTTTTGATAGGAATCATGCAAGTTTGTAGAAAGTTCAGCAATGTTCTAGTGCGTTTTCATAAGGCAAATATTGTTGATTTTTATTTTCAAGAATATTTTACAAATCAAATTTCGAAAATAGGTGGGACATGCGCAATACACAGGAAAATCCTACAAAACTATACAGAAACAAGCGTAGGCACTAAACCAAACGTGCAACAGTAAATCTGTTAGAATTAGAACGAAGTTTGAATTCACTGGCCATAGTCATGAACTCCTTGAAACAGAATTATGAGGGCTAGTAAACTTCTGTGTCTATCAGAAACCTAGCTTCTTAATATATTAAGTATACCTAGTATACCTTAATTGGTATACGTACATCTAGCTCCACCTAGCTTAGTTAGAGCTGGGTTAACTACGAACCTCTTTCATGCAAACTGTCTGCTGTGTTCCCCAGAGAGTCAGGTTCTGTCAGTTTCAAGGAAATTTGCCACAGCATTTACTACACGTTGCTAAGTTGGTGGCTAATACTGATATACTTACCTACTTTGCAACTCGGCAAATTGCTGATATTGTGGATTGGTGAGAACCTGTTGAGCTATCAAATAGAGCCTACAGTTTTGCCGTATTTTCTGTGCTGCAAAATACAGACGGTTTCTAAATCACTGCCCTATTCCTCTCATCCTGAACAAATATCAAGTACCCCATGGACAGGCCTTGCTGTGGCATAAATCCTATAGACAAATTTTGTAATTTCACTCATATTGTTATACAATATGTTTTTAAGCAACATTTAAATTTTTCCTGGTAACAGTTTTTTTAATTTTCTTTAAAGAATTTCATGTCATTCTTAAAATTTGTAACTAAAGTTTCTAATTGCAGTGTATAGTGTGCAGGCATAACCCTGCCTGCACACTGCACACCAGTAAGATTACATCACATTCCCATTTCTAACCCTCTGAACGAGTTTAGTGGTGGACATGCACCATCTGTCAATGGAATGCAGTAAGCTTCGTCCTAAGAAACCATCCACCACTTCCAACCTCTGTTCACTACTCTGAATTAATCTTAACCAAAGTTGGATTTGTTCTGCTCTGAGTAGCTATAGCCTAGGAGTTGGGTAGATATCTCAAGCTCACTAGGTGCCATTAAGTAATGGTGAATCTCAGGAGTATTTCAGACCAATCCTCCTCAGGGTGTATCATCTTTTCGATTGCATTAGATGCAAGTAGATCTTTTAAATCCATATTTGCAGATTTACCAATGTTATGGACCTTTGGAGCATTTGCAAAAGTCATATGTTCAGGAGAGAACTTTTCCTGGACTCAGCATCTCATATAACCATCTTTCTCTCAGCTATAAACCTATACTTCTTGGTTGTGAATACTTCTACGTCCACGGAATTTCATCCTTTTCATCAGAAAAGTTTCTTTAATTTGTTTAAACTAAAAAGACCAATAAGGACTAACATGCACGTTTTAATTTAAGAAAATTTACTACAACTTCTGATGGCATGGATAAAAAAAATTCCTTCTTTTTACCTATTTATGTTTTTTTCTGATAAACCTAATTTGCTGAGAAGCATCAGATGAGTAAACTTGTTTATAACAGTAAAATCAATCAAGTAAGAGGAATGTTTGTATTCGATAACTTGATTGAATTTCTTTAAATGTAAAAGAATGAGATTGAACAAGTGCAAATAAAAGGACAAACTCTTTATTACTACCAACAAGTAAAAAACACAGTATACATAATTTCACAGGCATAACCACAGTCAGTTCTACTGAAGTACATTTAGCTTCACAATTTTTTCTCTTAAAATTAACTTCCATTGAATTAAGCACACTTCCCTTAAAATATGATCTTAACTTTATGATCTCCTATTACAACTGGTTAAAGTAAACAAGTCTGAATGCAAGAGGCAAAATTTTCTTCTTTGTCCAGTCGACAGCATAACCTCTTGACTTTTATTTTCTCAAAGCATTAGTCACCTGTGCTGTTTAAGCAATGCCAGTTGGGGTAGCTAAAGGCATTAAAGTGCTAATCCTTTCAACCATACGGTGCTATATGTTACTATCATTTGGGGCAGAACAGGCAATATTTACTATAGAGAACAAAGCAACTTGAATAAGGCAAACTTAATAGCTCTTTGAACTATGTATTACTGTCACTACATGAAGTAGCTAAAGAAGAGAAAAATTGTTGGAGTTTCTATATCACTGAAACAGGTTAAGAAAAGGGTATATCTACGTGTCGCTATGTATTGACATGTTTATATTTGCCGAAAACTTTAATAAGGTGACACATGAAAGAATATCTAAGAAAATGACATTAGTCGAGGTTGGAGAAAGAACAGTTAATTGGATTGTAAAATAATTAAATGATAGAATAAAAAGGCTATTAGTAATGGAGCTCCATGAAGTTGGGTCCCTTTTACTAATGGAGAACCTTGAGGTCAGTGCTTTGGTCTTTACTATTTTTATTTACGTATCGATATTGAACTCTTCGTTAATAGTAGAAATAATGATGTCTTGAAGTAATTGCAGAATGGTTTGAATTAATTGGTAAAGCAGGCGAGTAGTTGGCCTTTAATTACACTATGTGCAAGGTAATGTATTTAGTTTATCAGGGTTTGGATCACATATTTAATATAAATCGGCACCCATTCACTTGCTTGAGTGAAGAGTAGTGTTTTGAGATTGTGACAGATAAGCCATTCAGGCCATTTAGGCATTACTCTGTTGCTGATAGTAAAGTTAATAGAATTGTAAGGTATATTTATAGACACACTGAATACAAGTCAAATTAGGTAATTATTTATCAAACAAGTAATTAATTATACCTCACTTACAATACAAGGTTGACCTCTTTATGTAAAAAAAAAGGATACTGACCTATTTCAAAAGATGAAAAGGGAAGCTACTAAGATGATTTGAAGAATGGAAATATTATTTTAAAGAGATGCGTTGAGATATCTTAAATCATTTTCTATTGAGGAAATAAAGGTAAAGATTATCTTACTGAAATCTACAAGATCAATAATATACAAGTCTTCGGTTTTTCTGTGTTGAATTCTGAAGATAATAGGACAAGAGGACAAGTTACTTTCTGTAAAAGGCAGTCTACACCACGGTTAATACAGTTTTATTTTTCTTTCAGAACTGAGTGATTTATAGAATGGCTTGCCATTAGTCAGCTCTTTAGAGGAGTTTTTTTTTTTTTTGTGGAGGGGAAAATTAATCATTTCCAGAAAAATAAAGATTGTGTTTGAGATTTCAGTGTTCTCAACTGTGTGCGCGTTCAAAGACACCCATGAAGAACCAAACGTCAATCTTGTTATAGATTTTTTTCTCATTTATTTATAGCGACCAGACATGATCAGTTAGTTAAGGCACTCAACTTGTAATCCCCGTCGTACCAAACATGCTCGTCTTTAAAGCCGTGGGGGCGTTATAATGTGACGGTCAATCCTACTACTCGTTGGTAAAAGAGTATCTCAAGAATTGGCGATGGATGGTGATGACTAGTTGCCTTCCCTCTAGTCTTACACTACAAAACCATTGGACGGCTAGCGCAGATAGCTCTCGTGTAGCTTTGCGCGAAATTCAAAACAAACAAACTGTTTATAGCATCTACATTTTAAACAATATCCAAATCTCGCGTAATCACACTTGTTTGTTTTTTTTTTCAGAAGAAAATAAGCTTTGTTTTGAAGAACACACTGCCATTATTCATGTTTTTACAGGTGTTTTAACGCTTCAAACTACTCAGCGGTTGTCCTTAATGATCAGCTATATAGAAATGTATAAGGTATGTTGTTTGCATTACTTTGGCAGTCCTCATTATTAGGTACCCAATGGTGCTTCGCCACGATTGCACCAAAGTTAAATACGCCATGATTTCTAAATAAAATTAGTATTTTTTTTAGCAAAACCATACTGGCTATCTGTCTGTCCACTACAGAAATTGAACCCCAAAGTTTAGCTTTGTAAGTCCATAGGCTTACTGCTCCCACAAGGATAAAGTATGGTGTGCAGGCATACCATGTCTGCTACCATCTGGAATAGAATATTTTAAGTTATTGAGTAGTTAGATCAGGATTGGCAGATAAGTTTTATATGGCGTATTATAATGAAAAAAAAACAACATTATATAGTTAAAGAATGCCATACATTTATATATTTTATTAATTTTTAAAGTTACAATATTGGATGTATACTCATACATACTGTAATATTGTATTTATTTATTTATTTGATCTTTTTGTATCATTTCTGATGAAGAGTATTACACGCTATTGAATCTTCTAAAACATAGATTCGTTTTCTTTTTTTTTAACATTTCTTCAGTACATCTAAGTTCCTGTCAGACAAGAAAATGCTCTTGCATGCCGTATTTGATACGGGTCTCAGCTATTCGCCATCCCGGGTTTATATTCTGCACAGTCATGGTAGCAGCATATGGTCAAAGTTTTCTAACATTATCTTATTCTAGTCACATTAGCACTGTGTTTTTAGTTAGATGACATCTCATACCAGTAATAATATTTCACCGTATTTTTAACCTCAGTTAAAAATAGTCAGAATTGAAATTACCTATTCTGATTGGCTTTAGATGTGAATTATATTGACCAGTTAGCTGACCAGTGCTATCAGAGACAGAAGTCAGACACTATCGTTCACTGGATAAAGAAAGCAAGTTGATTTTTGGGATCCAACGAATTTCTTAAAATCAGTTCACTCTTAATTTGTGCATAGGACAGCTCGTTCAGCATTTAGTGTTGAGATAATCTATTTTGCAAGAAGGAAGACTTGAAGACTAAAGATTAACTAACTTGAAGTTGAGACTGCTTGTGGTTGTAGATGGGTAGGTTTTTGAGTTTTTGTTTTGTGAATAAATAATTTTGTTTATTGTATCAAAATTTTCTCCAGCCATTTTATGTTCATACAAATTTAACACTCAATTCAAATACCTTTAATCCCAATGTTTCGTAATTTTCCTCCGTTGGATTCTGGTGATATTGTAGATAATATTATCTGATACTTATTGGAAAGTCAGGTTTTAGCTGAACATACTACAGGTGTTTGATAATACACGCAATATATACGAGTGTGGATGCAGTAATTCGCTAAGGTGTTTGTGTTTTTCTTTTAGCAAAGCCACAAATGCTATCTGCTCAGCCCACCGAGGGGAATCGAACCCCTGATTTTAGCGTTGTAAATCCGGAGACATACCGTTGTACTAGTGATGGGGGGGGGAATTCGCTAAGGAAAGAACATAGTTTTGGACAGATTGGGTGCCAGTCTTAATATATGGTATATTTGGACAATAGAAGGTTCATTAACGCAGTTCATAATGATATTAAGATTATTAATATTTCTTCTACGTCTTTAGGTACTTTGATGCAAGCAATAGGTTTTGGAAGTACTTATAATCACTGTTGTTAGCTTGTTTCTCCTCTATTCATATCTGAAGCTGTGTATTAGTGAAATGTTTACTTTCTGATTATCCTATCAATCTCTTTATTTCCTAATTTATCTGTATGAATGTAGCTGTGCACTAACATCGTTTTACGAACTTGAATTACTTGTAAACCAAACGTTAATAGCCAAAGAACGGTCTTCACTGCCAGCTACATTACATTTGTTTAACTCTGTATTGGATTTTAGCTCAGCAATTCCTGCTGTCTCGCGCTGCCACGTTCAGTGTGTGATTGATGTACACGTTGTTCGCTTCACGAGCGCACCTGCTACTATTTGAACGCATAACGACGAAAAGGCCAGGGTGTATAGTGCACGTGCAGAGGGTGGTAATCTAGGTGCTCGCCAGGCGTGAACCCGAGGGTCGGGCGGGGCTCGTATTTGTCATGTCGTCTACTTAGGCTTTCACACTTTCATTAACGAGAAAAATTTGAGTACATTTTGTTATGTAGAACTCGCCATTTTGAATAAACTACTAACCTTAGATCGATACGACTGGTTTTATGTAAACTCATTTTGTAGTTTAAACTACCAAATTGAGTTACAACATTATATGGGATGTGTAATGATAATTTTATCAATTTGTGATCATTAGTTACAAAACGTTGCATTTGTCACATTAATTGACAAACAATTTTCATTTTTGCTCCTTTCTTAGCTGAAGAAAAACTAATACAAAGTGAATTTTAATAACTAATTTAAAGTGACAAAAACACCATATCTAGACTTGATTTTGTATGTTCCATGAAGATATTAACTGCTACATACAAAAACAACATATCTAGACTTGATTTTGTATGTAGCAGTTAATATCTTTTTGGAACATTATTCTTAGAATTGACAACTGTCAGTTTAATGTGCATAACCATAGCCTTGGTATAAAACAAAAATCTCAACATGCTTTTTTCCCAATGTAATTCAGAAAAGCGTATTTATTTTGTTCAGGGGCTGAGAGAATTTTGAATGTTTGATGAAGAATGAATTTATAAAGTCTCGTCAATAAAAATTTTAATTAGTTATTGTTGAGGTTTTAGTAAGTGTTTGAGACCTCGTTTGGCACGACAAAACAGCTGTGCTACATTTCCCAGAGGCTTAAGGTATTGAATCCACCCTCGGTACGTTTTACTCCTCATGACAACTCAACAATCACGTGCTGTTTGTGGCGCCTAGCCTGTATCGATCTCGTGCACTGCGGACACCTGCGCTGCTCCCTATCAGGCCCTTATTACTCAGGTAATCGTTATTTGTCGTTTGTCAAAGGAAATCTCTAGTGCTAAACCCGTAATCGAAGTTTGCTTCTCACTAAAGATGGACTGTATGAATAAAAACAAGATATAAACAATGATCTGTCAAGCTCACTACGTTGCACCTCCCAGAACACTACAGTTTAAACTCTTACATTTTATTCTACTTTGCTTAGTTTCACACTTCTTAAGATATATTTCTTTTTTTATATGTAGGCTACTTTTTCGAATATTCAGTAAAGATAATATGCTGTAGTAAAATAAGGTATCCTTTATGTGGTAATATTGATGGACATAAAAGTTGATACTTTTATTCACTCAATTTTTAGCATATAAAATCAAATCTGAAGATTACTTCGACAAGAAACGGCAAATTTTGTCTTTTGTACAATCATCTAGTAACATCAAAAAAGTGGCATGACTTTGTGATCTTTAAATATATAATTATTTTCAGATGCTTTGAATGAGTCGTTGCAAGTGCTTATTTTGTAAATAATAAAAAGCTGATAATTATATTCTAAACTTAGTTATTGCTATTCAACTGTAAAACCTAATTCAGTGCATGCTCTAATTAATATTCAAGTAAAACAAAAGATTATGTTATAAAAATAAAAGATACTTAATTACTTTATTATGACTGGTGTAATAACATCACTGGTGAATGGTATCTGTCTTTACTGTATTATAAGGTTTACTGTATCTCATATTTTCATCTCTTTCATAGCAGTTTTCATTTTACTTAGGTTACAATATCATACTCTATAATGTTTGCTTTCCTGTTCCGGAAGAATGCTTTTCTCCTGATCTGTATCACATTATATTAGTTCTTGTTTTCTCTCATATGATACTGTTTCTAAGACCTATCGTCCACTATATATAATTTGTATTATATTCATATGCTTTCTTATATGTATATTTTTCTTTTTTAAATCTGTGTTTCGATGTTTTACATATAATTGTCATTGTTTTTATCGATATTCTGAATTTTTCGATCTCTTTTTTTATTACGTTTTCATGCGTCATCTCCATTTAAGTAGTTTATGATGTTTTCTCTATATCATCTTTTGCTGTTCTTTTATCTTTGCCCCCGCTAGTACAGCGGTATGTCTCCGGATTTACAACGCTAAGATCAGCCGTTCGATTCCCCTCGGTGGACTGAAGAGATAGCCCGATGTGGCTTTATTATTAGAAAAACACCAAAACACTCTTTCATCTTTCTTTCCTGGTGTGCGCCACACCTACATTTCTTTCTCATAAATGTAGTCCACAGGTGTGTTGTGTGTTAGTTATTAGTTTCTTATTTCTAGCCACTTCCTTACCACTGTTTGTTCTTCATATTCTAATATTTCTAAACACCTATTTTTATTTATATATAATAGATTTATATTCTAGATCACAGTATCTAACATATACTTGCATTCATGGATGCATTATTCTAAACTATATTCTTTCATGTTAGCTGTTTTCTTCTGACATATGTACACCACTTTACGTTTTCTCTATTACACCCTATTAGTTAATTTTCTTCTATCCAATATTATATGTATATAATATTCATGCCCTTCTACAGCTATATTATATGCATGTGTAAAGTCATGAACTGTTTACACGTATCAGTTTTTCTGGATTGAATTATTTTTACCAGATGGTATATTATTCTGCCTTTTAATAATCAGTTTCCTCATAAACTATTACTTTTTTGTCCATTATGCACATTAAAATATTCCAAATGTTCTTGTATTTCCTTTATCTTCCTGTTTTACAGCATACTTTATCAACTACAATTACTTTTTCTCGTGATCTACTTTCACTAATGACACAGCAGTATGTCTGCGGACTTACAATGTTAAAAATTAAGTTTCGATACCTGTGATGAGCAGAGGAAAGAAAGCCTGTTGTGTAGTTTTGTGCTTAGCGACAAAAAAACAAACTTCTGATCTACAAACAGAATCAAATAGTTTTTGACTTTCTGATTTTTTACTGTATCATATAGCATTTAAGGCCTATCGTCTCCTAAAACTTTAAATTAATTTAACTTATCTTTATCACAGTATTTCTTTCTTATAACCTCCAATTTTAAAGTTTTCTGTTTCGTATTTAGATACGTGAGAAATACTAGACTTTGAAAGAGCAGACCGTGAAATGGAATAGTAAGTGAATGCAATTAAATGTATAATTGTTTTTACCACATCCTAGTGTTATAACATTTTATATTTTCTGTATACAAAATTGTTTTATGGTTTATATAAAACGAATTCATATCATGGTCTGTTCTTTCAAAGTCTTTTATTTCTCAACTATGCCAATTGTTCCTCCTGTTGTCTTTATTCGTTTTGACAGTTTCACATTTCTTTGTCTTCTATTATGCATTCATGTCTTTTGGTTATATACATTTGGTTATTTTTGTTATATTCTCTTGTTATCTGTTATTCTTTAGACTTTTGTCACTCTGGTTTATTTTGATATTGTAACTGGTTGTTGTCTATTTTTCTGTGTCTAAATTATTGTTTTATAATAAGTTGATTTAAATAAAAGCTACGCATTGGAATATCCACGCTGTACCAACCGCGGATATCAGACCATGGGTTTTAGCGTAATAAACCCACAAAAATCTTTGGACAGAACGTTTTCCAACTACAGTTTAACACTGCACAATACATTTTCTTAACCTACCGTGATACCATAAGTATACCTTTAGCTTTAAAGTAAATAAAAATCTACCCCTTTCATTTGATTTTGTGCTTTGTTAGAATAGTTATTTCTGTTTTACATTTGTTTACACTAGGTATAATCCAAATAATAAATAGTTTTTTCCCAGTGTGTTGTTGTGTTTCTCTAAGTTCTAATAGATGGAATGTGTCTATATTATTCCATTCTTGAATCTAAACTCTTTTCAGCCTCTCATGTGTTAATACTATTACAATTCGTACATTTAACGCTATACACAGTATCTTTTCAATCATAGCTAGGTAACTCAATTCGCAAAATGACAGGGTATGGTCCAGTGGCTAACGTGCTCGGTATGCAAATCCGAGCGTTCGTGGCTAGTTGCTGCAAAACACACTCGCACTTTGGAATCATACACGTGCTATAAAAGTGACAGTAAAATTTGAATGTTTATTAACAGAAAAGTAGCTTAGGAGTTTACGATGAATGCTGTTGAATGGATATCTTACCTCTGTTCTATTTGTCCAAAATTAAAAACTGCTTTGCACGGAAAACCTTTTTTGTAATTTTGCACGGAAATTCACCGACAGTCAAATAGGCTTTCTACAAAAATAAAAGTTTAACACCTTTCCCAGAAAAAATAATTTTACTCAAAATAGAAAGTTCATTCACCTTTCAACTAGTTGCCATATTACTTTTACCCCAGTTTACAAACTAGGTATGGATGAAATGATGCTCTTTTCTTTGGGAAAACTTTTCAGAAAACTAGTTACTTTTTACCAATACAATTTTCAAATAGTTTTTGTATTCATTTGAACTGTGCATAACTTGAGCTATAGCTAACAAGGCTTCTGTATATCTTTGAGAATTATGGTGAATCTAAGTCCAATTCAAATGAAGATAGGTGTTGTTTTTCTAAAAAAGATTGATTTTGGAAAAAAAATATTGATCATTAGTTGAAAATAAAAAAGAAAGATGTCTTTCCTTGGTGCTAAATGGATGGTCACACATAAGTATCCTTTAAAATGTATTAAAAAGCATATTTAATTTACAATGATGGAACTTGTGTAGATGTAATCTATGTATGTATGTAATCTCTAATAATCAAGAGAAAGTATTGTTCTTGGACATCCATTCTCTTGTATGTAAGGAAAAACTAATTCTATAGAATAAATGACAGCTATTTAAAAAAAAATACAACATGAAAAGTGACTGAAAACTTTGAAAATTAAATATGTTCATATGTTAGTAAACTTTCATGTAGTTCTTTCAAACTTTGTTTTCCTATAGAGCATAAGGTCTAAACATCCAGGTTAAAAATTTAACCAACTTATAATTGAAAAATTCCCCTGACTGAAACAATGAACCTAAAACATACGTTGTATTTATGCTCTATAGGCAACCACAAATGTAAGATACCTTAAGAAATAGTAAGGCAAATCTTAAACTTGATTTTATTTATTTATGTACAATAAAAAGAAGTCCATTTTATTTCCTTATTCTTATTAGAATTATTAGTCAAACTTTTATAGTGTTATGGATCATCTAACACTTCATTTGCCATATTTGGATAATCTAAACAATTTATCATAACTACAATGTTGCCTTTGTCGATCTATAATGTATCGTAGTTGCTATAAAATATTCATTTCTCCTTTTGCTGACTTCTATTTTCAAAGCCTGAGGGTCGCGGGTTCGAATCACCCTCACAACAAACATGCTTGCCCTTTTGTTTGTGGGGGCTTTAAAATGTGCCGTTTATTCTACTATTTGTTTGTAAAAGAGTAAACCAAGAGTTTTCGGTGGGTTGTCTTCCACTGCTAAATTAGGGACGGCTAACGCAGCTAGTCGTGTAGCTTTGAACGAAATTCTAAACAAACAAACAATCTGTTTATCAGAATCTTAATATATTCATCACTGTTTTTGTTTTATACGAAAAGTTTTTGAAAACACTGACACAAGCCCATCATTTAGAATTTATATAAAATAAACATATCCTGTCTAATGCAATGCTTTGTTAAGTCAGATAAAGAAGTTTATATTGTGAAAATGTTACGTGTTTGTTTTATTAATAACAGTGTTTTTTGAAATTACGCACAAAGTTATACGATAGGCTATCTGTGCTTTGCCCATCACGGGCATCGAAACCCGCTTTTTAGTGGTACGAGTCCGGAGACATACCGCTGTATCTCTGCGGAGCTTTAATAATAGAAAATGATCAGACATTCATTATTCGAATGCACACAATCACTGTATTTTCTCTCTCTTGCAAGTAAAAATGTAATTTAAGATCAAAATAAAAATAAAGCAAGTAAAAATTTACACACAAACAAAAGTCAATCCAAATTTAAAGCAAAATCGCTCGACTTAATTCTAAAATTTAAGCAAAATTAAATATGTAACTTTATTGCACAGTCACAGCCCCAAAGTGCAGAGCACAGACTTGCTGCGAAGAATTGCAAATTAGAGATCCTTGCATTCATAGTTTGAGCGGACTAACCACTAAGCCATGCCAATTTCTGGTTGAGATGGACGTTCCCTCCTTTCTAGTGATCCTGTTTATTGGAGCAACAACATTGTTTCTGATAGTCTTTCATCCACTTGAATTTGATCTGATAACCTAACCACGTAAAGCTTCTTGTCATGCAAACTTAATGCCAAAGCAAAGTACCTTTCTTGCGGGGTATAAAATAAACTATAATACCTATGTCATATCCTATAAGGTAGTAATAACGCTCTCTATCTTTCTACTGATAAAGTTATATACCTTACTTCTTCGTAGGGAACAAAAACATATATGCCATTTGAAAGTTCTTAGTAATAGAACTAGTAAAAAGATAATATACATACCGAGATGGCAAAATCAGTGTTATCAGTTATATGAAGAACCTTTGTTATTAACCATAACGCTACCGCCATTTGTTGATGCAAATGAAATGTTATGATAAATTAAATGTAAATAAAAAAATTAAAAATTAATATTTATTGGAAAAATGAAAATCTTTTTCAAGGTGGTCATTAGTGTTTGTTGAGAAGGACATCTGCTGGGTCATGGTTAATTATATCTTATTTAATTTAACTTATTGTGTTAAAGTTTGAAAAGAAATTGTCCTGTGTCACTTTAGCTTTTGTATCTTCTATGAAAGTCGACATGAGCCACTGTTGAGTCTATCACAGTAGATGGTTTAAGCCATTTTTTACCTAAACTTCTTCTTGCTCATTGTAAATGGCTAGAGATGTAGAATATCTCTCTTCATTTCCAAAAATAAAACTGTAAATGTTATCAGTATTTCACCTTTACTTTTTACTAATATACAATTTAGCCAGTTGTTCATCAACTCTTTTAGGATGTAAGGTTAAATTTGTTCAAAACTGTTTCATCCACCCTGACCTGAGTGGATACTGCTATATCAGCACGTACAACAGGCGCGCTCAATTTCTCTGTTAAAATCGGTGTTTTATCTCACCTTATTTTTATATCATCTCTTTTCCTTTACCATGAAATAAGTAGCTATCAATATGTGTATTCATACCTACAACTATAGTTGCGTGCTTGTATAGTATGTACCAGCTATATAGATTACTGAATAGGAACATTGTTTAATGTCTAAAGATTAGTTAGTTCGGAGGAAAAAACTATAAATTATTGTTATTTTGCTCAAATACAAGACGTCGTCACCCAATTAGTGTGGGCTTCAGTGTTTTCTCTCCTACAATGTCCAAACCATTGGAGTAAGAATGGTATTTTGTGATTCTTTATCTCTCCCAGTACGAAGCACAACTTGACACATAAATGACTACTGAAATGCATTTTTTGTTGGTGTAAAATTCATCTGGTATTCTGAAACGTGTAACACATTACTTGGACAAAATATCCATTATAGCTGTGGTGTTACCTAAAAAATAAGCTTTAATCTACTTGGTGAAGACATCATTAGAGAATAGTACAAGTCAGTTACTTCTCTTAATGTTTTTACCACTTACTGTGATCATTTCCCTGACAAACTCAATTATTCTAATTAGCAACTCAGCAACCCCTAAAGTACAATGTCAGTATCACTTTTTCCTATCCTTGAGAGAACACACCAATAAAATCACTTCCACATGTTGAATAAGTTGAGACATCATAGTGCCATTTATTCTATGGATCATGAAACGTACCCAGGGAAACCTGTTTAACTGCCTACTATACTTGTTCATTACAGATCTAACTCTTTAGCTGTTAGCGTTGTTACACTGACATAACATGGCATCCCACATTTATTGCTCGTAGTAAAAAACAACAGCGGTTCTGAGTTTCTCTCTTTTCTTTGACTAGTATCATGAAATTGGATATTCAAGTATAGGTGTGGCCACAATCTCGATTTATCACCAGAACTATTACTGAAGAACATTGCTGCTCATATCTTTGCATACTGTGCAATATTAAAACAATAACATCCAATGACAAAACAGATTTTAACTTTCAGGGAATAGCAAAGGATCAAAGACAACTAGAAGGAGATGAATTTAACAGCTTTATCGACTTGGTATTATGTGAAACCTGTAAATAACTATTGTAAAAATAATTTAAAATAAACATTATAATACTGCAGTAATAAAGAAACGTGTGGTACATTTATACACCACTTATACAATAGATAGTACAGTAGCTTCCGGTCTATAGTACATCTATTCCTTCAAATCTACAGTGACCTTGCTGGAGGTACACAAAAATCGTTTTAAAACATAAAAAGGAAATACGTCTGATATGTGAAAACTGGAGATCAGCCTCATCGTATTCCACAAGCCAGCACTTAACGTTCGCATATTATTAACTAACACTAAATTATTTCTTTTGATTTACTTTTTTTATTAATATAAAGAGCTCCTTTAAGTTGTTTTTTTTTCAATAAAACATGTGTGACAAATGTACGCTGCTGGCTCAAAACTAAATCAATTTAAACATATTGTGTTAGAATCGTGAATATTTATTCTTAAATGTATGGTACTTGATATTTAAATGTATTGTAGTCATCCATGTTTGTGTACCAAATATTACATTTTAATTTGAAAACCACAATTTACACTTAGCAATTTGTCACAGTATCAAAGAGTTAGTAAAACTCCCCTAATTTATAAAATATTCGTGGTTCAATCTGTGACTTCATAGCTGAAATAAAATGTTCCACACTTTATCACGACACAATGATGTAGTAGAGTTTCTTATAGTCTTTAGAATCTTGAATTTAATATATTTTAAACATGTAGAACTAAAAATATATGGGACTATTGGTCTACTAAACATCCTTTTCTGTGACATTACTCAAGATTTACACTTCGACACACACTCACACTTTCTTAACTTATGTTTTATTCAAACCTCAAACTGATCGGAAAATGAAAAAAAAAAAAATCCATAGTAGCTGACTTTCAGCATGAAAGTGTCATCCATATTGTTGAGACATTGTTCTCACTAGAAGCTAGTTAAAGCCAGTTCCTTTTCTATTATTTTAATCCAAAACATGTTCTCATATTCATGTATACTTGTTGATTACTTATTGTACTTAACATTAATACCACTTTTCCTACTCCAGAGATTCAGATCTAGTACTGATAACTAAAAACAAATCTTGATGAAGGATCCTATCACTCTTTAATTGCTTTGTTTGTTAATGATTTTTTAACACACTAGGAAATATTTAAACTTTAATAACTTCGCCAGTCAATAGGAATAACATGTAATGGAATGATAGTCTTCACACCATATATATAGAACATCAAGATGTAATCATCCAATACCCAATAATCATTTTATGCGATATATTTAAAATAAAAGAGCATCTGGAATACATACATACATATATATATGCAACTTACTTCACCCACCACAGAAATTTATTATAGCTTTATATTAACTTATAATACAGTTAATACAAAGTCAAATTAAACTTTAACGTATTTTAAGGTAAGTTTATGGTACATGATTTTACAACTTGAAATACGTACCAGAAAAATTAGGATGGAGCTGTCGAAGTAATATAAGTAACAGTTTACAAGCTGAACTAACTCTAGCCTCAGTTTATGAATGAGTGGGCTTTCTTTTATACAGAAACTATACTAATAACTGGTACGGTTATGATCTTAAAATTAATTTAAATGGATGGCTACGTTACTCTTATCTATGTCGTGCTCCAATACATTAATTCTATTTAATGTTCTTAAATTTCCATGTTCTCTCTTGTCAACATTTCCTGGACGTAGAAACGATATAACGAAGGCTACAAGAAGTACTCACGAACTGAGAAACTACATTTGATGATTTCGACGATTTCTTTATATTTGAAGAAAAAAAATGCTACAGACGACACTGAAGTTTAAAAATAGATCGAATTTATACATGTCGGTTCACTCCATGAAAAAGTTGTTTCTTAAAGAGCAAATAATATTTTCCAATAAATGGAATGATTATGTAAATTAGAAATTGTAGTACTTTATAGGTTAGAAACTACTGAAATTTAATTTATTTAAATAACAAATTATTCGATAAATAAGTTAACTAGAAAAGTCTTATTTTTGTATTAAATTTTCTGATATTGCAGATTTCGTTATACAGCAGCCCCGCATGGCCAGGTGGTTAAGGCACTAGATTCGTAATCTGAAGGTCACGGGTTCAAATCCTTGTCGCATCAAACATGCTCCGCCCTTTCAACCGTAGGGGCGTTATAATGTTACGGTCAGTCCCACTATTTGTTGGTAAGAGAGCAGCCCAAGAGCTGGCGGTGGGTGGTAATTACTAGGTGCCTTCCCTCTAGTTTTACACTGCTAAATTAGGGACGGATAGCGCAGGTAGTTCCGTGTAGCTTTGCGCGAAATTCAAAACAAACCAAACCAATCTTTATACAAAAATTGATAAGAATTTAATGGTCATCTTGTTACACTGCAGTGTTATTATATCTAGTAACTCCACATGTATCCAATCACAACAACAACATCTTGTTGCTTAGTTGTTATTTTCTTATTACAAAGCTACACAATACGCTATCTGCATTCTCTCCATAGAGGAAATCAAATCTTGGAATTTTTTTTAGTTATGAGTCCGAAAACATACCATTGACTCTGCTTATTACTAAAGTACTCCAATTAATGTGTTGGTCAATATGATAACACTGAACGCTAAAAATTAAAACTAATTTTTTCGTGTATCTATCAATGACATATAAGCCTATTATGGCTCGGTGGTTAGGGCGCTCACCTGCAATCTAAGGGTTGCGGATTCGAAATCCTATCCCACGAAACATGCTCTGTCCTTTATGTGTAGCGCATTATAATGTAATGGTCTACCACATTATTCGTTGGTAAAAGAGTATCCCAAGAGTTGGGAGTAGATCGTGATGACTAGCTGCTTTCCATCTGGTCTTACACTACTAAATTAGGGACGACTAAGACAGATAGCCCTCATGTAGCTTTGTACGAAATTCAAAATAAAAACAAACACTTGAGGAATAATTTGTCACTCATAACCTTTTCAATCTGTATTTCGTATTACCTACAGTATAACATATGATAAAAACGAGAAACAAAATTTCAAAAATTTACAAAACTGATTAAAACTGAAATATGTGTGGATAGAAATAATGCAGGACAAACGCCGTTTTCGCATTAGTTATTACTCTAAAAACTAACCAAGGTATTTTGTGAGTTATTTAATCTGAACAAGATTATATTATTACCAAGGTAATATTTCTTGATCATGAAATATGTTAACTTATTCTTATTGGGTAATGTGGGGACTGGATACTCCACAGAACTAAAACATGATTTCTCTCTCTTAATTTAGCAATATAAAACTAGAGGGAAGGCAGCTAGTCATCACCACCCACCGCCAACTCTTGCCTACTATTTTAACAATAAATATTATGATTGACTATTACTTATAACGCTCTCACGGCTGAAAAAGCAAACACGTTTGATGTGACTGGGATTCGAACCTGCAATCCTCAGATTGCGACTCAAACACGCTAACTACCTGATCATGCCGGGCTTCGGGGCTATGTGTAATGTAATTACAAAAATCAGAAAGACTTAAAATCGGAGAAGTTAACTTTGATAGCTCATGTTATGTTCGTTTGTTTCAAGTGCTCGATTAAATTTACGCAACGTCTATTCGCACTATCTTTCCCTAATTTAAAGTGATAGACTAAAGACAATGCGGTAAATCAGCAACACCTACTACCATTTATTTTCTAATCGAACAGTAGGTTTGTATCATTACTTTGATAATGCGCTCACCCTACAGAGCACTCTTTTGTGTGTGTTATAGCAAAGTCACATCGGACTGTCTGCTGAACCCACCAAGGGGAATCGAACCTCTCATTTTAGTGTTGTAAATCCGTAGACTTACCGCTGTACTAATGGGAGGCAGCACTATTTTGCACCAACGGAAAACTATTATAAATCATGCAGTTCACATTCCGGCATGTTGACAGCTGGGTAATGTTGAGACAAGGCACATTGTACTAATTTATCTAAGGGTATAGACTACTTTAATTGGTGATATGCAATATTTATCTATAACTTTATCTACCTCCAATTGTGGGTATGTTGTGTTAAGTTTCAAAAACAAAACTTCTTTGATAATATTATCATTGGTTAAATATCTTTGTGTTTTTCTCTTAGTAACAATATTCATAATTAATTATACTAGTCCACGAACGTTATTTAGCTTTCTTATATTTTAAACACTACATTATTAATTTGATCTCCCTTATGGATCTTGTTTGTTTGTTTTTGAATTTTGCTCAAAGTTACTCGAGGGCTATCTGCGCTAGCTGTCCATAATTTAGCAGTGTGAGACTAGTGGGAAGGCAGCTAGTCATCATCACCCACCGCCGACTCTTGGGCTACTCTTTTACCAACGAATAGTGGGATTGACCGTTACATTATAACGGCCCCACAGCTGAAAGGGCGAGCATGTTTGATATGACGGGGATGCGAACCTGCGACCCTCAGATTACGAGTCGCATGCCTTAACCCACCTGGCCTGCCGGGCTACTATGGATCTTCATAAATCAGAATAGTTTAAATTAATCGCAGAATGCTATAGCATTCTTTATGTAGAGATGACACGAACTTCTATATTAAAGAAGGCCCGGCATAGCCAAGCGTGTTAAGGCATTCAACTCGTAATCCGACGGACGCGGGTTCGAATCCCGGTCGCACCAAACATGCTCGCCCTTTCAGCCGTGGGGGTGTTATAATGTTACGGTCAATCCCAATATTCGTTGGTAAAAGAGTAGCCCAAGAGTTGGCGGTGGGTGGTGATGACTAGCTGCCTTCTCTTTAGTCTTACACTCCTAAATTAGGAACGGCTAGCGCAGATAGTCCTCGAATAGCTTTGCGCGAAATTAAAAAAATAAACAAACCATATTAAAGAAACACAAAAGGCATCTGTATGTTCTTCTTTACAGGTCATCAGAAGTTAAATATCAAAAACTGTGATAATTCCTTTATCTCTGCTGTATATGTCGCTTTTAAGCTATTCAGAGCGTCCCAAAGTCGAAAAAAGATAAATAGCCAAAACTGAGAACTATCATAATTGTTCATCATCACCTTTCTTCAACAGGCCTAGCGCTTATTTAGTTCTAGCAGTAACTACACTTTTATTATATTTTGATAGAGTAAAATAGTATAATACAAATGTATAATACATGCGTAATTGAATATAACATAATAACATATGGATGGGTAAGGACTTACGGGCCACCCTGTACTGTGTTGACAGTAAAGCACATGACTCTATTTACGCTTACGTTGTACCTGAAAATCATTGATATATTTTAGCAACCTTAGAAATCAAATAGAATAATTAAGAGTAAAATTAATAATATTACAGATTTACATTGGATTTTAGTTGTTCTGTTTCATCATTACTCTCTTCGTTTCGTTAAATAGCTTATTATGTGAGGTAAGTCTGACTGTAACAGTGTGTTATATGGATCATATATAGATTACATTTTGATGGTATGTTTTATTACATTGACTTAACATTTATAATGAATGGTTGTTAAACATCATGATATTTTGGCTAAAGCTATAGCTTTCATTAATTTGTGATTGATCGCTATCTGATGCTATTTGTGCTGATCCAGTATTCTGTTTGTTTTGCAAATATCTCTTGTCGTATTATCAAAGAAACACCCTCAAACCATCACATTGCTTCTCCCGTACCTCATGGTAAACATTAAGGTTTCACCTTTCTTTCGCCGCATGTAGAACCTGCACTTTGCACCAAATATTTCAAACTTGGACTCGTCCGTTCATAACAACCTTTTCCAATCATCGGTAGTCCAGTTTTTGTACCTTTATAGCAAATTTCAGTCTCCTGACAATATCTGTAGATTGAAGTAAAGGGTTTTTAAACTGCTACACGACCAAATATTCTGTGATGACTAGAAACTCACTTGAAGTAAAAATGTATTCTCAAGACAGTTAACCTGAAGATGATCTAAGAAGGTCGAAACGTTGCTCCTTACTTTATTTTATTTAAAGTTTTAATATCCATACCAGCCATATTGAGGACCAAGTAATCCGTTCTCGTTGAGTCTTCTTGATACTGTAGATCTGGACATTTTTATGTCATTTGGTACATGGTTGTTTATTTTATACTTGAGATAGTGACAGTCTTCCTTCTGTCCTGAAGGCAGCATAAACAAAAAATACTTAATATCAGTCCCATTGCGTTTAGGTCTTATATTTCTTTCTTTCCTATTTTCAAAGTTACTTGTCTGTCTCACGATATCGGGTGTGCTTGTGGAGAATTTCAAGTCTGCAGCAATTTGTCGAAGAGTCCAGAAAGCGTCACGTGACCTCTGTGCTCTGTTGACAATTTTCTACACATGACAACAAAACTTGATATATATATATATAGTGTTAAACACTGTTTTATCAATATATATTTGTGGAGTGCTGTTAAATTGATTTATTCTACATAACGGTACTATATGTTTGCTGCTTGACAGTTTCTTCCTAAATAGTTAAAACATTCTATGGGGTACCTTAACGTTTGCTTCGGACTTTAAACTTGATTAGTATGTTCATTTCTTATGATATGACCCTGGAACAAGTATGTGAGAATTGTAAAGAATGATACATATTCTCACCCTAGTTCATTCAGTTGTCAACAGCGATTAGTGTACCATAATATTTAAATTTACATTATGTAATAGCATAGAAGAATTGGCTCAATAAAATGAAAAGAATGGTAAAATATTGTCTTGTCCTAACACTTTTGCACATCACTATATGCATATATATATATATATATATATATATATATATAAACATTACAAATAGGTATTGTTTTAGCTTATGATGTGGGTTTAATATTACTGTGCTGTGATCAGTATCATTAGATTAAATAATTAAATGTGACAGGCTTGCCACGCTGAATAAAAACAACAAGGTTTATTTTCCACATGATAATGTGAATTCTGTAAATATATTCTAACAGCTTTAAATACTTTAATATTTTGATTTACTTATACTTTACTGAATACATCATTTCTGAATTTTGAAACACTTTATTGTATTTATATTTTTGGAATGCCCTCTTTTGAATTTTGTTTTAATAAATCATTTTTATTTATTTTATTTGGCAGTATACCTAAAATGTGATTTCACTTTAATTTTAAAAGGGCTGGTGGAAAACGATATAAAGAAATTGGTTGAAGTTACAAAAATGCAGAATTCACTAAAAAACATAAAGGGCATGTATTATGCATGAAGAACATTTACTCATTTTATAAATCAGTTCTTCATACATTAGTGCCTTTAATGTGTCCCGGCATGGCCAGGTGGTTAAGGCATTCGACTCGTAATCCGAAGGTCGCGGGTTCGAATTCCCTTCACACCAAACATCCTCACCCTTTCAGCCGTGGGCCTTTATAATGTGACTATCAATCCTACTATTCGTTGGTAAAAAAGTAGCCTAAGAGTTGGCGGTGGGTGGTGATGACTAGCTGCCTTCCATCTAGTCTTATACTGCTAAATTAGGGACGGGTAGCGCAGATAGCCCTCATGTAGTTTGCGCGAAATTCAAAACAAACTAAACCAAAGACTTCAACGTTTGCAACTTCAATGACAGATCTCCCTGTGTTAGAGCACTCTACGTTAGTTACTACAGTATCAGAACTTCTACGTCAATAACTTTAATGTTAGAGCCATTTACGTGAAAACCATTGGCATCCGTACCTGCAATGTCAGAGCAATATATTTCTGTACCTATAATCGGAAATCTTTCTACCAGGATAACCAGCAACTGCAACAAAATCGGAAGTTTCTCATTTCTCACAATGTAAATCACACTTGGATACTGACAAATTAGAACGGTTGAAAACAAACAACTATGCTCTATATAACCAAACAATTGTTAAAGAAAAATGAATGATGTAAAACATATTTAACAAAAGCTCGTATGACTGCCGTGGCTAATGTATAATAGCGAAGTACGTGGTGGTTTCTGTTAGGCCTGCCTTTATATTTGTAAATTGTAATAATAAAAACTGTCACTAAGCAGGTGAACTAAACTTCTTTTCAAAGAAGTATATCTAGTAATATAATTTGTTAGCTTTATTTATTGCCAACCACAAGGATTATTTGAAACGTATTGACTTTACACTTGACTCTTCCACACTAACGAAAGAAGATATAACCATAAACTATTGTATTTCATTGTTGATTTGGAACAAGTGTGTATAAATTCCGTTTCACAGTTTCATCAATAATTTGTATAACTTTTTCCATTTGTATAACTCTATCGTTTAAACGCAATGCCAATTCGTCTCAATTTGAATTTTGAATGTCTGGTACTCAGCTAACAAGTTTTCAAATCTATACGTGAAATTATTTAGGTGTTTGTTTTGTCGTTCTTTTTCTTAAACTAAAGTAACACAGGTTGTCTAAGATGTAAACATTATACATTTGCATAAACAAACAGTAGAAATATTGTTTCCAGTCAAATACAAAGCTATACAATGTGTTGTACCTATCACGGTGTTAAAACCTGATTTTTGGCGTTACAAATCTTCAGACTTACTACTATATCATTAAGGGGTCGGTGGAAAAAATGCCCCTTCCCCTCATGCAATTTCTCGTTGCATCTTTGATTAGAAAGTTTGTTTCCGCCGGCGTACAGAAAGAACGTTTTTTTAGGACGCTCATGAGTTATACGAAAGCAAACCTGATATATTTTGGAATCTCATTATGATGCGCTTGTGGAGTTTAATGTAATGAATAGTAGGCATACCTGCATTTTAAGCAAGAAATACTAACACAGTTAAACACTTTCTTTAATAATCTGATCGTTATTTTTATATTTTAATTTATACAAAATATTTTCCCTGTTGTTAAAGGGCTAAGAGCACACCTAAAATGAAAGCCTTGTAAGATATTAAGCGTATTACTAGGTTGGTTGGTTAGAGTATAATTTATTAGTTCGGTTTCGGTGCTAATTATCAAAAATTTCCTCCTAGTGGCACAGCAGTATGTTTGTGGACTCAATCGATAGAAACTGGGTTTCGATACCCCTCGTAGGCAGAGACAGATGGACCATTGTGTGGCTTTGTGCTTAACACCATACAATAAAATTGTTTTTAAAAACGTCTTGTTTTATTTTATTTTTCACAATTAGATGGAATAAATAATAAAGAACATCCTAAAAATGACAAAATGTGGCGAATTCTCAGTTTAAAGTCGATGCAAAATATAACATAAAGTACTGCTAAATATTGTGAAAACGCATGAAATCAGCTACCATAAGAGATAGATCGACATTTGTTCTGCATAAACAAAATATATCGCACTGACTGGACTTGTTTAGCAGTTTAGGACCAAAAGAATAACATTAAAAAGAAAGAAATCTTCAAAAGCATCGTAAAAACGAAATTATTCGCAAATGAAAGAGTTTAAGAGAACTACAGTGTTATACTCTAAGCCAGTGTAAAGCACTGTCCTCATTGGCAAAGTGAATATTGTGGATACAAATAAGATACCACCGACCCTACAAGATATTGCAATGAACGTGGATATATCTCCTCACAATGTTGGATATTAAACAAGTACTTGAAAACAGAGCACACATTTTTATCTACAATCGAAATCGATAAATGTTCTTATTAGAAATATTGCTGAAGAAACCAGACGTCGGGACCTCTATAATACTTGAAAGTAAAATGTGGTTTTGTAATTTTTGTCAGCATTTTTGCTGGTTTAAAAAAATCCTTTCATAGGAGATCCTGTTATTAAATTCTTTCGTTCAAGAAACTCTGATGTAATAATCTCGAATTTTTGCGAGGTCTGTTTTTATTTGTAAATCCTTTTTAAACTGTAAAGCTCTTGTAAAAAATGTTACTTTTATGTATTTCTAAACTGAAATGCCTTTTGCTGATGACTATCTTTCTACAAAGTCAAAGGATAACAGATTTTGACATTTTCTTTCAATACTTTATTCAGTATCCTAAAAACCTCTGTTATGTGAAAAGACAGTGTTTCCTGTTTTCTATTTTCTTTCCAAAGAATCTCGATTATCGTAAATACATCATTTGTTTTAAAACCTGCATATCTTTAGGTAACAGACATTTTTATTTTGGCCAATGATTCGCCATCTCGGCTTCATCAAGGCTAGTAGTACAAGAACTGCGAACTTTGACTGAAATAACTTATTTTGTAATATTATACCTTTTTTCTAACTTTATTATCAAAATGTCTAAATTCCTCCCACATTCTCTACAAATTCTAAAAAAACACACAAAATATTTAAATGTCTTTGTACTTCCTTCCTGATAGATATTCGTTCCAAAACATTTTGTGTTGTCTTGTCTGTCTTCATTATTTTTTACTCTTGCAGCAATACATTTCTTCTCTAAACTATCTTCACTAAACAATGCTTCCCAGTTGGCTTTAAGGAAGACGTTACTCGTACATCCTTTCAAACCAGTTCAGGTTTTAAAGGAATAACAGAAATTTTCTTATTAGATTTTCTAGGTAAGTGATATTTAGTACAAGTTTTGTAAAGTGACAAACTTCTTGCTTAAATTTTGTCTCATAACTTTTTTGTATGTCTTACTGACACTTACATGACCTCTTGTGGGAAGTTCATGGGCAACGTTCAATATTTTCTATTCATATGCTTTTGGAACAACGATTTGATAAATTACGGCCGAGTCCTCTGGAACTGATACATTTGGCGGTCTCTATTTTCTCATAAGCATACCATTTTTGAAAACGTAACTATGTGGATTTGTTTTGTTTGTTTAGAATTAAACACAAAGCTACACAAGGGGTTATCTATGCTTTGCCCACCACGGTTATCAAAACAAGGTTTCTAAAAGTGTGAGTCCGCAGGTGTACTGCTATGCCCCTGTGAGCTAACCATTTGGAACTTTTCTGTACTGCTATGCCACTGTGGGCTAACCATTTAGAACTTTTTCAAATTCATTTTTGGGAGTGCATATGTAAATAGTAGTGAGATTTGCGGATCGTTTTCTTGCTAGTTGATAAGTCTGCTTCTAGCAAACGGAACTTCACCAGCTGAACCATATTCTTAACATCCATAATTGCCATTCATCAAAACTTTGTCAGTAGGACAAGTCTTCAGAAGATCCGTATCGGACCCAAAAAATGTCTGTGAAGAATCTATAATTTCTTCCTGTGAACACGTGTCTATCATTACATTTTGGCTAAATTTCTTTGTCTGAGCTCGAGTCACATTGTACGAGGGAAACGCTTCTGGATTCTCCTCAACGTCTTCCTTACACGAAACAGTGATCGGCTTACTACCAATTTTGGGTTCGAGAACAACTTTTCCCCAAGCTAAATCGTTTATAAACAATAATGATACACACTGAATTGGTAGAGTAGGTCTTACGCCAACCACAATTGGTCCCGAAACTAGATCTGATGTTAAATAAATGTTATGATAAGGAACATTAATAAAATACCCTCAATACACTGAGCCATAATAGACTCACCAATGGTAAAACTCGAATCTAAAGGCAGTATACCTTTTAACAATAACGACTGAACCACCCCAGTATCACGTAAAACACGTATAGATATGGAATTGGCATTGCCATTTATCAAAGACACAGAACTAACAGACATAAAAGGTTTAAATTATTCCCTACCTACATCAACCTTTTTTATCAGTGGCCAAATCAACAACACCAAATGATCTGGTGTAATTACGTCCATATGTGGACGTAAACGCACTGGGTATTGCTTTTTTTTTTCCAAAAACCAACAATCAGACAAAACATGACCACGCATTTTACAAAAATAACAGACAAGATTTGATAAAGCTTAATCATGACTGTGAAAATTTCGAACCATAGGAGTTGGATTTTTCAAAACAATTCTGAACATTGCTGGACTGGACAGATATTCTTTTTTGCTGAGATGACAAGAATTTATTTTTATGAAAAATAGTTTTATGTGTTAAAGTGTAATAATCAGAAAGAGAAACCGTTTCCTGTACAGTTTCAACTTTCTTTTCATCTAAATACGTTTTGAGGTCATTGCTTGTGCTGCTTTTGAATTCCTCAGTCAAACATAATTGTCTTAATTTGTCGAAACTGTTGCCAATATGCATAGAATTACACCATCGATCAAAATATACTCTTTTTCTAGGGCAAATTCCATATAAATTTGACTATCCTGTTTGCGATAACCTCGAAACGTTTGTCGATAAGCTTCAACTGCTAACTTATATGCTTTGGGATAGCTGCTTTAATCTTATCATAATTTATACAATCTCCTAGAGAAGGAAAGCAGCATAAGCTTCTTGTGCTTTACCAGTTAAAATATCCTGTAGTAATAATGACCATTTTCTATGGGCCATTCCATGGTTTGGGCAACTTTCTCAAAATATTTGAAATATTTATCAACTTCATTTTTCTTAATATATCGATTGGGTTTAAAGTTGTCATTTTGCCTTGATCAATCAGAATGTAGTCCAATTTCCATTTCTTTCAGCCTAATTTCCTTTTCAGCTTCAATACGGGCTTGTTCGGCCTCGAGACCTTTACTTTCTCTTTCTGCTTCGATATGGGCTTCTTTCCGGGCTTTGATACTGGCTTGTCCAAGCTCAATTTATTTGATTTTCAATTAGATCTCTAACTTATCTCTATCACTCAACTCTGGCTAGTTAGTGGAGATACTAAAATATTCTCTTAATGCTTCCTCAGAAGACAAATCATGGTCAACTAGTATCGTCAACTAATATGCTTTTTAGTTCATTTTTCTCATTGATTTTATAACTTCTAATTCTAAAAAAAATTAGCAATTTCAAGCAATTCAATTTTGTTATATGTTTCTAGTTGTTGAAGAAAGGATGATTCAAGAAAACTTTGATAATAAAACATGATCAATTCTTGTTGGTAATGATAAATATAAATTGAATTAAGATTTGAATTTTAATTTATCATAAATTTTATCTTTGATTCAGATCTCGGACACGAGCCATCAATTTATTATTTTACGTATTATTATTTATTTCGGATGAGTCTCCAGTTTATTACTTTATGTACGTTAGGTATTAATACTTCAAATAATCAGAAATTTTAGTTTTAATCTAGTAGTTAATTAACTGTTAATATGCATCAAATTTATGTTGAGTGCCGACAAGAATGATATATACAATTTTCTTTGCTTTTAACAGAAATATGTTTTAATATACAAGCTTATAAACAATACAATTTATAATAACGGTTATTACTATTAATTACGAAAAATAATGGTTTATATACAACAATTTTACAAACTATACTAAGTCATATCTAGGCTAAAACACAATATTTTGTCGATGGTCGAGGTCCACGACGAGCATATTAATTCTAAGTTGACATGGCTACGCTACACTTAAGCTCACGCTGTCCTTTTCTTGGGTTGCCTCACACGCTTATAAGTTCACTTCTTACCGGTAAGGTATTTAATGTCCTTGTAAAAATAATAACGTCCAACGAAATTCACTGAAGTTGAACAGTTTGTAATGCTCGAAATATATAACGTTCCTTGTCAACTTCTGTAGTTTTCTGATTAGTAAATGTTAATCTCAATTATAGCGTCTTAATCCTATAGCACACTCACATTAACTGTTAGTCCAATAATATTTTTCTCTCCCGTCTCTCGGCTAGCCGTCTTTTTATAGGAATCACGCGAGTTTGTAGAACCATCAACAATATTCTCGCGTGCTTTCATCAAACAAGTATTGCTGGTTTCCATTTTCAAGAATTCTCTACAAGTTTTGAGAGCAAACAGGACTTGTGCAATACACATTCAAGAATATACTTCACATGCAAAATAAAAAAAACTGTACTGAAAGAAGAGGAGGCACTAAAATAAATGTACAACGGTAAATTCGTTACAACCTACACCCATGTACCTAGAGTTGATGAAAAGCCCACTTTTTATATACATTGAAAAATAATCTTCTAGTTCTCAACGTAGTTGAAAATACAGTTGAACTTTTAAACATCATCACTTTAAACACAAAGCTACACAAAGGGTTATCTGTGTTCTGCCCACCATGGGTAACGAAACCCAGTTTTTGGTGTTGTAAGTTCCCAGACATACCGCTGTGCCACTGGAGAGGCCCAAGTAGTCTGCATAATGCACTATTTACTTTCAAGTGACTGATGGAGCCTATACTCAAGGGACTACAATGAAAGAAATACCCACCTTAATTACAAACAACAACAGACGACATGGAATGATACAGTATACATACAATCAATATCTTGTGCTGAAAACAGTTTTAGTCATGTTTCATTTCCCAGTTCAACTTACCATTATTCATACATCAGATACAGGATGTCAAAACAACGGGAGTCTTCTAGCATATTTAAACATTTATTTGATGGTGGTAATGGAAAGGCTTGAACGTGAGTTACTACGTTATGCCTCTAAAATCAGCACAGAACCTTCTTCCTGACAATCACTACTGGAGAAGATAAAACTCTCTCCCATGTTTGTATGATTGTCTTACAGCATACACTGTATTTCAAAAATTGCAACCACTCAAATGCTTCAAGGAAGTCGCAGCAGTGATTGCTTTATTGAATGCGTATCGCTGATGACTATGTAATGCTGAGTTATAATTATTTACGTCAGTTAACCAACTGGACTCACAAATATATTTGAATATTTATTAAACAAGCCAGTAAGTTTGTCTTGTTTGTTAACACAATCATCAACCAATGATCTCAAGTGTTTTAGTAGTATTGTATTTACTTTTGACCTTAACGTAACAGGCTCAACCCTTATGTTACCAATAGTATTGACTACTTTTACTTTGCTCACAATGTCTATACTCATTGCAGCAAGGTGATTCCAGATTGAAAGTGATTAATTTTATTTTGTTAGCTATACCTTCCAGACAGAGCTGGAGATCCATTTTTCTAACACTGTAACGATCTAAAATATCATACTACTACAACAAGGCTACCACAAAACCACTTGATTAAACTGTAACAACATTTGGAATAAAATTCAGGACTTACCACAAGCACAGCTAATTAGACACGTGCCTAGCCAATATTAATCAAATAGTGAAATCAGGAAAAAAGAAGAAAAACTTAATACAAATTAAAAACAGAAACAGCACAGTATTGAGAATTACCTTTTTAATTAATAACAATATTGAGAGTAAACAGTAATAGTTCACTAATTATTTCTTGACTCTGCTATGCAGCTTATGGCAGGGCATTTATTCACTACTTAGGCCATGAGAGATCATGTCATGTGATCATAATTTTACATAATATTTTGCTACATGAATAATATTTGTACGTCACCGCTAGGGAGCTAAGTGTCAATATCATAATACATACACAGTTGTCCAAAATTAACATGATCAAATAGAAGGTGAGTTGGTGTTTAAATGTAACTAAAAACTCATAGACAAAGTAAAGGATAGAAGGTGTTTTTTGGTGTTTTGAATTAAGCACAAAGTTACATAATGGGCTATCTGTGCTCTACCCACCACGGGTATCGAAAATCGGTTTTTAGCGTTATAAATCCGCAGACATATCGCTGAGCCACTGGGGGGCAAGCGATAAGAGGAATAATAAATGCACGAGAAATAAAAACATAGTAAAAATAGAATTCGTTATCTCACAACTCCTCGTCTATCGCTATATGTGAGAATGAAGTTGCTATATAGTGACTATATCGGTAGTCTCAGAAAGTTTTAAAGATTGTCAGGTCTACTAGGGTTCTTACCGCTGCTCAATTAACTCATCCGAGTCCCTCATTAAAAGTCTTGAATATCATTGAAAATAGTCTTCTCAAGCTCGAACTCAGCCTGATAGATCACCCAGTTCTTTAACAGAACGAACAATGTCGCTCATACACCATTCTCTACTAGTCTTCCTGCTGATCTTTGTGGAAGTGTTCAACAGCATAATAATATGGAATCATTTCAAGCACTTTACAGTCCAACGTTTTAGAAAATAAACTTTGTCCTCTTTCGCTATTCTCTTGAACATTGAGGGTATGATCTAGTTAGCACTGTTTATAGTGACTTGTGTATCGGAAAGAACTACTTTTTCGTGGGATTCCTTTCCATGCCAGGTGGAAGTTCCAAAGGTCATTTCAAAATTTAGTAATATTTATTGTTTCCAAATATAAATAACATCAAAGGCTAATTGTATTTACATTTGTTAGAACACAAATTGTATTCAGTATTACTATAATATTTGCATTTGTCGAAAAATGAGCACATCAAATATTAATTCCATGTAAATATTAATTTATATCTGTCAAAACACAGAAACGGCATAAAATTTAACATTTAAGTTTATCTAAACACAAGTAAAAAAATAGTTTTCAAACACAAGTCTCATCGAACGATGCTAGTATGTACATCTGTTCAAAGACAAATTCCGTAAAATGTTAATTGTATTTACATGTGTTCAAGTAGAAACATCATAACATATTACTTGTATCTTCATGATATTAAAAGAACACGTAGGTTCAAGAATGATAGAGATGAAATAAAAACCTTATTACCCGAGAGCTTTCGAAAGGTGGACCTTTCTTCTTTAGCGGCAAACTGGGAGTAGTACTGTAATCGAACGAGTGATATATATATAGAGGGAGTTTAGTGACATTATGAAGGTCATCCGGTTTTCCAGGAAATGCTTATTTCTCTATGTACTATTTGTAAGCGTCTCATTTCTAGTACAATGTTATACTAATAAATTTACAAAAACCGGTATGAAAAATTATCTTAAACATAGATAATTACTATAATACTTGCTTTTATATCCATCCAACTAAAAGTACACCAAATGTTACCTGTATTTATATCTCTTCAAACACAAGTTTTAGAAAACGTTTCTTGTACTTGGACCACAAAACACTTCATATTTACGTGTTTCCAAACACATTTAACATCCAATATTATTATAATTTACATATATCGAAACACAAGTCATACCTTATTAGTATTTACTTCTGTTCAAATACAAATTGCATTAATTACTACTAGCATTTACCACTGTTCAAACCCAGAGCTCAAAGATTAATTGTATTAATGTCTTTTCTGACATACGTCAAATTAAATATTATTATTATATCTTACAACTATCCAAACACAAGTAATATCAATGGCAACTCCCTTTTACCTCACATTAAATGTTACATATGTTTACATTCGTTCAACACCAGATATAATCAGTATTCACGTCTGTGATAGGAATACATCAGTAGTAAAGGTGATAAATGCGCAATGCACTGCTAGGGGGCGATACATACGCATCGACTTCTGGGGGAGGGAAGGAAGAGGAAAAGTGGATGATGTTACAAAATCGATGACGTCATAGTTCCATAAAATGCCTACCGAGACGCACTGTTAGGGACGCTTTTCTAGGCTGCCATGTCGTCATAAGTCCGAAAAGGGTTGAAATTATAGTTCGATACCACACAGACTGCTATGACATATTCGTTTTACGAAAGCAGACGGGTATAACAGGCCGTATACAATGACAAACACGATATGTGTCTTAATATAACTATATTTAAATGGTTTAAATCACTATTATATTGGTTAATTAAATCACAATTAAATCGTCCTAAAAAGGACATTTAGCACTAATAATTAATTAATTAATCCAATTATAATTAAATCGTTCTAAGAAGAACATTTAATACTAATTCATTACTTAATTAAATCCTTTATAATTAAATCGTCTTAAAAAAGGACGCTCAGCGCTAATTAATTAATTAGTTAAGTTGTCCTAAAAAGCCATTTATCATTGATTCATTAGTTAATTTAATTGTTTGTGATAAATCGTTATGAAAAAGACGCTTAACACAATTTATTAGTTAGTTACATTTCCTTAACATTTACACAGTCCTAAAAGGACGAGATTATGCATTAATTAAAGGTTACACTTTCACTAGTTTCTCTTTATGCAATAACTTCACAGATAGTGATTCTATAAACGAAGAATGATGACCTCATTGTCTCAACACGTCATCAATGGCTAGAAAGAAGAGGGGGAAATTCATATTAAAATATCTCTACGTATTTACATTATACTCAGTATTGAAAGTAAATGGTTCGAACTCCACGTAATAATACATTTTTTTATTTAAGCGTAATGGTCATCATACTTTAACTAGAGTTTTTGTATGCACGTGTCACATATCAAGGCAAGTTTTTAAAATGGTCATTCATTCTTTGCAGTATAACTGCACTGGTCGTCATTTGATCACAGAAGTCGCCGTTGTTATTAACTCGTTTATTTCAGATCAATAAGAAGTTAATAATTTCATCCTCTATTTACCAAAGTCAGAATAACAGCATTTGTGTATAGAGATTCTCCTTTTGATACTTAAATACTATAGTGCATAATGAAAGTAAATTGAATAGTCAGCTTAACTCGATTTTTGTACGATGAACAAGAGTTCCTCATCTTACAATTGCTCAAGAAAGAAAAGTGTGTAATTAGCAATCTTAGCCAAAGTCATCATTCTTGTAACATGAGAAATGAGTGAATGGGACTCATCTTATATAGAGCGCAATTGAAATGGGTGTATACATGTTTCTCTTTTCAATCTATAGAGGATAGCAAGGAACTAGTTCCATTAGATGGACAAAAAAAATCAGTATCCATACACAAGAGTGTTAAAAGTCTGGAAGTATGTATCATTTGGTGTAAACTGGATAATAATTCTTCGTTTCTTTCTTGTTTTAAATTGTCTGAGTCTAATCTCTACAAGTCTTCTTATGATTAGTTACAGTTATCGCAGTTTGAAGACAAATGATTATATCTATTATCATACACTTCATTGATAGAAAGTTCAATTATTTGCTGTTGATAGGATTGAAGGAATTTCACACGTTTAAGCAAAATCATTTTCCTTGGAAGAGGTATAGCCTTCATCTTTTGGCCGAATCCTCATTTGAAATACATTATGCGTATTCTGTATAACTTTAACGGCCCAGTGTAGTAATAATTAGGTCATATTTAAATATTCAATCATATGACTACGTATAAGTTTAATTATTGCTTAATATTTTGGTTTGGTTTGTTTTGAATTTCACGCAAAGCTACTCAGGGCTATCTGCGCTAGTCGTCCCTAATTTAGTAGTCTAAGACTAGACGAAAGTCAGCTAGTCATCACCATCCACCGCCAACTCTTGGGCTACTTTTTTTACCGACAAATAGTGGGATTGAAAGTCACATTAACACGAACCCACGCCTTAAAAGGCAAGCACGTTTGGTGTGACGGGGATCCGAACCCGCGACCCTCAGACTTGGTTGTTAATTAATAATCAAATAAATTAGTGATTTAAACCGATTAACTATAGTTATGCTGAAAAACGTATCGCGTACGTCATTGTATATGACGTCATCATGGTCTCTGTTTTCGTAGAACTAATAATTCGTATCCACCTGTCTGGTATCGAACTGTAATATCAAACCTTTATGAACCTATGACAGCATGTTATTGCTGCCTAGCAAAGCGCCCCTAACAACGCAACTTCTGGTGACATTTTGTGGAATTATTATATAATATTTTGTATATGTGGTTTATATTTGACAGGGGTGTAAAAATTAAAAATTTAGGATCAAGGAACATAAACAATAAGAGGTAGAAAAATATAAAGTAAATTAATCGATATTGTAGTAACATGTGACGGAAGCATCTCATGTCATAGACTGGAGTAATACTGAGATGATAAAATTGGTAGAATTTAAAATTGACTTAAATATCAGAGAAACTAGAGATTTGGCCATTGTTGAACGTGTGGTGGGCTCTTCACATTTGCATATAAATAAGTTGAATTGAAGTAAACGAATTAAATGTATGAAAAATGTGAATAGAGATTTGAGTCCAAGTTTACATTTTACAATATGTTAATTGTACACGGGTATTTAATCCATTACATAAATGAATATCGAATGTCCTTCCAGGTCTTCTGAAGATGGTATATCATGCTGACCACCAAAACATGTAGAGCGTGTTATTTTCTTTGTTTAACGTTTTACAAATAAAGTTATTGCTTACGTAAAATATTAGTGCCATGATTTTTATTTGTATTGTAAGTGTACACAAGTGCTGTCAGTCTAATGTATCATCATAGGTGTCGGGAATAACCTGTCACTCGCAGCCATAATGACTGGGAGTTCACTGTTGCCTATGTTCTAACTAGTCTGAGTACGTTTGGATAGTACATCCTCTTCCATTGTCGCTGAAACTCACTAATTCTTCCAAATATTAGACTGTTTGCTTACATTTGTTTGAATGTCGTATCATCATATAACAAGGTCACTTCTCGAGGCCTCTTGATACGACGTTCTTGTTGTCACATGGTACCTATATGTTTCCAAACCTCCTGGCTTGTGTAGAGTAACATTACGTATAGAACGTTACTCTTTGAGATTTGTACAAAACAGGCCTTCAGAATCATCGAAAGTTGATCTAAACATTGATTTTTACGAATCACTTTAATCACAGTCGGTTGTTCCTTCCTGGAAATCTTGCAACACTGCTCTTGAGCTTGGTTTATCTGTTTGAGAAAGCTTGACCTTACCAGCTAGGTATTTTTATAGGGCACGAAGCTTTAAAACAGTGGACTTCTCTGTGCTAGTTTGATGTCCTATAATTAGTTTGGTTTTCCTCCTTTTGTCTGCTATAGTTATTTTCAGAAAGGCATCTCTTGGATAGTTTTTCATTGAAAGTACAAGATTAAAAACAAGTCGGAATGGTTAAATACGTTAAGCAACAACCACTTCAGAAATAAGTAGATAGAATATAGATGCAGCACAAAAATGTGTTTGATGGAAGTAAGTTGCGGTAAATGAAGCAAAACTTACCTGATCTCTGTAAAAACTGGGAATACGAAAACTTACTACATTAAAAGACAGGTGACGTGATTTGAAGTGCTAGAATGAAAGAAATAAGAGATGTGAGAGATAGGTAAAAGTAAATACATACTTGAACATTTGGACAAGGACTTACTATTAAAGTTTGATCGTCAAAGTGGTGATTTATTGCATTGTAGTACGACGTAACAAAAGAAGAGAATGAACTCTTAAAATGGGGAAAATGGGTATAAACCACATTAAAATAGAAAGAGAGAACCAAACTAAATTATATTTAATTTTGAACTTAGAATGACTTGCTTTTTAAGATACGTAATGCCTTTTGAGAATACAATTTGTTATCCAACTGAGATTTCATGATTTACGTTCTGAAAATATAATAATTGTTATACATTCCCTTATTTTTATGACACAATACATATATTTTCAATCATAATCCTTTTAGGTGTTAGCTCTTCAAAAACTACAAATGAACAGCAGCTTCTGTAAGACTAGTACTTATAAAGAAGGAGCATGGGTGAACATTTGTGCATTTTTATCAATTTCAATCATAAAAAGTTGGAATTTGGGAGCATAGATAATTAAACCTCCATTCTAAGAAAAACTTGCATTATCAGTAAAATTAAGGGTTAGAAACCTAAGCCGTGGTTGAACCATCATTAAAAGCACGTCACGACTTTTTCAAGACAGAAGTGTCAAAACTAATTCTATCCTGTTTCTGTAGCGACTAATAAAAAAGACGGATCACCAATATTTGGAAATCTTTTATTCACGTGGCAGTCATAAACCAGTTTATGCACATGGTAGAGTAGAACACAATAGAACTATACCGTACACAGTAGATAGTTTCAGTGGTTGGGTCCTGCTGTAAAATGTAACAACTAGAGCTGAATTTAGCACATGGCATCGACCAGGTTAAGGATGATCCAAGCTAGAAATTTAGATAAAGTATTCTTTACGATATAAAATGTTTGCTATAGGATGATCACATGAGGTATTTACAAACCAAGATTATCATTTTTTTCAACTTAATCTTGTCTTTAAGGTGATTTTAACTGTAAGATAAATTTGAAACCACCATACTAACACACATCAAACGTAATAGTGTTTTGTTTTTTTTGCAGAACTTGTATTCTTAAAAATAATCATTTTCACTTCTATTTAAACATATCTCTAGGAAAACTTACGAGTTAAAATTTTTGATAAAAGAATATTATGTGTTTTAACGCAAAGAGATCGCTCCCTCCCCCACTGGCACAGCGGAATGTCTGTGGACTTACAACGGATAGCCCATTATGTAACTTTCGTCATGATAACAGCAACCCCAAAAGATTTAAATAATTTATTATGTATATTTCGTATGCTTAGTATTCTATTTTTAGTTAAAAATTCAAGTTCAAAGTCTTTATTTGTTTTGAATTTCGCGCAAAGCTACACGAGGGCTATCTGCGCTTACCGTCCCTAATTTATCAGTGTAAGACTAGAGGGAGACAGCTAGTCATCACCAACCACCGCTAAGTTCTGGGCTACTATTTTACCAACGAATAGTACGATTGACCGTAACGTTATAACGTTCCCATGGCTGAAAGGGCGAGCATCTTTGGTGTGACGGAAAGTGCCGTATATAAAAGAGGAAATTTAACAAGTGATTGTTGAGTTTTATTTATGAATAAGGACTATCAAGAAACTTAGTCTGAAGAACGTTATCGGAAATATAAGTAGTTTGCTACAAATAATTGGATTTTGCATTTGTTGATCTTATCAAATTGTCATAAAGATCTAACCCAATAATAGAAACCGTTATAATAACATATTAAACATTTTAAAAGTAAAATGTGCTCATATATGTCATAGATGTTTATCTATATTTTAAGCTACTCTAAAGTTACACTGGGGAAAGCTAAGAGGATATTTTGGCCAATAGATATTGTTATGGAGACTTATTGAAAAGTCTGCACATTTTGGTGTCACGCTCTTCAAGTGGCAATGCGTGAAGCAAAAAACGTCTTAGTGTATTTTGTCAGTAAGTTCTATTCTTTTTTTAGTTTCATTAACAGTATTGATTAAATTGTTATGTACATTGTTACGCATCACAATTTCAAACAGCCCGAAACTGGTTAAATGATAATTTAAATTTAGAAGTTAAACGTTGATATGTAACCAATTTATGATATTTGCCAACAAGATTGATACATACAGTTTTCAATACAATTATATATTTTAATATACAAACAATAACACACAATTTACAATTATGGTGATTACATATAATGATTTATGTACAAAAGGTTTACAAACTTATAAACAATATTGTGTCCTCTTTCTGGCTTGAAACACGATGACAGAGTTCATTTCAAGTTTATGTAAGTACAGTTCACTTAACATAGAGCTATTTAGCTTTATGTTCTTCGTTTCTCAATTATCACACGTCAAGTTTTTCATCGCTGAAATCGTGTATTGTCCTCGTAAAATTAAAAATGTCCGATGTGAATCCATTGATGTTAAATTATTTGTAATGTTCGAAATATATAAACGTTCCTGGTCAAATATTTGAAGTACCTGAATAATGAGGTCTATTCACAGTTATAGCTTTCGAGGTTTATTGCATATCAACTATAGCAAATCACTAATATATGCTGTCTCTTGGCGTGTTGCGTTGATTACTTTTATATGTCTAACGAGAGTACCTAGAAATTTCAGCCTGCACAACAATATAGATGATACACCATTGTTTACGTACACACATATATTGTTGATTCTTATATTCGAGAATTTTCTAAAACTTTAGTAAAAAGGTGGGAGTTTTGCAATACAGATTTAACAGTATAAGTTATGCATATTTTTAAATATAAATTTAACTAAAGGGAACATATATATTAAGATATATGATAGTAAAACTGTCACGATATGTATATAGTATAGTTACTCTTGCTTTATAAATACATTTTATTAGTTCTTTATTATTATTACGATTATTTTGCTTTGTCGCTAAGTGTTTGAATTAAAAAAAAATTAATTTACATTTCTTAAGCTGGCCGAACATCACGAAGTATGTTTGGGATTACATCACAAAGTACTCGTTAGCTAGCGCACGTGCACAACTAATGAATCAACACATTCTACTCTTAATAAGTTTTTCTTTTATAACTTCCCTTTCTTATAGTAACAATGATGTATTAAACTACCTATATTCACTACCGAGTTAATGTTTAGTTCTGATCTATGTAATTTGCTTGGTTTTATTGGAAGTTACTAATAACCTTAAATGATCAATGTAAAAAAGAAAAGGTTTTTAATAATTTATCACCCTTTGCCAAAAATACTAGAATAGTCTGCCGAAGCTTTTGAATTTTTAATTAGCTGTATTTAGTGTTAAAATCTTACGTAACATCAGATAGGAAATATAGCATTTACAACTGTCTGAATAAATAATTATATTAGCAATTAGAATAAAATATTGATGACTTTCGAGATATTTTTTATCTTTAGTTGTTCGACATGCAAAAGTATTGATTGTTAGAAGAGATTTTGTTATTGATTGCTGGAATACACAATATTATAGACAATTATTATACTATGTATTCTTATCAGCTGCTTAGGTAAAACTTATATCAGTTATATAATGATACAAAATATAAAGCAGCTTATTAACTGTTAAGATAATTGTTATTAGTTGCTGAAATACACAACCTTAAGAACAATATTTATCGGCAGTCGATGCATAGTCTCATTAGCTATAAAGTTAAATATCAATTATCGGGATAAATAATCTTATTAAAAGTTAAATTATACATTATTTACAATAAAAGGTTCAGCCAGAGAAAACTGAGTCAACCATTTCGTTATATAGAGGACCTACCTAATTTACTATTTTAGGAAATCAGTTTATCAGAAAATACCACAATATACATCTGTTTATAAAATCGTAACGATTGCTTTGAGCCAGTTTTGACTGTGTTTTTTGTTCAACTTGGGGCATGATGGTTGATACAACAAAATGTGTGGCCTAAGTAACTAATAAATTAATATTTTCTTTAAGAATGTTACCAATGCTATTAGTGTGGCTACCAGTTTGGCCGCCAATATTGATTTCATTTCATTATGTCCCACACTTAATCCCATTTTGGCTGCACTTTTTTTCACACCTAAGGTGTTTTTAACTAAATACCTTATAATTAGAACGTAATCAGATCTATGAAATACTAGGTCAAAACAGTTATGGCTTTGGATTCTACAGAAACAATGTCAACATTCTATTTGGAGACTTTATATATAGTCAGAGTTCTAGAATTAGTATGAAGATGTCGCTGATTCAGAGAGAAAAGTGCCATTTGAATGCCCTGTAAAAGATTTCCACGTTATCCCGTATAAAAAACATACACCATCCAAGCTTGTGTAAATTGAACTAAGATGTTTATCATTTCAGTGTGCCCCCCGCTAGTACAGCGGTACGTCTACGGATTTACAAAGCTAAAATCAGCGGTTCGATTCCTCTCGGTGGGCTCAGCAGAAATCGCGATGTGGCTTTGATATAAGAAAACACACATACATTTCAGTATTATTAAATAAAATCGAACAAGTTATTAAACAAGTACGTTTGGCCGAAATCTTGATGAGTACCATACAAGAGTTATCAAAAAAAGTATCGAACCTATTATAAGGTGGAAATGTATATATGAATGTACGTTTGATAAATACATGTATATATTTTAATATTACTTTAGTTTCTGAGCCGAGCGAATTCTTGAATACTTTATTCTTCACATAAACTTCCTATAATTGGTAATTTGCGTACTCTAAAAAGTACTCTAAAAATAAATAAATTCACTTGTAAAGAATGAAAGTAAAACTCACGAGAAAACCGAAAGTTACACAGCTGATCTTATTCAAGGGGATCTGTTATATTCCAGTTCATAATGAACAGAAGTGAGTTAGTTGAGAGCTCAACTCTTGGCCATCTTTTGGTTACTTGGGGATAGATACTTCACTGATAGTGTTGAGGTAGAATGTACTAGTCTCATCTCTTCTAGCGAACTAGTAGCTTGTCCAATGGTGGTGGTAGCAACGTCTTTCCATGGCAGTGGTAAAGCATAGCTCGTGCCAGCTGGCTTTTAGGTACCATCATGGTAGTTATGGAGTTAATGGCAGTAGCTTCTGTATTTACTTCTCCAGAAGCGATAGGCATCGAGGAATTCATTACACTTTGACCTACTCAGAGCCTTTTTGAAGGTTTCTTTGCTATCTACAATCGCCTTGGTCAGATACATTTTGTATCTAAATTTCCTATTATTTGGAGTCTTTATCACTTGGTGCTCGCTGTCTCTCCTGCCAAAGGAACAACTCTGACATACTATGGGCAGAGTAGGTGTGACCTCCACACAATGCCGAAGAAAAACACGAAAAAATAGAAAGAAATAAACTTAACTTCTTTCTTGAACACGTATTATACGTAAAACAACATACATAAAAAAATTAAAATTTTGGAAAACTCTACATTAATTTTAGAGTGTACAAAATGCATGTATGCTTGCATACCACAATATTATAAGTACCAATTTTTCTTTAATTACTTTGTATAGTACGTAAGCTGTTTATCAATCTGAACCCAATTTTACATTTGTGGTCTTTACACGAGAAATAAAAATTACATCTTAACTTAGATCTCAATAAATATCCTACATTAATGTGGTTAGTAAAATTGCATGCTTGTTTTTGGTGATTTTAAACCAAATTTAAGTAAACGAAACTTCAATGAATTTATACAAGTTATTAGACAATTTTGGTTGGAGATAATAAAACTAGAACAGTTAGAAATTATTGAGGGGAGGCATAGCAATTGACCCTTAGTCTTCAGTTCTAGCGTAATTATCTAATTATTAGATTCTAATACTTTCTGTCTGCTGCACGTTTGTGTTGATTCTACGATAATTGTGCAAAATGCAGGTTATCTCATACTGTTTCTTTTTTTGTAACATAAAACATTTCTGCTATAGACTCAGAGTAATACTCAAGAAGTATAACATGTGATGTTAAAACCAATCTAATCCAGTTTTTTATGTTCGAATGTTTTGTTATCAAACAATGCAAGTATTGCAGTCCTATTTCTAATGCTTGTGTTGCCTTTTGCTAAGAGAAATAAGTCGTTTCACGAAATTACTAAATATTTCTGTAAAAGGTATTTGCAAATAGTCTAAAGTTAGTGTGATAAATGCATATCCATCTATTTGTTTTTATTTTGCAATAAGAATACAATATTTTTTACAATTTCTTTTCAAAGTTTTTTTTACTCCTCATATTATTAATTGTTTAATATGAGTTGTTTTTACAAAGTTATAGTCTATAATTATATTTGGTACTTGTGGTATAAACTACATATACAATACAGGCACAAGTATATATACATATATTTGCTAGTTTTTTTCAGAAGCAGAAAATTATTTTGATTATTATTAAGATGAGACTTAAAGTTAAGAAACAAGATACTGATATCAACTTGTTGTTCTGTTACTTACATGGCCTGGCATGGCCAAGCGCGTAAGGCGTGCGACTCGTAATCCGAGGGTCGCGGGTTCGCGCCCGTGTCGCGCTAAACATGCTCGCCCTCCCAGCCGTGGAGGTGTATAATGTGACGGTGAATCCCACTATTCGTTGGTAAAAGAGTAGCCCAAGAGTTGGCGGTGGGTGGTGATGACTAGCTGCCTTCCCTCTAGTCTTACACTGCTAAATTAGGGACGGCTAGCACAGATAGCCCTCGAGTAGCTTTGTGCGAAATTCCAAAACAAACAAACAAACAAGTTACTTACATAACGGACTATGTTTGAACAAATATACTCATATTACGTAGAAGTGTAAGTTAGTTATTAATATTTAACAACACAACCAACTCAATCAGCAGGTTTAAGAGCATTGTAGGATTACACAGTACAACTTGTAATCTTTTTTTTATATTTTGATCTGCTACCTTGTGATAAGTTAACAAACTGAATCTGCGATATACTGTTTAGCAACTCCCACTGATTTATTTTCTAAAGTTAGAGTTGTTTTCTTCAAGTTTCAAGATTACGTTATGTTGTTCACTTAAAAATGTTCTTTCTTATACTAACGTTGAGATGGGCACTTCTCAACGTACTTCTAATCTTTCAGTAACGGAACTGTCCTCGTTAATCCAATCACCAAACGCAGAGGTTTATTGCGTAAAATCGATTTTTAATTTAACCCAGACGCTGGGATAGCCGTTTACTTCAAACGGAAAACATACGGCTTTTGCACGCGCCATGCCGTCTCTAGAGAGGCAATAGAGCGTGCATGCCTCATACAGCTCAACCATACCTTTTGTTAGGCTTAACTCGGTGGTCTCTCGTGTACCGCCCCTCCTTTCTGGCCGCACCTGTCGGTGGAGGGCGCGTGTGCACCCTCGGGATGGAAATAAACAGTAATCAGTTGTATTATGGCACTAAATACATTGTTAGACATGACAGTGATATAAGAACTTGTACACCCTAGGGGTAGATGAACGGGACAATGATACCTTAACTTCATCCATAGGGGCTGATCGTGCTGTTGATACCTTAGGGAATGAAATCGTCTGCACAGTGAAGTGTACTTCTTGTACAGAGACGATAGTTTCACTGTAGTGTATTAGAACAGCAGTAATTGATGAACATTGGCCTTAGAAACGAAAAATGTGCTCAGTATTATTAATCAAAAAATTTCCAGGTTGAAAACATTCAGCTTATGCAATCCTTTTCACATATTTTTACTGACCAAAAATGAAATTACGAGGAATCGTTTGTTATTCTTTTATTTTGCAAGAACATGTAAACTTACTATGAAAAAAATAGGATATTTCGTATTTAAAATCATACATAAAATCTTATTTTATAATAAGAATACGTGGGGTAGATTTATATTCATGCACAAACTATAAATTTAGTCATCTACTACTGCGTTAGGCCTATTATTTTCATTGCCTGAAATAACTTTAAGGACACCGAGGTGAAATCCTATGTTGTCATTTTGACTTCTTTTACTCTCTTTCAAATATAAACAGACACATACGCATATAATTGGAAGTCCCAGCTTAAAGGCAAAGTTTGACGTCAGTAGAATATTAGCTGTGGCTGTGGTACCAAATATTATGGTTACAGAACGTCATTTAAAGCTATTAGTTTTTTTGTTTTAATCAGTGAATTTTGCTCAATATTATTATTACGTAATTTGTTTTCTTTGTTATAGAACATCACGCGAAATCCCGTATTTTAGATTGGTATGATTTTTATGTATATACAAGTTCAATTTTAACAACCTTCAACGCCAAACAAAAAGTCTACCGTTAATTCAGTGTGAAATTGTATCAACTAACTATAAGAGTATCAGTAGAGAGTATACTTCGCCAGGCAGCGTTGATTATATTTGACTCTTAAAGATTACGAAATTGTGTCCATATGTTCGCCGTTATCAATGGCTACAAACCATTTTTGACAGGATAGTGACGGATAATATTATACACAAATCCACAAAGTTTCATCGATATCCGATTATTTTTGATTGAGATATAGAGCAAAAACAGTACGAAAAATCGGTCCCCTTGTTAAACGATGCGGAGGTTTTGCATTTCCGAGACTTTTCTGTGACCTTGATCTTTGACTTTGACTTTACAAAAACTTCTAAATTGGGCCATAGTTCAAGTGTATATCAACTTTCATTCAGACGTTTTCGAAAAATCTTGCTGAAACACATACAGGGGTGAAACACAATCGACAGCGCCAATGATTAAAGAATTGAAATACGGAATCAACTTGCACATCTTGTTATTGAAAATAACCCTACAACGCATTATGAATACTGTACTGCATAACCTATCCAATAATTAGTTCGATTTGTCACTTATTATATAAGAGATAAAAACAAATGCCAAGAATATTAAATATTAATTATCCTAAAGATATCTAACGATTATATTAGTCTTCCCGTGTGTGATTAACAAAAAACAAAACAAAAATATATTGAACATATTTTTTATTCCTATTACGTATAACAAAATATGAATGTTTACATAAATTATGCTAATGCTAGTTATATTTCATTTAAGAAAGTATCCATCTTTAGTAAACCACTTGCTTCTAACAAAATATCCCGTAATAATATTTTCAAATATTGTTGAGACCGGTTGAAAATAACTTAAAATACATCAAACATCTCTTAAAAACGACTGATGTAGATATTGAAGGCTGGGTTCAGTTGGAATTTTAAAATATCATTGAATTTGTTACTTAAAAGTAGTGAAAGTTGTCGCAAGGAACAATACAATAATATGATTGTACTCACTGTTTTTTTTTTGTTGTTTTTTTTCATTTTAGCAGCCCCATCAGTTAAAGAAAAATATAATTTTTGTTTTATAATTTTAGTAGTCGTATTACTTATAATGAACACTATACATGAAACACTTTTTAAGTTATTACATCCTATAATATAACTATAAACTAACAAATTGATTGTTACTGTGCAGTATTTCTGGTCTTATAATAAAAAATTGCTATATCATATCTAAGTTATAATAGAATTACTTCTCAAAATAGTAGATTAAAAGGATACCCAAGACGTTTTAAATCTCTACTATATCCTACAATAAATAGCAGACATTTATTTATATACAAGAATGTTTAATATGAAATTTACAATTTTAATATTGGATGCATATAATGTGAGGTAGCAAACGGCGTGCGATTTTTGTGTTTCTTTATTTTAGTGCACGGCCATTTAAGTCTGTAAACCTGTCACCAACCTACCAAGAAATAATCTGTAATTTAAGTCTGTAAACCTGTCACCAACCTACCAAGAAATAACTTGTAATTCAGATCCTGCCTCCTTTTGTACTTTTTTTACCCATAATCTTCAAATAATCAACCAATTAGAAGCTTAGGTTAGAAAAAGTAAACTTTAAATGTTCTCCAAAATATTTTAAATCTAACAATAGTCAAGACCAACTATAATATGATCAATGGAATAAAATTATCCAATTACTTTGTAAATCTTTGTATTTCATGCTTATAAATCAAGTGTTAATAATTTATTATGATAAAACTGTAATAAATATATTTTCGATTTGGTGATCATTCTGCTTTGTTAAACTTGTTTCGATGTGTTCAACGAGTTGTTTGTTTTCAATTTTGCGCAAAGCTACAGGAGGGCAATCTGCGCTAGTCATCCCTAATTTAACAGTCTAAGACTGGAGGGAAAGCAACTAGTCATCACTACACACCCACCACCAACTCTTGCGCTACTCTTTTAACAACGGATAGTGGGATTGACCAAGGTTTATAACACCCCCATGGCTAAAAGGGAGAGCATGTTTCGTGTGACGGGTATCTTGAATTCGCGACCTGTAGATTGAGAGTCGAGCGTCCTAATCACCTGGCCATGGCGGGCACATTACGTTACGAGTTACTTTCCACGCATCTATAAATTATATAGATTTTGTGCTTTGTCCATCACGAGTATAAAAACCTGATTTTTAACGTGAGAAGCCCTTATACTTACTGCTGAGCCATAGGGATCACTTCATCTAATACTGTGAAATGTATTAGAAAATTAATTATTTTTACTTTTACGTCAATATATTGCTATATATTTTCTAAATTTTAAGTATATAATCTCATGAAAATTTACTCATTGTTATTTCTCGTTACTTAGCTTTCATTCGTACGTGTATAAGTAAGGGGATGGCATGAGGTGTGTATAACACCCCTTAAATGATACGCTTCATCCTTGTATATATATAAAACATACTTTAAACGTGTGAAAAGGTCTTTAAATACCAAGAAAATGGAGCATTTTTAGTGAAAATAGCAAAATATCTTTCCGAGGGGGAAATGCTTCGAGAATCCTTACTAAAGTTTAGCTTCCAAAAGTGGCCCGTCATGGCTAGGTGGTTAAGGCACTCAACTCGTATTCCGAGAGTCGCGGGTTTGAATTCCCATCGCACAAAATATGCTCGCCCTATTCAGCCGTGGGAGCGTTATAATGTGACGGTCAATCCCACTATTCGTTGATAAAAAGAGTAGCCCAAGAGTTGGCGGTGGGTGGTGATGACTACCTTCCCTCTAGCCTAACACTGCTAAATTAGGGACGGCTAGCACAGATAGCCCTCGTGTAGCTTTGCTGGAACTTGAAAAACAAACAAACAAACAATCCTCCAAAAGTAGGTCATTCCGTTATAGATTTTTGCTTACGCCCCTGAATTGATAACACAGTTTGTATGGAATAAGTGACGAAAATTTTAAAGAGACGAGGTATTATATTTCACTGGTGTCCGAGTTAATTTCATTACTTATGTTTAATATATATTTAAGGCTCTAAATTAGTAACCTAGAATTTATATATGGTCTAAGGTTGGTGTATATTAGTTTAGTCCGAGGAAATGAATTATACGAAACATAGTAACATTAGCTATATTTTATTCTAAATCACTAACAATCATTCTTGGCGTGTTTCATATTATATACATTGATGAAATCATCAATAATTCAGCATCTTGGAATGGATCGATACTTCCGGGTACAGTCAAACTCCCCTTTTCGTATTTTCTCTCAGTAATGAAAAGCTTGAAGAGATATCAAAGTTCCAATGTAAGTGTTAACAAGGAAATTAAATTTGGAATGAGAAACGTCTTATTTTTTATTGTGTATTTTTTGTTTTATAACTGTGTTCTTGTATTCCTTACACTTATTTTGTTGTTTTTGGGGTTTTTCGTTATAACAAGTTACCATTATATTACAATAATTTTTGTTTTGAATATTATTGGAAGTGTTATAAGTCTAAAACGTTTCTTCTGTTGTAGAAACTTATTAAAGCTACATGATCTTATTTCACCACCTAATAATTATAGCCTGCTAATTTTTTTTCTGGGCCCGGCATGACTAGGTAGTTAATGCACTCGACCCGTAATCCGTGGGCCGCGAGTTTGAATCCCCGTCGCACCAAACATGCTCGCCTTTTCAGCCGCGGGGCGTTATAATGTTACGGTCAATCCCACTATTCGTTGGTAAAAGAGTAGCCCAAGAGTTTACGATGGATGGTGATGACTAGCTGCCTTCCCTCTGGCCTTACACTGCTAAATTAGGGACAGCTAGCACAGATAGCCCTCGTGTTGCTTTGCGCGAAATTCCAAATCAAGCAAACAAAATTGTTCTACTAGTACAGAAATCTATTACAGCTGCTTTTTTTAACCCACCATCTAATGATTTTCTATTGAAAATTGTTCTCCTGTCATATAACTGAATTTAAAAAAATATATTTTGAAATTAGCATCTTATAAAGACATTCTGCTAATTACTATTCTGTTACCGCAGAATCCAGTTATAACTGTTTATATCTCAGCATTAAATAAAAACTATCGCAGAACATTATTAGCCCTGTTTGTTTTGAGCGCACCATGTAATAATGGTGCTCAGCTAATATCTGTTCTAGTGTCACAGAATCCTGTTTTTTTATACTGCTCTATTATAATGTCCAATTATAATCTACAGCATAAGAAATAATTATGAAAAATTGAATAAAATGGTATGAAAAGCAAATGTTACGAAATTAACCTTTCCTGTTGTACGAAAGTGAACTGTGCTGGAGTACACTCACGTGCTTGTAGTTCACAATATGATTGGTGGTCTTCCAACAAATCAGACATCAACGCAGTACATGCTACTCTCAGCAGTTGTGAGTATGGTATTTACGTACGTTGTTTCCGTGGCAAAAATATCTAAAAATCAAAATTTTAGCTGATGATGACGTACGTGTGATACATTGAAGTAAAATCTTAAGTTTTTACAGGAGCTATATGAAACTTCTGAATAGATGCATGAAGTTACTATTGTTGATATAATAGAAGTGGTCGAAGTAGAAAGCCCAAATTCGCCAAAAATAAATCAATGTATGCTCTTCACGTGGTATATGACAATACAGTAGTGATTTTGTCAGTGACCTATTTGTATGTGTAGATGTGAATGATATCTCCAGCTACAGACAACCAGAAGAATAATATATTCTGTTTCCATAACCATTTAAGTCACTCATGGTTACTAGACTATGTCTTTCACATCCCACTCTTCATTAATGTCGTGACCTTGTCTCCAATAACCTTTTACACAGGTCACATTCATATCTTAACGCTGGTATGCTCGCACTATAAATTGCAATGAAATGACAAATTAAAAAGAAAAAGAAATTAGTTTGCCATTGTCCAAGTTTAGTGAAAGGTGAAATAATTTTCTAAATCCATAATAGTTCAGTAATAAAACACCACGCATATAATATAATATAATATAATATAATATAATATAATATAATATAATATAATATAATATAATATAATATAATATAATATAATATAATATAATATAATATAATATAATATAATATAATATAATATAATATAATATAATATAATATAATATAATATAATATAATATAATGTTATGAGGTCAACCAATATAGTAATCCTGCTTTCTTTTCTTAATTTTCCATTCTACACATTTTTCTCTAGTCTGGATTTTATCCTGAATCCCGCCCCCCAAAATCCTCTCTCCTTCAATTCACAAAGCCTAAAGTATATTACATAAATTGACTCTTGTTCTTCCTTCAGTCTCATAGATATATTCAGCTAAGTCATTAAATGCATTCCTTATACAATATTGCTAAAATGTTTGCATACTGTTCTATATTGATGTTACTTTCTATGCCCCCCGCTAGTACAGCGGTATGTCTCCGGAGTTACAACGCTAAAATCAAGGATTCGATTCCCCTCGGTGGGCTTAGCAGATAGCCCGATGTGGCTTTGCTATAAGAAAAACACACAAACACAGTTACTTTCTACATGCATGTAGTAGTTACTGAGTAAATTTTCAAGTAGTAACAGTGAAAGTAGTATATGAGTAGAGAAACATGTAGGAGTTGTTATGTATAAGTTGTGTTGAGCATTTACTCATCAAAACACACACATAAGCTCGTTTTGTATAAAAGGGTATATTTTTGGTATCATATTTTACGAAACAGATCAGCGCTTTCTTTAGACAATTTCTCAGTACTTTGTATAGAGTCATGCATCATCCAATGCAAGAAGTTATTATGAATTAAACTGTTCAACTGTCCAGAAATAGTATGAAGCAAATGAACACTATCAGAATGGTAGGATACCCCTAGTGTACTGTATACAGGATCCAGGAACGTCACCAGCTTACAAGAAACGTTTTCCAGGAAAGTCTGCTGATAGATGCCAAACACATTACTGTCTGAAATGAACGTTTTTGATCAGGTTAACACGTCGAGGTCGAAAAAATTTTGCAACACTTTATGACAGAAATAGCAAGAACATATTTATTTCAGGGTATTCAGAAGAGCAGTGAATAGGAAGATGACCACACAATGTTATTGTGCAGGAAAGTCTGTGTGTGTGTGTTTCTTATAACAAAGTTAAATCGGACTATTTGATGTGTTCACTGAGGAGAATCAAGCCCCTGATTTTAGCATTGTAAATCCGCAGACATACCGCTGTACCAGAGGAACCACAGCAGGAAAGTCTATCTGGAAACTGATACTATCTGTAATTCACTGTCATCACAATATTAATTGAGCAAGACAGCATACCAACATACAGTTAGGACACTCGCACCATGTTATCTTTTCAGATGAGTTCGGTTTCTGACTAGTTAGCTTCTTAAAGATGAAGGTAGGGTTTATGTTCATCGTTTGCCAGAAGAATACATGAGAGAAGACTGTATTTCCCACAGCTAACTCACAAGAGATGGTGCAATACATTTTTGGGCAGCCATTCATCATGGTAGTAAAACTGCTCTTCATATCCTCCAGAAAAATGGCAATGGTGCCTCCTACAGGCATAACATGAAGAAAATATTTCTGTCGTATTCTAGGACATGATTTAGCAATAACGTTATGTTCCAGGATGACAGGGCTACTGCACACAGTGCATATATTGTACAGGTTTATCTCGACCAGAAGAACGTTACAAGATTGCCACGGCCAACAAAATTTCCAGATTGTAATTCCACTGAACACTGTTGGGTAGAATTGACTCAGAGAAATGTTAATTACCACCTTAAACCATCCATTATATCTGAGTTGCAGTGCTCTCTAGTGACAAAGTAAGAATAAATCATGATGGATTAATCAATAACTTCATCGACAGCATGTCATGTCACCTTGGAGAGATTATTAAATTACATGGAGAATATTTAATATGAACTGATATAAAGTTACAAACGCTATTGATAATAATTTGATGTTATATTTCGTCATTATATATGTTTGGTAAAGTTTTCTTGTGATAGGAGAAATGCTGAATTACACATCTTTCTATGGGTGTCTATTAAATCTGTTTGCTGGAGAGAAGAATTTAATCATCAGGCTCATGTGCTAGCCCTATGAACGGAGATGAAATAGTAGATGAAAAATGTTTTTGTCAACTTTAAAGAACAGTAGAAAATTCTCCCAAACCAGTAATTTCTATTGCATTTTCTTCACATCTGATATAATTATAAGTTAACTACATGAGTAAAAGACAATTGAAACTCTTTGAATATAATACAGAGTTTACTGCCATAGTAATTCTTTTTTGTTGTTTTTTCATTTACCAATCGACATATTTTCCACTCTTGATTTTATTCTGAGTCATGAACATAAACTCCACAGTCAGTTCATTCTTAGAGCCCATAGAATCTATTAGAGCCCATTATGTTTCCAGATACAGTGAAATATCACGGTATTATTTTCAATAAACATCTTACATTGATGGCTCAAATGATGGCTCTCAACCAAAAAAGCCCCATCCCATAAAATAAGAACTTCCTAGAGATTGAATCTACTTATTTTATTATATATTTACAGGACATCCATTTTATGCTGTCTCATTTTCAGTCACAGTGGCAGGCTTTCTGTTTTCATAATTGGCTACTAATTCTGGAAATTCATGTTCTTACATTCATTTTTATATCAAACCATTTAGTTTTACACAAGAAAGTTTTACCATACCTATCCAATTATCTCACAACGTATTCTGCATAGTTGATAATTAATTGAAACTCATGAAACTTAATTAATTGAAAGTTATGTTGCTTCCAGCCAATGATCCCATTCATAATGATTCCTCTATCAAACCTTCCCGGCCACATTTACTCAGAAAAATGATGAAATAATTACGTCGTAATTTAAGTCAACCATTGTTATTGGACTACTCTCACTTCCCGCATTTCACCAGTGACATGTTTCATTGTACATAGTTCCCATCCATATAATTTTCTTAACGTCTTCTTACACAACATGTATATTATCAAAACTCCAATGTTCATATGCTTCTTTACTGAAGAACTGGTGTTACCTTCTGTTGGCTTATCAACTCCTAGAGCAGGAATTAAATGGCCAAAGCAAATCCGATTTGTCGTTTTCTATGAGTGAAGAAGTGTGTTGGAAAAAGGTGAATAACACACCATATTAAATGCCTGCCAGTAATGTCAGGGTAAAATATGCTTCAAACCTTATATAAATGCTAATTATTCATCAAATCAAATTTCTAATATCTTAAACAATCTTTTTATTGAATAAATCAAAATAATATATTAGATCATTAATGGTACTTATTCTTCAAATCCCATATTAATATAGGTTATTTGTGATAAATGAAAGATAATTAAAAATTCATACTTACAATATATAATCCACCACTATATAAATCATACTTTGAATTTAGATTCTTTACTGGTCACATTTAATGAGTAGGGAAGGAATTCTCTCAAACTGAACAAACTCCATGAGTAGTGAGGAGTTCAGTAACAGACTGGGCTTCGTATTTATTTGTAATATCTTAAATAGTTTGCTCAATAAAGTAGTATAATACATTAAAAGCAATAACTCCATATTTGCTCTGAATTCTATTCAAATGCAAGCTAACTTTGGTGAATGTCCCTCAGTGGTACAGCGGTATATCTGCGGACTTTCAACGCGAGAATTCGGGTTTCGATACCTGTGGTGGGCAGAACACAGATAGTCCATTGTGTAGCTTGTGCTTATTTCAAACAACAGCCGTAGTGAACAAAGGAAACTGAACATATTCTAATATACAGTGCACAGGTAGCTTTGCACTTTAGACTCGTAGTCGGATGGCTGTGACCTCCAGGTAGGCCTGTATTATACTATTGTGTCCTTGAGTAAGAGTCTAGCCTTCTTGTTTCAGTCTACCAACTGTTTGATGAATTTTTACTGTTAGTTGGAGTATAGCCTGTGATGAACCGGGATCCCACCCAGGAGGAATGAGTCATCATTCTTAATCACTTGTGTCATTGAAATCAGAGTTCCAAAGCATCAGTCTTATGTGCCTTATAAAGATATGGGCAGGGTTTTAACTTTGATCAAAACTGAGCACAAAAAATTTTGGTCTTGTGTTTTCAATGGATTTTTTTTGAAATCACAAGATAAAGCCATGTTGATTATTTTTACTATGTGCAGTCTATTGTTCTTGGTGAGTTACTATAGTATTTTCACGTTTTTATATTTTCGTCTTCAATTACTTTAATTTGATTTGTTTGGAGTTTAGTGATCTGTGCTCTACTTATTTATATGATTGCATTCTAGACTTCCCTCCAATTTGAATTGCTAGGTGACTATAAGGATAACAGGAATTTTCTGTCTCAACATTGTGGTAAGCTTTACTTCTACCCTTGTATAAAATTTAAGAAACCTCTACTACTTCATGAGATGCTGTTTTGGCTGTGTGTGGGCGTTTTCGTATAAAAAATACACATAGAGCTATCTGCTGTGTTCACTAACGGGGGAATCAAACCCCTAATTTAGAATTGTAAATCCAAAGACTAACTACTGTCCCACCGGGGGACCACTGTTTTGGTTCTCGACTTCCCTCCAGTAACTACTTCAGTTACCTCTCCCGTTGAATCTACATCTACGTATGCTGAGATTACTAAATTAGACTCTATTGATGTACCATCGTTTGTTCCTTCTTTAAGAGCTGCTTCAGCGATAGTTATTATACCTATAATTATTTGGTCGACAGTTACAGCTCCATCACTTTCTCATATGGATACGACCATATTCTCTCACTTTTCTCCATTTCTTTTCTAAAATAGACCACAAATTCTACTTAGTTTGTCTAGTACAGCTAGATATTACAAAACGTTCTTCGAACTTAAGCTCAGCAACTCATATAAACCCAAAGTGGTATCATTATCAAGACACCTAATTGTTAACTCTATGATATTATTTTTGCATATATGTGTCTTACAAATTTGGAACCTTCTAATAATACTCAGAATCGTGATTTTTCGACCTTGAAGTAACAACTTTATTTTCTTGTGTTATTTGAGGGATGGTCACAAATTTTACTGAAAAGAAATCATATCTGAGTTCCTAGAAAGTTGTATTTTTACTTGATGTTTTGTCAGGATAAATGGCACTTATTGTCTGACATATTTTCAGGCTTCTGGCAGAGAGCAGCAAAAATATTTAACATATGCGCATATGGTGCTTGTACTTTCAGATAACAATATAAATTGCAGATTTTAACAATTTCTTTATCTCATCTCCTATGGTGTGAAATATGTCTTTGCTAAAACTCACGCTTTACTGCTAAGCATTTCAACAAGATACACTGCCTATATTACTGTGACCAACATATATTGCATCAGCACATACGCACACACACCTAGACTCATTCCATCCCCAGTAAATGTCACAATAAACTGATTCCTAAATCTGATGATCAAACTGTCAAGGTTTCAGTTGGTACTTTTGGCCTAATTAGGACTCCATCTTACTTTACGTTTTCCAGCAGTGTGAGTTCACAGACATACCACTGCGCCACTGGATGGAAGCAATCGAGAAAAGAATCTTGACATATATTCAATCTTTCTAACAATCACTACTGGAGATAACCAAACACCCTCTAAACGTTACATGGCTCAATCCTTTAACACTAAATTAGACTGTATTAATTTTCTAGAGATGGTGCAGCAACATCTACCACATGCTATCGAATCTGTTAATTGATTAGTCATAACTGATAGCCTTTCTACTTTGCTAGTTCTACAACAACTACCAAGCCATTGGTTGGAACAAATAATATATTCTTTGTTACTCAACAAATTATAGTCAGTTCTCTCATCAATTTCCCAGTAGATCAAAAGTCAAGTAGATGTTTTGCTTCTCCTGTCTCAGAAGATGTTCAGGTAATGATATAATTAGCATAGTGCTGGAAAGCGTGATTGGCTGGTTAAAGGATGCATGTCACAATGATTTAGAAAGTTATTTTAAAAATTTAGTTCAAAAATTTATTTTCATTGTATGATAATAAAATTAGCATCACAACGTAGTTTAACTTAAATTTTAATATTATATATCTTTTAAGGCCTTAATTCGAAAGAATATGTTAAAGAAGTGTCATACATGCTTTTTGTATGCAATATGCCTTGTCTTCTTGTCTTATTGCTCAGTTTATATTTCATTACACATACTATATAACATATATAGTGGCTAATGAATTACAAACTCAAACTTTAAACATTTAAAAGTTAAAATACAAAATAAAACCTTTCATCTTTTTGATTTGCTGAGATAATAATATTTTTGTAAACCTACGAAAATAGTCATGCCCCCACTGGTTCATTCTTTTGAAACTTCTTGCTTACTTATGCTTAATCTTATTAAGTACAAGTCTAAAACCAATAGAAAGAGCATATTCCAAATTACATGCATACGACATTTGTTTGTAAATTGATGGAAAGAAAACGTTTAATTTGTTTGAAAGTATGTTGAGTAAGCTGTTGCTCTGTACAGAAAAGAAAATTTTCAAATCCACATATAGCTCAGTTAAAAAGTCAGATCCAGATAAATTACAGTGGTTTTATGTGTATCAGTATAGTAATTTGAAAATTTATTTCTGAAAAGCATCTTTGAAATCTACAAAAATGAATTTATCTTCCCGTTGTACTTGAGATAATAAATGAGTCTTACAGCGACTCTTAACAAGTATGATGATCGAGTGTAAATCAATTTTGGAATGTCATAAGTACTAGTAGATATCAGTTTTTTTTTTATATATGCTTTGTTTATTTTCTTCTGTTTTAAAAACATAGAGTAGTCAACACTCTGACTCCATATATTTATAAATAGATGTTTAGTAGAATATTTTATTAAACATTCTGATTTTTGTTTACTAAAGACATGTAATGTTTACAAAAGGCTTGAACAATTTCGAGAAAATACATAAAACACGTTAAATTATATAGTATGTAAACTACGACGTCACTTTGTGGTCACGTGGTTGATGTAACTGATTCTAAGTCAATATGGGAAGGTGCCTGCGCATAATAGTTTATCTGAGGTGTGGACACTGCAGCTGTTGTTGTTTTTTTTTCCTTTTAATGGCCAAATTGAAGTTATTACTCAATGATATTTCTCTTCCAAGCTTTAAATTCATCCCAATGGATTGCTTGATTCCCTACTTGGCCATTTGGATGGTGCAACTCTAATAATGTGTTTCCAATATTCTTACTGTGTGTTATTTATAACTTAATGATCACCTAAACATACGATGAGACACTGTTTTGTCTGCTTTCTAGTTTAGCCTTTACAACAAGTTACTTGTTTGAGATAGCTTATGAAGTGGTCTGGACATTATTTTATCAATCATTTATATATTGGGGGAAAAACCTTATCGACCTTTCTTATAGAGACTTGTGGTACTGGCAAAACCTTGTAGGTTTTCAGCTAATGCCTAGCTTATATGCCACCAATGTTATATATTCTCTATTTTCAATATAGAATGCCCAATCTGCTATTCTGGATGCACCAGACATCGACCAATCTTCTTGAATCTGTGACTGCAGTGAGATTGGTATCACGGATCTTTGCAATATTTATGAAAGTTATAGCACAGGAGAGGATATTTCCTACATTTAACATGTTTCTCAAACAATTGTCTTCTTCCAGTGGCTGAAATTTCAACTAAGAAAAGTAATGAGACTGGACATAACGTGTAATACAAAATGATCCATTCTTATTTATTCAGTAATACCAAACACAGTATGTATATTTGTGAAAGACACTGGATGACCACCTTCTCCTTTATTGTCGAATACATTAACTATGTTTCTTGCCACAGAATATCTTACTATAAATTGACTGATTCATAAACCTGGTAGAACTCTGGGAATCCAGTGCTCCTTACTTAATAGAAAATGCTAGACTTACCTATAGCGACTAGTACTTGCCACATGAGTTCTTATTCTCCTTAAATATATTGGAGATCATAATCTCTATATTTCATCTGTTCTACTAGTGAAGGGCACTATTGTCATTGGTAGTTTTGCAAAATGTGTAGTGTTACAGCAGTATTTTATGGGCAAAACAAGTATCATCTCTAGACAACAACAAATGAAGAAAGGGATCTATAATAAAGCCAATTTAATAGTTTTATAGACCATGCACTTGTATGAAAACTGCATATACTCAGGCTAAATGAATGAATTTGGAATTTTTTAAAATAAACTAATAAGCTATAAAATGCATGGTATACCTTGCATACTACAATAACTTTTATCGATCTTATAAACGAATAACAATAGGAATAACCTGAATTCTTAGGTAGCTCAATGGTAGATCATTGTTCCTGTTAGTTAGAAATTTCATTTCTATGCCATGCCCGTAGGCGGCGCCATTGACGTTTTGCTGGATGATATGAAGAGCAGTTTTCCTGTCATAATGTTTGTTTGCAGTCTTGCCCATGTAACACAGTGATGGCAGTGAATTCTGGTTAATATCAGATTGTAGATGTCCCTTCCTGCAGATTAACATCGTGTGATCATCTTTCTATTCATTGTTCTTCTGAATATCCTGGAATTAATGTGTTTATGCCTTTTCTGTCACAATATGTTGAAATACTTCTTTTAGTCCTCAGGCATTAAGTTTTTGTTTTTTTTGCATCTATCAGTAGACTTTCCTGGAACAAAGTTTCCTGTAGTCTGATGATGTTTGTGGATTCTGGCTGCAGTATGCTAGTGATATCCTACTATTCTGACAGTGTCTATTTGCTTCATACCATTCTTTGAACAGTAGAAAAATTGATGTTTTATAACTTCTGGCACATGATGAGGCATGATTCTACATCTAAATGAGAAAAGTTGTCTGAACAAAGTATTTATCTTTTTTGATAAATACAAAACAGCTGTGTATGCTTGTTTTGACGAACAAATGCTCAAAACAACTTATACATAGTAGAATAACAACTCATACCTGTTTCTTCAGTCATATACTACCTTCTCTGTTGCTAGTTCGGAATTTACTCAATAACTACTCCATGCATATAGATAATAACATCAAAATTGAACAGTACACAAACATTTTGGCCAAGATTGTACTTTGAGAGAATGTGGAACATGAGTTCCTTATTAACAGTGGTCCCAAGTGCCTCCAAAACTATTAAGAATGGCTTTGGTTTATAACATCTTGATTTACATTGATGTTTGCTCTTTTTCTCATTTTGTAATCATGCATTCCTAACTTAGAAATACTTAACCTATTTATGCATATTAAAAAAAGAAATAGTAAGAAGAGATTCGTCAATAATCTGGAGATTAAACGTATATCTTTGTCAAATAAAATCTGTACTTTTTCTTATAAGAAAGGTGTATAAGAAAATCTACATAGTATGCATTAATATCAGTGTTACCACCATATTTTCTGATTTTGTGGGATAAATTTTAGGAAGACCTAAAATAACTTGTGAATTATTTAAGTAAATTTACATCATCAGAACAATAAAATATGTAAATGAATATATATTTCAAAAGTAGTGTATATGAACTGAGAAACAAACTTTCTTAAAACTACAGGTATAAATTGGCAACATCAGAGCAATAGTTACTGCTGTTAGAATGCCAACGTTATGATTTGAGTAAAGATACTGTAAAATTAGTAACTAAATATTGAATTTTTTCAATTGATTCAAAAGGTTTATACAAATTTTTAAACGTTTTACAATGTGCAACATAAATTATGATTCACAAGATCTATTCGGGTTTAGATCGTGTTTACTTTACTATGTTAACTATTATGAGTAAATTTAATATTTTATTTTTAAGTAATGGTATTGTTTGATTTTATGTTAATGTGTATACTGTAAATATATTTTCATGTTAACCAATTTAGTTGTTAATTTTTCAATGCTGACTTGAGACAACAATGGTAGTATTTAGTTATGTTTAGGTGGTCAATAATGATCATATATCATTATTATTAAATAGTGATTGTATTTGATTTGAAATATCATTACTAAAGTTTTTGTTTAATACACAAAATATTCTAAGCATTTAAATTTTGAAATTCAGCTCTTGTATCATACATTGATTTTATTTTTGCTAGTTTCACATATATTTTCCAAATACATGTAATGTCTTTTAAATATACAGTTTACATATTAGTAATATATTTAATTCATGAACTGAAATTTTATATTATCATACTATGATAATGATAACACATACCTTATAATGTTTTTATAAATGTATCATAACTCCTAAATTTGTTAAATAAGTATCTACCTCCCCAGTCGGTTATACCACATTGTACAATAGAAAGAAATCAAGCATAGTAGTTTTTTTTTCATTTCATTAAGAGACAGAATGTTCAGTAAAGAATCTTACAACAACATTGCTTACCATTACTTTATTTTATCCATTCCATTTGAATATATAAATTATTGTTATTCCAAGATATCTAACATATTCTTATGTTTGAAAGATATAAATGAAGTTTCCTTCATGTTCACTGTCTAAAAGCTTACCATTACAGTAGTTATTATATTATAAATTTTTGTTTCGTTTTGGCTATTTTCAATAACATTTTACATTTCAACTTTTAGCTAAACCATTTCTTTACACCGTTTAAATTATTACTAGTTACCTCCCTTCTCAATTTTATTTCACAAAACCAAATAAATAATATAAAAAGGATAATATAATCAAGACTGATTTCTGGGGATGTTCCATAAGCTATTTCAATTTCATTGCCAGCTACTTGTTTTCCTATAAAATATATATAATTTAACCCAATTTAAAACAATAGCTCTTATTTCATCCATATAGTGTTTTAATAAAAGTTCTTGTGAAACTAGAAATATTCATTTAATGTAATACTTCTATTCTCCACTGAACTACTTTAAAATGTTGTTGAAACATGTGACATTCTTCCAGTAATCTCATTAATTATATCCCATAAGTTTTTACTCCCAAGTTTATTTGTTTGTTGCTTGTACAATTTTATTTTTATTTTTTGTAAGACTAATTAGATAATATATACAGCCAGTTTATAATTTAGCTCGGTTTGGTGTTTCATTTTTCTAATTTTTCTACACATTTAATTTTTGTGTTGAATATATTTTATTAATTCATTTGTCATGCATGGTTTTAGTTTTTCTCCTCTATTTATTTTTACATATTTTATACATGGTTTAGTTATACTCTCCAGCATTGTAATAAAATGTTTTTATGCATCTTGTATATTTAATTCTTAATTTGTGATACTAAAATCAGTTTGTTTTATTCACATGTCAGTTTTCTTATACTTTATTTGTGATATTTCACAATTATTTCATGTGCCATAACTGTCATATACATTTGTAGTTTGGGGTTAATTTTAGTGCTATAATAAAATGATCTGTAATTCTATATTTTACAGTTGCTGTTTGAATTGTATTCAGTTTATTTGCTCTAATAAAATACGATTAAAACATGAAATTGTATGTCTTCTGCTAGTTAAACGGATGCAAGAATAAAACCCTATAGCAGTGAGCATATCTTTGTGTTCTTTTACAATATTATCTTGAGATTTTACATCTATACACATTTTTAATTTAATTGTCAATCAGATAAGTATGTATGCTGTATATATTATGGGGCATAAATTACTATAATATTAAACTTTTTTTTTTTATGCGTACAAGGCACACTAACACTAATATAATATTTATATTCTTCTATACCAAATAAATGTAACAACACATTACTTCCCCCAGATGTTTAATACGCACCTTGAAATACGCATTTACGCTGTTCGTTTGTAAAATAGCACTTAAGAACAACAAAGATTTTTTCCACAAAAAACTTATTATATTTAATTGTTTTATTTATAAGCTCAAAGCTATCTATTTTCAAATTTTACAGTTCAGCCAAAAAGGATCGGTATTATAATCTAGCTAAGAATAGGCAACAAATCATTTTGATCATTAGGTATAATTCACATATTATTACATTAGATAAGTTGATAAAAGACATTTCTATTTGTTAAGGGCAATTAACTTCGTATTTTAGTGTCTGATACTTGGTACAACGAACACTTATTTGTTAAGAGTAGCCTTCTTCATATTCCAGCATAAAGCAAGCTGTTACATAGTTTGGTTTGGTTATTGAATTTCGCGCAAAGCTACACGAGGGCTATCTGCGCTAGCCGTCCCTAATTTAGACTAGAGGGAAGACAGTTAGTCATCACCACCCACCGCCAACTCTTGGGATACGCTTTTACCAACGAATAGTGGGATTGACTGTCACATTATGACGCCCCCACGGCTGAAAGTGCGAGCACGTTTGGTGTGACAGGGATTCGAACCCACGACCCTCGGATTACGAGTCGAGCGCCTTACACACCTAGCCACGCCGGGCCTTCTGTTACAGAGAAAGTGTATTTTTAAATATTATTATTTACCAAATTCATATTTAACATTTCGCTTTGTCAGAAAAACTCTAAGCTCACAGAATGTTTTGTACACCATAAAATGTCTATAGTTGAGATCAAGTAGCACTTCCGAAACAAATCGAAATGTCGTGTTCGGTATTTTACAAATCATCTCGTCTACCTCAAAAGTCCTGTCTGTACAAGATTTCATTCTTAATAATGAATGTAGTGTAAAATGAGATGTGTGCTATTTACCAGATGGTAGCTGAGATGGATATAATTATCTGCCCGGTCCACATATTCGGAGGCTTAATTTCCGTTTAGACTCAATTTTCTCGTAAAAATTTCAAGTAACAGAAGTGACTAATTTCGTACGTCAGCATCAGCGATACCAGATGATATACCAAGAGTGAGATGGATAGCCAGCTATTACTTCAAAGATTCGTCATAATGTGCTAATACCATATTTAGAAGCTAATTTAATATTTTTATAAAACTTTTGTGCCATATTTAATCTTTTTGTTACTATAATGTCGGAACATTAAATATTTTGCAAGTAATAAATATCCGCAAATATAAGACAGCAAGTAAATGAGAGAGGAGACAGTTCTGTTAACGTTAACACAACACAGTTATTAGTATTATAACATTGAGGTTTAATCTAACTGCACAGTCATTCTTCATAATATAATTATTCTCTTCTTAACGTTGAAGTGTAGCACAGTTACATTTGTTAAACAACTAGTTTTGACAGGATAGAATATAAGTTATGTTAGGAGAATAACAAGAGATACAATGTGAATGAAGAGTTATGTTTCGTTTAAGAATACAAAATTAAGTTGCAATAAAGGCGTATAAATTACACTTAACTTTAATAGGTATATTTAAATAATTTATCATAATAGAATTGTAGTTTGATGAAGAATACAATCATGAAGATCCGATATTTCCAATATTAACAATTAAAACAAATTAACATATCAATTAATATGTTTTTTTCAACAGACACGTTGAACCTTTTCTCAGAATTGTGACTGGAAACAAACTACGTAAAGATTTTAATTTTGTTTATTTTTACGCTGTGTACAAAATCAAGCATTTATACAATATTTTGAATAATATTGATTCGAAAGATTTGAGCAAAAGGACAGTGTACTTCCAAAAGTTCACAAACATTGTATACATATTAGTTATGTATCACTAGCTCTTATATTACCTTAACTTATTATATTAACATAAAACCAAGTAACACAATAAACAAATTTTACACAGATGTTTTTAATAATCAATCTGGATGTAAAAGCAGAAAAAAGGAATAATCGAAGTAGAGAGAATAAGAAATATTCAAAAGTAGTTTTCAAAGGCTTAGAGTTAAATTAAGAAACGAGTACATATCACATGCAATAGGCAAGGAATACAAGCAATTGTTATAAAATGAATGCTGTTTATTTACAAACATTAAACTCTTTTGTTTGAAGAATGGTATACAATAAATACAGAACATATTTTATTGTGTTAACAGAGGTAAAGATTTTAATAGCGTAACCAAGGGTAGAGTATTTTCAAAATATCTGAAAAAGAAGCATATTTTAATGTTATGAAATAGAAATCTAAACATTAACTGAAGACAATAACTCAGTTGTATCCTATAATATTATTCTCAATACAGAGTAAACTGACAAATACATTTGGTTTGTTCCATTTATGGAAAGTTAAGAAAAGGGAAACATCGTAAAATGAATTTGAACAACCTAAATAAAAAATAATTTTCAAGTTTATGTATTTGTTAATAATTAAGGAACATGAGAACCTTCACAACAGTTGCTTACTATGTTAAGATTGTGGACGTCGATTATATTAGTTTAGGGCTAAATTTAGGACGAATAGAAGGTTATTTTTTATAGAAAATATTACATTTTAATATCTGTACAGATAAGTTTAAATTTCAGAAAGTTTTTCTTGAATAACTGTACTTTGATTTCTATATTTTGAACTACAGATAAGTAAAAGCTTTTTAATTAGTGTCAATGAGCTATTTGTCCAATACTGTACCCGTGTTCTAAGTAATCGGTATTTATACACTAGCACTTCTTAACATAATCCTATGCTAGTTTTAGAAATTGGCCCGATATTGTGATATACTGATATAGTCATTAAAGTTTGATGTCAGTATTGACGTTTTCGTGGCAACCACATAATATATTTCACTAAGACATAAAAAGAACGTTATATTTTACTTCTTATACAAACTTATAACCTTGTTTGTTTGGAAACTAAGCACAAAGCTACACAATGGGCTATCTGTGCTTTACCTAACACGGGTAATGAAACCCGGTTTTTAGCGGTGTAAGTCTGCAGATATGCAGCTGTGCCACTCGGTGGGCTACTTAGACATTATCAAGCAACGTAAATATTAATATTTACTATTGTTATTTGACCTTCAAGCAAAAATAAAATTATGATATATTACAAGAAGTATAAACTTACGTAAGTTATGCTTTGCGTTAAATCTTATTATTGTTTCATATACCTTATGTCATTTGTGGTAATTTTATTTTCGCAAAAGACCTTCATAGCGCATTTGATATAATCATTCTCACACTTCTTACGTGCGGTATTTGATACAACTTGTGTAACACACACCACGTCATCTTTCGTTATTATAATACTTCACACGTCTCGCTCTTTGATTTACCTTGTTACTGAAACACACCCCATACGTCGTTGTATTTTGTACACCATATTATTGAACCAGCAATTGTGCTCTTTTAGGCCTTTTCGCAGTATTGAATCTTCAACAGAAATTTTTTTTACGAAATCATTATAATTCTTCATTTTGTTGATGTAACTTACTGTTATAATCTGGTTTTGATATTAGTCATTGTTTAAACACACTTAAGTATGCACCTTAAGTGCTTAGATGCAACCACTAGAACAACAAAATTTAATAACTAATCAAGGAACATAACATGTTTTAAAGTATTCTCAAGACAGTTCAGGTTTCCGGCAGTTTTGACTTTAATTAAACACTCTTTAGATATAGAATTTCAAAACGTAACTTATAAAAAAGGTGCAATTTTATAAACCATTGCTATAAGATTGAAGCTTTAAGCTTTCAAAAAAGTAATCTATTTATGCCAAGCGGTGTACTTTCGTATTGAATCATGAACTTAGATACTACAAGAATTAGTCTATACATTAGTTTATTTCTCATCCCTGTCACGTGTTTTGTACTTAATATACATATATATATATATTTCCAACAGAGCTGTTTGTATCCTGCCGTGATTTCTTTACATCTGGCATCATATGAAAAGAATGACCTACCTGTGTCAGGTCAAACACAGAAGACTGGATACATTTCTCTTTACACAATTGCAGTTATCAAATATTTATCTAGTACGCCCGTCGTCGTTAATACTAAATGATTGGATAGTAGAATGATCAATGATTGTTCTCATGGTGGCGCTTTAGACAAAATTATCAGTCAATAATGTGCACTTGTGAAAGATTATGGTATCACTTGAAAGTGGACATACCCTATCATAAGAGTTCTGGGCCTCAGAAAACAAAAAGTGAATACAAATTTCTCACTTCAATCTAGAATATTACTACTAACTTTCCACCAACATGGCCACTCTCGTCCGTTAATCTACCGCTGAGTGTTGTCGCAAACATATCAAGTTTGTTATGATCAACGTCACTGTAGTTTCTCGTACTCACTGTTACGAACGATGTATTTCAGTACCAGTAAGCTGCCGATATCTCATGCTTTTAAGCATTAACTGCTTCTGTACACAAAATAATAAGATATTTAAAAGTTAATGTTGACCAGCCGAGTATTTCATTCGCTTCTGCTTTTGCCTTTGGTTACAGAACCATACACGAACTACATTCTTCTTTAGGTCCAACTTCTCAGCGATAGCAGCGATCTTCTCACCCGATGGTCGAGGCTGCACAGCGAAGTAAGCTTCCAGTGATCTCTTTTCTGGAGCGGCAATGGATGTCCTTTTTCTCTTCTTTTCACCGTTCGGCAGGACGCTTGGGGATTCTGGATCGCGACGCTTACTGCGCGCCTGAGCTTCAGCCGCTTCCAACCAAGCTTGAAGAATGGGCTTGAGGGCAACCATATTATTGTGGGATAAAGTGAGAGATTCAAATCTGCAAATAGTACTCTGGGATAAGCAACCAACACCAGGCAGCTTCAAGTTAGCTAGAGCCTTGCCAACGTCGGCTTGGGTCACTCCGAGTTTGATCCGTCGTTGTTTGAAACGTTCAGCAAAAGCCTCCAATTCACGAGGATCCGTATCTGTGTCGTGCATGGTCATGGCATGATGTGGAGCTAACGCTGGATGGCCACCCATCATGCCGTTCATACTGTGCGTATAAATTGGGCCATGTAGCTGCGGATGTGAGTGAGAGTTAACTGCACTAGTTTCAGCATTTAAGGTTAAAGGCGGTAGGGAACTAGGGCAAAGTGGCTCTAGCAACTCCATCGTGTCCATTCCGGGATGACCCATCTGAGAATGGTGGACTCGACCAGCGGGACCACCATGGCCTCCGCTCATTCCTGCGTGATGAGCGTACATCATGTCGTGCTTTAATGGAATACCAGAACTAGTTGTTGGACCGGACTTGGCGATATCTACCGCGGCGAGAGCCTCTGCTCGGCCCATCAAGCCATCGTCCAGCCCAGAAAAGATGTTCCCTTGCAATGTTGGGACCGCAGGCCGAAGTTCTCGATAAGTCTACCAGAAAAGAAAGATAATCAAAGTAAATAAATGATCGTACAGTATTAGAGAATTCTACATGAAGTGATTACACGAAAATAATTACCGTGGAGTATTGGAAAAATCTACAGGAAATCATTACACAAAAAGTACTATTGTTAATGTTGAAGGAATCAATATGAAATCATTACAATAAAAAAAAAGAGAGAGCAAATAACCATACAATATTGGAGAAGCCTACATGAAAGCATGACACGAAAAATGTTACTGTAAAGTGTTGGATAAGTCTTTCTGAAATCATTATGCAAAGAAATTTATTGTACTGTGTTAGAATAATCTATACGTATTCAATACATAATACGAAAAAACCCGACTAAGGTATCGCGTAATATTGTAAAATACTAAATGAAATTATTATATAACCCTAAGAAAAACTTAATTACCATACAGTGCTGGGCAAGATTATTGTAAAAAAGGAGATCTACAGACATACATAGAAAGTAACTCACAAGAAGGGCACATAGGTAGATATACAGGAAATATTAACACAATAAAATAAATGGTTAAAAAAAAAACTGGGAATATAATTCTGGAAAGATTTTACTGAAAACTGTAATGTAGAATGTATCTTTCTTTATATTTTACCAATTACGATACAGGACCAATGTACAAAAATGTATATTACTAAAACTATACGTGTTTAAAGGTTTGATTTCTATGTGATCATTGGCTTTCCTTGACTGCAACTAAGAGAGAGATATGTAGTAAGGTAGAATTACATAAAACTTTCAGTTCCGTATCATTAGGCAAGGAGAATTAATTAATTTATTACTTTAATCAACTCGTAGGATAGAAACATATTTTTAATGAAACAAACACAAAGTTTATGTGTATGATTGTCAGAACCATCCATGGTATTTGCTTTATGAAAAAAAAATTAAATACTTAGATTTCTCTATATACAAGGATAGTTGATTGACTGGCTATTTAAAATTAGGTACAAAGCTACACAATGGGCTATCTGTAATCTGCCCACCACAGGTATCGAATCCCGGTTTTTAGCAATGGAAGTCTGCACACATACCGCTGTGCTACTGCGGGGCTCAATATACTACGACTGTTTTTTAACATTAGTTACAATACGTATACCGATTCTACTACATACATTGATTTCCTCAAAATTATCAGCTAACACAGCTGGGAACTAGCTAACACTTAATAAGCATATGCTATCTGTGCACCTATAATATATTTATTTCGTTTTCAGTTAACTAACGCACACTGATTGCCTGTCGTCATTAATGATAGCTAACAAGGTTTATTTTCTTAACTGTTAACACACAAGTTAGAAGTAATTCTTAGTTATAATGTAATAATCTTTTCACTTAACGCACAATATATCTATGAATTTATCATGCAAAAGTCATAGATTTTAGTTTATTAACGCATTTTGGTTGTGTGAAGTTGTTCGTAAGAAGTGTTAACTCAGAATTACTTGTGAAGATATATACTGTGTGAATGCCTTCAATTAATGTGCTTAGTGTTAACGCATTCTGGTTGTATGAGGTTGTTACGTAGAAATGTTATCTCTGAATTGCTTTTGAACCTGTATATTGTAAGGAGTTTTCAATTAGAATGCTCGATGTTAAAGCATTCTAGACATATGAAGATGTTATATAGAAGTGTTAACACAGACTTCCTTTTGAAGCTGTATATTGTAATGATGTTAACTATAATCCATGTAAGATTTTTTTTCTATATTTCATATTAACACACACACACACTATTCTTAATGTTTTGTATGGTGTCCCTAATCATTTCTGACTTGTACAGTCGCCAATGTTGAACAGGTCCACCAAGAGTTATATAGAAAATGTCCATTCTGTACCCAATCTCCTGCCAAGTGTTTTCCAACATTACAGGAGTAACCTTTGTAAAGACTTCTTGGATATGCTAACATAATTTATTCTTACTTGCAATCTTACTAGTGTAAACCATGCCCTTTATGAAGCCCATAAAGAAAAAGCCATAGACATAATGTCCGGAGAACGTGTGGATCAGCTATTTGGTATCACCCCCAAATATAACAAACGAGGAAGGTCATGTCTTACGTAGGGCATTTCCTAGGGCCTAACGTTGATGAAAACATTTGAAAATCGTTACCTGTGTAGGGTATTTTAACTTTTCAAACCACAACACACACCTCGCTTTCTCCTTCTTAATAGGGCCCGACATAGCCAGCTGGTTAAAGCACGCGACTCGAAATCTGAGGGTCGCAGGTTCGAATCCCTGTCCCACCAAATTTGTTCGCCCTTTCAGCCGTGGGGGCGTTATATTGTGACGGTCAATCCCACTATTCTTTGGTAAAAGAGTAGTCCAAGAGTTGGCGGTGAGTGGTGATGACTAGCTGTCTTCCCTCTAGTCTTACACTGCTAAATTAGGTATGGCTAGCGCAGATAGCCATCGTGTAGTTTTGCGCGAAATTAAAAAGAAACCAAACCTTCTCAATTGTTGTTTCGCTTTAGTTTGAAATTCCGCACTGTAAGCATGTGTAACAAACTATATGTCTCTATTTTAAATAGATTTCCCATATAATATTTTAAAATATTGTTTAATTCTTGGATATTTTATATTAATTAATTATTTTTAACACAGTGAAAAGTTTCTTAAAAAATGCTAAGAAATATACATGTGTAATAATTACCACTAATATTGAGTCATTACATTTGCCATCTCTTTAACATACCAACCTCTACAAACCAGAGGGAAAGTACAAAGTTGGACTCCACAATCTGGAAATTAAAAACAACAAACAAACAAACTACTACTATAACTCGCAAGTTTAAATATAACATTTGGTGATGAGGTAACAATATGATACGGAGATTCCAGTGTACAAACATACTTCTCTTTAGGAGGCGCTGTAGTGCAGTTTCCTATTATTGAGAGTGTAAAGACAGTATCAAACATCTCAGGATTTATTCTGTCCTTAGGAATGTTATGGTAATAACGTTCGTACAATATTAATACAATATCCATGTAAAAGTAGCGAACGAAGGCAATCATGTGTGTCTGAGGTTTAGCACTCCGTTGCTCACCCCCACAAAAAAAAAATTGCACTCTGTGCTTTGAGACCGTGTGTGCCAGTAAAATCCAATTATTTGATTAATTATAGTCTACAGTTGACAGTGAGTTGCGTTAACTAACTGCATTTCCTCTTGTCTATCACTGCAAAATTAGGGTAGAGTAGCGCATTATAGCCCTTGAGTAGCTTTGTGCGGAATGCAGCAAACAATAGCTGTAATGAGTGTCATGGAAAGCTTATAAACAAATTAGAACAAATAGGATCGATTTTCGATATAAGCTGAAACGAGTTTTTGCACTTTCGAGAAGAGAAGTTCCGAATGAAACAGTTTTCGTGCCAGATGATTCCCCACCCCACACTGAGCAGACTGTTCAGACATTAATATACTTGTCTTTAGACGTAAAATTAGGCCTATTTTATTTCTTAACACTTCCCCATATACATAGTCTTTTAGGGATTTTGAAGAATTAGAATTTTGTATAATAACAGTATTTAAACCACACTATATCTGCCATATCCATTTCTGACGATAAGTTTTGCTCAATCCACAGCTCAACAGACTAGCTGGGACACAACCAACACAGTCGTGGTCAGAACATCTTTTATACAAGCTACTTGTTACAACAAAAATTGTTATGGTGTGAATGCCTTTAAGAGCAACCAAAGCATATAATCAATTAACTTGTCATTGAATATTAGTATTATACCTATTATAGCTTTTAACATTGCAATATATGCCTAACCCTTTATGAATTTTCACGAAGAGTGCATAATATTAGGACTCCAAACACACCGTATTTGCCATATCAGTTGCCAACAACGAGTTATGTTCAGTCTAGGGCTCTTCAGGCCGCAGCTTTTAATAAGCTTTCATACCATAGCAACTATTACTGTAACAAATTGTCTATGAAGATAGTGTTCCAACCACAACCATGTTTGCTGTATACCAGCCGGCCCAGTGGCTTTGCTATAAGAAAACACACACACAAGCCATCCTAATGAGATGGAGCGAAAAACGTTGTCGGCAATAGACATGTAAATTATTGTGTGGTTAAAATTATATTATTATATACTTGTATAAGTTGAAAATCAGAGGTAGAGGGTTTTAACATGTTCTGCTGTTAATGTTAGCTCAGCTATAATGGGAAACTTCGTGTTATTCTTTTGTGTTTTCAAAATTTTTTAAGCCTTCATTCATTGAAAATATGTATTTATAAAAATGCCTATTTGAGAAGTAGCAAATATCTTTCAAAGGCGTATTTCACTTCCATAAAATTAATGCAAATTCTATTCACAATAGAAAATTTCTCATTTTCATACATCTTAAACATTCAAAATCTTAACTTTAAAAAGCAAATGACCTGTCATATTTACTGTCTGTCAAGATCGACAAATATCAATTCTACAAGATATAAGGACTGAACAGAATTTGGTGTCTAAATGTAACTGATATGAGTTATGTATTGCTGATACATATGTGTTTAAATGCAGTAATGTGAAATAAATCACATACTTTATTATTTTTGTAATTTTACAATACTGTCATTTTCCATTTCTCTATCATAAAGGCCCAGCATGGCCAGGTGGTTAAGGCACTCGACTCGTAATCCAAGGATCTCGGGTTCGAACCCCCGTCACACCAACCATGCTCGCCCTTTCAGCTGTGGGAGCGTTATAATGTAATGGTCAATCCCACTATTCGTTGGTAAAAGAGTAGCCCAAGAGTTGGCGGTGGGTGGTGATGACTACCTTCCCTCTAGTCTTACTATGCTAAATTTGGGACGCGTAGCTTTGCGCGAAACTCAAAATAAACAATTTATCATAAGTATTCGCAAGCAGTTTCCCTTTGCAATAAATTAAGGACGAAATATCAACTGGAGTATTTTGTTTGAATAGCTAGTGTTTCTATAACAGTATTAGTCAAATGAAATTAAAAACAATTACAGAAAATCAATTTTCAGCATTAGATACTTATGGAAAATACATCTGTTAAGCATCTCCTGAAGCATGCGATGTTACCTAAAAAAGAAAGAATTAACGCAAAAAATAAACTTCTTCTGTCTATAGAGCAATAAATATTTCATGAACGAGTCTAAAAAATAAAACACGGTAAAGTAAATAATTATAATTTCACTGTAAGAATTGAAACAACCCAATTAATCTCCACATTTTGTGTCATATATATATTTATATCCAAAAGTGTTGAAAACTGTAAAAGTCAGTTTTTAGCTATTGATATAAATATATATATATTGGTTAAATTTTCAATCTATAATCTTTATTTAGAAGTAGTAATTGCTTTACAGAACTGTGACAATGAAATTTATCATATCATTTCAGCGAAGAAAATATATTCCAACGTTTCTTGTATTGCTGCATCCAAACTTTTCACACATACTTGCTTTTACCCTCTACCAGAGTCCTTCGCTGGTACAACGGTAGGTATACGGATTTACAACACTAAAATCAAGAGTTCGATTTCCCTCGGTGGACTCAGCAGATAGCCTGATGCGGCTTTACTATAAGAAAGCACACACACACACCTATACCAGAAATGTAGTTTCTATAACAAGCCTTCCTCCCCATTTATACGACAATGTGTTATGGTTTCCATTTTTATTCCTTATAAACCTTTCTCATCTGGTATACTATGTGCATAAGAAAAATAATTTTCGTTATTCGTACAAAACTGTGCTTTATAAGCATTTCTCTTCATGTGGAATATGATATATGTCTTACGGATCTTTACTTCCTTCATGTGTCACAAAATCTATTACACTGTTCTACCTGAAGTGGTGCATATATTTTACAGGTTTTTCTCTCTAGCTTACAGAATAACTTATAAATAAAAGTTTTCTATCTCACATGCAAACACTCACTATACTACACGTGTTATCAGTTTCTTCTGGCTACAGTATAAACCTGTGCAAATGGTACTTTATTTGTTCCGCCTGATGTACAACATATTAAAAGACTTTCTTGCATATTTTGCAATTTTCTTTTATATTTTTATTACAATACTGATAGATATTCATTACCATAAGCCAAACACATTTTATAAATAATTAATTAATGTTTAGCAATAACCACTTTATTTATTAAACGCTTGTTATCTTAAACCACACGTTTTTTGACAAGTACTTTTCTCTTTATAAATTACATTACAACATTTGTTAAATGCCTGTCTTACAAAAAACATTAGACACCAGAATCTGAGATGTAATTGTACTTGTCTTTAAAAGCAAACTTGCACAGAAGCATCTGATAAAAAAACTCTTTTTAACAAACTGCAGTACAACATTGGATAAGTAATTTTGAAATAAATTATTCAGTTTAATTTCCTCCATAAACTTTACTATAACATTTAATAAACATGGCATTTTAATAGATAGTGCAACATTTCATAAACACCCGTTTCTTAAAGATATTACGCAATTTAATAAACAAATGACTTTAATTGAGCTAAAACATTTAATAAACACTTAGTTTAAGCGAAAACCTTTACAACCACAACATTTGACAAACGCCTTTCTTTTTTAACATAAGCACTAGACACTCAAATATCTAATAAAGCCTTGTCTTATTAGACAAAATGTACTAGAAAATTTGACGAATGGGTGTCATTTTAAATAAACCTTACCAAATGATTTTTAAAGCCTATCTCCTTAAATAAGAATTTACATTTGTTGTAGAGTTGTATTTTAAACATACAGCCTTTAATAAACACCTGCCACTCTAAACAAGCCACACAACAATATTTGTTGTAGAGTTGTTTTTTAAACAAAGAGAACTATAGCTTTTAATGAACACCTGCCACTCTAAACAAGCCACACAACAATATTTGTTGTGGAGTTGTCTTTTAAACATATAGCACGATAGTTTTTCATAAATACTTGTCTTTTTAAACAAGCCACAGAGTAAGTTTGTTAAAAATTTGTCTTTTGAAAACAAACGCCTAACGCATTTGTTAAACGTGTAGTTTTAAACGTTCTATGCTACTTGATAAAGATCTGTTTTCTTAAATTAACTGTAATAAAACATTGAACAAACTAAAATTGTTTTACCTTTGTCGAACTACGTTTCGTGAACATAAACTAAATGTTAATAAGCAAGTATGTAAAAATTTCCTCCATTTCTGATTCGATTTTCCTCATGGTGGGGAAGACATTTGTTTCTTTCCACTTCTTACGAGTGCATGTCCTTATTCAACATTTCTACCACCCTGCTAGTGGCACTTCAGTTTTAATCTTTGTGTTAAAACGATTGATTATAATTTAATTCCACTGGATTACATAAACTAAATCCTTTAAAGAAACTTCATTTAGAGTTGGAAACAATGTTGTTAGTTTGATAAAAGTTTTTAAAGCAATTATTTTTCTTTTACTTTTTTCAAAGCTTTTACTTGCACGTAATAGATATGAGGCATATGTTTTGTGTTTACAGGACAGTATTTGTTTTGTAACTTGAAGTAGAAAAATCAATCCGTCAAAAGATCTCGGATTTTATCGATATCCGGTTCGTTTGAATTAACGTACAAGTTTTTAGTTTTAAAAAGTTTCTCATATCAAGCAATGTCATTTGTTATAATTAACGAATCGTATCAAGCTTAGTACCTAAGCAGTCCCACTAAATACAGATACTGGGTGTTGGGTTGATCTTAAGAAGTACAAACTAAAGACAGTAACGATAATTCATTAATATAAATTGCATAAGATATGATTTACAAGAGTAAGAAACAGACCAACATACACTTGAACAAACTTACTGGTGGATTAACCATACAATGCCGTCTCATAGGGTCCGAAGATCGGTATGTTGGCGAGTACCGTCCGGGAAAACAGGACCCGGTGTTGAGGTGTGGAGGCAATGCCATGTGCTGCTTGCCGTTCATGGCGGAAATCACTCCGACCACGGAGGCTGGGCGGGCCACGGTCTCTAATGTCACAAAGCAGTGTCGGTTAGACACACTGGTCAGATTTTCTTCTGGTCTCTTGCTGGATAGTCTTTCAAAGAATGTTGTCCACCCATCCTACATGTGCACCTGTTCACAGCAGTTTCTGACATCACGTGATTTATGCTGGCACATGCGCAACAAGCTAGCTTGCTATTCGTCTGTCGACATGCACGAGCCAAGCACCTTTGGGAAAACGGGGCCTAGTTAGTTTAACGTTTTGTTAATGGCAATTCCTTGTTGTATGCTTGCTAGATCCAAAAGTCGTTATCAACTACATACTGAAGGTGGCTTCTTCTACATACTTTAAAAACTGTGTTGCAAAATCAGATGTACAGGGGAATTATTTTCGAAATATCCAGTTTTCTAACTAATGTTAATTTTTGTGTATGTAGTAGCTAAACAAACATCAAAGCGTAGATATAGTCTAATTATAATTTAAACACTTTATTATAAATATTTCAAAATGAATAGCTGGTTAGCATGTTGCGAGATATCTAGGGTACTGAATTTTCTTACCAACTATTACTATAACCAGAAGTCCTAAATTATAATCTAGTGTTTTATGAACTACTGCTTATCTTTATTATAATGTAGAATTAAAACGTATCCCAACTTAACCTATTTAGATAAAGCCTAGGGTGGAAATATCTTTGTATACAATTACACATACTCCACACCAGTTTTAACATAACCTACATTTGAACACACTAATTCATTACTACAGCGTAAGTCTATAGTACTCCATTCCTTCTGATATTGTAGCTCATACACTTTAAACCTGAGCTACTCGTACAGTAACAAACTACCATGTTTAACTATACCTTAGAGTTATGTTTACTCTAATCAATTACATTATAATGTATCGTCACAAAAGTCAAATATTGCACGTATACGTTCCTACAGTCGTTCTTTACTGTAACTTATGATTGTGTGTATTACAACCGATTTCCTATGTTTACTAATTCCTAGCATTGTACTTGCCCCAATTTACCCTTATATTTTACTGTAGCCTATTTTAATCTAGGACGATGTTTAACTACAGTCTAGGCTTTCCATTTTCAAAATAGCATAGTAAATATAAGATGAAATACTTGTAGATGAAAATAAGTGGCAATACGGCTAAAAGATTTTATTATTCTTCATATAAAAATATTCCAGTTAGAACATAAAATCTTTAGTTATTTTAATGTAAATATTTCAACGTAAATATAGATCTAAATAACTGTTTTGAAACTACAAAAGGCGGTATCTCATTTCAAATACAGCTTATAGATAATACACACACACGCATGCTACAACCAGGTTACATTGTTTGTTTTTGAATCTCGCACAAAGCTACACGAGGGCTAGCTATCCCTTATTTAGCAGTCTAAGACTAGAGGGAAAGCAGTTAGTTATCACCATTCACCGCCAATGCTTGAGCTACTCTTTTACCAACGAAGAATGGGATTGACCATAACATTATGACGCCTCCACAACTGGAAAAGCAAGCATGTTTGGTGTGACGGGAATTTGAACCTGCGACCCTCGGATTACGAGTCGAGTGCTTAGACTACCAGGCCATGCCGAGCCCCAGGTTACATATCGGATAATTCATTATTATACAGTTGAGGTGAGTACTAATGCTACAATTACTGTTACAAGTACTTACTTAAGCCAGTTTACAATTATAGATGATAATTTAACTTAACAATTATGAAAGGTTAGGCTAAATGGTTATCTCTCACGAAACGTACAAAATGCAAAAGAAACGAAAGCCGATGCCGCAAATTCCTGAACAAGTTTATTTCAGATTAATTGTTTGCTTTTATTTTACTATTTGAATTTACCACTGATTATAGATCTAAGAATACTTTATTTTTCTTTTGTATTATATGAAGTTTGTTACGTGTTTTGAACATTTAAGGCACACAATTCGGTTGGAAACAAATATTTATCTGAACCACTACCGTTTGTTATCAACCATTAAATGTTAACTTACCCTGTGTCAAGAAACTCCAATAAACCTCTGTTAGGTTGACCACTAGGCATCACCTAATAATTACAATTTAATTTGTATGCACTGCGTAAACGTCCCTATAAATTTAAGAACTTCATTTGGATAATAAAACACCTAGATGACCAATCGCATCTATGCAAACTGTTTAAACAATACAAATCACTAGAACTAACATTACAGTCGTTAAACGTTGTTTTAAAGCAAAGTTACTCAATGGGCTCTGTTCACCACGGTGAAAAAAACTCCAGATTTTAGTGCTGTAATTTGCAAGCCTATCGCTGACCCAACAGGATGCTATATTCACTGAATAACACATAAAGTTTTAAATATAATCTTAATAAACATTGTAACAACCCCAGTTACTTAAAAGATATGTATAATGGTTGTGTAATACTTTGAGGTTTAATCTCACCTAAGTAAGCACTGTGCTATTTCAAATTTCTTTAAATTATTCATTAGCTTATCAGAGTTTGTAAAATATATTAGTTCATAAGTAGAGAGAAATTGAATTAATTGAAAACAATCAAATATAAAACAATACAAATTTAGGTAAATAAAACATTCCCCATAGATCCAAATCAAAGCCACAAAACATATATATTCGTTTCAGTTGTAGGAAGATGAGAAATGTAACCACTGTTAAAAGTCAAGTTAAAAACAACTGATCTAACAAAATATGTCGATGAAAGTTTAAGGATAGGGAAATAAAACACTGGCAACAGGAATTATAAATATGAATACATCTGTCGGTTCATAAGAATAACCCATGTATTTTCGTTTATTTGTTTTTTTCCCTCTATCATAAATGTTGTCACTGAATGACAGTAATTACACTATGAAAAGCTATAGCTGGGACAATGAGATCACCCTATTACTCTAGCACTATTGCGCGTTTACATGTGTGTTCTATATACGAGTGTGGCTTTTGATTCTCTAGAGGCCAACTTTCCTAAACAAAACCTACTCAGCTGATTTAGAATTTGCGTGCAGGCTCCACACAATTCTGTTTTGTCCTTGACTTTCATCTGGCTTGTGATTGGTTGAGATATAAAATTTAAATCCTAAACCAATCAGAGTCAGAGTCACAATATAATGTTCTGGTCGGAGGACATAACTTTTCTTTACTTGCAAATTTCTGTAAGTAACAAATCAGGCGGTTACCATAGATACCATCGGAATCCATGTTTCGAAACTAACATTTTATGATGAGCTCAGTTCTACTTACATGATGATGGAGCTATATACGGCACAATGGCCCACAAATGCACTGCTTCTTGTAAACTCACTATCTATATCTCTTATAAAACATTGTCACATTTATTCATACTCTCTACGAATTACCAAATCACATTAAACTATCTCTCTCAGCCACACAGTCACATTCTCTGCCAGAACTCATCTCGACTATACTCACTCAAGATATCTTAATAATATACAAGTAATAAAAAATGTTGAAGAAAATAAGGATAATGTTGGGCTGGCAATGACGAAAAGTACAGGAACACAGTAGGGATGAATACACAAAATCATACAAAAATCACTACAAAAGTAGCCAAATCCCCTCAGGAATAACTTTTATCTACAACTTAAAATGTTGAATTCCTTTCACTTGCATGAATTCAGGTTTGAATAAAAGCATTTTAATCAAATAATACTATAAAGTCGTACAATGACTACTTCTCATAAGTTTGTAACATTGGCTCGTTGGATACTTATATAAGGATTTCTGTATGGTTATGTGTATTAATTTCAACTTTGTTTCTTACCTTTCTTCATATTATCATCACTGCATCCATCTTTTTTTTAAAGTTTTGTTTACTTGTTTCTCCTGTATTTCTTAAACAGCCCGGTATGGCCAGGTGGGTTAAGGCATTCGACTCGAAATTCGAAGGTCACGGGTTCGAATCTCGGTCGCACCAAACATGCTCGCCCTTTCAGCTGTGGGGGCGTTATAATGTGACGGTCAATCCCATTATTCGTCAGTAAAAGAATATCCCCAGAGTTGGCGGTGGGTGGTGATGACTAGCTGCCTTCCTGCAAAATTAGGGACAGCTAGCGCAGATATCTTTCGTGTAGTTTTGCGCGAAATTCAAAACAAGCCAAACTTTGTGATAACCTCAATGTACTCGCTTCAAATAATTTCTATTAAAAATCTTGATGAATTCATTTAAGATATCATATGGATACGATACATTATTGACGTGTTTACTTAAAATCATATCATTGAATGACCTTGATGTGCTCATAACAATATCTTTAAGCCAGAAAATGAAAATATTTATTCATTAAATATTCACCGGTTCTTCTTCCACCATCCCTTGTAAAACAAGGGATCACAAACAAACATCGCTAGATGCTTGCACTACTTAAAATTACAGTCGTGATAAACCGGCAAGAATCTACCAAAATTGTTTCACGAGCACTGGGCAACATAACCTAGGAGGACCTTCGTCCGAAAACGAAACAAACAGGGTATGAATCCACTAAGGGAATAATTCCCGTTCAACAGTTGCACACTTCAAGCAGCTGAGAATGAAACGAGAATTCACGCTTTTCTACACGAATTTATAACGAGAACTGTTCTCTCCTACACTAGATAGACTATTGAAAGCCAGAAGGGAGAAACGGTATACTTTGGACACGAAAGATTTACAAATAAGACTTTTGCAGTGAAAACTACTTTGCTTGGCTATCGTCCAGATCTATGATCGTTAGATGAGTATGATAGAATGTGGCGCTATGGCCTGTAAAACGTGGTGAGGGCGCTATGGCCTGTATCAACGTGGTGACGTCCAAAATAGTTTTAATGCAATATTCTCAGTATTCCCATTACATATTTGACAGTAAGCAACAAAGCGCTTAAAGTGGATTCAAGTCATCAATGTGTTCTAAGTTTTAGTAAAGATTTCTAATGTTTAAATAGTATTAAATAAGTAATTAAATCAAATTTTGGAAGAAGTAAACTAATGTAAATATTTAAACTATTCGTATTACTTTACTCATTGTCGAGACTTTTTTCCTAGCCTGTTTGACTCTGTCGAATTTTTGATCGATTTATCATATTTGTTCTCTTGAAGTTCCTTCAATTGAACAATTTTCTGGCATATTCTTTAAACGTAAAACTCAAACACACAATTACTAGTGTACGTTTTGTAATGTTGCCTTGGCATGCCTTTCATAGTAGTATTGTGTTTTTCAAACCATAATTATTATGTTCGTACACACCAACGTTCAAAGTATAATTTTTTGTTCATGAATATAATCTATTTAGTTACCACATTTAGTCGTATTGTTTCATTGACACGATGAATTTTTTACCTGTACAAAAATCTTTCATATTTTATGAATTCCCTGAGTTTCCATTCCTAAAAAAAGCAAAAACTATTACTTACGAACGGCAAACTCAAACAAACGTAGACGTTTAAAAATATCTCTAACACTATTTCTCAAGTATGCAGCGGGAAAGACGTAAGTCTACAGAGTTACTACGTTAAAATCAAGAGTTCAATTTCCCTCGTTCGACACAGCAGATTGACCGTTATGGCTTCGCAATAAAAACACACACAGTATTTCTCACAGCTTCCAAACATCGTTAGATTAGCCTTTAATCTTACGTTTCTGTAAAATTTATATATTAATTCTTAGTCATCAAACATAAAGTTGGTGAGAAAGTGCTCTGTAGTCGCTATAAGTAAAATCTATCCGCCGTATAGATTTTTCTCATACTGACTAGTAAGTACGTTCACATCAACTGAATGATTGATACTTTTCACTATGATATAGAAGCCCGACATGGCCAGGTGATTAGGGCGCTCGACTCGTAATCTGAAGGTCGCGGGTTGGGATGCTGGTGATACCAAACATGTTCACCTTTTCAGTCACGGGAGCGTTCTAATGTTACGACGAACCACATTATTTGTTGGTAAAAGGAGAGCCCAAGAGTTGGCGACGAGTGTTGATAACTAGCTGCCTTTCCTCTAGCCTTATACTGCTAAATTAGCGACGACTAGCGCAAATAGCCCTCGTAAAATTGTGCGAGAAATAAAAAAACAACAACAAACAAACACCATTATATAGGTCCAGGTTATCTTTCTTTGACTAACTTCTGTTCATGGTTGCTGTTATGGAGTGGAATTCTCTGGAACTGGTGTAACCTTGTTCAGAGTGTAGATTGAAATGGACTTCCTTTTCGAAATACTAAATTTCTTTATTAATTATTAGTCATGTTTCATTTTTAAAAAATGACCACATATTTATACATTATTATTAAATTAAGTACACGTATTCAAAATTAAGCCTGTGCATGGTATCGATGTTAATCTTCGAAAAGTGATGCTATGACATTTTCTTCATACCCTGTTGTATAAGGGTTATAATCAATAACCCTATTTGCTTTACGCGGCGACTGCTGCAACCGGTTACCTTCCATTTGAGCCACGTTTAAAATTTGGGGGCAACTAAGCCTGAACCACAATGCTCTGTGACCTGGCCGTTTAACCCATTATGTGCACAAGATAATAATTCAGAAACAACTAAAAAATATATTTTAAAATAGTCAATGTAAATGTTCTTATCTTCTTCATATTTTTAATACATGTTAATATATGAATGTGAAGTGAAACGTTAACAGCTCAATAAGAAAATATCCTAGTTCTCTTATTGGAGGATCAAATTTGTTACACAAGCTTCGTTTAAATTTATTAAATACAATATAATCTACAAAAGTCATCTTACGGCAAAAACTTGCAAAAAACAAAACAAAAAATTCTGAATATCTGCATTTTGCTTTGTGTTTTACATAACACGTTGCTTCATTCCAGAAGTTTAGCATGCCCAGGTGGTTAAGGCACTCGACTCGTAATCCGAAAGTCGCGGGTTCGTATCCCCGTCACACGAAACATGCTCGCCCTTCCAGCTGTTGGGCGTTATAATGTGACGGTCAATCCCATTATTCGTTGGTAAAAGAGTAGCCAAAGAATTGGCGGTGGGCGGTGATGATTAGCTGCCTTTCTCCTAGTTTTATACTGCTAAATTATGGACGGCTAGCGCAGATAACCCTCGTGTAGCTTTGTGCGAAATTCAAAAACACAAACAAACAAACAATCAATCAATCACTTCAGAAATAGACGTTTAGTAAATGCAAATGGCTTAATCAGTTTGTATTTATAGTTTAATTTCAAGTAACAAATAAATCAATCAGTTTTATATATGTTTCATTTTTTAAATTTACATTATTCTTAACTCTTCATTAACATCGCCAGTTCAATGATTTCATAATAAAAAAATAAAATACCCTTTTCAAATTAATTTGGTTCATCGTCAATATTAATTCTAAATTTCATTTTCGAAGTCAAGCACTATTGCATGTTTGCATCTGTCACTTATATTAAACCATGTACATGTGTTATTTCTCTTGTAAAACCAAATAATCTTCAATTATAATGGCATTGAAAACTTAAATTAACAGAATTAAAATACAAACATCCATAATAAAATAATAAGTGAAATACTTATTATTAGTTACAACCGACTACTTTCGGTTATAAAGTTATTCGCCCTGATGATGGTAACTGTTATCGAAGCTATAGCAGAACTCTATTTATTTGTAGTAATTTCTACACCAGTAGCTTATACATTAGCTATTTTGTCATCGATAATAATTTTTTTTAATATTATTTCGTATGTTTGCAATGACTAGTTTGAAAATGATGCTATTTCAATACTTTGTTTTCTACAGTTGGAAAATGTAATAGTCAATGTCAATGTTGACTTTAATGAAACAGACTATATTTTACTCAATATATCGGACGTTATTTTGAAAATAACTGGAAAACTGATATACCATGTTGTCTTTTGATTACCCATTGGATACAAAAGAACAGACGTAAGAGTTTTCCATGGTTAATTGACCTTGTTCTATCCCATGAAAAACCAAAAAGGAATACTGCGTCAAAATGACGCGTGCAACCCAGCAGCACGCATGGTCGGCGTGATGGCGACTCCTGGGAGTCGTCCCTTCTCGACCAGCGAGTTAGTACCGTAATTAATTTTTCTCGACGCCCGGATCACGGTTTAGTTATATGAAGTAACGTCGTGTCCTCATGTTTGTCGTTGTTGGAGTGCTATCAACATTTATATCGCTTTAGCCCATTTCATTAATGAACACTGTTCAACTTGCTGCCGTGCTCACCTGCTAGATGACGTCACGGGAGGCCAGGTGGGCTTCTGGTAGATATGTGGACCGACGACGAAGTCGATAAATCAACGGAAAGTCTGTGTAAGTTCAGTTAGCTGCGTTTATTCATTACTGCGAACCTGTTCGTCCATATCATAGTACATAACAGTGAAAGATGGTTGAGCTAGAAACCTCAACTTCCTCCTAATGAACTATAAATGATCATTTTTGTGTGGAAAAGTACAGAAGGGTTCTTTAAAAATCCCATAGAAAATAATCGACAATGCAAGTTATTAAATGAAATTTATTGTACTTTTAACTTCAAAGTATAAAAGTATGCCATTTTATTTCATATAAAACAGCATTTCAAACACTTCGTTTTTTGGATTTCGTTTAAAGTTACACGAAGTAAAAGACTAGTCAACCCCACCCACCATCGCCAATGCTTCGGCTATTCTTGTCAGACTTAATAGTGAGAACTGACCGTCAATCTTATCACTCATTCATAGCTACCAAGTACGGAACGCGATTTTGTTTTGGGGGGAGAGGTCGATAACGGGACGAAATCAACAGAACTTAAACCCCCACAGTCCGGCACACTAACCATTGGACAGAAACCGAAAGCTCGGCTCAAGCTGAAACTTATTGTTATCAAAAAACTTTTCCATTATGAGTGAAAAAATATTAAAATATAAAGCAGTTTTCATCGTTGACTGTATAACAAAAAACTTTTCAAAAGGCTTGTTTTTGTAATATTAGTCAGGATACTCTAAAATTTTTTTCTTGAAATATTCAAAGTTTCAAAATATTCCAGTTATTTCGGTGATATTTTTATGTCTTTTACTGATACAAAGTTTTTGAATTTATTTGGCAACTTGGCTTTACAAATCTATTTGCTTTTAACTGGTGTAGTTTTGAATATTTAAAACAAGTGACCTCGAAACTATCTCATCTTTCATTATACTTCAGCACATCTAAGAACCAGGAAACAAAATCTCCTGAAGATATTTAGGTTTAATAATAAAAAGTGTAAAAATGGAGATACTTCCTTTTTATTTAGTATATAATCTAAAACACTGAAAACGTAATAACTTTCAAACACATATTTCAGCTATTAATCTTTATTAAGTTTTCTCTGATAAGGACATTTTAACTAATGTCCTGTTCGTCAACTGACGTCAGAGTGGGTGAGAATACTCACATTTCATTTACAAGCTTTGTTGTTACAGTTACTTACTACCGTCTTTATTAGCAAATATTTTATTTCGAAATAGTTTACTTTCGTCACTTTTTTTAACTAATAGTAACTTACTTTCTCTCCATAATTTCAGCTGCTAGACCTCCTTGTTACTATATTATCACATTAACATTTAACGTATTTTTACGTGTAGTCTTAAGCAAATGGCTTAAATAAGAGGCTTTACCTTAAATTTCCTTCCCCATATAAACTTTACCAACTTTCTTATTCTTCTTGCTTTCACATAATTATTTCAAATACCGTATTTTCCGGCGTCGAGAAGCTATTATATTTCCACAAAATAAGTTTCAAAATTTATCCTGCCTCTTCCAGACCGAAGGTTACGTTGCTCATAGGCCTAAACCTCAGCCTAGAGGAAGCGTGTCAATGCGAGACAGTAGCCCAAGCCCCTCTACACAACCTAGAATGAAATGTGTATACTTAGTATTAAATAACAAATAAATCAACAAGAACAGGTCATCGCATATGGCGCTGTAATATCGGCGATCTTTTTAACTCCTCAGGCTTAGAATTACGTTATTACCGGTAATAATACGGATATTCCAGTAGTAATATAAGGTACACACTTTTAAAGGTAGATATGATAAACATATAGCTCACAAAAAACGAGAAGTCGGCAAAAGGGTTTATGTACCATTAGTCACGAAATAATCCACGAAACATCTTAGTAAGATTGGTGGAAGTGATGCGACCTTATTCTTATGTTTATCTTTCTTTTTCTTTAATTTAGCTAGTCAAAATAAGGGTGCGTCTTCGACTCCGAAAAATTTGTACTTATCGCGCTCTTTACGTTCTTTCACAATTTATTCTTACGTAAAACGTTTGGCTACTGAACTTTCTTGTTAGTTTACATCTTTCACGTAAATATTCCAACTGCTAGTCTTTCTTGTCAACGTACTCTTACACACATCCTCCAGTTTAAAATGAAATTCGTCAACTTACACAAATAAACAGCTGGATTTATTAGTTTTGCTCGGCATGGCTAAGTGGTTAAGGCACTCGACTCGTATTCCGAGAGTCGCGGGTTCGAATTCCTATCGCACAAAATATGCTCGCCCTTTCAGCCATGAAAGCGTTATAATTTGACGGTAAATCTCACTATTTGTTGGTAAAAAGTAGCCCAAGAATTGGTGGTTAGTGGTGATGACTAGCTGCCTTCCCTCTAGCCTTACACTGCTAAATTAGGGACGGCTAGCGCAGATAGCCCTCCAGTAGCTTTGCTCGAAATTCAAAACAAATCAATTTGTCAGTTTACTATAACAAACAGTTGTATTTGTCAGTTTACTATAACAAACAGCTGTATTTATCAGTTTACTATAAAGTAAATATATGTATTTTTCAGTTTACTATAACAAACAGTTGTATTTGTCAGTTTACCATGACAAACAGTTGTATTAGTCAGTTTACTCGAACAAACAGCTGTATCAGTTCACTGTACCAAACAGCTGTATTAGTCAGTTTACTCTAACAAACAGTTGTATTTGTCAATTTACTATACCAAACAGTTGTATGAGTCAGCTTACTCAAACTGCTGTATTTATCAGTTTACTATAAGAAACAGCTATATTTGCCAGTTTACTATAACAACAGTTGTATTTATGAGTTTGCTATAACAAACAGCTTTATTTATCGGTTTACTGTAACAAACAACTGTATTAGTCAGTTTTCTATAACAATCAAAAGCATTTGCCAATTTACTCTAACATACAGTTATATTTGTGACTTTACTCTAACAAACAGTTGTATTTGTGAGTTTATTCTAACAAAATGTTGTATTAGTTAGTTTACTATAACAAACAGTTGTATTTTTAAGTTTAATGAATAGTTGTAGTTGTGAGTTTACTCGAACATACAGCTGTATTCGTCACTTACCTCTAACAAACAGCTGTATTGGTTAGTTTATTGTAACAAACAGTTGTGTTTATCAGTACTATAACAAAGAGTTGTATTTGTCAGTTTACTCTAAAAAACAGCTGTATTTATCAGTTTACTACAACAAACAGCTGTATTTATCAACTGACTTTGAGAAACAACTGTACTTCTCAGTTTACTCAAACAAACAGTTGTATTTGTTACTTTTCTCTAAACAACAGTTGTATTTATCTGTTTTCTATACCAAACCATTGTATCAGCCACTTTAACAAACAGCGCTATTTGTCAGTTTACTATAAAAAACAGTTGTATTAGTCAGTTTAATCTAACAAACAGTTGGATTTGTAAGTTCACTGCGACAAAGATGTCAGAAAGTATACTAATGAATAAGACTGGTACCTTAAACGAATACGATTATGAGAAAATATAATAATTAATAAGAGTTGTAGGTTAAACTTTTGTGAGAAAGTATACTAATTAATAAAACGGGTAGCTTAACGGTTGTGAGAAAGTATACTAATTAAGAAGTCTGGTAGCATAAACAGTTGTGATAGTCTATAGTAATTAAGAAGACTGTCGTCAGATTATAACGCTCCTCGGCTGAAAGGGCGAGAATGTTTGTTGTGAGCTCTCCAGTAAACTTCTTTAATTTTCCTGTTTCCCTAAGATGTTAAATTTGTCTCTCTACCCATCATTTCAATGTCTTCAAGTGAGTGTTCAAACATGATAAAGTTTTTGTGCGACCAAAATTTCTTTGTTTGTTTTGATTGTGGCAATTAAATAACGCTTTTTTGTAGAGCAGGTTTTGAACGTAGTGTTTTTATCGGAAAATTAGTCCGTTCGCTACATGAATTAGAAATTTGGTATCCCTTGCTATTGTAAGAATGACTTCCACTTCGTGTCGACCTAAAATTAAAATTAGCATGAATTAAATGTAAATTCAGAGTTTTATTTTTTTCTGAAAGAAATGACAGGAACTTCTATAAAAATGTATTTTAGTTGATCATTATGTTGAAAGAGAAAAGTGTTTTTCCAGTAGCCAGGGTGTTTTTTTTTAGCTTTGATTATAGGTAATAACCAGTGGAACACGATAAGAATTTGTTTTGCGTATTTCTTTCAATACAGATTCTCAAGTTGTTAGGTGATAGTGTTTTGCGTATAACTACTTTCAGTTTTAGTTTTTTCAAAGAATTGGTGTTACAGTGATAGTTCTTATTGTTGAGTATACCTTCTTTAGTCTAAGTACTTCATTTGATGTGATATTGTGTTTGGTGTGTAGAGGGTGACAGCTTTAATTATTTGGGTATTGTTGTTTATCTGTCAGTTTTCGATACAAATCAGAATTTAGACCACCGTATTTTAATGATATAAATTTCTATCCACTTAATTAATAAATCATATTTATTTCTACTGCTGCATTTTTAATACCACTTGATTCTAAACAAATATTTTACCCACTTGCCTTCATTGTCACTACCACACGAACTGCTCAGTGAGTTAGAATCCTTATCACACCAAACATGTTCACCCTTTTAGCCGTGGGGGTGTTATAATGTTAGGGTCAATCTTACTATTCGTTGGTAAAAGAGTAGCCCAAGCGTTGGCGATGGGTGGTGATGACTAGCTGCCTTCTCTCTAGTCTTACCTAGGGACGGTTAGCGCATATAGGCTTCGTGTAGCTTTGCGCGAAATTCAAAAACAAGCAAAACACACAAACTGTGCGCCTTATCCGTTAACAATATATCACATAAACATGATTTGCTGTATCCACCTACAACATTTTACTCTAATCGGCATTTCAGGTACTATCCTTATTCGCTAGGCCTGGAATAGCCTAGTGATCAGAGCATTCGAGTCACAATCTGCAGGTTTGATAGATGCTCGCCCTTAGAGCGGTGAGAGAGTTAAAATGTGGTAGTCAATCCTACAATTATTTGTAAAATGAATATCCAAATATTTGGCAGTGGACAGTGATGACTAGATGCCTTCCCACTGGTCTATCACTTCAAAATTAGAGATAACTCATACAGATATCCCTCTTGTACTTTGTTTGTAGGAAATTTAATAAACAAACATATATTCTTCGTTAAATAACTCATACACTGTCTTTGTTTAACCTCAATCTTTCAACAAATAGCTTTCAAGGACCAGCTTACACTCACAGAAGTATTAGAAGTGTAGCTGTTAATTTTTTTAAAAAATTCTAATATGATAAAAGCACTGAATTTCACTGAAGCGTAGTTTTCTTTAGATTTTATTTCATTTTAGAATGGAACCAATTTGAGATGTCTCATCTTTGGAATCACAGCAAAAAATAAGGAAACAATTGGAAAAGCGTATTTGCTTACCAATTTTATGAAATTGATAATAGAATTTTTGAACTTGGCTGTTTTTATATATGGGAATATGCAAATTTACTTAATTTTAGTATTACTATGGTGTCATACTATAAGTTAATAAAATTTGTAATGACCAAAATAAAAATACTTTATTTTAAATGTGTCTTTCAGTCATTTATTTGGGACATGGTAGCTTTCAAAGTTACACATCTCACAGTGTTTGGTGAATTATAGTGGGGAAACATTTGCTCAGCTGTCAAGTTACAATTTTTTATTCATCTACTATGACCAGTTGCATTAACAGTTCAACAAATCTATACATAGTTCTCATATTTTCCTCACATAATGCTCCTTCATTGTATGGATTATTTGTCAGTTTATTCTCACTTATTTTTTTTACAGTTAATGTAGCTACCAGCTTTCTTCATCATGCCTGGCATGGCCTAGATATTAAGGTATTTAACTATCAATCATTTTCCACTTGTAATGGATTAAACTCAAATATAATTACCATTAATAAAATACTACTTGAACATTAACTAGAACAAACTATAAATTAGAACCAGTGAAACACACTTGAAAGCTGGAAAACTCAAAGAAGCTCTATATATCAAGATTCACCAATCATTTCTCAACTGCAATCAACGCTTGTATTCCAAAGAAATTTGGAATCCTTTTCTGTTAAAAGAACTTAAACGTTGCACCCACACAGTTTGAACTCCAGGCTAATTATGATGATGGCATACTATATCTTGACTTGAGCTCTCCCCCTACGGTCGCATTTTTGCTTCCAGCTAACGGAGCTCACAATTCAACCACACTCCTTCCTGATGAATTCTGAACAACCTGAGCAATATGGCCCTAACATGTCACATACACACTGTGGCATGAATAGACAGTGATTTATGAACAATTTGACCAGCATACACAGATAAAAATGTGGAGCACGCAGATAGGCTCATATGTAGAGGAAACAACACACAGGAGAAGGAGCGAAGTACCCAGCAGAAAACAAATAAGATTTCGTACCAACCATGATGTAACAAAACATCATTAGGCTGACGACTCAACCACTATCATCTTCCATGCAGTACTTCATGTTACATAACTGTACAGAGGATATTTCCGTCTTGGACACATCTTAATCAGGAAAGGAATCTAGAAGCACCATCGTGTCCAGTTCTTCCAAATCCACACTCAGAACAACCAAAGGAAAGAACACAAAGTCTTCTTCCACTGCAACACCTATCAGATAAGAACTCCCAGGACATACAACAACTATTATCAGCTAGCAGGCCAAAATCCCCGCATGCAAACATTGTAGAAGGCATACCAGCGAGTTAAAAGCAAACAGAAATAACCATCAACCAAAAAAGAATATTAGAGATATTTACTTCTACATTTTGTGTTGTCATCTAGCAAAATGAGAATTATATATTAAAACCAACCAACTTCAATACTACCCCAAATCCTTGGTGCTATGGCAACAATTTGACCTAATGAAGATTTTTACTAGCACATTGAAACATCGTCCAAAATCTTCTTAGACGAGCGCAATCCATATGAAATGTCTTCCAATTTGGGAGCATCGTTACCCTTGAGAGATGAGTTATGGCTGGTCTAGAAACTGCCACGACGTTGGATAAATTTGAGGAATCTATAGGTAGTGACGAGAGAGTTGGTGGAGAGTATGTACATCTTTGACACAGAACATTTGCATGTTGGATACTTCTCAAACTCAGCCAACAATCATATATTTAGTGTTTATCTGATCATATATATTTCTTTGAATCATTAATTATGCTTTTAGAATCCAATATGAGAAGGTTTTCAATGTAAAACATCTGGTATTACATTATATAACTAAACGGTTACTGAGAATAGATGCCCCAGCACTAAAATGCAATATACCACTGTTTCATAACCCTCCAAAGAAGGTATGTTCCAACACGCACATTTAAGCATAAGCGCTAAAAATAGTTTACTATCTCTTTTTTAAGGCTAGACATTACCTGTCAGTTAAGATATGGCGGCTTCAAACAGTCATTTGTTTTTCTATGGAAAGAGGTTGATCCATCTCATTCCTTTAGAATGGACATCAATGTTCCTAGTGTTTCCTCGCCTGATGGGTACTAAACATTCTTCATGGAGTGGCCACTGACAGCATGAAGTTTTATAAAGTATGCAGATAATGGTTCAATACCTTTCATGTCAACTCATAGCTTGAAGTTATCCAGATCTTATTTCAAATCAATATCCAGTCAACAGTGTGAAGGAGCAGGCAAGGAAGGGTTGTGGGCTAGACTGAAGAAGATGCATTCTTTACCAAACTCTGGACGTTCTTCCTGTGTAATAAAAGAAAATTAAATTAAGTTTTGTTTCCAGAAAAGTTTGCAGAAATAATTATTTGGTTCTTACTCTTACTGATGGTTCTCAACACGCACTTCGACCACATTTTGACATTAGTGAATCAAAAACTTGGATTGAGCTACGCAATCATGAAAAGGTGGACATGTAGATATTACTTCATGCTGTTAAACAGGGCCATAACAAACTTCTTATAAGAGGTGGACACAGATATCGTCATGCTGGCTGTGGTTCAAATGCAACTCTGGTAAGTTTCTGAACCGTGGATAGCATTTGGTTCCAATAAACCTTAACTTTAAATCTCTGTCTACTCAGTTGCCTCAAACATAATCCTGGAAATGTTATGCACCTTTTGACGCTATGAGAGGATGGGATACCACATTAGCTTTCGCAAAAAGAAAAATATGTAGACATTTTTTACGCAAGTCATTCTTTTACATATAGAGATTTTCACTAAACTTGATTATTTTGTCGTTCTGCCGTAATCCAAGACACCTGCTGTCAATTTAATGATTGAAGTATAACACGCGCAACTTGTCAAGCACTAAAATGCATTAGAGAGCAGGTTGACTTGACTTGAGGAAAGACGCTATTCTACAGCCAGAGATTTCCAGTCCTGCTGACTATGGTTGGAAACAGACCGAATACGACTGGCCCCAAAGCTTGTCATCTGGTCTGTGTACTTTTGAACTAGTCTGAACTGCACATGACTACTAAACACGAAGATCTCCAGCAGAGTATATACTCTACTCTACGTTTATATGTGTAAAATAATGTTGAATGACGGCAAAAATTATATTTTACTCACAGATAAATATGCTTAGCTTAATTTTATACTTTATCTTTGTCTAACGTTTTCATTCCCGCATTAATCATGTAGGAACATTTCTGATAACAGCTTTCTTCTAAAGGTCTTTTCAAATGGGACTTGGCAATCTAAGGGTTCGAATTCCCTTCACTCAACGTACTCGCAATTTTAGCCGAGGGGGTTTATAATGTGACAGTCTATCCCACTATTCGTTGGAAAAGAGCAGTCCAAGAGTTGACGATGGGTGATGTTGACTAATTGTCTTCGTACAAGTCTATCACTTGTAAATTAGGGAAAGCTTTGGGCGAAAATCAAGACAAAGTAAACATTTTCAGGTGATGGTCTCATATTAAAAACTTTCTGTTTTAGCTTATTCTCTCGTGCATGTTTATGTTACTACTCGTTTTCTGAACTTATTGGCACAAATATTTTAGGAACTAGCATTCTTTATCAATTAAGACTCGTTGGCAAATAGCTTCTTAATAATAAAACAAAAGTTTCAACTAATAGTAGCATTCATACTTTTTCTAGCACAATTATCTTATATTTTACCCTTTATATCGAATTAGTTTTGTTTGTTTTTGAATTTCGCACAAAGCTACACGAGGGCTATCTGCGCTGGCCGTCCCTAATTTAGCGGTGTACGACTAGAAAGAAGGCAGCTGGTGATCACCACGTACCGTCAACTCTTTAGCAACTCTTTTTCTAATAAATAGTGGTACTGACCGTCATATTATAACTCCCCCACGGGGGAGGGCGAACATGTTTGGTATGACAAGGATTCGAACCTGCGGCCCTCGGATTACGAGTCGAGCGCCTTAACCACCTGGCCATGCCGGGCCTATCGAATTAGTACAATGATTTCACTGATCAGCCTATTTTGTCTTATTACACTTACTCAAACATTTTAGCTACGAACTAGTACTGATAACGTACTCTCTTTCAAACATTTCATGCACTTGCCAAAACTGCAAGTTATTCCTTCTAAAACGTTTCATCTATTAATCAACAACGTCAAATCACTCTCAACCAAAAATTTCACGTACTAACTAACACTGTTAGATTACTCTCACTCATACGTATTACCTAGTAGCCAACACTATCAACTTACTGAAACATGTCATCCGCTAACCAATACTTCAATATTTTTCTCAAACAAATGTTCACCAAATAAACTTCTTTTCAGCGTAAACAATCACAATAAGAACTTCAGATACAAATTTATTTTTAAATTATACACGCATTTCATCTATTTGTTTTCTTCATTATTTTACTTTCAGCTACTAATCATCATCGTCATCTTTTTCTCATAAAATTACTTAGTTAGTAATTTGTACTCCAACTTCAGTTTATTAGCTAAAAGTTATTCTAGTACAGTAATTTATTTATCAGTATACTTTCTCATAATTGTTTAACCTACCAATGTTATTAATTCGTATACTGTGATATATTGTGAAATCGTTTAGGCTACCAGCCTTACTAATTAGTATACTTTCTTACAACAGTTTAAACTACCAGTCTTACTAATTAGTATACTTTTTCATACCAAAAAAATTAAATCATTATTTTTCCTCAACTCGTATTCACGCAGTTATTTCATTATTTACGAGTTTATCTCACGCAACAGTTTCATTTATCAACTTTCTGCACCAACTTACCCTCATTTAAGCCTTTCACTGTTACACTTCTTTATCTGCTTTTACACAAACATTTCAGTTCCTACTCTTCTTCATTACATTTCTCGCACAGAAATTTCTTTTAGATTTCTTTGCCAGTATATCTCGAACTATCAGTCTTCTCACAAACGTTCTGCATACCAGACAGATTAGTCAATATACCTTTGTACAAACATTTACTACATTCACTCTCACACACATATCAGATATGAGCCTTCTTTATCGATTTATTTTCACAAAAATGCTGTATTTAAGTATAGGCTTCCACGTTAACTTACTCTAAAACAAACTTTTTATCTCTTTCTCTGTTGTCTGGAGTGGCTAGGTGGTTAATGTGTTCGACTCGTAATATGAGGGTCGGGGATTCGAATTCCCGTGTTAGTGTTATGATATGACTGTCAATGCCACTATTCGTTGGTAAAAGAGTAACGCAAGAATTAGGGATGACTAGCGCAGACAGCCCTCCTATGGTTATGCGCGAAATTCAAAAACAAACTATCTGTTATCATATTTTGTTACCATTGTAGTCAGCCTATACACACACACAATTATTTTACTCAGCCCTTCTTCGTTTAGCTAAACGAACAAGCATTTTTCTGCCGTTAGCTTATTTTGAAACAAATACTTCAAGGTAAAAACCCTTATCTTAGTTTGCGTTCATGTTCAATTTTTCTTTTTCAGTTTCTTCTCATTCAAATCGTTCGGGTTGGCTTTTTATCATCATCTTATTCTTACTCAAATATTTGTGCTTTTAGATTTCTGTTCGAAATTCAGTCATACCAAATACGCTCGCCCTTTCAGCCGTGGGGATGTTATAATGTCGTGCCCAATCCCACTGTTCGTTGGTAAAAGAGTAGCCCAAGAGTGGGGGGTGATGACTAGTTGTCTTCCCTCTAGTCTTACGCTGCTAAATTAGGGACGGCTAGCGCAGATAGCCCTCCAGTAGCTTTGCGCGAAATTAAACAACAAACAAACTACGGCTAATAATAGTTTTCTTTATTTTATTCTTTTATCAGTCTATTATAGAAATAATTAATACCATTTTAATCATACGCACGCGCACATATAAGTGCTTCAGCTGCTAGCTTTCATCGTCAAATTAGATTTCTAAAAACATTTTAATTACTTGACTCTCCAGAAGGTTTATTTTCGTATAAAATATTTTGAGTACTAGAATTTTTACGTAAATTACTCGTACAGATAATATCTCCAAATCAATATTGTAAGGTGTTAATCCTCATCATCAACACAATCGCACTCATTAAAGCCTTCTTCTTCAGTTTATTCTTGAACAGAATAGAAATATTAAGCTAATTATTTTCGCGACGGCTCCAAGTCTCACGTAAGTATTTCAGATACTAACCTTCTTCAACTTGCAATCCCGAAAACATTTGAACTCACAGCATTCATAAACTTACTCTTGTGCAAACATGTTGTTTCCCATTGCACTTCACAATAATCTCTGAGAAACACTCAGTTATTTTTGTTGTACTTACTTGCTGTTAAAGAAACATCATACGTGCTAATTTTCTTTGTCAACAAACTTTTCAGCCACATGTCATATTACCAGATTTTTATATTCATATAAGTATTTTACCCATCAGTTTCCAGTTTTCTTTGTTATCTTATGGAAACATAAGCTCTTCAGAAACGTTATTTCACACAAAAATTCTTACTGGTAGTTTGTTCTTTCAGCGATTATTACTTTTATCATAAAGTAATAACATTTAGTAATCTATAACATCAAGATGACTTTTATTAAAATTAATTCATTGCATTTTAACACCTTACCAAGCTTGTACATACTAATATAATATTGTATTCTTTCATCAAGTATAAATGCATACTGTATGGGGTACAGAACTTTTTTATTTATTGTTCGAAATTTTTTAAATGTTAATTATTCATTAGATGTAGAAAACCATTTTCAAAACACATTCTAGAAGTAAAGGAAAAAAAGAATATTTCTTTCTATTTACTAAAACTTTTTGAAATATCATTTCGTAAATCAAGGATATTTTTAAAGAAATGTTGTTATTATGAGAAGCGAAATAAATTGAAATTATTTGTAAACGTGAACAATATCAATTGTGACTCTATCTTGTAATGAAAGTCGAGTTTTCATAGTTTGATAGATCGGTCTGTTTTTACACTAGTACCTGTATCTGAATGCAAATTCAGCTGTTTTTTGACCTATAAAAGATTTACACTTGTCAAGGATATCGTTTTTATATAAGCAGCTTATAAACAAACTTTCAAAATACTGTAAGGTCAAACACATAATCTCAGCTTTTCGCTGTTTTCTGAAATATACCTATTATAACGTTTTAAAATGAAAACAAATTGATACATTTGTGCATTATATGAATATATGTTTCGTATTTTATGAAAATATGTCCGATATTACAGTATTTAGTCTGAATACATAAGATACTAAACAATTTGAATATAAAATTTTAGAAGATAGATGACACTTTACAAAGCACAATATAATATTATTGCTTTACATCTATATTTCAAATTGTATTTGTGCCATGCCAATGGTTGTTTAGCCCTAGAACTTATTTTGTATGATATATTCCCAATAAATTGGAGTTCTTTAGCAATGTATGGTCCATACGTTTTTCCCTTCTGTAATGTTAAAGATTTTAATCATATTTTTGTAAAACAGCAATGCATTGCAGGTAATTAAGAAACAAATTTTGTTTGTTTGTTTTTTAATTTCGCGCAAAGCTACTTGAGGGCTATCTGCGCTAGCCGTCCCTAATTTAGCAGTGTAAGACTAGAGGGAAGGCAGCTAGTCATCACCGCCCATTGCCAATTCTTGGGCTACTCTTTTACCAACGAATAGTGGGATTGACCGTAACATTATAACGCCCCCACGGCTGGGAGGGCGAGCATGTTTTGGTGTGACCGGGATTCGAACCCGCGACACTCGGATTATGAATCGAACATCTTAACACGCTTGGCCATGCCGAGCCAAAGAAACAAGTGGGCAGTACACTTTCTGAATGTTAGGCTTAACAAACATTAGTGTTCTTTTAGAAATTACGATACGTTTAATGTAGAGCTCATTGTTGGTATAGTACACACACATACATATTTTCACATTTGTGTTTATGTCTCTGCGATATGTATATTATGTCAAGTTTGTTTGAAACACGTTGCTAGTTGTTACTCAAACTGTTTTTCTTTAGTAAACAAGGAGAGAGATGCATTATTTTTCTGGATTTCAAAATTAATTTATATTTATAATCCAGGATGAGGACAACAATTAATATGCGACACTCATATCTTTAACTCTCCTATTCTTCCGCATTTGTACACATGAAAAGAAATGATAATGATAAATCACATAGTAAATAAAAGTTAACTATACATTTTTTTCATACGAAGTTATGTTTTTCGATCTAGCATTTATGAAAGAAATTCACTTAAGATCATAGCTGTCATTGACAAAAAAATGTATCACGAAAACGAAACTTTTGTGGTTTGTTATGTAGTAACCACGAGGGAAACAAACTACTAAACGTTTCCGTAACAACAGGAAATTTATAAATATTATTAAAGAATACACCATAACAGGTATGGCCAAATCCCACTTTATGGTCCGAAAAACATAGCTTGGGACTATCTGGGAGTGGTGTTAACTAGTTGCCTATCTCAAAGTCTATCACATCAAAAACGACAATCGCAGATAAAGTGGGATAGCTTTGTGTTAAATTAAACAAACATGCTGAATAATAAATTGGCAAACAACAATTCAGAAGCACAATGAAATAACTTTTATTTTATTCTGTGGAAACAAGGGATATGTTCCCCAAAATAAACCACTTCCTTATATTTATAAAACATTGTCAATTTACTATTACTATTTACATAAGTAAAAATGTTTAATACTTTGAGTAATAGTAACAATAACCACAAACTCTACTGTGAAATATCTTACGACTCTTGTAGGTGTCTTTAAAAAAGTCAACCATGTCTGTAAAATATTTACAATTATTGTAAATATTAATAAGAGAGTAAACTATATAAAAATGTATGCAATGAATCAGTTTTACTATAGTACTCTATAATTAAGTAAATTATATTATTTGCATGTAAAAGAAATGAAGCTCCTTACAAATCTATAAAACGTGTAACACAAATACTTTTGAAAGAGGATTCAGGCTATTGTGAATTTATCTATGAAAGTAAGCCACTTACAATTTATTTCTATGCAGTTCAGACTCTTTGTAGATTTCCGTAAGAAGATGGGGCACATGATTTGTGTCCCTTTACCATAAAAGCGTGCTTCGTACTTACAATCGTCAAATCTGACTATTCAGTTTCAATAACACAAGGGGTGACCATCGTCAGTGGGTGGAGGTGTAGTTTTGCATGAATTTCCAAAACAAATAAATAAACAAATTCAATGTTATTTAAAGATAAAAACACTGATTAGACTCTTACCTTTTTTGATATTCGAATAGCTTGATAGACTGAGAGCGGTTTATAAATTTTCTAATTCTTTCAAAAGTATTAGTGTGTTCATTTACACAGTACAGATTATATAACTAACATAGTCACTACAGGAAATAAATATCTTTATGTATTCTGACATTACATATTACAACATTATAAGCCTCTCCCTTTAAACTTTCTTTTGCAAGACAACCCTGAGACGTTCTAGTGAATTGAGCAGTCTGTGCTGTTGTTCTACAGATACAGTCATGTGAAAACGTCAGGACACCCAATGAAAGCCTGTGTATTTGTGTAACATTTTTGGATATATAGATATTTAATCTCAATTTCAACAATACTGAGAGATTATAGGAATATAACTAAACAATTAAAACTGAAGAAAAGACTTTTCAAGATCTTCTGTAAATGTAATTCTACAAAAATGCATATTCTAACTGAGGAAAAGTTAGGACACCCCCACATTTATTCCCACTTAAAATGGCTCAAATAACACACAGATGTATCACACCAGGTGCTCATTATTAGAAGATCGTTACTCAGCATTTTGAATGAGGCTTGCCCTATTTAAACCTCAGACATTTAGTTTGGTGTGCTCCTGACTGTTGAAGTGAGAGTTAGCACCATTGTTAGAGCAAAAGAGCTGTTTGAGGCGGTCAGAAAGAAAATTGTAGCAGCTTATGAGTCTGGTAAGGGATTTAAAAAGATACCAAAAGATTTTGAAATCAGCTATTCCACTGTCCGGAAAATAGTCAACAAGTGGAGGGCTTTCAAAACAACTGCCAACATGCCCAGGTCTGGTCGTCCAAGCAAGTTCACCCCGAGAGCAGACCGCAAGATGCTAAAAGAGGTCTCGAAACACCCTGACATGTCATCACGGGACCTACAGCAGGCTCTGGCTACTGATGATGTGAAAGTGCATGCCTCTACAATCAGAAAGAGACTGCACAAGTTTAACTTGCATGGGAGGTGTGCAAGGAGGAAACCTCTGCTCTTTAAAAGAAACATCAAGACCAGACTGAAGTTTGTCAGAGAGAACGTAGACAAAGACCAGGACTTTTGGAATAATGTTCTTTGGACAGATGAGTCCAAAATTGAATTAATTGGACACCAGAATAGAGGACACGTTTGGCGTAAACCAAATACAGCATTCCAGGAAAAGAACCTCATACCAATTGTAAAGCATGGAGGTGGAAGTGTCATTGTTTGGGGCTGCTGTGGTGCAGCAGGACCTGGACAGCTCACAGTCATAGAATCCACCATGAATTCTATTGTGTATCAGAGGGTGCTCGAGGATCATGTGAGACCATCTGTACGAAAATTAAAGCTGAAGCGGAACTGGACCCTGCAACACAACAATGACCCAAAACATACGAGTAAATACTCCAAGGATTGGCTGAAAACTAAGATATGGAGAGTCCTGGAATGGCCGAGTCAAAGCCCAGACCTTAATCCCATTGAAATGCTGTGGGGTGACTTGAAACGGGCTGTACATGTAAGAAACCCCTCAAACATCTCACAGCTGCAAGAATTCTGCACTGAGGAATGGGGCAAACTTTTTTCAGACCGATGTCAGAGACTGGTAGGTGGCTACAAGAAGCGTCTCACTGCAGTTATTTCAGCCAAAGGGGGTAACACTAGCTATTAGAGGTAGGGCGGCCTAACTTTTTCCTCAGTTAGAATATGCATTTTTGTAGAATTACATTCACAGAAAATCTTGAAAAGTCCTTTCTTCAGTTTTACTTGTTTAGTTATATTCCTATAATCTCTCAGTATTGTTGAAATTGAGATTAAATATCTATATATCCAAAAATGTTACACAAATACACAGGCTTTCATACGGTGTCCTAACTTTTTCACATGACTGTATCTAGCTGTATCTTGCCACGTAGTAAATAAAACGTAATTGTGTATTTATTTATGCAATTTATAGTAAGTTACAGTATTAAGTATAACAAACCCAATTTGCACTTCAGTAATGATGAAAACTGTGATATTAATAGCATTATTAATATCATAGTTTTCATCGCTCGATAATGTTATTAATATCATAGTTTTCATCACTCTATAATGTTATTCGCATTATAGTTTTCATCACTTCATAATGTTATTATTATCATAATCTTCATGCTACATAATTTGTAATAAATCCATTGTTTCTATTATTTGTTGTTAACACGCTGTTTAAAACAATTACGTTTACGAGAATGTCGATGAACGTTTCTATTTTTGTTTGTGGTTGAATGGGCTGTGATAGCTACACCGCTAATGTCAAACCTCAATATATAAGCTCGGTCGTTTTGTTTGTTTATTTAGCACAAAGCTACTGAATGGGTTATCTATGGTGTGTCCACTGCCATTGTTGAACCCGATTATTAGTAGTATGAGATTCACCGGTGAACCACTTAGGGCAGGTTAAATGATACCTTGAGATCATGTTATGTTTGGAGTATAATTACCAGCACATGGGATAGTCTCTCTGTTTCTTTCTCATCAACTCGAGTATTCTGATAAACTCAGTATTACTCTGTAACATGTACCGTGTTTCTCCGAAAATAAGACAGGGCTTATATTAATTTTCACTCCAAAATATGACACTAGGGCTTATTTTCGGGAGATGTCTTATTTTGATATATTAAAAAAATGAAGTTACAAAGTAAAACTATTAAACTAACCATTTAAAATAACTATTATTAAACTATTAAACTAACTGATTAATACTTAAACAAACTAATTAACTAACTATTAAACTAATTAATAAATTATTATTTTTTATTTCTTTCCTCTCCCTGCCACTCTTAACTAGGGCTTATTTTAAGGGTAGGGCTTATATTAAAACTACCCCCAAAAATTACACTAGGTCTTATTTTATGGGTAGGTCTTATTATCGGAGAAACACGGTATCTTGTCGCTTAAACATTTGTGAAAATACATAATGATAGAAATGAAATTAAAATATATTTTTTTAGAAGTTAAAAATTTTGAACATGTAAAAATGAAGGAAATGAACAACTAAGTTCTATTGTGATGTTGGCTGCCAAGAGTCGGGTGCGAAATTGCGGCTGCGAAATGTCGTAGAACCATTTGTATTCTCCCCACCATAGGTATCAAAACTAGTTTCTATCGTTAAAGTCTGCAGACATTCTGTTGTGCCACTGGAGGGGGGCAAGATTGTGAAGTATCGCACTCAGTGAAGCGTATTTGCAGAATTTATAAATACATTCTAATAATTATAACAAATTAAATTATCGGTACCATTGTAAGACTTTTACAAATTCATCAAGTGTCTTTTTACAATTCTATAATACAGCTATCAATGCAATACATTTGTAGAATTAAGTAAGTACATTTTAAGTAATATAAAGTATAGCTATCAATGTAAGGCATTCACACAATTCATCAAATGTTTCTTCAAATGTTGAATGAAGTATAGCGATCAGGCTAATGATCAGGCTAAAGTTCTTTTTTTCACAGTCTAAAGATTATTTCTATTAATGTACAGTACAAACAGAATTCATTAAGATATTTTTATTTACTATAAAGTATAGATATCATGGTTATAACTTGGTAGAATTCATAACAAACTTTTGTTTGTTTGTTTGTTTTTTGAATTTCGCACAAAGCTACTCAAGGGCTATCTGTGCTAGCCGTCCCTAATTTAGCAGTGTAAGACTAGAGGGAAGGCAGCTAGTTATCACCACCCACCGCCAACTTTGGTTGAAAGTGGCGAGTATGTTTGGTGTGACGGAGATTCGAAGTTGCGACCCTTAGGTTACTAGTCGAGCGCTCTAACCACCTGCCCATTTCAGACCTATTTTACACTTACCCTATATTGATGGCAATTAGCTGTTGATGCCAGCGATTGTGGTGCTTGTAATATTATATTGCAATCAGACCACAAAGGTATTGAACACCATGTTTCTTATTTTTCTGAAAAGTTTAATTATAACCTAAAAAATATTATACTGCGGATAAAGAAACATTAGTGTTAGCTTTAGAACATTTCGATGTGTATGTATCTGGATTACAACAATATGGTATCATTTACACTGATTATAACCCGTTTACATTTTTGAAGGGCAAAAAAAATTGTTTAATTAGAGTTTATCATTGTAAGAGTATAATTTGAAGATAATCTATGTCAAATGGGTTGATAACATTTATGTTGATGCAACTTGACATACTATGTAAACTTATGATGTAAGGTTATTTCTATCGATTGTGTTACATACAGCCATGGTTATTGAAGTTTTTTTAATCATTTGGCATTGTATTACATTTAATGTATTGCTCGCAATGTATATATGTAATATCTGAGGTGTGACGGATTTACCGTTATGTATCAATGTTTGTTTAAGTTAAATTTATATTTAGATATAAATGTACGTAACTTATACTATTAATTATACATTGTAAAATTTCCACCTATTCACTAAAATTGCTGAAGATTCTCGAGTTTTAGAATCAACAATATATTTGTGTACCTAAACACTAGTGTCGTCAGATTGTTCTGCAGACTGAAATTTCTAGAAACTCTCCTCACGCCTGTAAACGTAACCAGCGCCATACGCCAAGAGACAGTATACATTATTGGTTTGCTACAGTTGGTATACCATAAATCTCGAAAGTTATAACTGTGATTAATCGGGTGCTTCATATATTTGACCAGGAACGTTTATAAATATTAAACATTACAAACCATTTAACTTCAATGATTCACAATGGACTTTATGAAAACATTACAAAACTTCATCGGTGAAGCTGGCGAAAAAAGATGAACGCAGAGCTGGATAGTTCTCCGTTAAGTGAATTGTACCGTATCAACTCATAATTAGTTCTCTCATCGTGAATCCCCGATGGTAAGTTTCGGATAAAATAGAATACTCCGTATTGTTTGTAAGTTTTTAAAACTTTAGTACATCAATCATTATTTGTAATAACAATTTGTACTAATCGTTATTATAAATTGTATTATTGTTTATATATTAAAATATATTTTTATTAAGAACAAAAACTGTGTAAATATAATAAATTTGATATTTTTAAATTTAAGTTACAGTTTTACTCAATCAGACTATTTCAAGTTGTAATAGGCAAAGTAATAAATTGGGGGCTCGTCCCGATGTAATTATTTCATATAATTTATCAACTCCATTATAAACATTCCAAATTATAGTTACCAGTGCAATACATTCATATAATTCATCGAGTTCTTTTTATCAATTGTAAAACATAATTATCATGGTAACACATTAAAATAATTCATCAAGTACTTTGTAGCACTTTTGAAATATATCCGTCAAAGTCGCGCATTTGTAGAAGCATAAATGATTTGTAATAAACGTAAAATATAGTTAAACATTGTAATATATTCATAGAATTCAAAAGGTGCTTTTTTTAGCTATGAAATATAGCTGTCAATGTAATTGACTTATATAATTAATCAAATGCTCTTTATTAATTGTAAAATATTATTGTTACTTTACGGTATTCATATAATTTATCAAAAAATTTATTTACAATTATAAGTTATTGCAATCAGTGTACTACATTCACAGAATTCATCAAATACTTTTAATAACTATAAAATATAGTTACCCTTGAAAGCAATCATAAATTACACAATGAATTTTTAATATATATAAAGTACAGTTATCAATGTAATGCCTTAATAGAATTCATCACATACTTTTTACGATTATAAAGAATACCTGTTAGAGTTACTCATTCATTAGGCTCATCAAGTACCTTTTATCCCTTGTAAATTACAGCTGTTAGTGCAGCACAGTCAAGGATTCATCAGGTGATTTCATAGGAATTGTGAAGTACAGCTATCAGTGACGCTTATAAATAGAATTTATAAATCCTTTATAATAATTATATAGCAACATTATTAACGTATAAGGATTCATAGAATAAAAGCAGTGTTTTAGCATGATAAAGCATAGCTATAATGGAAAGGCATTGCCATAAGAAATCGAGTGCTTTTCATCAATTGTAAAGTGTAACGTATCCATATAATATAAAAAATATAGCAGTCAGAGTAACTTTACAGTAAATTAAAATATTAAAGTGTAACTATGACTTTATCTCATTCACAGTATTCATCAAATACTTTTTAACTATCACAAAATATAGTTATTAGTGTAAAGCATTCATAGAATTCAAGATGTTTTTTTAAGTATAATTAAAAACGTATCTCAATCATAGATATAATCAAGTGCTTTTCAACACTTGTAAAACGTACTTTACACAGTAATGCATTCGCAGCTTTAAAAAACAGCAACACCATTTAGTCGCAGCAGCGAATGTCATACAATGATTATGAGCTTTTCAGGTACAAACATTTAGATCTTAGCTTCGTTTTCTCTTGATCGATTTGAGACCCAGCTACAGTTTTTGGACTCAAAAGGACAAACCCCTTCAGCTGATGTATCTGACAACGCCCAAGGTCTTATAGATTAATTTACTCTAATCCTAAAAGAATTTCAGTTTAAGGCTAGGCTGGTAGAGATCCTGATGAGAAATAAAATCAAATCGGGTGTACGGACACCCGAAGCTTGGTATTGCTCGTGCTATAGCTAATAAAAAAAGAAGAAAAAAAGGTCTTATATATGAATTTCCTTTAACCTTGCCTAAAATAATTTATTTTGCCACGGCTATTGAGAATACTCATTATTATACAGTACAGCTAACAGTTTGACGCACTAAGATAATTCATCTAGTACTTTATGACAATTGTAAAGTAAAGACACCAGAGTTAAGCATTCACAGAATTCTTTAACTACATTTAAACAGTTATATAATACAGTTTCAGTATAGTGTATTCAAAATTTTAAATGTAGTTATATATTATAGCTGCCAGTGAAACATATTCACAGGATTCAACAGTTGCATTTTAAATATTATAAAATTTAGTTATTACTATAACGCATTCCCACAATTGTTGCTCGGCATGGCCAGGTGGTTACGGTGCTCGACTCGTAATCCGAAGGTTGCGGCTTCGAATTCCCGTCGTACCAAATATGCTCGCCCTTTCAGCCGTGAGAACGTTATAATATAACGATCAATCCCATTATTCATTGGTAAAGGAGTAGCCCAAGAGTTGATGGTAATGACTAACTGCTTTCCCTCTAGTCTTACACTGCTAAATTGGGGACGGCTAGCACAGATAGCACTCGAGTAGCTTTGCGCAAAAAAATCAACACCAAGAATTACTCAGTTTTTTTTTTTAAGACTGTGAAGTACAACTTACATTCTAACGTATTCCAAATATATGTACCAATTTTACAACACAGATGTCAGTGTAATACATTCGTAGGACTTATGAATGCTTTTAAACAAATGTAAAATATAACCCTTAAGATAACGTAATCACAAAATTCGTCAGATAATTTTAGAGAGTCGTTAAGTATAGTTTTCAGTGTTACGTATTCATTAATTTCTTAAGTATTTTGTTACAGTTATAACGAAAGTTTATCAATCCAACATATTCACAAAACTTATCGAGTTGTTTTTAAACACTTTTAAAATATAGCTGATAGTAAAGCATATTTACAGACTTTATCAACTTCTTTTCTACAGTTGTAATGTGCACTGATGGAAGTAACACTGAGTTTTATAATTGTTTTTTTAACAGTCGTAAAATATAATTTTCAGTATAACACATTTTTAACTACTATAAAGCACGGCTTACATACTTTCGAGTAAAAAAAGTTATGATTTGGTAGTTTAATATTTTTAAAATATACCTACCACTGTAAGGTATTATAGGGTTCTTTAAGTGTCTTTTAATAATTATAAAGGATAACTATGGTTCTGTTGTATTAAAAGATTCATCAAGTGCTTATTAACAGTTGTCAAATATATATATATATCAAGGAAACGCATTTATAGAATTAATCGAATGGTTTTTTGATAATTCTAAAGTATGGTTAAATGTTTGACACATTCCAAGGATTCATCAAATGTTCGTTAAAAATAATAAAGTCGAGATACTTTTAACCATTTCAAAATATAGTTATCGAAGTAAATCATTCACAAAAAAACTCATTAAGTGTTTTAACATCTATAGAATACAGAAAGTGTTTCGTAGTTATTATAAAGTATAAGTAGTGGAGAAGTACATTAATAGAATTTATTAAGAGTTCTTACTAGTTTAAAAATACAGCAATGAGTCCACTGCATTGAAAGAAGTCATCAAGTGCTTTTGGAGAATTATAAGACACAGCTATCTGTGTAACGCAATCATAAAATTCGTAAGTTCTTTATAACAATTCTGAAGTAGAGATATCAGTGTAATCATTCATAAAGTTATAAAAGTGCTTTGTAAAAATCATAAAGCATAGCTATAAGAGCAACGGATTCATAGAGCTTGCTAAGTGTTTTTTTTAAACAATTATAAAGTGTAGCTATATATATCAGTGTAACATTTTGGCACAATTCATCAAAACCTTTTATCAAATACAAAGTAATTATCACCATAAGGTATTCATTGCATTCATCATGTACTTCTAAATAATTAAGCACTGAATTTTCAGTGTAACACTTTCACAGAATTTCTCAAGTGCTTTTTATAAATGACAAAATACAGCTAGGTACCAGTGTAATGCATTTATAGAACTGCTCTTATCACTCTTAGCAATATAACGTATGCATAGAACTTGTTTGGATTTCGAGCAAAGCTACACGAGGGCTATCTGCGTTAGCCATCTCTAATTTAGCAGTGTAAGACTAGAGGGAAGGCAGCTAGTCATCACCACCCACCACCGACTTTAACCAACAAATAGTGGGATTGGACGTCACATTATAACGCCCCCACGGCTGAATGAGCGAGCACGTTTGATGCGAAGGGGATTAGAACCTGCAACCCTCACATTACGAGTTGAGCGCCTTGAATACCTGGCCATGCCGGGCCTGCATAGAGTTCATCAGTTACTTTGTCACTGTTATAAAGTATGGTTATTAATATAGAGTGATTTAAAACATAATCATAATTGCAATGCATCCATAAAATTTACGAATCATTTTTAATGAGTATAAAGTATACCTGTGTGACCCATTCATGAAATTCATCAAATGCTTTTAAAACTTGTAAAGTATAGCTATCATTGTAACGCAGTCCTACAATTCAAAAGTGGTTTGTAACAATAATGAACCATAGCTGTTAAGGTAGGATATGTAATGAATAGTAACAATTTCAACAGGTTCATTGAAATCATCAAATAGTTTTAACTATTATAAATTATAGTTATTAATGTAATGCAATCATCGAATTCATCAAGTTATTTTTTAATAATTATAAAGTGTAATATCAATGTAACTCATCCTAGGTTAATTAAATGCTTTTTTTTTGTCTTTGCAATTGTATAATATAGGTGTTTGTAATTCATCACAAAACAGCCATCAAATATAGCTATCCGTAATATGCATTCCTTGAATCTAACTGCTTTTAACAGTTTCAGAGTATAGTAATAAGTGTAATGTATTCGTAGAATTCATCAAATGGTTTTTAACAATTATTTAGTACGGCCATCAGTGCAGCGCATTCACAGAATATTATTCAATTATTGTTTCCTAGAACAAGAAAGTGCAGTGTAAAGAATCTAATTATAAAACCCTAACTTTAGAATTACTTTTAAACGAAATACTAGATATAACATACAGAAACATTAATATATATATATATACATATGTACAAAATTACTTTTATAAAAAGCCCGGTTTTGTTTGTTTTTAGTTATTCTCAAAACGACACAATGTAACATAATGTGTCGCGCCTTTCAGGAGTAATAAAACAAGATTTTTAGCTTTATAAATACGCAGACTTACTGCTGAGCCACTTGGGGAAGAGGAGGGTTAATTGTAACGGGAAAAATATTTGAAATATTGAAAACTACAAAATAAACGTTTTTCTTCAGATAGCTCAGTTTCAAATACTACTGTAGTCGAAAATACAAGTTTAACTATAAACGCCTGCATTTACAATCACTTTTAAATTAAATATAAGATATTACGAACAGAAACATTATAGGACCATATATACTAAAAGCATTTTATTAAACAGCCAAACAATACTAAAATAAATTTAAAGTAACTGAAATTATAACTGGTTCTCTTTAAAATGCTAATAATCTTGGTATTTCCATCGTAGAAGGGAAAAATAGTTTCTAATACTTGTCAGATAGTTATTCTTATCTAAAACAAAAAAGTGCCAATTGATACTACCTGTGATCCATTTTTTTAATCTTTCGATCAAATCGTGTGATATAACTATAAAACTGATTCTTCAAGACTAGATGTGCCACTTGGGAAAAAGTTCGGAATGGCTCCATACTCCACTAATCAGGTTTCAGCTGGATGATGACGAGCTAGCGTGCTCACTTAGAGATCTATACATCCGGGTTCTTAACGCTATGTTCGGCTTTAGGCCTGAAGTGCTGGCCCACTCGCGTGTGCCCGAACGCCGATAAATATTTAAGTAGTTGCTGCGTGGTGAATAATTTATAAAGTACTGTGTACACATGCCAAGGATTAGCTTCCTCAGGGCGTTTAATTAACATTCCGGAAAGCAAAAAAGACTAACATAACATGTGATCCTAGCAAAGAAAGATGTTTTCTGCTACAAGCGGATTATCTCAGATTGATACGGAAAGCTCGGCTTAAGTTCCTTTGTTAAGCGTACCGCCGGTACTGCAGTCTCAAGGGCATCCATCCCGTTTTGTTGCAATGTCATATTCCATTTGTATTTAGCGATGAACTGTTGACGTCGAAACTTGAGTAACATTTCGAATCAGCTCCATCTCCTAGCAACTACTTCTCATTCGAAAAGAGATCATGATTGTTAGTTCCCAAATACAAGAAATACATAGAAATGTATTTGGAGCCTTAGATTCTAGACTGCTGAAGAACTCGCATCATGTACATTTTTCGGTATATTTCTGTTTTTGCAATTGTCTTCAAGTTTGTATCTTTGTAGTGTGTTATTGTTGTTTTTTTAGTTTCTTTCTTTATGTTTGCTCACCTAATTAAAAAACTCAAATGAAATAGTTAACGTCTCTTTATGTATTTGTTTGTGTGTGTGTGTTTTCTTATAGCAAAGCCACATCGGGCTATCTGCTGAGTCCACCGACGGGAATCGAACCCTTGATTTTAGCGTTGTAAATCCGTAGATTACCGCTGTACCGGAGGGGCTATATATATATACATATGGATGAAATACCAAATTTCACGTTTTTATGAACCTATTTGAATGCTCTAACCTGTACTATGTTCTTATCTATACATCTATTGACATGTTTATTGTTTACTTTTTTATATCTATATATATTTTCACAACAATAAATGTATGAATATTTACATAGAAAAATATTCGAACATACAAGATGGAATTAAGTTAAACAGCTAATAAATATTAAACAACAGGCAACTGGAAAAGTATTGAAGCTGGAATGCATGTGATGACAAAACAAAATCTGCAAATCAGCATTCTTGGAACTGTTATTTCATCACCTTAACTCTTTTTATGATTACATTTTATTCAAATCTGGAATTGTTTTTTACTATTTTAGTAACACGGTAGTAATTCCACTGATTTCTATGCTCATTAATTCATTTTCAAATTAAAAGCGATATTTTAAGCAGAATAAACCTATTACAATATATAAAACAGAAATAAAGTTTAGGTTAAGTTTGTATAAGCTAAAAATAAATTATCTGTAATATATGTATACACACATTAGATTCGCCCTTATTTTTCAAAATCAAAATTTTTTTACTCTCCTCTTCTCAAGCTATTAATTTCTACTAGAAAACAATACCAGTAAAATTTCAAAATAATAGAAATTAGTTTGTTGGCGTTTCACGTGGGTCAAACTTCAGTAACAAAACTTGAAGGTTTTGTTTTCTAAACCAGTAGTTTTCAAAATAATAGAACAAATCGAAAATGGATCAAAGTTGATTTGAATGACTCTGAAATGAGGCTTGTGTTTGTGAATGAATTGTTTTGGTTTGTTTGTGTGTTTTTTTTATTTTTAGAAATGACTGGATATCAAACTCACTCTCCAAAAGGGCTGAAATCGCAGTATACTTCATAGATTCAGAAAACAACTTTGGATGCTGAGACAAAAAACGTGAAGTACTAACTGCTTATATTCTTTATCGTAAGTTAGGTAGTCATTAAATTCTTGAATCACAGCAACATCTATTTTCGCAGTGTCGTTGACCTCTTTGAATCCCTTGACAGATTTTTGGACGGCTCCACTGTCAATATCGTGAAGCCAAACCACTTTGTATTTTCCTGATCACTCCAAGATCAGGAAATTGCAGCTTGATCATCATGGGCAGATCTTCGGTTCTTTTTACCCTTTCTAGTCTTTGCAGTTTGTTTTTTTTCTTATATAGAAGGATCAAAGTGTTAAAAAAATTTAGACCAATTAGTTCCTCACTCAAGTATCATAAGAATTTCAGCTCATTCAGTGGGGCTGAAGTAACTATAGAAACGAAAGATCAGGTTTGGATGTAACTCCCTTCAAAGGCAGAAAAAAGGTAGTTAACCGAGTCCATTTTCCTCTTTTTCTGCGACCTTGAATAATTCGCCAACTTATTTTTCTGACCGATCATGAAAATATTGAAGTTATACAATAAGCATGTGATCCAACATATTCTCTGAAGTCCTGCTGGAGCTCGGAAGTGAATTCCTCCAGTAAGCAAGCCACCCAAGAAAAAGACAGTCAGATAAAATAGCTTTCGATAATTTTCTCTTAGTCTTCTTTCTGAAACTGTTGCTGGTGGAATGTGAGAACTTTTTCATGTCATCTGTGATCTTCGAAGTCATTTACTCGTCATCCAATCCTGTCCAATATTTGAGTTGAGGTCCCACTCATTTTGTAAACATCATGAGACGTTTCTCTACACGTTTGATAATATCTACGTTAGTGTTACTGTATTGTACAAATTAGCATGAGAAGTTCACATTTCCTATAATTACATAAACTATTGCAAGAGAGAAGAGAAAAGTGCTTATTAAGTAAAAATAGTGAAAACTTCAAGGTGGATAGGTACGTACGTTGAAACACAATTTGAACTTTACAGGGAGTAATTTTCATTATTTTAATGAAATTAGTGGTAAGATATCAATATTTCATATTTTCCTGTCTTAACATATTTATAGAGTCCACTTGTACTTATTTTCTGGGATATAATTTAATACGTTATTTTTTTTCACTATTGGCTCTAAAACTGGATGGTAGAAACTTTACAAACAATGTCAATAAAAACCTAAGAAACATTTAATTAACAGCTTGTTCATTAGTTCATTGCCCAGAAAGTATTACGATGTGGAAAGCGAGGCATGGAAATGTTGTCAGTAGTAGGTTGTGTTGTACTACATAGCTAATGAATATAGAATGAAAAACATCTAGTAATAGAGACGTCTTAGTATGAATTGAATAGAGCGTAATGCCAACCTAAATTACTTGCGAATATATTGAGGTGTAGAGTATCATTTATGAATATGAGAAGAAAAATATATCGTGAAGTAGAAGTGAAATTCAGCAAGCAGTAGTTGCCCTGAGACATGTGCACTGAGTGGCTACCTCAAAGGAGAGGCGTAGATCTGCTAATGCCATAGTTCCACAAATTATAACCAGAGGGCGATACTGTGTTAGGGTCATAGTTCCATAAACCAAAGAGTAGATTATGACACACTAACGCCACGCATCAAAAACGATTAACTCACACTTTCATTTATTATCGCCAGATAATAGCTCCATGAAGTGAAACTTGTGAGTGTATTGTTAGTTAGTCATTACACTTGACGAAGGAAGTTGTCTACTGCCACAGGGAGCATGTCTAAAAGATGTTCCATGACATCAAATTTCGGATGTCATTTAACAGAGAGTGTCTTGCTTGGTCACAAAGTAGTGGCAGTGGGTGCACTGGCATGATGGTGCATAGATAGTTTGCGAGTGAACCATTAGATGCTGATGTAGATCAACCTGCTATCAGCTTTATAGTAACGACCAAAGTCTATGAATTAATAATTTAAACTACTTACATATTGTTGTGTTTACAATTATGACAAGTATAGTTTTACTTTATAACTGAAACATTAAATACAATTTACAAAATGGACGATATTTCTATTGGTAGAGTGTTCCATTTGGCTATCTACAGGATTGATCTAGTCTCAACGTATGTTTATATTTTTCATTTATATAATACATTTATTTCTGTTACATGTGACAAAATATTTCATGTTAGTAAAGTTTTCATTAACAAATTTATTTATATTACAAAAGCAGATTATGTTACTATAATTTCATAGAATTGCATATTTATAGTGTTAACTTAAATATCTAATTCTATTACATGTGTTTCTATAGACAGATAGTTAATAACACATTTAGCATACTACTCAAAAGTTTATATTACACCTAATGTTCCGTCTTCCCCTGGCATGTCTGCAGGCTTACAGTGCTAGCTACTGGGTTTCATTACCCGTGGTGGGCAGAACATAGAGAGCCTATTGTGTAGTTTTATCCTCCAAATAACAGTTTCGTTTATATATATACTTAGTGAGACAGTAAGTATAGCCAATTGTGTTTTTATGATTTAGTAAATACTTACACTTAACATATTTATCATAATTTTAGCATCTATAGTGAATTTGCATTGCATACTTTAATTGTAAGCAGTCAATATTAATACACAGTATTATTTAGAACCATACATTCATTTCAAAGATACAAATGTTGTACATATATTTACATTATACTTAATATTGAAAATAAATTGTTCAAACTATAAATAATCATATATTTGCAATATAAATTTAAAAAATACTACATTGTGAATTGAATGTTCACCATACTTTAACTTAACTAATAATGATCAGCTTCTGTATGTTTTTGAATTTAAAAGTCAGTAAATATAATTCACTGGAGCTTTTACTTTATGTAGTGATATAAGTCACTAAATGAGCATTCATGATGTTATATTTCTCATGATTTTTACAGGACATATTCAGTATGGACATTTCAGTGAGTGTACAATTATTGTACACTTTCTACTCAGTGAGACTCCATGAACTGATTATCCACATTTCTACAAATTTGTTTAACCGTCTAATACAAGACTCTGTATAGATATTCTATCCTCAATGTATGTAAGTAAAATCATTGAATATACAGTGGTACCTCAGTTCTCGAACTTAATCCGTTCCAGCAGGCTGTTCGAAAACCGAATCAATTTTTCCCATAAGAAATACTGTAAATTAAATTAATCCGTTACGGACCTCCAAACATTACGAACTATGAAGCATTTTAAGTAAAAATATTGCTTAGTTATACTGTATAATAATACTTACATGCATAAAGTCAACCACATAAACTATAAACACAATAAAAAACAATAAATGAAAATTTAACTGCACTTTACCTGTGCTGAGGAGAGCTGATGGCGTAAGTGAAAGGTGGTGAGGAACGTGGAGAGTAGGAGAGTTATTATTGTTTGGAAGGGGAGTCATTTTCCATAAAAACGTCAGGTAACTCTTCTTCTGGGTTTTTTCTCTTTTCTGTCTCTTTGCACCGCTACAACCTGCTTGAGACTCACTGGACCTATTTCTCTCTAAAAACTTGTCTAATGAGGTTTGTTTCTGCCTGCATTTTAAAATGTTTCTGAAGTAAGACATGGCATTGCCATTGAAAAGGTTTATGCTGCGGTTTGCTGCAGCTTTGTGAGGGTGAAAGTTTTCCACAAAACTTTATAACTCTCCCCACATTTCCTTGATTAGTGAACTAGGAACATCCTCCCTTCCCTCCTCCTCATCTGAAGACACTTCCTCAGTTGCCTTCTGTTGCTGCTCCTTCTGAAGGTCTTGGAGTTCTTCTGTGGTGAGTTCAATGTTGTGATCTTCCACCAACTCCTCCACATCATCATCACTCACATTCAAGCCCATACACTTGCCTAGTGAGACAATATCCTCGACAACAGGCTCAGCCTCAAAGCCTTCAAAGTCTCTATCTGCTGCTGAGTGTGGCCACAATTTCTTCCAGGCTGAGTTCATGGTCCTCAAAGACACTTCCCTCTAGGCTTTGTCTATGATCCTCAAGCAATGGGGGATATTAAAGTGATTTTTCCAGAACTCTCTGAAGGTTAACTCTGTGTCAGAGGTCACTTCAAAGCACTTTTGAAACAGTGCTTTGGTGAAGAGTTTCTTAAATTTCGATATGACCTGCTGGTCCATGGGCTGAATGAGAGGAGTCGTGTTAGGGGGCAAGAGCTTCACCGTAATGAAACTGTACTCCTCCACCAACCCGTCCTCAAAGCATGGTGGGCGAGCAGGTGCATTGTTCATCACAAGAAGGGCCTTGAGTGGCAACTGTTTTTCTGTGAGGTGATTCTTTACACTTGGAGCAAACACTTCATGGACCCACTCCATAAAAAATTGCCTGGTTACCCATGCTTTACTATTAGCCCTCCACATTACATTTAGTTTACTTTTCAGGACATTATTTTTCTTAAAAACCCTCTGGTTCTCAGAATGGTACACAAGCAAAGGCTTAAATTTCAAGTCCCCACTTGCATTACTACATAACAATAGAGTTAGCCTGACCTTTATTGGCTTGTGACCTAGCAGTGACTTCTCCTCCTTGGTGATGTAGGTCCTCTTTTGCATTTTCTTCCAAAAGAGGCCTGTCTCATCACAGTTGAACCATTGTTGGAGAATAAAACCCTCAGCTTCTACATAGTCCTTATATTCCTTAACAAATTTATCAGCAGCGTCTTTGTTAGAACTGGCACCCTCCCCATGTCTCACCACACTATATATGCCACTTCTCTTCCTAAATTTTTCAAACCACTCCCTACTAGCCTTAAAGGCATCACTTGTATCAGCACTCATTCTAGGGTTGTTTTTCAGGAGGTTAGCATGCAATTGCTTTGCTTTCCCACAAATGATGGTCTCCGAAATGCTATCCCCAGCTAACTGTTTTTCGTTTACCGAAATCAACAGTTTTTCTACCTCTTTCATTGTTTGTGATGTTTGTTTCATAAGCACTGTCACTCCTTTTGCAACATCAGCTCCTTTGATGACCTCTTTATTTTTTAGTATGGTGCAGACTGTAGACTTCGCCATACCAAACTGTGTAGCAAGGTCAGACACGCGAACATCACTCTCATACTTCGCTATGAAATCTTTTTTCACCTCTATTGTAGCTCTAACAACTTTTCTTTTTGGTTCGTTGCTTTAATTATTCTTCTTTGACCCCATGGTGGCTTATTTAATCAGAATATTTAGAAAAACAAAAAAACAAAAAGAAAAACGTGAACGTTCACAGCAGATTTTAGCGGGAGTGTGGACTGAGCGACAGGTGCGGGTAAAATGTTTTGGACAAGCTTGGCGTGGGCCGAAAATGGTCGAAGGATCGTTCGGGTCACCAGTCGGGTAATTTTGGGGATTCGGGCCACGACAGCTTGGTTCGAGAACCGAGTTTATGTTCGACAACCGAAACATTTTTTTTTCAAACAATATGTTCGAAAATAGAATTGTTCGAGAAGGGAGCACTGTATATAAAAACGAAACTGTTGTTTGGAGGATAAAACTAAACAGACTATCTATGCTCTGCCTACCACGAGTAATGAAACCCAGCATCTAGCACTGTAAGCCTGCAGACATATCAGTGGGGAGACGAAATATTAAGCGTAATATAAATTTTGAGCAGTATGTTAAATGTTCTATTAACACTATCTGCGGATAGAAACACATGTAATGAAATTAGATATTTAAGTTAACACTATAAATATGCAATTCTATAAAATTATAGTAACAATCTGCTTTTGCAATATAAATGAATTTGTTAATAAAAACTACAATAACATGAAATATTTTGTCACGTGTAACAGAAATAAATGTATCACATAAATGAAAAATATAAATATACGAGGTCAATCCTGTATATAGCCAAATAGAACACTATCTACCAATAGAAATATCGTCCATTTTGTAAATTGTATTTAATGTTTTAGTTATAAAGTAAAATTATGCTTGTCACAGTTGTAAGCACAACAACTTTAAGATTGATTGTTATTGTAAAGATACTAAATCGTGAGAAATATAACATCATTACAAGTTAAGTTAACGTATGGTGAACGTTCAATTCATAATGTACTGTTTTGGAATTTATGATGTGGCAAATATATGAGTATGCAAAGTTTGACCAATTCATTTTTAATATCAAATATAAGGTAGATATATGTACGAAATGTATATCTTAGTAATGAATGTATAACCCAACATAGCGACTATAATATGTATTATAATTGACTTGTTCAACTTTTGTTTTCATATTAAAGTTTCAATTCTCTCAATACTCTCTCTTCTTAGTAAACAGTCGACATACCATTAACTGTGACTCACCATTTGGTGATTATATGTATTGAACTTTGTGTCATTTGCATTCAGTATTAATTACCTCAGTAGACACGAAAAGAACATAAAAGTAAGAATATAGTTTTATATGGTAGTAATTTACTTAGATATTTTAAAACTAAACTTTACCATAAGAAATTAACTTATAAATTAAACCTGAAAATTGTTGTGTATTGTTCAAAGATTTAAATAAGCATCCTTTTCAAGACAAATATATGTTATATAATGTATTAGTTTTTCAATATAAAACAATAGAATACTTAAATTAGTGATAAGTGTTTTACATATAAAATGCCAGAATATGCAAAAAGTATGTAAAAAAAATTAAAATCCAAAACTGTAATCAGTACCCTAAATGCGTACAATGCCATAAAAACACAACTGGCTACACAAACTGTCTCGTTCAGTATTTATAAAAACAATATATTATATATATGCAAAAACGGCTCGTTTCGGTTGAGAAAATATTTTATGTCGAAGAGCGAACAACGTTTCGACCTTCTTCGGTCATCGCCAGGTTCACAAAGAAAGAAAGAGGTAATTGTTGTATGAACCTTACGATGACCGAAGAAGGTCGAAACGTTGTTCGCTCTTCGACATAAAAAATTTTCTCAACCCAAACGAGCCGTTTTTACATATAAATTTTTCTCTAAAAGTATCTTTTCTCGAATATAAAATAATTCAAGGTCGGAATAATGTAATTGTAAATTCTAAATAAGTTTTGGATGTATAGTTTCATATCTCAAACTTCGGATTCCAGAACTTGTATCACTTATATGATATTACTTGATCTAACTGATACATACACCCGTCTGTTTGTTGATGTGGACAAAAAAATGTCGTTTAGTTTTTCCTACCCCCCAGTGGCACAGTGGTATGTCTGCGCACTTATACACTAAAAACCGGGTTTTGATATCCGTGGTGGGCAGAGCACAGATAGCCCATTGTGTAGCTTTGTGCTTAACTCTAAACAAAAAAATTAGTTTTTCCTGTAGTAGAATGGCTTTACCATCATCAGACGTGTATTCGTAAATGATTCAAGAGCGAAGAGAGAAGGGTTAGCAATCTGTACTTTGTAATATGTAGATTTTAAAGTTATTAAATGTACGTTGTTAAAAACTATAGTAAGGCCCCATTGCCATGATACAAATGTAACTAATAGTATAATTCGGGATCCTGTTTTAAGAATTTTGTTTTTTCTTATTGGTTTCTCAGTATTGGTATTACTGTCTTCACAAAAATGCGTTTCTTTTCAGAAGAGGTTCTTGAAAATTTAATGAATGAATTCGGTGTACAACGTAAGTTATAATATTCAGAAATGTAAAGTTATGAACTCGATGGGAGAATGTGGATAGGTTTTACATCTTGTATGAAAGAAACAAAGAATAATAAGGCTTAATAAGACTACTTGGTTGAAGTGAAAAACAAAACAGATAATTTGTTTCATTTACAGAAATCTTAGATTGCAGAACTTTGTTTTTGCTTTGTACAAAACGACAGCTAGGCCTCATTTGAAGCATTGTGTGCAGTTTTGATCTCTTTACTACATAAACGATACAAACTCTTTACAAATGGTACAAAGACAGGCTACAAGAATAATTCCTCATATGTATCATTTAAGCTATGAGAAAATATTCAGAATTTTGTACTTATTCTGATTGAAGTGCAGAAAAATTATAGATAATTTTGTATGCAAAAACGGCTCGTTTGGGTTGAGAAAATATTTTACGTAAAAGAGCGAACAACGTTTCGACCTTCTTCGGTCATCGCCAGATTCACAAAACCTCAACCCAAACGAGCCGTTTTTGCATATATATTTTTCTACAAATGGGTTTTCTCGACATCACTGAATATATTATATGTTCTAAAAACTTTTGAGCTGTATGATGAATGTTTTATAACACTATTTACTTATATAAACACATGTAATACAAATAATGACAAAAAATTTAAGTTAATCTACCGATTTGGATTACATCATGAACTTCAAGAAGGTTAATTGTGTTGCACTTTGGTTTCACTTAGAACCAAAGCTCTCAGCTAGTTATATCACCCACCAAGAAAAGTTATTGTTTATCAGTTCAGTCATGCTTAGACCCACGCAACAGTAACATTTGGTAAATCGTTTTTATTTATTAATGTTTAATTAAAATTTTATTAATTTTTATTATTTAAGTTACCTCACCTCATGAAATGTGAATGACAGTATTATTAATTCCTGACAATTTAGTGTAAAATATCCTGCTTGTGAAATAACATTTTGCATCAAGATTCATGCCTGTTCTTTTGTCATGTTAAAAAGTGCAAGTTGACTTTTGCCTGCGTGTACATCTTTTTTTTTTTTTTCAAACGCAGCCCGGGAAATAGCCGTTACAAACGTAAAACAGACGAACACTCGCACCTACACCATGGTTGACAATACATATATAAGATAGAGCAACGAACGATCGTGGTTACGAAAAAGTTGTGACATAGAAAGTAGCTTATGATATTTCTTAGAAATGGATTATGATATAGAAAGCAATTTATTATTTTGATCAGCATTGATTATGGCGTAAAAACCGACTTTTGGTCAAGATTTAAAGACGGATTTCAATGTATAATATGACTTTTGTTCATGGTCGTAATTTCGCTTTGATGAAGAAAGAAACTAATGATCATGGTTGGCTAAGAGTGTGTTAAGGTGTAGAAAACAACTTATGATACATGACAACAAAGCATTATGGTGTAGAAAAAGCTACTAATGATCACGGTCAAAAGTACATTATCATTTGGAAATCTGCATATAATCGTAATCAGGATATGTTTTTGTTGTGTAAGAAATTACTTATGATCATGCTTGGAAGCGAATTATGGTGAAGAAAGCAGCCTATGATCATTGTGAAGACTGTGTTATGGTGTAGAAGAATGCTTAAGATCATAATTAGGTGTACATTATGGTACTTAAAGAATCTTATCATCACCATCAAAAGTGTGTTATGTTGAAGAAAGTGTCTTATGGTCATGGTAATGAAAGAGGTAAAGCGGGATATCATTGTTAGGCGTAATTTATGATGTAGAAATTTGCTTATCGTGATGGACAGAAATGCATTACGGTATAGGTAATGACTTATAATCATGCATAGTAATACATTACGATGTAGACAGTGTTTTATGGCTATGGTCAACACTCTGCTTTGATGTGGAAAGTGATTTACAATCACACTTCATTACGATATGAAAAGCAACCTATCTTCAAGGATAGAAATATGTTATGGTAATTAAATCAACTTACAATCTTAAGTAGGCGTACGTTGGGGCGTAGAAAGTTACTTCTGATAATGGTAAGAAATATATTATAATACGAAAATAGCTAATGATCGTGGTTGGGTATTTGTTATATTATAAAGAAAAAATTGTTATAAAACCCAATTACAATTGGAAGTAAGGAGTGTTTTTTATTGAAAAAATTAGTTGTGATCTTTATCAAGAGTGTGTTGCGATTTCGAAAGCGATTAATATTCATAGTAAGAGGTGTGGTGTGGTGTTACTTATGTTCATGGTTAAGAATGCATTAGGATATATAAAACAAACTAAGGTCACAGTTAGAAGTACATTATGGCGCAGAAAGCATGTGAATATGGCATTATAATGTCTAAAGCGAATTATCACCCTTCTCAGGCGAGTATTATGGTGTAGAAAACAATTTATTATCATGATGTATAAAGTGTCCACTGGTCATGATAGGGAGTTGATTATGGTATAGACTGCGAGTTATAATCGTTGTAGGGAGAGTATTGTGGTATAGAAAGCGTCTTAGGATCATGGCCAGGACTGCATTAGAGTTTATAAAGTCATATATGATCATACTTAGGAGTACATTATAGGAACGAAAATGTCTTATGATAACGTTTAGAATTGTGCAGTGATTGTTTTATATCGAAGAAATCGACTTGTAATCACATTTAAAAGTGCATTAGGAGTATCTTATCATGAAAAAATCGACTTATTGTCATAGTCATCAGTTTGTTACTGCGTTGAAAGTGTCTTATGATCATGTTATGTGTGACATGTCAGCGGCTAACTCTCTCTAGTTTTACATTAGTAAATTATGGACGACTAGCGCAGGTAGTCCTCGTGTAGCTCTGCGCGAAATGAAAAACAAACAAACAAAGTTCATTTATTTCACTCTTCTACATAATATTTCCCGGAAAATGTCGGTGTGGTTATCGAATAACATAAGAAAAGGTTTCATTAATATATCAGTGAAATGAAGAGGAGGTATCAGAGAAGGTGTAACATAAGCATGATGGCTGATTCCTGCTGGTTATTGAAGAGACATTCCAGACACGGCCCGGCATGTTCAGGTGGTCAATGCACTCGACTCGTAATCGGAGGGTCGCTGGTTCGAATCCCAATCACACCAAATATGCTCGCCCTTCCAGCCATGGGGGCGTTATAATGTAACGATCAATTCCATTATTCGTGGGTTAAGGATTAGCCCAAGAGTTGGCGGTGGGTGGTGAGGACTAATGCCTTCCCTCTAGTCTTTCATTGCTAAATTAGGGACGGCTATCGCAGATAGCCCTTGTATGGTTTTACGCGAAATTCAGAACAAACCAAACCAAACCACGCCAGGCGCTATACATAAAAGAAGGAACACAACATGTAGTTTTGAGACCAAAAGACGTAGACATCACACAAAAAAGTCAGTATGAATGAGGATGCATATTCATTTGTCATCAATGTTCCTCCAGTTTCCTCAGTTTGTTTGTGTTTTTATTTACACACATTATAATAAAAAACGTTCATTATGGTAAAGGAAATACTAAATTTGTTCTAAGCTAGAGTTTGTTTGTTTTTCTTCCCGATTTGTAAAACACTACTTACATTACTGTAAAAAGTAATATTATTTTCGAAATTTGCGTAGCTGAGTTATGGAAAATCTGTTATTAAAACCAAAGCAGGTTTTATGAAGTTTTAATTCGTGGGCATGTGTTATTGATATATACATATCATTTTCAAAGCTACCACCTCTCATAGCCCTTTATGGCCCGGCATGGCCAAGCGTGTTAAGGCGTGCGACTCGTAATCTGAGGGTCGCGGGTTCACATCCCCATCGCGCCTAATATGCTCGTCCTTTCATCTGTGGGGGCGTTATAATGTGACGGTCAATCCCACTATTCGTTGGTAAAAGAGTAGCCTAAGAGTTGGCGGTGGGTGGTGATGACTAGCTGCCTTCCCTTTAACCTTGCTCCCTCCCCAGTGGCTCAGGGGTATGTCTGCGGATTTACAACGCTAAAAACTGGGTTTTGATACCCGTGGTGGGCAGAGCACATATAGCCCATTGAGTAGCTTTGTGCTTAATCCAAAACAACAACCCTCTAGTCTTACACTGCTAGCGGACGGCTAGCGCAGGCAGCCATCGTGTAGGTTTTCGCGAAATAAAAAAAATGTTTTTTATTATATTTGTCCATTTTATTTTTTCTGATAGACTATTGTGTTTGTTTATGATACATACTTTATTACTCATTCAATAACAAATCGCCTTTCATCTGCCGATAGATTTCTGTATGCTAAAGGCCCCTGCTAGTACAGCGGTAAGTCTACGGATTTACAATGTTAAAATCAGTGGGTTCGATACCCCTCGGTGGGCTCAGCAGATTGCCCAATATGGCTTTGCTATAAGAAAACACACTCTCTGTATGCTAATTTTAAGCTAGCCAACCATTATTCTAATTTTACCAGTTTTATTCAGTATTTATACTTCATAATGAATAACAACAATGACACAAATATTTATTGCACTCATTGGTATCATATGCACTGCATAAAAATATACATGGAAATACTATTCTATTGTCTCGAAAAGATAGCTCACACAAACTATCAGATGAAAGAAGCATTATACGCAATTATGACTGCAAACATCCATTAAACTGGATGTAACTATCTAGTTCAAAGTCTAATTGCATCAAAATAAAAGCCCTCCCCAGTGCCTCAGCGGTATGTCTGCGAACTTACAACGCTAAAAACTGGGTTTCGATACCCGTGGTAGGCAGAGCACAGATAGCCCATTGTGTAGCTTTGTGCTTAATTCAAAACAAAAAGGAGTAATAAAATAAATTTTGTAAATGTAAAATCATGTATGGATGATAATACCAAACTGAATGCAAACAAGAATATAGATATAAAACAGCTATATATAGAACACCTCAACAAGACGTTTACTGTTAACATTTAATGTTGCAGTGTAAATTACACGAGTACAAAACGATTACGAGGTTGGTCAGCTCGTCCTACCTCGTTGTGAGAATCTGTAATAACGAGACATGTTTCGATTCTACTTGAGTACACTACATTGATGTCTACCCTGACTTTACCATAATATTTTGATGAGCAAACTGCATACCAATAGTCATATCAGGAATATATAACTTCCGACTGCAGTAATAATGCAGTGAAGTATGCATTTTACAGTGTAACATTAAATTTTAACATTGAAGGTCATGCATGAATTATATGTGTATAGCTTTATAAACCCTATAATCTTGTTTTCATTGTTTTACGCACTGTCATTTCTACATTAATACACTTATAAAATGTTATTATTACTTGTTTTATAACATTTTTCCCTTATTCTACGAATGTGTGTAATAAAATATAATATATATATGTTAGTTTTTTAGTCCACTTCATACATAATACAGGTGTTGGCTACCTAAAAACGCCGATTGCATAGTGTACAAAGCACTATGAATATTCTACATGTTACAGTCTTATAATGCTCATCTATTATTGACTAGTAATTTTTGTTTCACCCTGTACTTAAGCTTTTTAAAAGAACATAATATATTTGTAGAAAGCTAATTTCAAAGAGTAATGACACTATTGTAAACCGTAGAATTACGGTGTTGTTTTTAATTAATACTAGTTATTACAACTATGCGATAACACAGTGCACATGGAGTGGATTTAGTTTTAAACTGGTGTTAATGATAAAGCAGCTGTAAAGTAATCTACATTCAAACTTTTTAAGACAAAAAATATGTAATTAAAACAGTTTAAATTATGCTATTTTATAAATATTTTACATTACATAAGGAGTGACTTTCAAGAAACAGCTGCTTACCCTAAAGTAATTAGAAAATTATACTCAGATAGATGGTGATTACTGTCCACGTCATCCTTCCCAATCTGCCTCTTCCATACTGCCTTGTAACAAAAATAGATAATTAATAGTAATTATTTTTACTTTTGTATTTTGGCACATGATTAACAATTAACTCATGAATGGCACAAGGCGTCATAGTGGAAAAACAAATTTTAATATTACCTTGCTTTCTTGGGATACAAAAGACTAAGGAACAGAACATAACTGAAATATAATAACTTCTGAGCACCAACTAGCTACAACACTTTATTTGTGCATTGGTTAGGTGGTTAGGGCGCTCAACTCACAATCTGCGGTTCGAATCCCCGTGACACCAAACATGCTCACCCTTTCAATCTTAGGAGCATTATAATATGACGGTCAATTTCACTATTCGTTGGTAAAAGAGTAGCCCTAGTAGACTACTAAATTAGGGACGGCTAGCGCAGGCAGCTATGCGCGAACTTTTAAACAACCCAAACTTTTATTTGTCCAACCTCAACATAGGCGTGCTTGACGGAAAAACTATTTTTAGGAGCACTTTTTATGGGCGCAAAGTATATGTTGTGAAGAACAGTCCTTTTTGAAACACAAACAATCATCATAATTTCGTTAAACGACTGATCACAGAACTAGTTTTATTAAACAATACAAACTACTGATCAATAGATAACTTCTTCTTTTTTAACTGTAAACCTGTTGTATACGCCCATAAAGGGAAATTTGTAGAAATTTATTCAGACTTAGTGATTTAATGCCAAATATTTGATCTAATGCATAGGTATCAGATACTATAAGCCCGACATGGCCAGATAGGTAAGGCACTCGACTCGTAATCCGAGGGTCGCAGGTTCGCATCCCTTTCACACCAAACATTCTTACCCTTTCAGCCGTGTGGGCGTTATAATGTGATTGTCAATCCCAATATTCGTTGGTAAAAGAGTAGCCTAAGAGTTGGAGGTGTCTGGTTATGACTACCTGCCTTCCCTCTAGTCTTACACTGATAAATTAGGGACGGCTAGCGCAGATAGCCCTCGTGTAGCTTTGCGCGAAATTCAAAAACAAACAAACAGATACTGTAATTATTGGTATATTTTAAGTTACTCTTATACATTGCATTTTGATCGAAGCTTCGTGTGTTACATCTCCAGCTATGTTTTTCAAATTTAACCGAGAAGCCTTGTTGGCAAGATGTGCAACATAAAAAGTGTGCCGTTGAGACGCTATCATGTTCCTTCTTACTAAAAACCCACAACATAAGGTCAGTAAAGAAAGATTTGTGGAAAATTATTACCAGTCTTACTGTGAGTTAACATCACCCAAACTAATGAGTTGATCACACTTCGACAACATAAGGAGTTGTATTCCGTAATAACTGAAATATTTCAAATGACTGATATAAATAGTGTTTCAACTGAAACTTTGTTTGTTGCATTCCCAGTTGTCCTGACGACTTCTTTATTGGATGAAAGGCCTCATAGGCAGTGGTGTGCGAAGTAAACTGTTTGTGTGGTCGAGACGTTATTACATTTCTTCTTCTATTTACAGATTATTAGCATATTTTATGTCCTTTATTAAACACTTATCTGAACTATGGTATTCTACTTGAGTTCTCGAAAAGCAGCGAGTGCAAAACCATTTTATTTTTGCGAGTGCAAATTTTTTCTGTTTATAGTCCTGAGGTGTGGAAGGAGGACAACTGTCGATCTGAGCAGTCCGTCTGTTCAGACCTTGGTTCTTCGTTATCTGACACATAGTTGGTAGTCATGTTAGTTTCTGTGGAATTACCTTCTACCCTGTGGTTACTAAATCCACCCTTTTATTTCTACATGAAGATTTATATCTGTTTTTCTCTATAAGTTTTAATCCAACGATCAACGAGAAATTCATCAGAAACATTTTAGTTCAATTTCTTGAAATGTTTTATGTATTTTTGCTGAAGCCTTTAGTTTGACTGGTTGAATTGTCAAAATATAAGGTATAGTTTGGTTGAACCAGATCTGAGCGTTTGCCAGAATGCTAGTGAATAGTTCAACCTAACCCTATCTTCATATTATAAGTGGAGTTAACAGTTGTGTCATTATCATGTTTTTGTTGTAAGGAAGTTGTTTCCACACAACCGTATTTACCCAATATGAACGGCTCTTAACCACTCTTCATTCATTTAGGAACGAAATGATGCAATGATTGGAAAAATGTACGGCTTGGGTCAGCAAATCGAAGAAATACAGTTAGGCTTCTTATAATGGTAAGGTATATATAATATTTATGGGTTTCAAAGTGCTTTTTAATTTACAATATCTTAGATTAAAAACAAAAGGAATCTTTGACATGTAATCATTATCCAATCTGTTCTACTTTTGAAATTATATTTTTTCTTTCTGAATTAATCACTTCAAACCTCAATAACTTATTAGGGTAAAAATGGATATTTCTCTTAATTCTTACTAGAGTTAAATTTGTCCCTATACAGTGCTTAAGTTCTCTACAAAGTCAAATTTGGATTAGAGTTAATCAAAAATTGAGTTCCACCTCTGGAAGAAATGCTCCATAGCTTTTTCTAAATGTGGAACAATAGTTTGCTTATTGTGTATGTGATTGCAGTGATTTCTTTATAGCACAGCCAGAGTGGGCTATCTGTTGAGGCCACCGAGGGGAATTACTTATTGTTGTATGTACATTATATTACATACTTTTTGTGGTTTTTCTTTATTAAAATCAACTATATTTTTTTCATTTGTGTAAGTGTATCCTATGTGTAATACCTAATATATTATTAACGTGTGATTTTATCTTGTCTCTTATTACTCATACACCACATTGTCTATTTTGTTTCTAGACTATCTCTGCTGCCATTTTACCTTTTTGTTTGTACATTGCTTATCTTGTTCTGTACTAGAACTAGATATTTTTATTGTGTATACTTGTATATAAACTATCTGTTTTGTTCTGAAGCTGATCTTAACTTTCGTTTTATATGTACATTACCCAATGTGTGATCTTCTCAGACCATATCTTACCTCTAGTTGCATATACATTAAGTAAGTTGTTCTTCATGTGGAACATTTTGGTATTTCTGTATTATTAATGCATTATGTAATTTGTTCTGCTTCTGTTTCAATATTTTATATTGTTGTACATACATTATCTAACTTTATACACACGCACACAAACACATATGACTGTATGTTTCTAAATTTGCATATTATCTTTCGTATCTTGACACTTGTGCCCTATAAACGTATATTACTCTTCCTATATGCAGTGGCAGCTTGAAGATTGTGCGAGTCCAGAAGCTAATAAATAACTTTTGTGAGTGCTACATTCCATATAATTTTACATAGCATAAAATATTCAATAGGGCCCCATTAAAACCATGGGTCCTGAGGCTGAGCCCCCTCTAGGCTCAACCTAAATTCGCCACTGACTGTACGCTTATCATCAAATCTTTTCATTTTCTTATACTATATCTTTCACTTTTTAAAAATATGTAACATATCGTTGCTAAATAATGTATTTCTTACCTTAACGTGCTCTGTCTTTGGAACTAGGTATTATATTTTTGTTAAATAATGTATATTTTATCTAATCTGTTCAGACTTTGGATTTTTTCCTTTTGTTCAGACATGTTATCTTTTTTTACGTTATCCTATTTTATATGCATTATATACGCTATAACGTTATCTTTACTCCTCGTTTTTGAACATTTGTAACATATTTTGATATATTTCCTAACGCATTTCTAGTTGGAGCCTTGACTTGAAAATTCCAACTGATGTATGTTTACATGATTGTATTTTTTTTTAAACCTCTTATTCTGTCTGTTGTCTGGAGTTTAGAATATTAGAGTCTTATAATAGGGTATCTGATAACGAAATGTCAATACCATGTGTTAGCAAAATATAAAATAACTTAGTGCAGAATAATATTCAACAAGATTATTTTTTATATTAGTCCAACGTTACTTTTAGTGTTGTCATAGTAATGAAAAATTGTCTATCCTGAGCTAAATAAATATTTTGATGCAGTTAAATAAAATATAGTGCCTTCTATGGTTAATTGTAACTAAGCGGTAAGTCTGAGCATATATAACGTTAAAATCGGGTTTCGACACCTACTGTGGGCAAAGCACAGATAGATCAATGGGCTATCTTTAATTGTTGTAACACGATTACTGCATGTGCAAAGTTATCTTCCGTGAATTTGTTAATGTGTGAATTCCTCACTTGTTTGAGAACAAAGTTGTTTTTTCATTCCATTTACGTTATTAGGTTTTCAATAACACATGCACGAGGTTTGGAATCGAAATCTGTATTACTTAATATTTGCATATAGTCAAATGAATTAGCTAACATTCATCTGTACTTTATACTATCACCTGTTGAGTTTAAGAGACTGTTCTTAGGATCATGATAGTTCAGCTTTACACAATAAATTATTAGGTAAAATTTGTATTGCATCTTGATACAGGGGAAAAACTTATTCGTAAATATTCACTATGTATTACTAAACATTCTTTTTTTTCTTTTAACATTTCTGTTGTTTATCATATACAAATGTTAGTATAGAAAAATTAACATTTGACTGCTGGATTTCGTCGCCAGGCGGAGAGTATTGATCCATGAAACTATAATCTATGCAATGAGCTATAACGTCGCTTTCTAATTCTGGACTTGCTGGGCTAGGAAAGTTGCTTTGACCCTGGTGTAATTCCAGCTCTTATACTGAAAACACTGAGGAGTGCTTTTGGTGCTACCTGTTCACCAGCTGACATGTTCACAGAAGGCGTGGCGAGCGTAGTCATAGGGCCGGCTTGTTCGTGCAGTCCGCCCTAGGTCTTCGTAGAGGGCTATCAAGTATTCATGAGTTGGTCATACAACCACATAGCTGTAACAGCAGCAACATATTGAACGAACAACTTTCTTCAGTATGTGCTCTGCACGCGAGTTCGCTAACTCCACCCTCTGTGGCCAGTAATAGCAAAGAAATCTCTAGCAAAAGGCTGAGTTCTCCCTACATTAACACGAAAATGAGCAATACTTATACAAACTTCCGATTGTTATACATATGGCTGTGTAATGAGGTCAGCTGACCTAAAATTTTTATTCTGTTTCAAATAAACTTCTGAATCGTTCAAACAAACACTCTAGTTTCGTGGAAATAGTCCATATTACAGCACTCTAGGTAGATAGTAAGAATAATTCATTTTCGCTGCGTTCACTTATTTTTGCCATAAGAAGAGTCAATTTATAGAGAAGGACAGGAAACTTCAAAACATAACTTTGAACACATGCAAACAGCTATTATTCTACGAATGTTGGCAAATAACTATCCGTGTACATTACATCAGTCTATCAAACAACATAAATATATGAAATCTTTGTTATAATACTTCATAATTTATAGAAGAAATCATGGAATGTATCTTATTGTAAAGCTACAAATACTTTACTGTTATAAAAGTTGCAACAACAGATGCCGAACAGTTTTGCTAGAAATTTAACAAATTGCAACGTTTGTAGAATCTAAAGGTTTCATATTTGTTTGCAGATTAATATATCACTACTCCTTTAAACGAATCGCTTGAAAAAGTTAATGAAGCAAATGTTTAAGTATTCCTCCAGATTTTGTTTGCTTCTGTCACACTCACACACACAAATCAATAAAATAAATGTTAGAACTTGCACAGTTAAAGGTTTAATCTTTTTTTCGGCATCTTCGTCGTCTAAAATACCCCAAAACTATAATAAATCAAGTGTGGTAAAATTTAGTCATCCAATTTTAGCAGCAGCTCAAAATATAAATATTCCAGTAAGTAAGAATGTTTGCTATTTTTAAAATGCCATGTTTATATGCACTATGATCTTTGCGATGCAAATTTTTTGAGTGAAAGTCAAGTTTGTATTCGGCCTTTCATTCTTTATTAAAGAAAAACGAAACCTTTCCAAAGTGCATTAAGTTTACTTTAATAGTTTATACCTAGTGTTAACTTATTGCAATACATTGTTTTGGAACAACTAATTTGCTTCATCTTGAAGCCAGAGTGGTAATGGTTTAAAATTAAGTTAGTAGTCTACTAATTTGAGTAATACTGATGTTTCAAAAGGTTAAGACGTATCATTCGTTCAGATGAATGTTGTTTACCTTTTGAAGCGAATAAGACATAAATTACTTTAATAGGTCATTTGTGTATGAAAGATCTCTAACGTGCCACTCTCTTAATTTAATCTACATAACTAGCAGATTATACAAATCACACAGCATAAAAACAAAGACTTACTAAAAACAGTACCATTTAAATGTCTGCCAACAACAACTCTGGGTGGAATGATTCATCGTGTTTTGAACAAAAGGAACATTATGCATATTGAAACTTTTAAATTCTTAGAAAACAAAAACTAAGTGGATTGATGAAACTAATCGTTGTACCTAATACTTACATGTCTCATTCATAATATAAATAATTTTTCAGGTAAGAAAGAGAATACAATAACAAATACTACATATCTCACTCTTCTAAAGTGTTTACTTGATATTCACGATTTTTTTTTAAATTTTGACTGTCAAACACCTTAAATTCGGTTGAGATCATATGCTAGATAGAGCCTGAGGTGTTAATTTCTGTATATTTTCTGGTCAAAAAATCCGTCTAATGTTTTGTAATATAGTTATACAGAAAAGAGATGTTTCCTCATTCTGTATCGTTTTCTGACTGGTTACATTTATTTTAAAGTTAAGGATGATGAAATATATCTTCCTTTATTTTATGTCTTAATAAAAATGTTGTTTTAATCCTGCCGACTTCATTTTCTCATCATCAGACTTCAACTTCTTGTCTTTCATTTCATTACTTGTGTTATTTTACGTACAAGATCCTCGAAATTTTATTTTTTGCATATTTGTTTGGTTTAACTTTGGGATTACCACAGGAATGCTCTAATTTTCTCATTTATAAAATAATATATGTATGTTGTTATTTTAAAAGAAATTTAGCTTCTGTTAGGAGACGCCGTGTAGACAAATGTAAAACTAACAGTTAGAAGCTAGTTGAATTTTTTTATATCTATATTAGCTGTGAAAAGAAAAAAAAACACCCACGCATATACGTAATATAAATCAACTTTTAAATTCATTTTATGCAAAACATAAGTTAAAATGAATTTATTAGATATATTTTACTCTTTATTCATACACTAATATTTCATTAAAGGTAAGTTCTGTGTGGCCAAAACTCCACAAATTTGCATTTAGCAGACAATGATATATATCTGTGGGATAGTTATCAGAAAACAAACGCTCAGATTTCAAACAACATATATTAGAAGCTGCACTAAACTAGCATCTCGCATATCGAGTTTCACTATAAGACTGGGCTGACTTCAATTCAAAGCTAACCACAATTGTGGATGGAAAGAGAAGAAAACACGGAATACACTTTCTATAGTAAAGAGTCCTGAAATGCGCTTTTACCTTTCTATGTTGATACAGGTATAAGTATATATCAATGTTTTATCTTGTCTTATAAAAACCATAACTGATGAGCACTGGAATTACTAATATGTACACACACAGAAACTCTGTGCTAATATAATTTACAAAATACTATAGAAAATGGACCTTTCAACCTGAAAATCACTTTATGTGAATGTAGATTAAATGGAAAGGTCAGAGAACTCAACGTCTTAAGTAAAGTCGTTCCAATTTTAAGGTTCTGACCAGGGAGAAAGTAGTCAGTCATCAGTACTCATTACCACAATAGCTTTATATAGTTTTCTGAACTAAGTAACTTTATTTATAAGCAAATGATTTTCAATAAACAAAGCTACAGTTTTCCATTAGTAGTTCAGAGAAATTGTGTGCTATGTGAATTATGGAATAAGTCAGTGGCTCATATTATACATGTTATAATTCGGGAGGGCAAAAATTGCAGTCTTGTAAAATAACTGCTCTCAGTGTCTTGCAATTTAGCAAGATGATGAATAAATCAAATATAACAATAACAGGTGATTATTGGGAAACTGAACCAACAGAAATTGGGTACATTTGTTTTACCTCGAAACAATGAATACACCTCGTTAATCATTACAGCAACAAATATAAATTTCTGAGTTTTATATTATAAGAGTTCCAGTCAAATCATGCTATTTAATGAAGCAAGAGTAATCCAAGAGCTTGCAGAGGGTTCCGTTAACCAGCTTCTTCCCCTCTGAGATATCAAAACAAAATTACGATAATTCTGACGTATTACTTTGTTTACAATTATACTTTTGATAAAAGATTAGTTTAGACATATAAAGTTTTCAAACTACATCCCTAATCTAGTCCCTTAGCGATTTCCAAAACTTAGAACAATGCATAATAACAATCTTTCGATCACACTGTATTTGTTACATCCATTGCTGACGACCGTATTTGCTCAATCCAGATCTTTTCAGGCCAGCTGGGTAAAACAAACACTGCAGTGGTTAGAATACTATTTATAGAAGCCTATGCCACAGCAACAATTGTAAGGTTTTACAGTCAGTGTCTATGACTTGTTGACGATAAATTTCAACAATAAGCACGAAACACATAGTCTACTTGTTTTAAAATAATGTATTAAAATAAGGCAGACAAATATACAAATGATCGTAAAACTGTTTTTTATTACAGTTGTATCCAGAGCTTTAAATAATTGTTTCTTTTTCGTCAACACCCACGCAGGCTTGTTTAGATATTTTAGAACGCAGTTGATAAGACAAGACAAGGAACCAAGAACATAAAATATGAAACCAAATTCAATCTTAACGATTGTGAAACCCTTTTCCTGGACTCATATCATGCCTGGCGACCTTCCAGGTGTGTTTTTGACCCTCGTGATACCTCAAATAAATTAGTGTATGATTACCCTATGTTTTTCTGACAAATTTGACCAAAGCAGTGGCAAGTATTTACGGACAAACAAATTCACAAATACATAATGTGAGTAACATAGGATATTGATCACTTAAAAATCAAAGGAAAAAGTCATAAATCATTGTGTGCAGATGTAATTTCCTCATCTAAGAAAGGATACTGATTTAATGGAAAGGATTCAGAAAAGGACTACTAGAATTAAACCAAAAATATAAAGACTATCTTATTATAGTAAGTTAATATATCTTAAGTTATTTCCTCTTGAAAAAAGTTGAAGAAGAAGTAATAATACTGACGTTTTAAATAATCTTGGTGATAAAGAGAAAAATAGTTGTTGTTTTTTTGTTAGCTATATAAAGAAGAAAAAGGTAGAGCTGACATAAGCTAAGAATTTAGAAAAGATAGGCTAGGCCATAGTTGGTTGTTTTTCTATTAATTTATAACAGGTTCGTTGGCTTAAACGATGAGTTTTGATCCTCTATAATAGAATTTGATACTTTGTAAAAGGATTAGATCTATGTGAGCAACCACTTTATATCACAATTTTCTAATTCTTTAATACTGAGCAGATGCCAACAGTTTGACAGTCAACTAATCAACTAATGTTACTCCTCTTTTTAAAGGGGAGAATACAAATTTTCCCAGTAATTATAGGCTTATTAGTCTTACATCAGTGGTGGGGAAATTTTTTGCAAGTCTGATAAAAATACTTTGCAAAGTCATTTAACAAAGATTGAAATCGTATTAGACAGTCATCATGATTTCACAAGGGAAAAACTTTGCCTTTTTAATCTTTTTACATTCTATAAAGATATTACTGCTTATGTAGGTAAGAGTATGAGTGTGAATTTGGTGTATTTTGATCTTCAGAAAGTATTTGACAAAGTACCATGCAAAAGGCTTGTTTGAGGTGTAATGGATAGGTTTACTAATTGTATAGAAAACTGGCTTGCTGGAAGGAAGAACAGGATTGTACAAATAGAGTTCAGTCAAACTGAGCTGATTAAATTCACGAGTGGAATACCTAAGAGTTCAATGCTAGGATCTTTACTCTCTTTGCTTTGCATCAATGGCATATATTTAAGTTTACTTATGACTTTAAAATTTTAGGTATTGATGGCTCTGAGAAGGATGCAACTGCTTTACAAAAGAGTTTAGTTTATTAGCTGGTTGGGCAAATACATAGTGTGCGACTCTTAATTATAACAAATACAAGGTAATGCATGTGGGATATCGCAATTTTAAGTATGAGTATAAACTTAATGTAAATAAGCAGTGTTAAGAAAAAAAGAGATCTTGGTGTTCTGGTGGTCTCTTAAGACACCCAAGCAATGTACTGTTGCTAGTGGCAGGGCAAACAGAATTTTAGATTGTGTCTACAGAAGTATTTAATACAAGTCTAAAGAGATTGTAATTTCATTTTATAAGTTACTGGTTAGGGGCACATTTGATGAACTATACTCCACATTAAGCTCTTTACCTTAAAAAAGACATTGAATTATTTGAAAGTTATCAGAGAATAGCAAGTAAAATGATAGATGGGATGAAAAGGTTGTGATATGAGGATAAGTTAAGATCTCTGAACTTTTTTTTTTAAAGTAGAGTTATAGAGGATCTAATTGAGGTGTTTAAGATTGTTAATGTAATTTATAATGCCAATGCACCATCTTTTTTTCTAATTTATTAGTGAGAATGGAAATAATAAGACAAGATAACATAAACATACATTTTGGCAAGATAACAGTCACCTTCATATAAAAGGGTTTTATTTTTCTAACATGGCGTTAAGTGTTTGAAATAATTTGCCTTTAGATGTAGCAAATATAAGTGTTAAGGGAAAGCTTAACAAATATTTGAATGATAAGGGCTAACTTTGCGTTTTGAGTGGTCATTTTAATTTAGTGGATAAGATATGCATGAACGATTCATCTAGAGGTTAATGAGAGAAGAGGAGAATGAGAATGGTTGGGTGCATGACAGGGTGAATGATTACACATATTAAAATTAAAAAAAGGTATTGATCATTTTTATTTATTCCCGTTTTAATTTTGATAAATGCATTTATTTATCTTATGTTCTTTTCATTTTGGTTGTAGTTTGATGTATATTTAAGTAATAAAAAAAATGGTAACGAGTTTCAATTTAGTATTTTTTTGCCTTTTTTTCGAACTGGTCTTGTGATGTGTGAAAAGCATATAGGAGTGAATGATGTCCTAAAAGGGAAAGTTTTGGTTGTTATTTTGTGTTGTTTTTTTTTAATTTCGCACAAAGCTATACGATAGTTATTTGCCATAGACGTCCCTAATTTAGCAGTGTAAGACTAGAGGGAAAGCAGATTAGTCATCACCATCCGCCGCCAATACTTGGGCTACTTTTTTACCAACGAATAACGGGCATGATTATAATGCTTCCACGCCTGTAAGAGCGATCATGTTTGGTGTGACGGGAATTCGAACAGACCGCACATCTGTAGTCGAGCGAGCGCTTTAACAACTTGGCCATACTGAAAAGTTGTGGCCTAAATGAAGTTAAAGTCCCTTGTTGTTCTTTCATGTTATGTTAAGAGTTTAAGAAGACAATAGATATTTTTTTAAAAAGGAAAGGTGGAATTAATTGCTTACTTTGATTTAGGAGTGGTTGTACAAAAACAAATGAAATATATGTTGTATTATTTCATGTATTTTGTAGGTTTAAATTCTACTTTGACAGAAGAGGGCAGCATTTACTGGCGTTTTTTCCGATCGAATTGGTAAAGTGTAAATATTGTTGTTATTGCAAGTTTTAGTTCTGGCATGTTGAGGTTAAGCATAAGGTAAGGTGTGTGATATATATTTGATACGAGGTAACATGTAGGTTGAGTTAAGATATATGTTCATGGTTTAACTATTCAAGAATATGACTGTTGGACAGATTTGAGATATTAGGAAAATGTTTTTATTTTGAGATAGGTTAGATAAAAATTTCTAAAGTATAATATAAATGAAAACGATTTTAACTGTAACTAGTCTAGGGTTGAACGTTTGGGTTATAATTTGAATCCCTATGCTGTAGTGTAAATAAAATGAAGAAAAGGATCTTTACCTAGTATTATTAGTAGTGCTGAATAAGTTTCGTGGGTGTCTAAAGACATCGAGGTAGCACTCTGTTGATAGTATTATCAGTAGTAAGGCTAATTTTAAGGTATTTATATAGATATATTGGTTACTTTAAACTTCAAGTGAGAAAGATGTATGGTTAGGTCAACACAAATAATTATTTAGCCGTTACTTGGCATGTATTGCTAGTAAGGATGTTTTCTCAGTCCATTTTCTGTATGCATCTAAATACGTATTATCTCGTGTCCAAACTCGCTCTGGGGTATAATTTGGTACCATCAAGTATTATTGTTAGCTGCTAGATTCTATTCTTTCACAATTTTAATTTTTTTCCCCATTTTATTCATTTAACTTTTTGCCAGAAAACGAAACAAAAACATTGTATGTAGTATTAAATGTTAATATTGATATTTTTTTTTGTTTTTCAGAGTTTGTAATACATATTAATAGAAAGATTTAGACATTTTGGCAATTAAATTAGAAAAAATGACCTTCACTTTTTAGGTATTAGTATAATAACTTTTTCATTGAGCATAATTATTCCAGTTCTTTTTAATTTTGTATTTTTAAGCCTAAATAAACAATTCTGATATAATAATATATAACAACAAAATATAAATATTTTCAGTTTGAACATTGTCATTGTTGATTGATTAGAAAATAACCTGTTTAGTTAATTACTAAGTAAATGGCCAGTGTGAATTGTCATTGTGTATACTGGCATTTTTAGGAGAAAGTTTCAAAAAAGTAATTAATATTAAAATGTAGTTGATAATTTATTACACGTGTACTAGTACTAATGTTTACTTTTAGTTTTTACTTTTAAAAATATGAAGTTTTTCCAGTATGATATTGCATTTTAAACATTTTTCTTTATTTCTGTCAAACATTTTGAAAGTATCATTAATTAAAAAATCAAAAATTACAAAAATCCTGAGACTCTTTTAAGTTGTTTCACTTCAAGAAAGTTTTATTTGATTTTTCACAAAACATTACTTTAACCATTGACCATCCTAACTATTGAAATGAAGGTCATCCTCAGTTTCTTTTCTCTCAGGTGTTCTATGTTACAAAGTTTAGTAAAAGATCTTGTCTGAGAATTTTCTCAAAAATCCTAAAACAAATCTGTATTATTTATACTTCAGGAGTAAAAACTGAACAAGATGACTTCAGTAATTTAGAGTTGATTAAGAAAAATTCAGAAGTTTAAAGATTGATAAGGCTCCTGAACTAGGTGCTACTTTCCCATTGGTTTCAAAGGAGGTTGAGGATTAGATATATAAGCAGCTTGCTGCTATTTTTTGTCAGTCCTTGAATAGTGGACAGGTACAAGAGGATTGGAAGTCAGCTAATGTAACTCCTCTTTTTAAGGGAGGTGATAAAAATTGTCTTAATTATAAGACCCATTTGTTTTGCATCAGTTGTGGGAAAAGTTTTGGAATGCCTGATAAAAGGTACTTTGCAAAATAATTTAAGAAAGTTTAGAATTCTGTTGAATAGTAAACATGGTTTCACTAAGAGAAAATCTTGCCTTACGAAGCTTGTTGCCTCCGTAAATTTCCTAAACTTAAAATTTTAAAATGAAAAAAAGGAACTTTTAAGCCCCTCAAGGGAGTCCCTTCAAGCTGTAACCAACTCTTACTACTCATGTATTCATCCAAACGTTTCTTGAACTCAGTTAAATTTTCTGCCTGTAATTCAATCTGTATAACCAACACTTTTAATAATCATAAACATTTCAATGAAATCCTCTCTCACCCTTCTCCTCTTCAGCTCATGAACAGTCTAGGTGGGATGTTCACAGCTCTCATGCATTTTTCAGGTTTAAAAGACTGAAACACCTCAGTCAGTTATTTTCTAACAGTTGCTTTTTCAAGAGAAAACCATTTTAGAGATCTTTTTAACCTGTCATTATCATCTCTCCTTTCCAAGTATCATTCCAGTATCTCTCAAACCTTTCTGACAATTAAATGAATTTGCTAAGGTAAGGAGTCTAGGAATAAACCCAGTACTCCAAATGTGGTCTAAAGCAGTGGTATATATAAAGAAATAGTAATCTCTGTGTGCATTCTGAAGCAACTTTATGGAAACTTTTGTCCCACCAACTGTAACAGTCAAGAAAGCATTCCTTTTATTTTGAAGGTTATGTTAAAAGGAATGAAATGTTCAAATGAAATATATAGTACAATTAAAATGAACATTTACTTTTGAAAACAGTATTTTTCAGTGTTTTGTAAATAATTTGAGTTTCCTTTCAGATCAGGACTGCCCTTTTTCTGTGGGATGACTTCCATAACCCTTTTTCATTTTCATGCTACTATTATTAAACATTTGGGTACCCTTGAACTATAGTTTTATAAATACTTATACCTTAAATTCATTACTTTACACTTATCAATATTCAATCTTATTTTCAAAGTTCTTGCTCATGATTAAGTTCAAAGTACTTTTGATTTAAATAAATATTGCACACATTGTGAGCTTTATTCAGCTACTTGGTATTATCAACAGGTTTTAATGGTAAAGGGTCGTACTCTTGAGCAACTCCATTTGTCACATTCTTTAAGTTTGAACTTGTAAACCACCACCTGTAGCTTTCTGTATAAAGCCAGTTATCTACAATGATTTTAGTGATACTACAATACCTGTATGTAATTTTCCAATTAACTTTTAAGGGACATTCTTAAAGACATTGTGAAATAGAAAAATATATCTCAGAAATGTGTCCTCTTCTGAAAAATTCATAAATCTTTTCAGTAACTAAAAATAAGAGAAACCTAATGCCATTTAAAAAATTACAGAAAATGATCCTTTACAGTTAAAAGTGTGATCACAATTATATCAAAACTAAACTAAACTAAATGAACTTGGCAGGGGTTTAGTTTAGAGAGAGAGAAGTCTGATGAATTCTCTCCCCAACAGGGGTGGTCAGGAATGTTGTAGTTCCTCTTCGTCCCTACTCATGGAAGATTATTTACTTTTATATGGGAGATTTTCTGTATTTGGATTTGACTTGTTTAAGGTAATGAAGCATTGATCAGTGTATTTAAATTATTTAAGAAAATGCTATTCAAACGGTAATTGTGAGTAAAGGGAAAGTACCTACTCAATTTTCAGTAATCTACCTTTCAAAACCATCTTCCTGAAGTTAATGTTATGTTGCCTGTAGGGGAAAATAAAACATTAAAAAAACAGTTGTATAATATGGGACAAGATTTGAAAGATTAGTGGACAGTATACTTCTGCCCCCCTGTCAATTTTGCTCTCTGATGCCTAGGAAGTTGCTGATGCCCAGAGTAATGCCAGTACTCTCTGCAATAGCTTTTCTTGTGTATTTAGCACTTCTATTTCAATTCCCCCCTTCTTAGCTATCAGGACATGGGCAGAGTGATTGTCTTTATGAATGTAATTGCCCCTCTGTGCTGGTGAAATTTAGGCTTGCTCTTTGATGGTCTGGCAGTAAATCAGTTGGATCCTATGATTCATTAAGAGATACTGCACCATCTCTCTCCTGCTTTTTTTGCTATTCTTCTGGCTGTATTTAACTGGATCTGATAAATGGCACCATGCTATTGTACTCCCTTTTCCTAAGCCTGGGAAAGATTCCTTTAAACTACCACCCCTCAATATGGATTCCTATATATGGTGAGGGGACCTCCCAGGGAAGGTTCTGTTCTTTCAGTTTACCTCTTCTGGGATCTAAACATCCACCCACGTGCTTGCCATGCATGGTGGCCCATGAAGGGGAGGAGAGGATCCTAGTGGTTTAGGGGTCCAACTCAAACACACCACTTTGGCCTTGAATTCCTCCAGACAGGTGGCCTTGGGGTGGCCCCTCTTGGGTCAATCAGTTGGTCCACTTGGGCTAGGGTCGACCAAGTACCATCGTTGGATGTTCTCAACAGGTATTGTGGACATTGTATCTGACGCTGGTGTTTGGGTATAGTGTTAATGAAACCCTGGTGTTGCTGCAGTGTCCTTATTTAGCGCTTATAGGGCTTCATGGTGGGTGCAATCAGTGGGCACCAAAATATTCCCTTTTTTATTATAGATTCTCCAAATAAAAACTTAAATGAAATAGTGGAAAAACAATCCATAGGTAAATGACCACATCTTGAAGATTCTGAGCAGCAATCTTCAACATCTGTAACATCTATTGTACCTCATTTTTTAATCCTACATTCTCTTTCAGACAAACCCTTAGGGCAGATGTTTCTCTTTTTCATTCAGAAGGGACTAGAGGGACTTGCTGGCCCACCAAAGTCAGTAAAGAAGCTTTGCTCTGGTAACATATCCACATCTCAACACAGTGAACTCCATTTGCATTCAAAAGCAGTTGGGGATATACCTATTGAGGTTACACCTCATGCTACTTTGAATTCATCATGAGGAGTTATTGTTGAGAGGGATTTGAAGAGCATCCCTGAGTCAGAGATCTTCGCTGGTTTCTTCACCCAATCTTTGCCACTCATAAAGATGGAATTATGATCCCAACCAATGTTCTCATTCTGACACTTACATCACCACGTGTGCCTGCCACCATCAAGGCAGATTATCTTAATTGCAGGTATGGCCATACATTCCAAACCCTCTCAGATGTTTCCAGTGTCAGCAGTTTGTTCTCTCAAAGGCGTCATGTCGTGGTACCTTGACGTGTGCTCATTGAGGTGGCAAGGACCACGATGCTTATGAGTGTGAAACAGGCCCTCACTGTGTCAGTTGCAATGGCTCTCACTTGTCCTACTTTTGTTCTTGCCCTTAATGGTCAGAAGAAAAAGAGGTGCAGCATTTGAAAATGATTCAAAATGTTACTTACCCTGAGGCCTGAATGTTGCTGGCCACCATTTCACCTCAGACGTATGCTACTGCACTTCATTCCAATACTACAGTGGAAGAGCAGATGGATCTCTCTATGCCTCCAAAAGAATTGTTCTCAAACCAAATGAAAAGTCTTTTGATCTCCTTGGTTAAAAAAATTGAATCAACTTCAACACCCATCTCTGTCCCTAACATACATTCAAGCAAATTCCAAGATCCACTTCCTTTGGTCATGGATATGGGTATTTTCTCAGGTACATCTTTTCCCACCCCAAAATGGAAAACGATCATTTGTTCACATCGTCAGTCAATGGAATCCTCTTCCAACAGTAAAGACCTGCCCAATTGATCCAGGACAGAAACCAAGGAGGTCAATAGACCTACCTCGAGTAAAAATAGTAAAGAAAAAAGGCATGGTTGTAAACAGAAGGGCTCTCCACCCAATTCACCTATACATAAATAAAAATGGCCACCTCAATACAATGGAACTGTTGAGGTTTACGTTCTAGTCTGAATGACATCAAAGCACTGTTTGCTTTCTACCATCTTGTATGTCATTACTTACAGGAAACATTTCTGAAACTTGCCAATACAGTCACTTTTCAGAGGTTTTCTTTATACCAAAATGACAGGCTGTGTGATGGACGTGTGCATTGAGGGGTGTCAGTGTTGGTTGATCAGCATGTGCTCATCCTGTCTATGCCACTAAACACACCCTCGAATGCTGTAGCTATCTGTGTTTCTTTGGTTGTACCATCAATGTTTGTTCTCTCTACCTGTTGCCTGGAGAGACCTATGATCAATCAGATCTTGATGCTCTCATTGAATGTTGCCATCTCCCTTTTTTAATCTTGGGGGACTTTAATGGTCATCATCCCCTTTGGGGAAGTGCTAATATTGATGGGAGGGGGGTCGCTCTGTAGAGCATATGCTCTCTGATCACAACTTTTCTATTTTCAGTAGCGGTTCTTCTACTTATTTTCATGCACCTAGTCAGTCCATTACTGCTACTAATCTCTCCGTTTCCTCCCTTCACTATTCTCCCACTTTTCATGGAGGATTGACAATAATCTATGAGGCAGTGATCATTTTTGTATAATTTTGAGAGAGCATTGACTCTGGTCGATGCCACCCATCCAGCATGCCCTGATGGAAGCTGGATAAAACAAACTGGCCCTCCTTCACTACTCTCGTAGAACTTGATCCTTCCATCAGCTGTAAGCTATCAATAGATGACTGTGTGGCAGCAGTAACTGACTGTATTATACAGGCAGCTGCTCAATGTATTCCTAAAACCTTGACACATTTCCCATGATATCCTTGTCTGTGGTGGAATCTTGCCTGCCACATGGCACTGAAGGCTCAAAAATGGGCCTGGGATACTTTTTGTAGGCTTCCCACACTTTTGCACTGCATTGCTTTCCAGCAGGCCCATCCACATACTTGGTTGGTAAGACATCAAAGCCAGAAGGAATCTTGGATTAAGTTTGTAACTAGCATATCTTCTTCCACCAGTTCCAAAGTCATATTGGACAAGATTGAAAAGGTCAGTGGGTAGTATAATTCTGTCCCCCTCTCGATCTTTCTGTCTGATAGCTAGGAAGTAGCTCATACCCAGAGCATCACTAATATTCTAGGTGAAAGCTTTTGCTGGGTATCTGGCACTTATGCTTTTTTCCTCCACCTTCTTAGCCATCAAGAGTTGGGAAGAGTGATCACCTCTTTCCTTTTGAGCTGATTGTCTCTATGACTACTATCGTCCCTTTACACTGGTAGAGCTGAAACTGGCCCTTCATTGGTCTGGCAGTGCATCAGTCAGACCTGATGATATACACTATGAAATGCTTCACAATCTATCTTGTGCTTCTCTTGCTATTCTTCTGATTGTTTTCAACCGGAACTGGCAGGAGAGTATTTTTCCTGATGCCTGGCCTGGCACCAGGCTATTGTTCTACCTTTCTCTAAGCCTGGGAAGGATCCCAAGATTCCTTCAAACTACTGTCCAATTGCTTTGATGAGCTGTCTTTGTAAGACCTTAGAGAGGATGGTTAATGCTATTCTTGTTTGATTCCTCAAATCAAACAACCTCCTCTCACCCATTCAGTCTGGGTTCTGATGACAGCACTCCATCACTGACCACCAGATTCGACTTGAAATGTCAATCAGGGAACCCTTTCTCAAGTGACAACGTTTTGTTTCTGTATTATTTTATGTTGAGAAAGCTTATGATACAATGTGAGGTATGCATCTTGTGAGACCTCCACTTGTACAAGTTGTGTGGACATTTACCTGTTTTTATTAAACATTTTTTAATGAACTGGTATTCCTAAGTCTGTGTGAGTTAGAAACTTTCCTCTCTTTTCTACAGGAACTTGGAGTTTTTCAGGGCTTTCTTGAGTGTTATACTTTTCATTATAAAGACTGGTGCCATCAGTGGACAACTCCCCCCTACAGTTGCAAACCGTCTCTGTATCACTGACTTCCACATTTTATGTCAGTTGTCGAGAATGAGGTTTATCGAATGGCAGCTACAGGCTGCCCTCAATTACTTAATGAAGTGAACCACAGCAAATGGTTTTACCTGTTCTCACTCCAAAACTGTTTGCATGCACTTTTGCCGCCACTGAGGCATTTGCCTAGATTTTGAGCTCCATCATAGAGAAATTGTGCTTCCCATGGTACCTGAGACAAAGTTTTGGGGCTTATCTTTTACTGTAAGCTGATCTTTATTCCACACATCAAGCAGCCATGTGTATTGTGATCTTAATCAATCAAAACAGGACTATGGGTCTCTGGTCTATGGCTCTGCCAGGACCTCTGCCTTGAAGATGTTGGACCCTGTTTACCATAAGGGGTATTGGCTCTGCTCAGGGCCCTTCTGCACTTCTCCAGTCCAGAGTTTCTACACTGAGTCTCATGAGCTTCCTGTATACCTTCACTGTTTGGAATTGTTTTTACTGTGTACTTCATAACTTTGATCCTTACCACAGTATCACACCTGTGGTTGTGTTTTCCTTTCTCAGTGGGCAATGCTTTTTCAGAATAGACAATCTGCCATTATTCCTTTTGGCCTTCGAATCCAGTCACAGTTGGAAGAATTGAGTCTATCCTTGGATAACATAGCTGTATCCACTGATCAGCCTATCCCACCATGGCTAATTACCATCCCCAAATATGAACTTTCTTTGAGTCATCTGGAAAAGGAGGTTACTCCCAATTGGAAGTATCACCTTGTATTTGCCAAACATCTTTTTTTGAACCATCCTTCCATTTTCATTTATATGGAACTGTATGCCATTTCTCTTGCTCTAAGTCATATAGAAGGTATGCAGTATACAAACTGTACTATTTATACCGACTTACTTAGCTTTCTATTGGCCCTGGAATCACTCCACATTAGTTCTCACCCTGTTCTCATTGATATTCAAAATTGACTGGCCCATTTCTCTATCATATACTTCTATTCAGTTTTTCTGGATACCAGGTCACGTCAGTATTTGAGGGAACAAGCTCACTAACATCACAGCTAAGTCTGTTTGCTTTGGTTCTATCACTGCCATGCTTGTCTCATGCATGGACCACAGTCCTGTATTCAGTGGTGGGATTAAAAATTTTAAGAAGGGGTTCTCTCAAGGAGATGTTTCCACGACATCAACAATTCGACGGTATAATTGAAGCCATCAACGGGTTCGCTAAGCTCAAAAATTTTTAAGAACGGGTTCGCCCGAATCCCTGCGAACCCCTGAATCCCACCACTGCCTGTATTCAACGATTGAATCCACGCCAGTTGGCAGTCGACTTGAAGTGAGTGACATGATAACAAACTTTTCTATATCAAACCTTCTGTTGCTTTTTGGCCATCTTGCTTCTGTAAGGATCAGAAGGAGGAAGTTGTTCTGGCTAGGCAATGCACTGGACACAATTTTTTAACTCATCACTTTCTTTTTATCTGGTACTGATGTACCAGTATGTGGTCTGTGTGACACTCAGATCACAATATCCCACATTTTACTGTTATGTCATTGTTATGATTGAGAGCTACAGCACCATTTTAAACATATTTTTATTATGGCTTCATCCTTGGTGTTGGACAGTGTCACCATAGCCAATGACAGTTGTGTTTTTAAATTTTTAAGCTTCATTGGTGTTTTTAACTATTTAAGATTTTAATTTGAAAATTGGACTGTGTTTTGTTTATATATTTCAATGATTTTACCTTTTTACTGCCTATTTGGTGCAGAAAACCCAGTTACTTTGCACCAGTAAATGTTGAACAACCAACCAACCAACCAATTTTCAGTCTTCAGTGTTATTTATCAGATAATGTTTGCATTTTAACTTGGTTCAATCTTTTGTTAGATATTATCTATTCTATACAGGTAATATTTAATATCTTAAATTTGTAGACTGAAATTTTATGCATGACCTGTGAGCAAGGCAAGACAGAAAATGTGTTCTATACCACATATATCACCTAAAAGAAAAGAAAATGTCAACTCACTGTCCCAAGTTTTGTACTGGCACTGCACAAAAGGTATGTACAAAAATTAAAATATCTTAGGTATATTTACTGTTAAAAATATTTTTTTTGATGCTAAAAACAATTTTTTCTCTCAAAACACTGAGTTTATACAAACAGTTTTTATTGTTAAATGTACAGCAGACAGTAACATTTAAACACTTAAAAAGTATTGGTAAGAAATGTGGAACATTTTCATTCTAGAAAAATGTATTTTGTCAGTCTTAGAATTCATGTTTTTTTAAGAGGTAATGTTCTCAAGAAAAAGGTAGATTAAAAATATCAGAAAAACATTTCATGACAAGTAACTACTTTAAATAGGTTACTCAAACAGATATAAATTCCAATTTTTTTTACTGAATGAAGTTTAATGCTTTTATATCTATTTTTAAAAGTAGCTAAGTTAAATATTGAATTTATCAAAGCAAACAATAATGAATTTTAACATTAAAAGTGAAATTTCCTCTACTGTTAGCAAAAATGTTTTATTGTGCCAAACAGTTAAAGTTAATCAGTAACAAGGACTGTATAGAATCAGTGGCATGATGGTTTAGCTTGGTGGTTCCCAAGTGGCGTGCTGTGAAAGTTTACAAATGTATGGCATCAAATATGCTTTCACATGACCATATGAAAAAATCAAGTTTACTTAGGCCAATATTATCCTAACACAGGGCATTACTGTAGGGTAAATGGGGAAAACCTGTGTGAGTGGTGACATTTGTATTATCAGGAAAATCAGGTGTGTCCCAAAGTTAACATTATTTTCCTTGTGTGCTATGAGCACAAAATTTGGGAACTTCTAATGTAGCTGTACCTGGCTATCTTAATATATATTATCTCAGTTTCACTTTAAATTATACACAAGTAATGAATTACGTGACTGGATACTTATACATGCACACATACCTCTCATAACTTCACCTGAGGTTGTTGTACATAGGTTTAACAAACCTGCATTGTTATTTGTAAATGCTATTATTTCTTCACTACACCTATTGGCAAATACTATGTTTTAGGTCTTTTATTAAATAAAATCACAGGAGTTAAAAGTACTTTGCAATGGACATGCCATTGGAAAGAGAGAAAATATGTATTATAAATAGTATTTATGTAAATAACTAGATATGTAGTGATGACAAATGATTCATCAACTCTTGGAGTTTTTATAAAGATTAAGGACTCAGGCAGTGACTACAAATGGAACAAAACACAGTTGTATTACTACCTTGACAATATACAGAAACAGTGCATCATTAGATAATTACAAAAAGTAAATAGCTCTTAGCAAACTCTTCAATATATCTAAAAGCATTTCAAGTATTTTTATTAGTTCCTTAATTAGATAAATTCTGTCTTCTATATGTATTTCTGCATTTACACACTAATGCTTATAGATATTAACTGAGAAGGCATATTTACTTGTATGGAACTCAAATGTAAAAATTCTCCATGGCTGTAAGACAAGACTGCATATTTCTAAGACCTGAGTCTTGGTGAGATTCACCATAGGAAAACTGGTAGAAGACTGATTTATTATTGTTTTAGATAAACTTTTATAGAAAATGCCTTTGAATGTTCCACAAGTAGAACGATGCATGTGATTTTGCTGTTAGTGCAACGGTTTAATACTCAACATAAAATATCTTGGTAAGGCTTAAACTTAATATTTGTTTTAGGAAGCCAGCTGGGCCCCAAAACATACATTTTTAGTTTCAGGGTCCATGATCAGAAAAATCATGGAATATATGTTGTGTAAAGTGAAAGGAAACACAATATCAACATGTCCAATTTATTTTTTTTGGAACTTGTATTTCATGAAAAAAAAAGTCAAACTATTTCCTTTTTTTTTTTTTTTACTAACCACTTAAATTATTTTTATTTCATCTGTGTATACACACAGACACACACAGTAAAGCCTATCTAAGCCAGAAATTGTATAAGGCAGAAACCTATACAAGCCAGAAATATCAAAATTTTGCAGCATTATGTTAAGATTTCTCTTATAAAAGGCCCTCTATATGGCAGAACCTGCATAAAGATGACAGAAAACTATCTTTCACCCACCTTATCTATCAACAAGTAGGATTATAACCCGAGTAAGACAGAAAAAGTGTTGTTGATTAAATATTAATTTATTATTTAATAAGTAATTTCTTTAACTTGTTGAATTCTTGTTGAATTAATAATTTGTTTAAATATTAATAAATTATCAGACATTTTGTTACAGTAACTATTGGTTAAATATATTGTTTTTTTTTTATGCTGTCATTATTCTGGAGGTCGCTATTTGAAAGAACAGTACTTTTGATTGCATTTGCTGATGGAAAACTAGAGAAACCATGGATAATAAGTAAAAGTGAAAATCTGCACTGTTTCAAAAATTTAAGGAATAATAAACTTCCTGTGGAATAGAAAGCGAATAATAAAGCGTAAGTGACAAGTGCTATATTCAAGGAATTTTTAAACAAATTAAAGAAAAGAATGAAACAAGAAAATAGGAATATTATACTTTTCTGAGATAATGCAACTTGTCACCCAAAAGTTAAAATTTCAAATGCTCGTTTAGTCTTTCTACCATCATGTACAACATCAGTTCTACAGCCACTGGATGATGGAATAATACAGCTTATAAAATTGAAATGCAGAATATTGAAGCTTCAGTATATTGTTGCAAATGTGGACGACTGTAAGAGAGCATCTGAAATGACCATGAAAATTAACATGTTTGTTGCAATTGCATTTTTAAGTCATTCAATCAAATGCGTAAAAGATGAATGCATAATAAAGTGCTTTTGAAACTGTGGATTTATCCATGATAAAGGTAGAGATTGTGGAGAATTTGTTCATTATGATGATTCTAGTGAAATCCAAATCTGACTGAGAAGATTGATGCAGATGATTTGTGAATGCAGAAGGTTTTGTGAACGTTGACAAGAATATTTTACCAGAAGCTGATGAAATTGATTTAAAATCTATAATAGAGTTGCAAGATGATAAGTGTGAGAAATTCAGAAGATGAACAAAATATTAAAAAGATAGGAAGTAAAAATTCCTACTTCATTGCAAGTGTTAAGTTATATTACCACTATCAAATTATATGCAAAAATGAAGAAAATGAGCATCATGAAAAGGCTGAAGAATTGGCATTCTCTTTTAACACATTAGAAAGCTCATTAAAAGAATGAAACAGTTGAAATTGGACATTTTCTTCAAATAAATTTAATATTTTGTGTACTTGTGTATATTTTGAATGTCTATTTTTGTTTTTACTCAAATAAATGTAGCATCAGTATAATAACTTTATTCACAAATGCTTACTTCCATTGAGTCAAGCAAGTATAACGTTCTGCTCAAAAATTATATATAATTAAGGAAATGCATGTTCACAATGTCTAAGCTGGAAATTTTACTCAGTCACATGCAATTCTATTATAGACATTTTTTACTCTGTGTGTGTGTGTTGTTTTAATATTTACTTTTAAATTAAAAAATTAACTCATATGTTATACTAAAGTATAAATTATGATATACAATTTGGTTCCAAATTTACTGATGAAAATTCCTATAATATTAGTTTAATAAAATTTTGAATCCAAGTCAACAAATGCGATGATGTGGCCTTTGACCTGTAACTTGTAGCTAAAGGGTTAAAATGGTATTCTTTAATAATCAAATAATGTAAGAAAACTTATACATCACCATGAGTATAATCTGTTCTTTAGCTCCACTTTAAAACAGTGCCCTTTCCTAATCAAAATAATGAAAAAATCTTTGCAACACTCTTAGTATAATCTTTTATTTTTCCCATATAACCCATTACCATCTAGCTGACACATTTGTCAGTAAAATGTTAAACAATTCTGATGGAGAGATAGAAAAACCATACAATTTACTTTACCACTATCTTTGTAGCAATCAGTTCTTTCACATCTTGAAACTGTCATTGTTTAGTTATTCTTGAATTTGGATTTTTAATAAGCAAAGTCCTCAAATTAGCAACATATGGAAAAAGTGCAAATAGATCTGAAACAGCTTGAGTATTAATTAGTTAATGTTTTTGCCTAATCAAAGTAAATAATGAAAGAATTTCTTTTTGGGATCATCTACATTTTGTAGATATCACCACACTTTTATTACAAAAGAACTTTGTACTTACAAATAAGAATTTACTTGTTACAGACCAGTGTTGCCAAAAGATACTTACTCAAAGTTGTAGAGAACATGGCAAAAAAGTCACTCAAAACCTAAATATTTTCTTTATGAAGAGAATAAAATGTTGATGATCCAAAACCAAAAAGACAAAAGATGCATTACAGGGGTGAGCAGGAAAAGGATATTAACAAGTTAACTATAACAGAGATTGTGATATAACATTCTGTAAGAGAATGCAAAATTGAAAAGCATTAATAGAGTGACGAAAACGTGAATCTGAAAATATTAGTGGTTTATTAGCATTAACAGGCTGTAATTGTTCTGTACACCTGTGTTTCTTGTCAAATTTAAAATCTGTTTCTATAGCATTTTATACACCCTTCACTAACAGATCACTAATAGAATACCACCTTTTAATTATCCAATCACAGTTGGGTATCTAGCTCTATTTGTTGGCCATGTATTTAACATGAATCAGTCCACTACACAAAAATCTATTGAAATTCCATTATTTTGGAATTTTTATATTTAATGAAAATGTATATTTTAAAATATCCTCTCCTTAAAAATGTTGTATTAGAAAGGGCCAAAAATATCTGAATATCATCAGAATATTTTGTCATAGAAAGACCAATACTCTTATTGATAATAATAGATATAATCTTAAAATATCTTCTCCTTAAAAATGTTGTATTAGAAAGGGCCAAAAATATCTGAATATCATCAGAATATTTTGTCATAGAAAGACCAATACTCTTATTGATAATAATAGATATAATCTTAAAATATCTTCTCCTTAAAAATGTTGTATTAGAAAGGGCCAAAAATATCTGAATATCATCAGAATATTTTGTCATAGAAAGACCAATACTCTTATTGATAATAATAGATATAATCTTTGGATTTTACAGCCTTTTTTTTCCATCTTTGAATTTGTATTTTTAGTAACTGCTTATGTAATGCAAATGTTAAACTTTTACACAGAAAACAAATGGCAAACATACTAATCCCATTATCGCAAGGCCCTACCGGTGACTCTAAACTCCAGATTTTATGTATGGAACTTACACTATGCATAAAGCACTTCTAATGCATTATAGCACATCATCCATAGGCAGTATAATTTATTTCTACAGGTGTGTTTCTTTAATTCACAATTTCTATTTAGAATGTTTTCCATGTCTTCAGTGTAGAACATGCTAATATTTTTGTGTGTCAATTTCATAAGCTATGGAGTCTAGAACTGCCTAGCCTTTGAACGAGGTGCATTACATCTGTGAACAACCAAACCAAAATTGATAATTATGCCTCTAATGTAATAATTGACATAAGTAAAGCCTTCAAAGAAGCAGTCCCTAATAAAAAAACAATTCCTGACTTATGACTGTGGAAACTTACTCTTGAAATTCATGAATTAAAATTATCTGTAAGCATAACTTCATATGAACCTGTATAATTCTCTTTAAACTATTCATTAATGCCAGTAATATAATCTTATTGAGAAACTTGTATTACAACAACAACAGCATGATAATATGGAAATCTCATGCCTATCAGTAGATAAATCCAAACCCAACTCTTGCAACTTTTGTTGGAAATTTAAATCTTATCACAAACAACAAATCAAATAACACCATAAATAAAATTAAGTTTAATAGCAACACTGCCACTACCAATAACAAGCAGTCTGAACTTTTTTCCTAGTATTTTGAAAATACCCTTGTGTAACCCAAAGTTTTCATTTGCTTAACACACATTTCAACAATGTAAATGAACACATTAGTAATAATCAATGCTTTTTTTAACCAAACCTTCTGATTTCTATATCAAATATTTCTAATTCTAATGATTTGTATGCTGTCCTATAAATTTTGCAGGAGTTAAAATTAACCTTTTGAAAATCATGTGCAAAAAGCCCCCAGGAGAGAATGAAATCATAACACACTTAATAACAATTTATAATTTATTGTTACTATCAGGATATTACCTATCTATTTGGAAATCAGCTATTATTAAGGTAATCCTTAAGAGAAATAATAACTAATTCTATTAGCTTGCTAAACATCCTTGGTAAGTTAATGGAGAAATTGACCACAAACCAGTTAAAGACTTGTCTAGAAACCAGCAATATTATTAACAACATAATGTATACAAACCATTGACCACCTTGTTAGACTTATTGAAACTGTCTGTTGTGACTTCAACAATAAAGATACAAACATAGTTGTCCAAACAAACCTTTTATTTGGTATGGTGACAAAATTATAAACTAACTTATAGTCATGTATTTGCCTCTGTTGTATGCTGTATATCCATTGTTCTTACTGACAGAACAGCTAATGTTAAGATCAACAATGCAGCCTCCAGGCTCTTCACTTTCAAACCCAGTATTCCTCAAGGGTTAGTGTTAAAACTAACATTGTAAAATCTCCTTGTTAATGATATCCCATTCCCTTTCTTAAACCATACACTTGCATTTCAATATGCAGATGATATTGCTGTTTGGAGTTCTTTTAGAAATCTGCATACAATGACATTTATGGTCCAAATATTTTATTTAGTGTTCGATTGGTGCAGTAAGTGGCATGCAGCCCTCAACCTATCCAAATCCCAGGCTATGGCATTTTTTAGAAAAATAAATAAATGTAGAAAATAGCTTCATTATCTCCAGTTAGCCCTTAACAATTCAGGCACTGATCAGGTAGAATATGTGGTGCCTGATTAGTGAAAGTGGGTTTTCTTGGGGTACCTCCATTTTCCCCCATAACAAATTTTCATTAGATCTGTAGATCTTTGCCCTTAGAAGGACTTCTCTCCATCATATTCTGTATTCAAAATTTAAATTACATTTGATGTATTAATTCAACCAAAGATATTTAATATTTTTGCCATCAATTTTAATCAATTGAAGTTCATTTAAATGTTACTATCTTTGTTAGTTGTAAGATGTTTGTCCCTTATCAAGAAGTAATTAATCAATCACTTCACCCTAATTATCACTCTTATGTATACCACTTATATCAACTTTGAACTAGATATCTTTATTACATTTTTGGTTCCTTTAGTCTTCACACCTGTTTTGTCTCTGTCAGCAGCCACCTTTATATTCAAACCTTCATATACAGCCAGCTTCCTGTTCCCTGTCTATAGATGCCTACTGTCCTGATTTTTCCTTGATGTTAATTGCATGGTGTTAACTCTCCTTATTTACCTTGTTTACCAACCATCCTTGTATATCATGCTCTTATGTTTCAACAACATTAAGCTTCCCATTATTTTGTCAAAACACTCAAAAATCTTGAAACTTAATTTTCAATTTTGTTTCAGCCTTAATAGTTGTGCAATTACAATTATTTGTGAAGGAAGAGAAATTACAGTTTCTGACTGTCTTGGCTATCTTTCATACCTCTTTAGAACCTGGATATTTTCAAACTAAAATACATACCAATGAATTTTGGTTTGCTTTTTTACTGTGGACCTCCTACATTGCAATGTCTCAATGGATCAGCAAGCAGCTTTGTTCATGGCTTTTGCTGCTCACTTGCATTAGTCCTTTGCGTACCTTAGCTACAATACCCTTGGCAAAGGGTATGAAATGAAATACCAGGAACACATATTGCTTGATCTGGATACACACACACTGCTGGTGAAGTATCACATGCTATACCTTCAAATTAAACATTCATTATATGAGTATTCATAGTGATAATGTTTGTGGATTCTACATAATTAACAAGTGTTCATAAATTTGGAAAATCATTTCATGGTTTGTCATAATTTATGCTTAGTTAGGAAGTGCTTTGATCAGTTTGTTTGGAATCAAACCTTTAATGGCTCTTTTGACTTAGGGACTATGTGGTTTACCGAGCAGATAATTTTTGGTGGTCATTGGCTCCTGAGCCTCCACTAATTTTGAAACCTGGGTAGAACCACTCTAAGAATTCTATTCGTTCCCAGGCATGTAGATAAAACATCTGGCTCATCCATCCTTGAAAAATCTCTGACTTTGCATGTGTGCTTTGCTGGCACTTACATTCTACTTCAAGAGCTCTTGTTTCTCTTAAGTATCTGCAGATTACCTCCCTAACAAACTCCTCTCAGTGTATGTGATACTCATTTTTACATATTTTTTGAATTCTTGTTTCACTTACTGTAACTATCCTGACAGTTCTCTGATTTCTGTTATGGATAGTTATGATAATTCCTGACTGAAAATCTAATCATTTAAGAAATACTAGTAGTTAAATTGTATTCCTTTGCTGTCTGGTTGCATTTTTCATCGGGCCAATTTTTTCTCAGCATTTCTTTAGCTGTGCTATAATGTGATGCATTCTTATTTGACATTATCAAGATCTTACTTGTTATTGTTACTAACTAAAGTAGAAGGGCTCTCAACAACCAAAGCCTTTTTAAACTTGGTGATAATTGTTAACCTTTCCTTTTGTGTTAAAACTAATGACTGTACTAGCATTTTAAGTTTCGAGTAATAGACATGGTATTTGATTTGTTGAAGTATTTATATTTTGGTTCAGAAGGGTTTATTGATGTCTGGTAAATAATCATTTTACCATTTAAAGAAGGGAGCCAATAATTAAGTTTCATCATATGTGCTATTAATTCTGTGTACATCGAAGTTGGAATGACCTCATAATCATCTAATAACCAAAACACTAAATGTACTATAACTTTGAATTTACTAGTTCATGACAGTGAACTACTCCCAAAATTTTGGCAATATTTGCTAACACTTCTTTATCTGTGGCTACTGAAGACTTGATGGCTGTTAAAGCTACTACATCCATAGTTTTATTTTTTTCAAGTTGTGAGGTATTTAATGTTTCTTGCCTTATTTACCTGTTCTTGTATGTGTGAAGCATGCTCTTCTCTTTCTGAACCTGACCATGAAGATAATTTTGATCAGTTTTTTTCATCTTGTGAATTTGCATTAGGCTCCTCTTCACTTCCTCCATCAAATCTCTGTGGATTTGGTTTCTCAGGTGTGTTTTTTATTTTCCCTTTTTCCAATGTCTTTTGAGACTTCCTATTCTTTGGTACATAACTTATATGCTGGTTTCCTTCTATTCCTCCAGACATGTATATCTATGCTGAAACATTCCTGGATAAACTTTACTTCCACTTTCAAATGCATTGTCTTCAATTTCAGAACTCCTATGCCATAGCTTACAGCTGATTCCATTTTCCATTCTTGGATTCTCAATCTCTAAAGTCTCTTCTACTCACTTAGGAGCTAATCTTAGAACCAATAATATATTTCCCACAGTATTCTCTTGCACTCAGTTTTCCTAGCTTCACCTTTTTCTTACCCATTTCTTTTGTTACCTATCCCCTCTCTTCATCTCTTAGCTAATACCATACACTATGATCCTGATAATTTTTCTGGGAAGCTATTGTTGGTATTTTTCAATATCTTTGTTAGGATTTTGTCTTCTGTCTTGTCTCTTCTTACTTGGTTCTTCTGTTGTTGGTACCTCCTGGGCCATGACACTCTTCTTTTTACCATTTGTCTTCCCCAGATTTTCCTCTGTGACATCTCTTTGGCTTCTTTCCTTTGCTCTGAAGTCTTTATGGGTGTTCCTAACCCCTTGTGGACTTGGACTAAAGTCTTTCCAACACCAATATTCCATTTCCTCTTTGGTTTCTTGTTTCTGATGCCTTGTGAATCCAATCTTTTTTCTAGATCCTGTGATCTTTCCACTTCTCATTTCCTCTTTCTCCTCCCTTTGCTATTTCTCTTGCCATCCTCCCTCCCATCAGGTTGGCCATTAAACATCTCTTTCATAGACACTCTCCCTTTGTATCCAGTTGTCAGATATTCCATTTTATTTGTTCCTAGTTAGGTATGTCAATCTATCATTGACAGACATTTCAGCTTGTCATGTTCACAGAGGCTGCAGTATCACATATAAATATAAATTGATAACTGAAAAGAGCACACAACAACTGTTCAAAATACTTTTTTTTACATTGTGATGAACAGTGACTTTACAAATAAACAGGGTATTACTGTGGACAACAGCACTCTCATTGCTCTCACTGTAATTTTTATGCATGCCTTCAAAAGCTCTGCAGTTTTTCAGTTGGAGTTTGAAATAGGACAAAAACCTGTTAGGTGGTAGCATTATTACACTGATAACATTTTGGTACTTGGAATCAAGATATATAATCCACGTTAAAATTTGTTTGTTTCCTTAAGTACTTGCTTCCTATTATTAAATTTATGCTTTTGCACACTGGGATCTTTTCAGCACCTTACCTTTTCTTGATACCATTATCTCTGTTGAAAATAACAAGCTTGTTACTAAAATGCACCAAAAATTGCATGCTAAACTATTGCATTTGCATGGCACTCATATTGTCTACCTGATACTAAATGTGGTATGATTATTGGACAAGGTAACAGAATTGAAACAATCTGCAATACAAATTATGGTAAAGTATCATCTAGGTTGGACTTAATATTCTTGGTTGTAATGATAACTGTATTTCAGATATTTTTAAAAGAGTACTAGCTAATACAGGTGGACAAAAGACATTCATTGACTCTTCATAGACTGGAAATGGTATCTGGTTAAACCACTGCAAAGTATCTATGCAAAGCTATAAAAAAATCTTGGTTAAAAATCTGAATTGTACAAAACCTGAGGATTGCAGTAAAACATTACTTCTTTGTTTAGCTGTCAAAAAAAGTTAATTCTTGTATTGTTAATTATGTTATATGTGAGGTGACATGTACCTAGTATGATGTTAAATACACTGGTGAAATTAGTTGTCCAGTACATTAATATTTTAAGGAACATATCCATGCCACCTTGAGTCTCAATTCTAAAGAGACAATACCAAACACATTTTAATAACACCTGGTACAACAGGAAAAACTCTTTAGCATTAAGTTCATAACAAAATGTAATTGTTTCTTGACTGTGAGTTTGAAAAGTTTCTCCTAATTCAGTCTTATAAACCTAAAATAAATAAAACAATTTTTATCCTTTGTAATTACAATTATTATTTGTGTGTGTGTATGTGATACCTTGCAACTTTTTTGTCACTTGATTATTTTAATTCCTTTTTAACATATGATAGCATGTGACATTACCATTTTAAAATAAATTTTAAATTGTTGTATGTGATGGTTTAACCATTGAAAAAGAAATAAACCAAAAGGTCAAGTTTGAATAAAATAATTTTTTCTCTGGAGTGTGAATAGTTCTTTTTTTCTAGACATGGATTCAATCCTCCAGTCTATACTGAAAAGTTTAAAAATTGAAAATGTTTACATTAATAAGCATAACAAGTACTTTTAACACAAAAAGTATTTTATAATGAAGTATATTTACTAAAGTTTACAAAATCTTTGCTAAGTTAATCTAAGTAAAAAGTGTGTTTATTTCCTAGAATAAAAATATTTTGTCATTCATTAGCTATCATATTTTGTTTGCATAACTTCTAGAATATTCTAAATTGATACCAAATTTTTCTTTTTTCCTAGAACTTTATCTCTTATTTTCTCTATTCTGACCCTGACTATAACTAAATCATCTGGAAAATATTAAATGGAATCAAAAATACCTTTTTGATAATTTCTGCAATTGTAACAAATAATTACAATTATATATCCTAAACAGTCTCAGGCATCTAACAGTTTATATTTACTTATCAGTTAATGTTATTGTTTTATTGCTCTTTGAACTGTGTCTCACTGGCATAATAAAGCAGCAATATAAATAACCTGGCATGAGTTAGGGGTAAATATTACCATTTAGATCATGTGATAACAGCGTGTGTGCATTATCCATGGAACATTTTCAAGTTTTTTTTAACAAGTTTTTGATTTTTCATTTGAGTTATTTTTGTTAAAAATACAAAACAATAAAAAAATTTACTTTAAAACTGAAAATTTGGCATTACTTGCACTGTGTGCTTGCATAAGTGGTTTAGTAAGCCTATGTTTTTCAATGTTGGTTGAACAAATAATCATTCTTCAGTAAAACCAGATGTTAAAAGGTTGAAATTTTGTATTCTGGCTTGTCACTAACTGTGATATCTGTTGATTGAACAATTTTGAAACTCCCAAGTGAAGAAAAAAATTACAAGTTAGTAGTCAGAGTTCTACTGTGTCAAGCAACATAGAGATGTGAATTGAGAATTTATTTTATAATAAGAATGAAAAACGTGTATGTGTGTGGGTGTGTGTATGTATATATATAGACATTTTTATATAATCTATTTTTAACAAAATTTATTAACATATCTTCTAATAAAGTAGTTTTTGTGTTGTATGTAACTATAAAAACATAGTACCATGCAAACTTTTGACTCTCCCATAACTCTAGACTCCAGTGTATACAAAAAAGGTGGAAAAATTAATTTTTGTTTAATATTACAATGGTGTAAATGCTGAAAATCAGCATCACTGAGATGAGTAAATTGTTATACTTGGAGATAGAATATTAGTTATAATCAGATAACTATTATAGGAATATTCTTTTCAAATATTTTTAGATTTGGGTTCTATAGATGAAAACTGGTTTCACTGTGAAAATGAAGAGAGGGTAAATCATGGAGCTTGGAAAGTACCAAAAACCTTAGTGGAATCAGCATCAGTTAATCTTCAACATGGTGTGTTAGTTTGGTGGTCTGAAAATAACAGAATCTTAAACATTATGAATTCTGAATTAAATCAGAATGAAACAGCAGAAGGAACTTCCATAAACTGTCAAAAGCCCTGCATCTATCAGAATGAACTGCAAGCATCAACCCAAGTTAAGTTAAGACACAAAAAAACTTCAAATTTCAAATGTTGCTGTTTTAGTAATGATACAACATCAGCAAACTCTTCCAAGGAATTTGATACAAAACAAAATAAGATTCTAACACTAACATTTTGTGTTGCTGCTGAAATAAATCCATCAGCATGTGAATCTTTTAATAAAAATGAAAATTGTTTTAAAGTTTTGCTGTCGACACAGGAAGGAAACAACATTAAACCAAAAAGAACCCAGAAAGAAACAGAAAACAATGAAGAAAGTGTAACCAACTCAGCCCATAGTTTTCATTCTAATAATTCCTCTAGAAAGTTTTTATTATGGAGTCCAGTCACACAAGAAGAGCAACAAAAAAGGTTAGTTATTTTTTTACCCAAAAGCATTTTAATAGCACCTTATCTTCTTAAATATGCAATTTTTTCTTTATTTTTGAGTCAACTAAATGTTAATTGAGTCGTGCATGAATCAAATCTATAATGAATGTGGTTTAATGCTAAATGTTGAGCATATTACCTACTTAATGTAAATTTTGTGTGTGTGTAAGTAATGCTTATAACTACTTTCATGTACATTTTATACATCAGACTTTAATAGATACATTAATAATATTGCATTACCCATTTGGAATTTAGTAGGCATGTGTGTTTCATAAAATAAAAAAGCTAAAGGTTATTGAAATCCCAGTCTACTTTGTGTTATATTTTGTCTTATTTGTGCTACTTTCCCCATTATATTTTGGTTTTTTCTTGTGTAATTTTTAGTGCTGAGGACATCATCAGAAGTCTTCATAAATGCACTATTTGATATAAATAACTATCAATTTGATTCAGTTTTATAGAAATTTAACTTGCATATTTCAGCAATTAGTTGGAATTTTATTTTACAGGACAATAACTGCTGACCACTCAGTTTAGTTTTTATATATTTATTTTAGTTGCTTGTTGGTTTGTTTTTATTGTAAGCTTTAGCATAATTTGCCATCAGTTTTGAACTTGTTTCAAAATAAGAGTTCCTTGTGAGTCAGCAATAATTTGTAGTATTAAGCATTTCAGATATCATATCAACAGTAGTTTTTTTTTTTTCTTTTTGGTATTAAAAGTATGATTATTTTTCTGTTACTGTAGTAAGAACATTTTTCATAATTATCTATTTTGTTCCACAGTTACTATAAAGATCAGTCTAATTTTGTGTAGTATTTTACCTGGTCCTATCAAATTGTTATTCAACATTTTAATGATTGAATACAACAAACAAAGTTGTTAGTGATATTTTCTGCACTAAATTCAAACTGATAAACTTGACAAGTTCAATAATGAATTAATATTAGAATCATTAAACATTGCTTTTCACACGGGATTGTAGACACTTCTTTTCAGTCTCTCACGCTACACTAGCAGAAGATTTTTATTGGATTTTAAACCATTGTAATCTGTTGTCATCTTGTGTCTATTGCTATGACCTTTTTGGTTCCATTTTTACACTTATTCCTAGCCTGATCAAGGCTATTCAAGAGTTGTAATAACTATTATTGTTTACTGCTATTTGGTGTATTTTTAAATTAGGTACCAACACAAACATGAGACATTTCTAGTGTACACACTGTATACAACAAGGATTAGGATAATTTTTGTACATTTTGTATTTTACACTAATTCTGAACCTGTATGAAATTAATGCTTGACTAAAGTTCTGCATATTGTTATAATATTAAACACTGTTTCTTCAGAGATTTTATAAACAAGTTTGTTTCATGTTAGGTAGTTTTTACTTCTGAAACACTGTAGACCTTTCCTTGTTTAATGCCCTTCTGTGCTTTCAACAAATGTGACTCCATTCTAAATGTCTATTACACATTTCAGTGTAAAAGATCTCTACTACCTACCATGCACTAGAAAATATTATACAGAGTTTCCTTTCCCAACATAATTCAGATTTTCTTGCTAACAGTTATGCTTTCAGGTACACTTATTATGAATTTTGATGTAATATAATTTACTTCTGCAAATATTTCTACCAATATTGGAAGTTTTAAAACTTTTTTGCAATTGTCACTCATATAATGTAGCATGAAAAAATATACCGTAGCTGCATTTCCAACCTTTTTTAACCAATGTACTCTGGTTATTACTTTTATATTGTCTGCTGATGTTCCTAAAAAAATTCACATTCATTTTATTTTTAATGATCTCTGGGACCTAAACATCCACCCATGTGTTTGCTGTGCATGGCAACCCATGAAGGTGAAAGAGGATCCTGGTGGTTGAGGGGTCCAACCCTAACACACCACTTTGGCCTTGAATTTCTGTAGACGGTCAGCCTTTGGATGGCCCCCTTGGGTCAATCAGCTGGTCCACTTGGGCTAGAGTCAACCAAGTACCAGTGTTGGAAGTTCTCAACGGTGTTGTGGACATTGTGTCTGATGCTGGTGTTTGGGTATAGTGCTCACGAAACCCTGGTGTTGCTGCAATGTCCTTGCATGACATTGTAGTGCATCCCTTCGTAAGGCTCCTTGGTGGGTGGGGTCAGTAGGTACCGAAATTTTCCTTTTTTCCGATGGATCCTCCAACAAAAAATTTAAATAAAACAGTGAAAAAACAGTCAATAGGTAAACGACCAAGTCTTGAAGACTCTGAGCAGCAATCTTCAACATCTGTATCACCTGTACCCCATTTTCTTATATTACATTCTCTTTCAGAAAAACCTTTAGGGCAAATGCCCCCCTTTTTTTTCAGAATGGACTAGAGGGACTTGCTGGCTCTCCAAAGTCAGTAAAGAAGCTTCTATCTGGAGACATCTCTTGGTTGAAACATTCACATCCCAACACAATGAACTCCTCTTGAATTCAAAGGCAATTGGGGATGTACCTATTGAGGTTACCCCTCATGCTATCTTGAATTCCTCATGAGGAGTTATTGTTGAGAGGGATTTGAAGAACGTCCCCGAGTCAGAGATTCTCGCTGGTCTCTCCACTCGAGGAGTTTCTGCAGTGAGGTGCATCTCCACTCGCAAAGACAGAGTTACACTGCCGACAGATATCCTCGTTTTGATATTTACATCACCATGTGCACCTGCCACCATCAGGGCAGATTATCTAATTTGCAGGGTACAGCCGTACATTCCAAACCCTCTCCAATGTTTCCAATGTCAGAGGTTCGGCCATTCAAAGACGTCCTGTCGTGGTTCCCTGACATGTGCTTGTTGTGGTGGCAAGGACCACAATGCCTTTGAGTGTCACACGGACCCACATTGTGTCAACTGCAATGGTTCCCACCCTTCGTACTTTCGTTCTTGCCCAAAATGGTTGGAGGAAAAAGAGGTGCAGCATTTGAAAAGGACTCATAGCATTAGTTATCCTGAGGTTCAGAAATTGCTGTCCGCCACTCCATCTCGGACATATGCTGGTGCTGCTTAGTTCCACAACTACAATGGGAGTGCAGACAGACTTCTCTGTACCTCCAAGAGAATCGTTTTCAAAACAAATGAAAAGCCTTTTGACCTCCGTGGTTAAAAAGGTTGATGAATCGACTTCTACACCCATCTATGTTCCTCCCATACAGTCCAACAAATCTCAAGATCCATATTCTTCGGTTTCAACTATAGGCATTTCTTCTGATACATCTTTTTCTTCAACCCCATGATGCAAAACAATCATTCGTTTGCATCCTCAGTCACTGGAATCCCCTTCCAACAACAAAGACCTGCCCAATCGACCCAGGGCAGAATCTATGGAGGTCAATAGACCTCCTCCGAATAAGGACAGTAAGAAAAAAAGATGTGGTCGTAAACAGAAGGGTTCTCCAGCCACTTCACCTATCCATCATTAAAAATGGCCACCTTGATACAATGGAACTCTCAAGGTTTACGTTCTAGTCTGGATGATATCAGAACAATGATTGATTCCTACCATCCTGTATGTCTTTTCTTACAAGAAACATGTCTAAAACCTGCTGATACAGTCACCATTTGGCAGTTTTCTCTGTACAGAAATGACAGGCTGTGTGATGGAGTACATGGAGGGTGGCACTATTGGTTGATCAGCATGTGCTCACCCTGTCTTTGTCACTTAACACACCCTTGGAGGCCGTAGCCATCCGTGTTTCCTTTGGTCATACCATCACTGTTTGTTCTCTCTTCCTGTATCCTGGAGACATATGATCAATCAGACCTTGATGCTCTTGCTGAACAGTTGCTGTCTCCATTTCTAATCCTGGAGGACTTTAATGGACATCATCCCCTCTGGGGAAGTGCTGTTATTGACAGGAGGGTCGCTCTGTAGAGCGTATGCTCTCTGATCACAATCTTTCTCTTTTCAATACTGGTTCTTCCACTTATTTTCACGCACCTAGTCAGTCCTTTACTGCTATTGATCTCTCGGTTTGCTCCCCTTGATTATTTTCCCATTTTTCATGGAGGGTTGACAATATTCCACGAGGCAGTGATCATTTTCCAATACTTTTGAGAGAGACTGGCCGTGGTCAATGCCACCCTACCCCCGTGCCCAGGTGAAAGCTGGATCAGGCAGACTGGTCCACTTTAACTGTTCTTGCAGAACTTGATCCTGCCATTGTGAATCAGCCATCAATAGACGACTGTGTGGCAGTGGTAACTGACTGTATTATACAAGCAGCTGCTCAGAGTATTCCTAAAACCTTGACACATTTTCCACGATATCCTCATCCATGGTGGAATCCTGCTTGCCACTTGGCACGGAAGGCTCAAAAACGGGCCTGGGATACTTTCCGTAGATATCTCCCACTTTCAAACCACATCGCTTTCCAACGGGCCCGTGCACATGCTAGGTGGGTAAGAAGTCAAAGCCAGAAGGATTCTTGGATTAAGTTCACAACTAGCATATCTTCTACCACCAGTTCCAAGGCCATATGGGACAGGATTCGAAAGGTTAGTGGGCACTACAATTCTGTCCCCTTCTCCATCTTACTCTCTGATGGCCAAGAGGTAGCTGATGTCTGGAGCATCGCTGATACTCTAGGTGAAAGCTTTTGCCCGGTATCTAGCACTTCTGCTTGTTCCTCCACCTTCTTGGCCATCAAGACTTGGGCAGAGCGTTCACCTCTTTCCTTTCGAACTGACTGTCTTTTTGACTATAATTGTCCCTTTACACTGGTGGAACTGAAAATGGTCCTTCATCAGTCTGGCAGTACATCTGTTGGGCCTGATGATGTACACTATGACATGCTGTGCTATCTCTCTCCTGCTTCTCTTGATATTCTTCTAATTGTTTTTAATCGAATCTGGCAGGAGAATGTTTTTCCTGATGTCTGGTGCCAGGCTATTATCTTACCTTTCTCTAAACTTGGGAAAGATCCCAAGATTCCTTCACACTACCGTTCAATTGCTTTGACGAGCTGTCTCTGTAATACCTTAGAGAGGATGGTTAATGCTCGTCTTGTTTGGTTCCTCGAATCAAACAACCTCCTCTCGCCCACCCAGTGTGGGTTCCGACGATAGCATTCCACCACAGACCACCTAATTTGACTCGAAACATCAATTAGAGAAGCCTTTCTCAAACGCCAACATCTTGTTTCAATATTCTTTGACATTCAGAAGGCTTATGACACAATATGGAGGCATGGCATTTTGCGAGACCTCCATTTATATGGGTTGCGTGGCCATTTACCCATGTTTATTAAAAAAATTTTAATTGACAGGAGACTCCAAATTCGTGTGGGTTCGACACTTTCCCGTTCTTTTGTACAGGAACTTGGGGTCCCTCAGGGCTGTGTTTTGAGTGTCACACTTGTCAGTATAAAGATAAATGCCATCACTGAACAACTCCCTCTCACTGTTGCAAACGGGCTGTTTGTTGACGATTTTCACATCTCGTGTCAGTCGTCAAACATGAGATATATTGAGCAGTAATTACAAACTGCCTTCAATCGTGTACTGAAGTGGACTACGGCAAACGGTTTTAATTTTTCTCTCTCTAAAACCATTTGCATGCACTTTTACCACCTATGGAGTATCCACCCTGATCCTGAACTCCGTATCAGAGAAGTTTCGCTGCCAGTGGTCCTGGAGACCAAGTTCTTGGGGCTTATCTTTGACAGTAAGCTGACCTTTATACCACACTTAAAGCAGCTATGGGTCAAATGCACAAGAGCACTGAACATCCTCTGTTTCCTCTCTACTGCCAGTTGGGGAGCAGATTGATGTTCTATGTTGAAGATATATCGTGCTCTTATGCGTTCAAAACTCAACTATGGATCAATGGTCCATGGCTCTGCCAAACCCTCGGCCTTAAAAATGCTGGACCCCATTCATCATCAAGGACTTCGACTCTGCACTGGGGCTTTCCGCACCTCCCCAGTTCAGACCTTATACATGGAATCTCATGAACCTCCTCTGCACCTTCGCCGTTTGCAACTGTCTTTACTGTATTCTTCGAAACTTCACTCCTTACCAAAGCATCCCAATTGGGGATGTTTTCCTTCCTCAGTGGGCCTTACTTTTTCAAAATAGATGATCTGCCATTGCTTCTTTTGGCCTTTGCATCCAGGTGCAATTGGATGAATTGGGTCTGTCCTTGAAAAACATTGCAGAATCCACTGGTCAGCCCATCCACCCATGGCTTATTACAGCCCCCAAATGTGACCTTTTTTTAAGTCATCTCAAAAAGGCAGATACTCCCGATTGGAAGTATCGTCTTTTATTTACTGAACATCTTTTGAACAACCTTTCTATTCCAATTTATACGGATGGTTCAGAATCAGGTGACTCTGTGGGCTCTGCCATGGTTTGTTGCAGTTCGGTGGTTGCGTGCAGAATCCCCTCTACAGCTTCTGTGTTCACTGCTGAACTGTATTCCATATCTCTTGCCCTGGATAATATTTAAACTGAGCAGTACTCCAACTGCACTATTTATACTGACTCCCTTAGTTCTCTGCTGGCCTTGGAATCATTTCATGTTGGCTCTAACCCTGTTCTCGCTGATATTCAAAACCAATTGGCCCATTTCTCATTAACATCTACTTCTATCCAGTTTTTCTGGATACCAGGCCACGTTGGTATTCGCGGGAACGAACTTGCAGACATGGCAGCTTAATCTTTCTGCTCTGGCATTATCACCACTATGCCTATTCAAGGCTCGGCTCTATGCCAGCTGGCAGTCCACTTGGAGTGAGCAACGTGACAACAAACTTTTTCAAATAAAACCCTATATTGGGTTTTGGCCGTCTAGCTTCTTTAAGGTTTGGAAGGAGGAAGTTGTTCTAACTAGATTACACATTGGTCACAGTTTTTTAACTCATCGTTTTCTTTTATCTGGAACTGATGCACCAGTGTGTAGTTTGTGTAACACTCAAATCATTGTAAGCCACATTTTACTTTCCTGCCATCATTACGACTCTCAACGACGGCATTATTTTAAACATGTTCTGTCCTAGAGTTTGTCTGTAACATTGGACAGTGTTATTGGTGATGGTGACACTGTCCACCTTGATAAAGTTTTTAGTTTTTTAATGGCCATTAATCTTTTTATCTCATTTAAGTATTTGATATTTATTCTTTACACCTTTTTCACTGTGGTTCTCTTTTTAGTCTCAATCTCTCTAGTTCAATTTGACATTATAAAATGGCCAGAACATTAAATAACTTGACACCAGGACTGGAAAGGCCAACTTCAGGTGACTAACGCTGCTGTTTGAACTATCCGTTTGAACTACCCATTAGTTTTCCTGGCGAGTTGTTGTTACACTTTTGCTGCATGTCATTTAACACTTTTATTACTTTACCTTTTAGTACTGGCCATAATGGTACATAACCCGGAACCAGGACAGGAAAGAACAACTTCAGGTGACTGACAGTGGTTCTTGTACTTACCTGTTAGTCTTCCTGGCGGGTTATGATCATTACCATTCTGCTACACGAAGTCCTTTACAACTTTGTAGACTGGATGTCAACATTGGTTTTATGCCATTTTCTGTTTTAATTGCTGTTTTGTTTATACCTTTGTTTCCTTTTACGAATTTTACTACATTTACTTTACTTTTACCTTTTTACAGGACATTCGTTAATTTTTATTATGATTTTGCTATGTCTTTTAACACTTTTCTTATTTTACCTTTTGATAATGGCTGTTATGACAACATAACCCAGAACTAGGACTGGAAAGGCCAACTTCAGGTGACTGACGGTGGTTCTTGTACTTACCTGTTAGTTTTCCTGGTGGGTTATGATCATTACCAAGAGAGTATTTCTTCAGGTTCTCATTTTCTTTTATTTCATGTAGATCTGCATCTATTTACTGATTTCTCTCTCCAAAGGAATATTATCTTTTGGATTCATGGTCTTGCCTAGAATAACAGTCTTGCATCAATTCTTTAGAACTTTGAGTAGCTCATCATACTTGTAAAATATTCTTACCCTTACTAGACCACAACTTTGTTTTATTTCACAATGACAACTCCAGTAACAACGTATATCAGCAGTTAGAGATGAACTTGGTCTTTCAGAATTTCTTTTGCATTTATCTTTCTTTATCTTTGGCTTTAAAGTCATCACTTTTATTTCCATATGAACATTCTTGTGTATTCACTTTCCAGAGATCAGAGCTTCTCTTAAAAAGGGGACCCTTCACGTGTTCACTAGTTGTGTCAATATTTGGTCATTGTGTAATCAATCCATTTATATTGGCAGACAATAATCATTTTACAATTTACTGGACCCAGATTCAGATCACATTTGTCTAGTGGTTGATGCTTGGAGCCAGGCTTAAGAGATATTTTTTCTTTATGTCTACCCTCTCTTTTTTTCTTATTTCTTATGTATCAATCAAGATCAGTTCAACAGATTTCCAAATTGTTCATGTTGATCAGCTCAACTGTAATTTCTACTACTATGTCATTGGGTCTCAAGTGAATCCTATTCCTTTGTCTCTTTGGAAACATTTTCTATATTACCAGTATCAAATGTAACTAAGTAACAATAGCATACAGATAAGAAAGAAAAAAATATCTTCTAACCCAACCTTAAAGATTATATTTATCTTGAAGAAGTACCATGTAACTCAAGACCTCAAGGAAACTTGGATATAGGTAACAGGTGCAAAAATTTACCAAGAGTTACTGCAGGTATCCTCTGAGTTACAAGAGAAACACATTCTTTGAGGACATAATATTTAATGGAAAAAAGTAAATCAAAAATGCATTTCATATTATTTTAAAGGTAAAAAATATAATGTAAATTCTGGACACGAAGTTTTTAGCAAGATATCTTGAGGTTTGAGTATATTACCTCTGACAACAAACATGGATCACTTCACAGTCTTGTATATAAATTTCGTTTGGAAGGGGTTTTAATTAGCATGATGTGAAATGAATCTGGTGTGTTACCTGGGCATTTTCTCATCTAGGATATATATGTAAATACTTGTCACTGATTATACTCTCTGTTAACTACTACTATCTGTATATTTTTAAATTTCCTTATTACATCTGGTCCATTGTCTTCTTTCTGTGTTGTTATAGAATGTTTTTGGACCACTGTGGCCAGTCATACCACTTCCTATTATGAATCTAGTTTTGCTAGTGACACCATAGAATAGTTATTAATTCATCATGTACTTATTCAATTTGTTTGATACTCTATGATGATTGTATTATTGCTCCCAGTGGCTCAACTGTTTGTTTGAGAACTTAAAAGATTAAAAACCAGTTTTTGATGCTCGTGGTAGACACAGTCAGATAGCCTATTGTTTAGCTTTGTGCTTAGCTACAAACAAACACTATATTATTCAAGTGGTACATACTTTATGTACTCTCCCATAATATGTATAACATATCTACAAAATTCTTGAACTTTATAAGCTCAAATTTTGGAACAATGCTGTTGGAATTGTGTGTACAGTTTCAGACTCTGATGTTTACATTTTGTTGTTCAACTAGCCAAGGAAATTATGTACTATTCATTTGTTAGAATAGTTACATGGTGGTGTTCTTTGCAAGATATATTTGCATTTCACTGCCCCTCTTTTGATTATTTAACTGCAAAGAAAATGTGTATCATGTATGTAGTTTGGCACTTTTAACAGATTGTTTTCTGTTAATAAAAAAAGAATGAAATCATATCATGGAAATATTAGTGAGGTTTACTACATTTCTCAGATTATAGATTATTTCATTTTCCTTTTACACAGTATAATGTGGAAATACACTAGTATATATCTACTGTTTTGTGCCTTGCAATAGCTTTCCTACTAGAAAATCAACTTATTTTTAGTTTTATTTTCATTTTTATTTCTGCAGAATTTCTGTTTTATTCCACATGTTATAAATCACTGCACATTAAATATGTCTCCCATTTTGCTGGATGAAGTAATTGTGTACAGACACAACTTCGAATTATCACAAGTGGCCTGAATAAAACAAGATTTTGGGACTTTGACTAGATTTAAATAACTAACTTATTATTTTCTTTGATCTTTTTTAAATTCTTTTTCTTTCATGTGCTGTGAATAAGACATTATCCAAAAAGATGCATTAATTTTGAAACAAACTTTAGTAGAGAAGCAGGTTAGGTTGATTAATAAGAGGTTCAAGTAGTAAATACTGTCATATTTGCTCATTTTAACAAGTGAACCCTGGATCAAGCTAGGCTGTTGATGTGGCAAGAACAGCTATGTCTTTGTTTTATTAGGTATGAATGTTTGTACACCATAAATAAATCTAAATTTAACTGAATATATGTTTGTAAATATGCATTTCTTAATTGATACTGATTAAACTAAAACAATTTTGTCTTGCATTGTATCTATCACTGTCATGTAAATTTCCATTCTGCCATGTAGCTGTAGGATGTTTTCTCATAACTGGTGGTCAGCTAACAATGAATGGAAAGGTTCAACTCCATATCGTTGTTGGTACCATATAAGAGTTGTAATAGCAGATCTCAGTTTGAACATTGGCATTTTACGTTAATACAAGCTGTATATCAGGCTAATTGCAACTCTGTAGTAAATTTTAAAGTATGCTTCAAAGCACTATACTCTACTAGTATATGTTGATAAATGTGTTACAGTTCCATCTAATATACAGCTGGGGTTTTATAGTGAAATACAAACACAGTCTTAGTTTGTAGCAATGTCTGAAAAACCAGTCCATCATTGCTCAAACAATTATATCCTGAAAACAAGATATGTATTCCAGTTACAGTTTATGATTATAGAAAAATTAATTAAAATATTGGCTGTAATGATAGTAGATATGATGTGTGAAAATGATGTAATTGAAACTAGTACAGTGGTAACTGCATAAAAGGTGATAGTTACATCATGTGACACACACTAACATGGTGCATGGGCATTATGTATTACAATTCCCACATATCAGTTACTTAATGGTTATCAAGGTACATCAATTTGCACATTTTCTTCAACATAATATTTTGTTGTTTTTTGGCAACACATTTTGTCTTGTGTTAGCTTTAGCTAAGAAATGTCAGTACTGTCAGTATATTTTTGTGAGATTCGATGGTTTTTGTTTTGTAATATTGTAAACATATTTTATTACAGATCTTTAAGTTTCTTTACAGACAATAAATTAAAACAGTACATAATACTGCATTTTATCAAATACTGTATTTAAACCTTTGTTATTCCATTATAAGCAGAAAAAATAAACACTTTCTTTAATTAAAGATTAAAATAATTTATCATTGAAATATAGTTTGATATCTTGAATAAAAAACCTTTTCATATTTACCATCACTGCTTCTTAAAAACACCATTGTACATATATTAAAACATTACTTTTAAACAAACAATAAAACATAAACAAAATTACTTTTAAGGCTTTTTAAGCCTTAAGTAATCTCCATCCATCCATTCATTGTTTTGTACTGTATATATAATGTTCTGTCTGTTGGTAAGCTGTATGATCATTACAAAAACCTTCAAATATATATTTGATTTATAATTAACACTTGTAATGAAATTTCTTTGTTACCAATTCAAGTCATCTCTAAACTGTATGAACTTACCTTACTCGATCTATTTAATGTCTTATTGAAGAAAATTTTTGTAATTTTCAAACAGATAAATTTAAGATACAAATACTTTTGCAATTCACAAATGAAAAGAAACTGAGAGTTTACAGAAATTATGAAAACACATACTCTTCTATGTTTGCTTACTATTACATGATAGTCTAATTATTGCTTTATTCAATTATATTGAAACTTTTTTCATAGATGTTTTCAAAGCTTTGTTTAGTTAATAAGTGATAAAACTACTACTTGTGGCATCATAAGGTGGTTTCAGCCAAGGATTGTACAAAAACTAAAGGAAACTTAAATCAGTGTGTTATAGTTCCTTAGCAAAAATGAAGTTATTCCTTGTGATGGACAGAAAATTTCTGAAAGAAGTTAACAAGTAGGTTTTGTTTACAGGCAAAACTATATGAAGCTGTACATAAATGAAAATATGGATTTTATTTTTCTTCAAAATTACAAGTAAATGTCAGAAAATAGTGATTTTAAAATATTTTTAAGTTAAGATCATTGAAGTGTAGTTAGAATTAACACAAAATTTACTTTAAAATTTGGGTCTTAAAAAGTTTTATTAAATGTTGGACTTCAGGCACAATAAATTATAATTAAGTTATTTAAATATAAACTTGGTAATTGAAAGTGTATCATAAACACTACAACTGCATTGTTTGACATAATAATGTCAAATAATGTTTGACATTGTTTGAAATAATGGCATCATCATGTTAACAGTGACAAAATATTTTTTGATATATATTTTTCAGTAGTAATTCATCTGTTTTCTGAATTTTTAAAATTTTGTAATGTAGGATTTCTCCAGCATCAATATTAAAAGCTTGTTTGTAGCAGTGTTGCAACTAACTTTGTAATTACTCAAGGGTTTTGTAACCAACCAAGGGATAGGGGAGGAATAATCATAATTTGTTTTAATTATTATAGCAAATGAGCACCTAAATTTTTTATTCTTCAAGTAGTCTTAATTTAGAGTTAACAACATAAAACCTTAGAATAACATTACTTTGTTTTGTAAAGTGAAATTTTTTATAGTTAAAGCTATCTTGTATTGAGCAATGAATAATAATAATGCTAAAAGATCAGTTTAAATCACATAATATTGTTGTGTATAATGAGTAACAAAAATAGTCTAATTCCTTAAAAATAGCTGCATTATTGTTTCATTTTCACAAAGATGGTATGATATCAGTTAATTATTACTTGGAAACAAAGTAAACTTTTTTCTTTGTGTCTTTTATGAATGTAGCTATTTTTGACTAATTTGGGGGAGAGGGGTAGATTAAAAAAATTATAATGGTTTTTTCATACTGGGTCAGGTTTTTGACATACTGTATCCATGTCTTGGCACTTGTACAGCACATAGCTTGTTATCAGTGATAAGTTATTACCTAAGAAAAAAAGAAAGTTAAGAATTATAGTTTACTTTATTCTGTGAATAACACTATTATGAAGCAGGATTTAAAAACTGTAAAAAGTGTTATTTTTTTGTGATTTTCACTTTGATACTGGATGCGTAAGTAATCCCTCAACATAGCTGAGTTCTATCTGCCCAGGTTTTTCTTTTCCATTCTTGTAATTCTTTTGTTGGAAATGTTCACCATGCTCATCTGAGATATTACCAGGATTTTCAGGAAAAACTCTAAATGACTGTTCAAAAACTTATTTTTAATGATATCTGTGTGCCAAGATCTTTATAGACTGCCAACATGTCTGTAACCCCTTTTTGATTGGTCACGGTTCAAAGGCCATGTCATCTCATTTGTGAACTTGCACTCAGTGAGTTTGGAATCAATTTGTAGATTATAATTCAAACTTTAATATTATATATAAGTCAATTTCTCAATTTAAAACTAAATATTAAAGAAACCCCTAAATAAACATAGATTTTAGTGAGTTTCATAACTTGTTTCTAAATAGTAATAATCTATATACATATATTACTTATAACAATTTAAATGTTACTATATAATACAAAATACTAGTCCATTAAAATAGTCAAGACTGGATCAGTTTTATGGTATTGGGTGTTGTAACATGAGTGCAAGTTATGTAATGGTAGCTAGGGATGACTAGAAGGTCAATATAATAAAAATATAATAAATATATATTATTATGAAACTTAAGCTATTTAGACTAAACATTTGTATTTTCAGGTTTCTTTATGTAGTAATTCTAACAGGTAAAAAACATAATTTATATTTATTTTCAAAGTTCTTTTTATGATCATAACAAGGTCAGTCAGTTGACAGACCCGATGCAGGATTTAGAAAATAACATAGCATATAAAGTCTTGCTGAAAACAAATGTTTGAAATGTATTTCAGATTTTCTAGAGATTACATAAATAATATTTGAGATTTTTAGGATGAAGAATAGTTTTTTAATCATAACATGAAATCGCTCTGCACTCAGACTAGTAACCAAACAGACTTGATATTTTTGCAAACATCTTCTGTAACAATATTTCATTAAAGAATTTGATTTTTTTGTATACCAAAAACTTATCTCTACTGAAAGTCTGTCAAATTTTGTGAAGGTACACATTCTATATCAAAAGTTATAAGAGTAAATACTTAACCTGTGCAAATGTGTATATGAACTTGTGTATATTATACCAAATCTGTTGCAAAAGGGTTAACCAAGAACTAATAGTTACTTGACTTGTTGCATAAAAATTTAAAAGACTTCCAAGCATGAAATTCTTTCTTGTTTAAGCATAGAGAAAACTGATCATCTTTGATGATTCATCAGAAGATGAAGATGTCATTTTTTTTTTGTCAGTTAACTGTGTGGGAACTAGAAGTTCATTGTGAGGAACTGGCTTAATAGCTGAATCCATATTGGGACACTGACCTTTGTGCCTATTCTTTGCTATGGTTCCAGTTATAATGGATTGCCAGAAGTAACAGTTATTGCATGATTCTAGTGTTTACACCAAATCATATGTACTACAAATAGCATGTTCTTACTTTTTCCATTGAACCATTTCCTCAGACTTATTGCAGAAAATGTGTGGTGTTTGTTTGGAACTCCAAGATGACAACAAAAATAATAGAAGTAAGCAGTCTTGAGTATGTGTGTAATATTTCTGCATTGTATGCTTCTTGTAACAATACCAGAAACAACAGAATGAATTGGGATGTTTTAAGCAACCTCTTGAATAATTCATATCATTCTTATTATATCTGAAAAAAAATAATAAATGAGATTAGCATATGTTATTACAAAATATATCTATGAATTAGACAAGTTATAGTATTGTATAATATCATGTCATGAAGCACCATTACCCAGATTGTATGCAGACCTTATAGCATTACATTTGTTGTTTTCCTTTTCTTGTACACTCAAAGTTTTGCTTTACAGCTTTTGCCAGAAGCGTTCCAGTAAAACGCAAACTGTAACTGACAGTATAAAGCTTCAAATGATTTAAGTTTTGTTTAAACCTTTTAATTCATATCACCAATACATCTTTTTTCTCTTAGAATTCACAACAATCAAAACCAACTTCATTTTCAACAACAAAAACTGTCTTCAAACAAATGATTTAAGCATGGGCAACCCTGTTTCACCTGTTCTTGCTAACATACTTATGACCTAGTTTTAAACACAAATCAGACAGACAATACTCAGTCTTCCCCTGTATTATAACTGGCACTGATATTTCCAAAACAGTACTACCTTTCACTTAAAGCTATCTCGATTTTGATTTACCCTTTAAGCATTATTGAAACATTTTCACTAATAGTACAGCAATCTATTATATCCACTTATTTTCATGACATTCCAGAACATGCGCACATCATGTGACTGCTCTCTACCAATTATACTGTGCCATCTATACTATTGCAGGTAATGAACTGTCTTTACTATTTTAGCATAATCCTCACTTTCTCTATTAGTATTGCAATGTGTAGTCATGTGTTTACTTCACTCTATATGCTTCCTTTTTTGTTGTGATTGTGTTTCAGTCCTTCACCAGTTTCAACTTAGTATTTGCTTTTGAATTTTTATTTTGTGAAGAATTCTTCCATAATTTGAAATGAAATTTTATGATTGGGGATGAGAATGTCCCTGCCAATATTGAGGATAGTAAAGTTGCTAGTGTCAGGAAAAGTAGGTTGATGACATTAACTGAGGATGCTCAAACCTCAATTTGCAGGGAGATGCACACCTTTCTTGGCAGTCAGTTCATTCAGTTCTCCATTTCCATTGAGGAAAATATTATTTTGAATGAAGATAATTTGAACTCTGTTTTTCTGGCCCTGGCCTTTCTTGGTCAGTCATGTAATGCTGACAGCCAACTTTGCCTTATGTGACTGTTCTTACACCTTAGTGAAGTGGTATGTCAAATTTTAAATCTTTCACCCTTAACCCTTTATTCCTTTCTTACCTTGTTTATTGAAGAACCTTGTTCTAATTACTGTAGTTTCCTTCCTTGCCCAACATCCAAGTTTATTCATCAACATTTTGCTGATCAGTTGCCAGTGAATGTGGGTACGTCCCTTTTCCCTAGTTGATGGATTAGTATCTTTGTCTTATCAGTGGGTCTTGAATCCCTTTTTTTTATTCTTATCTGAATCTTCTCTCTCTGTGGGGCTTGAATCTGAGCTTTAATCTTTTTTAATCAGTCTGTTTTCTAGGAATCATCCTGCCCTAATGACCCATTTGAAGCTTCACATTTTTTTTAAGTTCCCTGTACCCCATCTTCCTCACCCTGTCCTCACCCTTGTTTTTTCTGCTGTGGTTAGTGGTATAGGTGACAGGACAATTTTAAAAAGACACTCCAGTTCACCATGAAGTCCTATCTTTCCCTTTGGTTCCCCCCAAAATCCCAGGATTTTGGATGACCAAGTTAAATGTGATAGATATCTATGTTCATATTCCCGTAGCTTCAGGGTCATACTGTTTTCTTCAGTTTGTCCACAAATGCTGTGTCTCTAAGTTCCACATACTGCCATTTGGTTAGATTTCAGCCCCTTGCATGTCCTATCAAGTGATTTGATCACTTGCTTGTTGTATTAACTCACTATATCTTTAGACTCGTCATGGATGACTTTGCCCATGCTTGCCCTTTCCCTGGCCAAATCCATCTCTTGCAACTAATAACTTATTTTAGAAGCTGTTTGGAATTATGAATTTAGTGACTGTGTGTTTGTCTCATCCCAAACAAGTTCTAGCTACAGAGTGGTCCCCTACACATAGATGCATATGAAATTCCTTGGAATGAGAAACTACCTTCCTTATGGTCTTCTATTCCACACTTATCAGCTCTGAAGTGGATGTAGTTGGAGAAAAACCTTCTAACCCTTACACAATATCTTATTCATTTAGGAATTCTCTTCAGCTCCCTTCTCTGCTTGGGCTCAGGGATATGGAGAGAGCGTTCACAAAGGCAGTACATTCATCTTCTCTCAAAAAGGTTCCTTGGAAGTTCTCATTCCCTTTGATTGGGCACACTTGCAATGTTTACCACAATCCCTTGAATCATTCTGCCACCTTTCTAGCTGGGATCAGGGCTAACCTTGCATGGTGGCTAGACAGGAAATGGTCACATTGGGGGTTACCATTTCTTTGTCTTGTCCTAATGCTCACCTGTTCACAGGTACTTCCATAGTAGATTTGGGTGCTTTCCTTAAATCCAGGGAGATTTGGAGGCATTGGTCTGTTGTGGAAAATACGTTCCATATCAATTTCCTCAAACCTTTGGCTTTTTGTCAAACTGTGTCTCATTTTCTCCTATCCTACAGGGGGGATGGATGAGCATAGTTCATTCGACATGTTCACTTTCATCAGTTATATCTCCAACCAAGAGGAACTGAGCACTTGTCTCTATACTTTCAGACATTCAACTTTCACAAAAATTCACTTGCAAAAATATTCCAGCACATTTTCATAAACAAATATTATTGCTTGTCACCTTCAAGAATTCTTTACAAGTTTTGAGAACTGGCAGGACTTGCGCAATACACAGTAAAGAATGTACGTCACATGCAAGAAAAGAAAACTATGCAGAAATAGACATAGGCACTGAAATAAATGTACAACAGTATATCCATTATACCTCCCTCCCTAGAGAATTAATACTTGACATTAGACAATTTTTAACCAAGATTATATGCACATAACTCACATATATATACATTGCAACCAATACATTATATATAATACATTTTCAAAGAATTATGCAATTTCAAAAATCATGACTATATAACAGAATGAATACAAATAACCTTATGATAATAAAATTACACAGCATGTGAAAGTGCTTAAACATAAATGTTATCTTTTTTTGGTTTATTGAAATTAGTAATCACACTACTTAGGTGTTCTTTGAAAAGCTAGGATAGGTTTTAAAGGAGTAACAGAAATTTTCTTGCTATGTTTTTGAGCCAACTGACCTATATTACAAGTTTTACAAATGTGAGAAATATCTTACTGATCTTTGTCCAAGAGAAATGTCTCATACTTTTGCCATATGTTTTGTTCACAATTAAATAACCTCCAATGGTAAATTCAAGACCAACTTTCAATATTTCAGGATGATATGCTTCTGGAACAACAATTTGTTAAACTACAGCCCTGTTCTCTGAATCTGGCATATTTGGTGATTTGCATGGCACAGTATGATTAGTCAAGGGTAACCACATATTATAAACACATTCTGAAATAGCATGAAAATAAGGGGATATAACAGACTAGGGTGCTATTAGTGAAAAGTATTTTAGTAATGGTTAGAAGGGAAATCAGTGGTGAGGGGAGGTAAATACCTATTGGAAATGCATTTTCATTGTAGGAAAATGTTAACATCAATGATACCTTTGCTGGTTTCACTTCTACTGAACACATATATTTTCTTTGAACATGTAAACTCCATTCACCCAAACTTTACATTCACCATTAAACAGGAAAATAACAAACAGCTATATATGTGTAAAATGGCTGGTATGGGTTGAGAAATTTTTTTATGTAGAGGAGCAAATGTTTCGACCTCCTTTGGTCATCATCAGGTTCACAAAGGTTCTCAACCCATACCACCCATTTTTACATGTATATTTTTCTCTACAAGTGGGTTTTCTCATCGTAACGGAACAAACAGTTATCTTTTCTTAACCTTGACACTGTCAAATTTGACACAGCTCATGAAGTAAATTAAATGAAAACTCACTTGCATGACAATTCTGCCCATGAATCCAAACAAGAAAGACAATATTCACAAAACCTTGTAGAAATAGCTTCAAGACTTTTCTTAACTAAAAATATAAATGAAAAAATTAATTTTATAAATCATTTCGTCATTTATATTAACACATTAATCAAAATTTCAATTACTTGAAATTCACATAAAAACTTGGCCCGAAACTAAAATCACTACTCACTAAAATTTATATAGAATCTCACAATACCAGTAACTGTCAAGAATTCCACATCAAAGATATACCAAACATTATAAAAATGCTTTCCATGTTTATCAACATTGCAACTAAAATGAAACATGACATTTCTATGTAAAAATGGTAGAATTTTAAACAAATAACCAAATATTAACAAACATAAAATAAAGGATGTTATGTAAAGTAAACAAAACAGCATTTCCTTAAACCAACACTATGGGGTACCAAGATACCTTTGCTAAGCTGTTAAAGCAATCTCTAGGCATTATATATTCATGTATCTCTGTAAACTACTTTTACATGATGATGACATAATCTCTAATATTTCCAAACTTTGTTTTCTGGAGAGTGAGTTCCTCCTCATCAAGTTTTCCACATTTGATTAATATCTCCAGTTAATGAAGTTGACTAATTTACAGCAGATAATTCTTGTTTAATTTTTTTTAGAATTTGCATTTTTGAAATTTTAAACTAAAGTATCATTATTCCTTATCTCAGCCCTCAACAAAATATTTTCAAATCTTAGAGCCAGGTGTGCCTAACCTAACTTCACTAATTTTTGTAACTGGAAATTGAAGCTACACTAGTGCCTCATTTATTTGTGCCTCTGTTATTTATCTGTGTTTTTTTCTTTTCCCAAACTTGTCTCAAAATAATTGTGCTATTAAAATTCTAGACAATAATATATATGAGTTGGAGAAATTATTGCTCAGAAATTGATTGTTGTTGCATTCAAATTGTACATCAACCAGTCCAGGCCCAGCCTTGCTTCTGTAATTTTTAGCTGTTGTGATGGGGATACAAAACATTTGTATTTTCGTTAACTTTATATGATTAGTGATTGAAAATATAGTATACAAGAACATACAAAATACACATTAAGATTTATTGAAGATTTGACTCAATTTCACTTGCATTTGCTCTTCTGTGCTGCATGACAGGTGTTCTTTTATCACAAATGCATATAGAGATTTTGTTACATTGTCCTCTTCCCTAAGATAATTGTATCTTCAGTCTGTTTTAACAAAGGTTTTTGTAATAATTCTAAATCATTTATTTATGTGAATTTCTTACGCATTTTTCATAGTTGTTGGTAGGGTATGAATGCACTTCTGTTTCTATAACAAAAAAAAAGAAGCTAAATGCAGGAGCTATTTATGCCTATGGTAGTGATTAAATTTACATATAAGAGGAACTGACAACCAAAATAGAAAGTTTATTACAGGAGAAAAAGTGGAATTGAATTCAGGTAACCCATTATATCAAAATCCTCTTTTCTCATCAGTGATCTAAAATAATCTGTTTTATATTTTATACTAGTAGTACTACAGTAATAACAGTTCAATTTAGCAATAAATCTACTTTTGTACTTTGTTCCAACACATTTCTCTACATCATTCTTTCTCTTACCACTGTATAGTCTTAATTTAAATCTATCCTTGCAATTGAGTCAATAGTCCTTCCAAATAAGCTGTCTTCTATTATGATTCTATTCTTTGAATATATTTTTCAATATCCATTTACTTTATAAATAGCTTCTCTGACTTTCCTTTCCCTACATTATTAGTTCCTATGTGCACTGAAAAGGCTGCTTCAGAAATGCTCTCTACCTCTGCACTGCTAAAAATTATTATCTTGCATGCATACCATGAAATTTCTTGTACATGCCACAAGCATATTGTCACTTATACATGTGTCTACGTGTGTTGTGAGGAACAGTAGTGTACAAACAAATTCACTGTTAATTGTCTCGCTTTTGCTCATCAGCTGGTTGGTTCCTTTCAGTCTGTTTCTTTTCCAGTGTGGTCCTGGGTGATTTACTTTGGTTTCTGTGGAACACATCTCACTTGTAGCTGATTTTGGTCAGATTTTACACCTTCAGCCTTTGCTTATTGCTCTTAACTCCCTGCTGAAGAACAGGTATTTCCTTCTTTTGTCATTGCAATGCTCATGAATTTTTTTTACCATTATATCGTAATACATTTTGCTGTTTGATTTTGTGTGCTTCTTGTAACCCAGTTCTGCAAAATCCTACCTCCGACATTTTGTCCTCTTTGGCTTTGTGACTTGTTTGCTTTGACCTCAAATGTTGGCACTTTTATATTTCTTGATCCCCATTCTCTTGTGTGTTGTTTTTTTTCTGCTTGAAGTATGCCTCTTTTTTTTTTTTTTTCCTAGTTACCTTTTCAGTTTATCCATCTTTATTCTATTCCTTTGCTTTGTCTTTGCTCTTCTCTTTGTCTCCAACAGCTTTAATAGGGTTGGGACACCTATGATTTCCATTTCTTCCTCTCATATTTCTATTTTGACCTTTTTTTTTTATTTGTTGGATGCCCTCATCTCTTATATCTGGGACCTTCATCTTGTTCATTTGCTTACAGACTTGGTCTTTGGGGGTGTTTTTTCTTAACTCTTTGGAATTCTGTGCTTAGGCTTCTTATCTACAGTCTACTGTTGTTTCAGTGCTTTTCCAACTCACCACTCTTCTGTCTGCCATTTGTCCTGAGGAGTCATGTCAGGCAAGCACTCTCTCATTCCTTGTTTTATCATTTGCTTGTTTCTCCTCTTTTGCACAGCTAGCCATTGTGATTTATGTCATTAACTGCTTTAGAACTGATCTATGGCTCTTCTGTCTTTTTATTTCTCCAACAACCCTGAGGTTCTGCATCATTTCTCTTTCCTCTTTCACATTCCACCTCATTTTTCTCATCCTCCTCTTTTCAGTCTTCTTTTCATTGATCCTGTAGCAAGCACTATAGAAGCTGTCTGTCACTCAAGGCTTTTATTCTCATATTTTTCCATTTGAGGATTTGGCACCCTATCATGGACTTGCCATCTGCAAGTCACTTTCTCATTGTTCTTCCATTCTGATCGAATGAATTTTGTAGTCTACATTAAACCCGTGTTTAACTAAGGTAGATATTTCAAATGCCTTCCTTCATTTCCAGTATTTATGGTTGTTTGACTTTTCCTGGCCTCATATTTAAAGGAATTGGTGATTTCTACCTTCACTTATCTTTGGGAGGCATCTTGCATGGGTTAACTTGTCTAACTTCCAAGTACATTTTGCTCCCACTCAGTTTTTTGCCACATTAGATTTTCTTCACTTCCTAAGTAGAGTAGACTTAACCATCTCCCTTGCATATTTGCAGGATGAATATTTTGTTATACAAGGTACTTCTCTCTTGCATTTAGAGTCTCCAGAGAAGTGTTCTCTGTATACCAGCTTTCTGGAAATAACTGGGATTTATCTGGCCTGCCCATTTTCAGTTGCATTTGTCTTTTCTTGTGATGATTCACTCAGATAACTTCATTTTTGTTATTTCAATCAACCTTCAGGAAGCCACCCTCTCTCAGGACCAGTGCTTTCTTGTTCTAGACTTTCCTTTGTAGGCCAACATTCATTGTATTTCAGTTGCAACATGTCATGATTTTGGGATTTTAATCCTATGGTAGATCACTCGCTTTGAAATCCCACCCAGAGAGTGGTCATTTTATTGTACTTGTTTCCATTTGTGAACCCTTCAGATTGATGTTTTTGTGACTCCCATTTCAGTCCATTTTTCATGTAAGTGTCATACCTTCATTTTCATACATGAGATTCTTCCCACAATGTTGCTCACTGTTTGTTTTTTCATAGACCTTCTACTTTCACCATCAGTCAACAGAAATTAGCTGTCTGCTGCCACTGATCTGTCCACCACTCTCTTCAGCTGTGTAATTCTACCCTTGCACACATTACTTTCTTCTGGCTTTTCTACAAAGGCCTGTATGTCTTGACCTTTGCATGTTTTTAGCAGTATTGTCTATGGTTTCCCCCTCCCTTTCCAAACAGTAATTTCTTCCTTTCATCAGTTCTCACAGATATATTTAAGGCTTTCTATGACCATTCCTCTCTTCTTTGTATGGTCCTTCTTCCTGATTGGAACCTTCATGTTGATCTGGAACTTTGGCCTCCTGCTCCTTTCATCATTATCTCTCAAACTGTATTTCATTCTTCTTGCTTGTGGCCTTCATTGTTCAAACAATTATTCCTTAAATGCCATTTAGTTTTTGTCATAGGGACTGGTTTATGTTATTTCTTAGCTGCTCCTTTATTCTAAACATTGGGCTGCTTTGGGGTCATCAGATATTGTCTTTTACCTCTGTTTCCTCATATATGCTCATTCCAATCCCAATTATCTTTTGTGTTCTATACAGGCTATTTGTTGCTATATTGCTTCTACTGCCCTTTTACTTCTAATGTGGCAAGAAACTGAGTGGGAGCAAAATGTACTTGCATATTCTTCTTTGAATGAGTCTCACTGTATACCTTTTTATGTCTCTTCCCAACACAGCTGATGTATCACAGCCTCTTTTACCTTTGGAGATATAACAGACTGGTGTATAGAGTACACCCAAGACATTCATGTTGCATTAATTGCATCATTGAGCTGTTTCATGTGCTTTAAATTTTGTCTTATTCCAGTCTACCCAGAGGCTCTAGTATACTGAGTTTTGCCTGTTATGCTTCACAGTTATCTGTGTAATTTATTTATTTAATTTGTGACATCTCCATGTATTTACCATTAGTTTTATATATATTCTAATCGCAAGTTCTTTAACTGAAACAAGGAAAAAATAAAAAAATGAAAACAAAACAAACAGGAGGAGGCAATATTGATCAGATTTTGTATGAAGAACTATACTCTGTTTTCCTTTTGCCTAGTGCCTTTAGAACCCAACAAGTGGCCAGCATTGCCTTAAAATCTGGAATTAAATGGGAGAGCAAAAAGTGTTAAACCTTTCTTTCCCTTCTGTATAAAAAGCAGTATATTTTGCTGAAACAAGTACAGACAGTTCCAGGTGTGATTCTGCCCTGGTTGGGGACCCAATTCTAAATTGTCTCTGATTAAAGTGGTCTATGCTAATCCTCTGGTATTATCTCCAGTCTTTTCCTCACCCCCCCCTTCCTGTTTTAAGCCTCTGGAGATGTTGATTTGGAGAGTTTTCTGTGTGAGTAATTCCTCCTGAGTAAGAAACTGGTTGGGTCCACACTTTGTTTGTTATGTAGAGTTTGGGAGTGTAGTACAAGAAACCCCATTACAGTATCTTCCAAAGAGTTTCTGATGGATATATTCAGCTTATTAGAACTTGTATTTGTCTTGGGATGCAAGTTAGAACTCCTCTCTCCACTTGTCATTATGATATCTCACGCAAGTATTTCACAAAGACAGAATTGCCTAGAGCCATTGCCACATATTACACTCTAACACTCCACTCACATTTATGATATATTATCCTTTGTTATGGTGTGAATGCCTTTTACAAGCTGACAAAGCAGGAATATAATCAGTTATTCTTGCCATAAATATACCATTGATACTGAATTTACTCTATGTAATTTATTGTGAATCTCTATAATGTTCACAAAGTATCCCATTCAATAAATAATAAACTTAGCAAAGGCTATTCCCTGATTGAGAAGGATGCATTCTCCTACCAGATACAGCTCCACTATGTGACCCCTGGTTTCATGAAAGTCATGTACTACTGGCTTTCCCTTTCTGTCACTTTTTCAGAAAAAAAACAAAACATCTTTTTAATGGCACTGCACTGTCCCCTCCATTTTCAGTGTGGAATTCTATTTCTTAGTGGTGTAGAGGCAGGTAGCATTTCTGAAGTTAACATTTTCTTTGTATTTGATGTATGAACAGTGTAAACATTTTTCCTATGGCTGACTGAATATAACTGTCTGTTTGTTAATTGGATTTATACTTGTATGACATCTGGTTACAAATTTAGGCCATAGATAGTTTATAATTGCTTCAGAATTAAATAAGTCTCCTAAATCTGTTTAAATAATCTTATACTTCTCTGAGTTAGAATGGTAATTTTGACCAAATACCAAATTCTTTAAATAGAGAATTTATTTTGCAAAATAAACCTAATTTTCTTGGAACTAATTTTAAAGTAAGTTTTCTTTTTTTCTCAGTAGTATGCAGTTGGAGATCTTATTTGCTCAAACAAGAAGTATAAGGATAAACTTTGTCTTTATGATAACATTTTTTATGGCTTCTTGAAAATTTTTTACAACTAATTTGTCAAAAGTTCATAATGATATCATAATGTAATTCCTGAAAAAAAAAAGTTTTATAATAATAGATTTAATTAAAGGTTGATCTTATATCTAGTATATTATTTTTCTTCCAAAGTTTTTATGATTAAGTTTTTTTCTTTTCCAGTTGTGATATCTGTAGTAAAATACTCATTACATAAGGCTCATTGCGTTCATTTACAGGTTTATTTAATCAGCTTAAGGTTTAACATGACAGTGAATTCTGTGACAAATAAACACCATAATAGTCTTAATGCTGATAGCTGTAAATTTTTTATTATTTTGTTCATTTATTTCCAAGTTTCACTTGTTCTTACCTTTTCTTAAAATTTTTTGCTTTTACCTTATTGAAAAGCCTCTTTTGTAACATACTTTAGTGCTATACCCTTTCTGACAATGTAATTATTATTGTTTTAATAGAACACTTACTGTCTGCAAGAGATATAAATAAATGATAAAGCATTTAATTGTCAGATTCCACTTTTTTAATTGTTTATTAGTAATTCATCATATATAAACCTTCTGTAGATCTTTGCTTTTGTTTCAGCACAACAATTATTGTTTGTTTTTTTATGTTTAAAAGTGCATTTTTACTTCATAAATTTTAATAGCTTGTTAAAACAGTAAATCTGTGGAAAGATTTTCTATATATATAGTCATCTGTTCAGTGATGAATTCTGGTAGTTCACAGGTTTCATTAATAAAACATTCATTATATTTATGAAAGAGATCAGAAATATATTTGTAAAATTTCGCAAAGGCATGAAAATCCTTACAAAAAATTTAGTATATTTTATTGAGAAATTTTGCCCTTAAATACTAACTTACTGACACTTGGATAACACTTCATTCTATTTGACTTTTTTCTCCTTCATTTCCAACTTAACAATGAATGATATCATTCCAAACCTATGTTATTCCTTATAATTTGGTCAGAATTGGGATTCTTGGTTACATGAAGTAATGCCACTTTGTGTTTATAAAAATGTCCTCTAACCCATATTGAAATGAAACAGCTGTTCTGTTATAATTGCTAGACGACAATGGAAAAATATCTACACGTATGTATGTATAATGCTGAACTAGTGTTGATTCTTACCTCCACGTCAAAATGTCTCCAAAACATTTTCAGATAAATTTTGAAAGAATTAACACTTTTTTATGATTTACATGATGAAACCTATTGGCAATTTATATATTTCTCTAAAATATCTTTATGTATTGAATAGATAACTTTAATTGGTCTTCTCACAGTTTCAGTTTATCATACCCTATCTTCCAAAGTCCTTTCACTCCCAAGAAGAGTAGTACACCCCAGTTACTTTTACCATCAGGAAAAGATGATAATTTTTCATGGACATCTTCATTGGCCACACCACCTGGATGCTTTCAATGCCTTCCAGGAGATACTGGTATGTATAACATAGTTTTTTTTTCATGGTAATGAGAAACTCACTTTAAGTAAAAAATATTTTCTCAAGACAGCTAGTATGTGTATTAACTTGAAGATGACCAAAGATGGTTGAAACGTTGTTCTGTACTTTATTTTAATTAACATTTTAATACCTATACTAGCTGTCTTGAGAATAGATTTTTTTTCTTAGAATTTTATTAGTTTTATAAATAGTATATACAAATGTGATGCATTTTCAAATAAAAATTTGCAACAGTTAAACACTTAAGTGCTATGTTCTCTATAAATAAGTTCATTTGCATTGCTTTGGAACAACTCATAACAATTGGTATTGTTTCTATACGATTTTAATGTGATTTTTTAAAAAAAGGTATTGGTAAGGTTAAAATCAAGATGCAGTTTTTTGATAAAATGTGTAGTACTAGCAACATAACATTTATGCATGTACTCATTTTCTGTTTTTGATAATACAGATAAAGAAATTGTATAATCAAATACTTAAATGTGATAGACATACAAAAAATAAATGCTTGTATGTTGTTTTTTAAATGTTTTTCATATCTGTTATAAATGAATTCTTATAATAGAAAAAAATCTATTATTCTCAATATTTTTTCTACAAGTTGGCAAAGAAATGATGTTTAACTTGTATTAACTTTGTATTGTAATACAAATTTTCTTTATGCCACTTTTGCCATAATTGTAAGACATGTAATGTATTTTGCATAGGATTTCTTTGTGTTTCTGTTTTTGTGCTTCTGATTCTAAATTCTGCATTCTCATAATAAGGTTTCTCTAGGCTTTTTGATTATTTCTTAACAATGAATGTGGCAAAGAATTATTTTCTTCCAGTTTTATTTTTCACTGCTAGAAATTGCACCCTCCTCAAATTTCTGTTATTATGCATGAATCTGTGTTCTTTTAAAGTGTGCATTTTTGTGTTCTACTAATGTTATTTTGGCCTTGTATGCTTTGGTAATGGACATGGATGCTTTCAGTTAGTACTGATCAAAATAGTATGTGTATGTATATCCACCATTTCATCTCTTCTGTGAGTTTTGTTTGAATGAAAATAAAATTGCCACAGTTTGACTACTTTTTGTTACTTTACTATGATCATTTAAACCTTGGTTTAAAGTTTTTTTTCATTTCTTAATACTGAACATTGTTTTGCTTCCACCCTGGTACTTTCTATGCTAAGAAGAATCTTGTTTGCATGAAATTTAATAAATTGCTGTAAATAAGACCTTTTCAAAAATGGCTGCATCCTCTTGCACAATTTTAATTCTTGGTAAATTGCTGCAAATTATACTTAACATTTAAAGTATGAATAAAATGGACATTAGTGAAGAAGAGATGCTAACTTTTAATTCAATAAAAGTTTTTTTTTAGTTATGGAGAAAAGTATGCCCCTTTTTTACTTTATAAGATATCACATTTCACTTTTTTCTGTCTTTTACTGTTTTTTTATGCTTATTTATTGCTGGTACATGTTTTTTTCTACCTATTTATGATTCCTTGTGCCATTACACTATTCTTTAAAAATTTGTCTTCTTCTTTGTGTTTTACCCAATCAATAAAAACTTTTCTAACCAATACAGAAGCTGAAATTTTAACAAAAAAAGGCAGAATTTTGTACACTATGACAAAATATTTTTTGATGAATTCACTTTGTATTTTTCAACAAAATAATATTCCAATATGGTATTAACCTTTACTCAAAAGATTAAATATACTTGTTTGGTGCTGACCTCTATCTGTAAAGCTTTCTCTTTATACATGCCACAAATCGTCCTCTCTCTCCACCTTTTGGAATTGGAAGATTCCAACATGTGTCTCATCACATTATCATGTCACTGTTGATCAGTAGGAGCATGACATGCTCATGTGATACATGTGGCCCCTCTACACTACTATTCAAACCCTCACTTCTTGTTTAGCAGTACTTAAATGCAGATGTCTTTATTTTGTTTCAGTGCTGACTTAAAGTAGTTTAATGTCATTTAACTTACACTTTATTTTTTTACTTTCCAGCATTTTTACTTCAATTATGAAAGCATTTCTTTACCCATGTTTTGCTACCAAATCATTTGCTTGTTTGAATGATTTCAAGCATTAATTCTGAAGTTTGTATTAGCACTTCAAGTCTTTGTAGTTTGTTTGAAATCTTATTTATTTGTGAAAAGTTTGAACATTATTTGTACAACCTTTATTTTACTCCTACTTGCCCCCTCTTCCTCTTGTGCCTTTCATTTATGACCAGACTGACAAGGATTTTAATTGTTTTCCTCTTCTGGAGTTCACTGTACCTTCCCATATCCTGCCAGATAATTATGTTTGGCTCTCATCAGCTTTTCTGGATTGTATTTTTCAGGCATGTGATATTTTGTCTATTGCTATTAAATATTATAACCTATATCCATCTCTTTCACATCATTCTACACATCAACCATATTTGGTATTCTCCTGTCCTGTGATATGCAGGTTTGTGTTGTGGACTTTGCCTCCCTTATGTGTGATGGCATTAGTATCACTATTATTGATTTTGCTCTACATTCACATCATTGTTTCACCATGTCAATTTTAGCTCTAGTGCCTGTCTTCAATCCATCTCCTGTCAGGGGCTCTTTACTGGATCCCTGAGAGGTTTTTTGTGGACATTCTTTTCTGCTTAATTTTCACATTGGCCTGTTTGTCATCTTCAGCTCTTGCTCTGCAAATGTGGTATCTTTGTTATAATGGACACATTTTCCAAGCTCCTTATCATTAGGTCATTAGATTTGTTCATTGATGCATCCCTTCAGGGCAGGGGTGCATGGCTCAGGGTATTTGGCCCATGATGAAACATTTTCTTCCTATGAACTTTCTCAAACTCCTTGCTGTTCACTGGGCTTTGGATCACTTCTTTCTTTTTCCAGGAATTGGTATTCAAGATTCACTTTGATGACACTTGTATCTCCCCTCAGAATGCATCCAATCAATGCAACTGTATTTCTCTTTTTAGATCTTCTTGTTAGACCCACAGTCATCACTTTCGTTTGATGGTGTGTCTTGTATCTGGTTTTATTCCCCTGGTGGCAGATCATCTTTCCTGTCTAGCACAGGCTTACCCAACAGAGTGGGCCTTTCGTACCCTTAGTTTTGGTGGCTTTGCAATTGGTGATGTATCCCTCATATCAATGCATTTATCACCTTCCTCATTCAACAGATACCTTTGTTTTGGTCTCCTGTTCCCCATCCTTGGGGTATGGCTGGCTTTATTTAGGTCTGTTTGAAACAGTTTCCTCCAGAAATACTCCTATTTCATTACTTGTTTGAGTAGTTTCCTTTATGCATACCACTCTGAGCATGGCCACTCTGATTGCTCCTAACTCATTCTCTCAACTATAGTTTCTTTGCTTACTCCATTAAGGTTCTTCCCCCTCCCTCTCCCATTATTCACTGACTTCTTTTGTTGACCACAGTCACTGGTTCTGCCTCCTTAACTTCAGGTTCTCCATCTTCATACATGGCTTTTATCTGGTTCTTATCCTCTCCTTATGTTGGGTGCTGTTTCCTTTAGCTCATTCCCTTCTTTTTTTGTTACCACAGGGTCTTTCCTTACCCTCTCCTTACCCTTTTATTTCATTCTTTCCAGATATGTTGGCCATCTCTGCATCCAGTAATTCCAGGTTTGGACATTATTTCCTTCCCCTCTTGACCTGTGGGTGATGTTAGTCACATATATGCATTATAACTATCCCTTACACACTGTACTACCTTACATGTCTTCTCATTTCTACAGATCTTTCCTTTTTTTCAGGTGACCTCAGCAGCTCATGATGACAACTCCTTCATTTTGCTCATTTTTTTATACTCTTTCTCATTTTATCCTCATTCTGATCCAGATAGAGTTATATGCCTGCTGCATGCCCTTTATTATTATATTGCCCACACAGTTTCCTTCAATGCTTCCCATTCACAGGATCTTTCTCCTTTTACCCTTATCAGCTGGATTGATCATTTCCTCCTGTTGGCTTATTTCTCTTGTTCCCTTCCCATCTTCTACTATTCTGTTTTACCTCAAGAGGTTCTGCAATTAGGCATGTTAACCATCATGTCAATATTCATATCCCATTATCTCCAATGTATTGTAGTTTATCCATTCTTTGGGTATTGCCTATGCCTGTTCTGCTGTTGTAGATGCAACATGACTATTACTGGTGTTAATCCATCCTGTTAAAGGTGAACATATGTTTCTGAGACCATTTATTCTTTCACTGTTGTTGATCTGTCTCCAAATTGGATGACATGACATCCATACACTGTTCATTTACACAGATTGTTACACATTCCATAATGCCTGGAGTTGAGCTATTGCACGTGCAGTTCACCCCTTTTATTTGGTGTCCTATCTTCACAGGATGTTGATTCCCTGTAGAGGAGGTCTTAGATTATATGGAACCTATCCACTTAAATCCTTGTACAAGTTTAATCCATCCTTTCAATGCTGATTGGCCAGTCCTGAATTGCCATAAGTTGTTGATCCTTGTATACTTTCCAGATATTGGTGCAAATCTTAATTCTCACTTCTTGGGCTGGAGGTGAAGACAGTATGATCTTTATCCTCCCCTTTTGGGATGTTGGTTCTGCAAAGAGGAGGTTTTGGATGCAGCTAACCTATCAAGTATGGTCCAACACATTCCAGCCACTCATGTTTTTCTAATTATTTACAAAGGTGAAGAGTATACCTGGCTCAGAATTGGTTTGGTGCTCCCCATCTGTTCTCTTGATCTCTCTCTGTCTCTCATGAACAATGGTATCCTTCAAACTCTTTCAGGAATGCTTCTGTTCCTTCCTTGCACTGAGTCCTCCTAATCCTCAGTGTGGGATGTTAGTTAATCTTGTAAGAAGAGGTAGGTATGATATCAAAAGCTATAACTTTCCTACACTGAAAATGTATTTTGGACAGGTATTTATCTCCTATCACATTTCCCACCCTTCGTCTTCACTTTTTCCTGTGCTTGCTTCTTCTGCTAAACTTTTGAAGTAAGGGTTCAATAGTGAGAAGAAGAAGGAGCCACATGCATTGTGTGAGCATGTTGTGCTTCTGTTGGTTAATTAGTGACTTGTGATTTGCATGAGACACATTGGATTCTTCCAGTTTCAATGGGGGGAGTGGGAGGCTTCTGGCATGAATTAAGGAAAGGGTTTGCATATGGAGGGCAGCACTGAATAAAAATGGCCAATCTTGTGTGAGGAGGTAAGTACCTATTGAAAATACATTATAAGTGTTGGCAAATTATAACTTATAGGATTAAGTTGTACCTATGTGCCACTATTGGTTTTATTATATTATGAGAAGCCAAAAATAAAAATAATAGGACATATTACAAAACACAAAATTATATAACCAAACAATTACATTTCAACATTTGGAAATGGTAATGTTTTAGATTTGTCATGGATACATTCTGTACCTCTGACTTAAAATGTTATAAGGTGTAAATATTGTGCAACTGTTTGTCACTTGGCAAACACAGTTAAACTAATATACGTGTCAATATAAGTACAATGTACATAATAACTAAACCTTTACTTTGTCTGTCATATACAGCCTGAATGATTTTTATTGTTGGGTGAAAGTTCTTACTGTTACTGGATGTTGCAGTTAAATTATTGTTGAAATATTACTATACAACTGATTGTTGATTTACCAATTCTTTTGAATGATATGTATGTTAATTCAAGAAATTAATGTCTCATTCTAAACTTTATTAAAATCTACAAATAATGTTAAATTTGTACCCTGTTTCTGATTTTTAGTGAAATAAATAAAATTAGTGAACAATTATACTTGAACTGAATCAAATGCGATACAGAAGTATACCACACACTTTCTGCTATCATTATTAATTTAATGTTATTCAAAATTTATCAGTTATTTCTGTGTATGTGTAATTTTTACATAACAAATGGTCCAGAAAGTAATTAAATTGATGTCACTTCATCTGCCTTTGTTTCTTGTCATTCTGTTGAAGTCATACCAGTGCAGTCTGTATGATGAATGAAAGTAATGATGCACATTTTGAAAGACTGTAGGCAGCAGTGTTTTCAGTAGAAGGCTAGGTGATATCTCAGGTTATGTTTTGCTGTTTGCATGGATGAAAATGATTAGTCAAGTGGGTAGTGCTAGTCACTTCCAGCAGTGGTGTTAAATTTAAACAGTCTGGTAGATTACATCAGCCTGATATAGATGGAGAGAATAGTTTCCCCATTACAATGTTCCATCATCCAAAGCAAATACATATACTCTGTTGTGCACTCTGTTATAATATAGTTCTTTTGTATTTTACATTATGCCTAATTTCTTTATTTTATTCACATAAATTTAGTTACTCAAATAATTCATTAAATATACCTTGTTGAATCTCCTGTTAATTTGCAGACCTATTCTATTACTCAAAGGAAAATCAGTATGACCTGAATATACCATGCAAGCCTAGTTGTTGTCAAGCAGTTTTCTAACATAAATACCATCTAAATGATTGCTATTTGCCATATCTTAACCAGTCTGAAGAGTCCTTATGTTGATTGGGTAAGAGGTTTCTTTGGCACTGAATATAGCAAATAGTATGGTTGACAAATCAATTTACAATTTTGTTTGCCTTCACTCCAATTGCTAATAGTTGACACTGTAGTCACTTAATTTTCTCCAGTATAAAGTAAACTAGTTTGCTGGATTTCCAGTTTTTCTGAGTAATGAAGAGGTTAATTCAAGAAAAGAAATTAAAGTAAATGGTATTAAAATAAATGATATAATGTTAAAAAATTGATACACTAATTCTGGTATATTCTAACATAAATAAATTTATTAAAAAGTTACATTTCCACTCAGTTTGAACTTTGAACAGTTGTTGTAAAATATTTTCCTATATTAATACCTTATGTTGTCCCAGACTGAGGAAACATGATATTATATAGGAAGAACAACAATGTAATTTTTTTCAGAATGCAGATGCCAACAAAATTATTGTCACTCTCACTGCAAAACAAAGGATATCCCTGGGGCATCATATGGCTTGGCATTTGAATAGATCACTTTCTTTATAGTATGCTCTATATTGCAGCAATTCTTCTTCCAAGAAAGTATATATATATGTTGCCTTGTTTGAATGAATTAGTCTGTGAATAACTGTAAAGTCAGAAACTCAGTAACTACCCTGACCAGCTTTTTATAATAAGAACACATGCTCACTATACACAGATTTTGAAAATATTCATACATACTAAAGGAGTAGTGTAAGAATGATATAATATGCTTGCATATCACAACATATTAATTTTATATATTCTTTTTTACTTTCACTCATAAGGTTTTACTAGCAATTACTAGTGTTGTTTCCTGTCATTAATACTGCCACTGTTTGACTAACTCTGGGATCAAGAAAAGTTACCTTCCTTGTTCTCCAGTTGTTCTGAACAATGGACAGTTTAATTTGAGAAAATGATACTCAAAGTATGATGTCAGATAAATAAATATTAGAAAATCTATACCCTACTTATGTGTTTTTATATAAATAAGGTGTTAAAATATTCACTTTCACCAACTTAAGTTTGCACTTTAATAGTTGTTATGAAGCAGCTTGCTAGTATAAGTAGCATCTCAGTCAGTATCATGACTTGTCTTGTTGGCTGTTCTAAAGTGTTCTGGTATTGGGCAGTTGATTTTATTGATACTGGTATAGCAGTATTTTAGGCATCTTTATTGTAATGTGAACAACTCCAAATAAAGTTTAAGGTTATTCAAGACAAGGTAAATAAAGCATTTTTTGAAAAATATCTCATATCTGTGAGATTTGATTACTATATTATAATGATTTTATTGTCAACATTAGAAATATTTTAATGCTGATATTAATTTAAAGACTTTTTAATGAGGTTTTCATATTAAACATTAGTAAAAAGATAATGTTTTTGTAATCTAAGTTTTTATTAATTCTTAAAATTGAAAAAATGTAATTGAAAATTTTTGTACATTTTATATAAATTTTAAACTTAAATTGATTGCTTTCCAAAAACATGTTTAGTTGTTTTTTGTTTTATATTTTATGCTGAAGAGTAGCCTGTGATGCCACCAAGTTGTTGAAATAATGAAGAATGTAAGATGTAAATGTACATTTCTCTATTAAAAGTCTTTTATAATATGAACTTACAATAAATGTAAGAAGTTTTAAACTTGTGTGGTTAATTTATATTTTTACAAAGGCAGGTCACCTCTGGTGTTGTGAGGTTGTTACCTTGAGGAATTTGTTATTGCTTGATAATAAAATAGAACAGAAAATTAGGTGTTGAAAGTTAAAGTTGTAATTCATCTACAAAACATGTTAATATGTAACTGCTTGCTGAAGGCATTTCAGAAAACCACTACAAAAAGACATTAGTGTGATTAGTGGTTTCTTAAATCAGTGTTGTCAATTTGCTAATATAAATAGCATCTCAAGTAGTAATTTGTCTGACAGAATGGTGAAGTAATACTTTTAAGGAATTTTGTATCACTTTTAAAGGCTGGTGTCAGCTTGGCTTGTAAGAACTGTGCTCAGATGGAAGGCTAAGCCACTGGTATTCATAAACATGTATTGTGGATGGTCTAGATTTACTGTTTGGTGTTGTGGTGTAGTATAGGACTAAATGTGAGTGTTATTTTAAATACACACCAACCAATAAACAATCCAATCTTGGTAGGTCATTGAATATAGATTTTTTGCCAGAAGGCTGTCTGTACAGAAAGATACTCGGCGATTTACAATATTTATTTATATTATGTTTTAAGTGCAGATTCATAAACTTAACTTTTGCATCTCTACAAAATATCAGATAGAAAGCTTAATAACAATGAAGTTTTCAAGTACCTACCTACGATCATTCCAATGCACTTTTATTATTTATATGGACAGCTTCAAAAGCTGTAAAGGCTTGCATTTCTAGTATTGTATTATGTTTTCATTTAGTCCAGTGGTTCTTAACCTGGGTTCAGTGAGTCAGTCTCAGGCGTTCAGCGGAGGTCAAGACACACACATTGTGTGTGTGTCTGTTCCATGTACCCCACTCGTATGATATCTTTACGTCATGCTCCACTTGGCCATCATTGGCTGCAGCTAATCATGTCATATCACTTGGCCTTAATTCAAGGCAAAGAGAGCCAGGTTCGATGAAAAGGCTACTTTAACTGTTCTTCTCTTTGCACCCATTGAGAAACTGATCCTCACAGCATCGTAAAAAGTTGCATACTTGATCTCAAAGCAGAGCAAACCACACACCATTGGCAAAGCACTATTAAAACCAGCTGCATCAGCTGATGGCAAATATCATACTGGGAAAAGCTGCTGAAAATAAGTTATCCCAAAATCCTCTTTCAAATGACACCATCAGCAGCAGAATAGATGGCATGAGCAATGACATCTTGGCTCAAGTAGTTGCAGATCTGATTTCAAGCCCAGCAAAATTCATTCTTCAACTCGACGAGACCACCAACGTTTCCAATTTAAGCCAGCTTGTTGTATTTGTGTGCTATGTGAAGAATGACGAGATAAAAGATTTTTTATTTTGTAAGCCTCTTACAACAACAACAACTAAGGCAGCCGACGTAAAGAAACTTGTGGATGACTTCATAGACAACAATCTTTTGTGGGATATTGTTTCTGCAGTTTGTTTGGACGGAGCTCCAGTCATGCTGGTACGAAACTCTGGATTTGGTGTGATGGTGAAAGCCGATTCACCACACATCATTGTAATGCACCGTGTTCTGCACAGGCATGCATTGGCAATGAAAACCTTGCCTGACAGAAGTATTAAAAATTGTAGTGGAATGTGTAAACTTTGTGTAAATAGTGCCCTGAAGCACTGCATCTTCAAAGAGCTGTGTAATGAAATGGGCTCTGTACCATTTTAACATTCGGTGGTTATCCGTGTTTTTGCCATGCGTGTGGAATTAGCCCTGTTTTTGTGAGAGCACCAACATTGTCATGCAGATTGCTTCGAAAAATCTGAGTTCATTCTCATTTTGGCGTACATGGCTGATATCTTCAGTGCTCTCAATCATCTCAATCAACAGATGCAGGGCAGTGGAGTCTACATCATCAAAGCAGCTTTTCAAAAAAAGCTCACAAAGTCTCTCGACAGATACTTCCCACCAGAGAGTCATATCCAGCATGGGTGAGACAGCCGTTCATGTTTAGTGTTGCAACAGCAGATGTCAATGATGAATACCTCAACGAAATCATTGAATTTCAGCAGAGCCAGGTTCAACAGCAACTTTTCAGAACAACAACACTCTCAATGTTTTGGTGTCACCAAATCATAACGTACCCTCTTATTGCTAAGAAAGCCCTTGAGATACTCATACCATTTGTTACAACATATCTTTGCAAGCAATCCTTTTCGAGGATGGTAGACATAAAAACGAAAAAAAAGGAACAGACTTTGTTGCGAAAATGATATGAGAGTGGCACTTGCCAAGGTGAAGCCGTGCATTTCTGAACTTGTCTCTGAAAAGTAACAGCAAATGTCACATTTATTTGCAGTAAATATTCACTGAGTTATGTTTTTGTGTGAACTTCATGTTTTGTTGGTTTTGTTCTTTAAACACAGTGATATTGTGTGCAACTGATGCATGGTTCATTTTGTGCACTAATAAAATATCTACTTATGTTTTGAATTTGAAAAATCATATTTTATTTTTCCAATTACGAAGGGTTCAGTGAATGCAAGTACGAAACTTCCGGGGTTCAGTACCTCCAACAAGGTTAAGAACCACTGATCTAATCCATATAGTCCAGTTTGGCTTATTACTTTCCTATGAACAATAATTTCCAAGAGTAAAAATACAAGAAAAAAGATGAAAAAATTATTACAACAGAAATTTTCTTACTTGAACAAGGTGGTTTTTATGAATTGTGTATCCTTGAGGTAGTTGTGACAGTGTGAAGGGGCATATTCAAATTAACTTGAAAGAAATAATTGGCAGATAAGAATGAGAAGATTAATTGATAATTTCCCTAATTGTCAAATCCTTATTAACAGTTGCTTTTTATTAGTCATACTTTTTCAGATATGAATGTAGCTATGGTGGTAAGGTGCTATGTAGTTTGCAATGAGCCATGTGGTGATTATTCATTTTTTGAAGGTCTTACAAGGATAGTTCATTTTATATTTCCCTCATAGTTCAACTTATCATACCCTTCTGAATTTATGTTCACATTCTAGCAAACTAGGCATTCAGTTATTTTCATGGTTCATCTCATCCTATTTTTTTGTAATTGTTACTCTTTTGCCTCATTGAAGTTTACAAGAAATCTTTATTTGCATGTGACTTTCTTCAATTTTTATTTTGATCTTTCTGTTTGCTCTACAGTTAGATGCAAGTTTTTACTATGGATGATATATATCTTTGGGGCCATTTGTTTGCATGTTGAGTAAGTGGGGAGATTGATTAGATACTCAAGTGTTGTAAATAGAAGAGACTGTTTTACTATTACCATGTATAGAAACATTTTTTGTTGTTTTTTTATGTTATGTTCTACTTGTTCTTTATCATATCTTGTAAAGTTGGGTCTGAAAAGGTTTTGTGCATTATTTAATATTTCGTGATTTTTGGATCTCACTTTATAAGATCATTTTCTCTTTACTACTTGTTTTCTTTTGGAATGATGCTGGGAGTACTTTTGCCATGTTTTGGATCATACCAGGTTCCTTGTCACCAGTGATGGAGGAACACCTGATGAAGTGTATAATTCTCATGGTTATCCTATTTTCATGTCTCTCACTAGTCCTGGGGATAGTAATTTTTTTAAGACATTAGACTTGACTCTTTTGTGTCACATTTCTCATTTTGGCTCAAAACATATCTACTCCTTTTTTTCCTAAATAGTGTTATAGCTTTCTTTTCATACAAAACAAGAATAAAATGCAAATAAGTATTTGCCTGTGAAGGGATTTTCCAACATTACTTCATATGTTTGGTGATACCTCTAAGTATGATTACATTTACAAGATCTCCAGTAAAGAGACTGATGTACGTGATTATACATTAGGAAAGTATTCATCACTGAGAAAACACTTTATAGACAAACATGCAGAAACAAGTTTTTAGAGGTGTGATACTCGATGGTGCAATAAAGGTGACGTGAAGTTTAGTTTATTGGCACATAAAAGATATAGGTCTTTGTACATACATAAATAAGTACTATATGCAAATAGTTTAATTTTAAAATCCAGATGCTTAAGGATGATATGTTTGTTTGTATATCTTAAAAGACGACAGTGGTGCCAGATTGAAACAAAAGAAACCTGACAGGAACTTAAAGCATTCGGTAAGTTTTACTTTTATAGTACTTTTTATATCTACATTTATTGTGTTTATAAGTATAGTTAAGTAAACTTTTATTTACCTTAAATTACAGAAACTGATTCAAAAATGTATTAAAACAGTCATTACCAACTGAATACCAACTGTTATGTCCTGGGGTTTATAATAATATAACAAAGGACAGTATTTCTTTCATAGAAATATTCACAATGCTGAAAATCCATGGCATATATTGCTTCCACAACTGTTTATTTCCCATTACTCTTTAGATAAATACTAACATTATGTTTTTTAACAAAGGTACACCTTCTCCATTAAATACATGGTTTACAGTTAAAAAATACAATGTTTAATACCAGTGTTCCCTTTACTTTTCTCAATCCCTGTGTGGAATGAATTTTTTCATGTGCATCAGTATCAAGACAATGTGCAGATTTGGGATACTAGTTTTTTAGAATCATTAGGCTGCTTTGCATTGCTGCCTGTGAGGTATTTGGATTTTAGGCCTATCGACTGCCAGGGTCAATAAGGCCATCAATGTGTTGAGACTCCTCACCATTACTGAGGATATGCATGGTTGGAATAAAGAAGTGTGTGGCACTTGAGTGGTTGGTGTGCAGCCATGCAGCTTAGTGGGAATGCTATGCAATACCTAAATGGTTTTTACACATATATTCTGTTACCTAATTTGAACTTTGGTAAACTCACCTTCTTTTAACACACAGTGAATAACTGAATGTAAGTGTGCTATAAATATATTACTTTATCATGAAGTAAGAGATGAATCATTATTTGTTACAACCAAATTATGTAGTATTTGAAATGTTTAATACACATCTGTAGTATTCACTCTTAAGTTTTCTACAGAGTTATTCCAAATAAACATTCTGATAGTGTCAGTTTATATTTGGCACTCAGTGAATTGAACAGAGCACAAGATGATTGTGGTTTTGTGCTAAGTTAAACAGACCTTTATAATTTTAATTGTTTATATGCAAAATGCTCGATGCTTAGGCTCTTGGTTTTATAATCAACAGCTGCCCTTATGCTAGGTGTTTTTCATCTTTTAAAGTTTACTTAAGAATTATAAAGTGATTATATTTTTATTACCTTTGTAAACTGTAAAATATACTTGTCAAATATTTAACATTTCTTTATCTATATGCGTGGATAATAAGTGTCTAGTGACTTTTGTTTAATATTGTGTTTGGAGAGTAATTGTGTTTAAATTTATTTCAAGTAACAAAAAAGTTGATTCACAAATAGTAATACATGTAGAAAAAAGTCTAATGTATTTTTAAAATGTTTGATACCAATAAAAATATACAGTAGCATATTGTCATGATATTTAATCTAATAGTAATTTACTTCTTGAATTTAGTATTGTTTATTGTTAAAGACTGAGATAAATACAAAACAAGAGTTGTATGTGGGGTAAATGTACATTTCATTTTTAAGGTTTTGTTTTGTATTTAAATTGGTAGTCATTACAACTTCATTTTTTATCATATTGAATTTTTATTAGAATATTTCTATATATATGTTTTGCACATAATTTTCATGTTTAATAATTTTCAATGAATAATTTTGTTTTAAATATTTAACAATGATTTTCATTGGTGCCTTAGTAGATTTGGGCCAAACCTGAATTTTCTAAGCTGAATAAATCTTCTTAGATGCTTTAAGAATTATGGACAAAACATTATTACTAGTAAGGGTTCTTAACTAATGAATTAGAAGTTATAATTATCCAGATTTTGAACATACTAATTCTTTTATATTGTAAATAATGCAATTTTAGGTTCAGTTCCTGAAAAGCTTAAATAGTAATCTTGTACCATATATGTAGTAGAAATGTACATACCAGTAACACACATTTATTACATTTTTATGTAGTTTTTCCCCAGAGAATTATTTGGGTCTCCTAAAAGTACCACTTATGAGAAGCCTAATAATTTTTGTGATGATGGCACAGAATTAGCACAAGTTAAATATTTGTATCTGCAAAATGTTAGTACTGTTAAAAAGGATGAACAAGATGTATATTCACAGCAGGTTTGTAGTTCAACTTTTAAGATCAGTGGTACAGAGGAGAAGCAGACTGAAGTTTTCAGTCTGAAGAATTGTGATGCTGTAGAAAGAGAACAGCAGGCTTATGGTTCAACTCTTAAGATCAATGATACAGAAGAGAAGCATCCCTTAGTTTCAAGACTGAAAGTTGATGAAAGTACTGATAGAACAGTAAATCAAACTCAGCATGGTGTAGAACTAGGTATTAATAAATTCATAAATATTGAAAAAACTTATGATAGACATGTGGCAGAAACACAGCTGCCCAACATAAATTCACATTACAACAATACATCAGAAAAAAATATTCAGCACTCAGATATGAAAGAAGGAATTGCTGAATTTGTATCTGATAAAACTGAAACAGAGAAACCTGAATCTGACAAGCAGTTTCCAGCAACTGTATGGGAACATAATGCTATAGATATAACTGTAAAACCAGTGAGTGATAAATATAGAAGCTGCATTAACACAAGGTCTTCAAAAATATCAGGAGAAAGGGAATTGGAAAGGTCAGTAGGCAGACAAGCTTCAAATATCTACATATTAGAGGGATTAAAGAAATCTCTAGATATTGGTAAGCTTGAAAAAGCTTCAAATGCAGGAATAGAAATACTTAATGTCAAGTATATTTCAAAAACTCCTGTTGAGGTGTGTGAAAGATCTGAGGGTATGAAAACATCACAAATTCCAGTATCTGAAGGAATATCATCTAAACATGTAATGACTTGTGGTAAATTGAAAGAAGAACCATTAGATGGAAGTTACAGAATAGAAAAAGAAAGTTTTTTAGAAAACAAATCTGTTTGTCACAGTTGTGAAAAAATCTCACCCTTTCCTTCATTTGAATGTAACTTTCAGTCAGAGGATTATAAAAGAAAGAAACTGAAAAATGTGACTGGAAAACAGGAAAAGAATATTTTACCAGTGCTTGATAAGAATTTAGGGTTTATGTTTATTTCAACTTTATTTAAGAAAGATATGTTAGGTAATAATGGGGAGGAAGATCATGGATTGCTGCGAAGTATGTGGAAAAAAAAAAGTTATGAAATGTGTATAGGCCTAGAAAATATTTTGAAAAAGAATACAACACCATCTAATTGTTATTCTTGGCAAAATAAAGATGTGTTGATAAATTTTTCAGGGAATGTTTCAAAAATGATTAATGGTCATCTGTTCTACACATCTCAGTTAGCAACATCAGGTTCTTTATCGCCTATTGTAAAAGAAGGATTTTGTCAAGCGTCTGAGGCATCTTTAGACAATACGGAAGAATTCAGGACTGTAGAAGAACAAAAAGTTATAGAAATTTCAGATGCTTATGATAATTTGGAAGTGCTGACTCAAGTAGACAATAATTTTAAGAACTTAAACCAGTCTGGAAGGGATTTTTGTGTTGACTGTCTGTCATTAAATAATAATATGGATGAGTTGATTAAAGATGAAAACCAATTTAATAAGAAAACTTCTGAGAGACTAGTAGATAGAGAAAGCCTTTTATCTTCAAATTTTGTATCAGTTGATAATCAATGTGCTTATCTTTATGTGAAGCCTGAAACCTTCGAAACAAAAGAGCCTGTTGGGAAGGATCTAACCATTCAGGATATTTCTAAAAACCATGAGCCATCTAAACAGAAAAACTCAAGGATATCTAAAATTGATCATATTACTTTCAAAAATGGACAAAGAAGTGACCAGACTGACTTGTATCCATCTAACAATTCTGGGGAGCCATTTTTATATTTAGATCCTATTCAGTATCAACAAGAAAATCAAAAAGAGGATGAGAAATCAATATTTTCATTTGATGAGGTAAGAATATAAATTGTAAATGTAATCTCTCGTTGTGTAGATCTTTCCACAAAGTGAGAATAGGAAAATCTAATATCCAATCTTCAAATTTTATATTATACTTTGTTATATTTTAAAATATAGTTCATAATAAAAATACGTCTTTTATATGTGTACAAACATGTTAAAAATCATCATTGAAATATTTTCAATAAATATATAGTTGAAATATTAAACAAAGCATTCAACTAATAAAGTTTAAAAATTGTTTGAATGGGTAACACAGAATTCTTTATCACAAAATTGATGCAATTACAGATAACACCAGAATGCTGTACAATTGTTAGTGAGTTAAATTTGTATTAAAATTTTCTTTATTATTTATTTAATCTATTTTAGATATCATGGAAAGCTCCTCATCATTGGATTTAAAAAAACTGTCATGTAGATTTTCATCCTCTGAACTAATGGTTTTGCTTCTGATAGTTTACTAGTCTTGTGGAGGCAAACATAATTTGTAACAGTTCTATCTTTTTACATGGTTCTTGCTTAAATGGTTATCAATAGCCACAGATTGCTGATAAGACAAAGGTAACTTAGATTGGTAACAACTTTAAAATGAGAAACCTCAGGGTCACTTTTATGAAAGATTGGTAATAGCTGTACTAGCTCAAACTAGAAGTAAGAAAAATACTTTAAAAGTATTGACTTCTGAAGTATAACAACAAAAACAGAGCTGTTAAAACTATAGGCAGGTGCTACTGTTGTATTAAAATGTGTTACATTTTTTGTTTTCCTGGTGATTTTCATTCATGTTTCTCTAAGGGATATACATGTTAGTTTATGTGAATTTGTGTCATAGAGCAAGATTATACCCCTGAGTAGGATATATCTTCTAGTAATTTTGGATTGCGTTAACAGAGTTAACACAACAGACAGCAAACATCATTTTGGCAGATTTGGTCTGATTTATTTTATCTGTTTATCTGACCCTGTGGGTTGTCTGACCTATAATTGGCAGTAGTAGCATGGAAATTATAGTAATTCAGGCTGATTGTTATGGACTTATGATGGCTAAATTGATTTGACTATTATCCCTAGTATTTGTATCACATTGGACTGTATATACATATGTTTTGTAAGTGGAAACAAATTATGATTTGGAAAATGAAATATGGCAGAAATAGCCATTTCTGTTGGATTCTTTCTGCCATTAAGTTGTATATGCATTTTAGCATGAGAAAATGACTTTCACAGTTTTTGAGTTGTCATGACTATTGGGAACATTAATGAAATGTGATTGGCATGTACTGCAAATATGTATTGGCTAATATGCAAAATCGAATAAGATAGAAATAAATACATATTTTGCATTATGTATATGATTTGTTTAATTTTGCATAAAAATAAAGAATTTGGGTTTTAATGCTGAGATGAATGATAACACCATGTAACAAAATTTTTACTTTTTCTTGTTCCTGGTCAGAAAGTGTTATTTCCCAATTGCTTGTGCCTAAAGTAAATGGAAAATACCTATTTTTTTTCTTCAAACTTTGCTTTTGTGATCTGGGAGCATATAATGAAAACATGGTGGGAGGCTATATTTGGGGGCTAACACGTGAAAGTGATTTACATTACAGTCGCAAATCTTGAAAAACTACTCGCTTCTAAACATTTTTTTTCATTTTTGTGTAACTTCAGTGTAAGTACTTGTAAATCTTGATTCATATGTTGTTTTATTTAGACCTTATGTAAATGAAAATGTGCAAATATGCCTGTTTTTACATATAAAAGAGGTTAATTTCTAAATTTCATTATCCAGGTCACAAAAGCAAAGTTTGAAGAGAATAATGGCAATTTTCTGTACTTTTATAACATAAGCAATCAAGAAATAACACATACTATCCAGGAACAAAATTTGTGTTACATAGTGTAATGACCACAATGATTACATGGATAACCTTGGGAGAAAAATATGGTGTATTCTCTATTTCTTCTTATGTTACGAATGTCAGATAGAAAAATGTTCTTCTGTAGCACTAAAAGATGTGGAGGTCCTCCCTACATCCAGTTGGAACACAACATCCCAAATCATAGGAAGATGTTTACAGAGCTAGATGAAAAGAAATTTTATTCTATTTGTTCCACTCAGGAAACCTATTTTTCTGCAGCTTTGATGACTGCTTTTGTATTTTTGCTTTATACACATCTTTTCTAAGTGTAAGTCTAGGACATCTCTTGAAAGAGGATGTGAAGCCATGATACCAGCACACCATAATCAGCTGCCTGATGAGAAAAAAGCCTGTTTTTCTGATAAAACCTGGACCAATAGAGAATGTAGGGAACTGAAGGATCTTAACAGAAAATCATGAATGAAGTATTCTGTTTAATAAAGACTTAGAAAAAGCCAAAGAGGTACTTTTTAAAATCCATTGAAAGGAAGATATCTCTGAAGACATTTGATAGACTTCTGTTATCACTCTGAGTTGTAGCTTCATTTCTATGAAGTCTTCTGTAAATATTTGTATAATTCAGTTCTTTAAGTTTCATGTTTTTAATGCCTACAATTCATTTTGTATATTAGTCAATCAATTATTTTAATGCCTATTTATTTCAGTGTGGTTTTGTACCATTCTTTTATTTTTGTCTAGTTACTCATTATTGTTTTTTATTGAAGGCTTTATCAGCTTTTAATTTGACTTCCAGTTTAGCCTGATTTTGATTTGAAATATGTTTTGTTAAATTTCAAAATTAGTTTTCTTTGTAGTTTATTTATGATGGTGGGTCCATCAGGCATTTCTCCAGTGTCTCATCAATGTCAGTTTTCCTCATCCACTTCCACTGACCTGTTGTGTGCATATGCTCAATTGGCCATATCTTTTTCCACCAATCCTTCCAATGTATTGGCTCATTTTGTCTTCTTCCTTTCATACTTTCATTCAGGCAAATGTATATCTGCGTGAAATGTATGTAATTTCCCATGAATGATATCCCTCTAGTAAGCCCCCACTATAAGGTGTTGCATTCCATGAATTTTCCTCTTTAGTCACTTTAATTGAATGCAGCTTATCTATGTTTTCATAATTTCACTTACCCACATACCTCTCTTCACACTTTCCCATAATTTCTCCTATCTGCTTGTACACATTATTCTTGCCTTGTTTAAGAATAAAGTTCATTTTGAGAGCAATGCTTATGGAAATCTGTTTATAGATGTATCATCCCCCTGTTGTTGGTGTGCTATTGTCACATGATGGTTACATCATGTATTACCACAGTTAATGTTATATATAACACATCTTAGGTACCTAGAGAAATAGATCAAGACTAATGGCATGCAAAAGCTCAACAGTAAATGGAAGAGAAATAGTTATTGTGTGCAGAGAGGTATGTTTCAGAAATACATTTTCAGGTAAGGAAAATGGCGATACTTCCCTATATGACCATTTTGAAAGAAATAGGATTAGGGTGTTTCTGTTCTTGCCTTTACTTGCTATTTATAATTTCATCTTAATACTAAAACAAATAAAATATCAAACTTCTTTGAAAGATATCCATATAGTGTAAATTTGTTGTTTAGTATTGTTTTAGGTAATGCCTTTTTTTCTAGCTCAGATGATAATAGATTATTTTTATTTTTTTATTTTGGTGTTTTCTTGTTTGTTGAGTGATTTTATGTTGTTCAGATCATTTTGTAGTGGCTTTCCTGAACATGCTTAGCTGTTGTTGTGTGTCTGTAATACAGCTGTTAATGTTTCTTTGGTAGTCTTATTTTGTCTGTTCAGTTTATTACATTCACAATGTGGACTGTGTGATGTATAAGATTATCCGTTCGAGATTTGGTAGCTTGTGACTTCATTCTGCTAAGCATATCTCTTAACACAGAAGGACTTCAAAATTAATGTGATGTTTAATTTATGTAATATTCTTCTGAGATCTAATATGAAGAAGAAAAGTACTTTAAGATATGTTTACTATTTCTTTGTACAATAAAGAGCTATTATCATGTGCCTTTGCCTTGAAGATTTTTGTACATGTCACTCTTCCTTGATTGGAGCTCCCAAATTTACCAACCTCATATAGAGTTAGGATAGAGAAAGTAAGAGATAAGATATAAAGTTTTACTGAAGAAAACGTTTGGAATTTATTTAAGAGGTTTATAAATTACACAAAATAAGCATGAGAATTTTCAAATAAAGCAAAGTATTTTTAATTTTATCATAAAAATCACTTTGCATTTGGAGGAGTCAAAAGACTCAACACTTTAACTCCATATATCTAAAGAGAAATGTTTTGTGAAAATGAGTCATTAAAATTTAAGTGTTTTTTTTTCTTTCTGTTCACAAAAGACTTGATTTTTACTTAAAGCTTGCCATACTTCATAAAGATACACCAAACATATTAAAAGTTATAGTATGAGAACTCTAAAGGATAATTTGGGGTCATGAATCAGGCAAATTCACCCAAATCCAAAATGGAAGTGTTAATGTGTACTGTGCCAGTATGTGATGCCATTGCACATATCCTTTATGTTCAGTAATCCCAGTAGCATTTGACTGAAGGACCATTCCAGTTTTCGCATTACTTTATTCAATTTTTTTTCTTAGGAATTAATAGCATTTTTTAAAAATTTAAACTTTTGTTATCATTAATAATTTAGTTCTTTCTTTAAACTTTTTTATCCTATTAAAGAAGGGTATCAAATTTCATATATCCAATTTAAATTTGATTTTTCAATTTTTTCCAGTTGAGATTTTTTTGGACTTGTATCCAATGTGGTTGTAATAAGCTATTTCTCCTTTTTTAAACTCATTGTACTAGTTTCATTACGTACTATTTAATGTTGCTTTGTTCAAATATAAATACCTAGATTATGAGTCTCAAATGTCAATATGCCTTTTTGTTTTTACTGAGAGCTCAGTTATAGTTTAGGATAATTACTGTGCTATATTCAGTTGTAATATTCTTGCTAGGTGGAAAATTTGAACTTTTATAATGTTTTCAGTTTTAATCAATTTTTGCTAAACTTTATTTTTTTCCTAGTTTTATTTATTTTATAACTTTTATCCATATTTATTTTGTATACCTTTTTATTGCATTTTCATTCGATATTTTTATTTATTTCACTATTGAAACATTTTTTATGTGATAAAGTTGCCTTTTGTTTGTGTATGTTGTGTCACAGTCTTGGGTGTGACTGAAGTAGTAGTGAAATTCATGACAATAATTAAATACTTGATTTGTCTTTTTTAGTGTGAATTATTAATGTTTGAGACTAGGAGGATGCTAATAAAAGAAAGGAAGAAAAGTAGAAGTTGGATAGTTACTATGTATTCTTTAACGTAAACAAAATTATGTATTCTGATATATTCAAGTAATTTTTCCTATTTATATTCATGTTCTACAATCGACATCATTGTAAATAAGGTGTGACTAGTTGTAAACTTGTGTTAATCCTCACTTTAGGCTAGTATTACATACAGAAGTGTTAATAAAAATTTCCTTAATTATGTATAATGAGAATGATATGTGACTTAGGCAATGTAAGATTCTGGGATACTGCAATAGGATTTTGCTCTTACAGTGTGGAATATCTTTGAGTGTTGCAGTCCTCCTCTCATGTAGATAACTGTTTTAACATCCCTAGAACTAGATTGGCCAAAGCTTTCATTGATATTTGTCATGTTAAAGAGGGATTGCAATTAGTTTTTCTTGCTAATGTATATTTGAAGAAAGTTTTACTCGCTGCACACTTGTCTGAATTTTCTGATGCTATCTGTGATTTAATTATTCTTTGCAAAATCTTCCCTTGATACCATCCTTTTGACATTAGTGAACTTAAATATCATAATGCAGACATTGTAGCTGGAAATATTGAAATTGTTTTTTTAAAGTTGAGAAGAGCTCATTTTAACACGTGCTACACATGCATATCATGACTTTTTATGACAGAAAGTGTTCATACCCCTGCATCCCGAGTGGTTTTTTGCTCATAACTTAAAAAGTATCACGAGTAGGCTAATAGAAGTATAATATATTATAAATATTATACTAACACACATCTATGTAAATTTTTATGTAAATTAAATGACACACAAACTGTTTATAAACAAATAACCAAAAGTAGGAGAAGCAAAAAGTGTTTGTACAGTTCAGAACATGTGAAAAAACTGATATTCCTGTAAAAATTTTGTTTAGTTTGACGAATAAACTACATTATACCATTCCAAAACTGGACACTGGGTTCATAATTATTGGAATTTAGCCAGCAAAAAATGTACTTCTGGCAATTTAGTGCTGTCTACGTCATTATCTGCTTGGTCATCATGGTGAACAGTGATCTAAAAAACTGAATTATTGTAAAATACAAGTCTCATGTGTCTCTTTCTGGTATTGCTACACAACTTAATGTGCCAAAATCTACTGTTCAAAGCATAATTGCCAAGTTTAAGCTTACAGGACCAACTGCTAACCTCCCTCATTCTGGACGCCCCATCAAAATTCCAGATAGAACCAAGAGGAAGGTTCTTAGAGAAGTTAGTAGGAACCCTCGTTTAACACATAATGACATACAGAAACTGGTAAGGGAAACTGGGGTTGAAGTAACGACCTCTACAGTTACAAACATGTTACACTTTTCTGGGTTTAAAGCATGCCATCCTCGTAGAATTCCATATTTAAAGCCTGTTCATTTAGAAGCACAATTGAGGTATGCATGAAAGCATGTAGATAAACCTTTTACCTATTGGAAGAGTATTCTTTGGTCAGACGAGACTAAAATTCAGCTTTTTGGCCACAATGATGTTTGCTATATTTTCCGTAAGAATGGATAACGAAATCTTTCAATGAACACCGTCCCTATGGGGTTCCTTCAGCTCTTCTGGTGTAGGCAGCCTACACCACGTCAACAGAATCATGGAAAAAGACGAGTACGTTGATATATTAGGCACTTATATCAAGAATGATGCTCGGAACTTTCAGCTTGGGCATCGTTGATTCTTCCAGCACGACAATGACCCTAAGTACACATCAAAATATGTGCAATCCTGGTTGCAGAGGAACCATATAAGTGTTCTGGAGTGGCCATTGCAGTCATCAGATCTCAACCCAATTGAAAACGTTTGGCATGAGTTGAAGACCGGGATTCATCAGTGTCATCCGAAAAACTTGCAAGAGTTGGAGGCCTTCTCTAAGAAGAATAGAAGAAAATATCAGTTGAGTACTGTCAAATGATCATGGATGACTATGAGGAGAGATTGCGCCAAATAATTCACCTGAAAGGCTACGCAACTGACCATTAAAGTAGATGCACGAACACTTTCTGCCCCTCCTGTGTTTGGTTATTTGTTTATTAACAGTTTATTTGTTATTCAATTTACATAAACATTTATGTAGATGTGTGTTAGTATAATATTTATAATATACTAAACTTTCATTATCCTAATCGTCATACTTTTTAAGGTATGAGGAAAAAACTACTTACGATGCAGGGGTACGAACACTTTTGTTGTAACTGTAGTCATTCTAGAAAGATAAAGGGTATCTTATTTGTATTTCTTTTTTCTTTTATCATGATTACTAGGTTAGTCAAACTGGTCATGCATGCACAACTAGAGTAGAGAAAATAACATAAAATTTTATTGAACATAAACCTTTCAAATTTATTTAGGAAGTTCTAAAGACTGCAAATGAAAGTTTATATTTTTTAAATGAAGATAAGTATTTTCATATATTCACAGATAAATTTTAAGTAAAAATGCATCACTAAAAGTTCTGATTTTTTTAAAAAAAAGGACTTTGATTACTGAAAGCTTACATACTTTTGTGAAGATAAACAAAACATATAAAAGCTGTTGTATGGAAACTAAAGGTCAATTTGAAGTCACAAACAAGGTTGATTTGACTAGCCTGTAGTGAGAGAGTTAATGCTAGAAATGATGTATACTCTTGTACACAATTGTATATGTAACTTAATTTGATTTTTGTTTCAAACACTGTAGGGGAAAGAGGAAATGTTTTGGTGGACAAAAGAAAAACATTCAGAGAAGGCTACAAGTTACTTAATCCAGAGTAATGGAAACAAAGTACTTAGAGATCTGTATAAAGTACTGCCCATAGATCAAGAAATGAAACCTTGTAATGATGCAGGTAATTGTCATAGTCAGAGAGTAACAGTTTTGGATTATCAACAGTCTTTCATGGATACTTCAGTTTTGTCATCAAACTTTGATAAAAGTAATCTAGTAGGTTTGTCTTTAGATTATGGTAAGATTTATGGGAATTTAGAGAATAACTCTACCATGAAAACTAAGCAACCTAATAAACTTGAAGATCCTTCCACAATGGATGAGAGAAAAAATATTATTTCAGAAAAGCCTCTATCTTTTGCAAGATCTTTGTTAGATGTTGATTTGATAAAATCAAAAACCTCTAAGTCTCCTATAAAAATTTTAACAAATGTTAATGAGCAGAAATTTACAACAGCAAGTGGAAAAGAACTTTCAGTTTCAAAGTCATCTTTTAACTATGCAAAATGTTTGTTTAATGAAGATTTTCCAAGTGAAAAGTATTTTAAACCAGAAGACAAAGAACAAAAAAAATACAATAAATCTTTCTTGGTAGGAAGTGAAGTCTTCATTTCAGACAAATCTAATGTCACCAACCTTGAGAAGGAAATCAATACTTCAGAAAAATCTTCCAAATATGCAGAATTGTTGCTTTATGATAATCTGCAAACAGGTGGGATTATCAAGCATTCTTTAAAAAACACTAAAAGAAAATCAAGTTCTAGAGATTTATCCAAAGCAAGTGAAAATAAAATTCCCATTTCAGAAGATTATTTTAGGTTTGCAAAACTATTTTTTAGTGAGAACTTACTGGAAAATAAAAACACCACATGTATTTTAAAGGATGTTAAGCAACACTTACAACTAAAAGATATTTTGTCATCTGAAGTGAAGAAAATAAATCTTTCCACAAAGGCTTTAGAGTTTGCAAAATCTCTGCCACATTCTGATACACTAGAAGATGAACATATAGAATGCTTAGAAAACAGGGAAAGACATCCAGAAACCAAAATTTCTTCAGTTATGGTTAAAAGTGATGTATCAAAAAACAAAAACAAAAGTTTTCTCTCATGTGACTCTGAGCAACATAAATTTAACTGTTTTTCTGCATCAGGTGGAAAAGAAACTGTTTCTGAAAAATCTGTAAAACTTACAAATACTTTGTTTCATGATAATTTACTAATAGATGAAAACGTAAAGGCTAACATAAAAGATATTGAAGAAAATTCTATTTCCAGAGGTTTTTTAACTGCCGGAGGAAACAAAATTTCTTTTCAAAAAATCTTTAAATTTTGCAAAATCATTTCTTAATGATGATGTGAGGAGTGAAAATACCACATCTGATCTAAAAGACTTCAAACAATACCCAGGTTTAAAAGAAGTTTTAACAGTCAAAAGGAAGGAAATGAATACTGCCAAGAAATCATTTAAAACTAACATATTTCCACATGATGATATACTTAAAGAGGAAGTTAAAAAAAACATTAAAAAACATGGTGTACTCACAAACTCTTCAGTTCTGCTAGGAAGTGATTCATCAGCATGTGTAAATAATAAATTTTCTCAAAGGAATGCCAATCAACATACATTTTCCAAAGGTTTATCTCCAGTATGCGATACAGACATTTCACAAAAATGTTTACAATTTGGAAAATATCCATCTGACACTTATTTACCAGCAGATGAAAATACCAAGGAATATTTAAAATGTACCAAAGACTATTCCGTTTTAAGGGAGTTTTCAACTGCAGGTGGTAAAAAAATCACTGTGTCACAAAATTCTTTAAATGCTGCAAAATCTCTTCTGAATGAGGACTTAGTGGAAGGTGAAAGTATGAAAAAAGACATTAAAAAACACAGAGAATCAAAAGAGATTTTGGCAACTGATACAAAGAAAAAATTTTCCAAGAGGTCTTTAAAGATTGAAAAAGCTCTTTCTAATGATAATGATCACGATGCATTAGGAGATGAAAATTCAGTAATTTTAAAATATCTTGAAAAAAATGGAGATCATAGAACTTTATCTGTTAAGCTAAGTGATTTATCAATTGAAAGAAAGAAATTTTTGATAGAAAATACAAAGCACAACATGAACTTTAAAGGCTTAGCTACAAGAGGTGAGAAAGAAAATGTTTCAGAAGAATCTTTGTTTCATCATAGTTTATTAACAGATGAAATCACAAGTATAACTACAAATAAAAATAAAATCTCTGTTTTAGAAGATCCCTTAGATTTAAAAAAATACTCCCTTGATGAGGTCTTAACAGAGAGTAAAAATATTGTATCTGCTTCCAAAGGAGTTAAACAAAAGTTAGATTCTAAAGAGATTTCAATAACTGATTCAAAGATTGCTAAATTTGTACCCAGTGATGAGGTACTTAATGGGAATACAAAATGTCTAGAATATAATGAAAGGCATGAACAGCATAACTTTTCAGTTATGGTTAGAGATGATTCATCAGAAAATGAGAAGATTACACTTTCCTCAGAAAACCGTGAACAACGCTCAGTTTGCAAAGGCTTTTCAACAGCAGATGGAAGGAAGATACTTGTTTCGGAAAAATCTTTAGAGTTTGCCAGAAATGTTTTTGATGAAAATTTGGTCAAAAATGAAAACAATGAATCTTTTGTGAACAATATTAAACACTTGACAAATTCCAGTAGTGTTTCATTCATTGGAGACAAAGAAGACTGTGTGTTAATGAAAGATCAATTATCTGAGAATAACGTATTTGTTCAAAAGGGATGGTCCATGTCTACTGGTATAGCAGGTGAATTAGAACACGCATTTGTTTCAGATGAAGTTTCACTTACAGACAATTTACTTGATAATAAAGATTTAGTAGAAGAATATAAACCAACCAGTTGTATTTTTAATGTAAATTTTGACAGTGTATCTAAACCCTTGTTAAAGAATCATGATGTTCCATTAACTATTAGTAAACAGTTTCCTGTAGTGGTGGGAAAAGAAACTGAAAAGTATGCAAGGTGTTTAGATAAGCATGATGTAGTTGGAAAACAATTACTGGGTGAAATTCAGAATTTTGCTAAAAGAAAGCAAATAAATTGTCTTAAGTCGGAAGTCATAAAAGTGTCTGATGAAAGGCAAGCATTGAACAGTAATATGAAAAGGAAAGTAGTGCAAGGGAAGAATGATATGGTTTTTTGTGAAAATACACATTTGTCAGAAAAACCAAGGTCATCTGATTATCGTTGCTGCATTCCACCTGAACAAAAAATATGTAAAACACCATTGCATGTCATGTCTTCTTTAGTCATACATGACAGACGATCTGCCCATTGTCCTGTACTTCCAATGTCTAGTAATCCACTTTATTTTCAGTCTCAGTTTGCTAATACCTCCTGTGATCAAACATCCTATATCTCTGACTTCAAGAAATCTACCTTCATCACACCCTACAAAAAAACAAGCATAAGCCCTGTTGTGTATGGAGTAAAGCGGCCAAGAACCCCAATAGAAGATGAAACTATATTTCCATGGAAAAAGTCAGTAAAGCATTATGATATATTTTCAAGAACATGCCAACAAAACATGGAATGCAGTAAAGTCTATGAAGTAAAAAATGCTATAACAGGAATACAGCAACCACAAAACAAGGTAGTAAATGTGGAACTCGGAAAGGCTCAAGATGTACATTACAATCAATTGGAACTACACACAAAAAACCAAGAAGTTGTATATAAACAACCATGTCAAAATCAAAATAAAGTTCATCAAGAAAATCTGGAAAAAAACAAATTCCACTTTCAAAAAGAGGGAAAAATAGAAAATAATGTAATATACCAGGCAAATATGAGGTGTTTTGAAGACAATAAAAAAAATAAAAATTATTTTAAAAGTCAGTCAAAAGATCAGCATCAAGAGACAGTTAACTCAGAAGACCAAGTGATTAATTCAGAAATTCAGAGAACAGTGAAAACTAACTTAGGAGACCACAAGACAGAGAAAATCAACTTAGAAGAACAGAAGACAAAAACTAATTCAAGAGAGAAGAAAATGTTAAAAGTTCAATCAGGAATGTTGTGGAGAATGATTCATGCAGAAAACCATAGAAGATTTAAACTTAAACAGTTAGCTAGGGAGAAGTATGCAAGTGGAAATCCTGAAAGTGTAAGTGGTAGTAAAATAATTTTTTGTTGTTAAAGAAAAGTATATAAGAGAATTTACTACATACTGAAATTAAACAGTACTGTATTAATGAAATATTTCTGCTTCATTAGGCCAGTGTATTTTGTATAAATGATACATAATTTTTTATAAAAATTGTTACACTTTGACTGATATTCACTTTACATTCATTCTGATTAGGTAGTTTTTAGATGTTGAGAGATTAATATTATGATTTTCTAAAAGGTGACAACTTACTGGGTTTAGGTTATGGTATAATCTAATGTAATAATGATGACTAGATTTTCTAATTGTGTAAATAATTTGGTCTAGAAGAGATCACAAATTTAAAAGGGATTTACTACACAGCACTGTGGATTTTAGGTTCTGTGGTATACATCCAATTACTGCTCGATAAAATTTTATGATCTCCATTTTAGGATTGCAGTTGTCTCATAAAGGTATTGATCAAATCTTGCTATTTAATGGAAGTGGCACTTGAATTTCCAGTGAGTGATATTGAGTAGCTCTCATTCCTCTGTTTTCTGTAAAATTAGGGACAGCCAGTGAAGATAGCACTTGAGTTGCTTAGTTCATGAATCAACAAACAACAGCAACAAGGAAAATGTTTGCCCAAAAATCTTACAAGTTACTTTAAATCAAGAAACTGTTACATTTGGGTATTCTTACAATGGTTTTCATATATATTTGTTTCTGATTATAGTTCTTACCCCCGAAATATGCTTTGAAACTCTGAATTATTTAGTTAAGCCTATTATATTGAATATTTCATTATTCACATTTTACTAATATTAATAAATCTAGATCGGTTTAAATTTTGTCTTAAAATATTAACACGTAGTTGTTGGAGCATACTTCATAAATGTTAATAGGTATTCAGAGATGTCAATCATTATGATTTTGGTGTATACATTACGACTATACGCTCATATAGACAAATATTACGACTTGTTGCAACTACCAAATTATTATGTATTATATAGGCCTATACAATAAAGTGATAAATTGTTCCCCCAGGGCTTGAAAGGGGTGAAAAGAAAATTTTTAGTGAGATACAAATAAATTTTGATAATAAATAAAAGACAGTCCAAATGGCTACTTGCGATAATCACGTTTGTGCTTGAAATAATAAAAAAATATCTGTATCTTTGATGTTTACCAATAGTTTGAGTGCGGTGCTTCTCCATGCTGGGTACGTGGGGGAATCCATAGTTACGTCATCAGTGCTTGTTAGCCAATCAGCACTCGCGTCGATAGGTATTTCTCGTTTTCTAAGCAGCATAGAAACACCAATGTGATCGTTCACAAGATGGAAAAGAAGAGGCCTTGTTCAACAGATTGTCTTGTTTCTAGCAAATCTAAAAGGACTAAAACTGTGAATCAAAAATTTAGGAAAGAGTATAGTGCAAAATATCCAGTCATTGCATCAAAAGTCAGTGACAGTCATGCGTTTTGTACAGTTTGTCACATCGATTTTTCTGTGGTGCATGGCGGGATAAATGATTGTTCCAGACATACAAAATCGGCATCTCACCAACTAAAGGCTGAGGTGAAGACAAAAACGATGCAGATAACGACATTTATGAGTAAGAATTCAGAATATGAAAGCGTAAATGCAGAAGTGATGTTCACGCAATTTGTCATTGCTCATAATTTACCCCTAGCTGTGGCCGATCAAGCTGGACATCTATTCAGAAAAATGTTCCCAGACTCTGATATAGCGAAAATATATGGCTGCGCTAGAACCAAGATTAGAGCAATTGTACAAATGTTGGGTTGTGAAGATGACAAAATGATTTCAAGCATACTTACTAACAGTGTTTACAGTTTAGCCACAAATGGATCCACAGACATGGATGACTCAAAACTGTATTCAGTGGTTGTACGATATCTGTACAGGCTCTGTCTACAATCATTACGCTCAGTCATTTGAAATAGTTGGCATCTCTTGGTATTATACCACAAAAACCTAAGTATTATTGTTAGTTATATATGTATTCCAGTTTGAATTTCCAGACAGAAGAGCACTACTGCATTTAAACTTTTCAACTACATATTTTTTGTATGCCATAACTAAAATGAGGTGTTTTGCTCCATGACTAGGACACATCAAGCTTTATAATTAAAATGTGATTAATATTGTTAATAACTGTATTATCTTTAAATATCTTTTTTATTATTAATTAAAAAACAAAACTTGCATTGCCAGTCTGATAATGTTCCTATTGAAATATTACCATCCAAGAAGCCATATGAGGGTCTATCATATGGAAAGAAAAATAAGATTTGCATGTGTTGAGTTTTACCTTTAACATGCAGTATAATGATTATAAACTTTGGTTATGATCATTTGATGTGTGTTTTTAAACATGGCTTGTGTGTTCAGTCCTTAAATCCAAAGTTGAATACTACTTCTCATAATAAAGCCACTTAAGTTTGTAACTGCATACGTTATTATTTGGTACGAAAACACTTTACTCTTTATCGAGCAGGAAACCTCACCACATGCTGTCAGATAATTATTGATGAAAATGCATTGCACATACCTTCAATATACACTGTAGTATGTCACACAATTTTTCAGCTTATGTGGTTTTTCTCTAAATCTCTTTATCTATATAAGCCCAAACTTCTTTAGTAATATTCAAATCTAAACTCTGGGCAAACCAACGTAGAATAATTTGTGTGAGAACTATCAATTTCCTTTCTTGGTAGGTTTTTTTACTATGTTGGTCAGATAGTTATCTTACTGAATTACAAATCTGGAACTGGTGAACTGATTCTTTTCTAGAGTTTTCATATTTACTTCCACTACTTTATAATATGTACAACTCTTTACAATAGTATTACACAATATTTTCCATCCAGTCTTTAAGTAATCAATCAATCATATTATACTTTTATAACAAACTCTTAATAACACATGTAATTTTGAAATTAACTGGTTAATCATTTTCCTTTTGATATTTCTAAAATAAACAATAACATTTGTAGCTTTATAACAAAATTATTTATACTTGCTACATAAAATAAAGCCCTTCAAATCAAGTGTTTTAAAACACTTAGAAATATTTATTAATCAATTCCTTTTCCCCTTATTCCTTGTGCCATTTAAACCTATTTCTTCATTTTGCTTGTGGTTGAAGAATAATGTTTATACTATTGATGCTTCCTGTATTCTTTTGTTTTACTTTATCTTGATTCTGGTTTTCAACCTAAAACATCTTGGGCTTATGAAAGGGACAGATATTTCACTGCCATTTCCCTTTGCATCCATTCTCCCCTTTATTCTTATCACCGTCTCTGTCCCATCTGGACAGTATGATACTATATGGCCCACACTGTTCCTTTGTGAAAATCATGTTCCAGTTTATTTATTCTATGGAAATCCTAATCTACATGAGATATTTCTCCCATTACTCTCATGAAATAGCTGCAACAGCTCATCTGTTTAGCTTTTGCTTCATTGGGTGTAAATTCATATCAGCTCTTCCAAGTAATCTCTCATCAAATGTTACACTTCAGTGTGTCAGGTGTAATAGCGTACAGGTCGAGGCAGGTGGAAGACAATTTTTAGAGAAATAAGCTTAGTGATTAGTTTGAGATTAAATCAGAAAAATTATGAAAAAACAATCAGGTTAATGTGAAGATCAAACATTGTAAGAAATATGAATTTTCTTTTCATTTAGAGGTGAATGCTTTTTAATTCTGTTGCAGAGAAAATATATAAATTTCCTCCTTCCCAGTATCTGTATTTTTAAGGTTTGATGATTGACTGTTGCTAGAATCTTTGTGAGATAAACATGCATATCAAAAATTGCATACTTGGCCACAATATCAGCATTTCAAAATTAAAAGTTAGCAGTTTTTAGACCAGTTATCAGGTGAAAACAGTATATAACATTCCCTGCATCCATGTGGAAGGTAATCACTTACATTGTATTTCTGTGGCTGAAGCTGTCTTTTTATTTCAAACTTGTCGGGTCTACTGCTCAGACAGTATCTGGTTCCTGTTTTATCACCTTTCACACCTTGGTTTACCATAGTTTGTTTTTTCCTTGTAAAGGAAATGGAGCTTAATTGTAAGCTATAATTTACTACATTGAGCTTTTGAAGCTTCTCATGTAAATAAGTGAATCACCAATATTACTGGTAAAAATGAAATTGCATGTAATATTGTGCTTTTCTAGATCAAACCAATTTCAACCAAGAAAGACAAGTCCACAAAATAACAAGAGATTTTTTAAAATATTTATCTCGGAGTGATTTGGCATTCTCTGATTAATTATATTCACCATATATGTAGTATTACTTTAAATATATAGAATTTCAAGAAACAGATGATTAATCATGAAAGAGTAAAAGATTAAATTATACTTACCAGTTTTCCTCAATAATTAGACCATTCTTAATTTCATATCTAAGTGTTGCACATTGTGCTCTTTTACACTTTCAGATTATGAAGTCTTTTATAACTTGAATAAAACAAGTATTGTAAGTTTACATACATTACAGTATTTTCATAATATTTTAGCTCGTTGCTGCAGGCATTCAAAGGAGAACACTTACAGTTACAGCTTCCACTGCTGAAAATTTTGTTTTTTTTCTTCCTGATCATCTTGGACAAAATGTTTCAGAAATGATTAATGGCATTCCTGTAGGAGATGGAGCTCATCTAATTCCCACAGCTGACCTAAAAGTAGGCAAAGAAGAATTCTTTTGGTGAGTTTTAATTCACTGGTTTGTGTTATTATTTAAGTGAAAACAAGAACATTAAAATTTATCCTGTTTGATTATTTATCAAAGTATTTTTGGTTTGTATGAGTACAGCTTATAAACCTGGTACTTCATTAACCCTTTCACAGTGGGCTTGGTGTAATATACACTAGTTTGTATATCCATTTGCATATGTTAAGCATTTACACTTCAATTTTTTTATTTAGTAAGTGCATCTTCATAAAATTTTATATACATTTAATAAACACTGCAAGCCTTTTGTACACAAAAACAAATTTTTTAATGGAATATTTTTTTCTTAAATATTTGTTTGTGAATATATCGAGTATGTTTCATTCTAGTCCAGATAGAAGTCATTTTCATGTTACAATTAAAAATACTATTCTTCATCCCAGAAATCTCAAATTTATTTTATATAATCTTTAAAAGCTCCTAAATACATTTCAAACATTTGTTTTTAGTAAAATGATATTTTGTTAGTTTTTAATGACATACTTGAATCTTCAGCCTATAGAAAAATCCCAAAAACATAATAAAAAGTTCTAAAATTATAAATAAAACAAGTATATGTATCTTTATTATTATTTTTAAACTTTCAAAGTACTTTTAAGTATGACCTGCTGATATCTCTTATTTATTTTTCTCTCAACAACTAAAGAACAACTCTGCTGAAAATAATCCACTAAGTCACTGCTTGTTTATGTGACACCCCCATAATGATATCCCTTAAAGCAGCAGAGCATGTGCCAAAAGGTAGTTGTCTCAATCCCTTCTCTGAGAACAATATATCTTGTATTGTATTGTAGTTGCTTAAATGTTTTCTTGAAAAATTCAGAGTAATCACCCTGTACATAGAATCATCAAAATCATGTATGGTGATTGTTCATAACAAGACTTTTCCATTGTAATAATACTGTACTTTCAATTTGTCAAAACTTTTATTGTGTAGTTTGTTTCTGATACAATTCTTTGAATATTGGTAATTGCAGTGTTTAGAATTAAGTGGCATAGGTGTACAAAGATGTTACATGAGTACCAGCTTATAAAATCCTACTTCCCTTTTCAACATTTATTTGTCAACCAATAAAACCTCTGGTTTCAGTATTGCCTATCACACTTGTTTAGTTTTGCAGGCGTTATAAGTCCAGTCTTTTTGGAAGAGATTCTTAATCTTCCAGCCAAAGTATAGTTTAGAAGTTCGTTACATTTGTGAAACACCTTGAGTTGTTACTGACTTTACCATGAAGTATGTAACCATCATTTATAATGTATACATGGAATCTTTGTTCAGTAAGTTCAGTATATTGTTGTTGATCTAAGTACAGTGTAACTGTTTCTGTATTTTAGCATATCATGTACTGCTTTTGAAATCTATGAAACATCACAGAATATATATATACATAAAAAGCAAATATACACAACAGAATATATATATGTATAATTTACATGTATTTTTTCCTTCTATAAATGGATAAGTAGTCAGTAAAGAAAAAGTGGAGCAACTGAAAGAGAAAGAAACCTCTTCCTGAGGAAGAGATTCAGTTCCTCTTAATAATTAATTTTCCATTAGAAGAAGAAACAATTCAATCAGAAGAATTGGATCTTGAAAACCTGATGCTTCAATTTCAGTACCTTTGACTGAATCTCTTTACAAACCCAAATGGCCACTAAATGTTGAACTATCTCTTCTTGGCTCTGTCTTTAGGATGTATCAAGATGTGGCTGAATAAAGATGTTTTGGACTCCACATGGCCAGGTAAATCAAAACAACAATCACCAAGACCACCACCACAGGAAAGAGGCTGTACTAAGAGTAGTAGAACAAAGGGTAGAGTGAGCACAATCTCTGATCCTTCCACAGAGGAGAAGCTTCTTGTTTGCAATAAATCCTAGAAATTGATGAAAATCATGACCATAGAAGAATAACAGATACCTTCATTCAACAGAGGTGAACCTGTCTCCCAACTGGTCATTTATTTGAATAATCCAATAGAAATTTTCAAATTTCTTTTCACAGGGGAAGTTTTGCATCTAATTGTAAGTGAAACAAACAGATATGCTCATAAAACACAAGTAAACCAAAATGAACCACTTCAAAAGAAAAACTGTAATGTGGAAAGATTTACTGTTGAGGATCACTTACTTTGGACTAGTTGTAGTTATGGGCCTTAAGTGTCATCTTTGGATCTCTGACCACTTGTCTACATATCTTCTCTTTCATAATTTTTGGTTTACTAAAATATTTTCTAAGGACAAGTTTTTTAGCTATCCATATATATTTACATTTCGATAACAACTCTTAATACATTTTTTAGGATCAGTCCTAACCATGATAAACATTTTGAGATTAGATCTATTATAGATCTTCTGAAGTCCTTTGTTTCTCACTATTCTCCTAACAGGGAACTGTCTATAGATGAGCAAATGTAGGATTGAATTTCTCCCATATCTACCAAAGAAACCAGTCAACTAGGGTATCAAGTTGTGGATCCTGGCAGATGCTACAGGTGGGTACTGTTTAAAGTTCAAGATCTATGCTGGAAAGGAGGGACAAATGCTAGCCAGAGGTTTAGTGGATAATGTGGTCATGGACCTGATGGACATATTCAGTGGACTAGAACACACTTTTCATGGACAACTTCTACACTTCCCCTTGTTTACTTCATAAATTGTTGTCTGTTAAATCTTACGGTTGTGAGCCATCTAGGAAGCACAACTATATAGCAAGAGGAAGCACAGTTTTTAAATGTGGAAGTCTAACAGCAGTGAAATGGACGAACAAACAAGACATCTATGCCCTTTCTACTTTGCACTGCAGTTCCATGACAACTATAAGAAGAAGAGGAAAGGATGCTGAGGTTTTGTTACCTCAGCAAATTCTAGACTACAAGTTTATGGGAGGAGCAGATCTCAATGACCAGTTCCTCAGATACTGTTCAACAGGAAGAAAGTCAGTAAAATGGTATAAAAAAACTATTTTTCCAGATTTTGGATTTGACTATAATCAATGCTTTTATTCTTTACAAGACAAAAACCAATGAACCAGAATTATCACAGAAGCCTTTCAGAATGGAGCTGATCACTTCTTTTGTTGGACCTCTACTTCAGGTAAACCTGGTCCTTCTAGTATGTTATGTACACATTTGCACAGGACATTTCTCCTCAAAGACTTACTCTTGACAATTATAGTCCAATGCTTGTTAAACAGGGTAAAAAAAAGATGTAGACTGTGGCTTACAGACAACAGGACACTCACAAAGTATACACTCTGTGATGTGTTCTCTCTGTTAGTTGTAAAAACACCTTTAATAAAAGTAGGTGGAACTGAACAAGAGGCATGGAAAGAATGATGTAGGAGAAGGCACTGCTCTAGTAGATTTGCTACATATGTTGATTTATCAGCAAATTACACTGATGGGAAGTCCTAAATTTATATTTGAGCTTACCAATATCTACAATTCATGTTTCTAATTTGTTAATCAACTGTAGATGGATATAATAAGTGTAAAAAAATATAAACAGAGCAACAAGACGTGGAAGCACTATGCGACACACACGTATTGATATTTGGTTGTTTTTTGTTATATATATGTCCTTTTATATTAAGAAATTAAAACACTCATTGTATTAAAGTTTGAAATATAAGCTACATTTTATATCAATAAAGTTATTTATTAAACTTTTGAAAATAAATCCTGAAAAGTTCATGATTTGCAGTTAATCTCACCCATTGCCAAAGGGTTAAAACCTGTTGTTTATAATATGAACACTTTAACTCATAAATTAAAGTAGAAAGTGTTTTGATATAGCTTTATCATAATTATGTATAACAATATATTTAAAAGAGCCTTAAATGAATATTTAAACATTTCATTCATTCTGTAGTTTGCATAGTGCTAATTGAAACAATAAAATCGTAATAAAATAAAAATAAAAATATTTTAATTTTGTGTATCTTATAATAGCAGTAAGTAAACCTAATCATTTGTGAGCTGGGCATTGTCCAGTGGTTATTGTGCCAGACTGTGAATTTAAGGATCCTGTTGCCACAAAATCTCCCTCTGTACTTTCAGGTTATGAATGCATTGTAATAGTGGTGATCAAATCCAAGTATTCAGTTAGAGTAGCTGTGGAGTTTGGCAAAGGGTGCTGTTGACTATCTATCTGTCTTCTTAAAATTGAGAATGGCACAAACTATCAACAATCTTCAAAGAAAAACTAATATGAAAGTAATATAACTGAACCCCTATACAGTTTTCTTCCAACATTGATTTAATACATTTTAGTGACATTACCAAGTAAATGACTGATAACAAGTCATTGATATCCCAATCTTAATATGAAATTAACTGTGTGATTAGAACAGTAAAAACTCTGATGCCGTATAAGTAAACAAAATGTTTTGAGTGAAGATACTTAATTGGAAATTCTGATTTTTGTTTATGAAAGAGTTTGGAAGTTTACTGAAAGCTTGCCAAATTTTGTGAAGATACATAAGTACTTTCAGAGTGGCTGCCTTTGTTTTTATTTAGAAATACCTGCTTCATCCAAGGAGCAATTTTACTGTGGTGTTGCACATTGTACAAGTAGGTCATTTATATCAGTGTTCTTTTATTGGTAGGTGAGTGATATCTAGAGGTTACTAAAAAGTCAGTTAATTCAAAAACCCAACAGCAGTGCCCTAATTCAAGTATGCACGCTGTGTTTTTGTCTACCAAATTAATTGTTTTCATTTATATCACAAGTCAAATCCAGTCAGTTTAAGTCATAACTGCAACTAGAATAGTGGTTCAATTCAGAATTACCTTGTAATGTTTCCTGCCAATCTACCTGTTGTAAACCAGACATGCCTGACATTGCAGAGATTAGTTTAATCTGAGAATGCCAAATTTCTATTGAAACTATTTTTTTGTTTTTGCAATTTTCAGTTGAGCAAATCACCACTTTGTTGTCATGATATTACCTCGGTTATGACATCTTTAAACTAATTATATCAGTAACATTGACTCCAATGGTCATTTTATTCCTTTGTAAGTAAAATCTTAAAAGTTATGAAGCCATTAGAAGAATGTAATGAATGAATCTGTTAAATGAAATAATGGAAAGGAACTTCTCCCTTTTCTTAGGTTTATCAAGATTTAATGTACTAACATTTCATTAAGAGTATTGTTACCTTTCTACAACTCCATTTTGATTAACAGTTAGCCTTAGAATGTTTTGCACCTGTACATTTCCATAGTAAATTCATCACCTTTGAGAAACTAGAAATGTTCTAAAGTTACAATGTTGTTTGGAAAGTAACTCTTAATATTGTGAGAAGTAATACATTACTTACACTAAAATATTTTCTACTTTCTACTAATCTAATAGACAGAATAGACAATTTTTATATTAATCACATTTTGTGTAAGATTTATTATAATCATGTCTTTGAAAATACAAAGCTGCTTGTAACTTCTGATTACTGAGTGTTTTTATTTAATATTACAAATACTTAAAATCTTTGTAGAAGTTGATTTGTGACTATTCTTAAGTTGTTGTTGTCAACAAAACTTTCAGGTAGTGACTTGCACTGTTTTACACTATGCTCTGACAAGTGAAAATCCTTGGCAGAATATGGCAAAGATAAGTTCTGCTGACTATATGTACTGATTTATCCATGATTTTTTTGTGTTTTCATACAAGAGCAGTTTTAATGGCTTCACCAGTGTTCATTTATCCTGTTGCTATTTCTAATAAATATTCAGTGTGTTATAATTGATGTGGAAACTAGAAATCTGTGTAATAAAATCATTGTCTGGAAGAAAAAATGAAAGTAGCTTTGCTGTCAAACTGACAGTAGCATAGAAAAACATAACAGTTTCAAGTGTATTTTAACTTTCTTAATGTTTTTTGAGATGCCCCGTAGACAGTTTATTCAAATATTTTATTTTACCTGTAGGGCTTTATTGCACAGTCCTTCCGTTGATCCTTCATTAGTTAATCGATTATGGGTTTATAACCATTATCATTGGATTGTTTGGAAACTAGCAGCTATGGAAGTAGCTTTTCCTGACATTCTTGGAGGCAGGTAAGATTTCATTTCAAAACCATACTTCTTTGGCAAAATTAGGGCATGCATTGGGTAATTATTTATAAGTTGAGAATTAATGGCTGTAAAAAAAATTAACTTTTTGTCAAAAGATAGAGTTTATTGTCAAAACAAATCCAAGTGAAGTTTAGTTTTTGTTGTAGTTTTTTTGTTTTTGTTAGAGAACATTATAAACTTCAACATTTTTCATGGCACTGTAAAACTGTTTTCATAAATATGGGTTTCATGTTCTCCAGACGAGAATGAATTCTATTTTTAAGTGTAAAAGAAATCATATTGTTACAAGTAATTATGTACAACCATACAACTTACATGTAAGTCTGTATCCAATGAAGTCATCTGATTATTTTAGATCAGTGTTCCTTGTTCTTTACAAGTAGTCCCCCAATGAGACAGTGATAAATTTACAGATTTATAATGCTAAAATCCAGGATTCAATTCCATGTGGTGGACACAGCAGATAGCTTATTGTGGCTTTGCTCTATTATAAACAGACTTTACAAGTTAGTAAAGTTAATTGCAATAGATAAACCATGAATGGATACCTCAGAGACATCATGTCTGAGAGCTCAAAGAGCTTCTTGAGTTTGAAATGAATATTTTTTATGAAAAGGTAAGAAAGTTGTTAGTTAGAAGGTGGGAAACAACTAGGTTTGATATATATTTGGCTCTGTAAAACATAATTATAATATAGTACCTCCACAAGAAGGTTTTGCTACAGATAGTTTGCATTTTTGTGAATTTCAACCTGTAATCCTCAAATTTTGCCTTTATTTTGAAGAAAATGGTGGCAGGTACTTCTGGAAGGTCAGTAAATTTCCAAATCTAACTCCTTATTTCTATTTATCTGAATTCCCAGTGTCTAATGTTTATATAAAGATATGAATATTTACATTCACAAGAGATATACTTTGCTTGAATTCCTATTTAAAGAAGAGCAGCCAATATCAAGTGAAAATTATTTCCTCTATGTTTATCTTACAGCTTTATTAAGAGGTAAACATCTTACTGAATATAATCCCAGTCTTAACAAACAGCTGATGTAATTCAAAATAAGTGTTATCTTATCTATCTTTTGACATGTGACAACATTATCAACAATAAGGAGGTAATAATTATGAGAGTATGACAAGAATGTAAACATGCTAAAGAAAATATTTGAAAGGAAAAACTAAAAGATGAGTCTATCTAGGAATTTTGTACACTTGAGTTATGTAAGTTATTGCATATACTGATAGATTATATTTATAATTTAAATTCTAATGTTTATTTTGCAACTATCACTTTGATGGTTCTTTGTTGACAAGTATAGTTATTTAAAATTATGATAGTCAGTCATTCCTGTATAAAGGATGTAGCATGAAATATATTTTAAATGGCTTGTTAAATTACTACAAAAATGTTATCAAGTGTCATAAAATAAACTGTTGACTTGATGAAATACTGCACAAATACTTCTACTTGTTTTTCATATGGAGAAACATATCTTTATTTTACCATTTGATCCAGAAAATCTGAAAATTTATTATATTAGCTTGTTGTAGAAAATGTTTGAAAACCTTGAGAAATAAGTCATTTTAGTTGATTGACAGACAAATTTCTTTTATGCCAGGTACCTCACACTTCATCATGTAATGTTACAGTTAAAGTACCGCTATGATAGAGAAATAGAACACTGTGAGAGGTAAGCAAACTACTATATTTTTAACTTTGTACCAGAAATTTTAAATGTCACCTAAATATATCTCAGTGAAATGCACTAATATCTAGTTTTGTATGCAGTGAAACTTCTTGTGGCCACTGTTATACAGAATGCTGAAACATGATTTTTAAATAATTTTGAATATGTATATCAGTAAGTCATGTGGCAGTCTTTTTTTTTTTCTCATGGAAAATATTCAGACATCAAGATGTGTTCATATAAGGGACTTAGAATTTCCGAGATAAGAGTATCCACTGTATTTAATAGATTTGTAAAACTCAAGTTTATGGATCACCTTGGGAAACCAGGACTACCTAGAAAGAGACTTGCAGTATCTCATTTCTTAACTGCAGTGCCTTGTAACAAATGAGAATCCAGAAATATCAGTGGCAAAAGTCATCCATATGCCCCATGCAACATTACACAGAATAATCAAGAAGGATCACTACCTTAAAATGAAGCTGATAAGGTTTACACTCATACTTTCTAATCAACAGTTGCATAACTCAAGCAACTGGAGAATGAACCACTTATACATACAATTCCATATAAAGTTCTGCTGGTAAAATTGAGGTAAAGTTGTTAAAGATTGTTAAATGGATGTTGGAAAACCATCCTTATACACGAGATGAATTATATAAAACATGCATCAAGGAGTGGATGTGCTTTGGACATGGTGGCATAATAATGGAGCTTTTTGCAATGGAAACTGAATTGCAGGGGTATTGTTAAGATGCATTTTGACTTTATTAATGAATTTTAGTGCACGGTTTATTTTTGTTTTTTTTTCTAAATGGGGGCTATTAACACTAGTTTGTCTGTCTCAGGGTGGAATATTACTTCACAAAATTGAACAAATCTTAGCAAAAGTTTGCTAAAGAGTATCTTGTTTCAGCTTAAAATGATGTATAATTTGATTTACTCTCTCTTTATTACTTTTGTTTTGAAATTTCAAAAATGTTTTGAGAGACAATTTGAAAAATGATTAATCCTTTCTTTTACCTTAAAATTTCAATTTTTCTGTTATTGTTCAGATTGTTTCAGTTCACATATTTGTTTTGATACTCTGCTTTGCTCATTTAAATAGTCATTACTGCCAGCTATAAATTTCAAAAACATAGCAAAATGACAAAGATTTATCAGTGACCTGTCACTTAACCTGTCAGATTAGGCTATGGAAAAAATTTTTTTCTAGCAGTATTCTTGTTTTATTCTTCCATTTTGTAGTAGGTATTTAGGTTTGATCATTCAGAAACCAGAGTTAATCTTCATCTCACTTGTAAGGAGTGTGTGGCTCATTGTGGGTCTGACTTTCACCTGTTACAAGCAGGGGCATATTTATCAGTAAGTTGTTAAGGCTTGGGCCTAACTCACAACAATGTGAGGGGTGGATCTGAGTTTTGAAGTTTAGCAATAAAGAGTGTATAGTGGCAACTTTTAAACTATAGTAAACTGTAGGTTCTCTTGTAATAATGGAGTAGAAAAGAATAATTTGTCCTGTCATTTGGATTTGAGTAGCTGAACAAGCCTGTGTGGATTATTGATGAAAAGAGACGATTATTTAAAGCTTTGGATACAACTTTGGTGATTGTGTGATGAACATTTTTATATACATTTAACTTGTTTTGAATATACTGTTTTAAAACAAGAAGTTTGTTTGCTGTCTCTTTATTGTTGAGATTTATCAACAAGTCCCAAACACCTATTGTGAAGAATCACAGCCATATAAAAACCTGACACCCTCTTTTACCATTCCCTTAAAATTCAGGGTGAAATCTGAAATGCCACCACTGTCATACTCAGGAATCCTGATACTGGGAGAAATAATATGGCCCTGATGAAGGCCAGTAGGGTGGCAAGCTATAATTGAGATACCTCTCTGCCCTCTTGCTTTACCTGTGGGTGCCTACTATCCCACCAGCAAAGGAAACAACTGTGACTAATGGTGGTCTTCCACCAACAACATTTCTTGTCCTTTTTTGCTGGCCATTAGTGTTCCGTATCAGAGCTAGGGCTGCAGTTCTATGTTTGATAATAGTCTGAGTGTCCTGTAGAGACTTCCCCAAGTCACCTCATGCTTAACAAGCTCCATTTTGAAGTGGCAACACTTAACCACTGTGCTGGAATTGATCCTCAGGGACTAGGTTTTGTCCATTAGACTGGATATTTAAGACATTAGCATATCTTCCTGAGTGTGCACATATGTAGGCTGATTAATGTTAGGGATCTTTTCAGCTTTAGCAAAAGTTCTATTTCCAAAAGAGGACTTCTCCTAGATTCAACAGCCATCTTCTGCAACCATGTCTCTTTCTAGCAGTGAACTCTTCTGCTTGGTCAGGAATACTTGTAAGTTTAGAATAACCTATTCATTTCAGTGAAAGCATTTCTTTAAACTCATTTAACACAAAAGATCAAGCAAAGGTCACTTTGCATGTTAACAAAATATAATATCTGCACAAAAAATCTATGGTCATGACACCAAAGTAATTTCTTCTTAACTTTTCTTATGGTGAAATCAGGTGAAATGATTTTGTTACAAATGTTAGATAGGTTCATTTAGTAACAGAAGGATTGAGCAGACAAGTTACAGAGTAAACTGAATTTGAAATCTCAACTACATTTAAGTAGTGAGAAGTAAACAAACTGTAACTGGTGTTAAGTGTAAAATAGTCTTTATTGTGAAAAACCAAGTAAAACAGTATTCTTACTTGGACAGACAAGCAGTTATGGACATGAAAATTGATTTACATCTTTCTGTTCTCAAGATGGAACTTGTTTTATTCATTACATTAATAAGCAGGTATAACTCCAAAAAAATAATTTGACCTTTCAAGATATTTCATATCTTTTCTTTCACAATAATGTCATCATGTGACTGGTCATTCTCCCATAACATATGGAAATTATCCAATCAGTCAGCTAGGTATATTGTATTCATTTGTGTTTTCAACAAAGCTATATAATATTATCTGCTAATGAGAACAAAAGTAATTAGAACAAAACAGTTTCAGTGATTTTTTAGACTGTGTGTTTATGTAAGGACTGCATGAAACAAACTATATGAAAAATATTTTAAATTATTTTATGACTAAAGATGGTGTAAAAACATGTTTCCATATTGCAAATGTATTAGTCTTGAATTTTATTATAGTTCTATGCAAATTACATTAACAAAGCAAATGTTAAGTTTAAGCTTGTATTCTAAAGATGGCTGGTATGGGTATTAAAACTTTAGTTCAAATAAAGTACAGAACAGTGTTTGACATTTTTAAGTCATCTTCAGGTTAACAACAACAAAAAAAGGTTCCTTATCATCATGAACGTATAAGTTTCTTTCTAACCAAATACATTACTGCACCTACCAGTACTAATGCATTACTTTTATAAATGGCTACAGTTATATTCAGGTAGTAATTATATATATTCAGTTTTCATCTTTACTTAACTCTTTTTAATTGCAATTATACATATGTTATATCCAAATGAAATTAATTAAAAAAGAAAGAAAGAACTTGGTAACATTATATGGTTTTCCCCAGTGAAATGAATAGTATCAATTATGATCATTAACTACTTAAGCACTATTCCATTGAAAAATCAATTTCAAATGCCCAAGTTATAAGTACTTATGTCAGTACCTTCTATTAGACAGTGTGGTTTGTATGTTGAAAAATAGCAGCACAAGCTTGTTCATAGAGCTTATTTCAGATTACAATTAAAACTGAATTTGAATATACTTCCTATATATATAAAAAAAACTGCTGTAACTCAGCTAAATGAGCCCAGAAGTTAAATTCTTGCTCTAGTTAAACTGACATAATGAAACACTTTGTTTTCTGTCTTGAAGTGATAGGATATGTTGATTTTATGATATGATTTTTGTTTTTTATTGATTTCAGCATGGCAATCAAATGTCTTATTCAGTCTCAAGTTATTAAAGATTAAAATAAATATTTTGAAGTAAACAAATGGAAAAGAAAATTTAAGAAATTTGATCACAACTTATTTGTACATATTCAGTTTACTGTAGTTATTGTATTTTTGAAATTAAACGTGATACCATAACAAGCAGTTGTTAATCAGCATCTTTAAATATAATATTTCTTTTATTTAGTTAAAGTATTTTATGTACTTTATCACTGTACTATTTGTAAAGCAGTTAATTGGAAGAAAAAAAAGTCATATGTAATTAGTATTTACTGCCCAAAAAATTATATTGATAGTAATTTGATTTCCATGCTGGAGATCATATGAGAGTTGGATCTTGCATACATTTACCACGTACAAGTTTCCTGTTTAGAATTATTATAATTGCGATGATGGCTTTTAAAGTGATTAAAGTAATGTTACGTTATGATATTTCTTTTACAACCTGCATTATTTGTACAGACATTTAGGGAAGGTTTTTTACTGTTGAATGTTGAGCACATTATAGATAAGCATGCAGATTAATTTGTTTTAAAAAATTATTTATTAACAGTCAAGTGCAAGAGGTAGGTAACTTTTTTTTATATAATAATACACCTCAAATACACTTCTTCAATAAGGCTGTAAAAAAGTGGATTTTGTGATTTAGTAAACTCAAAACAATTTGTTTCTTTCAAAATAATAATATCAAAACTGAAATAATAATTTATGTTTCGAAAAAATTGTATTATGCTGAAAAGTTACAACATTATTTGGTCCAAAATTAAAATATGTTCATAAAATATTTTACTTGCATAAATTAAACCATTACCATAAATTCATCATTTTAATGAGAGAAACCTAGTTCAAAAAGATAAATATTTTCTTTAAGCGAAGATATTGTCAATTAGTTTTTGGCATATATACCATATTCATTTTTTTTAAAATACACTGATTAGATCAGCTCTGAAGAAGATACTTGAGAGAGATGACACTCCAGCTAAAACATTAGTGTTATGTGTGAGTAATGTCATATCAGACAAGAATGAGAAATTGAAATTAGCAACAGCACTTCAACAGGTATGTTATGTTTTAGTTAATTGATTTATGTTTCATTATGTATTGAGTTCAGCTAACTGTTTCTTAATTGATTGAATAAATACGTGTGTTGACTTTAACCTGATATTTTTAAAATTTTAGATAGTTTTATTAGGACTATAGGATGAACTTTTAAATGTTTTACTATCATCTGTTTTTAAAAGAAAATATACTGACAATATTCCTGACCTTGAGCATTCTGTTGGAAGTATTGCAGTTGAACTAAATCATGTAGCTATTAATGTCTTAATGGTAGTCAGAAAATTAAGAGTTTAAAAAGATTAATTGAAAGAGCACTAGAACCAGATAAAATTCTTCCCCAGGATTTCAAAAGAATTTTAAAAAACAAACTTGCAATGACTTATTTTTGTTAGATCAATACACAGTTTCCTGAGAACTGGAAAGGTATTAAGTTTACTCCATTTTTTTTTAAAGGGAGTGATAAGATTTGTCTTGAAAATTACAGGTCAGGTAATCTTGCACCTGTGGTGGAAAAATTCTGGAAAGTTTGATGAAGAAGCATTACCTAATTATTTAGTGAAATGTAATGTAAAAGAAAACCAACATAGTTAATATTAAAGGGAAGTTTTGCCTTAGTAATTTGGCAACTATTTCATAGAAGCCACTTGTTGTTTATATGGTGCAGCCTTGATGTGCTTAGATTTTCAAGAAACTTTTCATAGGTGTTACGTAGAAGATTAATAAAAAATAACATCACTAAGGGTTGAGGAAGAACACGTTAATTGGATTGTTTGGTGGTGGATGAAGGAAGCTAGAAGTTGTTAATGGAATACAGTAAGACTGGACCCTTGTTATTAGGGGAAAGCAATAAATGATAACTAACAAGATATTTTTAATGTTCACAATATGTTGCACTGATATTTCCTCTTATGATGTATTTATAGCTAAATTGATTACAATTTAGAGATAATTCTCTCTCCTTACAAATCACTAGTTAGACCTTATTTGGTATACTGTTTACAGTTTTGGTAATTTTATAGTAAGTGAAGCAAATGTGAGTGTAAAATCACTAAATGAAAAGCTGTGATATTGTGAACATTAAAGAAAATATATCATTTATAACATTTTCTGTCCTGTTTTTTCCTCTTGTTACAAATCTTTTGGCCTTTGATGTTTCTTATTTGCATTAATGATATTCATAAGGGCATAATTAATAAGTTATTAAATTTGTTGACAACATTAAACTCTTGGATATTTGTAATTATACTGATGATGTTGATCTTTCTTATTTGAATGATATTCTCTCTTCCTTCAGCAACATATGTTAAATTACAAATCAAGTGCCAGTTGCATTCACTGAAGCGTCTTAATATTGTAATATTCATTTAAAGCATAGTTAAAAGTTTTGGGTAGCATCACATTTACATGTAGTATAAAGACAAAAGGAGTTTTCTGAATGAAATTATTGGGTGCACATCTAGAAGCGAGTAGTAATAATGGGATTTGTTCATTCTGAATTTTCTTATCTTTGTCACAGTATTGTGATATCATATCTAATAATGTTTCTGGGTGATACATTGATATATAGCAAAGAAATAGAAATTAGGAGAGCACGATATGGGTGCTCAAACCCATAATGTCCTACGTCTGTATCACCCTTCATTGCCTGCAGACAGTTGTGGGAAGATGACTACTCTCCAAAGTAAAGAAGAAAAATAAATAAATAAATTAACAAAAAATGAAGAAATTAAATAATGATAATATACTGCTTTGGGTGTAAGTTAACTAAACTTACCTCCTCAGTTAGCATTCCAGGCCCCATTATGGTAGCCCAGTAGACAAATTATATTAATATGAAGGGTCCCAAACAGTTATACAAATTAACTAGTATAACTCCAAACCACCATCTATTAAGTCTACTGTAACTAGCAATTTTCATAGTTTGAACAAACCTTTATATGCAATGAGGTCAGGGGCATAGATTTTTTACACCTGATGGGGGGATGATTTTTGCAACCACTTATGTGGACTGTTCAATTTGCAAATTGGTAATCTCTGATTACGTAAACCTGAAAGCTGTAAACATGCAGTCGTAGAGTAATCTTGTTGCCTACATCTAGGCCTAATTTACAACTAAAAATAGTTATCAGAAATCTTTAGTAAAATTTCTTTCTTTATTTAATACATTCTGATTCTTACTACAGATTATTTTAATGATTTTATTTAAAATTTCTTTATTAAATCTATTAGATATTAATTTTTGTATCAGTAGTTCAACATTAATAATAAAATATTGTATTACAAAAATTAGAATAATTGTGAAGTTCTAATGCTTATAAGGAAGGATAATGGTACATTACTATTAAAAGAGGGTAAAACGTATATTGGAAAAGCAAAATATTTTCTTTTATCAAAAATATTTGTATTGATATCTTTATCAGTTATTTTAATTTCTTAATCAAAACAATGTGCCTCTATATTAGATATTGAAGTATTTTCAATTTTGAATTCTACCAGATAAATAGTGTTAATAACATTATTTATTTCAGGATTATTTATACTAATTAAATCATCTGTACATTAAAGGACAGTTAGCTCCCATTGAAACTCCTATTACTTGTTTAATGCTTTGGCTCTCACACAGCCCACCAGTGAGTCATGCTCTATTTTCTTTTTAAAAGGACACTTATTGGCTAGGACACAACAGTTACATATACACTCCCAAAAAAAAGTAATTGTAAAATGACTATTGGAACTCTGGAAAGTATCAGCAAAATAAGCTTGGGTGCCAATGCTTTAAAACCTGGTTATTGAAAAATGTATAATTATTATAAATGAAAAAACTTAATATATATTTTATGGCTTTGGAGGTAAATTTTCTTTCTTCCAGTTCCATGAAAGGATAACAGAACTGTTCTATTAATGAATTTATAACAAAAATTAAATGTTTTAATAAAATTGTGGTGAAATCAAATGTTTGAATATTATTTATTTGTTCACAACTTCTTAGGTATTCTAAAATGGGTTGATTATTTTGTATTATCCAGAAAGTATGTTTTTTATTATTAACACTTAGTTTTAATTTTATCAAATAAAATATTAAGTAATTTATTTAATAAAATGGCTGGTTGTTTAATAATTGTTCTTATTGAACTAGAAATCTAAATTTAATTGGAAATTATAAAAGGACATATTGAAAATTATTTATTGTTATGAGTTTAAACTATATTTTTCTTGTTTACTTAAGAAGCAATTATGAATGCATTTTTCTGTCTGTTTATGAACATTCCAACATTTTACTACATCCATCCTACCAATTCATATATGTTGTAATTTGCAAAACATGGTCTCAATTTTAAATTGTTTCTGCAGTGATATCTTACATTTTCTATTTGTTATTTATGCTTAATGAGAGAAAATGCTTAATTCAAAAGGCATCAAATTTAATGAATTTCTGCAGTAGTTATTTACCTTATTTCAAGCCTTTACGTTTATGTGTCTTTAAAGATATTGTATACTTCTATAAGGATATATTGTCCTTCAGGAGAGTAGCTGGTAAATGGAGGTAGTGTTTTGGTTTTTCTGTATTAGATATCTGGTTCAGATGCTAAAATTCATTATTTAAGGTCATAGTGTTAACCCTTTGAGTGTTGGCTTCTAAATTTTTAGAAGGTAACATCACTCTCATAATATTCATTCCAAAAAATAAAACTAGTGGGTGAAATTCTTTAAAATTTTACAAGAATCTTCCAAAAGATTTGTAGTTTTTGAAAAATTAAATATTTAGTTTATATTTTTTGTAATATTTCTGATAAAAATATTTTTTTATTTAATGTGCTTATTTGTATTTGGACTCAGTTCACCTGTGTGGTGATTTTTATGTGAGGTATAAAAATACAATTTATTATTACTTTACAGTTTTCACATTTCGTTTATGTTATCTCTAGAACCACCTAAGTTAGTATCAAAAGTTTCTTAAGTTACTTTCCATTTTCTTTACAATATCACTAGCTCTACCTTTTATCATCATTATACAATGCAATGAAATATTTAATATTAAGAAATAGAAATATATACATGTCTTTTATCTCTTAATAGAATTCCTTTAAAACTTGGTTTTTTAATGTACATAAATTCACATCTTTATCTTTTCACTTATAGCTTGTTTTTAATTTTCCTTTCTAATTCTTTGTCTTTTGTAATTTATGCTTTATATTTAAACTGATTCCCTCTGGGCTTTATTATTATTATAATACAGTAATACCCACACAGGCACTTGTTATGCTAATGTGTTGTACATATGAATGATGCCTTCTTGATCATTCACTTTTACACTACAGGTGACAACAAATTAAATTTAATGAGTATCAAACCTCTTAAATATAATTTTTAAAACACAAATAATATGTGTAAAATACGAAAGTAAAACTTAAATATAACTCTCTATTTTACTATAGCATTTATAGGTACAAACCACTATAAGTGCTATATTTCATAAAGCAATACTAACAGCAGCTACATGTATGCTGTAAAGAATACTGCTCACCTATTGCAAATTAACTGTTGATGGAGAAGAGTGTAAGCTGATCTCTTTCTGACAAGAATATACAGTTGGATCTACAAGCAACATGTGTGTAGTAGATCTCAAGATAAAATATAAAAAGTGGGCTTGGCACCTGTTAAGAGTTGGAAAATTATATGTGTTTCCTGACAAAGCAAATTTTAGATTTTGGGTAGCATGTGTCATGTATATCAAATACGTGTACTTTTTATGTATATTTTGACACACACACACAGATGTAGACTGCCAGCATATGTGGCTAATGCTGAACCTTTGGTGAAGTCAAGGTTTTCAATAGCACATGGGTGATATAATTCAAAAATTGAAGTATAAGAATATTTTAAAAGGCTTCTTTTGAAGTAAAGGAATCATAACGTAGATAACAAAAGCATTCAAATTATAAAATATATAATGTTAATTTCATTAACGTATATTGAAAAGAAATTTAAAAATAGCATTAACAACCATATGCTTAAACTATATTACTACTCAGGTTATAAAGTTTCACATATACAGTATTATGTGTCTAAATACAAAAGTTCAATAAGCTTGTGTACTGAACTGAAAAATTTACCTCACTTTGCTTAATTTGAACTTGTGTATTATTTTATAATTTATTTCCATTTTAATTTTCATAAGAAGCTTGTATTTTTATACAACAAACAAAAATAATGGAAGTAATTCTGTAGCACTATATAAATTGTGTAAGTACTTTAATGGGAGAAATTTTAATAGTCTAAACTGTTTGAAAAATATCAAAGTATAGTAACTGCTAATAGTGTGTAAATTGATTTTTTTGGGAATGTTAATATTTAGATGTTTGCCAATGTATAAAACCAGTTGTTTGGAGAAACTTGTCTTCCAAAAGGACATAGGACTTTTTATTCAAATATATTGCATGTTTAAATTAAATAAATATTTAAGTGATTGGACTCCCCATTGTTAGAATATGGGCCTTATTTACTTTACACAGAATTATGAAGTACAGGTAGAGCTGACAGATGGATGGTACAGTATCCAGGCTCAACTCGATAGTCCTCTCATTAGGATTGTTCAACAGGGAAGGCTAAAAGTTGGTCAGAAGCTCATAACCAGTGGAGCTGAACTCATTGGTTCTGACAAAGCTTGTTCTCCTTTAGAGGTAAAGGTAATGTTATGTAGCAAGATTATTGGTTATTTTATACAGTAAAGCCTGCATTTTAGTTATAAGTTACTTGTGGTTTTGTTCCAATTATGCTTTAGCTTTGTAGTTTGTTGAATCATTTGGCTTTTATGCTAAATCATAGAATACATTTTTCCAATCACATTTTCAGTTTTAATTGTATTGAAATTTGGTTTAACTTTGCAATGCTGTAACAATGGACTCCTGTATTTCACACATTCTTCTAACAATAATATGAAACTTATAATAAGTATGAAAGCAAATGATGGATCTTCACAAATTTGACAAACTTTCAGTGAACAAAATAAAAAGTCTTTTGACACAAAATATCAGAATTTTTGATTAAATATTTATACTAAAAATATCTTTTTGAATGTACGGAGTTAAGAGTATTGACTTCTCCAAGTGTAAAGTTATTTTATGTTAAGATTAGAAATACTTTTCTTCATCTGAAAATTGTAATTTCTTTTGCATATTCTCTTTAAATGTTCTAAACAAATTTCAAACGTTTTTTTTTCAGTGAAACTTTATATTTTATCTGTTATTTTCTCTACCCTAATTTAGTCAACTCAACTTGATCAATATTGTAACTACCAGAAAAACATATGAAATAATTCTAAATTACTTTTTTTTTCTAACATTAACTTCAAATACTAACTTGAAATGACATTCGTTTGTTCTTGTAACAGTAAACATTAATTTATACTTAAATGTGATTTAATCTTTGAATTCTGTATAATGAATAATACTGTCACAAAAGTTAATTCACATTTGAAGTGTTTAAATAGTTTAATCTATATAACCTCTTATAGCAAGGACATAAATATTTATGGATGATGTGAATTGCCTTTGATGTAAAGAAGTTTAGAATTTTTCTGTGAAGCTTGAAACTATTCGTACATTAATTTTTGGATAAGTTCTCTTAATAACCTTTTTATTTTTAGTAGGTCCTTACACTTGGCTAGATATGGTAACACGAGTCACCAAACAATGTGGAAAATTTAGTACTAGATGAACAGCTTTGTTGAATTCCATCAAAACAGTAAAACAATGAAATTTAAACATAAAAAGTATAGTGTTATGAATGTTAAATTATTTATGATAACCAACTATAGTTTCCTGTAACAATTTGCAGTCATTATAGAAAGGAAAAAAATGGGCATGATTTAGATTTATTTCATATTATGTTATGGAGGTTACAAGGTTAGTCAAGTTGAACAAATGTGTATAGAACTAGGACAGGGAAAATAACAGATAAAATATAAAGTTTACTGATAAAAAGTTTATGTATTTAAAAGTTTTTGAGATTGTGCAAATGGAATTTGACCACTTTCAAGTGAAGCAAAATATTTTTAATTTGCATCACTTTACACCCAGAGCAGTGAACACTTTAACTCCATATATTCATGGAGAAATATTTGGTAAAAGAATTGAAAAATCTGATTGATTTGTGTGTGTGTGTGGACAAACAGTTTGTTATGTTTACTTAAAGTTTGAGAAAGATCAAGATACATCAAACATTTAAAAGATACAGTATGGAAACTATAATGGTCATTTGGGGTCACTAAATTTGTTGAACTGGACAAGCCATTAACAAGAGAGTTAGTTTAGAGGAAATAGGGAACATATTAAATAATATTAAATATTAAAATAATATTTAAAACTTGCACAATAAATTAGTTTATCAAAGTTTAGGCCTTTTGCCAGTGAAGATAATTTAAAACTATCTTTAACAGTATATTTGTTACAGATAAGCTCATTTTAAAAAGGAATTAAAAAAACAATGTTGGAAACTAGTGTGAACCTACATTTTTTTTCATTTTGAACAAAAGTCCTTGTGGGTTTGCTTCTCTTTGTTTTGTCACATACTCATCTATTGTCTTAAATTTACATAAAGAAATCCTTGCTTGTATTATCCTTTATGTTCAGGACTAAGATGCCATTAACTTTACAATGAAGTAATCTCTTGTTTTTATAAAGTCTATAGGGTTGCTGCTGCTTGTTTGGATACATCCTATGCTGTGCATTTGTGATTATAAATTGAAAATACTCTTAAAGTAGATCCTATAATCAATGTACAAACATCTTAAAAACTTGTATCATTTGGCTAAGTAAGGAACTCTTCCAAATTTCATAACAGTAATTCCAGTGTTGTAAAATACCTACAAACTGAATTTTTGGACGGAATAGAGAATTTTAAGCCCCAGTTGAGAATCTACTTTTGTGTCATGCAACAGATAAGCAAAAAGATTATAAAGCACTTGATTAGGTTTTTTGATAAATGCTGACACATTATAGTGAAAATATTTTAATCAGTATAAATTCTTAAGTTCATTTAACATTGTTCTGAGCAAAAGTTTGTTTCATTTTTTTAAGTTAGATGATTTAGAAAAGTTACATTGTTTTATAAAGAAACTAATTATTTTTTTCTTAATGGGATTGTGAATTGTATCTTAATGCCAATTTCATATTAATCTCAATATTCACAAAAACTTTCTTGTTTGCTGTTTTGTATTATACTGGGTGAAATTCTAAACATTAAAAATTAGGAATGACAATATGTTGTTTACATTAGTTTGCATGATGTCTATTTTTATAAAGTTTGAGAATTTTTTACCAATAAGAAATGTTTTAACCTAACTTGGTCATATCTTTCTGTAAGAACTGTAGCTGTTAATTTATTCTTTGGAAATCTAATTTTAATAAGAAAAATTAGGACTAATAACAGTGTAAAAACACTGTGATTTATTTACATAATCATACAGTATTTTTATTAATTTTCTTTTATGATATTATCAATGGACAAAAGTTTTAAATTACAAAAATTGATACTTAGTGATCCCTCTCACAAAACATACTTGACATTTAAGTATGTTGATTTACAGAAATGGAACAGATTATAGACACAAATGATACCATACAAGAATTGCAAACATTGAATTGTGGAAACTAGGTTGTGAGTTTATTAATAGTAGAAAACATCATAGGAAATACATAAGAAAAGCAAGCAAATATCATGCATAGTGCACTAATAATTTTTATATGAGACTTCTGCTTAACCACCTGCTCTCTCAAGTTAATTCAAATTGACCAACCCCTAATCTGTGAAGTTGTACATACTGTCACCTATTATATTATTTATAACATGCTTTGTTTTGCAAAATTTAGCAAGCTTTTAATAACACTTTTAATAGTTTTTTTTTACTAAAGATTTATCTGTGATTTTATCAAGTTTTAACTGAGCACATCTATGTGAAATACGATTTCTACACAAATACTTCTCTTCATTAACAGTTTTCTTGTTTTATTTTCATCAAACTCTAAAACCTCTGAAATAAATATTGAAAGTTTTTGTTTTTTTGGTAAAACTATATTTTATTGCATTTTTTTACAGTAAAACTAATTGTAACAAAGTAAATGTACAGTAAAATGGAATGTAGAAAAATATTAAATGAAATGAATAATAATAGTCAAGTCCTAAACAGTAGCTTTAATGTATCTCATCATGCAACATCAGGGCTCCTACCTGTCCTTAAAATGTCTTAAGTTCATCTTGTATCATTTAAGGTCTTAAACTTAATTTCTGTGTGTATTGATGTCTTATTTTTTTGTAACTTTGGTTTCTTCCACACTGCACTTATGCTCAACAACATTACAGTAAGTTGCATTTGTTCTGTGTAGGCTTACATGAAACTGAGAGCACTAAACCTACTTTGCCATGTGTTCATTCTGTCTAGGCCTATTACCTGGACTGGGAGCACAAAATCAAGGTTGGCTTCTTTTGATAGGCATGCACAGTGCTGCTAGTGCATATGATGGGATTAACCCGACCTTGTTTGTACTCTCATGTGACCAGGTAGCAGATGAGAGAGGATTCGTAATCAGCGAAGGGGTAGAGATATGTAATATGCAGGAAAACACAGTAAGTACACGCAGGCTGGTGTATGACTATGTGAGCATATGTGGAGGAGTAACCAAGGCCTTTTTGAGTGAGAAGCTACTGAAATAAGCTCAGAAGGTTTACTCAGAATATCACATGTACTTAAAAGACAATAAAAGCGAAGTTGAGTAAAGAAAAATATCAGAATAGAAAGAGATGGGAATAAGAGCTAGAAGTGGTTAAAAAAAGAAAAAAATTATGAATTAATAGAATCTCTTCAGTTGGATGCAGATAAATTTGTTGAACATGCTGAAAAATTATACAGGAATCAAAATTTCACCTCATCACAAAATCTTGTATAATGAGAAACAAAAGAAAAATTTACTGCAATAAAAGAGCTGCAGAATGGCATTGACAACTAAAAATTAAGAGCTACAGAAGTTTTTGAGTGACAAAGTTTTGGATAATTTCAGTGTACCAGTTCAGTGCTTAATATATTTCCTGTTATTTAGAATTATTGTTTAGAATTATGAAATGTCACTGAATTTTTAGAAGTTAAAGAAACATTTAACATAATTAATGGATTCTTGATGATGATGTATTTTTTTCAACAGCATTCCTCTTGCAGTATTATGGGATCCAATAAATAGAATACAAATACATGTCTAGCTGTCAAATTTGTTGTTGACTTGGTTTGAAACAAAGTGTTACATTTAGTTAGCTGATAGTACTAGGAAGCCTGAACATAGCTAATATGGCTACCCTTTGATACTTGACTTTTTTTTCTGCAAGTTTTGGTTCTTTAAAAATGCCAGTTTAACATATACTCTTAACTCTTGAATACAATGCCTCTTGAAAGGTAATCCTTTTGTAAATGTTTTTGTATGAAGCATCCTTGACAAGAAACATATTTGCTTTTTACACACATGCATCTTATGATTTAAGCCATTGATACATAACTGAATTCATACTCCTACCAGTAACTTTTATTTTACTGGTTCTATAGTGGTGTGACAATTTCTGACTGAATTATGACTATTTACAGTGTAAATTATCAACACATAAATGCACTCTGGGGCAGTTATTTTGTGTAGGGTAATAGGTTAGATTAACTTTTGTACTCATACAATCATCATAGGTTTTATGTTCTGCACTACATTATCAAATCATTTCACCTTGATGAATGACATATGTCACACAAAATAGATGTGGGTCCTGCAGTTACTTGTATGGAAATAATATATTTATGGATTCATCACTGTCTTCATGATTTGTCATAACTTCAGCTGCTGCAATGATTTTTACATTTGCATGATGTCTAGGGTATTGGCATTCAGTGCTTGGACAGTTACTCACCACCTGGCAAAATAGATCCAATGCTGCTGCCCCAGATGATCATTTAGAACAAAGTTGTATGTACTTCTGTATCTTTCAAATTCAGTAATCAGTCATATCTACTTAATTTTTGAAGTTTATAAGTCATTTTATTGATGCACGGTCAACATGAATGGTAAACTTCTTACCATACAAGTAATATAATGGGTAATAGTGTTTAACATGTATTACAACTTTAAGCACTATATTCTTTTTCATGGATTATTGTCATTCAAGAGTTGTTAGCTTATGACTAGCATCCATGATAAAATGCTTTGCCTTGCACCTTCCTGCAACAGTGAGAGTACTGTTTGAATTCTCAGTTGACTGGAATCATTGTCCAAATTTAACAAATAAAATTGGTGAGTATAAGCCAGCATAATAAAAACATACTTCAGTGACTGAAATACACTTTGTTTTTAGTATTTGTTAGTGCAAACACCAGTGTACTGATTCTTAAAAAGGTGTCCACAAAAACTTATAATACAATGTAAATCAAAAGGTGCAGACTTCTCTTTTAGTCACAGGCTGAAGCAAGTTTTTAACTACTATGATTTATATCTGACTGATAAACCATTTCTGTATGCACAAACATATACATGTCTTCAAATCTGCTTTCTTTATCCTTTGAGACTTTTTTCAAAGATAAAGCAGACTAAATTGTACAACCAAATACCAAAATGTCATCCACATACATGAGACATCTTTTCAATTGTAGTTCTCTCAATGTAGGCTTCATCAGCTTCTCAGAAGTAACTGGTGCATACAAAAGACACATGGAATAACATAAGATTCATAATAGACATCTTAAGTGTTCAAAGCAGTGTTAGGTTTGCTTTCATTGTCCAGTTTGAACTGCCAGTAAGCAGAGGTTGGCTCTACAATACTGACCAATGGGTACTTTCTAGCACATCTGGACATTCATCTGTACAGAGCAAAAGAAAGATATTAGCATATATTACAGCATTTGTCCAGCCAAAGACCTATTTGTAAGTGCAGTTGAGAAAGGTCAAACATTATAAAAGTTTTGTTACTTCATCATAACATCAGTTCAGTCTCAATATTCATCATGTCTTTGGCGCTCTGAGGAAGCCTACGTCATGACTACATTATTGGACCCACTTAGTCATGTGATGACAAGTGACTTGGTCTGCAGTATATTGCAAAATTTCATGATGAACTTTCTTATATTACGGGAAAATATTGACAGATTGTTATCTAATTGCTTGCAATAAAGCGCACATTCTTTTTCTCTCATACAAAGTACTTTCTGAAGGAGATTCTTTGGATTTTCTAGCTCTTCTTGTGATTGAACCATTTGTGCAAATTGATTAAAACTGTTGCATAATCACTAAGGTGATCCTGCATCAAGTATTCAACTGCTTGGCTACATATGACTCTAAAGACTGTTCATCCGACCCATCACTTATTCAGCATCATATTTGCTGTTAAGCTGCCCCTGACATCTTCAATAGTTCATTCTTCCAGTGTATCATAGTCTTCAGTTTCATGCAAAGTGATTTTGTTCACAAAGAAATTTTAATATAAAAATCCTATTCCAGTTAGGCCTTCAAAAAGTTTCATTGTGTGGAGCATGGTTCTTCATGGATAGATGATTGGCTACTCTGCACCTGACTCTAAGTCCAGCCATTTTAAACATTTGTGTGTCTGAAATATAAATGCACGATCATAGTGACAGTACTCTTAAATATTTTTAAGCTAATTTATTTTTATATAACTGTGATTAGCTTGTGGCATTTAATACAAATTTTACATTCAGTTTTTGGCCTCCAAACATCTGAGATGTGTTACTGGTTCTGTAAGGTGAATGAAAGTTTTCTTTTTAATGAACAGTTGGTGTTAAAAATAAAGTAAGTAAGTTATTACAGAATTGAAGAAAGAGATATTTGTACATTTCACAAAAACTTCACTTATTCATAACCATGGTTTCACTAGTAAAAAGTAAAGGCAACATCATGGTTGTGAATAAATTAAATTTTTTTTGGGGGGAAATATATAATTGTTTTTGTTTCTTCAATTTTATAATCATGGAGTTTCATTTAGTACTAACAGTTTCAAGTATGAGTTATATAAAGTTATATTGTATTGTTCCTCTTACCTTAAAAAATCTGATTTGTAAATGACTTTATAAACTTTAGTGTGTATTGTTAAATATACATTGTTTAAATTTAATGCAAACATTACAGTTTGGATAGTTTATATAGTGCAGGTGTCATGTTTAGTTAATTTTAGAAGTGATATTTTATAGTAAGTTTGGTTACACAACCATCAATCAGACATTGTCTAGTTTAGTTATGAATAAGCAGTTGTTTACAGTAGTAAGATTATTACAGTTGCTAGAACTTTGAGTGTCTTGTTGATTCAGTTAACTGTTATTGAATCAAAATATCAAAAATGCATGGAGTGTTCTACACTTCTTTTGGGTTATGTATCAAGAAATCATTATGTTCTAGTTCTAGACTGCATGATCATGAACTTAGCAGTAAAAAGTGTATAGTAGTGTTTTTTATTTAAAGTGAAATTATCACGAATTGTATTATAACAACAGAGTATGGAAGAAGAATTTATCAATCGTGTTCTAAGTTACTGAACCAGCCTGAGTGGACTATGATGAAAAACAGATAATTCTTTAAAGTTTGAGATAGAACTATGGTAGCCAACAGTATAATGAATATTTCTATGTATATGTGATTTGTTTTTACTGTTATTTTAAAACAAGCAAACTGTTTTGGTGTTTGTATATAGTTGAAATTTATTACCAACAACTCATAAACACCAGCTTTAAATTTATTTTTTTTAAAAATTCATATTGTTTTACTTGTCATTTAATTTGTTGTTGTATTCTGTTTTACTCTGACTTCATGTAAATATTATTAGTTTTAGTGAACTTTTTCAGTTTTTGCCCTCAAAGTTTTCCTGCATTCCTCCTGACTCATACAACATTTGTTTTACTAACCATATAAATTAGCATTTCATACATTCTCTTATAATAACATACTGGTGTGTTTTAGTTCCTTTTTAATATCATTTATGTTGGTGTATCTCACATTCTATATATGCAAAAATTGCTCATTTGGGTTGAGAAAATATTTTACGTAGAAGAGCGAACAACGTTTCATCCATCTTCGGTCATCATCAGGTTCACAAACTTTGTTCACTCTTCTACGTAAAATATTTTCTCAACCCAAATGAGCCATTTTTGCATATATATTTCTCTACAAGTGGGTTTTCTCGACATCACTAATTTCTTACATTCTGCTGTACTAAGTATATGAATTATTATGTTTTGGTTTTACTTGGTGTTTCCTACAATGTTTTAGGTTTTTTTCTTTATGCACAATATTCTTTGCTACATTGCAAATTATAGAATTCAAGGTGTTATATTATGGTAAAGCTTCACATAAAGTGTGAAAGAAACACAAATTCAAGAAATAGTTTATAACTACCAAAGGATAAACACTGTACATGTTTACTTTCTTTTTTAGGTATCATCTGATTTAAAACTGAAGCTGAGTACAAACTCTACAAGAAGAGCAAGATGGGATTTACGTCTAGGATTCTTTCATTGTCCTGTTCCATTTCCTGTGTCATTATCATCATTATTTCCAGATGGAGGAACTGTTGGATGTGTGGAAATTGTTGTTGTTCAACTTTATCCACTACAGGTAAGATATGAAACCGTTTTAATCCAATACCTACTGGCTACTAATGTTTAGTAGCTAATATTACTTAGGTCATATATCCTGCCAAATTTAAAACGTTTGGATGAGATTGTTTAAAATGTGACAAGAATATTCCTAAAAGTATGTAGTTTCAGAAAAACAAAACATCTATTTTTTTCTACTGTTTATAATAAAAAAAAATATTATTTAATGTAGGTATTTTCACTCTCACTTTGAATTGTTCAACTGCAAGGTAATTTTTATCTTGCGGTTTTCACATTTCATTTTTATGATCTCTAGAACCTAATAAATGAATATAAAAAGATTTTAAGGTAAATATTTATATTTTATTTTCTATAATATATCACTAGCTATCCATTATCACCAGCACATAGTGCAATGGAATGTTTAAACTTAACAAATAAAAATATGTACATAACGTTCCACTCTTCATAGAAATTCAAAAGGATAGTCTTCTTGTCTTTTATATCTCTATCTTTGCATTTACACCTTAATGTTAATTGTTGATTTTCCTTTCTAATCCTATACATTTTATTAATCATGAAGATGCATTGGCTCGGCCATGAGAGACTTGAGAGCTATTACCTGAGACTTGCACGTTACACTAAACAAGATGGCATGCACACACACCATCTTGTTCATAAGCTGTAACAATCTAGGGGACAACAAATTAAACTTAAAAATAATTTTTTATTTATGATATGCATTTTAAAAGACAAAGAATATACAATTAATCAAAATACAGAATTAAAACATAAATGCAATCTAACAAACTAATACATATAAGAAAAGAAACTCTTGCCAAATGTTATGTACACCTTTACAAAACAATGGACTAAACTTCACTCCATTTCAAAATGAAAAACTACACATTTTCAGTTACACTGTTCATATTCAAGGTTAAAAACCTGCTCTTTCTATTGATTATAACCATGCCAGTCAAATTCAGATTGTTACATAACAACACAGTTTCAACTCTGTAAGTGGGCATAGCTAACATTAAGAAGGTGTATTTTTGTGGAAGGGTGTCTAGTATTTGAAAGTAAACAAAGTTACTAGTGTCAACCAAATGATTGTGTACTTTGGTCATCTTAAGGAAGCCTACAGAGTTCAAAAACAGTTTTTTCTCTACTTGCTTTTAATATTGAGAAGTTGTAATTGACAGAAAAAAACTGAAGTTTTACTTGTGCTTTTAGATATTTCTTTTTAAAATAAAGGAATAAAAACTTAAATATTATCAAACTTTAAATTATAAAACACTTGATAATAATAATTTAATTAAAATACATTGATTGTAAAGTGGTTTAACTAAATTTTAAATATAACACAATTCTAGTGCAGAAAAGAATTTAAAAATGGTACACAGTGGCAATAGGGGCAACAGCAATAAGATCTGCCACAACAAAAAACTAGAAAAACAAACAACAGAAAAGGCATCAACACGACAAACCGTTGACTAACCTCATAATTAATAGATTCGACCGACAATTAAACACAGACGTGGTACATCTACTTAACAAAGGACTCAACTTTGCAATAGCACCTAGGTACATTCCAACCATAGAAATCAAAACACGTTTAGAAGATCTAGCCAGGCGACTTGTGATACTTTCTAAAGAAAACAAAAACAAGAAAACAACCAACAGAAAGAAGACACCTTAGATAATTTTATTGACATCCAACAGCCAAACTTCCCAGGTAAAATTAAAAATTTATATTTTCCAGAAACACCTAAAAACATCTTAAACGATTTTTTCAAAGAATTTTCTCACAAAACCATCAACATAATTTCACAAAACAGAAAGCTAAAAAACAATCTTACAAAAAGAGACGTTAATTCCATTAAAAACCTAAAACAAGACAAAAACGTAAAAATTCTAAAAGCAAAGAAAGGTAATGCTATAGTCATAATGAACATGAATGAATACATCCAAAAAATGAAGAACATCCTATCAAACACGAACAAATTTAAACCAATACACACAAATTTAACAAAGACACACTAGACGCAACTAAACAAATTACTAGTAAATATGAAAAAAAAACACAATTTAATGAACACTTTATTCCTACCTACGTAAAACCGACTCACGCACACCACAAATGTACGGCATCCCCAAACCTCATAAACCAGATTGTCCATTACGACCAATAATGTCCACATATGAATCATTTAATTACAATCTTGGTAAATACATAGCATGGGCATTCTCCAAATATGTAACATCAGCCAGCTCATTCATCAAAGACTCTTTTAATTTCAAGTCTAATCTAAATCAACTTAATCATAAAACCTTAATGGCCACTTTTGATGCTATATCCCTCTTTACAGAAGTTCCAACCACTGAAGCCTGCAAGATAACCTTAGAACTCTATATCCGAGACTCTAACCCAACTATAGATGTTCCCAGCAATCAATTAGCAATCCTCATAGCATTCACCACGATAAAGACAAACCTCATGTTCAACAACCACAACTATATACAAACAAATGGCCTAAGCATGGGCAACCCAGTATCACCAGTTCTAGCCAATATTTTTATGACACAAGTTGAAACACAAGCAATTAACACAGCATTACATCCACCACTATACTGGTACAGATATGTAGATGACACGGTTGCAGGATTCAGATCTACAGAACGCACACTTAATTTTTTCAATCACATTAACTCTGCGCATCCCAACGTTAACTTCACATGTGAACAGGAAGAAAGCAATCAAATATCATTTCTTAACCTCAAAATTTTAAGAACCGACACACAATTCAAAACAGAAATCCACCAATAAATCACCCATACTGGACTATACATTCCTTGGAACTCAGCACATGAAGCAAAACAAACACTCAACATACTAAGAAACCAAATAAACACAGCCATAAAACTATGCTCACCAGATAAAATTAACAATGAACTAGACAAAATAAAACAATACTTCAGCAACATCAATATGTTTTCTCCACAAACCATAGAAAACATTATATGCATACAACTAGACAGAAAGCAAAATCAACCAACAAAAGTAAATATATCTCACAAATCAAAAAATTACGAAACCATATACTGCTGCATACCATATATTCTCGACATCAGCAGAAAAATAACCAACATTTGGCAAAAGCTAGCAACAAAATATGATATTCCAGTTAATACCAAATTTATTCAAAAACCAGGCACAAAACTGAGGTCTATACTATGTAAAAACTACACTGACAAACACCACACCAACATTATTTATAAAATACAATGTGATAACTGCCACGACTTCTATATTGGAGAAACTAGTAGAAAAATGGAAACCAGATTCAAAGAACATAAAAAGTCATCTTCACACGTTTTTGAATATTGCAAGTCAAATAAACACAACATAACCATAGAAAACACTCAAATACTAAATAAAGAAACAAACGCAAAATTAAAGAAGCCTTACTTATACAACAACTTAAACCAATATAAAGGAATGCCTTTTTACCTATATTAAATATAATAAAATAAAATTATATATTCAAACATCTAACACTGCCCTCCACATTCTGACACTCAGTTACATAGCCCCTTCCAAACATGTGGTCAGTTTCCGGTCAGTTACTTCTTTCTTTCTTTGTGAACCTGATGATGACCGAAGAAGGTCATCTAAAGTATATTTTTCAAAAACTTCAATTAACCTAGATTCTTAGAAAGTACTCTGTACACCCATCAACTTAAAGATTGTGCATGACTAGTGTTGGCATCATTTCAGTAGCTACTCTTTCTGTTATAGCTCTATGTAATATGTTGCATTAAAATGAATATTAAAAATGTAATCCAAAACTACAATATGAAAATTTATTTTTAATTTTATTTGTATTTTTCATTCTTTTTAGCTTATTATTTACATATCATGTACTATATCTATTGATTGGGGATTTAACTAACAGGACCTTTTAAAAACAATTCTCAGTAATACCAGTTTAAACCTTAGTACTTCTGAGAATTTTTTCTAGCATATAAGGTTTTAAGATAAGTACTTTCTTCTCTGCAGCCAAGAAAAATTATTTTAAGGCATTAGTAACTTGAGGATACACAATTCAATTTATTGTTTTATGGTTGTTTTGGATAACATTTAATATCCTTGATAAATTTACTTGTAATGTTGAACCATGTTTGTTTGTATGTATGTCACTCAGTCACCTATTTTTTTGATTGTTTTATTTCTATACAGTGAAGGTAACGTTTGATCATAAGCTGCATCTATTATTTCTACTTTCATGAGTTTTAATGAATAATGTTTTGGAAAAATCAGTGCTGCAAGTTTAAAATGTGAGAATATATGATGCTGTCATTATTGTAATTGTACAAGTGAGCTCATCAAATTGAAATAATTATAGAACTGTTGTGAAAATATTTTATTACAGTTTGTTTTTACATAACTTATATAGTTCTTTCAGAGCTATGAATGCCATTGGTTATGTTTCTGTTACAGCACCTATTAAAAGAGCTTTTGGTTCATGTTATATAATAGTTATGACTTTTTATACTGCCAATAGTATTTTCTCTGTCTGTGAACTGAATAATAGAGGTGTTTATCACTTTTATAATGTTTTATAATTGAAAGTATGTATTGTTTTCATCATAGCTTGAGCCTTGGACATTTTAATTCATAGTGGTATGAAACTATTATAGAATGTTTGTGTCACTTAAAATTTGTTATTATTTGACATAAAATTATGTGTCCTATGTGTGTGTATGATTTTATTTCATGTACTCAGTACTTTAGTAAGCAAGGGTCAAAGCTGGAAACTAACTTTTATGGCCACTGGCAAATATTTTCTAGTTATTTTATAGTTTACTCACAAAAGGGCTAACCACATGTTAGTTACTTAAAAAAAACGTGCATGAGTTGCATTTCATTATGATGAGTCCAAGTTTGAAATATTTGGTTCAAAGCATATGTTGTATGTCCATCAGAAAAAAAGTAAAAAGATACAGCATCTACTGTGAAACATGGTAGGCAGTGTGATGGTTTTGTGGTGTTTTTCTGCTGAGGCAACAGGAGGTGTTTGCAAAATGGATGGAATAATGGGCCAGTGCAAGTACCATCAGAATCTTATCTCTCATGGTATACTTAGTGATTTGTGTATTCAGTGATGTTGTTAAAAAATTTTCTCAACCCAAATGAGCCGTTTTTACGTATATAGATTTGTATATTATTGGTAAAGGATTCTGATACCAAGAAGACAATGACTCCAAATACTCATCCAACATGTACAGAAATTATTTAACTAAGAAAGAAGCTGCTGGAGTCATTCAAGTGATACACTGGTCTCCCCAGAGAATATCTGATCTCAACCCAATTGAGCAGATGTAGGGTTTGATAGATTAAACATTTGACAGATCAAAAGTTACTTCCTAAAGAAACTTTTGGGAGTGTAATGGAAACATTTGGAGTAAAATTACAAAGGACACTTTGATTAAGTATGTTACAACAATGTCCAAAAGACAGTCTGTAGTTATTAAAGCAAAATGAGACACACAAAGTATTATCTGTTTGCTGAACTCAGGCACTTCCACCAAGCCTCTGTTGTATGAAATATGAAGATTAATAAAATTTTGGTGTTTCTCCTGTGATTTACCTTCTTTTGTTCTTTGAAATTAGTTTGCAATTTAACTTTGGCTTTGTCCTAACTCATTTTTAACAGTACTTTATGTCAACTTTATCAATTTATTGAAAGTTTTATATTGTAGAGCCTAAACCTAGTAACAGTAACATTTTTAATTTACTTTTTATTAAAGCAGGTAATAGATTTGATTAAAATTAATTAATTTTAACAAAACTTATTTTCTAATATTCAGTTAAGAAGGTTTATTTTAGAACCTCAAGAATCAGACAAAATAGTTAAATAAAACAGAAAAACTGTCTATTTTAAATAACACATATGCAGTTGGGTCACATACACTTTTTAAGATTTATATTCATAACTGTATGGGAAAGAATTTAAGTCAATAAGAGTACTAGATTTTTCAAAACTTTTCTTTGTCTAATTTCTAGATCAGAGTGTTAAGATATCATATTACCAGAAAGATGAAATCTTGAAAATAACTTGTAGTAAATGTGTTCTGAGAAGACATGTCTCATGACAGATAATATTAGGTTGAGGAATAATTCGTGAGCGTTTTTAAATAATTTCATTCAAGTATTACATGCAAGACTATACAATACTTCAGTGCATGAACACATTACACCCAAAACATTTATTATGATACTTTATTTCATGTAATACCTAGGTATATAGTATGCATTGTTTTAAACGAAATTGCAAGAAATTAAATGCGAAAAGCAGATGGTGTCGAAAATGCTCGATTTTGTCCACTTGACATTCCATTTAATGAGCTGAAAATGAAAGCAAAAATTAAAGACATGTGAAAATCAAACACACCATCTATTAGAGCAAAAAATTATCTACCAAATGACATGAAATATTTTGCGAAAGCGTTTCATTTATGAACATAATTTTTAACTTGAAAAAATACTCACGAATTATTCCTCAACCCAATAGTTTGAACAATTGTTACTTAACACGTTAATTTCTGAATAGTGAGATTTACCTTGGGCTATGCTGGAAAACAAAGGGTCATTGTTTTACTTTTGTTTTCAGTTGCATTCTTACAGTGTGTGTTGTTAAGTCTGAAATGGTCATAAATATGTTTCTTGTTGTGAGCAGTTCATTTATTAGCTTAACTATTGCAGGTTTTAGCTGTATATAGATGTTTTCTAAATGCATTAAGAATATGGTAACTTTACTATAATTTGGAATGTTTAGGAAGCTCAAATGTTTTCTTAAGTTTATTCTATATTTACTCCTGCTGAGTTTAATTATAAATTTATGTATATTGCATTTTCAGTATATGGAAAAGACCAGTGATGGAAGAAAAGTTTTTCGTAATGAAACAATGGAAGTAAAGAGTGTAGAAAAGCATCAAAAGCTTCAGGAATATTACCTGGAGAAGGTGAAGGCAAAACTCCAGACTAACATGGAGAAGAAGGAATTGGAAATGGGTTTGTGTTTTGCAATAAATGCCTTTGAGGAATTATTAGTGTTAACATTTTAACCAATTCCTTATTTTACACTTTACTTACATTTACACTTATCACCCAGTTCTATGTTCTACTATTTTGCTTGAATTTTTACACACTTTTGTAAAATATTGAAGATTTAGGACAAATTGAGTGGTTTTTAGTAATTCTTATGAAATAAGAATATTTTTAGTTTAGTGAAATAACAAAGGTATATAATCAAATCTTTTCTTTATTACATTTCTTAAGTTACATTTTTCTAAGTTTATCTTTTTATCCATTAGAGAGAATGTAACAGTCAATGATTTTAGTGTTGTTTTTAAAATTTACATACTGCCATGTTTATTATAATAATATAAATAATGTTTTTCTAGTAGCCATGCATATTTATGTTTTGAATTTTTTTCTGTTATAAAAGTAATAACCAAACAGTATTTACTATCTTGAGATGGTTGCCAAGTGATGAATTAGTTGCCTTAACACTGCGAAATTATAATGAAACAAAAGTAAAAATGTTTTTTGCAATATAAATTCTTAGCAAATTATCTCATTTTCAGCTTCGATGCTGAAATAGACCTCAAGCATAGCATATAACACTTCAACGACAAAATAAAACCAAAACTTGCAATATCTTTTGTTGAGAAGAAAGGATTATTTTGTTTATTTTATTCTTAAGTTTATGTACATAGAAAACTAGTACAACTGAAATTTTAAATATAGTTTATGTTACTTTTATTAATCATTTTATGTTTACTATCTGTAACATTGTATTTCAATTACTTACACTTTTCAGATGTTGAGTTATATAAATAATTCAGGTGGTTCTGAAATACAAAAGCAAAACTATTCAAGACAGAAAAGAAACTATATCTTTAAAATCAGTGTTTTTTACATTGTACGTAACATTTTGTCTAACTATTGTCTAAGAACAATTTCAGGTTTTGTGCTGCAGTGAAATTTATATCTCCGTGGTCATGAAAAGCAGCTGTTTATTAGTTTTCTTATAGAATCCTGTCACTTTTATGACATTCTTTCAGCTATTTTCAGTGTTTTAGTTATTTTCTTCAATTAAAATTTTTTTTATTCATATATATTTACTACAGAAATGAAAAGTGACAAACAAAAGAGATACCATCAGCTAACAAAATCTTATGTTGAAAACATTACATCTGGAAAGGAACTTTATCAGCTCTTACAAGATGCAGATGATCCTGTTTTTTATGAGGTTAAAAAATTGCTTACCATAATTTTTCTTTTCTGATCAGATATCCTTGTCAGTTTAAAGGCTAAAAATGTCTTTCAAAGATGTTTAAAATATTATCTCTGAGTGCAGTTTTTCTTTTTCTATACTATATTATAGCATAATCTTTATAAAATTATATTTTTATTGGTTTAAAACACTTTTGCAAATGTTTGTTAATGGATCCAACATTTCTACAAATGATTATTAATAATGGCAATATTGCTATAAATATTTTTTAAATGTATCCAAAATTTGTACAAGTTTTTATCAAAGATTTTTGTGAATGTTTATTAATTATTTGAACACTTGTATGAATATTCTTTGATGATTCCTACATTTGTAAGAGTGTTCCTTAATAGTTCTAACACTTTCATTAATTTAACTTAATTGTTATACTATAGTTGATACTTTTCAATTAATCCAACATTTTTATACATGTTTATTGCTGTTTTCAAATAGGTTATGAAAGTTTAATAAGGGTTCCAACATTTTTAGGAGTGATTCTTAATAGTTTATAAATTTACATTATTACTTTTAATGGTTTGTACACTTTATAATATGATTGTTTCTTAGTTGTTAAAACATTTCTGTGAATGTTTATTAATGGATGTATTGTGTCTATGAATATTTATTAATTGTTCTGTTGTTTCTATGAATTGTTCTAAATGGATCTAACATTTGTGTGAATGTTTGTTGATGTTCTCTGTTCATATTTATTAATTGTTTCAGTATCTATAGAAATGTTTGTTAATGGTTCAACATTTTTATGAAAGTTTTTGGATTGTTATTAATTTATATGAATATTTCTTAATCAGTTCAGCAGTTTTAAAAATATTTTTAAGGGTTTCAACATTTTTATAAACTTTGTTTAGTGGACCCAATATTTCTATAAATGTTTATTGATAGTTTTTACATTTTTATGAATGTTTATTGATAGTTTCTACATTTGTATGATTAGTTGTTTGCAAGTTTGTTTATTAATGGTTCCTGTGAATGTTTCTTAATGGGTTTACAATTTCTATGAATGTTTCTTAATGGGTTTACAATTTCTGTGAATGTTTCTTAATGGGTTCACAATTTCTATGAATGTTTCTTGGTGGTTCTATTTCTATTAATAAACATCAATACAAATGATTTTGTTTTTACTAATAGTTCCAACATTTGTTTGAATTATACTTGTTGATCCCAAAATTAATGTTTTTTAACCATAAAGACACAGTAGGGTTACATTTGATGTTACATTGTAAGCATGTTATAGCCTTTTTACAGAGTTACATTCAAAATGTAAATAAACTACTCAGTTATTAACGTGTGTTAGTAAACTACACATCAAAACAGTTTATAATTTAATTCTTTAGTTTAATTTTAATTTTTTAATTTCAAAAATAAATGCTTAAATAAATTGAACCACTAAGTTACTTGACATAGTGGTGCTTGGACTTCTCATTTATAGAATTTTGTCTGTTCTCTTGTAAATAAAGGGCTGTAGATTGTTCAACCAATTAGAAATACGTATTATAGATGCAAACAAGCCAGAGTATAAAATTTCAACCTTTCCCCACTTTACTGAGATATTGCTATAGTTGTTTAATCCTTATTAAAATACCCCTTCCATATGTTTATTTTAAGAAATGTTTGTAATTTGCATTGAAGTTGCTATTGAATGTGTTTTCAACCAAGAAAAAGGTTATATTGTCAATAAAATAAATTGGTAACTTTTTGCTTTAGTAATCAAGGCCAATAGTTCAGGGTTAAAGCTTGGTGTATTCAGATTAAACAACATTACTCTGAACAATGATTAGAAATTTTTAACCTATGTATAGGTTATGTAGAAAGCTAGATAAATTATAATAGGACATTCTATTCCTGTTCTTGTCCTGATGTACTTTTTATTCTAAAATGCATATTTGGAAGATAAATGAATTATTTTTGGACAGCCAAATTTATTAAAAAATCAAAGTTCCCAAAGACAAAAGAACCTCAGGGAAAAAGTACTAAATAACTATATACATATATATGTTTTACTTACTGTTAGATTTTTTTTATAAAAGTAACTAATATGTAAAAATTAGAGATCTACTAGGTTAAATAAAAAAAGCTAAGCCCTAAGCTCTTACCATGTGATTAATAGTAATTAGACAAGGGTCAAAAAACAATAAAACAATGAAAGTAAATAAAGTCAGTTGTGAAACTGATAGGAACAGTAAAGGCTGATTAGAATAAATAATTGTAAATATATACTACAATCTATAGTAATTAGGAAAGAAAAACTAATTAGGTTTTATTTTATTTTCAATTTTTTGCTACAGATGGTTTTGCAACAGTTAATTTTGTGGTAGCAATAATTAGTGTTTTGAGTTATTTATGGTTTCAATATTTTCTTTATCAAGCTACTTATTTGTTTTTCAGAGTATCCTCAGTAAATCTCAAGAAGAGAATTTAAGGAGCTACCAGCAGGAACTACAACAAAAGAAGCTTAGCGAATTCCAGGAGCAACTAAAACTTGCAGTTTCCGAAGAAAAAGAAAGAGGAGAAGTATGTTTTTAGTGCTTTATACTTTACTGAGTGATAGGAGGGTTTGTCCCACCCTTATTGGTGGAAGGTTGTTGCACACTAATTTGCTTTATTTAATGCAGCTGAGTCACATGTGAGCTTCCAGTCTGGTGGTGAGAGAAAATTTGCACACAAGAGAGCAGTTAAATAGTGAATACCTGTAATAGGATGTAAATATTTATTGGAAATATATTTTCAGTGTAACAAAATATTAACTTCCACTTCTTTAGTAATGTCCATTTTATTTGTGACATGATTGTTTCATTCACTTTTGTACTAGTTGCTTTAATACTATAAGTGTATTTTGCTCGTGTTCTAACATACTTTATATTGCATATTTTATTTTGATTGGGTATTGATATGTTATTATTTTGCTCTCTATTAAAAATGACCTATTTTGTAATTTGTTTAGAAAGTTTTACTTTTTTTTTGTATTATGAAAGGTTTACTTTATGCTTTTTTTCAATCTATTCTACTTATTTCTTTTCTTATTTTAAAGGATTTCTTTTATTCTTGGTGATATAATTCCTTTTACACATTTTTATTGGGAGGGATATAATTTTTTTCTTTAAAGTTATGTTACATGTCTTACATTTACGTATTTCCATGTAAGTGTTTTACATAGGTGAAAACAAGTTACACTATTTTTCTTAGCAGTGAGATTATTACAGTTGCATATGAATTTTAAATCTAGGGACAGCTCTGATGGTCTGAAGGCAAGGAGAAGGTGTAGTAGGAAAGAATGCTAATGTTATGTATCTCCTTAACTTTTTAGCTACATGAAGGTTTCAAACTTTTTAAACACACTATATGTATGTAGGTTGAACGAAGGGTATTGGTCCAGAAACCAGCTAAGTTTCTTTTGTCTTAGTTACCATCAGTACATTATTATTCACTTGTGAGTAATATATATATTTTTTTTTCCTTGGAAAGGTCAGTGTAAAGTCAGACTGTTTAGAATTAGACAGTGAAATTTTCCAGTGGTAGGTCAGATGATGCCTTGAGCCCTCTTTTATTTTGTTTCAAGTAAATAATGCTGTGTTTTCTCAGTCTTAGACATAAAGGTATTTTTCAGCAGAACAGTCAATCAAGATTACCCTTCTGAGAGCTCTTCAGTAAAGGCATTATATTTTGTGTACATACATACATTGTCATTAAATGTGTTGATTGAATAAAGAGATTGTTTCATTTTGATTTTACACTGTGTCCATTATCTGCTCTTCAGAGACTCAAAGCCATGGAATAAAGCTTAACTCTTTCATAACAAATCCTTATTGAACCTCTAATTATTTTTATGCATCCTCTTTAATTACTTTAAGGGTAATTTAGTGCCCTTAAGGGGATACCACATGTGAAGAAGTTTCTTAAACTTTTTTTTATGGGTGAAGCACTGTATTAATAAACATGGACATGTGATGATTTTTCTAATGCTCTGTAGGTGAATAAAAAGGATTACAAATACAAAAATAATTATTCATATGGATAGATATTAGTATGTATTTGTGAGGAATTATAGTTTACAACTGCATCAATGACTGAGAACACATATCTCTACAAAAGTAAACATATTACTTAACTGAAACTAAGTAACTGTTAAAATCACTTTCCAGCAAGAAATATTTCATAAAATGTTTCACATCTGTTGTGTAATATGATGTTATAATACTTTAAGTTTTAGAAATATGTAATAACTTATTGTATAAAGTACTTCAAGAATGTATTTTCTACAATTATGAAAGAAATTGTAAATAATCTGCTATAAATGTACTTTATTAGAGTATTTCACACATTACTTTTGGAATGGAAATCACATTTTAAGTTGCAAGTAATAATTTCAGATTAATTAATTATAATTCTTCCTTATTTCAAGTTTCCAGAAGATCGAGTTGTTGTTCCATTGTTGAAAGCAAAAGTGTTAGGTATATCATCAAAGGATAGAAAGCATAAGAAATGTAAGATTTATTTGTTATTTGTTCATATGTAGTAATTATACTTATACCTATCCAATAAACATTGTAGTGGCATCCCAGTTTTTAAAGAAAATGTATAAATTAAAATATGGAGTAACAGAAGTAATTGTAAAGATATGTACTCTAGTATTGTCAATCTAATAGAGAACTTTTGCTGAAATATAAATTTTATTTTGAGAGAGAGAGTGCTGGTTTTTACCTTCACCATATTTATTATTAACATTGTCAGTATCATGTAAACAACTCCTAGTGAAATATGGAGGCTTACATCAGTTATTCTGCATGATATATGCTTGACCAGCCCAAACTTTGATTTATACATACATTTTGTTCAACATGTCTGTTCAAGGAATAACAATTGAATACAAACTGTTACAACTTCGCATGACTGCTTGTACTGTTATAGGCTTTATTCTGGTGTAGCACTTTCCACTTTTTTTTTTATTTTTTATATGGCAACCAGTGATAGTATAAACTATCAATATATTTCTTTACTTTGTTATAGTTCCTTTTCACATTATAAAAGGATGAAATTTTAGTAGTATTTACCTTCTATAATCTTTTTTTTTGTAACTTGTTTTCATAATTATTTACAATACTGCATATAAATAGTTTAAGTCAAACTTATAACCAACAGTTAAAATTGTGGACATAACTGTTCTTTTCAATATGAAGACTGATTTATATTAAATTGAGTACATCACAGAGTAACAACATTTTTGTGTGTGATCTCCAATTTCTGTTTTGTTTCTTTAAGTTTTTGAATCATTTAATATTGGCTGCTATTTTAATGTTTAGTAGAACAAGTATGGGTTTTAGTCAATTTTTTTGTGTTTCCTCAAATGGCTGTAATCTTGCATTTATTTGTAAAATATTTTCATTCTGATTTTAAGTCATGTTAATTTAGGTATTTTCATAATTGAAAAATATGGTATCACTAATATGAAGTGTAATTATACCAAACAGTTGCATTATGTGTGTATATATCATTATGAGTGTTAAGGGTTTTATTATCCAACTGATATTATTTTGTAGTACAGTGTACCACTGTTATAGTAAAGCATATCTTAACTGCTAATATTTGTTTTTTTGTATAACTGCAATAGCAAGCCACATTGATAACTATCTAGTGCTAATAGTTCATAGCATAGTACTTCTATGATATGTTAATATCTAATAAGGGACTTACCATGAAATATTGTTCATTATTCTTATTATAAGACATTTTAGTGTTTATGAACCTGGATACAAAATGAATTTGAAGGAATTGTAAACAGTTATAAAGAAATTTGTATGCTTAAATCTTTCCAGTTGCCATGCTGCTGTTTTGGAATCCATCTAAGGATGTCATTCAGATGATTGTGGAAGGTCAAGTTGTGAAATTATATCACTTAAACATAAGGTAATAATAGTTATTGTGGTTAGTTTAGGTGTTTTCAATTTTTAACTTGAAAAAGCAATTATTTTAATTCTTTATACAGCTGAAGTTAGGCACTTGGGTTAATGTCAGTTAATTGTATGCATCTTATGACAGATTTATATTTGCAGTTATTATATTTTAAAAAAGTGTTTGCAATTTGTGTAACAGTTATTCATTTAAGTTGTTGGTATAAAGGCACAACATTAAATGGTAAATCATAAATGTATTTTTAGTCTAATAATTTGTAACTTTTGACACCACACCTTGACTTCTTGTTGCCTTTCCATGTAGATGAAGTAGCATTTACCTCAGTTGAACACATGATTAAGAATTTCTACCACATACTTCAAACTGTTATGTAAATTTGAAGATTTTTGCTTTCAAGTACCAATTCAGTTGAAATAAAATATTTAAAAAATAGATGATTTTTTTTCTTATATATATTGAAAAGTGTGGTGTCTGTCTAAACATATGTCAGTCCCCCACCCCATTTATAGCAGGTGCATCCTGTATTGCATTTGAAAAGCTGTGCATGTACACAAAACTCAACATTAACTTTTAACATGACAGGATAACAGGCACAAATAATACTGATGCCAAATTAAAGTCCATAAAATTTAAAGTGATGAATTAACTTGAACATTACTCATCACTGGGAATGGGTCCTTTTGCTGTATGAAAATATAATTTTCCATCAGTGGGGATAAATACTTTTGTCTTTTGCTTTTTTATTATAAAACATTAACTGTCAAGAGTTAAACTGTTGAAATAAGCTAAAATTACATTAAAAATTGCTAAAAATGCTTTATTCAATACCTTTTACTCATAAAATAAACAAGATTAAATATTTTCCTATTATTAGTTAAAATAAGTTCAAAAAAATCCAATCATTAAATTATTTAATCCTTTTAGAAACATCAATTTAGAGCCACATACTGAAATGTTTAATGAAATGGGTTCTCATAAGTTTCTTTCACTATAAAGAATACTGTATGTCACCCTAGATGTAAAACAATTCTAAAACCACAATAAAATGTAGATGATTGCTCCAATCTGCAGAACTTCCAAATCATGAGAAGATTAACAAGGGGATTTAAGTTGTTTATAATGAAATATATAACATTAATTGGTAATTGTGTTTTATTTATTTACTATGCTAGAAAAAATTAAAACAAAATGTAGGCCCTCTTCCTTGCAGTTATGAAGTCCTGTCATAGGATGTTTTTGTGCATTCCAGGTATGTTGCTCTGTCACTAATTCCAATCAGTTGATCATCAAATCTTGAGATCTGTTGTATGATACCATAATGAACATTCTATGTTTGATAATCCTTCTTGTTTCATTAAAATTGTCAGAGGAAAATTGTACCAGTCCAAAACACTGTGAGCATTAAAACATCAGTTAAGTGTTTGTTTTTGTCAGTGGCATATTTAGGTAAGGCCTAGAGAGAGCTCAGCCCCAGGGCACATGGTTTTAATTGGGGCCCATTGATAATTTTATTGTATGTAAAATTACATGGGATCTAGGGCCCATAAAACTTATTAGCCTCTGAGCCTTACACAACCTTAAATCTACCATTTGTTTTTATGGTATAACTTGTTCACTTTTTTTATTCCATCATACTACAGTTGTCTTCAGTTGTTTTTCATTATTTTACTGGCAAAGACTTTTCCTGTATTCTTTCATACATTTCACTGGCATGAACGAGATTCTTGCAAGAATTATATGGTGTTCTTAAGCCCCCAACTCCTAGAATGAATTATTTTGTGTTCACCTAGTTATAGCTTTGATATCATTTTGTTGTCTTACCTACCTCTGAAGTATATCCCACAGATGTTCATGGATTAGATATATATGTATGACCTAGCAAAGATTGTTATGCCAAGTCACAAGTAATTTCAGATTTCTGTTTGCCAAGTTTTTCAAGCAATGCCAATATTCATCATAGGAGAATGTTCAAGACTTCTAGAGACCCTTACCCTTGTGTTTAAATATATTTAAGGAATTTAGTAATCAAAAAAGGCATTTGCTTGAACCACCTCTTTATTACTAAAAACTAAAATAACCATATAAAACATTAATTTAAAATAAAGTTGCTAGTGTTTTTAAGTATTCTTTATTCCAGTTACAGTTGAATTTTCAAGTCCATTGAACAGGTAATATGTGCATGGCCCTTATATTTTACAGGTCATAACTTACATTTTTGAAAAATTGAGCACATTTTAGTAATTTATCAAAACTATGTTGAGAAAAATATTATGTAAAGTTATTTAAGTTATAAAATGAGTAGGTCATAGTTATTTAAGTGATTGAACACTTGATTAGAGTATACATTTTAAGGTGTCCTTTTACCAAAATCAGCTCTGCCCTTATGAAACATAATATATAACCTGTGCATGTTTTTATTTGAACAAATTCGTTCTAGTTCAAAAGTAAGTTTGAGGGATTATTGTACTAAACTTTGGAGTTTGGTCACTATCATGAACCTACCACATATTGCCTATTGTGTAGACTGTATGGCTTTGTATTTCTCAGGAAATGTACTAATGTAAGTATATATGTGTGCTGGTCTAAGGATTCTTTTACAGTAGATGTCTGTGACTTTTTTGGCAATAAATTAAAAAATAAATAAACAGCATGCACTCCACTTGTTTTCAAAATAATTATATATATATGGAACAAGTTAAATGAATGTACATAGGTTTCTTACATTATGGGGGTCATAGTTTTATCTTAAACACTGTATTGTTCTCTTCTTGTCAAAAGTCCACTTAGGCTTATTAATTTGCTTTAGAATTCAGATGAAATACCAAACTTTTTTTTTATTTCTATCACCAGATTATTTGTGCATAGTTCACTTACATTGTCATTGACTTACCATAGTTGTATCTTGTACTTCAAAAAATTGTCTTCCCCTTTTTTATATTTCCAAGAACTGTCTGTCTTTTGTCAAAGTGACTCAGGCTGGTTCAGTTACTTTAGAACACCCTTTGATAAGACAACATATTCTTCTTACCTCTTACAAAATTGTCAACCTTGCCCTAACATATCTATGATTTGGTTTTTCACTTTCACAATGACTAACTTTGCTTTTAAGCTTCTCCTTCCCCATGACTTTACTCTCTTCTCCTTTTTTTTTTGCTTGCTGCTATTTATATGTCTAGCATTTAAGCCTTTTATAAATCTCTATATCCTCAGCATCAATAGATTGCATACAATGTTTGATAGCCTTGACGTAACATATAAACACACAATACAATACTAACCAAGTTCTGTAACTAAACTTGTCATAACTATAACTTTTAACTCTTTTTGTTATGAAAAACCAACAGTCATGAAATATTCACTCACAAAATAAATTAATTAATAATGCCTACACTAAACAGTATTTCATACCTGGTAGTATTTAACAATAAATAAGTTAAAGAAACTTAAGAACTGATTAACAAAGATAAATATTTCATAATTAAGAATCTACAGAGGTTGAAATTTAATATGTAGGCAATATATATATAGGCATTTATTTCATTCTGTTGCTGTTCTTGTTATTTTTATTTTTTAACATTTTTTCTGTCATGAAATCATATGATGAAAGAAGAAAAAGCATACTGATTTGTTTTATTTTTGTTTATGTAAATTACACACTAACTAAGTAATACTGCTTTCTGCTGTCTCAAATATTGAACTGATTTTTTTTCAAATGATCATATAGAATGCATTTCATTGAACTTTATGAAAATTGCAAATTACTACAAAAACAAGTTTAGGGACAAGAAAAGCTACTACACAATTTTTGTTACAATTAGATGCTAGAAATAGAATTATTAGAAGAGAAAATTTATTATAGAAACAATTGAACTGTGTATAAATACAAGAAAAGTGTTTTTGATTTACAATTGTCATATTATACACAGCTGGAAATGGTTAAAACTATTAGTCATTCAAATATAGTTAAATTAAAAAATTCATAGACTGCATATTAAAGCTAGATTTCAGAGTAAACTAAAATATAATTGTGTGAGAAATAGAAATATCACAGTATTTGCTTAGAAGCAACAGTTTGTATAGTAACAAAACCAGATTACGTAGATTAATATAATTCTTGTAGATTTAAATGTTGAATATTTTAGATATACAGAGGATGGAGTGCTATGAATTATTTGTATTCAGATACTTCTTTAAACATCTACAACTTTGAGGTCCTAACTGGTCCCAGATCTCTCGTGTCTCAAATTTGTTCACCTGGATAAAATTCTGAATATTTCACTTTTGGTTATTATTTATCACTTTTATAAAGATATCTTGTATACATAAAATTTAAATTGTCCTGTGTTGTTCTAACTTTGCCTGTTAAACCCCCCTTTTTTTATGGTGGGGGGGTCTAAATGAACATGTTATGGCCTTTTACAGAGTGTCATTTAACATGGTATTATGAATTTGATGTAAGAATAATCAGCTATTAATTTGACCCTATGTTGCTGATCTAGCAACAGTTCATTGTAAAAGAAAAAAAAAAGTGTCAAATACACAGTATACAAAAATACTAAATAGAGATGCATTTTATAAATTTTAGAAGTTGTGCAATATGCAAACTGTACAGTGAACAAAAGTAATTTTTTCTTTGCACAAATAATGTTTTTCACTCCAACTAGTCAAAGTCTGACTGATGTTGTCAGTTCATAGAGATCTTGGGTGCAAATACTTTTATACTATATCTGTTTTTTGTTTATAAAATACTTGTGTGTTTTACTAAACACTTGTCATATTTAGCAAATTTAAAACTGTAGTTAGCATTCCTTCTCCAGTACAAAGTCAATTCAACAAACTGGCACCACGAACGTTTAGTTAATACTGTGTTCCAGAATTGTGCAGTGCTTGTGAAAAACCAAGTTATACCAAGCCTTTTGATTATCTGTTGCTACTGTTAAATATTTTAGACTTTACATTTTGAAGTTTGAATAATTCTTTTAATTCAAAGAGAGAAACCTAACTGTTAGTTGGTATGCTTTCATTGTGTATCCTCTCTATAAAGAAAAGTTATATTTAGAGTTAAATATATGGATATAAATGGTTAGTATAAACATTATCATTATACATTTTGCATTGTTTTAATAGTACAAAGGAGTACTGTGAGTGTTTAAAATAACACAAAGTTATTTATATATATATTTAAATATATGGATATAAATGGTTAGTATAAACATTATCATTATACATTTTGCATTGTTTTAATAGTACAAAGGAGTACTGTGAGTGTTTAAAATAACACAAAGTTATTGGTCCCTAAATATGTATCAAATTAAAATCTCATTTCATTGATAGCATTAACTTTGCATACAACATGTATTAAAAATGGGCATTTATTTCTGTGCTGATACAACGTTTTTATTATCACACATTGTTAAATCATGTTACCTATGGGCATTGTGTCATTGTTTACTTTAATCAATATCATCAATTAAACTGTTATAAGGCCATGGATTGCCTAGTGGTTAGCATACCTGGCCTTTGACTATGAGGGCTTAAGGATGTGTGATAAGAGTGATGGTCAACTCCTACTGTTTGGTCAGAATTGATAGTGAATACAACTGACTGAATGTCATTTTGTTAGAAATTATGCTTTCTTGTTAGTAGATAGCCCTTAGGAACTTTGTGGAAAAGTTCTAAGAAAAAACAGAAAATCAATTTATATTACTCTAAAATAATTTGTTGAAATTTTTATGCTTATTTAAGCATACAAAAACATGTCAGTTGATTTTAATTATCATACCTTTAACTTAGATTGAATTATAAGGAAATCTTGAATCAGCATTTATTCTAATTTTTCAGGTTTGTTAAAGGTTTGAGCCAAAACAATGACACTTATTCATTAATATAACTTCCCCATAATATCTTATATTTTTCCTGAGTTACGTTAGTTGTGTTAAAAAATTACAAACAGTAGGATGGTGCTTGTGTGTAGATATTTATTGAAGAATCGCAATTTAAACAATATATAAAAGTACACAATACTTAAACTATTAAAGGCACAAGGTGTTAATAAAAATATCTATATGTTATGGTGAATCATAGACCGATCATTAAAAAAGAAAATAAACCTGAAAAAATAGTGATATTTATATCCTACTATTTCACATTTAATGTACATGGTACTCTTGCATGTTATCTCTTTTAAAAAAGGATCCCAGAAATGAATTTCTACAACCTCTCTACTTACATTTGTATTTGAAATTAAATTAAAAATTATTTTATATTTAGTTAATTTAGTTATTTAATTGTGTTTAGTTGATATATATTATTATTATATTTAATCAATGTGATTAAATACTACAGGAACAAGGATTGTTAACTATATGTTCTGCTAAAACTGCTTCCTTTATTTTTGGTAGCTAAATTATGTTTTACAAGTCTAAATTTTAAATTTTGCCATATCTGGCTGATGTAAATTAGACTACAATTACATAGAATTTTGTAAATTCCACTTATCTTTTAATGTGATTTTATTTTTAGGACCAGCTATAAAATGTTTAAATTCAACCCAGAAACAATTAGCTTAAAAAAATTTTGCTATTCAATTAAAAGGTTGTAAATGAAATATGAAAACTTAGATGAAGAAAAGTATTTATATATTTAAAATGCAAATCACCTTGTACTCAAACTACTATAAGATAAATAACTATTTTTATTAAATAGATATAATTAGATAATACTATTCTTTGTGTACAAGATACTTATAAACATTAATAAGATTGTACCAGGTTTTGTAAGGAATGCATGGAGTTACCATATTTTTGTAGCATAAGTGTCCTTCCATAGTTGAACAGATGGTGTTTCATCTACTCTTGTTTAACGAATTAACATACATCATCAAAACAATGAATTTGACCAAAGATGTGCTTAGTACATGTGGTACATATTCATACATGAACAACTCGCACAGAAGTGATGAACTTACAAAGGCCATTGCTAAACCATTCACTTGTTCCTAAAAAAAACATAATGAAACTTAAAAGTAGCTATCATTAATTAACACAATATTGAGTTAAATTTATTATATTTATTCTGTATTTCTAATGGTGTTAACAAGTAATTGATATGTGACTTATCCTTTTCATTAGGCTATTAAGCAACTAATGTCAGTATATTCAGTTCTTGTTATTATTTTATCTTCTCAATAGATCAGAACTCCTATTTCAGTGACATCATTACTTGAGAGTCCAGGATCATTGTTATCTTCATGATTTTTCCAGATCTGGAGTTTGCTCATTTCTGAGTACTTCATTACATTCACCAAACATGAACAATCTGGTAGATGTTATTATCTTGAACATTTGCAGGCTATAAGTTAAAACACAACCTGAAGTTCACATGGTTCAATTATCTGATCAAATGTGCATTCTTCTTGGTCATCCTTAGACTTGATCTTCCATTTGTAGTCAGTGGAGCTTGAAACATTAGAATTTTTCACCAAGAATTTCCATGTTGCTGTATAGTACTTGGTTATTTGCATATGTTTAAAAAGGTTGTCTGCACATGGTAATTGATGTCATTCTGTTTCTCTTTACTTTGTCACATACAACTGACACATAAACCTTCCCAGTCAGGATAACAGAGCTGATGAGAGGTTTCAGTAATCATCAACCTCTTCAAATACATCTCTGCAGTTGTGTGTTTTTGCAGTGTCTTTATTTTTATGTCAAAGAAAACACTTATTGAATTACAACCTGCAAGTGCATGACACCTAAGAATTCCCTTGCTTACATCTGTTTTGTATGTTCTAGACACTTTTGCAAATAATAATTTTCCAAGTTTAACTGGGAAAACATATTACTACTGTTAGCATCTCAGATTATCCTCCAATACTTTTTCTGTTGAATACTGCATAAATTTTCTAATAAAAGAGCATTAAAATATTATTGTTTATGGTGAACAAGGAAATATCATTGTTCAGTTGAATTAATTGGCTCTTTTTCCTTTTACTATTCAGGAAGAGAAATGAGATTTTAGAATTGTCATCAACTAGGCACACTAGATTAGAAAAACTGAGTAAAAGTAAAGATACATTAGAGATGGTCATTTCTCCAAAACAGGTGAGTTTATAAGAATTGTTTTGTCTTTTTTTTATAATTTCTTTTATAGAGCTTGCATGATTGTGAATTTACATAGAATTATCTTTATTTCAACCTTTGATTTTGTAGAATTATAAGGTTAAAAAATATTTAACTTGATTTGGTGACTCAAAACAAATTTGAATAAACTTATAAATTATTTTTAGTTAGCATTATTACAATTTTAGTAAATTTCCTTGTATAGATGTATAAATCAATATGACCTAATGTTGTTTTATAGAAGTAAGAGATTTTTTTTTCATTCAAGATATATGCATTTATTAAGCTTCTTATACTAGTTGCAAAAGTGGAAGGTTTTCACTGTAATGATAAAAGGCATCATAAAAGGTACAAATTCTTTTTGACAAGGTGGCTTAGCACATGAATTTTCTCTTTATGTTAACTCTATTTTGTAGTTTCGCTAACTTGATAATAAAATTTGTCTTTTAGGTTTGATAACTTTACCACGATAAAAATGCTTTTTGATACTTTCCTGTCCAATTTGATTTTTGCCTGTTGAAAGAAATGTGTTATTAATACAATGTTAATAGGACAATAAACAATTTTGTTCTTGTAAATTTTGAAATCTGCCATCAAATACTGTTTTTAATCTGCTTTCTGCAGCTTTCTTTTTGAAATGTAAGATATTGTTTATAGCTTTATTTGCTTGCTGTCATTAACCTTTTTGTTGAATAATTCATTGTTTTATTTAGAAGAATGTTTTTGCTATAAGAATATAAAAGTCAAAATGCCTATGAAATAAAATTCTACCAAACTATAAAGAAGTTTACTGCTTCTGTCCTTTAGTGCCCTCAAACATTGCATATAGCAATGGTACTATTTTTTCAAATCTCATACAGCTTCTGTTGCATCAACCATGCTGTACAAACTGTATGGTAGATCTTTCAGTTTGTCTGAGAGTTTCCATTGACCATCCTCTTTATTTGATAGTGTTGTATTATATTATGTTAACAGTAAACTGACAAACTTTTAAGCATAATGATGTAAGCTGTTTTGTGAGGAACATACTACATGTTTGTTATGAGTTATCTTGGTTGACATTTTGGTGGCATCCTAAGCACATCACTAAAATACCCCTGATATTTCTTTGTCATTTTTTTCTAAGATATATAGCTGTACAATGTTTTGTGTGGGCACTTATTTCCTAGTTCAGACTTTCCATGCCTCATTCCGACTTGATAGTCCTCATGCTTCCATATTTCCCTTTTATTGAGATAAATCCTCACAGGTATTTATTACTGGAGTGGTCTAGTTGCAGGCAGCTCAATGTAATGCAACATGGATACAAGTCCTGTGTTCATTAAATGACGTCTCAAAAACATCATTTGCTGCTAAACTCTCCTTTGTGGACATGAGTACTTAGATGTCAAAAAATTGCATTCTAATCATTACTTGAAGTTTATAAAATCTTGAATTTAATCAAAGACTAGCACATATCATTTATAGAAACTGCAATAGATAATGATGTCATGGTACTATAATTGTTTTCTTTTCTATATACTTGTGGTATTTTCAGGTGAAAACTGAGTTGTCTGATAAGTATTAGATAATTAAACTTGCTAATAACAGGAGATCCACCCAGGAAGTGAAGAAAGTAATCTGTATTTGATGACTGAGTTTTCATACTGTATATGAAAAAATGAAACTGGACAAGTCTTTGCAACATACAGTACTGTGCAAAAGTGTTAGGGCAACAGAATATTTTGTCATTCTTCCCATTTTATAGGGTTAATTCTTCCATGACATTAAAGAATGTAAATTTCAACACTGTGTTAATGCTTCACTGATTCCTGTTGACAATTGAACAAGCCAGAATTCTTTAGAATTTCCATATACTTTTAGTTAAGAGCATGTCCTAAGGGTTCTGTTTGAATGAAGATACTGAAAATAAGATAGGAAGAAGCAGAGCAACTAAACTTGATACTTATGTCAAGTAACTTCAATTATACAGTGTTTGAGACAGAAGGAAATCTGCCACTAATTTCAAGAATGAGATAAATGATCATGTACCAGGTGACAAAAAATGTCCAGATCTACAATATTGAGAAGACTCAGTGAGAATGGAATATTTTATTTTGTATATTATTGGTAAAGGATTATACTATTAAGAAGATAATGACCTCAAACACTCATCCAACCTATACAGAAATTACTTATCTAACAATGAAGCTGCTGGAGTCATTCAAATGATGAAATAGCCCCAACAGAGCCCTGATTTAAACCTAGTTGGGCAGATCTAGGATTTGGTAGATCAAAAACTTGATAAATGAAAAGTTATTTCCAAAGAAACGTTATGGGGGTGTGTTAGAAACATTTGAAGTAGAATCCCAAAGGATGGTAAGTATGTTGCAACCAATGCCCAAAAGAGTCTGCAATTATTAAACCAAAAGGGAACACACAAAATATTAACTGTTTGCTGAACCCAAGTACTTTCACTGAGTTTCTGTTGTACTAAATATGAAGATTAATAAAATTTTGATGCTTCTCTTGTTATTCATCTTCCGTTGTTCTTTGAAAGTAGCCTGAAGTCTAATTTTTGACTTTGTCCTGACATTTTTGCACAGTACTGTATGACCTAGTAGTCCTTTCGACATTTTTATAGTTGTTCAGTTTCCACAATTTCTGAAATGTCCCATAAGATTTTACTGTCTTTTTTAGAACTACAGTCTTAATCATTTCTGCTGATGTCACTGTCACTAACCTGAAGACATATAGAGACCACTATTGTTATTGAAGAACTTTTCTTGAATCCTACCTGGTGAAATGTTTAATAAATGCATACAGCTGTTTATTGACTTCAAGTATTTTGCAGCATATGTCAATAACAGAGAGATTTAATCCAAAAACATAATAGTGCACAAAATATGCTCTGTCATGAGTTTAGTGGATTACTACCAGGACATCTTTATATACACCTGACATATTTGCACAACCATTAAATAATTGACTCTCTATAAAGCAGTTGCTGAATCCATAGTCTCATACAGATTAGTCAAATTAGCACTAGTTATATCTTTCACATATAAAAGTTTTTTTTAGTAAGCCAGGTACATGACATCCTAAATCCTAGGCCTGGCATGGCCAAGCGCGTAAGGCGTGCGACTCGTAATCCGTTGCGCTAAACATGCTCGCCCTCCCAGCCGTGGGGGCGTATAATGTGACAGTCAATCCCACTATTCGTTGGTAAAGGAGTAGCCCAAGAGTTGGCGGTGGGTGGTGATGACTAGCTGCCTTCCCTCTAGTCTTACACTGCTAAATTAGGGACGGCTAGCACAGATAGCTCTCGAGTAGCTTTGTGCGAAATTCCAAAACAAAGAAACAAACAAACAAACAAACCTAAATCCTGTTATAGTTGACAACCAGTTGTAATACTGGTTATCTCCAATAAAACATTGATGTTTCAGACACAATCTTTGGGTAAGGAATGGCTAAATGTAAATAAAGTATATGTGCTAAAAATGTTACCTAATGATACCAGAACCCCTATTTGCAGTACAGGTAAATTACATATGCTAATCATTTAAATAGGTGTAATTAAACTATAATATTTCAAGTAATCATCTTATTCGTGACTTCCCTCATGTTACTTCCTATTTATAAATTATTCTTCCAGTTCATTACTTTACATTTAGCATGAAATTATATTATAAATATTTTAAACTTAAATAAAATACAACTTTTTATCATGCTAGAATATTTGAAATTTCTATTGAAATTTTTAGATATTTATCCGTAAAATTACTATAAAATATCTAAGTTACAGATACTTTTAAAAAAGTTTTGTGATATAAGTTAATGTTTTTTTTTTTTATCGTAATCATTTCTTTTTATCATTATTTGCCATTTGTATGTTAAAATGGGTTGGGCATAGCATAGTGGTTACAGTACTCACACTTTGAATCCAAAAACATAGTGTATTGTGGGTTCACTCTAACTGTAGCAACTAAATCCAAGTATTTAGTCATACAAGAGAAGTCCAAGCATTAGCAGTAGGTAGTGCTGACTAGTTGCCTTCACTGTTCTATTAGTTCAAAACTAGGGTTGATTATGCATGGATAACCTTATGAGTATAAACTATACTGAATGCAGTTTTGTATGCAGAATTACAGGGATACAGTATATATTGTTTAACAGTCGCACTTACTTGTCTTTGTACTCTAGTAAGCCTAATTGCCTGTTTTCTTAGTTTTCTTTGTCAGCTACTGGAGACTACAGGAAGAGACATTTGCAATGAGCAAAAAGCTCCAAAGGTTGTGTGATAAAAAGCATTTATAAAGTAAAACATCACTTTAGTTTCTAGAGGAGATAATCTTCCTACATGTTTTGATAAATGCATGTTATTGTATTACCACAGTTTTATACATTACTTACAGGGTAATCAAATGAAAATATAAATTGTGGTATAATCATGCCAAGACAGGGGTTAACAAAAGTTAGAACATTACATTATACTCACAACAATATTTAAGTAAAAGTAAGGAAACTCATGAAAGTTTTATAAAAGTTTACCTTAATGTACCCAAATAAAAATATATCCATATTCTAATTATTGAAAAGTAAAATTATGGTAACTCCCATTGCTACTACAGTTCACAATTTCAAATGATTGTAATATTGTTAAACAAATATAAAACTGGAAGGTTAAAAAAAATTTAAAAAATTTGGAAATGGAATGAATAAACTATCTGTCCTTTATGGTAGCAGAGTATGTGCCCATTGCAATTTGAAACATTTCATGATGTTTTTTTTCTTTAGTTAATGAAAAAAATTGTATAAAATTTTTTTTAGTTAAAATACATGGGGTTAATGTGCTATATGTAAACTATTTGCTTGTACTGACTCAAACTTAAACTTTTATCAGTCGTGTACACTTGACGTTTTTGTCATTTAATCCCATTTTGGTCATCTTTTTTGGTATACAAATAAACAACTTTTACATTTGCTTGACTAGCTTTGTCAGCAACCCTAAATGTGGAACATGTTTAGTAATATGACCCTCAGATTACAAGTCGAGTGCCCTATTCACCAGGCAAAACAAGTTCTGACTTTTAATTACATTTCCTGTAAAGTATTTATCAATTTGGTGGTATGGGATTGTCATGTGCGTTTCAAAGGGTTGCTCTTAAGTATGAGCTATGCTTTTGTTGTGACAGTGTAACATTATGTATTTAGTGTTGTTAGTGATTTGAAATTGCAGATTAATTTTGATATCCATAAACTTCTTTTAATTTAGATGTTTACTGTGGAAATTTCAATTTGAAAGAGTATATTATTATAATAATCATATCTAGTTTGATTTACTAATAGTTCAACAATTTGAAACAAGCACTGAATTAAGTGCAAATAATGAGAAATTCACATGAAATTATTTGCTCTGGAATGAATATACAATTCAGAGTGAGTTGTATTGAATGAAAACTGAATAAATTCACATGGTATTTGTATAATTGTTGAAATGTAGTGTAAGCTATAATTTTATCCAGATAACATAGTAATTTGCAAGAGAACATATTATGTGATCAGTTATTAGAATCTACATTTTATTTTAAAAGCAAAATTCTTAAAATTGCTTTTTTTAACTTTTAAAAATTTACGTTCTTATAAGTAGCCTACTTTGATATTTTTTGTACTTTTCCTGTTTAACTTTGAGCTAACATTGTTTACATGACACATATGTAATGGGTTTATCAGAATTTATTGGAAATATGCTTTAATTATATGTATTGTTAAGGTTTAGCTTCTTTCAGTCTACACAAAACAAGTTTAATTTCATACTTAAAGGTATCATAATTGAAATTTCTATTATTGGTAATACTAAATAAGCTAGAATTCATTATTATCATACAATGTTAATTGTAATATAAAATATAATTAGTAATTTTCTACTTTAGCCTATATCACTGGTAAACCTTTGTAACCCAGACTTCAAACCACTTGAGGAGGAAGTAGATGTGGTTGGGCTTGTGTTCAGTGTGGAGTTCAGTAACAACAATGCAACAGACACCATTCTTCTTACTGATGGCAAGCTTAATATCATCTCTATTAAAGTATTTGGTGGACTTTCAGTAAGTATATATTTTTCTTACTGCTGCCTTGGATTTTAATTACTACCTACATATTTTTTTAATGTTGTCACTTTAAAATTTTAATATCACCTGTATTAAAGTGTTTGGTAGACTTCTAGTATACATTTTTCTTGCTGATGCCCTATATTTTTAATATCATGTTTAAATGCTTCTCCAGTGAAATGTATAAAAAACTATATATATATATATATTTTAGGACAGTTTTTATTAGAATGTATAGTGTATGAAACAATATATTTTAATATTATCTTTAAGAGTATGATGTAATTTTGACCTGTCACGACAGCTCGTATCAAAGACCATGTTGTCACATTTATTGACTTGCATTCAAAATTTTATTGAAGTACTATTTTATGAATTTATTTCTTTAAGTTTGGTATCAAACTATATTATAATTCAAATTTTCATATTAAACATTATTTAATTTCATAATTTAAAAGTAAATATTAAAATAACAAACCTAAACATTGATTTTTGTGTGTTATGTGGTATGTTAAATACAGAACTGGTTCAAATTAGATGTGTGTATAACATCAAAATACATAATATATGGTTTTGTACAAATTTGGAATTCAAATTACTAATATTGTCAAGCTAGAGTGTAAGAAACTAATCTTTTCTGCTTGCTGAGCTAGCACTATATTTAGTGAATCAAACTCGGTGGCCCTCAATCACCTCTTGCCATTTTTGGAAATAGTCCTTCATACACTTCTATATATGTGGCATGAATAACCAATCAAAAGCTCAATGTCTCACTAGTGACTTTATCAACCATTTTCAAATATAACAGTATCCTCTCTTTCTTTCAAGACAAACCTTTTGCTGCAGTTCAAGAATTCATATTTATTCTAGATACAGATAGAGTTTTCTTATTAAACTAGATAAATGATAATGGTATTGATGTATTAATTTATGACACTATGGTTATTTAAATGGATATATTAAATCTTTAAAAGAAATTATTTTACACCCTTCATGTGTGAAATTTCTTAAGGCTGAGCGAGCTACAACAAGCAGCAACTGAGTACAAAGGTTATAGCTAGAAGAGGCAATTGTTTGCTTTATTTCTTTATTTACTGTTCTATGGTCCAAGAAATATAAGTTTAAGAATAACTTGTAAATAGTAATCTGTATATATATACAATTTATGATAATTGAAATGTGACTGTATTTTACCAACTACTAGTACACTGAAACACAACCAAGATAGGTTACTTTGTAAAAACTGAAGGTCAATTATATATCATTGGATATGGTAACACTGGTGCATTTGAGCCACATCATTGTAACTTCTGTATTGTTTGCCAGGCATGACTGAAATGTCAATATGATAAAAATAATAAATGTGTAATATTATGAGCTTCAAGCTATTTAGTCTAAACATTTAGGTTTTCATTTTGTAATCTGTAGTCATTTTTGAATGAAAGAAGCATAACTTATTTTAATTTCCTAATTTTATATAGTGATTATGGTATTGATCAAATAAACTGAACCCAAAGAGATTTGGTTGTGAAAGTAGCACAAAATATTTTCTTTTGTTGAGAAATGTTCAGATAGCTTTATGAAATATTATAAGGATTTTACATGTGAAATTTCAAAATTTTTGATGCATAAAAGTATTTTTAATCATAAAATGAAAATTAATTTGCATGATGGATAAGGCAACCTTTTAAAAAATAGTATGAGAAAAACATTGCCTAACAAGCCTTAAGACTTAATTTAAAAAATCTAATATTTTGTGTATGAAAGCCCTGCAACATTTACTGATAAATTTTGTGAACACATTCTTACTAATTTAAGAGTAATTGCATTAAGACTGTAACAAGCACAAAATGGTTATGAGGTAAGTTGCTTGAAGCAGTTAACATTTTGACTCCATTTATTCATGGAAACATCTTTAGTGGAAATGCTTCATTAAAAATTCTGTTTTCTGTCTAAAAAGACTTAACACTTACTGAATGCTTGAAAACTTTTATAAAGATGCACAGAATGAATTAGAAGTTATAATCACTAACTATAAAAGGTTTATTTCCTTTGTCACTCCATCAAGAATGCTTTCACACTCATTTTTGGTAATGCTGAATAACATACATCATTACTTAGCAACAAAACTATCCTCTGATTATTTTAGGACAGTTATAGTGTTTGTTGAAAGCTTAATATTTATGTTGATTTGTGAGAGAAAAAACGTGGATAACTTCAATGATATAAGAACAAAATAGTTTAATTCAGAAGTTTTATAACATTGATTGCAACAAAAAGCAATATAAAATTTACAAAGTAGTGTTTCAGTTAAGTCTTTTATTATGCTTATGTTGTAGGCTAAATGCTTAAGTTAGATTACAAATAGACCTGCTGCTACTAATGTTATAGAACCAATGGTTAAAAAGTTTTAAGTTGAGAGTAAATGTTAATAAATATTATTTTAGTATTTTAACATATATATTGTCTACTTGGTCTTAAAACAAAGATCTCCTCCTCATACCATGACAGAGAAGTTGCCCTTTGGCTCAAGTGATCATCTTTCAAGTTCCTTTGGCTACCAACTCCTGATAATTATATTTTAGTGTTAGAATATGGTCTAAAGTAGGATAGGTAGGACATCCCACTCTCAGCTCTTATGGGGTTGTATTCAGAAGTCTTGACTGGTATTTCCTCACTCATCATGGTGGCACACATTTCTCAGAAGTATCTTGGCCTATACACTGAGAAAGTTGAGGCTTCTTTCATGATGGTAGGGATTGTCAGACAAATCATCTAGCATGTCTGTGTTGCCTACAGCTGAAGGTTGTAATATTAAGATCTTCCCAAGACTTTGATATTCATCAGGAAAATCTCAGTAATATAACAGTTTGGTTGGATATGCTAACACATTTATCTTCTCCTGGATATGACACACCCTAACTTCCAATTTCACTACTGGCTAGGCCCTTTTCATGTTTATTTTTCACCTCCTTTATTGAGTGTCAGTAGTGGTGCCAACTCCTGCTCTTCAACTGCTTGGAGGCCAAGCCCCTCCAGCTGAAATAATGCTCAGTCTCCATGATCTTCCTGATTCTTGCCATAGAATAATTATTTGGCATCCTCAAGCAATTGTAAGGTGTCATATGTTGATAAGGAATCCATATTAACAACAACAACATAAAAAAAGGGAGGCTTCACAAACAAGATTCAAGTTTAAGTCACAGTTGAAAATGAGAGACTGACCCCTACTGTAACTTCATCTTAAGTACTTTATACCCTAGGTACAATTTCTTAGGTGGAGATAGCCAAGTTGCTTTGTGCCATAAAATGCCAAACCAACCAATCAATCTTAAGTACTGAAAAGCTCAATTCAGATGCAAAAGTTGGCTGGGCTTTAATTAGTAACAGCTTCAGAACAGTTATGACATGAATTACAAGATATCACCCCACAAGTTGACTTCCATCTCTCCCATTACACTTACAGTCTGCATTCTCATGCTTTAAAACTTTGTTTTGTAATGGACAATATTAAGAAAATATGCATTAAAGCTGTTTGCTTATTAACACATTTCAATCAGCATATCTGAAAACATCCTGTCATAACCAAATAAAAAAAAACTATTTGTACTATGTGTGTGTGTGTGTGTGTGTGTATTTGTTATGAATTTTATGTTTTACTGAAAATTTCAACTATTCATTGTGTTTCAAGTTGAACAAATAAAAATATTTTCTGCTTTATACTTAAGAGAAATGCCAGCTTAAATTGTATTTGAGGCCCCAGGTAAAACTGTTGTCTCATTTTCACAATAATGCGACTGTGTGAGTCTTTATATACATGTCTACTGCTATATGCCTATCCTGCCATTATGGTTCATCAAATACTTTAATAGTTTATGCCACTTGCCTCCATTTATCACAGGAACCATTTTAATAATGTTCCAGTTAACTGCTTAAGCTACAAACAGTAGTAGCTGTAATGTAATCTGGGTGTTTGATTTAAACAGTCACTTCAAATGAATGAAGACACAGATAAGTGCAAAATGCCAGGTACATGTTATGCAGATTTCTAGTCAATCAGATAGGTTGTCAGGATGATTTTCATAAAATATTAGGAACCTTTTTCTATAAGAACATTCATTCAGGAACTCACAGAGCAAGTAGTCACAATAACCTTTCATTAACATGATCATCCTGAGTTTTGTTAATAAAATAATTCTATAATGTTCCACTTGCATCATATATCAGTACTACTTGGTAGCTTGGAAAGCAAGAAATTACACATCCTTTCAGTCCATAATCATGCAGATCAGTGAATGTCTTAATTGTCAGTGATCAATAGTATTTTCAAAGAAGTATGTGTGTTTTTAGTATTGCTTCTATTAAAGGTTAGTGGACTTGGTGTAATTAAATGTATGAATAAAATTACAAAGAAAAGGCTGGAAGCAGTTGATATGTGGATATTCCAAAGACTTGAAAGAATAGCATAGACAGAGAAACAAGTGAAGAAATTTTAAGAAACCTAAGTACAAAAACAACACATGGGCATAATAAAACTAAAGAAGTGGAAACTCTAGGCATGTAAAAAAAAGCACACCAAATTTCCAAAACATACATATCATTCATTGACACTATAGCTATTTCTTGATCTCCCAGGTTTCCACTCTTTCCCATCTAAGTATAGAGAATGCTTGTTCCAGTCATTTATACTCTGTTTGGATGTCTTAGATAAATTCTAATTTGCAAATTTCTCCACCAACTTCAATACCCCTTCTATCTAGGTACTTGTATATAAGCATCTCATCCTGATAATGTAATCATTTTGTCTAAATAAAGCATTTGGCATGGATTTTAATTATACCATTAAAAGTGTTGTGATTATTCTTAAGGATCTTCAGCTTTGATAGATTAATGACAACTGTGTCTAACTACCCTGAGGTTGAGGGAGGAGTGGGAGCACAACTACATCACTTCCTAGACATCTGGAGTTCTTTCACCAGCTACCCATGGTTTCTCCATTTCTAACTTCAGAGTTGGTCATTCAGTTAGCATAACTTGTACCATTGTCTGCTCAACCTGTTGCCATTTCATATCCAACAGATCCATGCAATTGGAGCCCAAGCTATAAGAGAGTTGTTAATCAAAAAGATAATAAAGAAGATCAATCCAGTTCTTTCAGGATTTTATTTATATTTATTCATGGTACACAAGAAGACAGAAGATTGGTTTCCAATTATCAATCAATCAGTCTCGACTCAGTCCATGATGACACTTTGCACCAGGGCTCTGCATGACCTAGTTCAATGTTACAGATACTTATCTCCATATTCCCATTGAAGAATGTTCCTGGAGTTTTCCTAGATTTGTGCACAAGGGTTTGGTGTTACAGTTCCAGGCTCTTCTGGGGCTCCTTATGTCTTCTGCAGGATTGTTAAAGGTTTTCTCCTCACCTGCATTCCTTGGGCCTGTACACACATCATTATACAAATGACTGGCACCATTCTGTCAATTAGCAGAACAACAAACTCAGATTCTCCTCTCAGAAGTCACAAAATCAGGCTTCCTTCTCAGATAAAAGAAATCTATCTTATCACCAATTTAATGTCATGCCCATTTTGGTGTATTTTTCATTACTCACTTAAATCATGTTCAACCAACTGCTATGATGCTTCAAGCCATGGAGAGAACTGTCATACTTTTATTTGTTTCCACCTCCTACTGTGCAGCTCTCTCTTTTTTGGGATGTTGACATCCCAAAAGCCTCTCATTTCTTTGGGGCAAGCACATATGAGGTTCCTTCAGTGGTCACTGCAAAATCAGTAGATCATGCATTTCCATCTTTTTGATCATTCTGTCTCATTATTCCTGAGCAACACTGTTTATTGCAAATAGTGATTGGATTGAAGCAGCACTGCTATTTGAGTACCCATTCTACCTCCTTGTCCTGAGATCCATCCATTCACAAATGCATCTCTTCATGGATGGGGAGCTTATCTTCAAGGTTAGGAGTTCCAGATTACTTGCACATAAGATGACTCTACTCTCTATATCAACATTTTCAAACTTTTTGCAGTTAATTGGGCAATGGTTCAAGGTCTGTCTCTCTTTTAAAGGAAAAATTTCATGATACATTTTGAAAACTCCATGGTTGTATCTTAGAATTCTTGTAAAGGAGGTACACATTCTCAAGGTATGTTTTCATACCTTCCATCTTCTTTGCTGGACTTGTTCCCATTGTATCAGTCTTTCAGCATGTCATGTTCCAGGAGTGATGGAGTTAAATTAATTGCAAATATTCCAACATAATGGATGCTACATCATAAGGTTTTTCAGTAGATTTGCTCTCAGTTTGTTTCTCCTTTGTGGTACTCATTGGAATTCTCAACTGCAGTTGTTTTGTTCTCCAACACCTCACATTCAAGTATATATGTTCAGTTGGGACTGAACAGGTTTACATCTGTAAGCCTTTCCCCTGATTCAGTTTTTGCCCTGTGTTCTGACAGTGGTTTGTTTTACTCCCTGTCAGTTCTCTTGATTACACCTTATTGGTTTGCTTCTTCAGTATCTGCAGGAATATCTACCTCTTCTACATTGGAAGTCTCTGATCAGATGTTTGAAATCTTTATATTCATACTTGGAAGTTATGCATTCCTTTGCCTGACATGATGGTTTAATTTTTAAAATTTCTCTGTACTTAACTAAATCTTTCTGAAGGCACACCATGATAATTTATCAATGTAAATGGAATATTTATTATCAATGGTGTATTAAAAGGAATTAAAACCCTCTTCATCCAAGATATTTATCATTTCTCCTTTTCTAACTAAGGTATTTGAGAAGGATCTTGCTTCATATATGTTGGCTTTATATAAGGTATCCTTATCTACTGTTTTTAGGGATTCTAAATATCAGAAATTGTTTTTGAATCCTCAGTTCTATGAGGTCTGGTAATATCCTTTTGTATCCCTCAACCCAAACATTTTAAATTACTGAATTGGGATTTTACAGGCGTTTTGCGTATGTTGTTTCATCCTCTATTTGAGCCCTTAGCTTCACATTCTTTGTTTCATCTTTCTCTTATATTGTATTTTCTGTTGTTGTTAGTCTGTGAACATTGTCAGTCAGAGTTGTTTGCAATCCATATGTATAGGACTCTTTTTATCATTCCACATTTATTCTGCTTTACCCCGATAGATCTTCCCAAGACACTAGCAAACAGGGAAGGGGAAAGATCCTTCTCACCAATCCATTTGCCAGCCATATCTCACCTTTGTGACTGCTTCTATCCTGATTGTTTGTTATGTCCTGCTAGGGCCCTCAAGCATTATATGGTTCTTACTAACTCGTATTAAGGTACTAGGAATAGATAGCTTCACAAATTAATTCACATGGCCTGTAGTGGATTATCATTACAGGAAAGGAATCTTTTGCATGTTACATCTCACCAGACTCATCATATCTCTGTCATTAGCTGCCCAATTGAATTGCTCTCTGGAAGACATTGTGTGGGCTTGTACATGGATTACCTGTAATATCTTCTGATCTCATTATTTACATAATCGGGCAGTTTCCTCTTCTAAGTGTTTTTTACTACTCCTTGTAGCTATTTTGACCACATCAGTTATACTTTAACCATAGGTGCATGTCTACTCTTATTTTCAGGGTCCCTTAATTTTTTACTGAATCACACTCTTCAGTGAGTGTTGCTCAGGCAGACGTGAATTCTCAATTCCAAACTGGTAACTACTTTCACTATAACTACTACAGGTTGCAAAGGCTCTGTCAAAATGGGGTGTTTCGTAAGATCATCTAGGTACCAAATGGATGGTATTACCTTATTATGGACTATCACTCGTGGGCAATCATGAGTAAAGCTAAAGGGAATCCTGCCTCTCCTTACTGATTTTCAGGTTTAAATAAATTGAGATTGGTTTGCTTTTAAAAATTTAGGGAACTTGGTTCACCTATTGCATAGTTTCCAGAACACTGTTCCTCAAGACTTTCTAACATGTTTTACTTTCCCATCCCAGACTACTGGAGGGTGAAGTTGGGAGCCCTCCAATTAGGGTCTTTGGATGTTTTTACTAGATGTCAGTTGGAGTGACACCAGCCTCTGCTGGAGCCTACTCTTAATTCAGTTCAGATTTGACACAAAGCTATCTGATTGAGGAGTGTATGGTCCTTCTCTTTGAATAATATCAGTCTTATATATTGTTCATGGAAGGTAATCTACTATAATCTCATAATTCCAAATGCAAAGTGGTTCCATCCCAAGCCCTTGGTTGAACACAAGTTCCACACCTTCCATAATTTCAAGGGCAAGTGGAGTACTTCTTATCCACTTAGTTTGGGGAGTGAGGATCAGTGCTCATAACTTAGGACAAGGTGCTGTAAACCAAATTCATTCCCTTTCATTTTTTTCAATTAGCTTATCATTTGAGGTCTATGGCCATGTGTTGGATTTTACTACTGATAGTATTGTTGGATAAAGATGCTTTTGAAAGCAGTCTTCCTGCAAATTCACCAACCATAATGCTCATCATATCCACTGCAGCCAGTAAAATCAGTTCTTTTGCAATGGTGTGAAGCTTTTTACATTTTCCAACTCTATATGCCACCTTGCAGGATGCTAGCAAAGCATTGCTTAGTATTGATGCTTGTTTCAAAAATGTACCTTTTAGTTCTTTCAATTCTTTTAACTTTCTGGAAAAGTGATCATGGGATTTACTAGCCATGTTAGGATGATTGGTCACTAAGTGGCATTTTAGTTTACTTGGTAGCATACACTCTGGAGCCAAAACTTTTAGACATAATACACACTGCAGACACACTTCATGATTGACATCTACTGAAGTAAAACCAAAATCTAGATAACTATCATCATATTTCCATTTCTTCACAACTTTGCCACTGTACTGTGGTTTGCCACCCTTTTCTTTACTCCTAGACTTCTTATTAGTGTTCAAAAATATTTCCATTTTTATGCACAAAGACTAAAAATCAACAAAATAATTCACTGAACTTTTCTAGACCTTGCAGACACTTGATCACAACACCCTTCAGTTACTGACAGACCTGGAGAGTCAACAGGTATTTATGTACAAAATCTAAGAAATGAGAGAGATAGAGAAGTTACTGGCCTAGTCGAAAGTACAAGTGAACAAAAACATATCTCAAACATTCAAGAACATCATCGAAAGGAATGTAGTGTGATCTAATGTTAAAACTGTGAACTACCTCAAGCTAGTAGTTTATGTGGTGTCCAACAGATGTCAGTATCACTGTGTTTCCCTTGAAAATTTGAAATATCCTGCAGTGCACAGTTTGGGAACTACTGATCTAGTATATTTTCAGTAAATATATGGTATATTTTTATCATGATAGACTACAGTCTATTTTGGATGGTCAGTATATGTTCATGTTTTTACACAGTCTTTACTAATACCTTACTTTGTGATTAGTACACCCATTACTAAGAGGGCAAAACTGCATCATGTTAATTTACAAAATATGAAAATAAACATGTTATCATTCTTTCACACAGAAAAAAAAATTTAAGTTTGTAAATATTCAATAAAAAGTTTTATGCATATAATTTCATTGATTAAAATGTTTTTTTAATGGTAAATATTAGTTTTGGGTTGATTTTAGTGCTTTCATAATGAAAATATTTCTTGGATTGTTTCCAAGCAACATTCAGCACTCATAGCTCTCTCCCCTTCCCCCCAGGAAGGAAAGTCAATTTGAGCTTTGTGTCTTTAATACAAGTGTAGTTTTATCAACTTTTAGAAATCATTGTTTCTAAATGTGGTTTTCTTGATGTTATGCAACTGCCCTTATCTCACAGGGAATGGAGGTTATTTCAAAATTATTAAGGTTGGGCATCATGAGGGTGAAGAGTACAACTGCAGAAACAAAGTTGGGCTGCCTGTCCCTTGTAATCTCTTTAGATTAGCATAACATACTTTTCACCCAGCCAGATTATAAGATGTACTTAAAAGTCAGTAAGGTAGTCCTAAGAATGGTAACATTTTATCCATAGCAGTAAAATTAACATTATACTTAAAGAAAAACACCGTGTTGATAACTGATTACTGAAATTGATATTAAAGATGATAAATAAAGTAAGGTTGGAATACTATTATTATACACTCTTCTAATCCATGAAAAATACCTAAGGATCTAGATATGGAATTTAGTGTTTAAAAATATAATAGGTGAGTACTAATCTTATAATGAACATAATTAATTATAATCATGCTTTGCTACCTTATGAAGGGTGTAAATGCCATAAGAATTGTTATTGTAACAGGTGACATAAATAATGTTCCAACCACCACTGTGTTGGATTGCTGTGCCAAATCTACTATAGCTATTTACAGAGCTTACATTACACCCCACCTTGAATATGGCAATCCCATAACATGCAATATAATTAACAATTTGTATAAACAATTACAAAATTTCCAAAACAGAGCTATCAAGATAGCACACAGACTCCCTAACTATATATAATCAAATTATTTATATTCTCTGACCAAACTTCTGCTTCTCAAAGAATGCCTTATCAAACTAGTCACATGGTACTTGAATTGTTTACCAACAAGAAATGCACAAACAAAAGAATCTGCTTCACTAGCATCCTCCCCAACTTCATGGGCAAAATATACATCTCTCCCTCCTCAGTATGATTAAAAACATCACAACTTAAGCATACACTCTCATTCTTTAATCACACATATTATTCTGCATTTTTTTTTCAGCTTTAGGCACTGGACAGGTTTATTGATTCAACACCTGTCCAGTGAAAATGGTTTTCTTGAGGTACTATGGTTTCCCCACAACAAAGTTTTCAGGTAATTTTAACAATCTCCTTTCTACAACCTAAATTTCAACTAATTTAGTTTTGCAACAATATCTCTATACTAATGTTTTGTTAAACTAAGCTCTTCCTGTAATACTGCTTTAATTACATCAGTCCATCAGAGCATTTTACAATACACATCTCCCTGTTCAAGTCTCCATGGGTGTCCTTACCAACACTCCTCTCACTGCCTGTCCTGCCCGCTCTCCCCTTACAATGCTTTGGTACAATGTTTCTGTGACACTTTCAAGGTAACTTGCTAGAAAGTCACACCCACTCACAACAGTAAGTAATTAAAAATACATATTATCAGTAGTAATTATACATGTACTATATTATCAGTAGTAATTATCTACATGTACTACACATTCCACATCAATTCCACTCTTGCCATATCTCAAACTTGGAGCTGAAGAGAAACAACAGTTTCTGGGTGTCCCTTGTTGTCTCTCAGGCCCTTGTGGAGCCTGTTTGATTTATAAACCTAAATTACTGTCATGTTAGTTAGTAAGTCCTGTGTTGGCAGTAGCTTTGACAAATATATTGTTATTGGAATACTATTATTAGTATTATTATTCACTGTTATTTCTTGAAATCCCTAGTAGAATAGATATATAATGTAGTTTTAAAAATGTAACAGACCTAATACGTATCTTTAATGAGAAGTACAACTGATTAAATTGTAATTTGTTGTGTATTGTTTAAAAATGTAAGTGACTGTTTATTAAGTGAAATTTTGCTTGTTGGAGAAATGTAAGCTTTTAATTAATGAGTAAATTGTAGATTTGGTTGCTTATTAAATATTATAAACTACTGCTCATTAGGTAATGTGTTAATCTTCTATCTTGTTTATTAGCATATATTTGGCTGGATTTAAGGTAAAGTGTAAGTATTGCTACTTGTTTATTCCTTAATGTTCAATTTTGGGTAATAAATTTTTGTTTTTCTTCCAGAATTGAGGTAAATTTTAAATTGCTGTTTATTTGGTGAAGTTCAATTTCTGTTTCTCTTAGGGTAAAATATAAACACTTCTAATTAAAATATGAAATACTGTTTATTAGGTTGTTCATTGTGTGAAGTGTATGTTTCTCAACTAATGTCACATCAAACAAAGTATACAACACTTCACATTTATTAAAATACAGAAAAATTCATGAACCATCAGCTGATATATACACACATATAACTTATTTGTAGCAAAGCTGTTATTTTTCTTGTTGCAACAGACAGTAGTTAATAATAAGTTATCTATGTAATTTATATTCTTACCACTGTCTTATAAGCTTATTTTACTAGCATTTCAACTTTCAATGTAATATTTAATACACAATTTTTAACAGTAATAAAGTATTTTTATACTTCTGTAAAATTTTACTTTCGTCTCATCTAATTTCTTCTGTGTTTAGAGCATAAGTGCCGAAGGAATTGTGAAGGTCGGAAGTTATATGCTTGCCAGGAACCTTAGGTTCCAAAATAAAACTTGCTTAATTGCCACAGAGGGATCAATTTTCACAACCTCATCTACCATTGCAGAGTTCCAAGAACTAAAAAGAAGCATAAAGGTAGGCCCAGACTGTAAAATGTGTGTAAACAATTTAAGTTGAACTTCTGATTATTTTAAATAAAATGACCACAAAAATGTTCCAGAAGTGATGAATAAAAATGCATTACGATGTAAATTTGATTCTAGTAAAAAAAAAAATATGGATATTATTTACATAAATAAAAACATTCTTTAAGATATAGTTGTATCTTGTAATTTAATGAGTATATGAAAGGAACTTTTTCTCATGTTCTTTTCTTTCAGTGAAATTTCCTAGGTTGATGATTGAATTATATTACCTGTTTATATTTTACAGGATGAGACTGCCACAATACAATCTGCTTTAAACCTCTTCCACACTTGTTCTTCCAACCATCACAAAGTATCTGGTATGCTTGCAGGATGTCAAACTTCTTACTCCTTGCATCCATTAACATCACCTTCATATAATCCCAAACATACACCATCTAGACGAGCATATCCAACTTATAGTCCAGTAAGTCATATGAACGAAGGTGGCAAGTCATCTTCAACTATAAGCATTCCTTCAAATTCGCATAATAGAATATCTCAGTTGGAAAAATATAGATGTCCACCTCCTCTTTCCATTACAAGTATGACTTCACCAATGGTAAAAAAAAACTTCAGACTACCTTCTAAACTAGCAGATAATAAGTTCTAAAAATACTCATTATATACTTTCTACTGTGTACCAAATAAATAATAAACATTTAATTTGTAATGCTGTTTTTTTTTAATGTGCCTTGTAAAATGTAACAAGTTTGACAATAAAAGTTTACATCCCACAGTATAGGTATTAACATAATCATGGCCTGGCTTGTATAAAAATTGTAACAATGAAATATGACCTTTTGTTTCAAACTCTAACTTTTCTTTTTTCAACCAATTACATTAAATATTCCAATATATTATTTTCTATCTAAATTGTTTCATGAACACAGTCTGTTTCAATCCTTTGGAACTATGTCAATTTCATTGGTGTTAAAATATTTTACATTATATTTCATAGTTGCTATTGTATACATTTGAATTTCATCAATGAAACAGATTTCTTTGTTTAAATTGTTATTATAGCCAGAGAAAACTGTACTTATCAATGTAAAATGCTGGCATGAAATTAATCAAGTGAAAACTTTCTTAATCAATATAAGTAGGCAGAAAATTCATTTTTATAAAAAGTCAAGAATAATCTGTAACACTTAATTATCTTTAACCATTCATATAAACACAATATCTAAATTACTACTGATATATATATATATTAAAGGAATACATTTATTTACATTCCTTGTTAGTCATCTAAGATCATAACATATCAAAGCTTGTAGTAACATAGTAACATCGCCCAAAAATGCAATGGGAATACTCCATCTGTCAAGCCAAATCCAAAACAGGAATGTGAAACAAGTTGACCTTCATAAAAAATCAAAACAAGGTTATGGAGGTGAGTGCTTAAACCATTATTGTTTCACCTCTAACTGCATTTCACCGTTTACAACCAGATGTTGGAAGGCAGTTACCCTTAAAATTATTTATGTTTGAAAAGTAGAAACACAACCACCCAAGATCTCTTCCTCACAGAACTTCCAACCACTACCCTTATAAAGATCTTAAAAAATGAAAGTAAGAAAACTTACTTATAAAATGTTAAAGATTTGTACAAGTATAGCATGGAAAAGCTGAGGCAGGTCTAGCCAACTGTAGGTTGTTTTTCCCAGTCCTGACATATTGAATAAAAAAAAAAACTTATTTTTGTAAACTTAAATTATTCAATGTTACTCTTGATAAACTAGTGATCTCTTAAGTAAGAAGTTTCCATAAATGAAATTTTATTATTTGAAATAAATTTATACTTGTTACAAAAAAATAGTAAATTTTTGAGTTCTATATCTCTATATCCATTAAGTAGTTATTACTATTGCATACAATTAAATTTTTTTTCAGTTGCCATATAATAATCCCTTTAACAATACATTTGGAATAACACTATAGGGAATAGGGGAGCCAAGAATGTGAAAATTAAGTTTCCTTTTATTAAAAATGGTCAACTGAATTCTGCTTTCTGCAAAATAAATGTATAGGTAATTAGTGTAAGAATCAGCTGTTGTTTTTTTCTAGTGTCAGTACCTTAGGATATACAGTATTTGGGACAAAACTTAAGATATTTATTGGAATTTAAACTTTTTTTTAAATATCTACAGAAGAACTGATAACAACTTGGCCATTTTTTAAAAGAAATTAGATATCAACCATTTGTGTATAGACCTGTCGATTAAAAATTATATAACTATTATAAATACAGAAGTATGGTACATTTTTTGCATTAGATCATAGTAAAGTTGTATTTTGTAATATCCACTTCTGCATCCATAAAAGTTATCAAACATGTTATAAAGTACTCTAACAAGGTCTTTTAAATCTATTGTAGTATATAATGTATGGGGGTGACAGAAATAAATGTTTTAAAGTATCTAAATTACTTAGACATTCTATAATTGGAATATTTTTTGTAATTCAAAAAAAATTTCTGGACTTTCAGATTTTTTTTATAATATTCCAAAAATATATCTAAATTTAAGTACAATATTAACACATTTGATAAGTATTTGAAGAATTGGTAATAAATCTAAACTTTATAGGATTCTTATGCATCTGAGGGATCTGATATAACAGTTTATATATATATTTCTTTTTTTTTAACAGTATCTTTCTTTAAAACATTTTTAAAAGTACTTGAGATATTGATTTCATTAATTAAGGTTTGGGCTTATAATTTTTTACCTATAAAGACAGAATTACATTCAGGTAAGTAACTGCATGGAAGGACTGGTATTCATATCAGGCTGTACAACATATGATCTTGTATTTAAATGGTATATTTTAGACTCCATTGAGCATTTTCAAAATGTGCAAATTGAGCACCTTATACAGACTTTGCCTAGTTGTGCCAAAAGTGAAAAATTGAGTAATTCATCATTCCATGATCGTGGCTTGGAAGAGAAACATCATAGAGATTTTGGCTGCCTTTTGGGATGATATGTACTGTTTGAATAATAATAGCTTTTTACAGATTGAGATATTATCTCTGACAAGTTTGTGAAATAACTACCTATTGAAATGGTTAGGGATCATTAGGGTGCAAGAGATCATCTCTCCCTTATTAAGACAGATTCTATAACAATACAGTACAAAACGTTAAGTAAATCTGAAGTAGTCAGAGAGGAGAAAGTGTTGTGGCTGTACCTCCATTAGACCATCCTACCCGAACACTCATTGCACCAACCTCGAGCTAAACTGAGATTATTAAACCCTTCACATTTTGTCATTCTGTTGCAACCACATTATCTTGTGAATTGGCAAGACTCTCCCAGTTGTCTCATGGCTTATACATCACAGTTGTAGGAGGCTTTGACTTTACTGCTAGTTATACTTAATTTATTTACTTGAAGAATGCAGTGGCAAGTAGAGCTCATAAATCACTCACTCAAAGAAAGTTACATTTAATGAAAGAAACTTATTCTGAGGCAGATATTTAATAAAGTACATCAATTTTATTTATGTTCTTGCAATAATATACATCTTTTAAGAACACTCAGTTAAATCTTTAATATTTGAAATTTCAGTAAAATGTTACTGACAATGTTCTTCACATTCAAGATATTTAACAAACATATAGTTTTCAACTTCTTTTATACATTTATCCTACTATGTCATTATATATTAAATTGATTGAACTAGTGAAACAGCAATACTGTTTACATCAAGGCTGACGAGTTGTATCGTTGAAGGTTAGATATTTTCATCATTTCAATTCTAAAGACTGGAGAAAAACTGCCATGGAGAGCTTTTAAACCATTCTGCAGAACTGGTGATTCATCTGGAACTTCAAGTCATCCCCCAGAACTGCACCTTTAGCACCAGGCATGAGTTTTTAAATGACATTTTCTTCGTATTCTTACAAGTTGCCAAGTAGTATACATAACTACCTACAACTTGTTCTCACACTTCATTGATTAATTTCTGCAACTCATCAGGCTTTCCAAAATAAGAATCAAAATTCTCAAATAATGGTGAATGAGCCATTTGCCTTTCCCCTTTTACCACTACTACACTCTGCCATAATCAATCATACTTCAAAGTGCCAATTTTAGGCATTGCCATAAAACTTTTAGTAGTTTGTATTATACTACCAAGCTGGTGTCAGTAACTTATCACTCTTAACTCATGATTTTCAATGCCAGCTGCTTAACCTAATTTTGTAATACAGGCATCCTCTTATGCCATTTTTACAAGTGTGTGTGTATATATACTACTTTTAAAACCTAGATTTCCTTTAGTTCTTTTTTAATTTTGAAGCAGTTGTCTAAAATTATTGAAGAATGCCAATTCTTTCACAGTCTGTGCTGATAATTCTTCTATATGCACATTGTTTTGAAAGAGAGGAGCATATCATTAGCTATAACTTTGAAAGAGCTACCTATGCTAAGGCTAGCAGTTTTGATTGATAGCTTAGCAAATGCAGGAGACCTCAAAACAAGAAGGAAACAATCCTGCTACAGCTCAAGGAAACTAACAAAGCCCAAATTGGTTCTGGTCACCAACTAAAGGATTGAAATGAACAACCTATGTCAGAAGAGTTGATGTTCATCCAGTTCTCTCAGAGCTGGAAAGATTTAGTATATGCCTGTCATTGTACATGAGCGAGAGATTGAATTCCTGCTTGATACAAGAGCAGCCAGAATGCTAGGTTTCATGTTGTATAAAGTACTCTGAGTATAACCATCTATCATCCCAGTCAATAAAATTTTATTCTGGTGGATGGAAATAATCTAGATTGAATAGAGTGGTGATTGCCACTATACCTAGGAGGTATCTCATATAAAATGAGGTGTTCATCAGCAAATTTGGGTTTGTCATCAGCATATTTTAGACACAAATACTGGAGAACCTATCAGACAGTATGGCCTGTGTAATATGCGAATTGATGTTCTGTGGAAGAGTTATATGAGATAATGATTTACATAAGTGTATGTGAAAGAAGAAATCATAGCGCTCTTGTATGGTTTACTGTGGACAAAGTGTAGTAAGTTGGATCCATAAATTAAGCCATTCACCATCCAGAAAGAAAGCATTAGGTCATAAAGGATGTATAACATCTTTGATTTGTTCTGCTGTTCTGGATGATCAATTATCCATCTTTGCCTTGGAGTGGTGATCAGTATAGTGAGCAAAGTGGGAATAACCAAAAAACAGTAGTTATACTAGATTTAAGTCTATTGTACTGGACCTGAAAGCAACAGTGTGGCTATCAACACATCTGAAGTTACCAATTTATGATTCAATTGACAGAATCTGTATATGGATTCTAGCAAGTCAAGCTGGATGATAGCAACAAATCTAAGACCATTTTTATTGCAAGAGATGACATTCAGAATAGAAAGATGAGGAATTACCAGATCCAGATGTGAGAAGAGTTCTAACACTTGGTTGCACCACTACTAACAGCCTTTTGATTGGTATATCTGGTATTAAACCAAGTTTAGGATGGTAATTTTGTTGAATGCTCAATAACTCATTCATTGCTCAAGCTTGATTACCGGAATTATGGTTTGGTGAGATTAGGATCAGCTGGATTAAAAGGACATTGTGACCCTTAATTTTCAAGCTATTAAGCAGGTTTTCTTTATAAATAATAAACAGCATCAGATTATGTGACTGAAGATGATATCATGGAGTTTCCAAAGCTCAATTTGAAGGTCATTACTTTCTTTATTTCTGAGATATTAAGTAATTTTCTGAGGTGAAATATCATCTGAAAGTAATAAACTGCTGTAGTTGAGTGGTAGATGTTTTAGTTCTATGTTTCTCAGTGCATATGCTGTGAAACATTGTTCAATACAGAATATGTTGACATAAACCATAGCAACAGCATGAATATTAATCTTGATTTTCAAGAATTTGGGCAGAAATGTCTTTATATACCTGAATTCTGTCAGTGTTAATATATTTTCTAACAAGTATTGGGAAAATAATTTGTCAGTAACTATAATCCCTGAATTACTGGCTTCCCAATTTTGTCTATTGAAACCTTGGTGTTTGAATGGAATGTCTTTTGATTAACTCTAGAATACTGCTTTTATGATTATTTTACAATAGAGTATCAGTTTACAACTGAAAATGTTGGTTCTGTTTTGCCAATGAGAAAGCCCACTAATATATGATAGATATTTTATTCCTTGTATGAAGTCTAGACAGCTTGATCTGCTAGCAATCATTAGACAGATCAAGTGATATGACTACTTCCATCCCTATCTTGCTTGAATCTTTTTTCAAGCTCAATAGGCAACCCGACATAGCTTTTTTATTTAGTAATAAAGTTTTCCTAATACTTATTTGTCCAGTTTTTTATAAGATGGTGTAAATATCATAGGTTACTAGGTTATAGAACATACTCTAAAGCTTTATAAAGGTCTTATAGAAACAGCTCATCAAAGCAATTGAACAGTAGTTTGAACGAATCTTGGGATCCTTCCCAGGCTTAGAGAAAGGTAGGACAATAGCCTGGCACCAGGCATCAGGAAAAACATTCTCCTGCCAGATCCAGTTAAAAACAACCAGAAGGATAGTATGAGAAGCAGGAGATAGATGGTGCAGCATCTCATAGTGTATATCATCAGGTCCAACCAATGAACTGCCAGATCGATGAAGGGCCAGTTTGAGTTTCACCAGTGTAAAAATACGATTATAGTCATAAAGACAATCAACTCAAAAGGAAAGAAATGATTGCTCTGCCCAAGACTTGGTGGCTAAGAAGGTGGAAGAAAAGGCAGAAGTGCTATATACCTGGCAAAAGCTTTCAACTAGAGTATTGGCAATGCTCTGGGTATCAGTTGCTTCCTGGCCATCAGAGAGCAAAATCGAGAGATGGACAGAGTGATATTGCCCACTGGCCTTTGGAATCTTGTCCCAAATGACTTTGGAACTAACTGGTGGTAGAGGATATGCTGGTTGTGAGCTTAATACAAGATTTCTTCTGGCTTTGACGTCTTACCCATCGAGCATGTGCGTGGGCCTGCTGGAAAGCGATGCAGTTTGAGAGTGTGGGATACCTAAGAAAAGTATCCCAGGCCCGTTTTTGAGTCTTCCATACCATGTGGCAAACAAGATCCCACCACGGGTGCAGTTCAGCAAAATATTTGTAGACTGAAAAAGAACTTGTTATGGGGAGCAGTTTTGCAGTAGATTTTGCAAGTCTTCATGCATCTTTTACAAAAAATTCACAAAAATCAAGGTTTTAAAAAGGAGATAAAACATCTCTGTTGTTATTAAGGCATGTATAGATTATATATTTTGATATATTTTCTTACTTGGCTTTCCATTGAATGTAAACACGAGACATTTCACAGATATTTAAACAGTTTACCATACTCAAATGGAAAAAAAAAAAGTACCTCTCACAGAATAATTCATAAAGATTAATTAAATTTCATATCTACAACACATGCTCAAATGTTAAATAGTTCCTCAGATAGTTTTATCTCTCATGTAATCAAAATAAGTGTAATAAAACTAAAATAGGGAACTTCATCTAATGCAAACACGATACATAAGTAAATGTGTAACTTTGACTATCTAATACATGACAGGTTTAAAAGAGACAATTAGCTGTATGAAAATTAGGTTTATTTATAACACTTTCACAAAAACAAGATAGGTCTTAAAAATAAATATTACAATGCTCAGCACATAATCCAGATAATGCTTGAAAGGAAATGTTTTACTGAAGATGCAGGAAAGGAAGATAAATGTGTAATAAAAAGGTGGTTTGTATTTCTTATAAAGTAGTGTTTTGAATACATAATGAATTTTGCACTGAGGAAATCTCTCATATATTACACACCATATATATTGAACACAAGAAATTTATATCAACTTATGAAAGGTACCACTGCCATAGCAGGCCAACATTTGACCATCTGAAACAAATAGAAGTCCTTGCTACAGAGCTAATGGTGTTTTTACTGTAAATAGAAATCCAGTATAATCATAGTTATTCTCCCACCTTTAACATTTCCTTTTCAATGTTTTAATTTACATTTGTGTCTGTTCTGTAATACATTTTACATCAATATTCATATAATTTTTCACTATAATTATAACCTGAACACTTTCATTCTTATCAAACTGATGCAGTTTTATATTATTGATTCTCATCAACATAAACAAAATTATCCAAGTGACCTTGTTCTCTAATTTTACAGAATAAACTCATAAGAGCACAATCTCTTACTCATTATTAACCTAACATTGTAATTCGAACCTAACTCATCAAAAAGTTGGAGAAGTGAAACACTGAGTGAAATATATACATACATATAAACTTGTTCTAGAAGTTTTGGACATTTCTTCATCATGCAATGTGATTATACAAAGTAATATCTCACAAACTTAATAGTTCTGCCAAACTTATTCTTTTTATTTCACATACAAAAATAAGACAGCAAAAAACCCATGCTGAGATATCAGCCATATCTCAGTTTCCTAATTAAATTCTTGTTACAAAGAAGAATACTTCACATTGCTCTTAATAATAGTTCAAGATTTCTACTAATTTTATTATTTCCAAGTCAGACTTCTCATGAATCTCGTTGTCAGCTCTGTATATAAAAAAAAAAAAAAAAAAAGAGAGAGAAAATCTTAATAGTGTCTACTAACTGCATATGGTAATTTAAATTCACATAATTAAAACACAACAACTATACATTGCAAATTACATTTTCTACTAATGTTAAAATTCTTCCATTTACTGGCACAATAAAAATAGTCTACAAACAGGTAGAATATGATTTAAAAAAATAAGCAAAAATGTCCAGTGAGAAATGCTTAAAATGATCAGTTTCACATAAATTACACATAGTGTTTATTGTTGAGGTATTATACTTGTGCTTACTGGGTAGCTTTAGCTAAAACGTAATCCAATAACATTTTTTTTCTCCTGCGAAGTATGTGATTATAGGAAAACTTTCACCTTTTAACAACTAGTAAAGAAGATATCTACCCAGACTTATTTTGATAATTTTTAAACATTTCATGGAGGTGTTCAGTGTTTCATATGTTTCCATTCTAGAGAAATTGCAATATTGTGAATAGACAAATATTGCACAAAATATTTATTGCTTAGTAAGTCTGATACTTATTTGAATCTATTCCAGTACCAGACCCTGCTGAATGAAGTTGTATCCATTTCAAGTAGTAGCATAATACTTCTAGAAAAAAGTATGAGCTGGGAGGAGTTATTTCTCTTGTATGAATAAAAATAATAACCACTAATTAGATAACCTGGAATTGTGAAATACGTTAGTCTACCTGGGAAGTGTGGTATCATTATTATTCTTATTTCTGTCTTCAGCTGGTGCAGACATGTTTCATACCTGTTCCAGCAGTCAATAGAAGTTATGTAACATAGAAGTTGGTTAGTGCAAAATAAATCCTACATATAAACATTTGCATAAAAATCAGATTTGTTTTTATGTGTTTGTGTCTGGTTCTTTTCCTTTGTTGACCACATTTAATGCATTCTTTTCTTAACGTTTCAAAATCTGTTAAGAATTGTAGATACCCAATACTCTTCTGTTTCAATATACATTGTTTTTTCATTTTATTACAGTTTATCATAACATATTTAATTAATAACCTACCACACATTAACAAATATAACATTAAGTATTACTCAATTATATTTTCTCCTATAACATAAATAAAAAATCCCAATTTTGATGTTATATAAACTTATCTTCCTAGTTTTGATAAGTATCAGATTTATCAGTGTATCTCAAGATATGTTAAAAAACATGATACTTTTATTTCAATTTATTTTCATCGTACTATATCAGATTTCTATTGTTTGCTGGTGTAATCTATAACCCAATAAAATATTGATCTTGATGTTATTATAAACTTATTTCCATTGTATGAGGCTATATATTAACAATATTTCTCCACATAATTCATTAAAGTTGATTTGGAAACTTTTATGAATATATTTTTATTTTGTCATGATAGTTACCATTAAAAGAGCTCATAAGAATACAATTATTCCTACTATACAATAGGACTGTACCACTCCATGTTATCGATAAGCAACACTTTTAAAATTTAATGCTGTTATCAATTTATTTTCATGTGTTGCTTAATTTCAAGCTATATTTCTAACACAACATTATACAAAATTAAAAAAATTAACACAGAGAAGTAATTACAAAATATTGGACAACTATATAAACAGATATGATCATGAATTAAAAATAGTTAAAAGTTCTGGGTATCAACAGGCAAAATAATGCCGGGGCTCCTTTATGGTCATATGCTAAACACTAGAAAAAAATATTGGCTTTACTGTCAACTAGCAACTACTAATTTCAAGTTCTGCAGTGAAATGTAGCATTGACTTATTTATAAATTTTGGCAAATTTTACCTATAAAATTATAAAAGAATGTGGACAAAAGATGTGTGTTTAAAATTACAAAATTAGTAGAAGCTCATAATTTTGTGAGTAACTGAGGAGTAAACTGTAAGCAATAACACAATCAGGTAGTGTTTAGAGTGGGAATTACTCCAGCAGTTTCCTTCTTAGCTAAGTAATTTATGCATAGGTTGAAGGAGTGTTTGGGGTCATTACCTTCTTAGTAGTAGAATCATTTACCACTGAAGAAATAATGATGGATCAGTATCTGATGGTATTTACACTGGTCTATTATTCCATCTATTTTGCAAATATATCCTGTTATGTCACGAGAAACACTCTGTCAAACCATCACACAGAACCCTCTGCCATGTATTGAGATAAGTATATTTCACCTTTATATATAAAAACGGCTCTTTTGGGTTGAGAAAATTTTTTACGTAAAAGGAGCGAACAACGTTTTGACCTTCTTCGGTTTCTGACGATGATCGAAGAAGGTCAAAACGTTGTTCGCTCCTCTATGTAAAAAATTTTCTCAACCCAAACGAGCTGTTTTTACGCATATATTTTTCTCTACAAGTGGGTTTTCTAGACATCACTGATTATATTTCACCTTTCTTCTATTAGATAAATAATGTACCACACTTTGAACCAAATATTTCAAACCTGGACTTTTCTGTCCATAACGCCCTTCTAACAGTTTTTGTACTTTTTGGAAAACTTCAGTCTCTTGACAATATTTTGAGATTGATGTAAAGAAGGTTTTTAACTACTAACAACCACATTTCCATTCTCACTGAGTCTTCTTGATACTGTAGATCTAAACATTTCTGCCATTTGGTACATGGTCATTTATTTCATGTTTGAAATCAGTGTCAGTCTTCCTTCTGCCCCAAAGGCTATATAAATGAAGATATGTGACATTCATATCATTAACTTTAGGTGTTCTGCCTTTTCCTTTCTTACTTACAGTACTTGATAATATTTGGGGATCATTTCAAGTGTGCATCAATTTGTCAGAGAGAGTAACCACCATCACGTAAAGATTTTATGCAAATTCTCTACTGTAATGACAATTCTTTATGCTTTTTGGTCTGTGGCACAACAAACTTAATATACAGTGTTTGATTTTTTCAAAGTATATTTGTGCTATTAAATTGGTTCTGCCCAGCCAACTCCTTGCTAGTTTCTTTCTATATAGTTAAGATACTGTATGGTGTACTGTCACAATTATTTCAGACCCTATATTTGATCAGTATGTTCATTCCAGCAGAACCTTATGACATGCATTGGTACAAGTATATAGGAATCCTAAAGAACAATAAGTAATCTCATTTTGCCTCATTCAGTTAGCAACAGGGATCAGTGAAGTATTACCATAGTGTTGGTACTTACATTCTGTAATGTCATGGAAGAATTAGTCCCCTTACACAGAAAGAATGACAAAATATTCTCTTATCCTAACACTATTGTACTGTATATAAAATTTCCACTTGCTTTATCTAAAGTAATTCTATTACTAATGGGTTAGATAAACAAAAAGAATGTGACAACAAGAGTTAAGTGAAATGCCATTACTTTTACGATGTAGATGCCAATAAAATCCATATTTATAGACTTTTACCATCAACTTACTCAGTATTTTTTAATGTTCTGAACATAATCACCTTCCCGCCTGTAACTCCTTTCCAAAATAAGTGTTCTACACTAAATAAATAAGTGCAACTTGTAAAAATGAAACACCCATGTCTCTACTAATGTTACACTGTACTAGCTGACTGGCCTTGATATAATGCAAATGCTTATTTTTAGTGAGAAAATGAAATGTAAATAAATGTTTCATGAACATGTCTAAAATATTAATCACACTGTAGCAACAATATATGTAGAGAGAAGGTCTACCCTTTTCTCTAATATTTCACAAAAATATGATAATAAATATACATGTTGAAAACAACATAAATTTTCAACTTGACTTGAATGTGAAATCAAGACTTCTACATTGTAGGCAAATACTAAAATCATTGTAATGCTCAAATTTTGTAACTGAATGTTAACAGAATTCAAATCCATAAAGTATCGTGTTATCACATTTTTTTCTAATACTGTAATACCTTTTTTTAAACATGATCAGTTTTTGATTAAAAATGTGTAAAAAAATCCCCACTCAGCTGGGATTTGAACTTGTGACAAACCACTTGAGCATTATGGATAAAGGGAATGTTTTGAAAAGGAAGTGGATTTTATAATGAAACAAGTCTAAGCCAAATATTATGATGTAGTACCAGTTGTAAATGTTTTGTGAATATCCATTTATTCTGTGATGGAATATCATAACCACAAAGTTAGGAAAGCCTATACCAGTAACAATGACTTTCTGACCTTTGACATACAAAAGTTAATCAGGTCAGTATAAATGTAAAAAATCTATCCATCCAATTTTGTGATAACCTGTCTACATGTTTGGGATAAATGTATGGGGCAATATTCTGCTTTGCAGGGCTGGAAATAATAAAACAACAATGTATCAAGCATACTAAAAAAGAATTTACCAAATTCAAAGCTTTGTAGTTGTTACATTGTTATTGTTCTTAACTCACTTGACTCTCTACTACTTTCATGAATCATTAATTCAATATTTTACTTCTAAGGTTGAAAATAATTACTCATTTAAAAAATGTTTTGATGAGTTGTGCATAATATAAAATGCATGGTGAAAGTTTAGAAGTATTAGCACCCAAGTCACAGAAAATCACTGCTATCCATTTGATACAAAATTTCAAACTTCTTGCCTTCCTTGTCATAATGTGCAATATTACATCAGAATCACCTATAGAAAGAACAGGTTATCTCTAGAAGGAACGAAAGCATCAATGACAAAGTCCTCTCCCTCTATTCAGTTAAACTTAACTTTAAGATCAATTAACTTCATGCTCATGCTCAGGAATACATTAACTTATTATTTTTCTGTAAATATTTACAATCAAATGGAATGCAGCACCTGTAAATAAAACAAAAACATACAAATAATATTTAATGAAATAATAATAATATGGAAACCTTTGGCAACTTAATAATTTATAATTAAACAAAAGTAACCCTTTAAATAAAGATTCAAGCATATTGCTGTTAACATTCTAGCATACTGAAGCAATATTAGCCATGGAAGGAATAGGTATCTAGACAGCAGCATTTCCCAAATTATGTTCTGCATGACCAAGGAATTCTGTACAATATATTCAGGGATTCCATGAAAAAAGTGTGTAGTATAGTCAAAATAAAGATGCAGGCTAGGTATAAGTATGGCTTAAAAGCTCATCAATCCATAAATTGTACCATCTTATATTTACTTTGTCATTGGCTATTTTGTTCATGGGTGGAGCCTAGCTGATGACTAGCCGTAAGCTAGCTGCTAGTGACAAATGAATGCAGTGTTTTAAAGAAACAAAAGGGTAGTCTTGATTTAACTTTTTAAGATTAGAATATTTCTTAATGGTTCTGTCAGTAGTTTAAGAATTCAAAAGTGTTCCATGGCAAAAAAAGTTTGAGAAATGCTGCTCTAGAGAATAACAAAGGAACAGTAACAGCTAGGATGACATCACCTTAAAGGTTCTCTGGACAACATGTTATACAAGAACTATACACTTACATTGTAGAAAAAAAATTGAAACATTCTGCACTAAAATAACAACACAGAAAATGCATGGTATGTGTGAATACTACACCTTTCAATGGTCCTCTGTATCAGACTTATCCTAAAGCCAACAATTAAATTTAAAAATCAATTAATTTTACAACCACCCCATGCACAAGTAGTGCATTGACTTTTGCTAGTCCTTGTAAACATTTACATGCAGCATGGACAATAGAACCTCTAAACAAAGAACAACTCAAAATCAAAAGCCTCTAACAAAAAAAAATATCTAAAAAATTTTGAAAAAATAAGTATGATGCGAGGATGGCAAAGCCAAAGAATACAAAGTGGGTATGAATACACAAAAACCCTATACAAGAGGCTAAATCTTTCCAAGAAAAACTTTTACATACAACTAATATTGAATTTATTTCCTTTGCAAAAATTTAGATTTGAATAAAAGCATTTTAATTGAATAATGCTATAAATTCTTACAATGACTAATTCCTATAAGTTGAAATATTGACTTAGTGGCCACTTATGTAGGGACTTTTGTATGGTTTCATATATTCCTTTGTACTTTGTTTTTGTACCCTTTGGCACTGCCATCCCTACATCATCCTTATTTTATAAATTTTTGTTGTTGCTTGTTTCCCCTCTGTTTTCAAGCAATCACTATGACGGCAGCAGTTTTACTTGCACATGATGATTTGTCTTGATGGACATCACGTGTTAAAGTAAGTTAGTGGAATTCTATGGTGCTTCTACACTCTCCAAGTTACAATGCAACATTTTGGTGTGTAAATCATTACAATAACTTCAAGTATTGTTAGCTAGCCCTTATGATACAAGAATCAGAATAATCGACAGAACATTTGGCTGTTAAAATAATTGCTGATTCTCTATTTTAATAATGATTTTTGGCTAAACTGAAAGTCTTAACAGTTTCTGAAAACCTCAGAAACTTAAGTTCACTATTTATAAAATCTCTGATTCTTACTAGAAAGATTTAAGACCACAATGAGCAATACATAATATGTATTGGCCATTTTATTTCCTGGCTCATCCATACATACCAAGTACTACCATGGTCAGTGATAAAACAATACTTAATAAAATAATAATGAAAAACCTTTTGCACTTCAATAGTTCATTATACAAAAATCTTTTAACATACAGGCATGTTTTGATTTGTTTTGAAATTTCACGCAAAACTACACGAGGGCTATATGCGCTAGCCATCTCTAATTTAGCAGTGTAATCATCACCACCCACCACCAACTCTTGGACTACTCTTTTACCAATGAATAGTGGGATTGACCATCACATTATAATGCCCCCATGGCTGAAAGGGCAAGCATGTTTGGTGCGACGGGGATTTGAACCTGCAACCCTCAGATTACGAGTTAACAAAAACCATTAACATAGGATGTTTACACCTTACACCTCTTCTCTAGTAATAGTCCAGATGGCTGCCATTTGTGTTAATGCTTCCTCAGTGACTGCATATTTATAGTATGACCATGGTACTGATAATATATGAGGCATTTGGCTCATCTGCAGTGTACTGGTGGTAACATTAGAACTGATGGGCTGAACAAAAGCTGCAGTGCTCATCATCTGGGAACCCATCCCATACTTTGTCAATTCTAATTGTCCCATTGAAGGGTACCATGCCAATACATATTGATGTCACTATATGTGGTTTCATCTCCCATGTTCACGCACTATTCCTTAACCAAAGAAAACCTTTTCTTATCTTTGGTCCTTTTATAATATGAATTCAACTAACTGCACATTTCTCCTTAAACACAATCTCTTAAATCATTGTTCAAAAACAAAGGTGTATGTGTGTAAATAACTTAAATATATGTGGCCCACACTTGGTGATCAATCTGTTCTTTACAGAAGCTTGTTAAAACAGAAATTGTGGTATTAGACAAGTGTGCATGTCTGTGTGATCTTGGTTATTTGAATAAGATACAATTTAATATGATTGCTTTTTGTTCTTTAGCAGTGACAAACTTACAGGCTAAACATTAGCTGCTTGGTCAGTTAAAATTAGCTTTCAATCCAGGAATAGTATAATTTTGCATTTCTGTAATTTACAAAAAAGTCTTTCATATGTATAAACATATCATATATTCATAGAGTTAAAAAAATAAATCTACAGCAATACACACAGAATTCCACTATCACCAATTCCATCAACAGAGGTTGAGAATACGATAAGTCATTCTACACATTCAAGCAAAGCACCATTTTGGTCTGCTTCAAGATTGCCATGGAAATGTGACTTCTTTTGACCATGCAACAAGTAAAAACAAACCTTAGCTGATTAGTCACAAAACAAACACTTGTTGAAGAGCATGGTCTTATCTTTTTAACATATATTCAACATGTTTTTAGAATGGCCACAACTCTTTACACTAGGTGTCTCTGACTTGTTGGTGATAAATTTCAATGATAAACAGACAGCACATAATATATTTGTTTTAAAATGATATATTCGTAAGAGGCCAAATGTACATACAAACATTTGTGACACTATTGGTTATCAGAGTTGTATCCATACCTTTAAATTATTGACTCTTTTTTTTTTTATCAAAGTCCACACAGGTGGGTTCAATTACTTTAGAACACCATTTGACAACACAAAAGCCATGAAACTCACTTCATAAATTGCCCATTATGATTAAACTCACACAAAGATTAACTCCACTTTTCCTTTCACATTCACTAAATTACTTGCTCTCTATCTGTATGTATTTATAAACATGCAATTGAAAAACTCTAGAAATATCTAGCCCTCTAGTAATAACAGTGACACATTATGAGAAAAACTTAGAACCTTTGAGTAAGATGATGTCAATATCACAAAAGCCAGGTACAACAACTAAACTACACACACAACATGTATCTCATGGAGAGTTAAGTCATAAAACTTGTCATAACTATTGAATAATTTATAACACTTGTTATAAAAACTAAATGATCATTCAACATTAAATCACTAAATAAACTAAATAATAACTTGTATACTTAACAGTCCTGTATATCCAACAAAAACAATTATGAAAAATTTGTACAGACCCTTGCTTTGTGTGAAAATGTGTTGTGAAGAAACTTACATTGTTGCATAACTATTTTTCAAAAAACCTTAGAAGAAAGAAAAATCTATATTAACTAAAAGTACAGCAATACTACAACAGAAAAATCTGATTGCTTGCTACTTTCAGGTTGGTTATTATGATAAAACAGACTGGCTTACGGTGAGTTCAGAGAAAAATAAACTTTACTGTTAAAACTATCTTCTATTTGGTAGTGAGAGAAACCAAACTGGACAAATTCTAGGTACTCTCATTTGACTAATTTATCTAAGGCAGTATGAAGTCCATGAAAGCTCATTAACACATATTACAGCTTCAGTTGCTTTGTCAGATTTTGGAAACATACGAATATAAATTCAACTTACTAAAGAAGCAAAAGTACTTTTCTTTATACATAATAAGAATGTGAAATAGAAGAGAAAGATTTTGAAAAGACAAATAATGTTTGTTTCCTTGCTAAACAAGAACTAGCTTTTAGAGAAAGTGATGAAAGAAGAAACAAACAATCAAGGAAGTTACTTGTAACTTTTGTCTTTCACCCACTGAATAATTTTGTGGTCCAGAATTATCATTTGTCTTTGAAGGTGTTTCAAACAAAATATAAATCAACCTAACAAAATCTATAGCATTTACCTTGTTGAGAAAAATCTATTACTGAATAAAGTTGTATAATTTGTTATAATTATGGCAGATGAAACTACAGATTTTATGAATAAATCACTACTTGCACAAAATGTGTACAACAGAGATTCATCTGTTTATGTGATGTCAGTAAAACAAAATTACTGCTGTTATTGTTGTATTTACTGTATTGCATGTTAATGAGTGTGGAGAACGTAAAAATAAACTTACTGCTTGGACATTCAAAAAAGATGCTGTCATCACATAAGCTTTGAACAGAGTGCAAGCAATTGTCAAAAAACACTTTCCAGAAGCTGTATTTGTACATTGTTATGCATATTTTCTTGACAAAGTGCTTTCAAAAAGTGCTTTCAACATTTCAGTTTGTTTGTTTTTGAATTTCGTGCAAAGCTACATGAGGGCCATCTGTGCTAGCCATCCCTAATTTAGCAGTGTAAGATTAGAAGGAAGGCAACTAGTCATAACCACCCACTGCCAACTCTTGGGTTACTATTTGTACCAACAAATAGTGGGACTGACTGCAACATTATAACATCCCCCATGGCTGAAAGGGTGAACGTGTTTGGTACGATGAGGATTTGAACCCTTGACCCTCAGATTGCAAGTTGAGCACCTTAACCACCTGGCCATGCCAGACCCACTATTTCATAGTGTAGCATTTCTTGTTGCAAAGTTGAAAGGCTTAGTAGCATTTTTTTCCAAGTTGCCCAAATAATCCAAGTTTCTAGATGAAAATTTTGATTGGCATTTGCTTAAAATATGCATCACTCTATGAAATTACTTCTTTAGGCTTGTAAATAGTGTGCAAGAAAAAAATGAAAATATTTGCCAAGTTTTCTACACAATATTGGTTCATACGTTTGAAATAGAAGTTATATCAGCATCAGTTAAAGTGCATTCATTGAATTTGGAAGATTTTAACATTTGTTTCTTAGCTATATTTAACATGATTTTTAGTTATACTGATATCCTCTTTTCAATATTACAGAAATCAACACCTAATGTTATATGTTGTAAAACAAACATTTATGAAACACTTGAATTAATTCTGTCTTTGAGAGGTTTTTTTTTTTGCACAGGTACACAAAGAAATGATTTCACATGTTGGCAAGCCATCAAAAAGATTAAGAACTGCTAACCTGAGCAAAGACCTAAAGTCAAACTACAGGATACTTCAAAGTTTTAAATAAGTTAGAACAGCAAATGACTACCAGATTAAGATTATAGTAAATTGAATATCTTGAGTTTGCTAGATGCCTAAAAGCTTTGCATTTACAGTCATCCTTTCCTTAATGATTTATTGAAATATCTAGTAGAGATCTATGGTTGACATTTTGAAAAAGCACACCTCAAAAATGAACTAATCATCCTCTACACCTCAGACAGGTTTGCAGAAAAATCTCTGTATCAACTGTTTATGTTTCTCAGTTCAACCTCATTTGGAAAAGCAATACCATAGCTTCATATTTTAGCTTCTCTTATAACAATTATACTAATATCCACTTCAGCCATAGAGATCTTTTTCAACAGTGAAAAAAATTAAAAAATGCTTGTGACAGAACTGGGCAAATGAGGCTCTCATATCTGGGTCTCGTTTCAATTGAACTGGAACTTTTATCAAGTCTCCCAGTAACAGTTTTACTTTTAAATAAATTAAAATACAAGACATGTTTTGGTATTTCATTACTTATTTGAAACTGGTAAGCTTTGAAAAGATACACCCTTTTTTTTTTATGGTACAAACTTCCAATCTCTTTTATGTAGTGCTTTAGAGGAGTATATTATTATACCAACCCATGTCAGTGACGAGTTACATAGATCTTTAGAAAAACAAGATGTATAGTGTATAAAGTATACATGTTACTTTATTTATATTCTGGAGGATTACATATAAAGTTATAAGAATTATGTATTTACAAGATAGTTGAGTGTTATTTAATGAAATACATTGCAAAACAACTTTATACAGTGGTCCTTATCTAAAAAGAACTGTAGGTTAATATTTACAAGTTCTTCTATTCAAATGTAATAATTAGTTTTATTATACCTGATGATAGCACTCTTAAGATACTTCATGGCCAAATATTGTTCTCAGACAAAACTTTCAGAGACACTGGCAGAAACTGCCTAACTTTGAAATATGAATCTTTCACATAACTGTGTAAGGTCATGAAACAAAGTACCATTGAAGATGTATAATACACTCTTGTTACTACGTGAAAAAATATGAAGCAAAATCTCTAATAAAGACTTAGCCAAACATTTTCATTTACTGAGTCTTCACAAAGATAAATATTTAAATCAGTGCTCAAGTTTTTTGTTGTTTTTCACTCAATGTAATTCACAACAGCCTCAGTGGAAAGTTCTGTAAATGTTTTAAAGTTATAAATTGATGGAGTAAAATATTCCATTATTTAATAATGCAACTAAGTATAACTGTTTTTGCATTTCAATATATAATTAAGGGAAAGACTGATGTCTAATAAAATTCATTTTCTGTTAATATTTTCACCATATGCTGACAATATATTTTATGACAAGCCTAATACCCATCTTTCAATATGGCTCATAACAAAAAGAATGATTTTTAATTACTTTAATGTATAAGCATAAAATAAAAATAGAAATTGCATCATAGTTCATTAAAATATGTTTAAAAAAATTACCATCAACAACTACATACACATTACTCCCAATGGTTTTTAACTAACAGTAAAAACCACAACACTATGAACAGACAGTGACAAAACTGTGAAATTAGAGATCTCAAATAACATGAAGTTTTAAACACAGAGTGCACAAGATGTAAATGAAGGAAAAACTTTCAAAGAGTACTTCACTATAGGTTGAGAAAAACTGCAAAAAAATTTAATATAAAAATGTTTTGACAATTGAAAAATTATTGTACTACAATTCAGAAGATTCATATAAGAATGCACTTTTTATATATGTAGTTCAGAGAATAATAGCTGCTAATAGTTAACAAAACACTATCTACACTTAAGACTAGTTGTATTTATATATATATATAAAAACAGACTTTTATGTAAATCTATGTTTGTTTATTCCCAATTTACGTTACATTTAAGCTAACTTCACAGAAATTGAAGCCATTATATCCTGGTGAAAGGCTACTATTGCCATCCTAATGTTTTTTTGTCAGCATCAAACATTTTTAGCACTGCCACAGCATTTTTGGGCTTAATATGTGAAACTGTCTCAAAACAAACTGTTAAAAAGTCCATTGTGACCATATTCAAAATGGCTGCACAGGTTTCAAGTAAAACATCTTAGAAGCTTCATATGTAGTCAATTGAGAGATTAATGGTAAATGATGATGACACACTGAAGAGTAGCAAGCTTTCAGACATGATCATCTGTTCAGGGGCTAATTATCTCTGATAAGAAAAAATACAATAATAAGCAATGAAGAGAGCTTACACAGTGGAACTTTATGTTCACAGCAAAAACTACTGTCTTTAAATACAAAGTTTCTGTTAATGATAATATAGCCAGTCACACCTCAGTCTGCCTGATTTACTAATAGTAAAACATAATTGTTATATCTCATAATTTGTACAAGTTTCACCAAAACTGGATTCATCCAGCTTAAAACTACCAATGACAGACTTACTAAACTCTGAAGAGAGGACAAAATTCAGAATTGAGAAACTGACTTTTTCTTTTGTTGTGGTATTTACAGTATATGATATTTTGTTTCTGAATTGGTTTAAGTCATGTTTAGTTTTGTAGTTAGTTGCAGATATATTCTTAAAAGAATCAAATCACCCATAGTATTTTTGTTTTCATTGTGTTATTTTTGTGTTTGTTGGTTGTTTAGCATTTATCAGCATAAAGCAACTGGGCCACCTGCACCAAACAACCAGTACAAAAATGTAAAAGTAAAATTAGTATAAAATGTAAAAATAAAACAAGTTAAAACAAAACAATGTCCAAAATTTGGATAAAAGATTCTAAACAGAATTAAATAGTCCAATGGCCTGTAAAAAGTTAAAAATACAAAGATGAACAGTGTCGCCATTGCTAATGACACTGTCCAGCAACAGGGGTAAATCCAGAGAAAAGACATGTCAAACATGGTGCTGTTCTTTACAACCACAATGACAGCATGACAGTAAAATATAGGCTATCAGGACTTTCATGTCACAAAGGCCACATGCTGGTGGACCAGTCCCAGATAAAAGAAGTTGACTGCCAACTGACATGGTGCCAGGGCTTCAATACAGGACCATAATCCATGTACAAGATAGATATGACTGTTGAGGCACCAGAGCAGATGAATTTGGCTGCAGTGTTAGAGAACTTGTTCCTGTGAATACTAACATGGCCAAGTATCCAGAAAAACTGGAGAAGGATAAAAGAGAAAAAAAAAAGGGCCAGGTGTTGTTGAATATTGATGAGAACAAGGTGAAAACATTTATTTGTTTAAGCAAACTGCAAGCAACAATTAAATTCTGACAGTTCTTCTTGTTTTTAAAAATTTTATTTTGCATCAAGTTTTATCAAATTATATATTAAATTTAAAACTTTTCTAAATTATTAACTACTTCAGAATCTTTAGATTTCTTAACAACAAAAAATTACTAGAGCTAGATCAATATTCCTTAGTAACTTAAAAAAAACAACATATATTCAGGATAACTTTCACCTCACAAAAATTGTCCAAATTCCCAGTCATCTTCATCTGCAGGATTGAGCATGCCTTGAAACAACTGGTCAAAACATGGAGAGGTTAAATCATTAAAATGCTGGTATGGGCTTGTTGAAGAGAGTTGAGACATACACAACCAGCAAAAGTATGTGTTGCATTTCCAACATGTCATCTTGTTACAACCATCTCTTTTCTATAATGTAAACAAATTTTATGGCATTCAAAAATACATTACATAAATCACGTATCACTCTTTCCTTTAATATAAAGCATAAAAATGTTGGTATAATGGTAACTACTATGCAACTTGTTTTATTCAAATCATTACACTTCCATAATGTGAAATAAGAATTATACACATGTAAAAACGGCTGGTATGGGTCGAGAAAATTTTCTCAACCCACACCAGCCATTTTTACATATATATTTTTCTCTACAAGTGGGTTTTCTCAACATCACTGAAATAAGAATTATTATACTTCAATCATAATGTTATTTATGCCTCTGTTTAAATCATCACTTAAGAAAAGCCATCAAAATGGAAGCAGATATGCAACAAAATCATCATATTGAGAAAGGTAAAAAAAAATGTGGAAAGATGAGGTTATACTGTAATATGCAAGGAAAATGGAATATAACTCAAAAGAAGCCAACAGTGAGTAGAGGGATTACAACTGTATTTTAATGTTCGTGTAAATGAGAAGGGAAAACAATATAGTGGTAGGTCACTAAATTGACTTCTTAGAAGATACCAACACAAATATGAACAAGAATAAAATAGAATGAAAGAGTCACATGACAAAAAAATGGACAGTGCAATGAATTAGTGAAAAAACAAATCAAAAGAGGAGTATTTAACTCTAAATTCAAAGAGAAAAGAAAATACTCCAGTAAACACTGGAAAACATACAATATACCATGGCCAAGACAAAGAAAAATAAACTAACTATAGTTTGTTGATTAAATTGTTAAATAATATAATAACTTATCTACTCGTAGTAACTATGTTCATTAACGTTTTGTAAAATTATTCATTAAACCAATTCTTCTTCTTCTTCATTTGCCGTAATCCCATCTAAATTTGGGTTAAATGCTTGAGTACTTTGTATTATCTAATAATTTTTACACATAAGTGTTTAGGCCCTAACAACAACCCTAAAGGATGAGCATGTTCAATTACATGAATTTGATATATTATAGGTCAAGTGTCCTAACCATCAGGCCATGCAATTCTACATAATTGTCACAAACAAAATCAACTAATCAAAATGTTTACAATTATTACTGCTTTTCATTATACCAAGTTATGATGAAATCAATGAAAGTAATAAACGTAAATAAATCAGGACTTTCAGTTATTCTAAATGTGCAGCAATTGAAATATTATCATTATAATTATATTATCATTATAATATTTCAATATTTTAAATTAATTCAAGGTTTATCATCTTAGCCAATTAGTGTCATGATTCACAAAATTATCAGCTAATCAAAATTATGCCTTCCGAGGATCCCAATTATATTTCTTTGTTGTTAAACACAGCGTATCCCAAACTTTCTTGGCTTATGGTGCTCCTAGGCAAAAAGAAAATTCTAACAGTTCAGTTTATTAAGTAGTTAGGTCCAAACAACTTAATACTTAAGCATTTATGTCCCAACAACTCAATAGCCATTTGAAAGAATACACATAAATTGAAAGTAAAAACAATATTTGTATTTCATTTTTAAATGGCCACAATTACTAGCAGGATGTGTACACCTGTTGAGCACTGCACAGCTTCTCAAACCTTGGAATCAGATTGGACACTGCCAGCATCATTTCCTGTTCTACATTGATTTTTGCATGGTACTTGCTTTTTATCACAGCAATTGCTAAAAACCCAGCTTTGCAGACATGATGTTACAAATGGAATTAGGATTCACCGAGCTTTAGCCTTAGCAGCAGACATCCGTTTTTTTACTGACATCCAAAACTCAGTTAGTTCAATGCTGCCAAATTCTGTTTTCAAAATCTTGTTACACTACAACTCAATAAGATTTTCTTCTTCTGCTGAGGTAAATTTAGATGGAGCCTTAGCCTTGAATGGGTCTTGGATCCAATGCAAACTTCTCCATATCTCCTGGAAAGTAATTTTCAAACTAGTCAGTGAACTGTGTTAGGTGCTCCTCAAAAACAGATTTTAGTTCGTGGGTCAACTTCATTGGATGTAACAAACTATTACAATAGGGAGAAACAGTCTTTGTCACCATCTTCATTCTATTTTATTCTTCATAGTGGTAAGCTTTTTCTGCAAGTTTCAGAATGTGTGTGTTGCTCCCATGCAGAGAGATTCAATGCAATGTTTTCTGAATAGATTACACAAGTATGTTAATTCTGACAAAAAATCTGTATCCAAGAAGTTTTTAGCACATTCGTGTTCTTCTTCTTTGAGATAAGAGTAGAGTTCCTGTTGTAATTCGAACACACAGGACAGCCATCGCGAGGTACAATAGCTTCTGTGGCCAAGTTTTTATAAAGTTCATCACTTTTAACACTCTTTCCAGGACTAGGTTCAGTGGAGGGCTCAAGTGCTTTGATTCAAGGGATTCCCTGTGGATTATGCAGTGGGTCCACAGTGCATAAAGCTTTGCTTCGTACAAGTGCCTGCAATCCTCCATAACAGCCAGACATAGAGCAACCACCATCAGTACAGATGGCAACACACTTAGTCCACTCCAAGTTGTTTTTACACATAAAAGTGTCAAGGATCTTAAACAAGTCTTAAGCCTTTGTACCTGCAGTGATACTTTTACAAAAGAGAAGGCCTTCCACAATTTTGCCACTATCCATGAACCATGTAACAAATCAAATGAGCATCCTTGTTACTATTTGTTGCCCCACCTAAATGAAACCTAAATTTCTACCCTTTCATTTTATGAAATAGCTGATCATTGAGGTCTTCAGCTATGTGTTGGATTCTAGGACTGATAGTATTGTTGGATAAAGGCACCTTTGAAAGCAGTCTTCCCACAGATTCATCAAAAATAATGTTCACCATATCCACTGCAGCTGGTAAAATCAGTTCTTCTGTGATGGTGTGAGACTTTTTACATTTCCAGACTCTATATGCAACCTTGTAGGATACAAGCAAAGCCTTGCTTGGTATTGATGCTTGTTTAAAAAATGTACTTTTTTGTTTTTTCAATTCTTTTAACTTTCTGGTAAAATAATTGCAGAATTTACTAAACACGTTAAGACGATTAGTCTCAAAGTGGTGTTTTAATTTACTTGGAAGCATGCACTCTGGAGCCAAAACTTTTAGATGTAATAAACACTGTGGACACTCTTCATGATTGATATCTACAGAAGTAAAACCAAAATCTAGGTAACTATCATCATATTTCCATTTCTTCACAACCTTGCCACTGGTCTGTGGTTCACTATCCTTTTCTTTACTCCCACACTTCTTATTAATGTTTAAAAGCATTTCCGTTTTTATGCACAATGACTAAAGATCAACAAAATAATTCACTAAAATTTGCTGGACCTCAGAGACACTAGATCACAACACCCTTCAGTTATTTTGATCACTAATGGACCTGGAGAGTAAACAGGTATTTATATACAAAATCTAAAAAATCAGAAAATTTAAGAAGTCACTGGCATAGCCAATAGTGCAAGCAAACAAAAATATATCTTAAACATTCGAGAACATCATTAAAAGAAATTTAGTGCAATCTAATGTTAAAGCTGCAAACTACTTCAAGCTAGTAGTTTGTGTGGTGTCCAACAGGTATCGATATTGCTGTGTCTCCCTCGAAAATTTGAAATATCCCACGGCCCCCCTGTGACTTCACCACAGTACCCTGGGGCACTGCTATGCACAGTTTGGAAACAACTGGTTAAGCATAAAGATACGTAACAGAATTGTTAATATTTTTATGACAGTGATAACTACTATGTACTGTTCTTTTTATTTGAATGAAATAATAATTGATTAGTTAAACATAATTTATCAATGGGCAAGTTTATTATTTGATTAGCAATTTCCACTAACTGCCAACCAACCTCAACTATTAAAATCATTATGCTAATTTAGTACCACTTTCTAATTAGTTACATTCACCAAACCAAGAGGACTAACAACTGCATCATTACTTATTACGAGGAAATCAGAAACAATAAAACAAATAAAATTAATGAGAGCTCCAGGGCAATTATTCTCCTGTGTGTGAAAACAAATGCAAAAATGAACTACTGGGAAAAGCAATAGCAACAACCAACATGAAACCATGACCTAAAGAAAAACATCTGTACAGAAATAAAGTTGAGGAAAGTGTGCCATAGTCGGGATTTTCAGTAATGACATAACTCTAGTGCAACTTTCTATATAAGGTAAAAAGGAAAAAATGGATACAATGAGGCCCGAACAGGTGGAAAACAGCTGTATCTTGAATTGTAAACTCTCAAACAAGAAAGGAACTGCAGTGACACCAAATGAGGTTTGCACATAAAATACACCTTTCCAGTTCACAACCAAGTTAGATTTCAATGTACATATCTCAAGAATATCATTTATGGTTAGAAAACATGCAAAAATCTCTTATATAATAATGAAAGCCCAAAATTATATAATGTAGCTAAAATACCAAGGTTTTCATGATTCAGAAAAATATCTGGGGTTGAAACCATATCAAACAGAAAGGTACATAATATACACAGCTGAGCTGTCTCTGCCAGAGATGAAATAAAAAGATCAGTAAGATATGTGTTTATTGTCCAAAACAATCTTTTAAACATCCACCTAAGTGAACTAAACTAGATCTTGATTACCAACCATTTTGAAGCAAACATCTGATGGCACAACTCTCCTACAACAAATACACTGCATCCCAAGGCTTAAACTTCAATACACAAGAAAAGGGCCAGAAGATTTTTCATTAAATACATCTCTCCCTCTTAGGACTTGAATAAAAGCATTGACCACACTGAACAGAATAAAGATATTAAAGTTTCAAGTTCAGTAAAACTGGAATATATAATATAAAAATTAACCAAACCACGAAGGAAAATCTGCCACGGACCTTCAAACTCCAAGCACCACATATACATATAGATAATTTTTGACTTACTTCAATTATCAAAGGTTTATTGTATTATGTGACTCTCATTTACATAACCCCAGGTATTTTAGTTTTAGTTTCTAGGTTAATTAAAATTTGATCCAGTAATTATTAAAAGTTAAAGTTATGTGGCTAAAAAAACAAAATTAACAGAATTCAATACACCTGTTTTTTATTTAATAAAGCATATAATTCACAATAAGATAAATTTAATAACTATAAGTAATGTAGAATAAATTTATCAATTTATATGAAATGTGATTTGTACTTACGTTATTTACATATATTTTTAACACTTGTATATTTTCTGTAATAAGCATTTTAGAAATGATCAAAAATGTGCATGAGGCAATTATTTTGTAAAGATGAAGTGAAAAACAGATTCCAATTTACTCATTTCTACTTATGCGTTAAATCAACACAGCTTAAAAATGGACAGAAAGAGGGTACATTTATGGCATTTATGCACAAAAATGACTTCAAACTGATCAATTCAATGTTCAACAGAGAAAGAACATACACAACAATTTTGTGAATATAAATTTTTGCCCAAAAAAGGAGTCAAAAGTGGTAATTTCAATCACAACTAGCTATTGCTGATATAATTATTTCATCCCCAGATAAATTATTTTGATAAAGTATCTATCTTTACTAATTTTTCTAATGCCTGTTTCTAAGAAGGATTGTTGTGATATTAGCTCAACAAGGTTAAATTTATTTTTATCACTGCAACAAAAACACTAACACAGATATGATGATGACAGTTTATCTGTTGCTCTGTAGACACTACTTTCAAACAATTTTTTTACATCAAATTTTACAGGAAATGAAAAAGAACTCTTCCAATATTAAGGTTAAAATATTAAAGGTAAAAATTACCATCAAAAAATAGAAATCTAATTACTACATAATAACTAGAATTATAAAAAGCAGATTTTATTTAAACTTCACAGGACATTTTCTTTTGTGGCTAGGGAAGAATCTTACTGACTTTGGAATTAAGATCTGCAGCTATCATTAAACAAATAGGAATTTTGCTGCTGTACAAAAGTAACAACATAAACACAAACAAACATGAAATAATATTTACTAATAAACCAAACAAAAAGGCTCTTTACTAAAGTATAGATGTTTTTATTGCAGCAACAAAATGCTTTTTTAAAATACAGATATATAAAGAAGGTTTTCACTTTTCTGTAAAACCAAAAAAACACAGACAATTGTACATTTCACAAAAGTTTACATTTTCCAACATTGAAAATGTATTTCTGATACATACATACTTCCTTCCACATAAAGCTATCACAAACTTGATTTGCCCTTTAAGCATTTCTAAAATTCTAACAGTATACCAGTCTTCTAGAACCATTCATTTTTATTCCATTGAAACAATGTGCTGATTATGTGATTACCCTACACCAATCATATTGTGCTACCTATAATAGTGCAGGTAACTCCCTCTACCATTCCAGCACAATACTCATTTTTGAAAATTAGCAAACACAAACTAGAAACACAGGCATATCAATGGGGATATAAGTACCTATCAGCAAAACTTTTTCAGTGTTAGAAAATGTTAACTTTCAAAATGGTACTTCCTTTCTCACCCAAAGTTAGAATCCCACACTGCAACACTAGAGGGGATGGTGAAGGTTCAACAGTAGAACAACTGCTGTGATAGAATAGGTGTGCTATAATTAGAAAGTGGGTACACCTGAGGGTACTACTGAAAGAGTTATGCTCTTTGTTCAGTAATGAACACTGTAAGATGTATGGTTGAATGTAATAGCGATGTGCCACGTAATATAGATTTCACCTGTAGATAACAGATAGTACCTTAGCCCTCCACATGCATAACAAGTGTGAGCACATAACACAATGATAGTTAAAACTGAGGAAGGTGTCTGATAATCAGATACAAGTATATGCAACTAGGAGTAAAGGTTTGCAAAATGTATATGAATACGACAAGTGTGGTTCAGATGGGCAAAAAAAACATCTCAGGAAAGCACCTTGGTATATGTTGGACTATGTCAAGTACAGTCCCATCCATATTCTTGAAGCAACTTGCATAAGATTATTCTTTTAATATTTTGTTCGAAATTGACTTGATGTTCAACAAGTGCACTCATCCCTTGCAAAAAATATCAGTTGGAAGCAGCTTATGATATCATGATGTCACACACACATACCCCAATAACAATACATTATCAAATAAATATACAACTTCAATAATCATATCAATATGCAACACAATTAATGCAAATAACTTTATGATCATAAAATTACATAGCACATTAAAGTGCATCAGTATAAATGCTATGTTTTTGTAAATACATCACACAATCAACAATCATACGACTGAAGGGTTCTTCAAAAGATGGGATAGGTTTTTAAAGGAGCAACAAGAATTTTCTGGTTAGGTTTTTCAACTAATTGGCAGGTATGATAAATTTTACAAAACTGAGAAACATTTTGCATAATTTATGGCCAAAAAGAATGTCATAATTTTGTTAGATGTCTAGCTGACACCTAAATGACCTCACACGAGGAATTTATGGGTAACTATCAATATTTCATAAGAATATGCTTTGGGAACAACAACTTGATAAAATACAGCCCAGTCCTCTGAAGCTGGTACACCATTTTTGGGAAAAAAACCATTTGGAACTTTCTCCAGTTCTTTCTTTGGGAGTGCATATTTAAATAGTGAAGATATCTATAGATCCTCTTCTTGTTCAGTGATCAGCTGATTACTTACAAATGTAACTTCCCCAAGTGAACTAGATCCCTCATGTCCATCATTGCCACTCACCAAAAAATTATTAGTAGGTACCTTTTGGATTCAAAAAATGTCCGAGACAAATCTATATCATCTTTTGAATATGTGTCTAGGATCTTTTGACTTAATTTCTTCTCGTGAGTCACAGCACACAAGAAAAACACATCAAGATTCTCCCCAACAACATTATCCTAAGATGAAATAGTGACAGGCTTGGTAGCCATTTTAGGAACAATAGCTTTTCATCCATATGAATCATTTCCCAATAATAATAACAATAATAATAGTACATCATTCTTACACATTACAGTTAACCTTCGATGAGTTTCCAATTTATTACAATATGTACTATGATTTCAAATAGTCTAAAATTCTAATTTTTAACTTAGAAGTTAAATGAATGTAGATATGTATCAAATTTATGATATTTACTAATAAGATTGATACACAAAATTTTCTTTCTTAAACCAATATACTTTAATATACAAATAACAATACAATTTATACTAATGGTTATTACTAATAGTTATTACAAATAACTTTATATACAAAAGTTTCACAAACTTGCAAACAATATTAAGTGTTCTAACTGGTCAGGAACTGAATATTTTATGGAAGGTTCATGATGAGCAAATTAATTCCAACTTAATAAACTAGCTCTCTGTTCTTGGCTTATCTCATGCCATTTACCAGCTGACTTTTGTCAAATAATGTCCTCAAATACTAACATCTGTAAGTTAATTGACTGACATTAAATAGTTTGTAATGTTTGAAATTTACAAATGTTGCTGGTTAAATATCTGTAGTTTTCTGATTCATAAGCAGTTATCACAGTTATAGCTTCAGAGTTTTATAGTAAAACAGCTATGACAAACCCACAATATTCTTAGGAAAACTGTCTTTTGACATGTTAATTAATAAATGTTATGCAATGTCCTAGAACATTCAGAAGGCAATAATGCTGGAAATCACTAGTATTTTACATACACACATAGTAAACTGTTTTTTCTTTTGCTTGAGAATCTTCTATAAATTTAGAGAATAGGTGAGGCTCTCACAATACAGACTTAACAATACAAGTCACATGCATTTCTAACTATATATTTAATTAAAACAAACATAGAAATTAAAATAAATATATAATAGTAAATCTATTAGACCCTTAATTGGCAAAGAAGGTCTTACTCAACCATAACTGGTCTTGAAACTAGGTTTGATATTAAATGAATGTTATCAAGAAAAAATTAACAAAGCCACCCTCCATATGTTGAGCAACAACAATCACCAATATGGAGTCAATATACCTTCTAACAGCAGTTGAGTCACCCAGCATAAAGTAAAACATGTATGGGTATGGGATTAGCTGTGTCATTTCTCAAAGAATTTCTAATTACATCAGCCCTTATACAACTGGCCAAATCAACAACACAGGATAATTTGATGAACTACATCAATACATAGACACAAAAGAACTGGGTGTTGCCTCCTTTACTTTTATCAAACAGCAATAATCATATAAAACATGACTAGGTTTTTTAAAAAAATGTCAAGAAAAGTCTTGATGGTTTTGATAAAATTTTATCCTGATTATATGAAAATTTAAGTAAAGCAACTGCATTTTTAAAATATTAAACAAACAGGTTTTTGCTAGATGGCAGGAATTTCTTTTCACAAAAAGTGGTTTTTATGGGTTACAGTGTACTCATCAGAAAGAGCAGTTGCTTCCTGTAGTTTAGAGATCACCTGCACAATGTTTGAATTCCTCAATTAGACTTGTTTAATTTATTGAAACTGTTGCCAATACTCACAAAAATTATATTATTGATCAAAATAAGCTTTTTTTTTTGTAGGTAAATTCTACATAAGTTTGTTTATCTTTCTTGTGATAACCTCAAAACTTTTGCAATAACCTCTGGTACTAACTGATAATTTGAGAATAGCTGCTTCAACCTTATAATCTGTACATTCTTTCAGAGAGATGAGCAATATAATTTTCATAATGCTTTACTCTTTTTATAACTGACCATTTTTTGGTGGGCCATTCCATGGTTTAGGAAACCTTCTCAAAATGAAGGAAATATTTCTTAACTTCATTTTCATTAAATGAAGGTACTTTAACATATCAATTTAGTTCAGAGTTGTCATTTTGCCTTGGTCAATTGGAGTTGAGTCTAATTTCCTTCTTAATTTTGATATGAGCTTTTTCAACCTCAAGATATTTACTTTCTCTTTCAGCTGTAATAGGAGATCGTTCTTTCTCTTTGTTGGTTTCAATAAGGACTTGCTCTTTCTAGGTTTCAATACAAATCTGTTCAAGCTTGATTTGTTTGATTTTTAGCTCGATCTCTAACGTATCTTTGTCACTCAGCCCCAGTTGATTAGTGGAGATACTAAAGAATTTCCCAATGCATCAGAAAAGAAATAATCATTGATTAGTATTTCAATAATGTTTTTAGTCCAATTTTTTTCATTGCTTTCCTAACCTCTAACTGTAATATTTCGGCAATTTTGAGCAATTCACTTTTGTTATACCTTTCTAACTGTTCGAGGGAGGGTGTTTAGAGGAAACCTTAATGATCAAATATGATCAAATCTTGTTGGCACTGATAAATTTAGACTGAATTATGATTTGATTTTGAATATAGATCAAATTTCGTCTCTAATTCAGATCTTGGACATGTTATAAGTTATCTAGTTCTTATCCAGTTTATTACATTACATATTATAATTTGAAATAACCTGAAGCTGAGTTAAATTTTAATTTAGATGTTAATTAAATACCAATACGTATAAAATTTATCATATGGACCCACAAGATTGATATACACATTTTTCTTTCTTAATGCAAATATACTTTAACATACAAACAATAATACAAATTATAATAGCAGTTATTATATATAGTTAATACAAATAATGATTTACATATATAAGGGGTTAACAAACTTACGAACAATATTAAGTCTTCCTTCCAGTCTGGAACTTCCTTGATATCTTACAGAGGGTCTACTATGAACAAATTAATTCTGAGTCAATGTAGATACAATTCACTTAACAGGGAGCTATCTAGCTCTATTCTTCACTGCTCCCACATTGTTTAAAAGCTAATTTTCCACTGCTGAAGTTATGTAATGTTTCTATAAAAAATATTGATGTCTGATGTGAATTCACTGAAGTTAAATGTCTTGTAATACTCCAAATCTATAAACATTCCTGGTCAAATATCCATAGACTTCTGATTAATAATCATTTACCACAGTTAAAGCTTTCAAGGTTTATAGCATACTAATTGTAGCAAACCAACAATATAAAGCAATCTCTACAGTTGTGATGGCTACCTTTTATAATCATTAGATGAGGTCCTTCTCTTTTCAGTTATAGCTGTGTAGTTATAGGAAAATAACGTAAAAAATTAATATCACTAGCACTAGTTATGCAACATATTTATCAGTGATATAAGAAGCTCAGGCATTGTGTGTCATCATGTCTAGTACAGTTATGAAACTATAATCAAAATTACTCAAGATGAAAAAGGAAATTCTAAAATTCATCTCTACATACTAACTCAAAGTTAAAAGCAAGCACTTGGCACTTACACTTGCAACCACACACATACAGAAAAAAAATTAAAAATTAAATAAGTCACCTGATGTATTATCATAGGTAAAGGCATCATCATGGTTAATATAATCAATACTTTGCTTGTGTGCACTGTGACACATGTATCCAGTAAGGATATCACTTAATTTTTCCATTTATACACACTGTCAAATTCTTATCTTACCTCAATGGAAGTATTACAATGAGGACATTTTTTGCTATTGATATCAATCCACTTCTCAGATAGTGCATTATCCACAAGTGTCTGCAATGTTTTTCGACCATAACGAACCTCCAAGTCTTGTTTCTGCTTCCCAACAGCATTTAAATATTTTTCCATAATCTCTTTTTTCTCATCTAAAACAAAAGTACATACACAAACAATTATGTTTCTATCACTGAATTATTTCAAGCTAATCGAAGCCCAATAAGATTAAGCCATTTTTTCTTACCTACTTTTATAAAGCTGACACTTTTACTGCTATAATTTAAATGATATCCTCCTTACAACAGACATAAAAGCTTTATTAACATATGAACTGAAGTGAATCCTGCATTGTATTCTATATATAGTAGCTTCATAAAAACAAAAAAAAATTAATGAATTTTCACTTTTAATCTCAGATAATACAAAACTTACTTCTAACAAAAACAGTCTAGTATTTTAAAATAAAAGTTCAACAACCCACAGTTACATTTTAAAGGCATAAGACAGCAAGTACACTAGACAATGTTTTCAACCAACATCAATACTGAATGCAATACTAACTTCAGAAAGACTTGTACCATGAATGTTATTTAGCCAGGTATTAAGTGGTACACATAACACAAGATATCACTCAGTTAATACAAATACATTTCTTGTTTCTTTACAGTAGCTGTCTGAAACTTGTTGGCAATAAATTTCAACAATAAATGAACACCATACAATCTACTTGTTTTAAAATAATAATATATTCAAAACAAGTCACGCTTCTGCACAAACCTATGTTACACTGATGCTTATCATAGTTGGACCTACAGCTTCAAATAATTATCTTTTTCTCTCAAAGTCTGCACAGACTGTTTGAGGAACTTCTGGATACAACTGAAAAGATGAATTATTTCTTTTTTCCTTTGTAATTAGAATGTATTTATAACACATGACAGAAATTTATATATATATATATATCCTCTAGTGTCAATATTTAAATATTCACATAAACAAGAAACTCTTAAAAGTTTTGAGAAAGATGATGTCAACAATCCTACAAAATCTGATTATAACAGTTAAAATGCATACACAATGTATGACTCATACAAAGTTATGTAAGGAAACTTTACAAAACTATTACTTTCAAAGCAAGAATGAAAGTAGGATGGGTGAGAGCTACTGCAATTGATGCAATGAGGGTCTGTTTCACATTCATAGGCATCGTGGTCCTTGCTACCACAACAAACACACATCATGAAACCATGACATGATGCCTTCAAGTGACTGAACCACTGACACTGAAAATATCTGAGAGGGTTTGGAATGTATGGCCGTACCTTGCAATTAAGATAACCGGTCTTGATGGTAGCAGTTGGATGTGGTGATGTAAATGTTAAAATGACAATTTTGGTTGGCATCATAATTCCATCTTCACGAATGGAGATATGTCTCACTGCAGAAACTCCTTGGGTGGAGAAACCAACAAGAATATCTGTCTCAGGGAATTTTTTGAACTCCTTGTGACGAGTTCAAAATAGCACAAAGCATAACCTCAAAGGGTATATCCATTTCAATGTAAGATGAGTTCACCATGTTGAGATGTGGATGTTTCCACCACTATGTCACCAGAGTAAAGCTTTTGGCTGACTTTGGAAAGCCAGCAAGTCCCTCTAGTCCCTTTTAAATGAAAAAGAGAAACATTTGATCTGAAGGCATCAGAAAGAGAATGTAGTATAAGAAAATGAAGTGCAGGTGTTGCAGATTGCTGCTCAGGATTGTCAAGACATGGTCGTTTACCTATGGACTGTTTTTTCACTATTTTATTTAAGTTTTAATTGGAGGATCCATAATAAAAAAAACGGTTTTCAGTGACCCCTACCCACCATAGAGCCCTATGAGGGGATGCACTACAATGCCAATCAAAGACACTGCAGCAATATCAGGGTTTTGCAAGCACTATATCCAAACACCAGTATCAGATACAATGTCCACAACACCTGGTGGGAATATCCAACATTGGTGCTTGATTGATCCTAGTCCAAGTGGACCAGCCGACTGATCCCAGGAGAGCCACCCCAAGGCTGCCCATCTACAGGAATTCAAAGCCACTGCAATCCTCTCTTCCCCTTCACGGGTCACCACACATGGCAAACACGTGGGTGGATGTTTAAATCCCAGAGGAGGTACACTGAAAGAACAGAACCACGTACAGGAATCCACACTGAGAAGCAGTGAAAGTTAATGGAAAGATAATTCCTAAAGCCAAGTGCATTCATCATCAAAGAATTGTAATCATCTGGACCCATCGCTAAAAATGTATAATGTATAAAGCTGGAGGCTGCAATAGCACCTTGAAGCTTATTGCTTTTGATGCATGAAAATATCTGAAGCAAGGAGGAGTTCTCTCTCCCTCTCTAGCTACTCTGCCAACATAGCCCATGCTATAATGATGTCTTCAGATGGTATTTAAGTAACTTTCTCCTGTCTTGAAACAATACTGACCATTTGACACTTGTTATTTTTCACATTCCTATTCACAGCTTGAAGAATACATTTTGTTGGGTTTGGGTGACCAGGCTCAGCAGAAAACATTTTCTTACAATACAATTGCAACTGCACTGCTACCTTATTCACTACAGACAGCAGCATTTCCAATGATCTGTGATTTCTCACTAACTTTATCCACCTGAGTATGATTCATTTCCAAATCCCTCTTGTTGTGGAATGGCTATTTTCTCTCAATGTCTTTAATGATTTTACTATATTTAAATGTTGAGCTTATTAACATATAATGTAATATAGATGGTCAGTTTGCATTCACTGTGGTGTTTATTTGCACTTGTTGGTAGGGTATATATAAAATAGGATAGTTAAGAAATTAAAAGCATATAGAGACTGCATTGTGTAAATTCATTAATAAAGTTCCCTTGCTATTACACAGTACTGAAGTGCTTGTGCTGTTGACTATCCTGATGACGCCAATTTTAAAACCTTTTTCGGAACTAAAATACTATACACTCAAATTTAATTAAACAACTTTGCTATTGATGTATTACAATTCAAAGTTCTATGTTATATAGGTCTTTTAGTAGTTCATTTCACAAGAAACCTCCAAAACATTAATTAAAACTGCAGTTTTTTGCACTGGTGCCAACAAAGTTATAATTATTAATTTTAAGAACTGCTACAGAAAAAACTGTGTGTGTAATTTAGATTTTTCTGTTAAAAGTTCATAGTACAGTGAACACAGGCTGATTACTAGTAATTCAAGAATATGCCAAGAAACTGTGCCAGACAAAACCTTTGTAAAAAAAATCTTAAATTCAAGATAATTTACACTTACTTAGAAAGTAGCCATGATGCTGAGCAACATCTTAAAATTTAATTATATGCTTATATCCAATAGAGAGAGCAGCTTTTTATTATCTGCTAGCTACTGTGGTTTTAGCAATGACTATGTAGAGACATACAATTCTTAAGTATGTTGTTGGGCATCAGTTTCTTTCACACTTTTTTTTCTTCACCTTATACATGTTAGTTTGAAAGGTAGTTGTAAATTGCATTTAGAATTTACTTTTATACTTTAGTTAAATATGTATCATTTGTGTTTTGAAATTCATATCTGAAAGGCTTAATGATCTGATTAGTTTATTCTATGATTTGCCTCACTAAACAATAGTTCACAAAGCTATGAGTGCAAACAAAATGTTATCGGATGCTAAACCGCCTTTGTTAATGTTATACTGCCCACAAACACCTGTTAATGCATGTCATCATAAATAATAAATTATAAAACTTAAGAAAGAAATAAAACATTAAAATTAACCCTTTTGCTACACTAGTTAATCTGTACATTTGTACATGATAAATATTTGCACTATATTTTTGGACATAGCACATGTATCTTCACAAAATTTGGAAGACTTTTACTAAAGATTACAAGTATTTTGTATATAAAATTTCAGATTCTTTTTATGAAATATTTTTTACTAAAGATTTGTTCATGAAAATAGAGTCTTTTTCATTACTAGTCTGAGAGCAAAGTGATTTCATGTTATGATTAAATAACTATTGCCCTGAAAATCTCAAATATTATTTGGATAATCTCTAGAACCTCCTAAATACATTTCAAATATTTGTTTTCAGTAAGACTTTACATTTTATTTTATTTTCCATACTCTAACTATGCAGCACCTGTCAATGGACCCAACCTTGCAACCATCATAAAAAAAAAAGGAAATGAATATGAATTATATTGTTTTTTGTGGTGGAATGACTACATATTATAATAGAAAAAATACAAATGCTTAGTCTAAGTACCTTAAGTCTCATAACATTATAAATGTACATGTATATTCATTAATTTTTACTACATTGACCTTTCAGTCATGCCTAGCTAACATTACATAATTTGCATTGATGCAGTGCACATGCACTCATCTTAAGTATCCATTAGCTTTGTCTATCTTGGCTACATTTTAGTGAACTAGTATTCTGTAATATACAGTCCCATTTCAATTATCATACATTATATATATGTGTGTGAAATATGATTAAATTTATTTTTCTTGAAAAAAAAGAACAGTAAATTGAGAAGTAAAGCAAACAATTATCTCTTCTCACTATGACCTTTATACTTGGTTGCTGCTGGATACAGGTTGCCAGCCCTTTCAAAATTTCACATGTGGAGGATATAAAAAAATATTTTTGTGGTTTTACATACACAGTTGATTAAGCAAAAAAATCATAAATAACTACACTGATATGAGAATTCCATTATAATTTATTACGGTTACTAGCTAAAATGTATTTATATATTAAAAAAATATGAAACTTTGAACAGACTAAAAACACAACCTACCTCCATGAAGACTTGGACCAAAAAAAACATGTTAGCATTTTCACAGATCAAAATGACTGGGAAAACCATTCTGGATACATTCTAAACTGTTGATTGGTTATTCACATGTCATATTGAAGTAAATGTATATAAGGGACCATTTCAAAGAAAGGAAAGAAGTGCATGGGACTATTGTGTTTGATTCAGTACACAAGTCATATCTCAGCAAAATAAAAAGATATGAGGTTGTTATTTTATATTCTAACTTGATAATATTATTGATTTTGAGTTCCTAATTGTACAAAACTATACACTTTGTACTATAACATCAACAACTAATTTTAAACAGTGCTGCATTAAACATACCAGGCAACTCACTAACATCTGCATTTAGATTTCGTCTTTTAATAATTAATTTTAAATTAATATTATTTACAAATAAATTTCTTTAACTTCAACTTATAATCTACAATTTGATTCAAAACTTAGACATAAATTCATAAAATAGTAGTTCAATAATAATTTGAATTAAAGTTAACAAATGTGATGATGACTTTTGACCTGAGACTTGCAACAAAAGGGTTAAACAATTAATGGAGATATGAATATAAAATTATGCATATAACCCAAAGAAAACATTTTACACTATTCTACAAAGGTAAACATATATTTTCATTTCTTAATTTTAAACATCTATATGCACAGTATATTGATGATAATAGCTAAAGATAGTGATTTAGTAGAGAAAATGGAATTTAAAATAAGCATTTATCTTAAACCTTTAGATATTCATTTATACCATTGAAATGTGAAAAATATATTTGTATACTTAATATGAAGATCATCTTGTATGTGAACTTTTCAGAGTGTAAGTGCAAATAACAGTATTAAATAATACTTTTTATTTAAAATACTTGAGAAAACCAAAATTATAAATTTATTTCTGAAACTACATACTTCTAAGAAAGTTTTTGTCAAGTTTAATCAACTAGTTTCATTTCTGTAAAGAAATTCTATGAAAGTTATGAAATTATTATGTAGCATCTTCACATGGAAAAAAGAAAAGATTTATTTTTAATTCAAGGTTAAGTTGATCAGTGTTATCAAAATATTGCAAAGTTCTTTAGTTCTTTAACTGGATTTTAGTTTACTTTTTCTTGTTATTAGTATAATTTAATTCATTTTACAATTTGGAGTGAAAAATATCAAGCTTAGAAAACTCATAAACACAAGTTAAAAGATGGCTAACCTAATCGAAGCTGACAAGGAGATATACCATGGTACACCATTTTGCAGTAAACACAAAACACAAAGGAGCAGCTTGGACATGTTGCCATATTACAATCAACTTCTAACATGACAGGAAACTGACAATATTGCCTTGGGCAGTAGATAATATCTGACATGCTCTCTAAAGTGGAGTTCAGCAAGATTCTGTCATAACGGAAGTAGAGTTCTGGAGATACCAGATCTTTCACCTGAAGAAAATGTTTCAGACAAGAAATTGTATTATTATCAAAAACAAAAGTGTCAAAATTAATATTAGCCAAACACATAATTACACAAAGAAAACTCAACTTAATAAGACTTCTTTAAACAACATTACCATTAATGAGTATAATCTTGCATTAAACAAAAAACAATTTACCTGGGTTGGAAGTGCCTGTGATAAACAGTTATCTTCTGGACAAGATAAATACCGCACTTTTCCATCTTGAATTTGAATCTCAAAAAAGCTTCTAATGCAATCTTTACAAAATATGTGTTTACATGTAAAGAAAGTCATACACTCTTGACCTTGCTTCTCACACAAACAAATTTTACAAAAATGCCATTCATTGTCAAAGGTCTCCTGAAGCTTGTAATAGTTGTACTCTATATGTATATATAAAAAAAAAAGAGATTGTTGATTAAAAGAAACATCTACCTTATAATAATAACAAAGAAATTATTTGATTACAAGTTACAGCTCCTACAGTGCAAAATATTATTATTCTTGAGCAGGTATGACATTTCAATCACTTATGCTATGGAAGTGGGAACAGATGTTTCCCTACTGTCATTCAAAATTGTTGGATATGACACCTGGCAATAAAATGAGTTTTAAAATATTTATTAGCATTACACTTAACGTTGAAATATGGTTTCCCTCATAAGATGTCTAAGTATAACATATGACAACTGTATGCCAACCTTCCCATATCACAACAGTGGCAAGTTGTAATCTTAATTACAATGTAAACATGTTTGATGCATTCAATTCACATAGTTTAGAAAATACTGAGAGTGAGTTAAGAGTGTTCAAATGAATGATGATGAAGAGGCAATGAGACAAAAGGACACTAGCTCTTCACCTAGAGATGTTAGTTAAGATGATGAACATAGAACCAATAGAAGGCGGCATAGACAGCATTGACAATTGGAAACATTTATCTCATTCACAGTATGATGGTGCTGGAGCATAGGAAAATATTTGTCCCAACCACAGTAAATTGGTTGAATACCTATCATAACATTAAAAAATGCTTCCATATGTCAATTAATATTCAATAATCTAAAATTGTAGTTAAATTTTATAATTGACAGTGATTATTTATGTATGTGTGTATGAATCCATGTAAATTGATAGATTATTTATTTATGACTGAGCAGAAAAAACAATTAAAAAGTAAATAAATATGAAACAAATGTGAAATATGTTATACAAAATGCATGATTAGGTGTATAAGAAAGTAATAACAAACAACATGAAGTGATTTATCTGGTATTTGTTAATTGTGGAACTGTTTGATTTTATTTGGGTTTCTCTGATTTTTCTACTTTTAATATCAGCAAATAAATCACAACTATACAGTAGCTCTTCCCACCATCCAAGTGTTAAATTTTTAAACTACCTTTGAAGACCTATGCAGGAAAGTAACAGAATAGTACTGCAAATTCAATCAACAACAGCTAATTCCAAGTTCCAAACCACAGTAAGAATTTCTAATTCTTTAAAGGATAACAGAGAATCACTGCAAGTATTTTGTTCTCTTTCAAAATCTGTAATGCATACTGGACAGATTTATACATTTGGATAAAAGTTAGACAAAATGATTGTTACGCTTCAGATATACATAATTTTTGTTAAATAACAAAATATAAAAACAGTTGTAAATATCCAGAATGTAAATGTAATTTTTTTCTAAACTTTTATCAAAACTGGAAATATTCAACATTCCAAAAAAAAAAGGAACAACCTGATGAACAATTTTCCTACCAAATTAAAAACAGGTCAACTGACACAAGCAGAAGAAAAACCAGGAAAACCTTAATAACAGTATAATTTTTGTTTGTTTTGAATTTTGCACAAAATAATGCAAGTGCCATCTGCACTAGCCATCCCTAATTTAGCAGAGCAAGAACAGAGGGAAGGCAGCTAGTCATCACCACCCACCAACTCTTGGGCTTCTCTTTTACCAACGAATAGTGGGATTTACCACCACATTATAATACCCTCACAGCTGAAAAGGCAAGCATGTTTTGTGTGACAGGGATTCAAACCTGCAAGCCTCAAATTATGAGTTGAGTGCTTTAACAACCTAGCCATGGTGGGCCAACAGTATAATGACAATATGCTCATGACAAACATGTTACATAACACTCATCAGATTTTGTTCCAGTGAATAAAACAATGGACAAAATTATTTAAAACTTGAAAAACACTTTCATACAGTAATCACTGAATGACCTTAAAAATATCTTTTTTGTGTTATATGTGTAAAGTTGTCTTTACATTAGTCTCTGGCAAAATCTTTTTCTAAATTCTTAATAATGCAAGTCTTAAAAATGACAGTAAGCTTTGGTTATTTTATACAATTTATTAAACCTTTCAAACACAAATTCTAAAATGTAATTAATACATAATTAAAATATGAAACATCTCTCTAATTATAACACATTTAGGTAAGAAACAACTGAAGTGCTATTGTGAACACAAAAGCAACATCTAACCAAGGAGAAGAGGACAACAATTTTAAAACAACCATGGTCAGTTAGAAATGGATGATAGAGAGAAATCCACCAGTTGGTACTGAATATCAATGAGAACTAGCTTGAAGTAATTCCAGGACCAGTAGAGAGCTAAGTGAGTTGGTATAAATAGTACAATTCGTGTAATGCATACATTCTACATGACCCAGGGCAAGAGAAATGGTCTACAATTTGATATTGAACACAAACTGTATAGAGGATTCTGTGTGCAACCACAGAACCACAAAAAAACCATGGCAGAGCCCACAGAGGTACATAATTTCGAACCATCCATATAAATGGGAATGGAACAATGGTTCGAAAGATGTTCAGCAAACAGAAGACGGTACTTCTAATCGTGAGTACACACATTCTTCAGATGACTCAAAGAAAAGTAACATTTGGGAAAGGTAATAAGTCATGGTAGGATGGGCTGACCAGTGGAGACTGCAACATCATACAAGGATAGACCCAACTATGCCAGCTGCAACTTGATACAAAGATCAAAAGGAACAATGACAGATCATCTAATCTGAAAAAGCAAGGCCCACTGAGGAAGAAACACACAACCCCAGGTTGGATGCTGTAGTAAGGATTGAAGTTCTGAAGAATACATTAAAGACAGTTGCAAAGGGCAGAGAGAAGGTTCATGAATTTTAGTGTACAAATTCTGGACTGCAGAAGAGTGAAAAGTCCCTGTGCAGAGCTAAAAAGATGATGGGGTTCCACATCTTTATGGCCAACAAAAAACATTGATCCACTCCTTAAGAGGCAAAAGAGAGGAAACAGAGAATGTTAAGTGCCTTTGTATACCTGAAATGTAACTGCTTGGTGTATAGAATGAAAGTTAGCTTATGGTAAAAAATAGCCACAAGAACTTTGTTCAGAGACCACAAGAAGAACATCATCACCAAGAAGGAGCTCAAGACTGGGGGTGAATACCCTTTTGGCAGTAAAATTGCATGCAAATGGTTTCAGAGAAAGAAAACAAAACCATTTGCTGTGATCCACTTCAGAAAATGATTGAGGTCAGTTTCAAGTTGCCACTTAATAAACCTTAAGCTTGACGACTGAAGAGATGTGGAAGTTGTCAACTCAGAGCCTGTTGACATTAATCTTTACAAGGAAAAGGGTGACACTCAAGATACAGCCCTGAGGAACTCCAAGTTACCATGGGAAACAACAGAAAAGTGTTGAAACCACACAAACTTGGAATTGCTGGTCCATTAAAAAATATTTAATAAAAATGGGCAAATGACCATACAACTCATATGAGTGGAAGTCTCAAATATGCTCTACCTTCAAGTAGTACCTTAAGCCTTCTCAAAGTCAACAAATACTGACACAAGATGTCGCTTGAGAATGCCTTCTCTGTTTGGCATTTCAAGTTGAATCAGGTGGTCCATGATGGAAAGCTATTGTTGAAACCTAAACTAGAATGGAAAGCAGCAGTATATGTCAGAGGTGGAGTGGAGGGACAATAACTTCTGAGCCTTTGGGTAAGAGATATTGTTCATAGTCTTTATGCATTGAACGTCTTTTTTCTCCACCCACTTAAGGCAAGATCAAAAGTATGAGGGGTGGGAACCACTACAGTTAACACAGTATGGTCACCACAGGTGTCATAATCTTTGCTACCACAATGAGCACATGTTAAAAAACCATGATATCATGTTTTTGAGTGACCAAGCTGCTGACACTGAAAAAATCTGAGAGGATTGGGAACATATGGCTGAACCTTACAGTTCAGATGACCTGTCTTGGCAATGGCAAGTGTACATGGTAATGCAAACATAAAAATCAAAACATTAATAGGCAGCATAATATCGTCTTTGCAAGTGCAAAGTTGGTGAACTTCCAAAACTCCTTGGTTGGAAAAAAAAAACCAGCAAGGATATCTGACTCAGGAACATTCTTCAAATCCCTCTCAACACTAACTCCTCTTGAGGAATTCAAAGTAGCATGAGAAGTAAACCTCGATAAGTATACATACTCCAGTGCTTTTTTAATTTAGTGTGTTGTGATGAAGAAGTATCCACCAAAATGCTGCAAGAGCATAGCTTCATTAAAGACTTGGGGGACCAGCAAGCCCCCTCTAATCCCTTTTCAATGAAAAAGGGAGGCATCTGTCCTAAGGATTTTTCAGATAATAGATGCAAAATGAGATATCCAGGTACAGAATCCAATTGATGGTGATTGTTAAACAAAGTCATCCATATATGGTCATTTACCAATTATTTTTTTTTTTCCCCAGCTTCACTTACTTTTTTTTTGTTCGTGGATCAGAGGTATCTGTAATAAATAAATATATTTCAATGCTTACTGTCCCCATCCACCATGGAGCCTTGATAGGGAACACACTGCAATGGCAGGATGTTTTCAGCACTATACCCAAACACCAGCATGAGACATTATGTCCACAACACCTGTTGAGAATGTTCAACACTAATACTCAGTTGGGTCACCACACATGGCAAACACGTGGGTGGATGTTCAGATCCCAGAGGAGGTAAACAGAAAATACAGAACCTCCTCTGGGAGTTCCCATCACCATTTACAGGAATCCACCTCAAAATAACAAGTTTAAGAACTAATTTTGTAAATACCAATAACCTGTATAGATGTATAAATGTATAATAATTGAAATGTTACCATATTTTACAAAATACTAGTCTACTAAAACATAGCCAAGACAAGTTACTGTGTAAAAACTAAAGGACACTTTTAAGTTACAGGATACAATAACACATGTGCATATGCACCACATCATTGTAACAACTGTATTGTTAGCCAAGCACAAGAAGTTCTATACAATAAATATATATAAATGTATAATATTAGGACATTTAAGCTATTTAGACTAAACACTTGTGTTTTTATGTCATAATCTGAAGTCATTCTAGAATCTATATTTGTGTTCTTTTAATATTCACTTTTAAATTAAGAAATCAACTCATACATAATGTTAAAGTTTGAATTATAATCTACAATTTGATTCCAAAATTACTGAGATAAATTCACATAATAATAGTTCAATAAAATTTTGAGTGCAAATCAACAAACATGATGACAGGGTCTTTGACAGGTGACCCATTGTGAAAGAGTTAACTAAATTCAAAAATTGATTGAATCTTTTGAAAAAATTTAGATGTTCTTTATTAGATATATCTTACAGATAGTTAAAATCAGTTGTCAATTTAGTTTTGACACAATAGTTAGGCTAAATGGAAATAGAAAGAAAAACACTTTTTTAATTTGTAGGAATACAAAAAATGCCTTAGTATACAAGTGACTCAAATGCTAGAGTAAATTGTAGTTGTTGCAATGCTAAAGCAAAGTGGGTTTTCCCTACTAGAGCATAGCATAGCCAATAATGTTAAGCAAGAGAAGTAAAGTAACTGATAAATGATTTTAAGGCATTTTGACACCTAAAATTAAAATCTCTATTGAAGTACAAACCAAAAGAGTTGGAAAACTATCAAAGAGACAGCACTAGATGTCATTCAAACAGTACTCTGAAGATTCTCAGAAAAGAGCTAGTTATAGTCACTAAAGAAACCATGAGATGCTAAAATGAATAGACTTTGAGACTATTTTCTTTGCAAGTTCTCTACAACAAACAAAAATTCTTTATGCACCTGCTATGCTAACCCTCTCACTACAGGATCAGTTCCATGAATTGATCTTATAACCATTTAGGCTTATTATAGTTTATCATTTTTATGATTTAATACAAAATACAATGAGTGTATTTTCTTTCTTTTTGTTTTATTATTGATTTACAATTTCTTAAAGTAATGATATACTTTTGTATTTTATCTTTTCAAATGTTTATTATCCATTATGCAGTGATTTTTAGATTAAATACACATCCATACATCAGAAAATTGTCAAACTGCACATGCAAACCCTTTACAGCTTCTAGACAATTAACAGATTTTTTCTTTAAAAAAGCAAAAAAAAACAACTACTATATAGTACTGTAATTTTCACTATTGTATCTTTGTATAGGTCAATTTAACTGAGCTCATAACCACCATAAAAATTGGGAAGTAGATGTAATGCTTCTTTGTTCTGGAATGACTTCAAATTATAACACGAAACCTCAAATGTTTAGTTTAAATAGCTTAAACCTCATAACATTATACATTTATATACATATTTATTATTTTATTTTATTGATGTTTCATCAATGTCTGACTAACGATACACAAGCTGTAATGATGTGGCATACATACATTTCTGCTACTATATCCAAGAATATGAAACTGGCCTTTACAAAATGATTGGTCTTGACTGTGCTCTAGTGGACTAGTATTTTGTAAATTGCAGTAACATTTTGGTTGTATTATGTAGGTATATATTATTATTATTATTTAAAATAAGTTCTTAACTTTCAGTTACTACTCAATTTCAGTTAATCATTACTGCAAAATCCTATGCAATTTACAGGTTTTCTAATTAAACTGTATTTGGGTCTAAAAATACTGTATTTTAAATAACATTTCCACTTATTCCTTTCTTCCAAGATCCAAGAGAAAAACAATAATTCTGGGAACCTTTCATCTTCAAAAGCATGAGAAAACCAAGTGGGAAAATTCTGAGCTTTTGACTAGTAGTAAAGCTACAAGAATTGGGTGGAGCCATTGGGTTTGATTTGTTAAATATAGTGACATTTTAGCAAACAGTAAAAATAAGAGGTTCTTATGTTATATTCTTTATTCTAAATATCAGCAATATGTATATAACAAACAGTTATTTTGAACCAAAGTTGCATTCAACACACCAAGTAGCATAAATAGACATTTAAGATTTTTGTTATATTTACTTTTAAATTAAGAAATTAACTAATATATAATACTGAAATTTAAATTATAATCTACAATTTGATAGCAGACTTACTGACATATATTCACAAAATGTAAGAACACACAATAACAAGATGACATAAAACAATGTCAGAGACTGAATGAATCACAAGGAGACATAAGCTAGTTACTCAATGAAGGATTAATCTTATCAGATTCAGAATGACATAATGGGGTGAATGAAAGGAATGATGGCATACTGCAATATATAACATTTTGGAGCAATTATTTTACACAAAGGGGTAAGTTAATATATCTGAAAGTGACACCTAAAGCAACAATAACTGTGTGTGTAATTAAATATTTACAGAATTTAAGTATGACAAATTCATTTACACATTACATTATGGAACAGGAAAAAGGAGGAGATACCATAGTTGAACATAATTTGATGAATTTACTATTTAATTATTCACATCTAGTTTTCTCAAAACTCACATTCATAAGAAGTTCACTGTCACTGTTAAGCTCCCATATAAAAATAAATTTAGACTGTTACATTTTAACTTATGCTGTTGGAGTTTAATTTGTAGTTTATTGACATAATTTCAAAAAGACAGGAATAAATATGCATAAATATTTTTATGGACACTAAAATCAAGTGATATGCTGTTAAACTATGAAGAGAGGTTATACAATAAATGTTTTCATACATTGAAATGGCATAATATTAGGTAAAAATTAATAGCTGCTTCATCTAATGGCAAAATTGAAAGTCTCAAAATCTATTTTACAATAGCCAATGAAACTTAAAAATTTAAGAAACTTACTTTAAAAAATAAAGCATTCTAAGCCACAAGAGTTCCTTACAAAGAACAGAATATTGTAAGATCTAGAGTTTTTCAGAAATTGTCATGTTTACTAGAAGAATACAAACAGTTTTTTAGTAATAGTTAATTTTTTTTTATTATTATCTGGAGAGTGAAGTTTTTTTATCTATCTTTTTTGAGTGATAGAAAGGCAAGATGGGAATTAAACATACTGCAACATATGAAACACTGAGAGACATCAAACAATTATATAAAAAAAACTGAAAACTAACATTAAACCATCATTTAATATAATAGATTAACTAAGAGTATATAATGCCATAAACCAAAAACTACCAATGAATTATAATGCACTGATTTCTCAGTATCCTCAATTTTATCAACATACTCAGTTGTAATGCAAAAATATGCAAATAACAGTGCTCACCTATTAAATATGAAAACAATTTTTCTCTACTTTTTCTTTCTAAAACTGCTCGCTGATCAAACGTGAAATATCCTTTAGTTGTTTTTGGTTTTAGAAACTCTTTCCTCTGGCAACTTCTAAATTTTACTTTTGAAACATCATCTTCATGTGAATACTGATCACAACTGATTTTTCTTTCTTGGTTCTGGTCAACGACATAATTCTCTTTTTTCATGCACTGAAACTGTTTATAAGAAGTACTTCCAGGTTTTATAGTTCCTTGTTTATCTGCATCTTCAGACCCATGAAAGTTTTTTAGCATGCGTCTCTTGCCATCTAAGGTCAAAATGTAATATTTGCTATTAATCATTAAAGTTTTAAAGATTAACAAACTGGTAAAACTTAATGATTTAAACATTTTTTTAAACCTTACTTCTATAATTAATATTTTGTAACTGCTTCTCTCCAAATTCACCTAACATTCATGGTCTACACACCACAACAATTTACACACAAAAAAAAGGATGTTTTAGCATACAAATGATCCAAGAAATGAAGCATATAAAAAGCACTGATGATTGGATACCAAGAATAAAACCCTGGAACAACTGAAATGACTCTTCCTCACTTCTTCTTAGAACAAATCTTTGATAGCTGTGAAACAAAAACACCACAGGTTAGATGAATAACATAATTTGTCCTAGAGAATAAAAAAGATAATAATTACAGGGATGAAAGAAGTTAAGCAACTTCAACCCTCAATTCCAGATTCTTGAACATCCACCAAAATGAAGGATCAAATAAAAGGGTCCTCACATAACTCAGAATATCAGAACTATGTTTCACCACCATAGTTAATGTTGTCAGAACCCATAAAATTTTGAACTCTTCAGGCTGAACACAGAATCTGTTCTAAAAACCTACATTTCCTGTAACAGGTGTAGTCTCTGGAAATCTAAATATTCTTCAACCTGGCAGTGATAGGAAAAAACAAATGGCTCTAACAAATGTGATGAACAAATTATATCAATAAATTTCCCTGCATGAACCACATTATCAGGAAAAGGATGAACTAATAACTTGCCTTTAGACCTCTCTGCCATTAAGGAAGGTATAGGCTTAAATGCAACTCTAGAAAATATCAAATTATTACACACTATATTACTCAAATGAAGCGTAAAATGCAGATTTTTTTTTTTTATGGCATGGTTCTTTGTGTGGCAGCATGTTAACAAATGGTTTTCTATAAACTGATGTTTCTAAGTTTCCCACTGTTTCCTTTCTGAACAGTACATCTAGTATTCTTCACAGGTTTATAGGACTTTAAGAATATGTTCAAGACAGGAAGATTTAAATAATAAATTGGTAATTAAGTATATAGCTAGACAAAGCACAGAAGAAATTTAAAAATGTGTAAATGCAGTTAAATATTTCGCATTATGATCTATTTAGGGAATAAAAAACTAAGTCTTCCTCATGTTCTAGGTTTAACAATTCAATTATATAAATTATTTTAAAAAACCTTAGAATTTTTATTCTATTTTCAAACCAATAAATAAGATAAAAGACATGACAGGGAATACTAAAATTAATAGATAAAACAGGTATTTACAAAATAGAAAATGAAAGTAGTAATTATATTGAACACACTAGGAGAAATTTAAAATACAGATTGCAAGAACAAAGGTTATGTAAGAAATAATAAAATAGAAACCTCAGTTATAGTCAAATACATAAAAATTATCCAAAATACAATATTATGGGAAAAAATTTAATATTAGCTGAGCCTCATAATATTATAGCATTAAATATTAAAGAAGCATTAGAAATAATTAAATATTAAAAATAAAAACAAGTACTAAAGAGAGATGAAGAGTAAACAAGCAAGTATATTGATATATGGTGAGGTATACTATATATGTATATAAAGTAACCATGGAAATTTGCAAATAGTGAAGCAAAGCAGCAAGTGGTAAAAACACAAATTATGTCTTGTAACATCTAAATAACTCCTGAAGACGTCGTATATTATGCCAAAACTTGTACATGTAGAGGGGCATTTTAAAGTGGAAGCCAAAAGGTACCAATAAAGTTTTAAATTGTGTAAAAAAGGAAACCTTGGTTTTATTTATTTGTTGTAATTTTAAATATTACACAAGTGCTGGTAATTTATAATAATCATACAAGTAGTTTTATTTACCTATCTGTCTTTAAGCACAAAATAATTCTTCATTCTGGGTTTCAAGATGATTCAGAACCCTACTTGAGATACGTTATACAATACAGTTTAGTGTTTTTTGGGGGTTTTTTTCAAGGCATGTTCACTGGTAAGTGGTAGTGTTATATGAAATATTGTGTTCACTAAATTATACACTCTAGAAGTTTCACTAAAGTTCTCAATGATATTCTTTAATAGATTGTTTAGGCAGAGTATTCATGATGAAACTTTGTAGAATGGATGGTTATTATGGTCATCAAGTTCATTGGAAAATCTTTCTTGCTTAAATCACATCTGATGTTGTTTATGGACTATATATGACAATTTTTTTTATTCTTTTCTTAGAATATCTTTGGTATAGAAGTGTTTCAATATGCCATGTATTATACCCAGTCTCTTTCTTTTCTTCAAACCCTGCAAGGCTCAAACAGTTCAGATGTTTGCTCTGCAAAACATTTTCCGATTAGCCCTTCTTATCGTATGGTGTCTACTCTAAAAGAATTCATTGAACTTAATATCACAGTAAATCTCAAAGTATGAACTCAAGTAAATCTTGTGAATTTTGAAATCTAGATTTAAGTGATAAATAAGACATTCATAGTCACAACTTCACCTACTGTGCAATTACCTACCCAAATAGTAAATAGTAAAGATAATAAAAACTGATTATAAATACAACAGTATAACTTTATATAATAGTTCTTACTTACAATTCCTCCACTTCAAAAACAAAACATGATGACAGCTAAGTGATAGCCAATGAATTACAAAAGAAAAAAAAAATTATACTTCCAAGCATATAAGCCTAGACAGCATTAACTGGAATAAAACCCCAGACACCTGAATAAGACTATATTTAAAAATGGCTGGTTTGGGTAGAGAAAACACTGGTAGAGGAGCAAACGTTTCAACCTTTCAACATTGTTCGCTCCTCTACTAGTGCTTTCTCTACCCATACCAGTCGTTTTTAAATATATAATTTTATCTACAAGTGTGATTTCTCATCATCACTGAATAAGACTGTAGAATAAGCTTGTTTTGAGTTTTAAAAATAGCCATAATGTGAAACCATTAAGACATGGAGAGCATCTATCAATCAAAAGAAACATTTAATTTGATGGTCCTTCCAGCCTTTAACTTCAAAAGTACCAAACTCTGAGGTGGAACATAAAACCCTTGAGACAAGGGACAAAGAGTAGAGCCATATGAATGAGATGTCAATTTCAAAACCAAGCAGTAATGAAATCTATAAATTATTAATGAAGACAGTAGGCCAGGGCACTCACAAAATAAACAAAGCACACACAAAGGTGAAAAATGTGATGAATGGTGTGTTGTTGTTTTTTTAAGGGGTGTATCAACAGCATTCATTTAGGACATTACACATTGCACTGATTCTTCTTAAAAACAGGAGGGCAACCTGCATTTAAAAATAAAATCATTTGTAATGGCAAATATTAAAACAGAAATACTAGTCAAAAAACATATAGGCAAATAAAAAAAATGTAATAATATTAACAGATGGTGTGAATTAAAGCTACAGTTACAATGAAAGAATTTGAAGAACTAATAAACAATTTAAAGTAAAATAAATAATATAATTATTAGATACACAATGTGCAAATAAGGAAACAGGGACCTGCTCTAGAAAGAATGTCATTTTATTAAATAAACAAACATGAAATAAAGGTTATAAGCTTACCAGTAACAGTTTGTGGAGCTGTCCTTTTCAATATTTAAAGCAGAAATACAGTTATTTATAAAACCTGATATATGACACTGTGGAACTGCACTCTATTCCAGGCAAAGAACTTGAATGAGAGTGTCCCTAACAATGGTTTGCTTGAAATGCTTTTACATGGAGTGATCAAGGAATGAAACAAATATGCATGACATGGTTCATATTTGTGAACTAGCCTGAACATGGAAGATTCATCATGCCTTTGAAATCACAATGTTGTAATTTGGACTAAATGAGCAGAAGTTCTACCCTGCATGAAAAGAGTGCCTTATTTGATCAGATGGCCACTGACATAGATATGTAGAAGGACTTACTTATGAAATGTAATATACTGACAATCTCTTCACATACCATTTGTTGTTCAAGTGCAACACACAACATATAAAAAATATTACCTTATTTTGTCAGTGAAAGTTATTGAAAGGATAATTCCCAAATCCAAATGCATTCATTTACTGTCAAAGAACTGTAATAATTTGGACTTATCACCAAAAACATAAAATGCCCAATAAAGCTGAAGGTTGCAATGAAACCTCAAAGGCCATTGTTGTTGATGCATGAAAACGTCTGAAGTGAGGAGTAGCTCTCTCTCTTTCTCTCGCTACTCTGCCAAGACAGCCCATGTTATAAAGATAATTTCTAATGGTATTTAAATACATTTCTCCTACCTTGAAACAATACTGACCATCTGACCCTGGTTACTTTCTACCTTTATCTTCAAAGTTTGAAGAATACATTTTGTTGGTCAAAAAAAGCTTTTTTACAAAACGACTTAAACTACACTGCTACCTTATTCAATACAAACATTCAAATTTAATTAAACAACATTATCACTGATAACTAAAATATCCATCAAGTGATAAAGAAGAATACACACAAAAATATCCATCAATTAGTAAAAAATAGTACAGACAAAAAAAGATCAATCAATTAGTAAGAAATAGTATAGACAAAAAGATCAATCAACTAGTAAGAAATAGTATAGACAAAAAGATCAATCAACTAGTAAGAAATAATATAGACAAAAAGATCAATCAACTAGTATGGAATAGTACAGACAAAAAGATCAATCAACTAGTATGGAATGGTACAGACAAAAAGATCAATCAGGTGGTAGAAACGAATATAGACAAAAAGGTATATTACCAGGTATATTATTATTCAAAGTTCTACATTATATAAGTTTTTAGTCCTTTATTTTAAAAGAAACCACTAAAACAATAATTACAACTATTTTTTTCATGGGTGCCACCAGTTACAATTATCAATTTTCAGCACTGATACAGAAAAAACTGTGTGTAATTTAGACTTTTCTGTTAAAAAGTTAAATTTGCAGTATAAAAAGGTTGTTCACAAGTAATTCAAAAACCTTCCAAGAAACTGCACCAGAAAAACCTTTGTAAATAGAAATCTTGAGTTTAAGATAATCCATAGCCATTTGCAAAGTAGCCACATTGCTAGTAACATTTCAAAATTGTATGCTTTTAACCAATAGAAGGAGTAGATTTTGCAAAATATTTCCTGTACATTACCTTTTAGCTACTGTAATATCAACATTGACTATGTCAACATACAATTTCTACATATATTGTTAGATATTCTCTATAGCACTTATTTTCCTTTTAGGAAGGTTTTTTTTTTTTTCTGGTCACATGTCATGCACTTTCATCCACTGGTTTGGTATTTTGAAACGAAATATAATCATAGGATCTTGTAATCATAATGTTAAAGAGTGCTCTCTGAGGTTAGATGTTTAAATGAAAAATTATGAGGAGCAGAGTTGTTGGACTTGTGGAACAGTTTTTAAAGTAAGGATTAAATATATACTTGAGATGGGCTCTGTTTCTACAACCAAATTGTTGGGAAAAGCTCTTTAAATTAAATGAGATTTGCTCCATGGTGAGAGAGTTTAGAAATAATTTGATAGGATAGCTAAAAGAAATATCTTTTAGCTATCCTATCAATACAATAATCAACACAAATACAATATTTGAAAAATGAATGGTGCATAACAAGTTAAACAATGGTTTTTAATTTAAGTCTCCTAAACTAAAAACTATTAGTTTCAGGAATGAACTAAGTTGCTATTATTTAAATATTAGGAGTGTTAGCAACAAAATGGATGAGTTGTAGGCTTGAGTTGTGAATAAAGATTGTGATATACATGTTTAAATGTGGAAAATCTGATAATAGAAAGTACTTCTAAATTCCAGAATATAGGTTGTTAACAGTGATAGAGAGGTCTCCAAATTCACATTTCCTACAATGAAAATGTTTTTCCAATAATACTTACTTCCCATGACACTTGTAGCTATTACTTAAATACCAGCATTTCAACTTTACCCATCTAAGCATTTATCTAATATCTTCTCCTACGATACATTTTTTTTTATATCCCACTGAACTGCCCTTAGTAATACTTTTCTTGCAATATTCTCCATCTACATCAGTGTGTCCTCTACCCTGGAACTTTATATAAGCACCTCATTCATATAATATTATCAATTTTTCAAGGCTAAACCAATAAAATCTCTATCACTGGCTCTTACAGGGTAGGATGGGTGGGAGAATGTCAGCAGAGATATGTATTACTGGGAAAACATTTTCAGTTTAGAAAAATGTTAGCTTCTTTAACACACCTACCCCCATTGCCATTTATAGCAAGAATCCCATATTGAGGAGGAGGAAGGGCCAGTGAAAGCAGTATCCATACAGAAAGTGTCTGCATATATCAAGAATGTACCAAGAGTGTGCTCTTCACTTTGAACTTAGTTCCTGTATCAAGAGCAGAATAATATGAGTAAACATCACTATAGGCCAGCCCCAATCAAAGAGCTGAGGTTCAACAACTCTGGGTTGCAATTAAGGGGTCTTGGTCCTATATCCCAAGTTGGTGGCTAGGGCAATTGGACCATGACATTATATACAGACATACATTTGACTGATTATATCCTGTACGCATAATATGATGTATTCCAAAAAATCTGAATCAAGTTGAGAAAGTAATCAACACTAAATCTGATGAACTTTCTCCACCATTTGAAGAAATCCAAAAGGCAATATCTCAAATTCTGAGTGATGGAATCCCTTGTGCCTTACTCAAAGACACAGAATTCATCCAGTCTGGAATTATGAACATTCATCCTCATTCCCTAACCAAGTGAGCAAGGAACATTTACTTGTTCCTGAAACTATGAAGAGGAATGGAACACTATGTTCAACCAAGGACCTAGGATGGGACATCTCCACATTCAGAATTACAAGATAGCAAATCTCCTTCCATGAACAATATAACATAATAAACTTATATTGATCAAAAGAAAAGCCATGTACACCTTAACTTGATAGCTGAGTATTAAATCTGAACAAGTATTATGAGTGGTCTGGTGCTGAACCTACCAAAATTTGGGGAAAGCATGTTTTCATATACCAAAGCCACATCAGGCTATCTACTGAGTCCACCAAAGGAAACTGAACCCCTGATTTTAGCTTTGTAAATCTACAGACTTACTGCTGTAACAGCAGAGGACTGGGGAAGGCATCTAGGAACTATGGTAAGAAGGTCTCAAACTTTACCCTCTTCTCCAAGAGTGAAAGAAATCACTTGAACACTTTTGAGGTAAAGCCTCTGTCCACCAGTCTAGTGACTGGAAACTGAAGGAGTCTTTACCACACCATCTCTCTGCTGGTAGAATGTGGAAGTTAAGGTGCACCGGGGAGACCTGAGGGACAGTGGTCTGGAAACATTGCAATAATAGGTGAACTAAGTTTCCTAAGTTTTTAAAAGCAAGCTGACCTTGATTTATTCAATCCAATGTTTGGCATGGATGGGCATGATCCCCTGCACCTTTACTCATGATAGTCCATGAGTGATGATCCAGCATAAAATGTAATACCATTTAGCAAACTATTAGATGGTTTTATGTAACACCTCATTCTTACAGAACCAGTTGCAAACAGTAGTAAGTATAGTTAAAATTGCTGCTAGTGCTGAAATGGATGGATAAAAGCACACTTGTATGAGCAACATTTTCCACAGTGTGGGATCAGGAAAAAAAAAGAGGTAAATGGCCCTGGAAAGTAAAGAGACAAAAAGAAGAGAAAGTACTCATTCTTTCTTATAAGCTAACAGATGTGATCCAAACAGCCACATAGGGTAGGCAAAAACCCTCAGAAAAAGAAACTGCCAAATTAGGTAATACTGTGAGAGAAAGGTCTTAAAAGAAGAGCAATTACCAGTCTGCATGTCTTCCAATGAATAATCCAATCAGTAAGCCAAAGACAGAAATGTGACAAATCTGATAAGTTGTTACTCACAGAAGTTTCCTCACCTGTAAAAAAAAAAGTCCAAAGTAAGCAATATGGATTAATTTGTGAAGTTACCTTGTCAAAGTAATTGGGATAAATCTCAAGAAACTGAAGGATCCAAGTTAATAGAGTTAACTTATATCACCTCAAAAAGTGTCAGTGCAAGTTGCATAAGCCATCAGGGCTCTGACAGAACATAACAAATGATCTGGGCCCAACTGGTCATAGAGGTGAGAAAAAGCTAGCAAATGAATTTATGGGAAGGATGTATCTCCTTCCCTGATTGCCAGAGTCTCAGGAAGGAATGAACTATCAAAGAATAGCAGGTTATAAGTAGAATGATAAAAGAGTCCTGTGCTCACGTAGTGCAAACAACTTTAATCTGTGATATCTACATGCCAGCAAGGACAAAAAACACCCTTTACGGAATATGTGATATATAAGACTAAAGTGCTTGAATGGAGATCAAGACAAAGCATGTAATAACATCATAATATCCTAGCTGGGTAATGTAAAAGGCCAATGAAAATAAAGGACTCAATGATTTGAGAAAACTAGATAGCACTGGGGATTCAAGTACTTCCCAATGCTTAAAATATTGAAAAGTAGTCAATAAAAGTTGCTTTACATAAAGTGACAGTAGACAAAGCTTAACAGAAACCCAGGTCAAAAAATGAGATATATGTTGGACACATATGGGCAAAGTGGGTTCAAAATCATTGTGAGACACCACCACTAGTTATTTCCATTGATAAATAGCCATTCTGGATGCACAGGTAGATTGAGACAAATACAAGGCAACTTTAGAATGGAAACTCTGATTTCATGTGAAGATCTGCATATCTTCTGTACATGAAGTTTGAGCTTGGGAATATCTGATCAGGGCCTGCCTCAAAGAAGATAGCCAAAGATGAAGTAGCAGAGGTAGACACTCTTGAAAATACTGCCTAAGAGGAAACTATTATTTGGCTGGCCAATCTGGGACAACCAACAATACTCAAAAATTAATGCATTGATTCATAACCAGAAATTTGGGTAACAAATTAACTGGGGGAAAGGAACAGAGGTATAAACTTACTGAATACTTCTATCAAAAAATCCTGAAGATGAGGTACTGGGAATCAAAACATCTGTAGATGAGAGTTCCACTGAGTGGAGAACGAGTTGATTATAGTCCTGAACAGAAAGTAAACATACCACTAAACCTCTTGATAAAGCTTCCATCCAGTTGGGAAAATTTGGCTGGGACAAGACAGAACACTGAAATTCTTTACTGTCAATATATGCATTACTCCCCTGAAGTGAAACATCAGAGAGATGAATCTCATGTCCAGCAGGCAGTACAAAAACATTAACGGTAGTGTTAGTTCAATCCAACCACCACTCAAGATATTGCCCCTGAAAGTTAATGATCCACTGGGTGTGCAATGACCACAGGTAACACAGAATTGAGGGAGGACCACATCCCAAAAAAAGAAAGAAAAATCTGTGCAATAGGAGACATAGCACACGGCCTAACTCTTCATTCCATAGCCTGAATCCAGATGGAAGCCTGTTGAGTATGGCTTAAAAACATTTAGAAAAAGACACCCAGGTGGACAATGCATTGAGTTGGCAAGAGAACCAATTTCTTGGATCTGATAAGAAAGCCAGCCTTGGTGCTCTCTTAAAGAATTGACAAGATGGTGCTAGAAGTAACTAGCCATCCATAAAATGGTGTGTGCACAGGCTCAAAGGATGGTGATGAGAAAAATCTCCTATGACTCTGCAAAAGACACATGGTGCACATGTTAGGCTGAAGGGTAATGGCTTGAACTGCAGAACATGACTATTGTGCATAAAACATATAACAGCAAGATGATTTCACTACAAGGAATGTGTAGATGTGTATTGGCAACATCATCCACAGACTTGATTCAAAAACCAATATACATTAAATAAAGGGGAGTAAAATCCTGGAAGAAAGAGATCAATTCTTTCTACAAGCCCCTTGTCCAATAACTCTTTGATAGCCTTAGCATTGTGAATCTCCTGAGGGTCAAAATACCACTGGCTGAGAAGATAATGGAGGTGGAAAGCGAGCTGAATGACCAACCCCAAATCCATAACCTATAATATCCATCAATCTGTAGTGAAGGAATTCCACATGTCCAGAAAATGAAACCTCACTCCCACAGACTCTATCCTACATGGGAAAGTCACTTGCCAACAACAAGGAAGAATGCAAATGGGCAATATCAGTTTGTGATTCCAATACCTGAGACACTCACAAAATCCAAGAAATGAAGAAAAGCATCCTCACACATCTCTTGATGAGCTGCAGCAGGTAAACAAACCCTTTTCAACAAGGCATCTCTATCCAATAAATTCCAACAACATATAAGCCAGGAAACCAAAGAAAGAACAGTAGCTAACAATTTTACCAAAGCAGAAGTCAACAGAGAACCCAATTCATCATCAAATTGATAATGAGGGTGCTGAAATGTTTTCAACAAAATCTGAAAGGAAGATAAATATCTGAGAGCAGTAATGAAAGTCAAGTAAGTCTGATAAATCTGTGATCTCTACAAGGTGATCACCTGGTCCAATGTGGAGCCCCACACATCTAAAAGAGTTGGTTGGTTTGGTATTTTATGGTGCAAAGGAACTAGGCTATCTGCACCAAACATCCAGTAGAAAGTTAAAATTATTAAAATTGGTAAAAAGAAATTAAGGTAAAACAAAACAAAGTTTAATTTTTGAATTAAAACATAAATATCATTAAATCCAATTTTTATGTGTAGTTTACAGCAGTAACATAGAAACTACAGTAATAGAAGTTGTAAAGGACTTTCTGTAGCATAATTGTAATTATCATAACTCATCAGGATGACTAACGGGTAGTTTTAACATCTGCATTAGACATCTGAAGTTGGTCCTTTCAGTCCTGGTTTCAAGTTATTTGACACTACAGCTATTTTCTAATTTCAAATTGAACTAGATGGATTGTGATTCTTAAAAGAGGAAACACATTAAAAATGGTCTAATTTATAAATTAAAAACAAATAGCATTAAAAAGATTAATGGCCTTTAGAAAACTAAAAACATTTTTAAGGTGGACAGTGTCACCATCGCCAATGACATTGTCTAACGTTATGGATAAAACAAAATGTTTAAAATGGTGTCGTCATTGAGTTGTAACAATGGCAAGACAGTAAAATGTGGCTTATTGTGACCTGAGCATCACAAAGACAACACATTGGTGCATCAGTCCCTGATAAAAGAAAAAGATGTGTTAAAAACTGTGACAAGTGTGTAGTCTAGTTATAACAACTTCCTCTTTCCGATCACTATGGAAGCAAGACAGCCAAAGTCCAATCAAGGGTTTTATTTAGAAAAGCTTGTTTTCACACTGCTCATTCCAAGTCAACTCCCAGGTGGCACAAAGCCGAGCCTCGAATACATGACCATAGTCAATGTATGGAACTGACACAGCAGTGATAGTGCCAGAGCAGACAGATTTAGCAACAGTATCAGCAAGCCCAATCCCGCAAATACCAACGTGGCCTAGTATGCAGCAAAACTGGATAGAAGAGTAGGTGTTAAAGAGAAATGGACCAGTCAGTTTTAAATATTGGCAAAAACAGGGTAAGAATTAAAATGAAGCAATTACAGAGCTAGTAGAGAAGCCAGTGAGTCAGTATAAATAGTGCAATTTGAATACTGTTTAGCTTCTATGTGATCCAGGGCAAGAGAAATGGCATACAGTTCACCAGTGAACACTCAAAATGTAGAGGGGATTCTACACACAATCCTTGAACCACAACAAACCATGGTAGAGCCCACATAGTCACCTGATTTTGAACCATCTGTACAAGTAGGAACGGAAGGATGATTCGAAAGATGTTCGACAAATAACAGATAGTATTTCCAATCAGGAGTATCTGATTTTCTCAGATGACTTAAAGAAAGGTCACATTTGGGGATTGTAAGAAGCCATGGTGGGACAGGGTGACCAGTGAATACAGCAATGCTATCCAAGGACTAACCCAATTCACCTACCTGCACCTAGATATGAAGACCAAAAGGAACAGTAGCAGATCATCTGTTCAGAAAAAGCACGGTCGATGAAGGTAGGAAAACACAACCCCAGATGGGATGCTGTAGTATGGATCAAAGTTTCAAAGCATATAGTAAAAACAGTTGCAAGCAGTGGAGGTGTAGAGGAGTTCATGAGACTCTGCATATAAGCTATGGACTGGGGAAGTGCAGAAAGCCCTGGTGCAAAGCTGAAGTCCCTGATAATGAATGGGGTCCAGCATCTTCAAAGTCGAGGTCCTGGCCAAGCCATAGACCAGCCACCCATATTCAAGTTTCAATTGAATAAGATCACAATACATCCTTAGCATAGAACTTCAATCTGCTCCCAAAGTGGTGGAAGAGAGGACACAGATGATGTTCAGTGTTCTTGTATATTTGACTCATAACTGCTTGATGCATAGTATAAAGGTCAGCTTATGGTCAAAGATAAGCCCCAAAAACTTTGTCTCAGGGACCACAGGCAGCACAACTTCATCAATATGGAGTTCAGAATCAGGATGAATATCCTATTGGCAGCAAAAGTGCATGCAAATGGTTTTAGAGAGAGAGAAGTTAAAACCATTTGCTGTGATCTACTTCATTAAACTTTAATAAAAATGAGCAAATGACCATATAACCCATACAAATGGAAGTCTTGCAAAATGCCATACCTCCATGTTGTATCATAAGCTTTCTCAATGTCAAAGAATATTGATAGAAGATGTTGTCATTTGATTAAGGCCTCTCTTATTGACATTTCAAGTCAAATCAGGTGGTCCATGGTGGAGAGCTGTTGTCAGAATCCACACTGGGTAGACGAGAGGATGTTTAATTCAAGGAACCAAACAAGATGAGCATTAACCATCTTCTCTAAGATCTTACAGAGACAGTTCATCAAAGCAACTGGATAATAGTTTGAAGGAATCTTGGAATCCTTCCCAACCTTAGAGAAAAGTAGGATAATAGCCTGGTGCCAGGCATCAGGAAAAACATTCTCCTGCCATATCTGGTGAAAAACAATCAGAAGAATAACAAGAGAAGCAGGAGATAGATGGCACAGCAACTCATAGCTTACATTATCGGATCCGACCAATGTAGTGCCAGTTTGAGTTCCACCAGTGTAAAGGGGCGATTAGAGTCATCAAGACAATCAGCTCAAAAGGAAAGAGGTGATCTCTCTCCATGAATCTTGATGGCTAAGAAGGTGGAGGATGAAGCAGAAGTGCTAGATACCCATCAAAAGCTTTCACCTAGAGTATCAGCAATGCTCCAGGTATCAGCTACTTCCTGGCCATCAGAGAGCAAGATCGAGATGGGTGGGTCAGAATTATACTGCTCACTGACCTTTCAAATCTTGTCCCATATGACTTTGAAACTGGTGGTAGATGATATGCTGGTTGTCAACTTAATCCAAGATTCCTTCTGGCTGTGTTGCCTTACCCATCAAGCATGTGTACAGGCCTGCTGAAAAGTGATGCAGTGCAAGAGTGTGGGATACCTAAGAAAAGTATTCCAGGCCCGTTTTTGAGACTTCCATACCATGTGGCAAACAAGATCCCACCACGGATGAGGATATCCTGAAAAACTTGTCGATGTTTAAGGAATACTTTGAACAACTGCCTGTATAATACAGTCAGTCACTGCTGCAATGCAGTCATCTGTTGATGGCTTACAGACAATGGCAAGATCAAGTTCTGCGAGAGCAGTGAGAGTGGACCAGTCTGCCTGATCCAGCTTCCACCAGGGCACGTGGGTAGGGTCTCATCGACCACGGCCAGTATCTCTCAAAAGTATATGAAAATTATCACTGCCTAGCGGACAACTGTCAACCCTCCATGAAAAATGGGAAAATAATTAAGGGGAGCAAACTGAGAGATCAAGAGCAGTAAAGGACTGACTAGGTGCATGAAAATAAGTAGAAGAACCAGTATTGAAAACAGAAAGGTTGTGGTTTGAGAGCATATGCTCAGCAGAGCAACCACTCCCATCAATATCAGTACCTCCCCAGAGGGGATTATGCCCATTAAAGTTTCCCAGGATTAAAAAGGGAGATGGCAACTGTTCAATAAGTGCTTCAAGGCCTGACTGATTATGAGTCTTTTCAGGAGACAGGTAGAGAGCACAAACAGTGATGGTACAACCAAAGGAAACATGGATGGCTACAGCCTCCAAAGGCATGTCGAGCGGCAAAGACAGGATGAGCACATGCTGTTCAACCAATAGTGCCACCCCTCCATGCACTCATCCATCACACATCCTGTCATTTCTGTACAAAGAAAACTGCCAACACATGACGGTATCGACAGGATTCAGAAATGTTTCCTCTAAGGAAAGACATATAGGGTGGCAGGAAACAATCGGTGTTTTGATATCATCCAGATTAGCACGTAAACCTTGACAGTTCCATTGTATCAAAGTGGCTATTTTTATTTATGTGTCAGCAAATTGGGCAAAGAGCCCTTTTGTTTTTGACCAATTTTTTTCTTGATTGTCTTTATTCAAGGGAGATCTATTGACCTCCATGGATCCTACTCTGGGTCGACTGGGCAGGTCTTTGCTGTTGGAAGAGTATTCCAGCAACTGAGTACATTAACAAATGATCATTTTGTATCTTGGGGAGGGAGAAGAAGATGTACCCAAGGAAATGTCCATACCTGAAACCAAAGGAAGTGGACCTTGCAAATTGCTGGAATGAATATTAGGGAAAGAAAAAGGTATTGACACTGATTCAACTTTTTAGCTATGGAAGTCAAAAGACTTTTCATATGGTTTGAAAATGATTTTTTTGAGAACACAGAGAAATCCATCTGCACTCCCACTGTAGTGGTGGAATGAAGTGCAGCAGCATAGTCCAAGATGAAGTGGTGGTCAGCAACTTTAATGTTTTGAATCTCTTCAAATGCTACACCTCTTTTTCTTACAACCATTTAGGGCAAGAACGAAAGTAGGATGGGTGAGAGTCATTGCAATTGATGCAATGAGGGTCTGTTTCACACTCATAGGCATCGTGGTCCATGCCACTGAAATGAGCACATGTCAAAAAACAATGACATGATGTATTTGAGTGACCAAACAATTTACACTGGAAACATCTGAGAAGGTTTGCAATATATGGCCTTACCTTGCAATTAAGATAACCTGTCTTGATGGTGTCAGTTGGATGTGGTGATGTAAATGTTAAAATGACGATTTTTGTTGGCATTGTAATTCCATCTTTGCAAATGGAGATACACCTCACTGCAGAAACTCCTTGGGTGGAGAAACCAGCAAGAATCTCTGACTCAGGGATGTTCTTCAAATCCCTCCCAATAATAGCTCCTCATAATGAAATCAAAGTAGTAAAGGGCATAACCTCAATGGGTATATCCCCAATTGCCTTTGAATGTAAGAGGAGTTCACTGTGTTTAGATGTTAATGTTTCTGTCAATATGTCACGAGATCGAAGCTTCTTTACTGATTATCGAGGGCCAGCAAATCCCTCTTGTCCCTTGAAAAAGGAAGACATTTGCTCTGAAGGTTTGTCTGAAAGAGAATGTAGTATAAGAAAATGATGTACAACAGGTGTTACAGATGTTGAAGATTGCTGCTCAGAATCTTCAAGATGTAGTTGTTTACCTGTGGAATGTTATTTCACTATTTTTTAAGTTTTTATTTGGAGGATCCATGATAAAAAAAAGTAATATTTTGGTGCCCACTGACCCCACCCAACTATGAAGGGATGCATTGCAGCAATGCCAGGGTTTTGTGAACATTATACCCAAGCACCAGCATCAGATACAATGTCCACAACACCTAATGAGAAATCCAACACTGGTACTTGGTTGACCCTAGCCCACGTGGTCTAGCCAAATGACACTAAGGGGCCACCCCAAGGCTGCCCATCTACAGGAATTCAAGACCAAAGTGGTGCATTAGGGTTGGAACCCTCAACTACTAGGATCCTCTCCTCTCCTTCATGGATCACCATGCATGGTAAAAATGTGGGTGGATGTTCAGATCCCAGAGGAGGTAAACTGAAAAAACAGAACCTTCCCTAGGAGGACGGTCCCCTCACCATGTACTGGAATCCACACTGAGGGGATCCAAAACAGGATCAAGTCCTTGTGAATCTAAATATATACCTTCCTCACAGTGGTGAAACAAAGCATGCTATTCAGACAAACATGGAGGACAAAGTGCAATCATTAAATGATTGAGCAATACATTCCCCAGCATGAACAGCAATATGAAATGAAAGAGGAAAGCTAAGTGTTCACCTTAAAACCTTTCAGCCATCAAGACAGAAGAAGACTCAAAAGCAACTGGAGTAAGCCCTTAAATCTTATAAATCCAACTGATTAACTGAAGAAATGGAGCAGGAAGTGGATGATTCAAACTGACCTCCTGAGAAGCTGGCTTGGTAAATGTATGTGAAAAAAAGTGCACACTCTTTAAATATTATTCTCCATCATTGACTAAAGCACCTTTAGAATCTCCTGGAGATACACACCGAGTATTAAGATATATCTGAGCCTCACACCAAATAAGATTACAGAAAGCCTCAACTGAGAGTGACTCCCCCTCACCACTTAAAGATGCTAGGTAACGGAGGTAGAATAGTGGAGGTCTGATTAGCATCGATGTTGGAAATAATAATCTGTTCATTCATTCTATTCTTAAAAACATTGTGTTGCAATTTTTTCAAAATAATTAAATATAAATTATGCAGAAAGCCACTAAGTGACACAAAAATCACAACTAAGTGTATAAAAACTGCTGCACTTCTGTAGAGATACCTGTCTAACTGTGTCAAAGAAAAAATGATTTGAATGAGGTGATTACATACAGTACCAGGATAGAGGGTGCTTTGATACAGGTGAAAAGTATAATGAGAAAAATACTGCCAAAGGCAATTGAGTGGAATATAAAAAATTGTAGCAAAGGAGAAAAAAATCAGACCAATACTTATATGGGCAAAATTGAATAATAGAAATAAGTGGCAGCAGACGTAAGTATTCTTTGATAGATTGTTTAGGCAGAATATTCATGATGAAGCCTTGTAGAATGGACTGTAACTACCTGTTGTGGAGACACAAGTATAGAGGACGACGTGTCGAAAGTCTTTCATCTTGAAGTCAGTGTGTGTGCTGAAGGTCTTTTATGGTATCCTGGTGGATTGTGAAAACGTGTTGTGATTGGTTGGATTATCACCGTTTCTGATTGGAGGAGAGATTTTCTGTAGATTCACCAATGGCAGACACAGAATACTCACCTCTAATCCGGAACTAGTGTTAAGTGAAGGTTTAATAGTGTTAATATAAAATGATTCTTTGATTTTCTTGTCTTCCAGAATTTGTCTGTGTCAATGATTCTAGTTTTTTCCCAGTATATTCTGTGTCCAGTTGACGTGGCATGTTCTGCAATGGCTGAATTTTGTGTTTTCATGAGTCTTGTACTATCTTTATGTTCAACTGGACACAGAATAAACTGGGAGAAAACTAGAATCATTGACACAGACAAATGTGGACACAATTACCTCTTCTTACAAAGTTGCTAGAATTTCATAGTTAACTGATGGAGAACTAATGAAAAAAATGATCACCTCCAGGAAGCATCCAACGAGAGACCTGTCAGTGTGGAACAAAAAAAATATACTTTTGTGGGAGACTATACCACATCTGATTTAGATATACTCTTCACCTTTTCATAACTGTATCATGAATATAAAAGGCAGAGAATCATGACAGAATCCCATAATACATATTGCTAATTAATAGGACCCTTGGGTGTCAAGCTGCTATGGCCTAAAAAACTATACTGGTAGTTTGACTGTATCCAACACCTAATGGTATCTGAAATTCTACATCAGTTCTAGGATTGGAAGGGTATCGCACCACAAATACATGATTCTAACTGTGTTGTAAACCAGGCTCATTAGAAATGTATATCTGGAGGATGAAAGGAAGAAGAAATACCTCAGTGAGGAAAAAGCAGATATTATATATAAAAATATGGCATAGTGGTACAACAAAAATATGGAGTTATCTAGAAATGTATATCAGGTCCACAGTAAGAAGTACTGTAAGCCATCAAAACTCTCAAGATTCCATCACCTTATTCTAAATGGAGTAGTATGATGCATCATTCAGGAGAACAGGCCCCAAAGTCCACCACCCCAGTGGCTAGGATCTGGCAAGTGTTAAGGATTCCCCATATTCCACTAGAAAAAAGGAGGAAAAAGGCTTTGGAGAGTCTGGAGGGGACCACGTAACCAGAGATAGCTGAACAGATTACTGCAATACCCTATTCTGAAGGTTGATGTTGGTCAATTAACACTCAGTGGCATCTGGAAATGTACATGAGACCCACAGTAGGAAAAGTCTCAGTGCCACTAGGCATCATAGATGGGCAGTAATTCGTATCTGTTTTACTCACGGGTGTCCAGTCTGGAAAGAACATATTTATGAAGCAAAAAACCACTATAGAGAACTACTGGCTGTTTTACAGAACATCCCATCTCTACAATATGTGTAACCTAATCCTGCAACATAATTGTATTAGCACAGATGACAACTAAATGGTGACATGCAACCAACACCTAATAGCAGGTGGATTTGTACGTCAGGTTCACAGAAGGAAGAGCTTCAACGTAACTGACACCAAGCATGGTCACAAGATGTAAAGTGTGGATTTAATATATATACCCAGATGAGCACCACTCACCCAACAAGAAACTAACAAAAGGTCTCCTGAATAAAGAAATATCAAAAAGTAGTAAAGAAAAACTAAGTCTGTAGTGTATAAAAAAAAAGACAAATCTTGTGAACAAAAACAAGCATGTCTGTACAGTAAAGTGCCATTTGAAAAGTGATGAACAAGTGCAAATGTAGAGAAGGCACTGGTTATGATTGGAGTTGTGTCATGCTCCTATTGGTGAGGAGCTGCTGCATAATCATTTACATGAGGGTACACAGAAGTGGGTAGTGGAAGGCTTATGACAATCATTGAGAATATGTATCATTAAAAGGCAATACTAATTGAGAAGAGCTATTTCATGAGACTGTATCAGAAAAATTATTTATAAAATATCCAGATGTAGTAATATTTTATTCAAGGTAAGTGTTGAGATTTGAAAAATGCAAGAGTATAAGTTTAATTAAAAAATGGTAAATTGAGTTAAAAAAGGCTACAAGAAATTTACTTTATAAATTACACTTAGAAACAATGATGTTTGACAATAACACATCAAGCTTCATCAAAAACTAGCTAAACACAAGTTTGTTTTCTTCACATATTCAATGGTCTAACTTTTTAAATTTTATGTTAAGCATCTTTCAAAAAATAAACCAAAACATTGTAATCACAATTAGGATATTAACAAAGTAGCATTCTAACCAGAACATTAATAGTTAGAAGTTTTAAATTTAATCTACATTTTAAATAAATTATAAATAAAAATAGAAAATTCTTACATAAAATACTCAGCATCTAACTGATTATGAGCCTAAGCACACCAAGAATGAACACAAACTCAGTAAAAATACAACAAAGACTGAATTTTAGACTTGCCTAATCTTTTTTAAATGAATTAAATATTGACAATCATGATGGTACTTTTGCTATACATTTTTTTCACAAATCCATCAATGTATGTCAATGATATATATACTTATATACATGAAAATGCATCAAAAACTTAGGAATTCAAACTATTTTAAAACTGAATTCAGTTGTGGTAAAGAATAATTATATTAAAGTTATTACAGTAAAATTAAACCTTCCCCTGGCAATAAATGCAGTTAATTAAATATACATTTCTACATGTAAATTTTAGAAATGCATTGTTTCATCAATTTGTTACCCTTACTGTTAATGCCACCAACATCTCACAAGGTTTAATGAAGTTAAAATGCTAAACAATTTTTATAACAGAATTATAATAATAAACAATATACCAAAATAAAAAAGTAATAACAATATGATGTTAATGAAAATAATAACAAACAATATACTTTTTACAAAGCAGGATAATAACCTTTATCTGATGAAATACACAAAGAAAACAAGATTGCATATAATAGATGAAGCTGAAAGTATAATGCATTAGATTTTCCAAAATGTTGAATAATACAATACTACTTACCCCTAATTATGTAAGTCACTAAAGAAGTGATATCAAGGCACTTATTAATTCCCAAGAAAGTAAGTGTTTCCTCTTGTAAGAACTGAGTCCACTGAAACAAAACAACTTCCCTCCCATTCTGCTTCCACAAGTGTTCAAGATGAGAGCAAAGGTTTGATAACTTCAAACAAACAAAATATATATAACTAAATGTACTTTTATACATTAAATAATCCTAAGAACATTATCAATTGATGATCATGAAGGGTGCAATATAACTAAATTATACTGATTAATATTAGCATTTTTCATGATGTAATGAAGCTCAAATAAGTAACTACCATAACGTTTATTAATTTCTCTTCACAACCCCATAATTTACTTCTTTTTTCTTACTTTAATTAGTTCTTTACCCAGAATTTACATGTATTTTGAGTACTTATGTCATTATTTATAGTAAAATTTCTAGAACACTCATAATATGTTACATCGTATGCAGCATAACAAACTTCTGTACAACCCATACTTCCTCAACATCAATCCAGAATTGGAAAGTGATAAGGACTGAAACATCTTTTAGAAATTTACCAACAAACAAATTTCTACAATTAAAATGGATTCCAAACATGTACTTTCCTCTAAAATTTTGTATACTTTTTGTCACTGAATTTGTTCTCATGCTGTCAACAAATAAGTGGCTCAAAGTTCTGAATATCTTTCAGATATTCTAGATCATTCACCACTTAGCCATAATTATCCACTCTCTCGCCCTTCATTGTACACGTATCAGGAGATTTTACATCCACTCTTCTACCATAATTCAGGTTTATCAGAAAGTTGCGAACTGTGATTTATGTGGTGAAAACTACATATAGTTTCGTAATAGGTAAAAAAGTATTTTAAGTGTAAAAACTGGTGTGAAATTTATTTTAAATCATATCAGGTGGCTTGCCTCTGAAATACTGTATTCCAGATTATCCAAATTGAAAAAATTAAAAAGAGGTTGGAACTGGAAAGAGTTAAAATGATACAGAAGTGTTTATAAATCTACAAATTATAGAACAAGATGATAATAATACAGATTACAACAATGTAGTCAATAGTATCAAAATAAAATAATACAGATTGCAACAACAACGATGTAGTCAAAAGTATCAAAATAAAATAATACAGATTGCAACAACAACGATGTAGTCAAAAGTATCAAAATAAAATAATTCAGATTGCAACAACAACGATGTAGTCAAAAGTATCAAAATAAAATAATACAGATTGCAACAACAACGATGTAGTCAAAAGTATCAAAATAAAATAATACAGATTGCAACAACAACGATGTAGTCAAAAGTATCAAAATAAAATACAGATTGCTACAACAACGATGTAGTCAAAAGTATCAAAATAAAACAATACAGATAGCAACAACAACGATGTAGTCAAAAGTATCAAAATAAAATAATACAGATAGCAACAACAACGATGTAGTCAAAAGTATCAAAATAAAATAATACAGATAGCAACAACAACGATGTAGTCAAAAGTATCAAAATAAAATAATACAGATTGCAACAATGATGTAGTCAATAGTATCAAAATAACCTACAGATTAGAACAATGATGTAAGTATCAAAATAAAATAATACAGATTACAACAATGATGTAAGTATCAAAATAAAATAATACAGATTGCAACAACAACGATGTAGTCATTAGTATCAAAATAAAATACAGATTGCAACAACAACGATGTAGTCAATAATATCAAAATAAAATAATACAGATTGCAACAATGATGTAGTCAATAGTATCAAAATAACCTACAGATTACAACAATGATGTAAGTATCAAAACAAAATAATGCAGATTACAACAATGATGTAAGTATCAAAACAAAATAATGCAGATTACAACAATGATGTAAGTATCAAAACAAAATAATACAGATTACAACAATGTAGTCAATAGTATCAAAATAAAATTATATAGATTACAACAATGATGTAGTCAATAGTATCAAAATAAAATATAGATTACAACAATGATGTAGTCAATAGTATCAAAATAAAATATAGATTACAACAATGATGTAGTCAATAGTATCAAAATAAAATATAGATTACAACAATGATGTAGTCAATAGTATCAAAATAAAATATAGATTACAACAATGATGTAGTCAATAATATCAAAATAAAATACAGATTACAACAATGATGTAGTCAATAATATCAAAATAAAATAATATAGATTACAACAATGATGTAGTCAATAATATCAAAATAAAATAATATAGATTACAACAATGATGTAGTCAATAATATCAAAATAAAATAATATAGATTACAACAATGATGTAGTCAATAATATCAAAATAAAATAATATAGATTACAACAATGATGTAGTCAATAATATCAAAATAAAATAATATAGATTACAACAATGTAGTCAATATCATCAAAATAAAATAATATAGATTACAACAATGTAGTTAATATCATCAAAATAAAATAATATAGATTACAACAATGATGTAGTCAATAATATCAAAATAAAATAATATAGATTACAACAATGATGTAGTCAATAATATCAAAATAAAATAATATAGATTACAACAATGTAGTCAATATCATCAAAATAAAATAATATAGATTACAACAATGTAGTCAATATCATCAAAATAAAATAATATAGATTACAACAATGATGTAGTCAATATCATCAAAATAAAATAATATAGATTACAACAATGATGTAGTCAATATCATCAAAATAAATTAACATAGAATACAACAATAATGTAGTCAATAATATCAAAATAAAATAAAATAAACTAGAAAAATTCAAAGCACTGGATTTGAAGGAAAATGAGTAGGAAGATCGAATTTTATTTTTGTTTGTTTGTTTTTTAATTTCGCACAAAGCTACTCGAGGGCTATCTGTGCGAGCCATCCCTAATTTAGCAGTGTAAGACTAGAAGGAAGGCAGCTAGTTATCACCACCCACTGCCAACTTTTGGGCTACTCTTTTACCAACAAATAGTGGGATTGACCATCACATTATAATGCCCCCACGACTGAAAGGGCAAGCATGTTTGGCGCGACGGAATGCGAACCCGTGACCCTCAGATTATGACTCGCACGTCTTAACACGCCCGGCCATGCTGGGCCTCAAATTTTATATAGAAACTGAACCTAATTATCAAAGTATTCATTTCAACAGAATGTCCCCTCACCTCTGATAACCATCAATTTATGCAAAAAGGAGTTGATTAGGATGTTTTATTGCATTTGTAATCTAATTGGAAACAGAAATAATGGCATAATCAAGTTGATAGAATAGTATGTCCTGTACCTGTAATTAAATGTTCTCAAGAGAGTAGTAGCCCAGCAATTTTACAATTTGATATACTTTGAAAAATTGTAGCCCCCTCTTCATCCAAATCTAAAAATATTAGTGAGTCACAAAACCAGCCAAATATTTAAATTTTTAGGAGATGTAATCCAACCTTTATTCTTGTTTTTCTGATTGCATCTCAGTTGATAGTGTTCCTTCAATAAGGTGTATTATAACACACAAAAATGTAAAAGGTGTCAAATTGCTTTTTATCACAATAATTAGTTTTAATATATTAAAAATTGTAGAACTACCACTGGAAACTGCTAAACTGACTTCAAATGGTCAATAAGAAACACTCAGACATTCACATAAGTTATCTGATTGGTTAAATTACTCATCATTAATGTAAACATGACTGGGAGGTATGAAATGTCACAGCTTAAATGATGATGAAGACAGAAGTCCATGATTCATACATAGACTTTATTTTAATACATATGTTTGTTTCAATATAGGTTTTTATATGTATGTAAAGTATATTGTTGGATGTAAATTGCAAAAATCTCACCTCTCTAAATTTGTAAAAGATTCTTGAGTGCAAGAATCAACAATGTGTTCTACAGAAATTCTATTTGAACAGTGTTGAATGTTCTAGAATATCATGATTCATATAAAAGCAGCTAGCCTAGAGACATTATTATTGGTCAGCTAGTTAGTGTGCTCTAAACCTCAAAAACCATAATTGCGATTAATGCTTAATAATTGGAAAACTATAGAATTTGACCAGGAATGTTTATAGATTTTACTACTACAAACTGATCAGCTTCAGAGAATTAACTTTAGACATTAGTATTTCTATGAAGACATTAGATATTGTCATTGGTGGAAACTTAGTTACTTCAAGCTAGCTAGCTGTCATGAGAGGCATATAAATCTATCAACAAAGAACTAATTTGCTCTCCATGAACATCAATAAAAGATTCAGTTTCAGACCATATACAAAACTCACCATTGTTTGTAAATTTCTAAAATTCTTTATATAAACAAATATTTTTAATAACTATTTGAAATAACCATTATTATAAACTGTATTGTTGGTTGTATATAAAAATATATATTTTGTTTTAAAAACAAAATTGTGTGTATCAATACTGTTGGCAAATATCATAAATGTGATACATATTTACATTTAATTAACTTCTAAATTCAAGTTTCTGGTTACTTAAAAATAGTATTATGTATCATTTGTAACATGATAAATCGTAAATTCATCTGCAACAAATTACACTACGTAACAACCTCTTACTACAGCTAGATCAAAGTGAACATGATACAACCTTTTACAAAATTATTCCAAATTTAAGTAAGCTACTTTTCTTTTAGTGCATTTCAATTTTAATTTTTAAAAATAAAAACTAAGTAATATACATAAATCCTAAACTTACTTTCTGTATTGCATGACACTTCTTCAGTGGGCTTAGTAACTTTCATATGTATGTGTGTGTATATATATATGTGTGTGTGTGTGTGTGTGTGTGTGTGTGTAACCATGATAAACTAAATTTGCAGCAAAGAAATCTTGTTGCTTTATGGAGATATAAGTAGTAAAGTACAGGTCACATTCCATGCCTCCCACAGAGCATCCTCTTTTGAAAACTTGCCATAAATTCTCCTTTACCTTTGTTATCACATTACTTGTAACCAACAGAAAATGAAGATTTCACTTAATTGATAAACTATGAGGTCTAAAACGATTTGAGCTAAGCAGATTAAAATACACTGGTATCATTTTCTTAGAATGTTACTGCTGAAGTTATACTTGAAAGGGTATGAGAATCATTTTAAGTCATATATATTACCAGAAACAACTGGACCAAGGGTAATCTTTGCTAATATGTGCTACACCTGACCTTTTCTCATATTTTGTTTTGGTTCCTTTGTGAAATATATCCTGTCCAAAAATAGCAGGATAATGCAATTGAAGAAGAGATTTCTGCCCTAACCAACAAGGATATTACCAATCACTTCCAATGATGCATCAGGTGCTTAGAAAAACAAAAAGTCTGCACCTCCTCTGATATGAAGTATTTCATACCCATTATAAAAGTAATGATATAAATTTCTACTGCCTTTCCTTATTATCAAAAAACTGTTCCTTTTAAAAAGTAATAATCATATTTCCAGTAAATTTGCCTACTTCACCAATGCATCCTTCTGTCTGTCTAAAGTGAGTTACAACCTTATTATATCCCTCAAATACAATTATTGCTTGATGCACTGCAAAATCAAACCATTGCATAAAATGTACTTTGTGTGAAAGTAAAGAGACTCTACACTGATAACTTTCCAAATAGTACTTGGTAGCACTGGTTTGTTTGCTTTCCTTAGGAGGTCAAGATATTACAAAATAGTAACAAAATTTTCTCTCAGAACATCCTGCTGCAGTAATTAACACTTCTCAGCATATAGGTATCAGTTACGAGTGTTTCATATTAGTTCAGAATTTATATTTTGTTTTTGGTGTATGATTTTCTACACCTACCATAGAAATTTGGTAATTTCATTTTGTCTTTGCTTGATTAATATCCTCTGTGTGCTGCTCTGTCAGAATATCAATTAAAGGCTTCTGCTTATACTTTTTTAGTATAAACATATACTTTATTGTTGTTGGGCTAAGAATTCTTCTATACATGTCTGTGATTTGTTGACAAGTTAAATGTATGTAAAACACATTCTTTACATTATATAGAACATAGGAATATTAAACACTACGTGATTATCTTCTTGTTGTCAAAAGTCCATTTAAGCCTATTGAGTTACTTCAGAATTTCAGTTAACAAGCCAAATTAACTTTTCTTATTTCTATCACACTAGTATTCTGGTACCAATTCACTTCCAACTGTCACATGAGTTACTGCAGTTATATATTGCCCTTCAACTAATCATTTGGTCTTTTTTCTTGAAAATATCTATTGTTCCTTTGGTAAAAGTGTACTAAAGCTGATTCAATTACTTTAAAACTATGCTTTGCTTGAACAAATTATTCTTTCTTTTTTTTTTTTAATCTCCTTTTCTACTTCCAGTCTTCTCAAACATCAAACATTAAGCCTATAACTTATATGGCAGTTAATTTCTTGGAGATATTTTCCTTACCTATGACTTTATTCTTTTCTGTTATCCTCTTTGTCTAACTGCAGTTTCCCACTAATATTTATATATTTATTATCTGCTTGCAATATTACTGACATCAATCAGTTAAAAACACATCTTCCAATAATCATCTGCTTTTAACTCCCTTATAATAAAATCTGAACAATTGTAAAATACTCTCATTCACACAATAGACTAATTAATAATATCTACACTAAATATTACACAGAATAAGTGTATATAATGAATCTTCAATAGTGAGCAAAAATGTACAGACATCATAACTGCTTAATACAAAACAAAAAACACAGAAAAAATACAATTATATTACTTGTTGATATATATCTTCATACTAGTAGTAGTGAAACTGCACATAAAAACTTGTTAATATAGACTAGAATTACAAATTTTCTAACATACTATTTTCAAAATTAGTTTTATCATTTACCTTCATCTACAATTTGCTTCTTTACGATAAAAACATTTTTTGAAATTTGATAAATACCATACTTTTTTACTTTAGTTAATTACTCAGAAAAATACATATGAAATAAACTAAAAAATAAAAATGTCTGGAAGGGATAACTTCTGAAAAGTAAAACATACAATAGACAATATTTTATTGTTCATCAGTTCTGATCAACAAAATTGTATGTAAAATTCTGTTTTTTATACCATTCTATTAAAAAATTGAAAAATTGCTAGCAAAAAAAACACCAAAAAACTCATACTCTGAAGAACAACCACCTAAAATTTTAATATGTTAAAGACTTTTAAAATACAAGTAAGCTCTCAATGAACAAAATTACCAAAGTAAAAATTTCTTATGCATTTTTCAATTGTCCACTAATATTTAACAAAAAAAAAATAGTTAATGAACATTTTTCATACAGGATCAGGCAATGTGACTGACCTCATAACCAAAAAGTAGCCATCACAATTTCCATATTATAATTTCTCCACCTTAACTGTACATAGACACACTTGATTTACCCAATCTTGCAACCAACACAAAAAATACTAAATAAAACTAAATTACTCTTTTTTTTCTTTCTCAAATGACCCCAAAGTGTGTCAGAAAACTATAATTGTTTATCATAAGTAGCTTAAAGCTTGTAACAGTCTGATGAAACTTTATAGAATGGACGGCAACTGCCTGTTGTGGAGACACAAGTTTAGAGGACGACATTTTGAAAGTCTTCCGCCTTTCATCTTCAAGACAGAATTAACACTTCCAACACTTCCAGTTTCATGAAACATTTTAACATCCTCATTACCACGAAAACATCCCAGGATTATATAAAAAAAAAAAAGGCAAAAGAGGTGATTTAAGTTTAGCAAAAGATGTAAATAACAACAATTTGGAATGACCAGTTTATCTTTAATACATTAAGCAACAGTGTCACACAATTCAGTCTTCAGTTTTGTCAATTTTTTCCATTACTTTTGTAACATACTTGACAATGTTTGGCCAAATTTGTATAGCGCCTTCTGCCATGGAGACATTTTCCAGACACCCATGGGAAGCTTATAAAAAACATCTGATCTAGTGACTAATGTAGTCCTATCTTCTTGCTGGTGAATCTTAGAATAATTCACAGACTCTACAAAAGTCAATGAAAGGGCCATGTTAAAGCAGTAGCATCATCCTTAAAAGCACACCAAGAATTATACATACACAACAACTGCCAGTATCTGAAAGTGATTGTCATACTGTCTTGATAGTTTCTTGTCAACAAGACTAACCTTGTCCAAACTATCATTCCAATCAGTTTAGTTGAGATTAGTCCAGTGACTTAGTAGTAGTTAGATAATGGACAAACATATACAGATTTTTGTGTTTTATATATATATATATTATATGCACAACAAAAACTTGCAAACTTTCTTCCCACCAATTACTTCCTGTAGTTCATGCAGTCTAATGAAGACAGATGTGTTTAACACATTTCTGAACTAATACAAGCCTGTGAGAAATGAATTACAAATCTTTTATTTACTTATGTTTCTGCATAAATTATGATTTACCTTTTACAATATTTTAAATAAATTATGAAAATAAAAAATGAAAATTGACAAATAAGATTAGACTTTATTTTGGATAGTAACAATATTGTATTTGCAAAAGACCATGCACGATACAATGTTGCAATTATACTCTACCTGTTTTAATGTAAGCCAGCTAGCAGACAACAAAAAAGCTGGAGGAGAAGATGATGGATATTTTGCTACCAATTCAAAATGCAGAATCAGTGGTGGAAGGTAATTAATTGGAACTTCTTCTTGTTTTCCTTAAAATTAAAAAAAAAAACATCTTAGAAAAATAATCTGATGGATATTTGCTTCTGAATAAAACTTACTTCAGGATCACCTAATTCAAATTTATTTATAAAATCAATACAATAGAACATCAGCATTATGGGCACCCTTCTGATTGCATCCAAATACCCTCTATAGCAAGGTCCCCTTAATGCCTAAAGTAAACCATGCAAGGCTGGATTGAAAATTTACTGTAATAAATTTCAGACTTCTAAGGCCCCCATTTTGTCTGGTGTATGCATGACACGAGTGTTTGCAAGTTGGATGTTGCATGACGTGAAGCATTGTCAACAGGAGATTTCAAGAATGGATTAGCTGTGCCCTTTTTGTTTTATTATTCATCACAACATTTCAAAGTACTTCTCTTCAGAATTTGAACTGCTAAATATTTCATTTTTTTCTGTGTTTATTTTACTGTCAACACCTTAGTAGAAATATTTAAAAATAAAATAACAAATTATTGCTTGCGTCATTACTGTTTATGTGACACTGCGTTATGACACTCTCAAGAGCAACAAAACATGCACAAAAGGTCTCCTTTTAATGGCATCATACTTATGATTTTCTTCACAAATGTACCTCCAAATCCACATTGTGGAAAGCCTATATTTACTGACATAAATTTGGTTGGTTTCTTTAGCATAAAGCAACTAGACAATCTGTGCCAAACAACTGGTAAACACATAAAGAAGAAAAGTCCATAAAATGTAAAAATAAATCAAGTTAAAAACTAAACAATTTACAAATGTCAGATACAAGACCCAAAACAGGCCGATGGCTCATAAAAATTAAAAAAACAATTAAATTAAGGCATACATTGTCATCATTACCAATGACACTGTCCAACATTAAGGGTAAACACAAAGAAAAGGCAGATTTAAAATGGCATGACTGAAAAATGTAGATTATTGTAATTTGGGTATCACAAAGATCACACATTGGTGGATCACACCCAAATAAAAGAAAATGAGTTAAAAAACTGTGATTAACATGTAGCCAAGCTAGGACAACTTCTTACAACCAATCCATACTGAGACAAGATGGCCAAAGATCAACAGAAGGTTTAACTTGGAAAAGCTTGTTATTCCATTTCTCACAACAAGCCGACTGCCAACTGATACAAAGATGTGGCTTGAATACAGGACCAAAGGTCATATGTGGAACAGGCACAACTGTGACACCATGAAAGCAGACAGACTTAGCTCTGACATCAGCAAGCTCATTCCCATGAATACTGATGTGACCAGATATCCAGGAAAATTGAATGGAAACAAAAGGAGAGAAATAAGCTATTTGTTTTTTAACACTGAAAAGAACAGGTTAAAACTAACGCTAATTAATTCCGAGGACAGCTAAGACAGTCAATGTAATTAATATAAAAGGTGTAATGCACAGTTTCTACGTGATCCAGAGCAAAAGCAATGGCATACAACTCGACAGTGAGCTCAGAAACCGTAGAGGGAATCCCGTGAGTCACCAGTTTTTGAACCATCCGTATAAACAAAAATAGAAGAATGGTTCAAAAAGATATTTGGCAACAAGAAGATGGTACTTCCAATTGGAAGTATTTGCCTTTCTCCTATGACTCAAGGAGTGGTCACATCTGGGAATGGTAAGAAGTAAGGTGGAATGGGCTATACCTACTGGGGACAGCAACATCATCCAATGACAGACCAAATTCTGCTAGTTTTTCCTGGATATGAAGGCAAAAAGTAGGAATGGCAGACCACCTGTTCTGAAAAAGTATAGCCTACAGAGATAGAATGACACAACCCTAGGTAGGATGGTATTGTAAGGATCAGAGCTTGGTAGCATACTGCAGAGAAAGTTGCAAGTGGTGGAAGTGATGAGGAAGTTCATGGTACTTAGGACTGTAAAAGTGCAGAAAATCCCCATGGAGAGCCAGAGCCTCAGATAGCAAATGGAGTCCAACATCTCCAAGGCCAAAGTCCTAGCAGAACCACAGATCAGAGACTTACAATCCAGTTTAAACCACATGAGGGTGTAAAAGATCTTAAGCACAGAACATTGATCCTCTTCCCTAAAAGACAGAAGAGACAACATGGAGAACATGCAGCACCTTTGTACACTTGACAGACAGCTGTTTGTTAAGTGAAGGTCAGCTTACATTCAAATATAAGTCCCAAGAACTTTTCCTCAGCAACCACTGGAAGAACATCACCAAGATGAAGCTCAGGATTAGGGTGAAAACCCTGTTGTGGTAAAAATGCATGTAAAGGGAAAAGGAAAAGATAAAAGCATATGCTGTGATCTGCTTCAACAAGCAACAGGGGGCACTATGAAGTTGTCTCTCAATAAACTTTTCACTTGATGACCAACACAAAATATGGAAGTTGTCAACATAGAGCCTGTTTGAAAGAGTAGAAGTAAATTATGTAGTTATAGCATCAGCCTTGATACTAAAAAGTGTGACACTCAAGACACAGCCGTGAGAAACTCAAAGTTACTATGTGAAAGAATGGGAAGGAGTAAAACTTATATGCACTTGGAATTGCCTGTCATGTAAAAAAATTACAAATAAAGATGGGCAACTGGTTATGCAATCCATATGAATCAAGGACCTGCAAAATGCTATACCTCCATGTAGTGATGTTATAAGTCTTCTCAAGATTAAAAAAGACAAAAACAATATAATTCCTCTTCAGAAAGATTTCCCTGATTAATGTTTCAAGTCAAATTAGGTGGTCCACAGCAGATCACTGACAACAGGGTTCAAATAATCAAACAAGAGGAGCATTAGCCATCCCTTCCAAAACCTTAAAAGACAAAATGTTAAAGCAATTGGACAATAATTAGAAGGAATCTTGAGATCCATCCCAAGCTCAGTAAAAGGTAGGAAAATATCCTTACTCTAAGCATTTAGAAAAAATTATTCTGCCTCACACAGTTAAAAATAACCAGAAGAAGAGCAAGAGAGGCAGGAGAGAAATGGTGCAGGGTCTCATAACAAACATCATCAGGTCCAACCAGTGTACTGCCATATAGAGGAACAGCAAGCTTGAGTTCCAGCATTATAAATGAGCAATAATAGTCATAAAGACAGCCAGATAGAAAGGAAAGAGCTAATCACTCTGCATGAGAATTTAAAGAAAAACCTGGTGTAAAAACACAGCTTACGAATTTAATCCTGGCTCTATAACTTCAAGGGGATATTTAAAAAGGATTTGCTTTAATTTGGGAAATAAATAAAATATATTACAATAGAAATCGACCGTTAATCTACCTTATCCGCTCTCTATGTCAGCTTTATGGAGGCCGCCATTGTTACCGAATCACACCTCTCCATACTTTAAAGTTAATCCGCGGTAAATCCGTGAAAAAGTGATCAATAATTAAAGTATTATTTTTAATTCAATAATCCGATATTTTTATGGAATTGTATAAATATTGGCCACAAACCCAATAGAAATCACTTCAGTTTCTGAATTAATAGTGAGCATATCATATTGACAAATTCCTACCCCATGAGTACCAAACGTAAACATGCATCGTATGATGTTCAGCATAAGCTGAATGTCATATAAAGAATACAAAACGGTGAAACTTGTGCTAAAGTTAGTACAGAGTTAGGCATACCTGAGTCTACATTGCGTAGGTGGATTAAAGATGAGAATAAATTAAGAGCATTTCTTGATGAACTTAATGAGGGTGGTTTGAAACGCAAGAGAGCTAGAACAACACAAGATCCTGAGTTAGACAAGGCAATGCTCAATGCATTTTGTGAAGCCAGAAACAACGTAATTTCCATATCTGGACCAGTTATTGAAGCACAAGCAGAGAAACAACACAAGGAACTTCATGGCCCTAATGCAGATCCAGAGTTTACTGTTTCAAGTGGTTGGTTAAGAAGGTGGAAGCAGCAACACAGCATATTGCAAGTAAAAATCAACGGCAAGATCAAGTCAGCAGACACTGTAGCAGCAGAAGAGTTCATCCCTAAGTTCCAAGAATTCGTTAAAGAGCAGATCTATAACGCAGATGAAACAGGTCTTTACTATAGAATTTTGCCAGATAGAACTTTAGCTATGAAGAAAGACAAGAACAGCAAAGAAGGCTACAAAGAAATCAAGGACAGGGTGACCATGTTGTTCTGCTGTAACTGGACTGGTCTACACAAGCTGACACCACTCTGCATCGGGAAGTACAGGTCACCCAAGTGCTTCCATAAAGTGAATATGTCAACACTGCCAGTAGACTACACCCATAGCCAGAATGCCTGGATGACAGCTGTGATCTTTGAAAACTGGTTTCACAAGACGTTTGTCCCTGATGTCCGGAAACACCTGAGGAACAAGGGACTAGAACCTAGAGCCTGCCTACTGCTGGATAACTGTCCAGCCCACCCGCCTGCAGAGACGTTGAGGTCCAGAGATGGGAAGATTTTCGTCTACTATCTGCCCAAGAACACAACATCTAAGATCCAGCCCCTAGATCAAGGAATTATTTCAGCTTTTAAGTCCAATTACAGAAAAGAGTTAATCAAGTCCATGGTAGAAGAAGACAAAAGCGTCTCCGAGTTTCTCAAGAAGGTATGGGTTAAGCAAGCGCTCTATTTATCAAAGACAGCGTGGCAAGTGGTAAAGGCAGAATCGATCCAGAAGTGTTGGAACAAGGCCCATTCACTGAAGGCAACAGAGAAGAAGACTCAGATGACGATGAAGAATTCTTTGGTTTCACCCCAGCAGAAGTGAAAGAAGCAGAGCAGAAGTTAGTGAAAGCTGTCCACTCAACTGTTCTCGTCCAAGAAATTCTGTCAGCGTGGTTCTCCATTGATGATGATGTACCAGTAGCTTCCTCAAATTTTGCAGAAGAGACCATGAGTGAAGATGAAGAAAAAGAAGATCCTGCCCCAGTACCTTTAACAAGAACTGCAGATGAAGCCGTCAAAGGACTTGAGGTAGCCCTAGAGTACTACGAGCATGAGGGAGACAGGCTGAAAACACTACAACTAAAGTCCATGATTACAGACGCCAAGAAGAGGGCAACAATGAGCAAGAAGCAAGCAACAATAATGTCATACTTTACCAAGAAATAAACTGTATTTGAACTATATTATCTGTATTTGTAATTTTTAAAATTAATAAATTGAATACAATTTTTGTGATAATAATGTAAAAAGTGGATAAAAATTTAATGTGGTTTTGTATATATTCGTAAGAATTTCAAATGTAATAACTCAGCATGAAACTAACTTTTTGTTTATATTTATGTTTTTAAAAAATGTGAAATAAAATGGTTTGAAATGTATTTCATTTGTGTTTTCTTATTGTTTAACTGCCAGTTAATAAATTCGGTATTAAAAATATTCGGTATTTAATAATTCATGCAACTGCACAATATCGCTACCACAAGATTTAAAATGGCAGCCTGCATGTAACACGGGAAGATGAAATTTTACAATAAAAAGGTTTATTTTTATTGTAATCTTTATATTATTAATAAATCTTAATCAAAATTGTGTTGTATATTTTATTTATTAAAAAGGGGAAAAGCGAACCAGCGCAATACATTGGTCGTTTGTGTTAAAACGGCACTTGTCAATTGTATCTGAATAGTCTATACAATAATATTATAATGATCACGCAATGGCCCAGATGAGGCTCCTAGGTGGAGCTGTTGGTGGCTTCGGCTTTTCAGTCACAAAGGTTTAAGCCGTGGACCACTTAAGCTGCAGTTAAGCAGGTTGACCCCCCAAATACCGCAGCTTAACAGAACTCCACTGTATAAATAAAACTGCCAAAAGGTAAAAGCATCAGCAACTTTCAGAAACATTTCCTGTAAGGAAACACACACATGATGATAAAAATCAATCAAATCCTTAATGTAATTTATATTCAAATGAAAACCCTGACAGTCCCACAGTATCATAATGGCCATTTTTATTTATGTGGAGGAGAATTGGGCAGAGACCCCTTCTGTTTTCGACTACTTTTTTTTTTTTTCTTTATTGAAAGGAGGTCTATTAACCTACATGGATCCTGCCCTAAATCGAGTAGGCAGGTCTCTGTCTGTGGATGAAGATTTCAATGAATAAGGACATGAACAAATACTTGTTCTGCATCTCAGGGCCAGAGAAAAAGATGGACCTGAGGAAACCAACAAATTCAGAGCCAAAGGAAGTGGACCTGAGGAGCCACTGGAAGGAATGACAGGGACAGAGATGTGAGTAGACATAGACTCATCAACTCTTTCTAACCATGGAGGGCAAAAGATTCTTCAGGTGCTTTGCAAATGACTCTGTTGGAGTCTCTACTCCTGCTGTAGCAGTGGAACATAGTGCATCAGCACATGTCCAAGATGGTTTTTGGGACAATAACTTTAGAGCCTCTAAGTAGGAGGTATTGTTCACAGTCTTCAAACATTGCACCTCTTTCTCCTCCACTCACCTATGGCAAGAACAAGAGTAAGATGTGTGATTCTAGTTTGCACTCATAGGCATCATGGTATTTCCCTCCACAAAAAGCAAATGTTAAAGAACTATGATATAATGGCCTCGAGTAATTGAACTGCTGACAATGCAAAAATTTTAGAGGGTCGGGAATGTATGGCCTTACAGTTCAGATAACCTGCCTTGACTGTTGCAGGTGGACATAGTGATGTAAATATCAAAATCAAAACATGAGAAGGCAGCATAATTCTGTCTTTGTAAGTGGAGATTCGGCACACCTCAGAAATGCCTTTGTCAGAAAAACTAGCAAGAATTTTTGACTCAGTAATGTTCTTAAAGTCCCTTTCAATAATAACTCCTCTTCAGGAATTCAGGGCAACATAGGGAGTAGCCTCAATGGGTATATTTCTAATGCTCTTTGAATTCAGAAGGTGTTTAGTGTGTTGTGGTGAGGATCTTTCTGCCAAAATGCCTCCAGAACTTTTGTACTGACTTGGAGAGCCAGCAAACCCCTCTTATCCCTTTTGAATAAAAAAGTGAGACATCTGCCTTAAGTATTTCTCAAATAATGAATGCAGAATGAAAAATCTAGGTACAGAAAGTGTGGCAGTGACTGCTGAACAGAGTCATCCATTTGTGGCTATTTAAGAAATAGCCAATGTGGCTATTTAAAAATTATAATATTTTTTTTAATTTTAAATATTTTTTTTCTTTATTAATGGCAGTATTCATAATAAAATAAGAACATATCAGTGCCAACTGCCTTCCCCCAATCAGAGAGTCATACAAGTGGATGTGCTGCAAAGCCAAACAAGGACACTGCAGCAATGCCAGGGTTTTATGGGCACTATACCCAAACACAAGCATCAGACACAATGTCCACAACACCCAATGAGAACATCCAATACTTGTACTTAACTGATCCAAGCCCAAGAGGATCAGGTGACTTACTATGGAGGGGTCATTCCAAGCCTATCCATCTACAGAAATTCCAGGCCAAAATGGTGTGTTATGGTTGGATCCTTCAATGATCATGGTCATCTCCTCTCCTTCATGGCCTTCAGTGCATAGCAAACATGTGGAAAGATGTTCAAATCCAAGAGGAGGTAATCTGAAAGTACAGAACCTTATCTGGGTGGTCCCCTCACCACATACAGGAATCCACCTCAAGGGTTATATGTCTGAGATGGAGTAGGAAACAACTTTTGGATCTCTGGATAAAAATAATTATTATTGACAGCTTTCAAATGCTGTACCACTTTCTCCTCTTTTAGATTAAGAATGAAAGTAAAAGAGATGGGAACTACTACAAATTTATGCAGTGATGGTCTAGTTGACATTCAAAGACATTGTAGTTTTTGCCAGCACAACCAGCACAGATGTCTTTAAATGTCCAATCCACTGAGTTTGGGAACAATAACAAGAGTTAGGAACATAAGATCATACCCTCCAGTTCAGATAATCTGCCTTAACAAAGGTAGACAGATGTGGTGATGAGAACATCAAAAAAAGAACACTGGTAGGCAGTATAATTCCATCCTTGCCACATGTGACACAATGCACAGCAGAATCTTGGCTGGAGAAACCAGAGAGGATCTCCAACTCAAGGATGTTCTTCAAATCTCCCTCAACAATCACTCCTTGGGAGAAATGCAAAGTAGCTCAGGGAGCACCTTCTTAGGTATATCCCCAATGGCTTTTGAATTCAGGAGAAGTTCACTGTGTGTTGATGTAGATGTTTCTAACAGGATGCCTCCAGAATGTAGCTTCTTCACTAACTTTGTAGAGCCAGCAACATCCTCTAATCTCTTCTGAATAAATGAAGGTTGATTGATTGATTGATTGATTTAGTGTTTCATGGCACAAAGCAGCTATGCTATCTGCGCCAAACGTCCGTTAAAAAGGTAAAAATAAAGTAAATGTAGTAATATACATAAAAGGAAATGAAGGTAAAACAAAATATCATTGAAAAACAGAAAAAGTATAAAACCAATGTTGAAACCTAGTCTACAATGTTAAGAGAGAAAGCAGAGCAAAAGAAGTTGTAAAGTACTTACTCCAGCAAAATGGTAATGATCATAACCCACCAGGAAAACTAACAGGTAAGTACAAGAACCACTGTCAGTCACTTGAAGTTGGCCTTTCCAGTCCTGGTTCCAGGTTATGTGTCATAGCAGCCATTATCAAAAGGTAAAATAATAGAAGTTTTAAAAGACACATTGCAAAATCGTAATAATGAGTAGTCAAATGTCCAGTAAAAAGGTAAAAGTAAAGTAAATGGAGTAAAATTTGTAAAAGTAAATGAAGGTAAAAACACAAACAGCAATTAAAACAGAAAATGGCATAAAACCAATGTTGACATCCAGTCTACAAAGTTGTAAAGGACTTCCTGTAGCAGAATGGTAATGATCATAACCTGCCAGGAAGACTAACAGGTAAGTATAAGAACCACCATCAGTCACCTGAAGTTGGTCTTTCCAGTCCTGGTTCTGGGTTATGTGTCATTATGGCCAGTACCAAAAGGTAAAGTTATAAAAGTGTTAAATGACATGCAGCAAAAGTGTAATAACAACTCAACAGGACGACTAATGAGTAGTTCAAACGAATAGTTCAAACAGCAGCGTTAGTCACCTGTAGTTGGCCTTTCCAGTCCTGGTGTCGAGTTATTTAATGTTCTGACCATTTTCCAATGTCATATTGAACTAGAGAGAATGAAACTGTAAAAATGGAACCACAATTAAAAAGGTGTAATGAATAAATATGTAATACTTAAATGAGATTAAAAAGATTAATGGCCATTAAAAAACTAAAAACTTTATCAAGGTGGACAGTGTCACCATCACCAATAACACTGTCCAATGTTACAGATAAACCCTGGGAAAAAACATGTTTAAAATAGTGCCGTCGTTGCAAATCGTAACAATGGCAAGAAAGTAAAATGTGGCTTATAGTGATTTAAGTGTTACACAAACTACACACTGGTGCATCAGTTCCAGATAAAAGAAAACGATGAGTTAAAAAACTGTGACCAATGCGTAGTCTAGTTAGAACAACTTCCTCCTTCCGAACCTTACGAAAGTTAGATGGCCAAAGCCTAATATAGGGTTTTATTTGAAAAAGCTTGTTGTTGCGTTACACACTCCAAGTGAACTGCCAGCTGGCACGGAACCAAGCCTTGAATACAAGACCATAGTCCATGTACGGAATAAGCACAGTGGTGATAGTGCCGGAGCAGATACATTTAGCTGCCGTGTCTGCAAGCTCGTTCCCGTGAATACCAACATGGCCTGGTATCCAAAAAAACTGGATAGAAGTGGCAGTTAATGAGAAATGGGCCAGTCGGTTTTGAATATCAGCGAGAACAGGGTGTGAGCCAACGTGTAGCGATTCCAGGGCCAGTATAAAACTAAGCAAGTCAGTATAAATAGTGCAGTTGGAGTACTGCTCAGCTTCAATATGATCCAGGGCAAGAGATATGGCATACAGTTCAGCAGTGAACACAGAAGCTGTAGAGGGGATTCTGCACGCAACCACCGAACTGCAGCAAACCATAGCAGAGCCCACCAAATTACCTGATTTGGAACCATCTGTATAAATGGGAACAGAATGATCGTTTGAAAGATATTTATTAAATAAATGACGGTACTTCCAATCTGGAGTATCTGCCTTTTTCAGATGACTGAAAGAAAGGTCACATTTGGGGGCTGCAATAAGCCATGGTGGGATGGGCTGACCTGTGGAACCTGCAATGTCATCAAAGGACAGACACAATTCATCCAATTGCACCTGGATGCAAAGGCCAAACGGAGCAATTGCAGATCGTCCGTTCTGAAAAAGTACGGCCCACTGAGGAAAGAAAACACATCTTCAGGTGGGATGCTTTGGTAAGGAACGAAGTTTCGAAGAATACAGTAAAGATAGTTGCAAACGGCGAAGGTGCAGAGAAGGTTCATTAATTCAACGTACAAACTTTGAACTGGAGAGAAACACTTGTTTCAATTATTTGGTGTTTATTTGTGTTGAACTCTCAACTGCAGCCTCCAATCCATTATAATATTATGATCAGGAGACACAAAATGGCTTGCACATGTATTTTTATAAAGTGACATGTGGAATTAAATTATCATTCAAATATGTTTTTAAAAACAACACATGTTACTAAAATACTTCAATATTTTACTTAATACCACATACTAAAATACAAATGCAATTTACCTGTCAAACTAATATGTATAAAGTGAAAAAGGTTAATAGCTTCCTAAACTGAAAATACATTTCCAATAACTGTTACCTTTTCTGACACTAGCTAGTCCCTTGACCTTCAATTTGTCCATCTAAGCATTGGTCTTGCTTGCTCCACTCCTACCAACATCAGGGGAAAAGATCCAGGAACCCATGTAAGAGGATCCCCACTAACTTTGCTCTCTTCTCCAAGAGTGGAGAAAATCTCTTGAACACTTTTGAGGAAAAACCCTGTCTTCCAGACCAGCAACTGGTAACTGGATGTACTAATAATGCCCCATCTCCACTAGTAGAATATGAGAGTTAATGCACATGGGTAGACTTGAGGCATAGTGCTATAGAAACATTGTACTAGTGAACTAAGTTCCCTAGGTTTTTAAAAGCAAACTAACCTTGTTTTATTCAAGCCAATGATTAGCATGGATGGGCAGTATTCCCATCAGTTTCACTCATGACAATTCATGAGACAAGGCCCGGAAGAATATGGGAATACCATCTGGTGAGCATCTAAATGGTCTTATGGAACACCTTATTTCTACAAAGCTCATTGCAACTTGTAGGAAGTACAGTTAAATTTGGTGTTACAATTAGATCGACAAAAGCTGCCTGTCTGAGCAGCATTTGCTACAGAGTGGGTTCCAATGGGAAAAAAGAAAAAGACAAGAAAACAAACTTTCTCACTCTTCCATATAATCTAGCAGATGTTGTTAAAGTGACCCCAAGGGCTAATCAAAAACCTATGAAAAGAAAAGAAGGAGAAACTGCTACACTGTGTAAAAAATGGAAGAGAAAAGTAAATATGAGAAGGCAACATTCCAGTGCATCTGATGACCTCTAGAAGATAACTGAAACAGGAAGGCAAAGACATAAATGTGATGAATCTTATGAAATGTGATGCAAAAGTTTCCTCACCTGTAGGTCCAGAATAAGCAACATTAATATCTGCAAATCCACTTCAAAAACGTGCACTAGGGATAAATCTTGAGAAGCTGAAGAATCCCAATAAATACAATGCCAAGTAACATTCCCTTCACTGATGTTGGTGCAAGCCACATACCACCCCAGGGACACAACAAATGAAGAGTGGTTGACCACAGAGGTAAGAAATAGCTGCCAAAAGAATTGATGAGAAGGACATATTCCCTTCCTTCGTTGCCAAAAACTTGGGAAGAAAGGACAAACTGGGGTTGCAGAGTGAACTTATAAAGAGTCCTGTGCATATCTAGTGCAAACTTCAGCCTATGAGATTCACATACCAGTAGCAACAAAAATACCCATTAAGGGAAAGGTATTACATGATGCATGAGGGCAAAATCTATTATTGTTCCTAGCCATGGGGTTTCCCAGCTGCTCGAAGTTGCCAAGTTAGCAAGTGGGACAGCATCCGAACAAATCAAGGCTGTAATATCAGCTCTTAATGAATGGGGTTTGAAGGAGAAGGTTATAGAATTGTCATATGACACTACAGCTGCTAATACTGAGCAAACGTTAGGTGCATGCATTCTCATTGAACAAGAGCTGCAGAAGGATCTTTTGTCTCTGACATGCTGCAATCATATCTTGAATATTCTTCCTGAGAGAGCTTTTAAACACATTCATAAGTAATACCAAAGGACCAGATGGTTTGATTCATAAGAGGTTTCAAGATCACTAGGAGTTTAATGACAGAAATTCACATACAACTACAGCTGCTGACAAGAAGACAGTTGATTTCATCAATGACCTAGAGCTAGTGGCTTGGACTGAAAAGTTACTGACAGAATGAAAGAACCTTCGTGATGACTACTGGGAAATTATAAAACTCTCACTGATCTTCATGGGAGTCACTCCTCCATGGGACATCCACTTTATGGCACTTGGTCCTATGCACCATGCTAAGTGAATGTCCAAGATGATATACCTGCTCAAGAACTGGCTTTTTCATAATCAGTTTAAACTGACAGACAATGAGATGAATGGTCTTTAGCAGATATGTGTCTTTGCAGTTAAGATCTACCTCAAGGCATGGATTAAAGCTCCTCTGTCTGCATCAGCACCAAACAATGTCCTGAATCTTCTGAAAGCTCTCCATGCCTATGCCACTGTCAACACAGCTGTATCAAAGTTGTTCTTGACAAGTTCTCATCACACCTGTCAGAGGAGCTGGTGGCAATTGTTTGTTTTTTATCTGTGTCCTCTTCTACAAAGAAGCCTACGACAAGGGCAACAAGGGAATGCAAAAAAAGTAGAAGATGTTCCTGAGCAACAGACAGACAATCTAGCAGCTACTGAGTAGCTTCAGCTCTCTGATCTTCTTTGAAAAGCTTCATCTGTCCACTGACTTTCTAAACCAGGATCCAAACACTTTGCCAGCTAGAGAGGATTAGAAGGAGGCTCTCAAGGTTGTCAACAACCTCACTGTCACAAATGATTATGCATAGCATGGAGTTGCTCTCATTGAAGAGTACAATCATCTCCTGACAAAGGATGAAAAACATGTAACAGAACATCATAGCAGGTTTCCCAATTCAAGGAAATCAGCACTTATCAGACAACAATGAGTGGCTGACAACCATGATATCCCCACCTTTGAGCTGCTAATACTCTCTTGTTAGGAAGAGAGACCCAAGTGCTTGAATTCTTAGGCCACCAGAAGTTCTCCTGTTTATCATTATGAAAGAATCCTGAATTGCAATATTAATCAAAACTTTAAAGTCACTGTGCAACTCCTAAAACTGATGTATTCAGAAAATAGTTCACATGCAGAAATTTTACCTCAATACCAAAAAATTAAAGGTTAGAAGTAAAACAATTAAAAAAAATTGCCTGATGTAGCTAAGACCCACCTTAATGGAGAGTAACCTCAATGGATATATCCCCAATGACCTTTGATTTAACATAGAGTTTGGTGTATTGTGGTGTAGATGTTTTAACCAAAATATCTCCAAAGGGAGCCAGCCCCTCTAATCCCTTCTGAATAAAAAAAAAAATGGAGACATCTGCCCTAAAGATTTCTCAGATAAAGAATGAAGGACAAGAAATTGAGGCATGGAACTGGACTGTGATGGTGAGAGAGTTGTCCACACATGGCCATTTTCCAATAATTTGTTTCTGTTGTTTTTTCAGTGTTATTATAATTTTTTATTGATTCATTATTCATAATAAATAAAATAAATTTCAGTGCCCACTGTCCCCACCCACCATGGAGGCCTATGAGGAAACTCACTATATGCCAAACAAGGACACTGTAGCAATGCCAAGGTGTTGTGAGCACTATTCCCACACATAAGCATCAGACACAATGTCCATAACACCCGATGAGAACTTTCAACAATGGTACTAAGTTGACCCTAGCCCACAAGGACCAACCAACTGACTGGCTCTTGAGGGTCACCCCAAGCCTGCCTGTCTACAGGAATTCAAGATCAAAGTAGTTTGTTGGAGTTGGACCTCTAAACCATCAGGATCCTCTCCTCTCCTTGATGGGTCACCATGCACAGTAAACACATGGGTTGATGTTTAGATCCCAGAGGAGATAAAATGAAAATACAGAACCTTCTCTTGGAGGTCCCCTCACCAGATACAGAAATCCACCTCAAGGGGATCAGCAACAGATTACTTTGACCTAGTATCAGCAGAAAAAAAATATATAGTAAGCTAATTCTTGGAATGATACCTGTGTAAAATGAAACTAATGTTTATCCTTTGATCTAGTACTTGTAGAAACTTGTCTAAACTGTCATAGAGGTATTGAGAAAAACATAAGCAAGTGTAAAATATTTCATCTGTATGTGCATCACATGAAAATGGCATGAAATTTTAATTTTTTAAGAGGTTTCTTTCAAAAAAGAAATAGTAACTCAGATAATACAAAACTGTGAGTTGTAATATATTTATTAATGTTATGATTACTAAACTACATTGACAGAAAAGTGCTTTAAATAAATTCTAAATGAAACTCAGTAACACTTTAAGGAATTTAAAGAGTACACCAGTAATCATAGAGTTAAAGGCTCTTAATGTTTGATAGTTGACAAATGGAGAGTCCAACCAATGATACGCCAAAGTGTAATTATCCAAGGTAGAGGAGAACATGCTGACCCCAGAACATAACTACAACAAATAGGTCAGCATGGACTTCAATATTTGGAGACTGAAGGAAAGCCAGTAGTCAAGGGAAAGGTGGAATGTAAGAGGGAAGAAGAGGAATCATATGACACACAAGACACAGACAAGATGTAGCTCACCTATAACACCAATCTGATGGATCTGAATACAGTTTGGGAGCATTGACAGAGGAATTATGGAACTGTCCAAGAACACCAGACAAAAAAATAACTGGTCTGTAATCAGAAGACGTTGTAGGCCACATAATTGTTTTCCAATTCATGGCATGCTAAAATCATGATCTCCTCTACTGAAAGTAAGGGACCTGAGAAATTGCAGATTGAAGTACAGTAGTAGTTGGCACAAATTGAAAATTGGAATTCACAATTTAACTGAGAGTAGATAACAAAAGTCACAACCAAAAATGTTAAATCAAGAAGTGAAGATTGAGTTATATAGAGGGAACTAGTTGTGTCTGGATAGTGTATCAAACTCCTATTGGTTAAGATTTTCACATGCTTATTTGCATGCTACAATGTGCTTGTACCATGTTTAACATGTGGAACAAGTGGGTGTACCAAGATTAGTGGTGAACAGAAAAGTTTGTGATTGTAAGTTCTATCACTACATACATGTGACAAACTTAAAAAGAAAATAAAAACAGACATGTTTATGATTGTTAAAATATTACTTTAGATGTAGAGTTTACCTTTTATAATTATAATTATTTAATTTTCATAACACATTGCTAGAAATAACAATATAAGCTTTGAAATTACTGGAGTATAACCTAACTGGAGAATTCAACTTAATTTTGTTGGCTTTCTAATAACTGATCTTATTACTAAACTTATACACATGGTATTTGGTTATGAGTATAAAAAAAGAAAAGTTTGACACTGGTTATGTAATTTTTTTTTTATGAATATCAGTACTGCTTGTTGCTTGTTTTTCAAAAATAATTCTATTTCCAAGAGTGAAAAAAGTATTCAATTAACTTAAACATGGTAGCCAAAACTAGTCTTTTATTAAATTGTATTGTTAATGTTATTTTGACGATAAAGTTGATATTAGTACATATCACAATGTACTAATAGTTTTACCTTCACCGACAAAAATTCAGTAGTTTTAGCATAGTAGCCTTGTTGAAATTAGTAGGAAGAAACCTGTGCAATGCTATTAATTGCATCATTTTCAAGTTCTTACAAGTTTTGTACTACTACACATGAATGATACACTTTCACTTACAACAGTTTAGAATGAATGACATAACTTACACTTAAATTATTGTAAATGAAAACTGGATTTACTTGATTTTCCCCCATATTTTCACAAGAAGTTAGCAAGGTAATTTGATATATTAATTGTGAGCATTTAACTCTTTTGTGATAGGTCAAGGTCAAAGACCATATCATTGCATTTGTCAACTTCATTCAAAATTTTACTGAACTACTATTTTATGAATTTATGTCAATAAGCTTAGAATCAAATTGTATATTACAATTCAAACTATTATATGCAAGCTATTTCTTAAAAGTATGTATTAAACAAACAGACCCAAATACAAATTTTAGTGAGTCATATAGTATGTTGAATGCAGCACTGATTATAACGAGATTTTTGGGATGAAGAATGTTTTTTAATCATAACATGAAATCACTTTGCACTCATAGTTATAATGAAACAGACTAAATATTTCACAAGTATTTAGTAAAAATATTTCATCAAAAAAATCTGAATTTCTGTGTACAAAAAACTTGTAACCTTTACAAATTTTGTGAAGATACATGTGCTGTATCAAAAGTTACAGTGCAAATACTTAACATGTAAATGTGTAAATTAACTCATGTATATTATACAGAGTCCACTGAGAAAGGGATAAACAATACAATCTCAAAAATATTTAGTAGAGTTAATATCTTGTCACATTCTGACACCTTATTTAATATAATTTTTACAGAAGAAAGCGAATATTTTTATTTCTCTACAGCTGCAGATGTTTTATTCTTTGTTTGAAATTATGGTATTTTAACTTTTTACTAGATATACTAAGGTTTTATGAAGTTACAATGTTTATTACCATGTTATAACAAAGACAATATACACATGCTTTTTCTTTTGTTGTTGTTGCTGCTGCTTTGATGAGATGTAGATGGCATGATATAACAAAATTTAATGCTAGTATAAAACTGGTATTTAAAATGTGGTAATAATTAATACAAAACTTCTAGCCAAAATTATTTATCAACTAATAGTGATATTATAATTATGACTGTTTATCTGATACAATGTGCAACTTGTTCTTATATTAATTTTAAGTCATCTAATAGTGAATGGGTCTATGAAACTCATGTGATGTCTGATTTGATTATTATAACATTAAAAGACCCTGTTATAACTGTGTAAACAATTTAAAAACAATTGGTAATATAAACTCATTAAGTCTCAGAAAAGATGTTTACTTGGACTGAAATGCATGCTACATTAAAGAAACATTTTTTACATAAGTTAGTAAAATATGATTTCTGAAAGGAAAATGTTTACTTGAAAAACTAATTAAAAACTTTTAACCACTTGCACAATACACAAATGACAAATTCATGCATTTAAACAATTAAACTTACCATCTCTATTGCAAATTAGATTCAAAGACATGGGTACAAAAGGATGAGCTACAAACCAGCCACAAGAATTTTTTCCATTATGGTCCACAAGGAACACTTTTTTATCATAGATACTTTCCAAAGCTAAGAGTTCATCATCCTGTGCACTCTTATTATCCATGCTCTTAAAGAAAAAGTAGAAATAAGAATTTACAATAAGAATAAAACATTTATTTTTCTACCCAAAACAGATCAACATACAGATAAGCATGAAAGATATAACACATTAATATCAATATATTGTTTACTATACAAATCTATTATTAATGAATACAATATTAAAAAAACAATATCTAATGTGCATGCCTTACTTTTAAATTTCCAGAATAAAAACAAATTTCACAGACACACTTTATCTAAAGTACAAAATTGAAAATTCATTCATCTTTGCTCCTTCCTCTAATACTATCAGCCACACTGACTTAAATTACTGAATGTACATACTTCTCCATTCTTTCAGCATCCATATTACTTATCGTGCATGTGTCAAGAGATCTTTTAGATTTGCTTTGTCACCATAATTCTTATTTCTGAGATAGAGTCACGATGAAAAATAACATATCATTTGCCCATGAGGATATGAGTGGGGATATAGTTCAGTATTAAGTAACTGAATTCATTTTTATCTTAAAAACCTAAAAGTAGCATCTAGTAGTCCTGCATCTTAAATATCAAAAGTCGGAATTTCCACATAAAAAGGCATGAGGGATAGTCATAGACTCACTGGTTCATCACAATAGAACATTTAGGCAAAGAGGCAATAAACCTAAAATACCACAATACAAGGAATTGATCAAGCAGAATTTAAAAGAATCCAAAATTAAAGAAAAAGTATGGGTACTAACACTTTTACTAATAAAGGAGAGAACAACATTTTGACCCTCCTACATCATTTTCAGGTTAACAAATGAAAGTTGAAACACTGTTCTCTGCTTTATTAGCAAAAGTGTTAATACCCATACCAATTATTTGAAGATACATTTTTATTTCAATTTCTCCTCATTAAGAAAAAGTGAAAGGGCTAAGTGAATGGGAGAAACAAGTTTGGGTATGCCACCTATAAGAAATTGATTCAAGAAATGACAATCAGAATAAGGCATTTTTATTGACAGTGAACCTCATCACCTTTTAATTTTAAAAATGTTGGATGGTAAACATGTAATTGTGCAGCCATCATATGCTCATGTGTCATCAAAGGTGGTGGTTTAAATAGTAGTCAGAGTACTATGCAATTTGTACTATTTGTAGTAAAAAATTATCAGACGAATAGGCCAGTAATATCTAAAAGCTAGAATAAGTTATTGGGGCTAAATTCCTCTACATCAAAATCAGTAAAGACTGATAAATTTACAAAAAAAGTCTGGTCAGCAGGTACCCATAGAGAATTGTAAAAAAACAAACAAACCCAAAAGGGTCATTCCATGTCATATCAGCCAGATTTTGGAAAATTTTCCAGGTGACCCCCTCAGAATGTCTTGAAAAAATTCACATGTGCTCATCTACCCATATAATGAAATATTGCCAAAGATTAGACCAATATCTCTAATAGTTTATGGTTTACAGCCCTGTAAAATTAGTTAATTTGTTTTTATTCGTGGCAAATTCATTTTTGGGCAACCTTGGCTGCTTAAAGCTGCAAGAGTAATGGTAGTAGAAGGCTGAAATTTGCTACAATGACTGAATTAATCTCACAGAATTCAAAAATGGTCTCAAATCAAGTTTATCTCTCTTAGGATTTGCATAGTGAGGCTGTACAATCACCTGAAAACCCAAAATTGTAAAAAACATTGGTTTATTTAAGAAGCCATAGCTCTTAAGACATAATATGATACAAAGCTGAATTTTGTTTTCAAATTTCCTATAACATATCAGTTGATAAAACAGCAATTGTTGTAATTAAAAATCTATCAGATCTCCTGTAAAAAAATGTAGCTGCATGCAACTTTTTATGATTTACCTAAAAATAGCCCAACTTCAGGCCACAGTTTGACAATGTCACCAGTTATTCAGCCTTTTGAGATTTTTACCATATATTCTTACATCTTTAAATATGATCTACAAAAAAAATCAGGATGGTGTTCAACCTACTTTTTGAGTTATAATTTTTTAAAGTATCCTCCTACCATAAGTTTTTTATTGAAAAAACAATTCGGTTCAGGTGTGTTACTGTGTGCAAATATATCCATACAATTTAGTAGCCTAAACTGACTGCTTGAATACCAGGTAATTACATTTAATTTATTATCCAATATTATACAGTATACTAAATGTTTGATGATGTACAACTAGAAAAAAAAAAAAAACACCAAAGCTTGAGGTAGGATTCCACAGAGAAACATGGGAAGTGAACAAAGCAAAAGAGGCTGGACAGTTCAGTGACAGGCTTCCAGTTCCCAGTCTTCTGGGGAACAACAAACAGGTGGGAGTTAAACCCTTGATAATGACAGTAAACAGATTTGATAGCCTCTTGGATGAGAAGGTCCTATACCACCTCTAATAGATACTGGCAAGTTATGGGATCCTGAGGAGAAGGGAAGAAAACCTTTACCTTGGATAAGAGAGGTGGGGCAAAAAATGAAATTTCTAATTCCTCTGAAAAAATCTGAAGAACTTAAATATCCAATATGAAAGGGTATCATCGACGAACAAAAGCCACAAGGTGAATTCCCACTGAGCCCAAACAAATTAGGCAGTCATCACAACTATTAGCAACATAATGTGTCATCAAGAAAAAAAAAAGGAAGGTGCTATAGCCTTGTAATGAGGAGGAACAGGTACCTGATGGGGAAAACTGGAAACTGGAACAGTGCTACACTTCACACCAACAGAGATAAACAGACAACTAAATGTAAATCAGTAGAATGTTGTTGGATAACTGCCACCCAAAACTCTAGGAATTCTAGTACCACATTAAAGATGAAATGTCTTAAAAACTGAGCCATATGCAAATCCCAGAGATAAACAATTTCAAGATAAAACAACATCACCACCAAAAATGTTAAAAAAATAAAAATAATATACTTGTAAAGTTGTAACCAACTATGATAAATAAGTCAACATGAAGATAAGGAGGAAAAGGATTTTCCAAGAAATCCCCTCAAGATTTATATTAAGAGCTTCAGACAGGAGATGGATCATTAAAGGGTGGTGATACTGATAAGAGAAGTGATAACAAACTAAATGCTTTACATTTTCTTTTCTTATAGTAACTAAGTATGTGTACAATTACATATATGGTAGTGCTTAGCATGTTACATTTCATTAATAACGTTGATTCCCAGTTAAATGAAAATTATAAAAACTAGATACACTGATACACAAGGTGAGGAGGTATGGTTTTGTTTATATGAAGTAAACTGAAAGGTTAAGCAAGTATTATCATTTGCAGTTGGGTTTACCAACACAAAGAGAAAATATATTTATACATTCTATGCCATCTAATCAGGTTCTTTAGAAATAATGAATATATATATATGTATATATATATACACACAAGAAAATTAATATTGTTGACAGTAAAAATAAATTTATTAAGAAAGGCTAATTACATGAGGTTCAAGGGTTACTTTAAGTTTGTGGATTTCTCTTTCCTAAGAAAGTGAAAATACTGACTATAAAAAGTGCCAATTTAGACGTTCTTAATAGTGATACTCAGAATAACGTGCTTAAAAAAAAGTTAAAAGTAAGATGCAAATTCATTCGTTTGGAGTCAGCATACTCATTTTTTGTTTGTAGATGACTGATTTAACGAAAAAACAATGTACCTCATTTTCACACTAACTTTTAAGGAAAAGGTATTATTTTCACAAAAACAAACAACGTATTACACTCCAGAAAATAAAAGATTGTATTCAAACCTGATATTTCGTTCCTTGAGAAACATACTGAAACGTCCTTGAATAAAATTAAAATAGTATGTCCCTGAAGTGTGATTAGTCGTTTATTTTTGTTATTTGTTTCAGAAACATTGTTTCAAACCCTCAGAATGCTCTGTAATTTAATTCAAAAACATGAAAGTGACAAGATGTTATTGTTTAGTCTTCGATCTTCATACACACACGCAAATACCGAATAGTCAATTAGCCTTTTCAAACATTTCACTTACCTATGCAGAAATTCTGGATAAAGAAATTTTTACCTCTTTCAGATTTTTCACAGAATAATGATAAAAAAGATATAAAACAAAATATTGTGCTCAATCCACTTTTCTCTCAACCTGACATATTCCCATCTAAACGCCACTTACTCAAATAATTTTTATGCATACTCAAACCCTAATTTTAACTCAATATCCCAATAAAACATAAATATGACGCCACTAGCGCAATACAGTAACAAGAATATTAGTTCTTAAGTGGTAGAATTAAATACATTAATTCTTTGAAGAGTTGCCAAAAATCTCAAGTAAAAATTGAGGTTAATAATAATTACTTTTAATTATGAATGACAAGTCACCTTGCAACGCACACATATACTCACATAAAAAAACTACTTGAGTTTAATACACTCCTAGGAGTGTGTTTTTACAGCAAAAAAAAAAAAAACATATCGGACCATTTGGTGACTTCACCTAGGAGAATCGAAGTTCTGATTTTAATCAGTAATAACTGTTATTACAAATAATAAGGAGGCCCGGCATGCCAGGTGGGTTATGGCGTTCGACTCGTAATCTGAGGGTCGCTGGTTCAAATCCCCGTCACACCAAACATACTCACCCTTTCAGCCGTGGGGGGAATTATAATGTGACGGTCAATCCCACTATTCGTTGATAAAAGAGTAGCCCAAGAGTTGGCGGTGGGTGATAATGACTAGCTGCATTCCCTCTAGTCTTACACTACTAAATTAAGGACGGCTAACGCAGATAGCCCTCAAGCAGCCTTGCGCGAAATTCTAAACAAACCAAAAAGGAAAATTTTGTTCTTTTAATACGATCTTATAATCAAGAAAAACAAACAAAAAACACACACACATCAAAGTTTTGTAGCGAACACAGTGAGATGGTTTAAATTAAAGAAAGTATACAGTATAATTAGAGAATGTTAAAACACTTTCATAACTTTGGCAAAGGATTTTTTCCCCTTTTCTTTTCTTGGCCCGGCACGGCTAGTTGGTTAAGCCACTCAACTCATAATCCGAGAGTCGCACCAAACATGTTCGCCCTTTCAGAACTATAAAGAGGAAAGTGCTGGAACAACATATAGAGGAAAAAGAGGAGCCTAAGTTGAATAAAATCTTGAGAAGCTTGAACATTTATCTTTTTTAGCTGCTCCACGTGAAATGATGAATTGACATGTGACCAGGCTGTGGATGACATAAGAGATGAAGATATGATATCTAGGTTGGATTAAACTAGTTTTATATGGTTAAAAGAAGATATTCTGTTATCATCATTGTGTAAAATCATTTTCTGAAATAGCTTATCCTCCATCATAAACTACTTAAAACTTAATAAATACTTAATAGCTTGAATTCTGTGCACTCATAATGTAGATCACATACTACTTCATAATTGATTTTTTTGCAAATGAAACATGAATAAATGATAATTCCAGTGGTATGACGTCTGGTGGGGTGGAGTGGGTGATCGTATTGAACTCCCATGACTAAATCAGCCATAGTAACCCAACTTAGCTCTGACTGAATCAATTTGGAGCTATGTAGGAGAAGCTGGATGTGTCATTGTCAGATTAATTCTGCCAAATGGAACTATCTAAATCACCAAAAAGTCATATATTAGGCACCAGATAACAAAGCAAGTGGGTCATAGTTAGTCTTCTTGTACTAGAAGGTATGCTGCCAATATGAGCATGATAGATAGAGAGGCTTGGGGTCTAGTAGAGCCAGTAGGCACTATACCTAGTGCACCTTGTTGTTATGCCAGCAGAAGAAGGTCTTGATAGTTTCCTGTAATATTACAGGTATACATCTGGAATTATAAAATTCTAGAACATCATGTGCATTGCCTATTCTTGAGTCTGAGTTGTGTAACCCACTGAACACTTAAATGAGGATCAACTATAGAACAGTGGTGGTCATTACTAAATTGGGCTAAAGTTTCAAATAGGTGGAAAACGGTAATCCTTTAGGCCAAATTTCAGACTTGAAAGAGGGGACACTGAGAATTTGACAACTTATGTAGATGATTTGCACCAATTGAATGGTAAAAACAATCCTGTTATGACCTCGGCAGACAATGAGAATACCCTTAGAGACAAGTTTGGGGAAGGTTTACCCAACAAAATGATGTGGCATTCCTTTACTATTGCAATTTTTGTTACAGTGGTTTATGAAGTAGTATCTTTAAACCAGTAACAACAAATGTGATTATTTTATCTTCAACATATTTCTTTAGTCAGGCACTTATGCCAAACATTAATCAAACATTTACAGATACAAGCATTGTGATGCAATCACATTTGTATCCAGTGACTGGGTTGGACTATCTCGGTTCTCACGTGGTTTGTATGCCATAGTACATCATTGCTGCCACAACCTAAACACTGTACTGAAAGGAGCAAAGCTCATAATTTGCCTGTCGAAATGTAGGTCACAATTGAGTCAACTTTGCCTACCTTGCTAAATTGCAAGAGAGATAAAGATATCTGTTTCGATCAATGGTGCAAGATGTTCAGAAGAGTTAAAAGCAGGTGATGAGTTCTGTAACTCTAGCTTTAAGGAACTAGAGGAACCGAAGTTGGATATGGCTACTGACTTTGGGAGGTGCAATGAACAGTTTCTTCCAAAAAATGTGGTGGACAGTTCAGTTTTTTAAGGCTTATTGAGTCTTGGTATGTCTCTGTCGAAGTACAGAAATGGAACATATAGCTCATACTTGTCAAAGGAACAGTAGGAACACTGGTAGATTTCACAAGATATAAGATGCTCCATGTGAAATCATCACTTGGGGTTATAAATGCATCATTTTTCTGCTGAATGAAGATAAACTATACATGAATGAAAATGTTATTCTCATATTTTAGGAGATATTGCTTAGACAATGAGGGTAGTTGATGATGGCCACGTTTCTGGCACTTGAATGCTTGAAATACTTGAATTGTATTTTATAAATAATGTTGGTATATACTGCTGCATACCATATATTCCCGACATCAGCAGAAAAATAACCAACATTTGGCAAAAACTTGTAACAAAATATGACATTCCAGTTAATACCAAATTTATTCAAAAACCAGGCACAAAACTGAAGTCTATACTATGTAAAAACTACACTGACAAACACCACACCAACATTATTTACAAAATACAATGTGATAACTGCCACGACTTCTATATTGGAGAAACAAGTAGAAAAATGGAAACCAGATTCAAAGAACATAAAAAGTCACCTTCACACGTTTTCAAACACTTCAAATCAAATAAGCACAACATAACCACAGAAAACACCCAAATACTAAATAAAGAAACAAACAAACGCAAAATTAAAGAAGCCTTACTTATACAACAACTCAAACCCAAAATAAACCAATACAAAGGAACACCTATATACCTACATTAATAAGAATTATCCAACATCTAAGCACGCCCTCTACATTCCTACACTCCGCCTTCAAACATGTGGTCAGCTATCGGTCAGTTAACTCTTTCTTTCTTTGTGAACCTGACGATGACCGAAAAAGGTAGAAACGTTGTTCGCTCCTCTACTAGTGCTTTCTCTATCCATACCAGCCGTTTTTAAATATATAATGTTCTCTACAAGAGTTTTTTATCGTCATCACGGATTGTCTGAAATAATTATTATTGGAAAAAAGATAGGTATACTCAAGCTCTGCAATGATTATACAATTACTACTAACATATGCATTAGAACAGTCCAGTTGGTTCAATAATTTAGACTTGGTATTCAAACATAAGCAAGTTCAGCTGGATTACGAAATCAAGCATTGATGTTTTAATCATGAGAAGGCTTGTAAAAGTTTCCATCATTTTATTTTAATTGTGCAACACGCCCATCAAAATTTGACTGGCTTACATAACTTGCATTAAAGGTACTGCAATGGTGAAGTCTTCGTGTTTGATTACACATTTGAGTCTGTGGATAAGAACCCCAAAACTGTATTTCAGGTGATAAATAGGATTTCTGGTTTAAGAAATTCTACTGACTGATTAACACTTTAGGAACTTTAGGAAGAGTAACTAATGAATTCAGCATGGACACTCCTTACTTTGTTGCAATGCGAAGTCTCCTTATCTAAGATTAAGGAACGTAATAAAGATGCATGTGAGCTATGACACTTTTAAGACTATTTATAACTGTTAAAAGATGTTTTGTATCAATGTTATCAAATACTGAGCAGTGCTTCTTAGCATGTGTTACAGTTAGTAGCCTGAAAGATTTTAATGTATGAGATTTCTTCAGATTTTACACAATATGAGAATTGAAGAGCCCCAAATGTGTTATATGCACTCGCACTAATATTCAAAGGTGGTCCTCCTGGCCACATTTAAAATCGGGATGTTTAGTACTAGTATGAATATTGTATGATGTGTGCCACCCAGAAAAAATAGTCGACAGTAATAGGGTAAAATCCCATCAAAGAACTTTTGGTTCCCTAAAAAAAAAAAAAAACAGTCCTGGGCATTGCTGGTCTACTCCCAGAGATGGAAAGAGGTCACATCTATGTACTTGTAATCATTGATTATTTCAACACGTATCCAAGGCTTATCCATTAGTCAATAAGTCCATGGTTGATGTACTAGATTGTCTGGTTTAGAGCACCTCAAGAGATTTACGTTGATCGGGAAAGTATTATTTTCTAAATAAAGCCTATTTACCACGACAAAAACTTTCCAACTTATTTGCCTGAAATTAAAACATCTCGCTTAGTAGTCTGTAATATAAATTCTAGTTAGGTATTTTACCCATCTAGCTTGTAATAAAATACAAAATAGATACAATCTTCGTGCTATTTTCTTTGGCATCTTCAACTTCAACAGGAACTAGATGTTTTAGTACAATCTTGAAGTATTTGTATGAGGCACAACTTAAATATTGAGATACGAGTGTCAATGTGTTGTACTGCAGGTTCGACTCTATTTGAAACCAAGTGATCCGTGGACCTGAGTTTAAAGCTCAAAGAAAATTGTATAGCTGATGTGGGTGGTTTGTGAATAATACAGGAGAATGAACTTTCTACGATATCTCCTGTTAATCATGATGAAGTTTGACCAACAGATTCATTAAGGGATAACAAAGTGCACCCTGTGGTGTCACACGGAGCTGAAAAATCTCTTATCACTTATAAATTTAAGTTAAACAAGGAAACAACCAAAAACAACCAACAGAAAGAAGACAACTCAGATAATTTTATTGACATCCAACAGCCAAACTTCCCAGGTAAAATTAAAAATTTATATTTCCAGAAACACCTAAAAACAACATCTTAAACGATTTTTTCAAAGAATTTTCTCACAAAACCATCAAAATAATTTCACAAAACAGAAAGCTAAAAAACAATCTTACAAAAAGAGACATTAATTCCATTAAAAATCTAAAACAAGACAAAAACATAAAAATTCTAAAAGCAGATAAAGGTAACGTGATAGTCATAATGGACACGAATGAATACATCCAAAAAATGAAGAACATCCTATCAGACACGAACAAATTTAAACCAATACACACAAGTCTAACAAAGACACACGAGACGCAACTAAATAAATTACTACTAAAAATGAAAAAAAGCCAACACAATTTCACAAACACTTTATTCCTACCTACATAAAACCGACTCACGCACAGCATAAATATACAGCATCTCCCAAACCTCATAAACCAGATTGTCCATTACGACCAATAATGTCCACATATGAATCGTTTAATTACAATCTTGGTAAATACATAGCATGGGCATTCTCCAAATATGTAACATCAGCCAGCTCATTCATCAAAGACTCTTTTAATTTCAAGTTTAATCTAAATCAACTTAATCATAAAGTTTCGATGTTATATCCCTCTTTACAGAAGTTCCAACCACTGAAGCCTGCAAGATAGCCTTAGAACTCTATATCCGAGACCCTAACCCAACTATAGACATTACCAGCAACCAATTAGCAACCCTCATAGAATTCACCACGATAAAGACAAACTTCATGTTCAACAACTACAACTATATACAAACAAATGGCCTAAGCATGGGCAACCCAGTATCACCAGTTCTAGCCAATATTTTTATGACACAAGTTGAAACACAAGCAATTAACACAGCATTACATCCACCACTATACTGGTACAGATATGTAGATGACACGGTTGCGGGATTCACATCTACAGAACACACACTTAATTTTTTCAATCACATTAACTCTATACATCCCAACATTAACTTCACATGTGAACAGGAAGGAAGCAATCAAATATCATTTCTTAATCTCAAAATTACAAAAAACCGATGTACAATTTAAAACAGAAATCCACCGAAAAATAACCCATACTGGACTATACATTCCTTGGGACTCAGCACATGAAACAAAACGAAAACTCAACATACTAAGAAACCAAATAAACACAGCCATAAAACTATGCTCACTAGATAAAATTAACGATGAATTAGACAAAATAAAACAATACTTCATCAACATCAATAAGTTTCCTCCACAAACCGTAGAAAACATTATACGCACACACCTAGACAGAAAGCAAAATCAACCAACAAAAGTAAATATATCTCACGAATCAAAAAATCACGAAACCATATACTGCTGCATACCATATATTCCCGACATCAGCAGAAAAATAACCAACATTTGGCAAAAACTTGTAACAAAATATGACATTCCAGTTAATACCAAATTTATTCAAAAACCAGGCACAAAACTAAAGTCTATACTATGTAAAAACTACACTGACAAACACCACATCAACATTATTTACAAAATACAATGTGATAACTGCCACGACTTCTATATTGGAGAAACAAGTAGAAAAATGGAAACCAGATTCAAAGAACATAAAAAGTCACCTTCACACGTTTTCGAACACTGCAAGTCAAATAAACACAACATAACCATAGAAAACACTCAAATACTAAATAAAGAAACAAACATAAACAAACGCAAAATTAAAGAAGCCTTACTTATACAACAACTTAAACCCAAAATAAACCAATATAAAGGAACGCCTTTATACCTATATTAAATAAAATAAAATAAATAATATAAAATTATATATTCAAACATCTAACACGCCCTCTACATTCCGACACTCAGTAACACAACCCCTTCCAAACATGTGGTCAATTTCCTGTCAGTTACCTCTTTCTTTCTTTGTGAACCTGACGATGACCGAAGAAGGTCGAAACGTTGTTTGCTCTTCTATGTAACATATTTTCTCAACCCAAACGAGCCGTTTTGCATATATATTTCTCTACAAGTGGGTTTTCTCGACATCACTGAGTGACCTATCCAAACTATGGGCCCCACGCTTGCACAGCAGTAAGTCTACAGATTTACAATGCTAAATCAGGAGTTCGATTCCTCTCGGTAGACTCAGTATATAGCCTGATGTGGCTTTTCAATAAGAAAATACACAACAACCTATGGTATTGTACAAAATGCTAGTCCTATTCTGTAACTATAGAGTTTTCAGCCTCTAATTGGAGTAATCATAAGCATGATAACTATCATGATAGTGTCACAGACACTATACCATGTATAAGATCAAATGCACATTTGTCAGGGCACTGAGATATTTAGTTGATAATTGTATAAACAGCTTCAACTCAACTCACAAGACATGAAACCAGTAAACTGCTGAAGGAGATTGTTGGGCTATTTGTGGTAACAGGTTGCTAAGTGGGTCAGAAACAAAACAAGTATACATAATTACACAGATACAGGTTGCATGTGTCTAATACAACAACAATTGTGCAGGTTTACTTGGAATTTTAGTTAAAAATTAATACTGAAATTGAGCAGATATTGAGGGACGGGATGTCTGCTGATACCGTGAATGTTGCAGCAAGAACTGGCCCTTACCTTCTAACAAAGGAGACATTTGCAGCTTTCGAGGATTCATATCATATTCTTATATGGTTTGTGGCCATCTTCTCAGAGATAACCACAACATTACCTACAATGAATAACAATGAAGAATGCGTTAAAGAACATTTTAATCAAACACTACTGTCGGCTTATCCTCTTCAAAATTGCCCGTTCATTCTCGTATGTCAATAATAGTGGAATTTGAGCAGCTTAATCATATGTTTAGTGAGGGGATAATTCGTCTCATTAGGTAGAACACTGATTAGATGGAATTTGTACTTAGTAGTAGCTTTGGTATAAAATATTTCGAGGTATACCTCAGAAGACTGTTGAGAGTGCTCAGAAATATTAGTTTCTCTCTGCCCCACCTGTAACGGGGTGAGAGGCTATACTGTAAATTTGATGATTTTTGTAATTCTTACCTTTTGTGATGATGTAGTTGCTACTCTTGCCATTATCGTACTTGTGGTCCTTCAGGGTGAGGGTGAGGATCTACAAATTCTAATTTCTAGACTTCGTTGTGGATGGAAATAGGAGTACCCTGTGAAAACCCACTTCCTTTGGTGAGGCACTTACTGGATAAGTGCCCAACTAAATTTAGATTATATAGCAGCATACTTGTGACGGAAAAGGAGGAAGGAGTATACAGTATAGCAGAAGACTAGTGCATCAGGAAGTTCTTCTCAGTGAGAAGGTGAATAAAGTAGGAGGACTAGTTATGTTGTGGAATGAATCATCATTTTCACTGGTTAAGAGATGGCAAAAAAATGAAAATCTGGCATGAGCTGATCAGTGTCATTAATGCATTTAGCTCAGTCTCTGGGACCAACCTCTTAACTATTTTATGTTTGTTATAATTTTTATGCTATAACTTCTAAAGTAGTAGCCTATCTTCACGAAATTGTGTGTACTGTCAGTAAACACTACAAAGACTATTGTTATTGTTATTAAGATCTTCTAAGTAATGTCTTTTTATACTTTTTTTCTTTTTGTAGGTTCACTATTCAACTGGTAAATTTAAGAATAAAAATACTTCAAAACATTTTCAAATTTCACGTGCAAATCTTTATAAAGTACAAATAACTATCAATCGTTTTTTTAAAAAACTATATTTTGCCTCTTGTTTTTGCTAACATCCTCTGTACGATTTCAGCACACCTCGGTGTAGATTCCTGTACATAGTGAAAGAACCTCCCAGAAAAGGTTCTATTCTTTCATTTTACCTCCTCTGGGATCTAAATATCCACCCACGTGTTTGCCATGCGTGGTTACCCGTGAATGGGAGAATGGCTCCCTAGGGTCATTCAGCTGGTTCACTTGGGCTAGGGTCAACCAAGTACTCGTGTTGGATGTTTTTCAATAGGTGTTGTGGACAATGTATCTGATGCTGGTGTTTGGGTATAGTGCTCATAAAACCCTGGCGTTGCTACAAAGTCCTTGTTTGGCACAGTAGTGCGTTCTCTCGTAGATCTACAAGTTGGGTGAGGTCAGTGGACACCGAAAAAATTATTTTTTATTATGGATCCTGCAAAAGAAAGTTAAATAAAATATTGAAAAAACAGTCCATAGGTGAACGACCACGTCTTGAAGATTCTAAGCAGCAATCTCCAATATCTGTAACACTTGTACCTCATTTTCTTACACTACATAATCTTTCAGACAAAGCTTTAGAGCAAATGTTTCCCTTTTTCATTCAGAAGGGACTAGAAGGACTTGCTGACTCTCTAAAGTCAGTCAAAAAGCTTTGCTTTGATGATATGTTGGTGGAAACATCCACATCTCAACACGGTGAACTCCTCTTGCATTCAAAGGTAATTGGGGATATACCTATTGAGGTTATGCCTCATGCTACTTTGAATTCGTCACGAGGAGTTATTGTTGAGAGGGATTTGAAGAGCATTCCCAAGTCAGAGATTGTCTCTGGTTTCTCCACCCAAGGAGTTTCTGCAGTGAGGCATACCTCCATTCGCAAAGATGGAACTATGATGCCGACCAATGCCATCATTCTAACATTTACACCACCACGTCCACCTTCCACCATCAAGGCAGGTTATTTAATTGGAAGGTACAGCCATACATTCCAAACCCTTTTCGATGTTTCCAGTGTCAATGGTTCGGTCACTCAAAGACATCATGTCGTGGTTCCTTGACGTGTGCTCGTTGCAGTGGCAAGGACCACGATGCCTATGAATGTAAAACGGACCCTCATTACATCATTTGCAATGGCTCTCACCCGTCCTACTTTTGTTCTTACCCTAAATGGTTGGAAGAGAAAGAGGTGCAGCATTTGAAGATGATTAAAAACATTACTTACCCTTAGGCTCGAAAGTTGTTGTCTGCCACTTCATCTCGGACGTATGCTTGCACTTCGTTTTACTACTACAGTTGGAATGCAGACGGATCTCTCTGTGCCTTCAAAAGAAGTGTACTAAAACCAAATGAAAAGTCTTTTGACCTCTATGGTTAAAAAAGTTGATGAATCAACTTCGACACCTATCTCCGTCTCTCATATACATTCAACCAAGCCCCAAGATCCACATCCTTTGGTTCCAGGTACAGATATTTCCTCGGATCCATCTTCCTCTCTCACTCCAAGATGCAAAACAATCATTCGTTCACGTTCTCAGTTACTGGAATCCCCTTCAAACAACAAAGACCTGCCCAATCGACCCAGGACAGGATCCATGGAGGTCGATAGAACTCCCTCGAATAAGGAAAGTAAGGAAAAAAGACGTGGTCGTAAACAGAAGGGTTCTCCGCCCAATTCGCCAACACGTAAATGCAAATGGCCACCTTGATACAGTGGAACTGTCGAGGTTTATGTTCTAATCTGGATGACATCAAAATACTGATTGCTTCCTACCCTCCTGTTTGTTTCTCCTTACAGGAAACATTTCTGAAACCTGCCAATACAGTCACCTTTAGGCAGTTTTTTCTGTACACAAATGGCAGGCTGTGTGATGGACGAGTGCATGTAGGGGTGGCACTGTTGATTGATCAGCATGTGCCAACCCTGTCTTTGCCACTCGACACACCCTTAGAGGCTGTAGCCATCCCTGTTTCCTTGAGTCGTACCATTTGTTCTCTCTGTCTGTCACCTGAAGAGACCTATGATCAATCAGCTTATGATATTTTCATTGAGCAGTTACCGTCTACCTTTTTAATCCTGGCGGATTTTAATAGACATCATTCACTCTGGGAAAGTACTGATATTGATGGAAGGGGTTGCTCCATAAAGCATATGCTCTCTGATCACAATCCTTCTCTTTTCAATCCTGGTTTTTCTACTTATTTTCATGCACCTAGTCAGTCCTTTACTGCTATGGATCTCTCAGTTTGCTCCCCTTCATTAGTCTCTCTCTTTTCATGGAGGGTTGAAAATAACCCACGAGACAGCAATCATTTTCCGACCCGTTCGCCCCGATGAAAGCTGGATCAAGCAAACTGGCCCTTTTTCACTGCTCTTACAGAACTTGATCCTGCCATCATCTGTAAGCCATCGATAGAGGTCTGTGTGGCAACAATAACTGACTGTATTATACAAGCATATAATTCTGTCCCCCTCTCGATCTTGCTCTCTGATGGCCAGGAAGTACCTGATATCTGGAGCATTGCTGATACTCTAGGTGAAAGCTTTTGCCAGGTATCTAGCACTTCTGCTTCATCCTCCACCTACTTAGCCATCAAGTCTCGGCAGAGCGATCATATTTTTCCTTTCTAGCTGATTGTCTCTGTGACTATGACTGCTCCTTCACATTGGTGTAGCTCGCATTGGCCCTTCATTGGTCTGGCAGTACATTGGTCACATCTGATGATGTACACTACGAAATGCTGCGTCATCTATCTCCTGCTCCTCTTACTATTTTTCTGATTGTTTTTAACCAGATTTAGCAGGAGAATGTTTTTCCTGATGCCTGGCATCAGGCTATTGTCCTACCTTTCTCTAAGACTTGGAAGGTTTCCAAGATTCTTCAAACTGCCATCCAATTGCTTTGATGAGCTGTTTTTCTGTAAGACCTTAGAGAGGATGGTTAATGCTCGTTTTGTTTGTTTCCTCGAATCAAACAACCTCCTTTCGTCCACCCACTATGGGTTCTGTCGACAGTGCTCCACTATGGACCACCTGATTCGATTTCAAACGTGAATCAGAGAAGCCTTTCTCAAACGACAACATCTTGTATCAATATTCTTTTACATTGAGAAGGCTTATGATACAACATGGAGGTATGGAATTTTGCAAGACCTCCATATATATGGATTACGTGGCCATCGCTCATTTTTTATTAAAAATCTTTTAAAGAACAGGTGATTCCAAATTCGTTTGGGTTCAACAATTTCCCGGTCTTTTCTATAGGAACTTGCAGTCCCTCAGGGATGTGTTTTGAGTGTCACACTTTTCAGTATAAAGATTAATTTTATCACTGAAGAACGCCTTATTGTTGCAAACAAGCTCTATGACGTCGACTTTCACATCTCATGTCAGTCGTCGAACATGAGGTATATTGAGTGGAAGCTACAGACTGCCCTCAACTGTTTACTGAAATAGACCACAGCAAACTTAACTTCTCTCTCTCTGAAACCTTTGCATGTACTTTGCCGTGAACAGGGTATTCACCATGATCCTGAACTCTGTATCGGTGAAGTCTTGATACCTGTGGTCTCTGAGACAAAGTTTTTGGGGTTTATCTTTGACTGTAAGCTGACCTTTATACCAAAACTAAAGCAGCTACGAGTCAAATGTACAAGAACACTGAACGTTCTCCGTGTCTTCTCTTCCACCATTTGGGGAATGGATCAATGTTCTAAGCTAAAGATATATCATTGGTTACTGGTCCATGGCTCGGCCAGACCTCAACTTTGAAGGTTGCTGGACCCCGTTCATTATCAGGGATTTTGGCTCTGCATCAGGGCTTTCCGCATTTCTGCTGTTTGCAACTGTCTTTACTGTATGCTTCGAAACTTCATTCCTTACCAAAGCATCTCACGTGGGGTTGTGTTTAACTCCTTCCGTGGGCCAGACTTTTTCAGAACAGACGATCTCCCATTGCTTCTTTTGGCCTTCATATCCAGACGCAGTTAGATTAATTGGGTCTGTCCTCGGATAACATTGCTGTATCCACTCGTCACCCTGTCTCACTGTGGCTTCTTACAGTCCCCAAATGTGACCTTTCTTTAAGCCATTTGAGAAAAGCAGATACTCTTGATTGGAAGTACCTTCTTTTATTTGCTGAATATCTTTCGAACCATCCTTCTATTCCCATTTGTACAGATGGTTCAAAATCAGGTGACTGTGTGGGCTCTGCCATGGTTTGTTGTGGTTCAATGGTTGTGTGCAGAATCCCCTCTACAGCTTCTATGTTCACTGCTGAACTGTATGCCATTTGTTTTTCCCAGGATCACGTAGACGCTAAGTAGTATTCAAATTGCATTATTTACAATGATTCCTTTGTTCTCTACTTCACGTTAGTTCTCACCCTGTTCTCGCCGATATTCAAAACCAACTGGCCCATTTCTCTTTAACAACTATTTCTATCTAGTTTTTCTGGATACCAGGCCACCTTAGTATTCGCGGGAACGGGCTCGCCGACACCGCAATTAAATCTGTTTGCTCTGGCACTACCACTGCTCTGTCTGTTCCATACATGGACTATGGCCCTGTATTCAAGGCTCAGCTCCATGCCAGTTGGCAGACGACTTAGAGCGAGAAACTTGAAAACAAACGTTGTAATATAACACTATATTGGATTTTGGCCGTTTTGCATCCGTAAGGATGAAAAAGAGGAAGTTGTTCTAATTCGACTACGCGTTAGTCACAGTTTTTTAACTCATAGGTTTTTTTCATCTGGGACTGATGCACCAATTTGTTATCTGTGTAACACTCAGGTTACACATTTTACTGTCTTGCCGTCGTTTCGACTTTCCATGACGGCACCATTTTAAACATGTTTTGTCCCAAGGTTTATTCGTTACGTAAGACAATGTTATTGTCGATGGTGACACTGTCCACCTTAGAAATGTTTTTAGTTTTTTAAAAGCCATTACTGTTTTTAATGCTATTTAAGTTGGTTTTTTTATTTTAATTTTTTTAATTTATTAGACTTTTTTTAAAATCTAATTCCCTTTTAAGAATTAAAGTACATCTTGTTCGAGTTGAAATTAGAAAATAGCCGTAACGTCATATAACTAGAAACCTGGAGTGGAAAGGCCAACTTCAGGTGTCTAATGCTACTGTTTGAACTTCCCGTTAGTCATCTTGTCGTGTTATAATAATTAAAATTTTGCTACAAATGTTTTAAAACTTATATTACTTTACTTTATGAAAACGGCCATGACGTCAAATAACTCGAAACCGGGACTGGAGAGTCCAACTACAGGTGACTAACGTTGATTTTGAACTTATCTGTTCATTATCCTGGCGAGTTATGATAATTACAGTCATGTTACAGGAAGTTCTTTACAACTTGTATTACTGTAGTTTTTCTCTTATCACTGTAGACGAAATGTAAAAATTGGATTTAACGCTATTTATGTTTTTAATTCAAAAATTAAACGTTGTTTTACCTTAATTTCATGTTATTAATTGCAATAATTTTACTTTAATTTTAACTTTTTACCCGATGTTTGGCGCAGATAACCATAAAACACCAAACCAACCAACCAATGATTTCAGTAGATTTGACGGTCTAGTAACCACTAAAAAAAAATTAAATACATATATGTTACGTTACTTTCATTCTGGAATGAGAACACGAAAATATCTTACCTTTCATAGCTTTGTACACATAAATATATATCAGGTCATCCAGTAAGTAATGTCCGAAAATTTAATACAGAAAGTGCATCATCATTTATGTCTTTGTAGAAGGCTGTAATGACTAAAATATGTAATAGGACGTGTATAAAATTGTTCACACAAATAAAAGAAACTAATCCAACTCCACTTTTTCAGATAATTAATCAAACCCTTATAAAGACGAGATGTGTCTGAGAAGCACATTAGGCATATAATGCTTTATGAGTTTGAAAAAGGAAACAGTGCAGCAGTAACTACACGACACATTCAAGGTGTTTATGGTGCGTAGTTTCTCAATGAAAGAAAGCGTCGAAGGTGGCTTCAGGAATTCAGATCAAGTGACTACAGATTAAGTGATGAACCATGTTCGGGTCGATCTGTTGAATTTAATGATGACTTATTACTGGCTGCACTTGAAGATTGTGTTGTAACAGTTGAAGAACTAGCACATAAGCTTAATTCAACTCATTCAACAGCCTACCGTTATTTGCAACAGCTTGGAAAGGTACTAAAACATGGAAAATGGGTCCTCCATGATTTTACAGAATTCGCCCTTAAAGCAAGAAAGGACATTTGAACTTCTTTGCACTCTCGTGAAAGTAACTAATCTTTTTTGGACAGGTTATTGACTGGAGATGAAAAATTGATATCTTATAAAAATGTTAAGCACCGCAGGCAATTGCTCAATGCAGGTGAACTGGCTAAAGCACAGCCCAAAATGGACCTCCACCTTAGGAAAAGTCTTGTTAAGCGTTTGGTGGGATATTGTTGATGTGATCCACTTTGAGTTGCTGCCACTCAATGTAACGATTACACCAAACTTCTCTTGTTAACAGTTAGAGCACTTGAATGTCGCGCTGAAAGAAAAGAGGCCTGCTTTGATCAATCGTAAAGGTGTTGTGTTACAAAAAGATAACGTACGGCTCATACAGAAACGATCACATCTGCAAAAATTGAAGAGCTAGACTGGGAAAACTTCCGCATCCTCCTTATTCTCTAGACCTTGCCCTATCTGATTATCATCTATTCCGATATTTGCAGAATTATATTGATATAAAAGCGCTTGGAACACATGAAGATGTCAAAATTATTCCCTCTACATTCTTTTCCTCCAAACCCCAAGAAATTTACAGAAACGGCATTCAGAAGCTTGTGAATCGTTGACAGGTAGTAATTAAGAATAATGGAACATACATTACTGATTAAATAACATTAAGAAATTTTGAAATCCTTTCTCTTTTTCTGAACCTAAAATCTGACATAACTTAAGGTATGACCTGATATTTAATTTTTTATATTATACTGGCTTTCCAGCTGTGTTTGGCTAACATTACAGAAGTTGCAATGACGCGACTCTTGTGCACTCATGTAAACATCCCAAAACATAAAACTGACCTTTTCAGAGTGACCTTTCTTGGCTGTGTTTTAGTGGACTAGTATTTTGTAAAATACAGTCACGCTTCTGTTATAATACATTACATATGTATATACATTATTACTATTTATAAATACGTTTTTAAACTTATTTTTGTTAAAATGTGGAACAGTTAATAACAAAGGAATATCGCAAACAATTATCTCTTGTAGTTACTAGCTTTGCACTCGTTTGCATGTTTTCCTAGTAGTTTCTCCTATATGTATCCCTTCCTTTGTTTCAACCTGAGATATCCAGTGATAAAGAATTATGAATTTTCATAGCAAAAGTCAGGATTGAACACATTAAGTCAATCCAGTCTGTGGTAAGTCAGAAGTTCAGACAACAATATAAGGTTAAAATGTCATGACTTACCAGAAAAGTATTATTGATATTATTATATCATTCATGTCAAATTCGCCTATCACTATGGTGTTTAGATACATTTTTGAAGAACTAGTAAATATTCCATTCATGTAACTTCTTATAGAATAAGGCACTTGTGAATACTTTAATCAGACTCCTTATCATTAAATGACTGGCAACAGTTACCAGTCAGTGGATTCAATCATGTGATTTACACATTAGTTTTTCAACTGTTTGAATGTCATGGATATTAAACCAAAATTAATTTGGGAAAGGATATAAAAACTGCACACAAAAAGACATGTAGCTTAAATTAAGTCAACTACTTTACAAGCAATAACCTATGGTTTTAGCATTGATCATTTCATACTTTCTGTTCAAACTCCATCCTGCCCTGTAATACCAGTTGAACAGAACCTAAATAAATAAGTGAAGCCATTCCTGATTTCATAATTTGCATCAACAAACAAAAGTTAGTTATGTTTGCAAAGACAAAAATAATTTGATATATATATAAACCAAATATATTTGTGAATCAAAATGATAACTAATAAAAGGCACTCCATGATTTCTTTCATTTTGAATGAAGAAGTGAGTACAGCATGGTTTCATTGTATTCTTCAGTAACAAACTGTGTTAAAGTGTTGACCAGTAGAAAAGCTTCAGCAGTAAATAATTATTACCTCTTCATTTTTGCAGAGGATCTATTATATCCGAGATAATTCTCTCCACAGGGTAACTTACTATACTATCAGTCTCTTCTGTAGTTTAACCACTCATAATTTCAGCAGTGCACTGTGCCTATACTATTACATAAGATCTTTAGTCACTATGTCCAGAAAAAGAACTTCAGTACATTAGCAGTAGATTGCAACATTGCATGCATATCGAAAACCCGTAGAATGCCCTACTTCAGAGATCTGGTGATTATTAGCTGCATCACAGGTTAGATATCACAGCATATCATTCTGCACTTTTAACTGTTTACTTGAGTATCATATTTCACATGCATCTACATTATTTCCCAACTTGTAATGAGTATGTGCATGTGTCGTCTTGGCATGACAAGTAGTATCCAAAATAAACCATGATCCTGTAGTTGCTCTTTTTTGGAGCTCCTTATTAGTATCTTTAATATCCATCTAAATGCAGAAATGTCACTTCTCGCCTAAATTTATGCCATTTCTACTGCCATGGCCTTAACTGCTGCAAAGTTTGTACAATCTGAAGATTCAAAGAACTGACATGATCTTATAGATTGGTCGGATAATTTCTGACGGAATTAGCTTTGTAAAATAAACTTATCCAATATGTAATCATACCTTTCGGTTTCTGAGGTTCACTATCCATCTCAGTAATATACTCTTCAAAAAACCGCAAAAGGCAAAATATGAGACAAATTGTGAGCAAGTTTATTCCTGGTAGTTCTGTATGACATGTGTGAAACTTTGCACATTCACTGCTGAGCATCCAAAGTCTGCAAAAGCGAAGTCCACGCTCACTAGGTGAAGTTTAACGTCACTCAACGTCAATAACGAGTATGCCCCCTGTGAGCATCAATAATTGCTTGGCATCTCCTGCACATGGAAGCGATGAGATGACGAATCACATCCTGTGGAATGGCTGTCCACTCAGCCTGCAAAGCTGCTGCAAGCTGAGGTAGAGTCTGTGGTTGAGGTTGTCGCCGTCGCAGACGTCGGTCCAACTCGTCCCAAAGATGTTCGATGGGGTTTTAATCTGGTGATCTGGAGGATTAGGGAAGAACGTTGATGTTGTGGTGTCTCAAGAAGACAGTGGTGAGTCGGGCTGTGTGAGGACGGGCGTTGTCATGTTGAAAAACGTCGTTGACGTTCACCATGATGGGTTGCTCATGGGGCCTAAGAATCTCGTCGACGTATCGTTGAGCCGTAAGATTCCCTCGAATGTGCAAAAGGTCTGTTCTGGCATTGTAGGCGATGGCAGCCCACATCATGACGCTGCCACCACCAAATCTGTCAACATCCTGCACACAGTTTGCTACAAAACGTTCACCTTGGCGACGGTAAACACGGGTCCTTCCATCCTGCCTACGAAGCATAAAACGTGATTCATTGCTGAACCAAACATGCCTCCATCGTCGATGAGGCTATACCCAATGTGCCCGAGTCTACTGCAGCCGTGCTTGACGATGTTGCTGGGTGAGGTTGACGCCTCTGACTGGACGTCGAGGTCGGATTTCTGCATCTCGTAGACGGTTGCGTACGGTCTAATCGAAAATCCTACGCAGCCCTGGTATGGTTGAGGCAGTAGACGGCGCAGTGGTGGTCCTATCCCGAAGGTGACGTAACCGGATGTTGCGACCTTGTGCGGGCGTGGTCACACGAGGTCTGCGAGATCGTGGACGGTCACGAGTTGATCCATGTTGTTGGTGACGATTCCATAGCATTGTAATGGTGCTTGGGTGGACAGTCACAACTCTGGCAACATCTGATCGAGATTCGCCTGTTTCCAAGCGACCAATGGCGTTGTTGCGTTGTGCTTCAGTCAGTCTTGGCGTAACTGTATTGCGTGTCGGTGGCTTAACACTGAGCTATGGAAACCGAGAACCCGTTACTTTTATAGGGATTTTGCACATGTTGCACTTGCAGAACATGCAGATCTCTCAAACAAATTTATTGGACACGCATGCGTTTTGGCGAAAAATCCAATGTTTTCCTCCGTTTTCAAAGTGCACAACTTTTATTGTCATTTTGGTCTGACAATCAGTGCCTTAACACGTGTAACATCACATACTCTGAGCTTGTAACGTTATTACATATATTTCTCTTTAAAATAACAAAAATATTCCTTTTGCGTTTCTTGTTTAGAAGAGTATATATCATATATCACGACATATAACTCGATTACATAAATCTAGGCCCAAAAGCCAGATACTTTTTTGAACATCATCATATAAGTTTACTACCTCTAAGTATGAAAAAAAGATAGGGAAGCCTGAACATTACATACAGAAAAATGTTCACATACAAATTATTTAACAGTTTTGACAATAACATTCAAAATCATTCAAAGTCTGAATCTTCAGAATCTCAATTGCTGAAAAGTTCGTTGAATTCAATTAAATTTATCTGATCTATGAAGGCATCACATTCCTACAAAGGATCATCTTAGTCCTCAATTGTTGGAAAAGCATTGTTTTCTGTGGAAAGATCAAGTGTGATGTTTATGAAATAGCTACACCAACTCTGAGGAGCAGGAAAATCAAAAGTATTTATTTGCGTGACCCACAAATTGCAGTTTTCGTCAACCAATTTACAAAGTTTGTTCAGAACAGAAACCAGTTTTCGTCCCCAAGCAACATATTTCGTTTCTGACATACTTTGAGCTTCCCCTGTCTGTTTTTTGCAAATCACGAACAACTTTTAATTTACGCTAATCCTCTACTCGCGGCGCAGTTATTTGCCCTCTTGGCAAGTTTCACAACTTGTAACTTGAATTTTGCTTTATAACTCATACACCTTGGAGGCATCTTAACGTTCAGCTGTTGAATATATCACCAAAATGTAACTAGAATGCACATTGCGACCTTCATAAGGTCGAAAATCTTCCTACACTTTTTTGTCGTTGTATAAGCTAATGCTCTTTTCTTATTCTCTTATATGAAGCAATATACGGAATGTGATTCCCCTAAATTGTGAAATCACTACCATATAAATAGTGATCGTGATGTTTTACACTTCTTTGTTCTACAGTATCAATATTCAGGAGCACTCTAAATACAACTGACATATGTAATTATAATATAATGTATTATAACAATAAAGGACAATAAGGAGACTGTTGGTCTCTCTACAATGTTCCATCCACTAACTCTAAAGGCCCAGCATAGCCAGGTGCTTAAGGTACTTTATTCGTAATCCGAGGGCCGAGGGCTCAAATCCCTGTCACACCAAACATGCTCGCCATTTCAGACGTGGGGGCGTTATAATGTTACGGTCAATCCCACTATTCGTTGGTAAAAGAGTAGCCCAAGAGTTGGCGGTGAGTGGTGATGACTAGCTGCCTTCCCTCTAGTCTTACACTGCTAAATTAGACACGGCTAGCGCAGATAGTCTTCGTGCAGCTTTGCGCGAAATTCAAAAACAAACATTCACTAACTCTAACGAAACACTAAAAAACTCAAGCTAGCTCTTATCATTCAAATATTTATCAATTTTTCCATTAAACATCCTTAAAAACTGCATTTAACACATTTCGAAGACACTCCACTTCAAACGCTGATCACCCTGTTTGAAAAAATACCTGCCTCAACTGAAGATCACTCATATCCTGCCAACATTTATATTTATGTTCCCTAATTTTACTGTTCTAAATTTTAAACATGAAAAAAGATGATGCATGACCTCTACCAATTCCTTTAATAATCTTAAACATCTCAATCAGATTGCTTTTAACTCTTCTTTTTCAAGAAAATCAAGTTCAGAGATTTTAATCTATTTTTGTATGGGAAACTGAACATTGTATTTCAAATGTAGCCTAACCGATGACCTATAGAATAACATTGCAATATCTTTAAACTTATATTCAATATTTCTCTAGATGCAACCTAAAATTCTTACAAAACATGCAACAGTATATTTCTTAGATGACTTAAGAGGCTCACCAACCAGAAAATCAAGATATTTTTCTTCCTTGATACTGCTAAGATAATTTCCATCATATTTACACTAATTCATGAATTGTCTTGCATTTATCATAATTTAAAGTCAACTGCTATTTATTTGCTCAACTTTTCAAATAATCCAAGTCTTTTTGCATCCTTCTGACAACTAGTACTACTCCAAGTTGTAATGTCATCAGCAACTTCAAAGGATATATTGACTATTCCTTTACCTAAAAGGCTCTAGCATTTACTGAGCAGTGAGATACCCTGTATGTGACATTCATCAAATTGGATTAAATTCCATTTATAAAAACCTACTTCTTCTCTCCATCTAGCCAAAGGGCTTACAGTACAAGGATTATAAATATTTAGACTATGAGCCATCTTTATTCAAGGATTTGAAGAATGCCTATAACAAGTATACTTATTACTCTTCCCATAATCCTAAATGAGTTAACTCTAGAGTTTTCGTCATCGAATTCATCAACCACTTCAAATATCAGGCAGAAACTTACTCTACAAAGACCAAGATCTTATGACTGGGCAAATGTTTTTTTCCACCACAATCCCCATATCTTAAATTACTTGTGCTACTCATGGAACTCTAATTTACTCGTTTAATTCAACTTTCTTCACAGCAACACGAATCTCTTTTAAAGGCTGTTTATTCCTTTATAAACACGAAGACATCCTAATCACCATTGACCAACAACTAAGTATAAGCTGCATGCAACTTATTACTTACAATCAAGAATTAGCAAAAAACGTCTCACTTCATTAAAATAGTGACAATATCGCAGCAAATTGGGAATCGCATCCTCACTCACGACATTTGTTATCACTTATTTCATTACAGAGCTTAAAAATTCTCCCATCACCAAACATGTATACTGAGCACTTGTAATGCACTGACCCAAACTGACAGTTCAACTACAGCTACTCAGTTCACCCAAACAAAACTAGTGAAGAAGAGAAAATCCACTCAGAATTTGCTGCCTTACAAGCCCTACAACGAAGTTACTCAGTTGGCATGCTCCCTTACAACGACTACATCCCTTTACAACCACACATCATCCACTTCTTCAGACACCCTACAGAGTGACACTCCCACCGATTCTCTGTCATTGTTTAACAAAAAGATGATGTCTTTATGTTACAGAAAATAAGCGTTGTGACAGAAGAAGTTTACAAGGTAGTGCTGTCAAATGGTACAGTAACTTTATTTCTTTGTTTTCGCTAGAATGTGACGTCAAATTTGTTTGAGGAGATATTGCAGCAGCAACGCACATTTGTGACAAAATAGATGGCAAACATAATTTACCTATTAAAGTTTAGGCTCACTTTTACAGTTAATTTTTATTGTGGTTGTTTGTTTGTTTGGTATTAAGCACAAAGCTACACAACAGGCTCTGCCCACCACAGGTATCAAACCCCGGTTTCTAGCAGTCTGAGTTCGCAGACATACCATTGTGCCACTGGCGGGCTTCTGTTATGAATTAGTTAAATAAATATCTTATTTTGAAATGATTATGTTTTAATTATTTGGAGATCAACCCTAAAAGTATGAAAGATTTATAGTTAAGCAATATTATTATATCGCACACTTCTTTTTTAAAGGTGTGCGACTCGTAATCTGAGGGTCGCGGGTTCGCGCCCGCGTCGTGCTAAACATGCTCGCCCTCCCAGCCGTGGGGGCGTTATAATGTGACGGTCAATCCCACTATTCGTTGGTAAAAGAGTAGCCCAAGAGTTGGCGGTGGGTGGTGATGACTAGCTGCCTTCCCTCTAGTCTTACACTGCTAAATTAGGGACGGCTAGCATAGATAGCCCTCGAGTAGCTTTGTGCGAAATTCCAAAACAAACAAACAAACAAACAAGTCAATCCCCGTGGTTTCTTGAGTATTAATGTTTGTTTGTTTTGTGTTTTTCGCAAAGCTACATGAGGGCTATCTGCGCTAACTGTCCCTAATTTAACAGTGTAAAACTAGAGGATTTGGTTTGTTCTGAATTTCGCGCAAAGGTACACGAAGGCTATCTATGCTAGCCGTCCCTAATTTAGCAATGTAAGACTAGAGGGAAGGCAGCTGGTCATCACAACCCACCGCCAACTCTTGGGCTACTCTTTTTACCAACGAATAGTGGGATTGACTGCACATTATAACACCCCCAATGGCTGAAAGGGTGAGCATGTTTGGTATGATAGGATTTTTGAACCCGCCATCATCAGATTACGGTCGAGCGTCTTAACCACTTTACCATAGATGATTTTATGAAACCATAGAACAGTAGATTTTGCGCAATTACAGTATCCAGAGTGAATTTTTGGTTATTGTTGTTTACGAACTAGATGTTGATGAAACTGTTTATAGAAAAGCATAGAGGTATACTTTCAAAGATAAGCCGACTCACTATAGCTATGAAATTCATATTAGACATTTAAAATACTTTTATGATCTTGCTGATAAGATACTAAAGCCGAAAATTTAACTTCTTTTTCATACCGAACTTTATATGGTTTCGACCACAATGCATTGATTGAGATGCTTGTTCCGGTTTGATTCATTTTCGCGATGCAGTACATATTCAGGCGTTAATGTAGTGATTGTAGAAAGGTGAGATATCGGAGACGAATCGACGAATTTTGGGTAGGAGTTGCAACGAAATGATATTAGTCTAGAGAGGTAAATAGTATTGCAGTTGTATTGTTGTTGGAAGTGTAATTTAGATGAGCTATAGCTCAATTCTAATGGAATATTGAACTTGAAAGGAGCGATTAGTATTAAACCATTTTAATTTAAGGGAAATTGTGTATATTGTTGTTATGAATAAGTCTTTTTACACGATACATGATGCAGTACAAACAAAAGCTATTACGACTACAGGTTATAGTTTATGTGGTTATAATATTGTAACTCTAAATAAATTATAATGATTTGTACCGTAAAAGTGTGAACTTTCCTTATGGTATTTATATATGTTTTTGGTTTTGTGACACTGCTTCACAATAAGATTGATCATTATTTTTAACAAACCCTTTGAAATTTAAAGTTTACTGGCAGTAGCACTATAGCATGTTAGCAAAGAATTTAACCCATAACTTAACTTACAGCAGATTTTCAGCGGATAAGAATTTAACAGCCTAATATTAATGCGAATAAATGTAATAACATCACGACTGCACAATGTAACAGTTTAAGTATTTGTTGGATTTACCAGTTGAACTAACTGGTACCATCCTTTAATTTGTGTATTAAGGCCTAAACTTTGAAAATCATCAGCACAGAAAGATGTAAGACAAAAAGTTTAATGATATGAGAAAACTGGTCATTTTAAAGTTATTGTTATATCACTGTCATTTGTGTAAATTGGGAAGAGTGAAGACTCAAAAACTGATTCATGCTTAGCAACAAGAAATGACAAAAAGCTTGAAAAACTTATTTTAATGAAAGTCAGCTTTAAAAGAATATTAAGAGCTTTAAATTTAAAGCAACTTATTAAAAAAACCAAAATATTTGACATTTATGAATTTGAAATTCTCAAACCAAAGTATGAAATATGATGGCCTAAGATAATATTAAGAACCATAACTAGATGTGCAGGCAATGACTTGACAGATGGCCTGATGTGGCTTTACTATAAGAAAACACACATACAAGTAATGAAAGATAAATTATTAAAGATCTGTAATGCTATTGACTTCTCAATAAAGATTTTTTCTTTTTTTTTTGTATTGTTGACTTTACATGTCTATAAACTCAAGTTGTATTGGCCTTTATGACTTTGGTGAAATGCATATACTACAGAAGTATAGTATATGGAAAATATATATATCTAATATAAACTAATAACTTTAGAGCTTTTAGCCAAATGACTGTCAATTTTTTTATTGAAAATTCTGTACTGTATTTAGTTGTTGCCAAGTATTATTATTCAACTTTGAATTTATTACAATTATGTACTCTAAATACACCAAACATTTTTTTTTTTAGTTAATTATATCTTTTTAAAGCTTCTACCCTAATGTTGCTGGCTTTTTTATTAAAATATGTGTCTTGTTACTTCTTGTTACTAGTTATAGAGAATCCCATAAGGTAAACCAGTAGTAATAACGCTTCATTTTAACTGGACTAAACTCTGTTAATAACAACTTAGTTTTGTGCTACCCTTCAGTTAAAAGCCACAACAAAATTATCAGATAGCACTGCAAATTCAATGTGTAAATACTTTTTGAATCAAGGATTGTAGAAGAATAGAAAAAAATGCCTAATTTTACCATCATCAGTGCCAAAAAATCAACTTTGAAAGTGGTATTGATTCTTTTCTGAGGAAGACGGAGAGGCTTACATATGCATAAGAAACATAAGCTAATAACTAGGCTATGTCACATACTTGAAGTTTGACTTGGGAGATTTATCAGCGTTTAGTTATAGCCTCATTAAGTAATTAACTTGATTATTCTGTAAGTGCAATGTTCCAGAAGCCATAGTATGTCTAAGCAAAAGTAGAAGAAAATGTTTGTGGGCCACTGCCAACCAGTTGCCTTTTTCATAGTCAGCAGTTCAGAATTAGTCACAGTAACAGATAACCTTTGGTATCTTTGCCATAACAAAAACCAAGGGAGCAAGTATGGTGGCAATGGAAATCAAACCTAAGACCTTGGTTCATGAATCTTCCCTCATTGAATCATAAAAGAAAACACTTAAGGTCGTGTTTGGATTTGGTATTTCCCTCCATTCAAATATAAGCCATTTTTGTCCTGTGCTACATGTGAATTTTTTTTTATGATGCTATAAGCCTTCCTATTGTAATAAAACGATTACATCATGTTTCTCATGCAAATCATTATGTGTCATTTCTCCACTATTAGGAGTGTGGCATGTGTCATGCCTGTGACTCTATGTATATGCTTCTACAGCACTATCAATTCTCATTTGGCAGTGCTTGTGCTCAGATGGGTTCCTTTGGTTGTTTTAAGTTTCATATTCAGCTTTAGTGTACTTGTGAAGCAGTTTTCATTTGAATTACTTTTGAGTTTATTATGTTTCTTCACTTTGATCCCAGTTTATTACACTTGCATTATTATTTATAATTTGAATTCTTATTTGACTCTTCTTGATTATGAGCTCTAAAGTTCATGTTACTACTTCAGAACTCACATTTATGACTAGGCTATGTCATAGGCTTGAAGTGTGACTTGGGAGATTTATCAGTGTTTATTCTTACAGAGATTGAATATTACATGTGTAAACCTTTATCTCTATTTCACTTCACTTTCTCTGGAACATGCTGAGTCTGTTCAGGTTAGCAAGGACTTGAATCATCTCTTTCCACCTTCTGATTTTGCTGTGCCTTCTCATGCTTCTCCTGAGGAATCAGTTATACCTAATGTGGCCTTTTTCAATTTTGTTTCTCAGGTATGTCATGTTTTATCCCCTTCTCCTACTTCCTTTGAACCTTGTCCTACCCTACTACATGACCAGTCTTTACCTCCCTGTTTGGTTTCCCCCTTCCCCTCCTCAGATATTTGGGTACATACTGACCAATTTACCTCGAAGTTAAGTGATAGGATTAGCATACTTCATCCCTCATGAGCTTTAAATTAGTTTGCTCTTACATATAACTGGCAGACTGTCTTTTTATAGACCAAAAATTCTTAAGTTTTATATTACCTGTTGGGGGATTCTCAAATCTCCTGTAAATCTAACCCATGCACAGTTTTATCACCTATGTCTTACTCTCACAATTCTTGTATGGTATCTCTGTACCATCCATCTTCTTTCTGAGCTTCTTCACTAAAATCCTGAAGGGTTTTCTAGTGATATATTTTCCTTTCTTTCCACTACATTGGCTCATTTGTTTTCTTTGGATCTCTCTTTGCATACGTGATTTCTCTGTTATTGGAACTTTTTAGGTCATGTTGCAACCTTAACTCATGTCCATTTACCAGCACCTTATCTTTGGGATTTACTTATAGCCCTATTTTTGCAGTATTACATATTTAACACAAATTCTGAGTTCTTGGAGTCATGAGTTGTATCAGTACAATAACATTCTTGTTACTCATTTGTTTCAGTTGGAGCCCATTATGGCACCTTTTATAGTTTCCCATCTACTATACTCGTTTCCTTCCCTCTGACATCAAACCTGTTCCATGTGCTAAATCAGGTTTATATTCCAGACTCTGCTGTTTCCAAGAAAACCAGGAACTGGAGACTTGTCATCAAATTGTCTTAGCTCAGTTGATTCATTCAACTCTCCAGTTTTACCATGGAGCCATTTTTGCTGGGCTTATGGATGTTACCAATGCTTATCTACACATCCCGATCTCAATATTGTCTCATCCATCATGGTGTGGTTTACCAATTTCTTACCTTACTCTTCAGGCTTGCTTCAACCCTTATGTTTTTTGTCAGGTGTTCATTGCTTTTCCTCATCATCTTCATGCTCTAAAGCTTTAATTTCACCATTATGTGGATGGCTGGCTTTTTCTGGCTCATTTTGAACTGGGGTCGGCCAACCATACTTGTCAGTCTCTTCTAGTAGCTGCTAAGGTGTGCTCATTAATGAAATTAGTTGTTCCTCCATTCTACCCAAAATTTTGTCTGCTCAGGTGTCATTTTCAACACTCATTCAGTCAGGCCTAGCCTTTTCCTAGACAACTTCATTTCATGGAATTGTTAGTTCTTCATGTTTTTTTGACTCCCTCATTTTCTGCTTGCAAAGTTCTGTTGCTTTGGGAATATGGTCGTCAGTGATGTCACTAATCCCTCTAGGTTGAACATGTATGATTTCTTCAGTGGGCTTTTCAGGATCAGTGGAATCAAGCTTGGGATCTCTTGGAAGCCTTCATTACCCTTGCTTGCATGGTTTTGGGTGATCTACTTTATGATTTTACGATGCTTGTAAAACCATAAATTATTAGCAGATGTTCCACTTCTTCCTTTTCATCAGCCTTTCCATCTGTTCATTGACACATCTCTTCATGGCTAGAATGCATATGTGAATCACGAAAAAGCTTTGGGTCTTTGGTCTGTGGATGATCAGTTTCTGCATATCAACATTTTCAGGCTTTTTGGAGAATATTAGGCTTTGAATCTCTCCCTTCATATTGCCAGATATCTGGTGATGATTTCAGGCTTTTTGGACAATATTAGGCTTTGAATCTCTCCCTTCATATTGCCAGATATCTGGTGATGATTTCTGGGTGACTAAGTAGTGACTCATCCTACTTCTGGGTGAATGTTGGTACCCTGTGGCTGGATTTTAGATTTAGAGTAGAACTAATCAACATTTGTACTCTCACATGTTTATGGTTCTCCATATTCCTCTCTTGATTATATTCCTTGTGTATTGTGGATCACAGCAGAGATGGTGGGAATTCTTCCAGTTGTGTTTTTTTTTTTTTGCTTTCCCTTGTGTATCTTATTCCAAAGATGTTATTGCTCTTTGTATGGTTCTGGTCTGTTTCACCATTGGGGAATTTGATTTATATTTCATAGACATCCTTTCAATACTAGATGTTGGGTCCCTAGATTCAATATACCAAAGTTAACACATCATACTCTGTAGTTGGAGTGGTTCTACATTCCCTCAGGCCTCTGGAAAGTAAGGTTTTGAAAACAGTATGATCTTCATTTTACCTCTGCATGGATGTTTGTTCCCATTGGCATAAGATTTAGATGTAAGTAACTTACTGAGTATGATATGTTGCACTCTCAGACCCTAGCCACTCTACATCTAGGGAAACATCCAGTTATTTACCTAATTTCATTCTTTGTGGGATTAAGTTGCATATATATTTCAGGGTTAGGATCATTATCCTGCTTCAGTTCTCCCTCCCTTAAATGTGCTTTTCTCTTATTACATCCTTATATACAACACACTTCACAGATGAGTGAATCATATGTCTTGTCAGAAGTGGTGTGGTACCTCTCATTTTATCTTTGAACCTGACTTTCATTTCCTGAGGTATCTTTAAAGTACTTTTGAGGGGTACTTCCATCACTCCATTGCATTGGTCTCTTCTCCTATTTTAAGCACTGGAAGTAAGTACTGTATCATAAGTTATAATTTTCCTTTACTGAAAATGTGTTTTAAAAGGTTCTTCTTTACACTTGCACATCCTGCCCTTCCTCCTTGCACTTTCCTTCGATGCTCATGCTTTTCTTCCAAACCTTGAAGTGAAGAGAGAGTTTGGTAGAAGAAAACATAGGGGGTCACTTGTATCAAGTGAGTATGTCATGCTGCTATTGGTGGAGGAGTGATACATGATAATTTGCATGAGAGAGATGTTGGAATCATTTGATTCCAATAAGTGGGGGAACATAGAAAGTAGCACTGGATGAGAATAGCTAATCTTGGGAAAGGAGGGAAATACCTATCTGAAATACATTTTCAGTATAGATAAATTATAGCATTGGTTTGAGTATAGATAGCCAATTATGTGGTTTTTGCACTTAAAAACAAATATAACAGCAGTATTTCATTTATCATGATTTAATTATAATTGAAGTTAGTAGTAGTTAAAAACTTTAATTCTAATTAGTTGATTATGTTTGTGGCAAATGACATAATCAGAATGTTGATTAATATAAGTTTTTGGAATTATTGCAAATGATAATTTCAGTTAATTAGATTTTTAATTAATTTGATTAGTTAGGATATAATAGTCAATGTAATTGCTGCTCTTAATTGATTTATTATATCTCTTAAATTGCATAGTTCTAAAAGTTAGACTAACTAGCTTATTTTTTCAAATGTTTCATATGTCTTAAAAATAAGAATAATATTAGCAAATCTTCAATTTGGAAATTGTTTACTGTCTTCTGTCCTTCCTAAAATGAAAGGAGAAAACTTGCATGTCTGGTTTTCACACACAAAATTTAAAGAGAAAAGCAAATCTGGTGGTCCATCTGGAATGTCATATCCACCAGACTAAATTTTAAGAAAATAAAAACTCAAAGACAGCTCTTATTTAAGCTTTTCTTAAATTCCTATTAAATTAGTGCATTTACCACAGCAATAAAAAAAGGCTAACAAACCTTTTTAGCTGAAAAATTCTCTTATCCTGCCAAAATTTATATTTGTCTATGGTAGTCTTACTATTCTTGCCATGATTAATGAAAAATGATTGTGTAATTGACACTTGGTTACTCTAACAATTAGTCACATTTACAATAACTCTCCCTTTTTCAGGGTAAAACAATTTCAGAAATCTTAACTTGCCTTTGTATGGCTACCTTTCAATCTATGGTATTACCCTGGTACCCATTATTTAATCCCTTTCCAACAGTTAAGAGTCTTTTGTAAGGTAAGGAGCCGGAGACTAAACCAAGTGCTCTAAATGTGGCCTAACCAATGCCATTGTGTAATCTCTTTAGACTTTCATTCAGCATTTCCATAGATAGAACCTATAACCCTATATGATCTACCACTTGCAACAGCACAATGCTTGGATGGCTCAAGGGAGCAGTTAGAACACCAACAGATTTTTCTTACATAAAACTATTAAGTTATTCTCAACACAATTATACTCTTAATTTTAATTATGATATCCCACATGAACTTCCTTTCATCTGTTATAATTAAAGGTCACCTACTGTTTATTTCCCATCTCACAACTAATTCAAGTTTGCTTATATCCTTTTCATGACCAAAATTATTCAACATTTTAATGTCATCAACAAATCTAAATGATCAGTTAACTATTCCTTCATTTACGTTATTGATGTAAATTAAAAAAGCAAAGCTGCTAAAATTTTTTATAAGTAAGTTGAAATCCAAGATGAAGCTGCTAGGTGTAGAATAATCCACTCCCAACAAAATAAATGGTAATAGTAATAAATTTAAATTAGGATTTAAGGATGCATTTGAATGTAAAAAATTTAAACTAATTTTATCTCTTTAACAAAAAACAACTAAAGTACTTGGCACAGTTGAAGAAAATTTAGTTTGAGTGCAGTAACCATAATGGCAAAAGGAAGTGTAAAGACATGAACAAATGGCTGCAAGTTCTTTATGCTAAATATAATCCAGATAACAAGTTTGACTTTTTACAAACAATAGCTCATAACATAACCTGCATCACTTTTAATAATCTTTAATAAGTGTCTTTTTTAATGTTAATTTTTAAATCTATGTTACTTTTAGTGTTCAGTCTTTTTTGACACAGCAAGTGAAATTAACTAGAACTCCTAACTTTGATCTCTGAGATACTCCACTTATGTAATGAGTCTAGGTTAACTGAACTGTACTATAACTGTCTATCCAGTCATTTTTGATATTCTCAATTTCAATGGGGTGTAACTCAAATTTTAGATTCCTCCCTTATCATCTGTATCTAAACTTTCAGTTGTTTTCATAATATCAAAATCCTCCAATGTTACAAGTATTCTATTTCATTTTTCATAATTATTCCATTATGTAGTAACAGTAACTCACCATTCAAATAATTTGATTGATCACTGTATTTATACTAGACAAAAGAGATTATAATCATGATGTTGAGAAACCCACTTGTTGAGAAACTTATATGCAAAAACGGCTCGTTCGGGTTGAGAAAATATTTTACATAGAAGAGCGAACAACGTTTCGACCTTCGTGAACCTGACGATGACCGAAGAAGGTCGAAACGTTGTTCGCTCTTCTATGTAAAATATTTTCTCAACCCAACGAGCCGTTTTTGCATAAAAGAGATTATACTTGTTTTCTTTGTGTTCCTTTTCTTCCTAATTTACCAATAATTGTAAAGGAGTTTAAAATATAATTATTGCATAATTTTAATAACACTGATTTTTGGGTGTTTAAACTAACTGTAAATTTGTGGATTTATTTATTTGATTTGATGTTCACACAAATTACTGAATTGTGATTCCAATAAAATATTCTTTTAACCCATTTTTAATAATTATGTATTATTAAGTGGAATCCTCTAAACTTGTAATCATTTGAGGAAGTGTGATACAATAAAAAGAAAAAACATCAATATAGATTTACTTAAAGGAGGTCTTTCCTTACTAATCTAATAATTTTCTTTTCCCTCAAGGATGTTAATTGGATAATAGATAAGTTTTGGACTTGGTGTAGTTAGGTTTTCAAAAAGGTTTTAAAAATATGCTACAAAGAAGATTAGCTAAGAAAAATCACAGATTGAAGTTATGTAACAACCAGTTAGTAGTGTAGTGTCAGTGAAGAAAAGCAATAGTTTGTTTTTAATAGTCTCCTGAACTGTGCTGTTTCATTACTAGTGGAGTGCCTCTTGTGCCAGTGCTTGGGCTTTTGCAGTTTACATATTTAAATTAATGATGTATGGGATTTTAGCATTGGTGGATGAGAGAGAGTAAAAGGTTATTTTTAAGTCTCATCAAAATTGGCTGTTACTTGTAGAGTGCATTTCAGTTAAGTGCTTCACATTTTGATGTTATTATGCTGATATTAAATTATTGCATGTTTCTAGCTATATTTTGGGCATTGAGGTATTACAGATTAGTTTTGATCAATTAGTAAACTGGATAGATATTTAGCATTTAATTATAACAAGTACAAAATTATTCATTTGGATTTGGGTTATTGTATATTTGTTCACATTTTATGTACATAAGTACCAGTTCAGTAGTATGATCAACAAGAAGTTTAGTGATGGATAAATCATTCATGCCATGAAAGTGTAGTGCTCTGTTGCTGGCAGTAAAGATGTATTTATATATGTGTTGATTAAGTGTCCAGTTTGGGATTCTTTCATTCTTCCCCTCTGATCAACATCCATAGATTCAAATGTATTTAATTTCTAGTATACATCTTACATCTGCTTTCTTTGCATAGACATTACCTGTTATTATTTCACACCTTAACAAACCAAATATTTTTTTCATTTTCCATTCATAAGACTGAACTTGAATTTAACATTTTCTGTTTCTTTCATTCTATAATTTTATTACCTAACCAGTTTCTTTGCATTTGTAATTTAGGAAGTTTTATCAAAGTAAACTCTTAACATTTCTTCCAACAAATGAACTGTACAGATTCCACCATATCAGTCAGAAGATAAAAAGGAAATATGTGTGAGATCTTTAATTGAAAGAATTAGAGAATTATGATACAAAAGTTATAATAATTCAAGTTTCCTTTTTTGCATAAATATAAAATTTTTGTTATGTTTGCCTTCAGAAGGGGCCAATTATAATGTTTTATAAGATGAAATTCAATAATTAAAAATCTTTCATTTCAAATGGTGTATATTTCACAGTATGGCAGCCATCCGCCATTCTTTGCAACGTGACGTTTTTCAACCCAATGATGAACGAATAGTTGGTGTGGTGAGTGTAGCTAAATCCAGTAAAAAAAAGAAAACAAGCTTTCTGTGTGCTGTAGGTAAGCAAAGAAACATAATAGAATTTTTAATGTTAAAAGTATTCTATATGTAAACAATTACTGCAGAAAATAGTTTTTATAGAAGTAATAAACAATGTTTTTAATGATATAATTTAGTTGTTTTCTAGAAGGAAGCATTAATAATGATGGTGCTACATATTGAAAGTTCCAAAGTAATTTTAGAATCCAGAACATTCCACTATAGAGTTCAGTATAAATACAGAAATAAATGAGTGAGAAAAACAGAGTAGTTGATTGAGTAAAGTCATTTAGATCACCAAGAGTTACTGCTTCTGTTAGCTAAATAGCAAATAGTTGATTGAATAAAGTCATTTAGATCACTAATTATTACTGCTTCTGTTAGCTAAATAGCAAGTTTGCTATATTTGTTTTCAATTATGGAAATTTTTGTCAGATGTTATTTATGTATTAGGAGTTTCTGTTGAAAATTTTTTTATTTGTACTTTGGCCTATAGGTTGATGTGGTTGTAGCAAACACTAAAGAAGAAATAGATTAATTTGCTGTTGTTATGGACTATTTCTTAGTTTTACCAAATAATCCAAAAGAACTCACTGAATGATAAGGTCAATGTAATAATATTGGCTTTAGAAGTGGAATTGGTTTGATGAAAAAAAATAGAAGTTTGACCGAGTTTGAATTTTCAAGCTCACTACATGGGCACAAAGCAAGATAGGAAACTTGTCAGAGATAAGACAATAGTAAGAAGAGTAAACAGGGAAAATTTATAAAATACACTGCACAACAATTATTTTGAAAAGGTTTGCTTCCTGAAAAGTTTTTGCTGATTTTGACAGGTACCTGGTGGGTATGCACAAATATAGTTTTGGTTTTGCTTCATCACGTAGGAACTCTAAGAAATAGACAGGTAACTGTCTACTCGCAATAACATATTTAATTGCATTTATGTTTCTACACTATTAAGTTCAACATAATTAAAAGTGTTTTGCTCCTGATTTTCGTTTGTATTCAATGTCTGGTGCATCATGTTGCAGTGTCCAACAATAATCAGTAAGCATTGACGAATTTCAGTTGCCCTGATATCATTTTTCTATTGTAGCAATGTCCTGGTGAAACCTTTCACCTTATTCGTCACAGACAGAACCGAGATTTGCAGGGAAGAAGTCCAAGTGTGAGTGGAGGAAATGAATCTTGAGTGACATGTTGCACTTCATTGTTTTGTATGCTTTGAGAAGTTTGTTTACCAGCTGAATGTAATGTGGGACTCTGTAATTGCCAAGACAATTGTCAACAATGCCTTTGAAGGCTTTTCAGGCAATCTTTTCTGGCCCAACCAACAGATCTTCGAACCACTTGTCACTCATAACATGTCTGATCTGAGGGCCAACAAAAATGCCCTCTTTGATCTTGGCCTCAGTTATTCTTGGGAACATCTGTCTTAAATAACAAAAATCTTCACCTTCTTTGCTCATTGCTTTCACAAAATTCTTCATAAGTCCCAATTTTATGTGAAGAGGAGGCAAAAAAATCTTTGCCGGGTCAACAAGCTGTTCATGTGCCACATTTTTCTGTCTTGGAACTAACTTTTTACAGAGTGGCCAGCTCTGTCTAGAATAATGTGACTCTTTGGCATGACTGTCTCATTCACAGATGAAACAACAGTACTTTGTATAGCCGAGCTGCAGTCCCAGTAACAGAGCAACGACTTTCAGATCTCTATGGATATTCCAGTTGTACTTGTTGTGCAGGATGTGCTTCAGCAACATTTTGAAGTTCTCATAGATTTCTTTCATGTGGGCTTCAGGTATTGAAGGGTGAATGTTGTAATTGTGTAATAGAACAGCTTTGAGGCTTAACATTGATGAATCAATAAAGAGATGCCACTCTTGCAGGTCATGGTCACAATCCAAAGCAGAGAACAATCCTTTGATATCAACACAGAAACAGAGACTGTCAACTTGTGTAAAGAATTTGGTTATATCATCTTGGTGGCTTCAAAAAAAAAAAAGAAATTTTCATACCTGGCGACAGCAAACATCATTTCCTCAGTCTTAAACCCAGCAATTTGGCTTTTGCTTTTGACAGACCCAAATCTCTGACCAAATCATTTAATTCTAACTGTGTTATGAGATGTGGATCACCTGAGGAGCACGGTTCAAAATCCAGATCAATGTCACTGCCAGTTCCCTGCATTGCAGTTTCTTCATCTGAGGTCCATTCCTCTGGTGGTTTCATCATGTGGCACTGGTCTCATTGCTGAAGGCAAATTAGAGCATTCAATTGGCATCTTGTTTTTGGCAGAGAAACCAGATACATTAGTGAAACAGAAGTAACAGTCCATCACATGGTCTTTCTGTTTTCACCATATCATCAGGACAGCAAACGGCATTGTCTTTCAAGTGCCTCTGAGCCAAGCTCTCAGACAGACAGGACATGTTGCACAACAAATGTGAGGTGCCCATTCCTGGTCCTGATCACCAATTATACAGCCAAAGTACAGATGATATGCTTTCTTCACAAGAACAGTCATTGAGCATCTCTGATGAACAAGCATATACTTGCCACAAATATAGCAGAATGTATTGTGGCTGTTATGGCATTGACGAGACATATTTACCAACACCAATCATCCTGTAAAACATCTATAACATCTAACGTACTTGTTACAGTGCTACTGAAGCAATGGTATATTCTGAAACAATACGTACACACTATGAGGTCTATATTAATCCAATGACCAGCATCTGTACCAAAGGTGTTCCTCTTAAACATTATTAGTGTATTAAAGGTTCTGTTGAAAAGTTTTGTATTTAAGATAGGCCTATAGATAAGCGTAACTGCAACAAATGTTTGACTCTAATAGATACTCCCAGGATCCAGATGAAAATCCAGATTTACCCATTGACAATGACAATATCTGTTAACATTTATGTCTCTCTGACTGAAAACTAATCCAAAACTATGTTGTTATTTACAAAGTTAAGGAAATTTTGTAAGGTATGGTAATAATTCTTAGGACATCCTGAAAATAATTCTTGCAGAAGAAGCAAACAATTATGGGTTTAAAGAGTTAAAAAAGAAATAAATAAATTAGTTACTGTTATGTAGACTAGATCCTGCACTGCTTTTACCAAATAATCCATTAAATGATTAAGACAAATGAACAATATTCATTGAAATGATGTCATCAGACATGATACATTGGTCAATTTATGTGATAGATAGCAACAAAATACATTATAAAAGAAATCTAAGTTTTGGACTTTCCTTTATTGTGAATTTTAAACTATTAGAAACAGCATTATCTTGTCATCTGCCACCAACAAAAATAACAGGACAAACTACCTTTAATTTGTCACATTCAAATAACTTTCAACAAAAAATTAAGATAATAGCATACAAAGCATCACAAGGTAAACCTTTTCACAAGTTTATTTTTTAACCAAAAAGGTTCACAAATAACAAGACTATCAAAGCACTGGGAGGTTTAAATACACCATCCTAACATTTAAGTTTGTATTTCAAACTTTTTACTTAGAAATACAATACACAACAGCTTAGGACATAGGGCTTTAGTACTCAAAAGTTAACTACTCTGATGGAATTTCTACAGTCTGTTACAAAACATTAGTCACTATTGTAATGAAATAATGGTTTCAGAAAATGGGTTTCTGTGAAGCCTTAACTCATTAATTACTTGTTGGATAGAATCACCCAGTTCCTAACTACAAAAGTATCCATGAGAGGAATTATACTAGAATTTTTTATAATGTATGGATATGTTTGCATCATTTTGCAGGTTATTGGTAAATATTATAAGCTGTGGAACACATAATATCAGGTTTGTAAAATTAAGTATTAAGACTTTTTAACTAAAGACTTTCTCATAAATTTTTTTCTTTCAAAATGTGGACTTGCCAAGATACAAAGTAATTTTCATTTCAAGATGAAAAATACTTTTCTGCATCAGAAAATATTTGGATTTCACATGTAAAATCTTTGTTTTCCAGATAATTATCAAATGTTTCCTTAAGAAAAAATTTTAAATCCTATCTGTTATTTTTACTATCAGTTTGGAAGTTTTAAATGTATTTGTTAGATTTGACTGATTGTGTAATCACCATAAAAAGTAGGAAATAAATATAAATTATGCTTTTTTCTTTCTAGAATTGTTACAAATTATAATTTGACAAATGTTTATCATAAATATCTTAAATTTCATAACATCATACATTCATATATACAGAAATTAACCTAGAATTAACACAGAAATTACAGTTGTGGTGCACAATGTCTCTGTATCCATGAATATAAAAGGTTAACTTACCTTTATAAAGTAATCTGTCTAGGCTATGTTTTACTGGACTAGTATTTTGTAAAATACACTCATGTTTCCATTACAATACATTATATACATAATTACTATATACAAACAAGTTTTTAACCTTATTTTTTTTCAAAACAAAAAACAGTAAATAAAGAAGTAAAGCAAACAGTTATTTCTTATAGTTATGATGTTTGCACTCAGTTGCTGCTTGTCATAGGTTGCTAAGCCATGAGACATTTCTCATGTAGAGATTGTAAAATGAATTTTTTTTTTTTAGGTTTTATATATACATTTGAATAACCAAAAAAATTTTAAAATTACTGTATTGATACCTTAGAATTCCATTATAATTTATTAAATTTGATGACTAAGCTGTATTTGGGTCTAAAAAAATGACATTTTTGAATAAGCTAATGACTCAATTTATTAGCACATAGGTTTGTCTCCAAAGAAAGAGAGGCTTCCATTATATTTGAAAGTTGTTGAGAAAACCACTTGAGGGACATTTTGAGCTTTCATTTAGTTATTTACATGTCATATCTAGAAGTAAGAGTATATAAGGGACCATTTCCAAAAATGGAAAGAGATGAATGGGGTTACTGTATTTGATTCACTACATAAGCCATATCTCAGCAAAATAAAAAGATACAAGGTTCTTATTTTATATTCTAGCTTCTCAATATTGGTAATTTGAGATCTAAATCCAAACGATACTAAAGACTATATTTGACATCACAAACATCTAATTTGAACCAATGCTGCCTTCAACATAATTGGTGACTCTATGTGTTTTTTAGTATTTACTTTTAAATCAAGAAATTAAATAATGTATAAAATGAAAACAGAAGTTCGATAAAACTTTTAATGTAAATAAATGAGATGACATGGTTTTGACCCATGAGCTGAATTTGAAGAACTTGACTTCATGGGGACTGCTTATCCATTTTGGTCATACATATTTGCACCTTAAGAGCTTGTTTTTGCATGACCAGAAGGATGTATTACATAAATCTTCCCTTCCTCTATTCTAATATTTGTATGGGGGGAGGGTTTGGGCCAATCCATTCTATCACCATCTGTCTTCAATTACCTTCACCAAAACTAGACCTACACCTCTTCACTGATGCTTTCCTTATTGTCAGGGCTTCCATTTTCAACTCTACATTCCCTGGGATTTATTTTCCTCTAGGAACAAATCTCCTTCCACTTTTATTGGTAGTTTCTGTCAGTTTCTATGTTTTATCTACTCCTCATAGAGTGTTGTTGCACATAGATGATTCATATTTTCCCCATCAGATTTATGAGCTCTCCTATTTCATTGCTACTCATTTTTGACAACCATGTAGGAATACCTTGCATAATTTCATCTCTCACTCTCTTCACCACTTGGCTGTCTCCTCTCCTGAAGGTTACTGCCTGTTTTCATTTGACATCCTGCATTTTAATCACTCTCTTTAGATTGGAGAGTACATTTTCCATCTGATTGTAGCATTTTTCTTACAAGATTCTGCAAAGTAGCTGGTAGTGTCCTCTAGGGTATCCTTATTTCCACAAATTCTGCATCAAGCCAGGATAATGGAAGGTGCTCATACCATTCACTCTGTCTCTATATATGCCCACCATTAAGATGGGATATTCCCCAAGACCACTTAAGGTATCCTCATAGTATGTTCTGATATCTGACCAGTGTTTGATCCAGATCATACCTATTGTATGTATTATAATGGAAAAATACTTTTTGAACTGAAACAGGATCCATGGAGATCTAGGATTTTCTTCTGGGTTTCACCACCAGGAATATCTTCCCCCTCACCTTTTCTTTGAGTAGAGCAAAGGAGACTTTTATCATTTACTAGCTCCTAGCCACTGGGTAGCACTTGGTTGATGAACTCTGAAGAACCTTCACTGATTGGTACCTAACTAGTGGGACTATAATAAGGAGTGTCAGTCACTGGGAAGTAGAGCAGTGGTGACACTCTCAAGGTAGTGCCAGTCACAACTCGTATAATTATACCTTCAACATGATAGAATTACATTGTATGATACCATGCCTTCCACCTGCAGGCTGCAACTGTTCTGTAGAGTCATGATGAATATGCACCTCTATATCATGTCCTTTTTGTGATGTTAGGTATACTTAGTAGAGTCAAGACAAAACTGAAAGGAGCATGCACAAATATATCATGCACTTCTCTTGGAGCTGATGTCTTTTGAAGTGAGGCAAGCTCACTCAACACTACACTGCAGCTGATGTTGGTCCAAGAGTCTGATGGTAGAGTTGAGGCAAGCACTCACCAATATTACACACACTATGACATGAATTCTAATCTCTTCTTCTACAGCCGATGTTAGTCAAATAATGTTTGACCGTAGAGTTAAGGTGTGCACTGGTTATGGCCTGAATGGACTCAAACCATACTACACACATTAGTTCTCTGACCTCTTGTGTGCAAATACTTGGATGGCTATATGCTTTTATACTGCCTCTGCTTGTGACATATGGGGCTTGTTTGCCTCTCCCTTCATTCTATTCTGGCTGTTAAGTGTCCAGAAGAGATGAAATGTGGTATCTCATAGGTATGTTCGTGTGAAGCCCCTGTCATTGGGTGTTGCACTCTATGGGTTCCCTTGAGGCATTTTCTGAAGGAAGCTTATCTAAGTAAACTTTGCACACGTCCCTACACCATATCATTACCGGACTCTAGTTTTCTGTGTGAAAAGGTGTTTATTATCTTGAAAGTCAATATTTGTCTTGCTAAAAAATATATTTCTAAGTGGTACTCCTGTACACACTTGCTACCCTCTTCCTCAGTTCTGGTGTAATTTATAAATACTTGTCTTTTCAGGAGTGAAAATTCACAAGAGAGTTAATGTACAGGAAGTTCAAACAGTACTATTTTTTCTTTTTTTTTACATAAGCTTGGTCTCATTGACTTAATCAACTATAGTGTAATTAAATGAAGTGTGCTGTTGCTTGTGGTATGACAAGTAGAATTTTGGGTTTTATTTACAGAAATATTGAATTCAACTCAAGAGTTTATTTCATTACACAAGTCACTGGTTAAGCCTCATTTGAAGTATTGTGGTCAGTTTTGGACTATTTACTCTTAAGAAGGATAGTGAATTTATTTGAAAGGGATGAAAGAAGGGTTATAAGGATAATATATTAGATGGAAAGGTTATTATGAGGACAGATTAAGCGTATTATAAACAAAAAGTTAAAGATGATCTGAATGACATTTTTAAGATTATTAAGGGAACTGATATTAATGATGCATTAATATATATACACTGCTGGCCAAAATCTTAAGGCCAATGAACATAAAGAAAAAAATATGCACTTTGCATTGTTAGACTCAACCACTTATTTGAGTAGAGTTTCGAAAGATGACAATAAGAAAAGGGAAAATAAGTATAAAAAACTTTTTTAGCATTTAATAGGAAAAATGTGAACACTATGAAATTAGCCTAAATACTAGCTGGTCAAAAGTTTAAGACCATACTAAAAAGAAGTCCAAAACAGAGTAGGAAATGTCCAACAAGAGGTCTCAGTAGTTAGTTGCATGTGGCTGTCATTGAGAATAACTTCAAACATTCGCTTTGGCATGGAAGATATAAAGGTTTGCAGAAGGCTGGCTGGAATGTTATTCCAAGTGGTTAAGATGGCTTCACAAAGATCATGCACTGTTTGGAATTGATGTCCATTTCTATAGACGTCCCTTGCCATCCACCCCCAAACATTTTCAATGGGGTTCAGTTCAGGCAAACACGCTGGATGATTCAAAAGAACCACGTTATTCACCATGAAAAAATCCTTTGTCCTGTGGGCATTGTGGATTGCAGCATTGTCCTTCTGAAAGATCCAGTTATTTTCACACAAGTGAGGGCCTTCAGTCAATGAGGATGTTCACTCTAACATGTCAATGTAGCCAGCTGCTGTTTGATGCCCCTATATAACCTGAAGGTCCATTGTTCCATGGAAGGAAAAAGCACCCCAGATTATGATGGAACCTCCTCCACTGTGTTGTGTAGAAAATGTCTCCAGTGGGATATCCTTATCGTGCCAGTAATGTTGGAAGCTATTTGAACCATCCAGGTTAATTTTTTTTCATCAGAGAACAAAACCTCCTTCCACTTTTTTTACATCTCATGTTTGGAGCTTCTCAGCAAAGTTTAACTGAGCTGTTTCGTGGTGTGGAAGGAGGCGTGGCATTTGAAGATATTTACGGTTTTTACAGCCTTTCTCTCATAGATGCTGTGTTATTGTTTTTGAGCTGCATTCTGCGTCTGTAAGGGCCTTAATCTGGTTCGACAATCGGCTGGTGTCTTGCTGAACAACCCGTCGAATCCTTCTGCTCGACGCCAGCAAAATGTTCTTGGGTCAACCACTTGAAATTCTCATTCCGTATCCCTCAGGGTCTTTTAAGAAACTTGCAACAGCAGTTTTACTACGCCCAGTCTCATCAGCAATGGCACGTTGAGAGAGATACCTTGCTTTTGCAGCTTGACAATTCTGCCACGTTCAAACTTTGTAAACGTTTTAGCTTTTGCCATGTTTTTAGCCAATGTAACACACGAGATGTCAGTGGGAGATGTTGACAACAAAAATGACTACATTTTGTTATGTGTTTACCGATTAACACTTCGTTTCAGCATGGTCTTAAACTTTTGACCAGCTAGTATTTAGGCTAATTTTATAGTGTTCACATTTTCCCTATTAAGTGCTAAAACGTTTTTTATTTTTCCATTTCTTATTTTCATCTTTCGAAGCTCTACTCAAATAAATGGTTGAGTCTAACAATGCAAAATGCATAATTTTTCTTTGTGTTCATTGGCCTTGAGATTTTGGCCAGCAGTGTGTATATATATACACATAGGTCAAAGTGTACATGTCACAACCTTTTGCAGAGTTACATATAAAATTTAATTAAACTCTTTTATTATAAATATATATAAATACACTTCGCATCAAAACACAGTTAATGAATCAAATTTTAATATTATTTAAGTTTTAAATTTTTAATTTTATAATGAAATATTCAAAATAAACCACCTCAGTCTTTCCAAATGTGAGAACTGTTATCTATGTATTTCCCCTTCATTAATTTATTTATCATTGTCACTGTAATGAAGTTATTGTTAAAGCAAACTATAATTTTTGTAGCCTTCAACCATATTTGGTTTCAGAGCCATAAATTAGAAAATGAAACATGTACTACCATAACCACCTGTCACATCATTGTTTCACAAATTGTCAGTAGTTTTCCCTGAAGTTTGATATTATAACCAATTTATATCCAAAGTTTCAATCTATCAAATGACATATATTTCATTGGTTTCTGCCCAGATTTCAAGGGTTTGATTCCCATTGGTGGACTCAACAGATAGCCTGATATGGATTTGCCATCAGAAAAAACACACACTCACTCTGCCAAGATAATTGTCAGTTTATCTTCCAGTTCTGTGGGTGTACCTTGTGGTAGCATGCCTCTTATGTGTGTGTGGATATTGGATATCAGTTTGGCTACATCTCCAACCCACCAACTCCACACCTAGTCAGTTTTCTTAATGATTTTTTAATATGAATATTCATACATAGCACCTCTTACTCATTCATTGTAACTCCAGCCCTAACCAAAATTTCACATTTGGTTTTGCCACTAGGTGGAGGTACCTGTCTAGTACCACCTGCATTTGGACGCCCTTTGAACTTGCTCAGTAGATCATTTGATTCTTCAGTGGGTCAAATTGATGATCATCATACACAATTGCCTCTCAACCATTTTGCTGCTACTTTTCTAGATATATATCTGTTATGATGTTCAGATAATTTACTCTAAGGATCAAGTAGAGCAATCTGTTCCCAAGTTCATCCTTTCCAGGTTGTGATTGTGCCTAAAATGCTTTAGGAACTAGTGTAACTTTCTTTCACTACACTTAGAATACTGGGGAGTAATTTGTTTGGCCGACTCATTGGGTCCTGTGCACCTAGATAAAGCCTTTCCCTTACATGATCCCTACCAATATCACATGAAGACATGGTTGATATTATCAGCTCTAGAAGGAAGCTTTTAAAAGAGACTTCTACACAGGATAGCTGATTTGTTTAGGGCTGTGAACTGTTTGGAGTGGTTTGTTGTTTGACCCTCCATGTTCTTGGGTATCAAGATCTGTTGTAGAGGTCTAGGGGAATGGAAGGAATATCCCCATGGTTTTTGTATGTGGGTGCCCACCATCTCATCTGCAAATGAAACAACTCTTGATGACATATCCAGCCTTGCTGCAGCAGTCTAGACCAAAGTTGAGGCTGTAGTGCTCTGACAGCCTAGGAGTGCTGTAGAGATATAACCATGCTGTTTCTATCTTGTTTTATTCTACTTTGGTGACTTTCAGTCATCTGCATTTCCTTTCTATCTAGATTGACTGTAAGGAGTACAGTGTTCTGGGTGTTCCTTTGGTCATGAACCTTTGCATCATAATCATAAGTGGAAGTTCTGTATCTAGTAGAGGGGTTCTTTACTTAAAATGCCTTTCTTGCACTTCCTCTTTCCAGCAATGAACTCTCCATTGTAACCATAAGTACTTCTATTCAGTGAATATGTCATTCTCAATTCAGAAATGTTTCTTGAAACTTATTAAATAAGAGAGATTGAGCTTGGACTTAGTATTCATGTTATAAAAAGAGAAACTCTACTATAAATTGTGTTGTCATAGCACCAGAGTTTCTTCTTGATATCTACTTGTGGTATTTTCATATAAAACTGGTTTCTTTAAAAATATCAGAAAGATCTGCTTATAACATCTTGATCAACCTGGAGTTCATGGAGTAGTCTGTACTTAAAAAACTGAATTTTCTAGCACATGAAATAATGAGATTGGACAGGTTCTGAAAAAAACACAGTCTTAATAATAAGTAAGCAAAATGAATGTGCAGCCACTGTATTTGCACAGACAAGAAGATGTTTTGCTTTCTAATGGATCATGATTAGATGCACAGCTTTCTCTTTCTCAAGACAGAAAGCTCTCTGTAGTGATACATTGATCTCCAAAAGGAACTGAGCTTGTAGATATTCAGGTAGAACTGAACTAAAAAGTGAACTTTCAGTCTAATGGATAATCTTGGTTTCTTTTTTTAGTTGACAGCATCTCTTGTAACATGCTGTCTTACATTTGTTGGCTGTAACACAGACATTATCTATTTGCCCAATAGAGGAAATTACAGACAGTGATTCTTTCAATATTGATTCATGATTTTATTTGATGTTTAGGTGGAATAAGTGATATTTCCTACAAAGAACAAAGGAACAAGATCATAACTTTAACAGTTTTCTGTATCAAATGCTCACACCATAACTGCATAAAAAGTATGTAAATGAGAAATCCATGTTACTAAAAGCAGATAGATAGTACATGAGATGCCTGCATATCACATTTATATATGGTTTCTAGAGTTAATTTATTCCTTATTTGGATAATCTATATGATCCAAATATACATTCGTATGAGATGAAATTTGATTACACTCTGTCCATGTCATTAGTAATTATAGATAACTAATAACTTTGTGAGATATTATTGGGATTATTTCTAAAAATATTGTTAACAGTTGATACTTTAAAAACAAATGATTTTAACATATAAGTATCATTATTATTAAGGGTGTCAAGAGCCAGCCCAGTCTCCAGGGTCAGTAACATCATTTGGAGCCTTCCTTTCATTCTATTTATTAACCTTTGTTTGCTGATTTTTAATACAATAAATTTAGGTGACAACTTTTGTTGTAATATTCCACTACTGAGCCCCTCAACAGACCCAAGGTCCTGGGGCAGTTGTCTAACCCCTTCTCATCATCCCAGGTTATCATTAGTTGTTTTAGTTTGATTAATTTCACAAATTTATTACTGATTTTAGAAAAAATTCTATTTTGATCAAGTCTAGCTCTTTCAGAATGTCATTATTTTTTAAGATACTCATTAATAGTTTTTTCCACTGGTTTATAATGTTGAAAATGTTATTCTTATTATTATTTAATTAATTTCATATCTTGTAATATGTTTTGTGACATTTTTTAAATTTTTTGTGGTTTTAAGAAAATTTTCTTTTTGTAAATAGCCATTACTTGCACAAGTTACTATTTTTTCTCGTGCACTTTTGCTTTGATAATACTTATAACATATGTTTATGACCTTGTACTTTCCCTACTAAAATATTAAAAACGCTTATGATAATTACATTTTCTTATAGTTTTTGTTGTATTTCAAATTACTTGCAGTTTTGAGACACTCATAACAATGTAATGATTAATTTAGTTTAATTTCAGTGTAGAAAAATCTTGTTCTGTAGTACACTTAGAACTTTTTTCTCATTAAGTAAATGTTATTTTTTATTCTGTAGAATTCTCTTAGGGAGATAATGTAAGCTAGGCTGACAGACCTACATAGTTAAATGTTTTAATAAAATATTTATACATGAAATTGTGGGTATACAACTGTTTGTTACAGGGACTCTAATAATATATGAGTAATAAAAAACATGTATATTTATGTAGAGAAACAGGTTATTTCACTCAATTCTAAAATTATTAACTGTTAATTTGAATTATTGATTAATGTATTGGGTAATTTTATCTTGCACATTATCATTTTTAACTTTTGTTTTAGTAAACAAAAATGTTTTACAATTAGTTCAAAAATATGCAATGATGTAACATACATATTTACAGTATTTTGGTTATTAAAATTATTTTATGCTTTACAGTTAGTGCTGAAAGGCCTGTTCATGCATCTATTTGTCAAGTGAAAAAGTCAGATAAAGATGTGTATAAAAAGCGAGCTACGTGGCCTTTACGGGAATTAAAGATGGTGGATGGGAAAGATGAAAGAAAGGTAATTTGTAGTTTTATAAACTTCTGTTTTCCCAGAAGTAGGTTTCAAAAGATCAATATGTAGTGTTTGAGAAATGTTAAATATTTTTTTGTACTCTTTTGACACATACAGAAGTGAACTTGAGTGGGTTGTTAAGGTATAAAAGAACTGCAAGTGTTAAATTACAGCTTAATAGGGTTAATTCAGTGTGATATTATTCTGAGAGATGTTTGTTATGATACTGAATGTTGACAAATTCTGCACGTAAACTTATTAGTATTACGTGACAAGGAAACTAGAATGTTAGTAATAAACTCTTGTTGTTGCACATTGTTCAAGTGAGAAGAGTTAAAAATAATTCATTTTTGTTTACAGTACTTTTTGTATTAATTATCTTTATATATTCGTTACTGGATGATTTTTCTGATTTAATAATAAGGGGGTTTTTTTAGATTTATGTCTATTAGTAAATGTAATGGAATGTTTCTTTGTTATAGCGTAATTGGATTTTCTCTGTTTATGTAATTTGGCTTGTTTACTTGTAGGTATATAACTACTATATTTTTTGGTTTATTTTGCCTGATAATGGTGTTTTAAGTTATTTGAGAGTGGTCATTATATTGCATGGATAGGCTTTTCATATAGTTCACCTGTCTTTGAAACAGTAATGTTAATATTCAACATATTACCAGATATTTTATAGAATCTTCAGATTTTACACAGTTTTCTCATTAAGTTGTAAAACGTACATATTAAACCACCATTTCTCAACGTTTTTGATATGTGGAAACAACTTGCTGCTTTCCTACATTGTTGGAGACCACTAAAATGCAATTACAATGAAAAAATCATTATGATTTACATATGAATATTCTGTTACTTTATGATTGTTTTTGTAAAAACCCACAGAATAGCAAGAATTCCAATGAGGGTTTTGATGGATTTTTACTGGTCCATGGACTAGAGGTTAAAAATATTGCTTTAAACAAAGTTGTTGTTCCATATCATTTACAATAAAAAGATAATTAAGCTTACTGAATTTAAACAAGTTTTTTCTCTTCATAACAGTAAAATTTCTACTTTTATGAAATTATTGCTATTACTGAGGCTGCTTTCTTCCTACTTCTATTGAAAAACATTTCCTTTGATTTCTATTAGATACTACAAGTGTAAAACTTAAGCTTAGAAATTTTTAATCTGATGCAAAGTAGTAAAGAGTGATTCTTCTTTGTATGTATTTTTAATAGTTGAGAAACAGAAAAATTATATGCTTAAAAAATCTAAAAAAATATAGAAAAGATGATTACTTGCAATCATTATATATATACACACATGGAACTAATTGTCAATACAGAATGAAAAAGGCCTGGCATGGCCAGGTGGATGAGACACTTGACTAGTAATCCATGGGTTGTGGGTTCAAATCCCCATCACACCAGACATGCTCGCCTTTCAGCCATGGAGGTGTTATAATGTGATGGTTAATTCCACTATTCATTGGTAAAAGAGTAGCCCAAGACTTGGTGGTAGGTGGTGATGATTTGCTGCCATCCCTAGTTTTGCAGTGTAAGACTAAACATTAAAACAAATAAAAATAAGACAAGTGTGATTCCATTCCTAAATGTATTTATCAAATTGAATAGGAAGTAAAAAGGGGTGTGGCTAAAATTTAATCTTTTAGCTTTCTAGATCTGGTTTATGTTGATACCATAATGTGATGATGCAACAAACCATAAAGATAGAAGTTTGTATAATCAAGCTGTAGTATAATTTGTACATTTTATGATACATATAAGTTTCATTCTAACATACACAATAGTTGATGTTGATATTTGTTGTTCTTTTAAAAGTAAGGGTGACAATGTTTTTATCCAGTTTAATTTCGGACACTGAGAAAAACGTAATTTAAAGAAATTTTTTTCTTAAGTGTACAATAATTTTTTTCCAATCATGTTTTTAAATGGTAATATTTAATACAAATTCATCTCGCTATGTAAATAGAAGCTACTAAAGGCTAACAAAATACTGTGATATACTTGTTTTGTAATTATTACCACACTCCACTGCTCGGCAAAAAATAAAATAGGTTTCTGAAAATAATTTGTCATGCTATCCTTTGTTTTTCTCATTAAGTATATTTGTACTCTTTCCTGATTTGATAAACAAATATTTTCAAAAACGTTTACTGAGTGAACTAATTTTTCTTTTAAATTTATCTAAAGATTAAATAAAGATAAAATAACAAGTATGTTAGAATAGATGAAAACTGCTTGTTGTATGAAACAAAAATGGCAGTGTTTCAAAAGTTTACCTAAACTGTCTATCTAAGAAAACACAAAATGAGTTTTTCACAATACTTAATGAATTGCTTATTTAAATTTCATCAAACTTTTCAAAATTAAATTACAATAACTATACAGTTGAATTATACTTATTTAAGCTTTGTAGGTGTTTAAAGTTTTTATATTGCAGCTGTAGCTAATCATTATTGTAAAATGCAGTAATTTATTTTTCTGTTTTTTTTTAATGAAAACACTGAATAATATATACCTAAAAGGTTGTAATGTGTAGACACTCAATTAATACATACTAAGGGAGAAACTCATGCTTTTTGTAAGAAATAGTTTTTGTTTGTGATGTATTGTATCTAAATGCACAAAGTTTATAAAATGTAAAGGCAATACTATTTTCCAAGGTAATTAAGAATAGCAAAGTGACTTGCCCAGACTGTTCGCATGCGAGGTTAGGTATGTACAGTTCTGAATGAATCTGATGGTTATTAAAGGTATCTTAATGACTGCAAAGTTAAACCTATTCCACAACAACTGATGCCCCTAAACACTTTTAGTGCTTTTGAGCTGAATGGTCTGTTAAAAAATGATAAACCAATCAACTTATCTAGTAAGAAACACCAGTTCTAGTGACACTTTAAAACCTGTTCTAGTGACACTTTAAAAGATGAAGAAATCAACCTTCATTCCTAAAATACCTTTACCTTCCCAGTGCTTTTTTTCTACTCACAATTTCATTTTTTCATAATTTAATGGAATGTTGAGTTGGTTTTATTATAAGTACAATTTACGTATTGCACTTGCAAATATTTGATGGCTGTATGGAACAGTACTGTTTGAAAATGCCATACAAGTTCAAGTGTATCAGAGTCATAGTAGCCAACATGGTTTTACAAAGTTTCCTGTGATATTCTTTATATACATAAATAATAAACAATATCTGCCTTCAAGTTGTTTATATCTAGGTAGAAATAGACCACTAGTATGCCCAAAATAGCAGGTCTCATGAAAGACTTGATTAGGTCTGTAACAAGCCCCTTCAAAACTTGTGCTATGGATGCTTTTGAACATCAGTTTGATGGCACCTATAAAATATGAAGGAATGATGTGTGTTTGTATATGTTCAGTTAATTTATTTGATTGTGAAATGGTGTAGGTAAACTGTATAAAATTATATGTAATAGAATGTTTCACTGAAATGTTTAATAGACTTTGAATTTAAAAAATATATGTGTCTCTTTGAGCTTAGTAAAATCAAACTTTACTGTTTTAAATATTGTAGCAATGTTATAAAGGTAAAGTTTTTTTTTCTGGACACTTCATCTCCTTTATTCTGCTGTTACCATTTAATCCATATGGTTAAGTACCTAAGTAACTTGTAAGGATACAAACATTGTGTTTGTCTAGATTATCATATTTAGTTGTAGCTGTATAGAAGATAGGAGAATATATTATGTGTTTGATTATTATAATAACAGTTTGTGTTTGTTGTGTTGCTCATTTTACAAAATTCTATAAATCTTAGTGCAGTTCATCTGAATTATATTTCACCATTCCAACTTAGCACAGTTCCAACTGTTGACATAGCTGCAACCTCTCCACAATCCACCCAGACAGTATAAAAAACCATCAACACCTACACATACACTGACTTGAAGACGAAAGGTGGAAGGCTTTTGAAACATCGTCCTCTACACTTGTGTCTCCACAACAGGCAATTACCGTCCATTCTACAAAGTTTCATCATCAATCTTTCCTTGTATGGTTTTGTTTTTCAATATCCATACTTACATCACTTTGACATTTTCCTTGTTGCACTTTATTTTAGGTTTTCTTGTCACTGACAATGTAACTAGACATTTACTTATAATAATAACTTTTTGGGTATCTGATTTACCTATTTAAAGTAACATTTTAGACTTTTTTTTTTCTGAAAAATCAATAATATACTACAGTCTGATCTAGTAACAGTCATTCCTGACCAGTTGTTACATCCCTTGACCAGGTACCCATTATACCTAGCATATAGGTACCACATTTGCTGTAATTCAGTCAGGTATTTTATGTTAAACAATCACATAGTTTTGGATTTTCTTGAGTAGTGTGCGAGTATTGAGACTGAGTTTCATAACAGAAATAGCTGTGAGTTAGGCATGTATGATCCATTAAGTATTCAAGAGTACATGTGTGCTATGAGTAAGATTGTGGTGAATGGATATTATTAGTTGCCATAGTTAGTAGCCTGTATAATAATTAAGATTATTAATCCTATTGTGATGGGTCAGGGATCAAAGGTCATTTAATTGCTTTTGTTCACTGGCATTCAAAATTTTTATGAACTGCTATATTATGAATTTATGCTGATAAGTTTGGTATCAGATTGTAGATTATAATTCAAACTTTAATATTATACATGAGTTAATTTATTAATTTAAAAGTAAATATGAAAATAACACATTTAAGTATTGATTTTGGTTAGTCACATGGTATGTTGAATGCAGCACTGTTTAAAGTTAGATGTCTTTGATGTCAAAATACTAAATATACAGTTTTGTATGTAATAGGAACTCTTATTACCAATATTGACAAGCCAAAATATAAAATAAGGACTTCATATCTTTTTATTTTGCTGAGATATGACATATGTACTCAATCAAACACAATGATGCTGTTCACCTCTTTCCATGTTTGAAAACGATTCCTTATTTGTATTTACTTCAACATATGTCATGAGAATAACCAATCAACAGCTAAGAAAGTCCTTCTAGTGGTTTTCTCAGTCATTTTAATCTGTTAAAAGGCAACTACATTCTTTTTACCAAGATTTTAAAGAGGTAGGTTGTGTTATTAGTCTGCTCTAAATTTCATATTTTGTTAGGCCAAAATACAACTTAGTTACTAAGCTTAATAAATTATAATGGAATTCTATGGTCTTGATATAGTAATATGATTTTTTGGCTCTTCAACTATATATATATATAAACAAAAAACTTTTTTTTTCATATCCTCCAGTTTAAAAGTCACAGCTAGAAAAGGTAGTTGTTTGCTTTACTTCTTCATGTACTGTTCTATATTTTAAGAAAGGTTTAGTAATAACTTATGTCTAAAAAGTAATAAGTATTTCACTCAGTTCCCAGGTTTATTGATTCCCATAATAGTGTCCTTCCATGTTCTTGAGGATCATGTAGACAGGTGTTGTGGACCTTGTGTCAGACACTGGTGTTCGGGTATAGTGCTCACAAAATCCTGGCATTGCTGCAGTGCTCTTAAGGCACTGTAGTGCATCCCATCTGGGATTTAAAAACATCCACCTTGGGTTTGCCATGCATGGTAACCTGTGAGAGCTCCATGGTGGGTAGAGTCAGTGGGCACTGAAAAATTTTCTGTTTATTATGGATACTCCTAAAACAAAAAAATAACACAACTTGAAACCACCGAGAAAAACCCGACTACTGGAAAATGACCACGCATTGATTAATCTGTACAGCCTAACTCATCACTTGAATCTGTCCCGCAATTCTTAATTTTGCATTCCTTAAGTGACAAACATCTAGGGCAGATTTCCCTACTTCTTATCCAAAAGGGCTAGCTGGTTCCCCTAAATTGGTAAAAAAAGCTACGTTTGGGAGATATCTTAGTGGAAACATCTTCATCACAGCATTCTAAACTCCTCCTGACATCAAAGGCCTTGGGGACATACCCATTGAGGTTACTCCTCATTCCACTTTGAATACTTCCAGAGGAGTCATAGTGGAAAGAAATTTAAGGACTGTCTCTGAATCGGAGATCCTTGCAGGTGTCACAGCAGGATGCCGAATCTTCACTCGAAAAGATGGAATTCTGGAACCAACAAATGTTCTAATACTAACATTCACAGTACCACATCCTTCCATCACAATAAAAGCAGGATATCTGAATTATAAGGTGCGATCTTATTCCAAATCCTGTACGATGTTTCCATTGTCCAAGATTTGATCATTCAAAACAATCTTGCCTTGGTTCCTTGACCTGTGCCTGTTGTGGTGGTAATGCCACTGAATGCCAACTTGAACCACATTGTATAAATTGTAATGGTACACATCCTTTTTATTTTACCTCTTGCTCTAAATGGGTAGAAAAAAAGAAGTACAATGTCTCAAGACAGTTAACAATCTCACTTACACAGAGGCTCAAAAATTATTATTACCTATTCCATCCAGAACTTATGCTGCTGTAACCCATTCTACTACTACAGTTGGAGTACAAACAGACCTTACCCTATCCCCTACACAATCTTCACCAGCAAATCTCAATGAAACACTTCCCAAAATCAACACAGTTCATGAATCAGTCTCCTTCCATCTCTGTCCTGACCACATTTTCCAGTCATTGCTGAACTTCATCTTCTTTAAGTCAAGATGTTTCCATGGGGTCTCCCTTTCTTGATACCTCAAAAATTAAACAAACCACTAATCTGCACCCTCAATCATTAGTACATTTACTGATAAATTCAGACTTGACCATTCAAGCTAGAGCAGGATCCATAGAGGGCAACAGACCCACATCCAATAAAGAAAAAAAATGCAGTCATAAGCAGAAGGACTCTTTACCATCTTCTCCTCTGAAATTATACATGGCCACACTAATTCAATGGAACTGTCAAGGTTTCCAATCAAATGTGACTGACATCAAAGATCTGATTGACTTTTATCATCCCATATGTCTTTCTTTGCAGGAAACATTTCTACAGCCTACAAATACAGTTACTATCTGACACTATTCATTATACGGAATGACAGGCTATATTTAGGGCGGGGACATGGGGGAGTTGGATTGCTGGTTGATCAACATGAGCCCACCCGATCCCTGTCATTGACCACACCCTTGGAGGCTGTAGCCATCCTTGTCTCCTTGGGTTGTACCATCACTATTTGCTCTCTATACCTTGCATCTGAAATGCATTATAATCAATCAGACCTCAATACCCTCATTGAGCAACTGCCAACCCCCTGGGGTAGCTCCCATATTGATATGAGAGGGTGCACCATAGAGCATATGCTCGTGAACCACAACCTGTGTCTATTCAGTACTGGCTCTTCCACATATTTTCATGCACATAGTCAGTCATTTACAGCTATAGATCTTTTTGTCTGATCCTTTTTGCAACTCACTCACTTTTCCTGGGAGATTGACATCAATCCATGAGGTAGTGGTAATTTTCCCATCATCTTACAAGAGATTGTGATCAGTACCACTCGACCCATGTACCTCGGTGGAAGTTGATCCAGGCCAACTGGCCTTCTTTCACTACTCTCTTGGAACTTGATCCTGCCATTTTATGTAAATCATCCATAGATGATTGTGTAGCAGCAATAATTGACAGTATTATACAAGCTGCTACTTGATGCATCCCTAAAACCTCGACATGTTCCCCACAACATCCCCGCCCTTGGTGGAATTCTGCCTGTTCTATAACATGAAAAACTCAGAAACGTGCTTGGGAGAAATTTTGAAGATACCCCATGCTCTCAAACCACATTGCATTTCAGCAAGCCCGTGCACACACTCGGCAAGTTAGAGGTAAAAGCCAAAAGAATCTTGAATTAAATATACCTCCAACATTTCTTCAACCACCAGCACAAAAGTTATATGGGATAAGATCTGGAGGGTGAGTGGAAGATATCTGTCCTCCTCTCTATCTTAACATCTGATGGCCACAAAGTTCCAAATCCACAGAGCATTGCCAATACTCTTGGGGACTTTTTCTCTCATGCATCTAGCTCTACAAACTTATCCCCTTCCTTTTTAGCCATTAAAACACAGGTGGAGCATCTGCCTCTTTCCTTTTCAACTGACCATTCCTATGACTACAATCGCCATCTTACACTGATGGAACTCAAGCTTGCAATTCATCAGTCTGGCAGTATATCAGTTGGACCTGATAATATACATTATGAGATGTTATACCACCTTTCCCAGAACTCTCTTACTATTCTCCAAGCTGTCTGTAATCAGATATGGCAGGAAAATGTCTATCCTTATGCTTGGTGACAAGCTATCATACTCCCTATTCTGAAACCTGGGAAGGATCCAACGTAAGATCTCAGAGAGGATAATCAATGCCCACCTCGTTTGGTTTCTTGAATCAAACAACCTCCTCTCACCTACTTAGTGTGGGTTCCAAGACAATGCTCTACGTTAGACCACTTAATTCGCCTTGCAACATCAATCAGAGATGCCTTTTTAAGGTGACAACATCTTGTTACTGTTTTTTTTATTTAGAAAAAGCTTACAATACAACATGGAGATATGGCATCTTACGAGACCTTCACTCATATGGATTTGCATGGCAACTTACCACTTTTCATCAAGCAATTCTTGTGCTGATTCCATGTCGTTTGGGCTCAACACTCTCTCATTTTTTCCCACAGCAACTTGGAGTTCCTCAGGGCTATATTCTGAGTATCACACTTTTCATTATAAAAATTAATAAATGTCATCAGTGAAAAGCTACCCCTACAGCTGCAAACAGTCTTTTTGTTGATGACTTTCACATCTCATGTCAGTCATCAAACATGAGGTTTATTAAATGGCAGCTACAAACTGCAATCAGTCAGATACTGAAGTGGACCACAGCAAATAGTTTTAAATTTTGACCCTCTAAAACTGTTTGTATACATTTCTACTGCAAATGGGGAATCCACCCAGATCCAGAATTTCGTCTTGATGATGTTGTACTTCTTGTCTTCCCTGAGGCAAAGTTCTTAGGTCTTATATTTGATTGTAAATTAAATTTTATTTCACATATCAAGCAACTTCTTATCAAATGTCTAAAAGCATTTTACTTTCTCCATGTCCTCTCTTCTACTTCTTGGGGAGCAGATCAATACTCCATGCTCAGAATTTATCATGCCCACGTCCAATCCAAACTTGACTATGGGTCTGTGGTTTGTGGTTCTTCCAGATCCTCTACACTGAAAATGTTGGATCCTGTCCATCACCAGGGCCTTCAGCTTTGCCTTGGAGCTTTTTGTACTTCTCCTGTGCAATGTTTGTATGTGGAATCTCATGAACCCCCTTTATATATTTGCCATTTGCAACTGTCTCTAGTGTATGCTTTCAAACTTCAATCCTTACTACAGCATCCTACCTGGAGTTGTGTTTTCCAACCACAATGGACCACACTTTTTAATAACAGAAAATCTGCCATTGTTCCTTTTAGTCTCCATATCTAGACACAATGAGAAGAATTGGATTTATCCTTTAATAACACTGCAGTTTCTTCAAATCAGCCTATTCCACCATGGCAAATTACTGTCCCCAATTGTAACCTATCTTTGAGTCATCTGAGGAAAGCATATACACTTGATTGGAAATAACACTCTTTCTTTGCTGAACATCTTTCATATGATCTGTCCCTTCCTAAATATACAGATGGTTCCAAATTGGGTGACTCAGTGGGCTCTGCCATGGTTTGTGACAGTTCAATTGTGGCACACAGACTCCCCCTATAATTTCTGTTTTCACTGCCAAATTGTATGCCATCTTTCCTGCCCTGACTCATATTGAAATAATGCAATATACAAATTTTACAATATATACAGATTCACTCAGCTGTCTATTGGCCCGGGAATCATTCCGTGATAGTCACCACACTCTTCTTATCACTATCAAAAACAAACTGGCCCATCTTTTTATCTCATCTGTCTATGTCCAATTCTTTTGAATACCAGGCCATGTTGGTATTTGTGAGAATGAGCTGGCCAACAGAGCACACAGTTTGTCTGTTCTGGATCTATCATCCCCATACCCATTCCATACATGGACTATGATCCAGTAATCAAATCCAGACTGTAAACCAGATGGCAGGCAACCTGGAATGAGCAACACAATAACAAGCTTTTTCAAATCAAACCTTCTCTAGGTCTTTGGCCCTCTTGCTTCTGTAAGGATCAGAGAGAGAGAGGTTGTTTTGGCAAGGCTATGCATTGGTCAGTTTTTTAACCCACCACTTCCTTTTATCTGGTACTGCTGCAACAATATGTGGTCTATGTGGCACTCAGATTACAATCATCCACATTTTATTATCATGCCATCATTACAACCTGGAACAATGACATCATTTTAATGATATTTGTAAGGCAGGTTTGCCCTTGACTTTGTCCCATGTTTTAGGTGATACTGCCCATCTCACTCATGTTTTTATATTTTTAAGAGCCATTGGTCTTTTACACTTAATTTAAGGTTTTTTATTGGACTATATAGTATTTTAACACATTTTAATTTTTATTTTTATTTGAACTCAGGACTGAAAAGGCCAACTTCAGGTGACTGACTGCAAATTCGATCTTTATGCTTCAGTCTTCCTGGCATGTCTTAATTTTACACATTTTAGTTTTTCTTTTTCTTTTGAACTGAACTCTGGACTGGAAAGGCCAACTTCAGGTGACTGACAGCAAGGGTGTACTTCTTGCTTCAGTCTTCCTGGCAGTTCCTAATTTTACATATTTTACTATTTACCTTAATTGCCCTTTACCTCTACTGTACCACATCTTGGCTGACATAGATAGCCTTATAGCTTTGTGCCAATAAACTTTGAATACTTTCCTACCTACCTTTAACCAGAAAGATATATTTTTTTCAGTCATATACTCCTTTATTTCCAGGGTCCCTTTATTTTTCACTGGATTCCACTTTGTGGTGAGTATTTCCCAGAGAGGCATGCTTTCTCTTCTCAATACCACATTAGCAAACATTTTCACTATATTTACTACAGGTTGCAACAGGCTCTATCAAAATACAGTATTCCATAAGACCATCTAGGCATCTACTGGATGGTATTATCTTATTATCATGGACTGCATTCACAGACTATCAAGAACAAAACTAAAAGGGATCCTGTCCATTCCTGCTGATTTTCAGGTTGAAGAAATCAGGATTGGTTTGCTTTCAAAATTTTATGTTCACCTATTGCACAGTTTCCAGAGTACTGTCCCTCATGTCTCTCCAATGCTTGTTACCCCCACGGCTCAGCTAGTGGGGCTTAGGAATGCTTAACATCCCACCAGTTTCCAGTCACTGGAATGGTGGACAGAGACTTTTCATTCAGAGTTTTTTGTGGATTTCTTCACTCTTGGATAAGAGGGTGAAGTTGGGGAAAATTTCTTCTCAGGTCTCAGGATGTTTTTCTCAGATGTCAGTAAAAGTAGCACCAGCTACTCCAGAAGCCTTTTCATAATTCTAGTTTGGGATTAACACAAAGCTATTAAATTGGGAAGTGCATGGCCCTTCTCTTTCATCAATGTCAGTTTCTTATATTGTTCAAGAAAGAAGGTCCACTATCACCTAATAAGTTCAAATGTGAAATTGTTTCATCCTAGACCTTTAGTTGAGCACAGGTTTCATCTCCTCTCTGTAATTTTAGGGACAAGTGGAAGGTTCCATGTCCAGTTGGTATGACAGTGAGGATTAATGTTCATAATTCCAGGCTGGATGAGATATGTTTCTTTAATTGAGTATTGTATCTACAACCCCATCATTCTGAGCCTGGGATGTTGTCTTTTGGACTTCTTCAGGTGAAGGAGAAAGTTTGTCCATTTAGGTGTTGCATACTTTCCCATCACAATTCTGGTTGTTTAAAATTCATGAGTGTTACTACAGGTTGGGGTCCAATAAAAAAGTATATGTATGTATATATGTGTGTGTGTGTCTGTATATATAAAAATGTGGTATAATAGTCCTAGACACCAAGATGGGGATATACAGTCATATGAAAAAGTTAGGACACCCTGTGAAAGCCTGTGTATTTTTGTAACATTTTTGGATATATAGATATTTAATCTCAATTTTATCAATACTGAGAGATTATAGGAATATAACTAAACAATTAAAACTGAAGAAAAGACTTTTCAAGATCTTCTGTAAATGTAATTCTACAAAAATACATATTCTAACTGAGGAAAAAGTTAGAACACCCCCACATTTATTCCCACATAAAATGGCTCAACTCACACACAGATGTATCACACCAGGTGCACATGATCAGAAGATCATTACTCAGCATGTTGAATGAGGCTTGCCCTACTTAAACCTCAGACATTTAGTTTGGTGTGCTCCTGACTGTTGAAGTGAGAGTGAGCACCATGGTGAGAGCAAAAGAGCTGTCTGAGGCCTTCAGAAAGATAATTGTAGCAGCTTATGAGTCTGGTAAGAGATTTAAAAAGATCCCAAAGGATTTTGAAATCAGCCACTCTACTGTCTAGAAAATAGTCAACAAGTGGAGGGCTTTCAAAACAACTGCCATCATGCCCAGGTCTGGTTGTCCAAGCAAGTTCACCCTGAGAGCAGACTGCAAGATGCTAAAAGAGGTCTCCAAACACCCTAACATGTCATTACAGGACCTACAGCAGGCTCTGGCTACTGTTGATGTGAAAGTGCATGTCTCTACAATCAGAAAGAGACTGCACAAGTTTAACTTGCATGGGAGGTGTGCAAGGAGGAAACCTTTGCTCTCTAAGAGAAACATCAAGGCCAGACTGAAGTTTGCCAGAGAGAATGTAGATAGAGACCAAGACTTCTGGAATAATGTTCTTTGGACAGATGAGTCCAAATTTGAATTATATGGACACCAGAACAGAGGACATGTTTGGCATAAACCAAATGCAGCATTCCAGGAAAAAAACCTCATACCAACTGGGAAGCATGGAGGTGGAAGTATCATGGTTTGGGGCTGCTTTGCTGCAGCAGGACCTGGACAGCTCACAATCATAGAATCCACCAGAGGATGCTTGAGGAACATACGAGTCCATCTGTAAGAAAATTAAAGCTGAAGCGGAACTGGACCCTGCAACACGACAATGATCCAAAATATACCAGTAAATCCACCAAGAACTGGCTGAAAACTAAGAAATGGAGAGTTCTGGAATGGCCGAGTCAAAGCCCATATCTTAATCCCATTGAGATGCTGTGGGGTGACTTGAAATGGGCTGTACATGCAAGAAACCACTAGAATATCTCACAGCTAACAGAATTCTGCATTGAGGAGTGGGGCAAACTTTCTTCAGACCGATGTCAGAGACTGGTAGATGGCTACAAGAAGCATCTCACTGCAGTTATTTCAGCCAAAGGGGGTAACACTAGCTGTTAGGGGGTAGGGTGTCCTAACTTTTCCTCAGAATATGCATTTTTGTAGAACTAAATTTACAGAAGATCTTGAAAGGTCTTTTCTTCAGTTTTAATTGTTTAGTTATATTCCTATAATCTCTCAGTATTGTTGAAATTGAGATTAAATAACTATATATCCAATAATGTTACACAAATACACAGGCTTTCATAGACTGTCCTAACTTTTTCACATGACTGTAGGTACCATGATCCCTTAATTTCAATCTTGAGTAGTGAAACCTCAGGTATCTGGTTGTGGTTTGTGTATACTGCTAATTATTTATGCTCTATTCAGTCTTTGATATCAGAACTAAATTCCAGGTGAAAAGCATACCTGTATACCTGTTTTGGGTGTAGTGTAGCCCCCCTTTCTTGTACCATTTTTATCTTGTTACAGTCCTGTTCTCTACAGATGGCTTCTGTATGGATCATGCTGTACTGGCCCCTCCACCTTTTCAGTGTTGAATTCTAGCTATTTTGTCAGTGGATGGTAAGTATGTTTTGGAAATTAATATTTCCTAAACTGAAAATTATTTCCAGTAATACTTACATCCACTGATACTCTCTCACTTTACCTTCACACAAAAAACTGGCTTATGTCTTGAAAAATGACTACATTATCTGAATGAGGTGCTTATGTATGTTACCCAGATATAGATGCATTGAATTTGGTGTAGAATTTTCATAAGGCATTTGAGTGAGGTATGAAAAACTGGAGGAAACATTTTCAATTCTTAGATGGGCAAAGAGTATAAACCCTGAAAATAGAGAAACAGCAATATTATCAGTGGGGTTAAGTATTATTGGATATACATTTTCAATGTAGGAAAAACATTCCACCCATTTAACAAGCTATTTACCAATTTTAATGATTTTACAGTTTTCAGGCAAGAATATCTGTATTCTCACAACATTTGTACCATGTAATATACATGACATTGGTCAAAAGAACTGTTCAGTTTTAAGTTTTCAGAACAGACAGAGTAAAGAGAAAAACATCCAAATCATGATACCATTGTTGTTAACTGCCAACAGTGGAGCTATTAAGAAACTGATGATGAACAACTGTGTTGAAATAATAATATTCATGTTTATTTAGAACATTCTAAAGTGTTTGCCTATATGAAGGTGAATTAAAAGTTGTTTAACAGTGTAGAATCTTTCTGTTTTAGTAACAGAAATGCAAGTTAAAAAACTGCCAACCAAACAAAAATCATTATCTTTTCCAAGTGAAATAATTAGTTGACATATATGAAAAACAGTAATACAATGTACTTTATCGTATTTAACAGTGATAAAAGTGTGCAAATAGAATAAATATTTCTACCTTATTTGATTATTAAAAAGAATAACAAAAATTCATATTTTTTTCTTTATTTACTTCTTGCTTTTGAAATATTTTAGTGGACCTTTATGTTTCTTTCTGACCCAGCATGGTCAAGTGTTTAGGACACTTGACTCACAATCTGAAGATTGTGGGTTTAAATCTTTGTCACACCAAACATGCGTACCCTTTCAGCCATGGGGGTATTATTGTATGGCAGTCAATTCCATTATTTACTGGTAAAAGAGTAGCCAAGGATTGGCAGTGGGTAGTGATGACTAGCTGCCTTCCCTCTAGTCTTAAACTGCAAAATTAGGTATCTCTTATGTAGCTTTGTATGAAAATTCAAACAGACAAATAATTTTTTTTCTATCTTAGTTTACAGTAACTGCTACAGAATAATCTAATGCACAGTTATGTTTTGACTATACATTCTGCTATTAGACACACAAAAGTTGAAGTTATATAGATGTGGGGTTTCCATTATTTTTTCTACCCCTGTATATATAAAGGATTAAGTGTGTTATATTAAACAGTTTTGATAGTTCAAAGAATAGGTTATAACCACAGTCAGTATAAAGTCATGGTGGAATGGCATCTATCAAATCTGCATTTTGATATTGACACTTTATAGGTGGTATGATGCCACCAAACATTATTTGAATTTAGGAAAGATATGTAAAAGCCATTTCTAAAGCAGTATATTCATCCATTCAGATCATAGAGATGTGTCCAACTCAGGGATTTAAAATTATAAGATGGAAATATCTCTTGTAGTTAATAGTATTGAAAAATGAATATGACTCATTTTTACCATCTGGTGTCTTCCAGAAGGTGACCTGCAACATTTTGTACTTGTAGCTCTGGTATGCACATTGCAGTGTCTTTTAACAGCTATGGATCTGCAAATATAAATTTTAGTGATAAAAATCATTTATTTGTCCCAGAAAGTGCTACACAATATGTGTTGTGTTCAGAATTTTCTTCCTTGTTGTCATATTCATTCAACTGTTACCTACGTGAAGCAGTTGAAGAATGAAACAGGTATTCATGCTATTCCATGCAAAGACAAACTGGTGAATCTACTAAATGTAATACATGGAGATTATTGTTCATTCAGACAGTTAATTCTGTCATCCTTGTACACTAGGTGAATTATAGAAGCATGCAGGAAAAGGTGGTGTTCATTGCTTGGTGAATGGTAATGGAAACTGTGCTGCATGTGTATTGTTGCACAGTCACTAGAAAAAGGATAACTGGGCATGGCTAGTGCTACCTGAACTGTAATGACATGATGAGGCTCCAAAATCATCATATTACATGCTAAGCCTTTGTATATACACCTACTTTTATTATTAATCATAACTTCATTGTGAGTGAGAGGAGTGTACTTAAAGTTGACTTTAAAACAGTTTCTGTGAAAGTATGTGTTCATGAGTCTGTATATATCTGGCAACATTATTTATTTCACAATATGTTGAGACTCCACTTACCTAATACATATGTTAATGAGTTATTTTTTGTGCCTTGATTGTTTTTCATGATAATCAAATAATGTGTAATTACTTGCAGAATACAGCAGACTTTGATCTTCATCTTGAGAAAGTATATAAGTGGACAGCCAGTAATGTGGCAGAGAAGCTAGCCTTCATCAGCTGCTTGTGGAAGGTACTGGTTACATGCTTATACAAATATAAAAATTGTGTATATTTATATTTGTATAATATATTAAAGCTAAAAAAATTAATGTAGCACATGGGAGTAAGATATAACATTCATAATTAGTGCTTTAACTCTTTTTGTCCTGGGTACCCTTTATTATTCACTTTTAATAACCTACTTTTTCTTTCATGTAACACTAGTTACTACACATTAAAATTCTGGTTAATAATCCATATTTTAGTGGTATTTGTATTTTTAAGTTCTTAGTTCTACAAGGTAATATTAAAAATTCTGAATTTCTATTAGTGTGACACACTTGACATATTTCTTTAGGCATATTGTTTTCTGTATTTTTTCCACCACCACATGAAAGAGTAAGAAATTCAATATAACTTACTAGAGAATTGTTATTGCACAGATAAACCATAATGTTTTATAATCTTCAATTTTGTATGGTAACTGTGCTTACCAGTAGAAAATCAGACTCTTCCTACCACACCTACCTGTCGCATCCTCTTTCAGGATATGCTTATCTTTCTCTAAAACTTAGATTTAACTGATGCATTGCTATAGTTGTCATACCATGGGGGATTGCACATTATTAGCAGTTTGGTTTGATGTGAAATAAAATTTTTCTTACAAGCACAACAGTGAAGAATAGTTGAATTTTTAACTGCTGAAGTCTTACAATTAGAAATGCTTGAGTACTGGTACTAGCAATCTGGTACTTCTAATATACTATTCCATTTACTGGTTGCAGCTGTGTAGACATCCTGTTATGATCTATTCTGACTACTCAACTGCCTTTTTCTACATTAAATGAAATGAGGTACTCAGTATCCAGATCTTTGGTTTCTTGTTCTCAAATTTCTGTTTTAGATTTCTGACAACAATGACCAGTTGTCAGTATTTCATGTTCATGGAGCTTTTGAATTTAGTGGTAAATTAGCTAGTGATCCACATTTGCATCCCATTTTATTGTCTTGTGATGTAGTAGACCATTTCAGGCATAAACTGACACCTACTGTAAGTTAAAATCAATAAAAAAAACTGGTATTTTAATAATTTCTTCAATATAGTTGAGTCTTCTTAAATCTTGGAAATTTAGGTTTGTTTATTGCTGTTCTCACTGCTCAAAAAGTGTTATTGATATTATGAATTTGTCATAATTGCTGCTTTTAGCAGTGTGATTTCCTTTTGACTGAATGGACAAAATTTGCACAAACTTGAGGTCTGATTAATATTGTATCACAGAATATGTTGTGTGTTTTTTCTTTTGTTGTGACTGTGACTGAGTTCAATTCAAGGGAAAAGATTATTGGAAAAAATATACAAGTTACAGTTATTAACCAAAAAATAATCAAAGATGCAGTAAAACTAGACATAGACAAATGTTTGTATTAGTTTTGTCTGATCTGTTTGGTGTGAGCACCCCTGAATGCAAGAAACATCAGTAAACAAAATAAATGTTTGATTGTTTATTGTAATTTAAGCATTATATTATTATTTGTGATGTACAGGAGTCTAGAGTAAGAAAGCCTACAGAAGTTTTAAAAAAATACTAAAATTTATATTTAAAACCTTTTGTAATTAGATATATTTCAGAAACAGGCTCATACTTAGAAATGTTTACATTATTAGAACAAGAAAAAGTATTATTGTATTGAAAAGATGATCACTTCACTAGTTAATCAATTCCCAGCATCTTCTTTAGTTAATTTTCATACTTTGAAATTGATTTAGAGAATTAATGTATACAAGTAACTGTTAAACATAAAAATGCACCTTTAGATCTGAGCTATCTGTTATAAAAATGTGAGATGGAAAGCAAAGTACTAGAGGTAAGTAATTTTGTTGTTTTCTTGATGTGTATTATCATGAGATTAATCTAAACCAAAGTTTTTATGTTAAAAAGTAAAAATGTAATTTCTTAACATTGTGTAATCATCATGTGTACTTCTGTCTTTTAGGGCTAGAGCAGAAAAACAGCTAATTACACCATGCTTTATTGGTTATTGGTATCAATTACCCTGTGAAGTAGGTTTACCTTTTTTTTTTTAATGCAGGACAAAAAACGTGGAAACGTGGGCCTTCTGCATGGCTCTCTGCAGGCAGCATAAGCATTTATTAATATGATGTTTTCTACTGCTAGCTTGCTAATTATCATTTTAGCTATATCTAGTAGTAGAATATTTGGAACACTAGAATGACATGGAAATGGACTAAAATATTGTGAATATATTAAACTGGTAAGAGAAGAGTGAAGAAGCCCTTACTAGACATCTCTAACCAGTACAGTATGAGCATCCAATAATTCTCTAAGTAAAATAACTCAAATTAAACTGTAATCTAAATGTTGAAAATCATAAAAAATACATAGTTGACAAGAGCAAAAATTCTGTAAAAGGTAGAAAATTTACAAAAGTTCCTAAAGTTTCTCTTACAGGTAGAAACTTTAAACACCAAACACAAAGCCAGAAGTAAATACAGTTGTACCTTGCACACATTACCATTGTCCATTGCAACCTAAGTGCAAAAGTATGTATACAATTCCTGGCTATTATCTGAATGGTTGATGAAAAGTCATCTTTCTCAAAATATCAAACTATCTTATCTGTAGGAAAACATGTCTTATTGCCAATTAATGATTCTGGGTCTTGTGTATACTAGCAAAAGGAAAGTTGAGTTGTGTTGTTTAGAGAAAGTCTGTGTAAATTCTGAAATGTAAAAAACACAAGTTTCAAAGAATGTGTTTTTGTTAGCTCTTTACATAACAGCCATTCATTTCTGTTCATGTCACAAGGTTTTACTGAGTTACATTCAAAATTTAATAATTGTACTTTATTATCAACACATCCAAATAAACTTGGCAACAAAATGTAGTTGGTAAATCAAGTGTTGTTATTATTTAAGTTCTTAATTTTATAAGGAGATAGTTTAAAAATTCCCCCCCCCCAATCTTCCTTAGTTTTAGAACTATCACATTTGTTATCTGTGTCTTCTCTCTTTTTTAAGTTATTTACTGCACCTCTGAGAACTTTGGAATTTAATGTAAATTACTCATTGTAATATAGTTATTGCTCAGGCAAAACATAATGTTTATAGCCTTCAATCATATTTGGTTACAGAGCCATAAACTAGAAAATCAGACCCCTTTTGCCACATCCACCTGTCATATCATTTCCTTCACAAATTGCTATTAGTTCTCTTTTTGTATTTAATACTATGTTTTTTATAACCAATAGAAAGTTAGTTTTATTCTATTTTGCTTCCAATTCAAACTTTATTCCTGTGGGAAACATACTGACAGGCTTAGTTAAATGTTTAACAGGTATTGTCTTATAGTTGGAAAGCCAGGGAAATTGATATTTATGTGGTATAGTCTGTTTTTACATGTCATTATCCTGTGTCTTTTGGTGCATTATTTAATTAAGTAATCTGGAAATGAAGAAGTAATCTTGAAGGTTGTATGAATCCATCTTTCAACATCTACTATATTTCAACATTGGTGATGTATCTTATCTTCCAGGCCAAATGTCACACCAGCTACTTTATTGGATATGTATTGCCTGTATATACTTTGAAATATTAAATGAACATGTCAATGAATTACTTTTATTGCATTGAGTCAAGTTTGTTTGCTAAATCCTCAACTAATGACCTTAGATCTGTTGCTAGCTACTTGTTTTCAGTTGCCACCTTGCATTACAGCTAGAATCATCTAGTTCCACTTTGTTTACTGCACTGTAATAATATCAGCATACACCTGGATAACTGATTATCCAACATTGTGAGACTTTATTCCTAGTTTGGCAAATGACTGGCAGAGCTAATACTACCTGTTTTCTGAATGGTAAATGGTTCATTTCATGTGTGGCATTTATAATGCTGTTACACAGTACCAATACACAAAATGTTTTCTGTAGTAAATCATGGAAAATCATTTGTGTATATAGATATACTTTTCTGTCTTCTACTACATATAGTCCTGAGGCCCACTGTTCCTGAGGTTGATATGGCTAACATTAGAAAATATCTCATCAAATATCAGTTCATGCATTGCACAAGTGAAACTGGTGGATAATTTACATAATGAATCCATTTTGAGGATGCCAATAACAAATCTAATTTTAATGATAACTACATTCATTGAGTGACATTTCATATACTAGAGATGTATCTCTCCTGTAATGTCTAGTCTATTGCCATGTATTGCCAATTACTATTTATTGTTCAAAGTTGTGGTCTCATTTAAAGTATTGATGTTTTTGTGTCAACTAGGAACTCAACCTTTCACCATTGTATCCTGTATAATGCAAGTAGTTCACTTTACTCCTCATTGCCAGTGGTTAGACCTGACTTGAGCTCCATCAGTTTTGTTGAGCATTTATAACAAATTCATTCCTTTCTTTGTTAATGTCCTGGACCTGCTGATCTGTTGGACAATGTCCATAACTATGCCAACTTTGTTTCTCAGCAGATTAAAGCATTATGGATTGGCTAACATCAGCTGATCCATCAACTGGGACCAATAGCACTGCTATCTATACTGATCAGCAAATTTTGGACAGCTCATCTGCCAGTCACCACCCATCAGATCACAAAACCTTATTAGAGTTGGCTGTAGCATGCACTCCATGGATGGACCTAAATAGTCTTGCCCATTCACTAGAAAGTATTGTTGTCACATCACAGTTGTGTGAATGTGTGGTGGCTGGCTGGCTAACTCTCCATACAACTCTAGCTCATGGTGATGTCTAAATAGATTAGTCCATCTCAGATAAGTCATAGCAGCTATTGCTGTGAGATTTTTAGTCTCTAACAACTACACAGAGCTGCTTATTCACATCAAATTGTGAAACAAATAGCATCTGTGAAGGTGAGCATGTCCTATACTCCCAGATTGTGCCTCAGGACTTCACTGGAAAGTTTTTCAATCAGCTAGTCCACATGTATGTCCTCTTGATCTGCTATTGCCATTGCAGGGTTGGCATTACTAAGCAACTAGTGCACATTGTCTGTGTAAGTGGTCAGACTCAGTTCTGGCTCTCTTCCAAGCTTTGAACTCAGCCTTGTGGATCACTTGATTTTCTAGAGATTTAAATTGGTGGAACTATTGTTGCACCTCAACCAGGCACTTGGCATCCAGGATTAAAATCAAGCATTGAACTGCCTCAGATGTTCCAAATAATTGGTATGGATCTTCTTTTGGGTGCTCCTTTAAATATCTGGAAAAATCTACCACATTCATAAGGACCTGTAGTGTGAATCATAGACTATCTTCTGTTGGTTCTCGGCCAACACCTGGATCTTTGACATTGGGTTAGATAGTTGGTTTCTTTCCTTTCAAAGAGGCTGGGTGATGAGTTGCTCCAAATTTTGCTGTGAATAGTGGTCATTATTGCAGGATACCTCAGAGAACCTTGCTACTTCCTCATAGATTATGGTCACTATTCATGGCTGTCCATTGTTTAACTTGCTTTGAAAACAGCTCTGACTGGTGGATAATCCACCAGTAGCATTTCCAGTCTTTTTCAGCTGGTTTCTGTTGGTTTTAACTATAATTGGGACTATAGTACTCTGGTTGGCATTAGTCTGGGACTTCTTGGTGGAGGCATTTCTATCTCAGTGATAGTCAATTGTACTTGCTTCACTTGTACCGAGATTCATTCTGAATAACATGGTTTGATTTATCAGTCTGGATGCACTAAGATATTAGTTGATTATTCAAAGTCAGTGCCAAGGACATTTAAACATTGGCAAAAGTCCAACTTTAGGAGACGACTTTTTCTGGACTTGAAATTTCTTTTCTGTAACGTGCTCTCTCCATTGGCAAACTCTCCCTTTAATCATGAGTACTTCTACTTTGACAGTTAGTCATTCTTTTAGTTGAAAGTGTTTCTTTATACTGACATACTCAAGAAACTAAACAAGGACTAATATGCATATTAATCAAGAAAGAAAATTATTAAGTAAATTCTGTTGTCAAGCACTATAATTTCTTAGTCGTGTCTTTGGTATTCTCAGGATAAAGTAATTTCTACAGGACTTCTAAATGTGTCCTCTATATAACAGGAGTTTGTACATTGTAATTACATAGGAAATCTGAAATAAGCTAAATGACAGAGTTTAATGCAAGAAATGCAAGAAAAGTAGACTGATTACATGGTGTAAAGTGTAATACAACCTTTATTTAAGATATGAAGCAAGAACACTGGATATTCACTTTCCTACCAGATCAGTGAGTCTATCAATAGTTATGTTTTGTCAGTTGGCTCACTTTAGGAACCACGTATAACCTTGTAACAAATGGGAAACCTCCATTTTGTCAGTAAGTGACAAGTGTTACAGTGTTTCTGGTCATCCTTTTACAACATGTAAAAGCTATAATTTATAATCAGCCAGTAAAGAACACTGCAGTTGATAATCTGTTCTACCCAATGTGTCAATTTGTAGTAATATTCCTGTGGGCAAAGTAGATACAATTTGTTAAAGAACATCAAAGAAACAAAGGTTAGTAGAATGCTACAACTGAAAACATATTTATGTGAAAAATGCATTGAATCAGGCTAAATTAAATAATTTTTAATGTGATGTTTTTAGGTTTTTTCTAAGTATAAGGTGCTAAATTGAGCATTTTACTTTTGCAGTTGTGTGCACAGCACCTTCCTCGCCAAAAACCTTCATTTGTGAACATTCCAAAGACACTTCTAGAGGGTAAGAAACATTTTTTTTGTAAAAGACAGACAGAATATTAGTCTGAAATTGTTAAAAATCAAAGTAAATTGCTTAGATTTTTGGAAACTATGTAAAATAGTCTTTTTACAAATAAAGTAATATTGGTGCTAAAATTCTAGAATGAACTAAAAGCAAATTTACTTTACTTAATTAGGGTAGTTAAAGTAAATTAAAGTGGATTATATATATGTATAAAAGAAAGAATAAATTCAACAAAACATAAAAGAAAAAATAGTATTACAGGAAAATAAGATATTAGAAATTAATGACAAATAGCAAAACATAGAATTAAGTTGAGTAAAATTAATCTTAAATACATATCTCAATCCTCTCATCCCAAGTATCCTTTATGCACATGACACAAAGTTTTAATGTCTCATATTCAAAGTTTTATTAAACTACCTTTTTATTATTATACCAATTATTATTGATTAAAATTGTAGTTAATAATCCATATTTTAATATTATATTAGTTTTAAGTTCTTAGTTCTACAAGGTGGTATTAAAAATTCTGACATACTTTCTTATGGTATCTTGTCTTCTCTATTTTATCCCACACCCCTTCAAAAAGGACAAAATTAAATGTAACTTACTCACTATAAAATTGTTATCATTCAGACAAATCATAATTTTTATAGCCTTTAATTTTGTTTGGTTAAAGAATTATCAAATAGAATATCAGTACATTCCTTCCTCACTTGCCCATTATGTCCTCTCTTTCAGGACTTGTTTTCTCTTACGTTTAATTATATATTACCTATGATCTATCAAATGGCATATAACATTATGTTCTGAACAGACAAACATCAGTTTTTACCCTGTATACAAACTTTATTCCTATGGGAAATGTAATAACTAGCTTGAATGAATTTGTAATGGCTTAAATGCTCTCGACAATTAACAGCAAGAAGAATGGGTAAGTACTTTATTTATCATTTTTTCATATTTATTCTTTACTAATTATTACAAAAGCAACTAAAATGTAAAAATTTGGATCATTTTTAGGTTAGTTAAGATTAGATTAGTTAAAATGAATAACAATAATATAATAAAATGCTCCACAAGGCATGTGCATGAGCAGTTTGTAGTAACATGTGGGTAATGTAATTTGATAGTTTAACTTGAGCTGCACAAGCCTTAAGTAATTTACAGCTTGTAGTGGTGTGGATGGTAGTTACACATAATTCATAGGACAATAAGACAAAATTTAATTATAAACAGATGTATATTGTTAAGAGATTAAAGCTACTTAGGATAAGTGAATGTAAATTTATCTTACAGTTTGAAATTATTCTAGAAAGAAAAAAATGGTAATTTAGTTTTATTTCATTTTTTTTGGTTTGTATGAAGTTGATCATATTGACCAATACAGTTTTGAGAAAGATAAAGAAAATAACTGATAAAATACAAAGTTTTACTGAACAAAAAACGTTTGAAATGTATTTAAGAGGTTTTAGGGATTACACAAAAGAAATTTGAGATTTTTTAGATGAAGAATAATATTTTTAATGATGAAACTTTGTAGAATGGATGGCAACTACCTGTTGTGGAGACACAAGTGTAGAAGACGACGAAGACAAAAGGCAGAAGAATTTTGAAACATCATCCTCTACACTTGTGTCTCCACAACAGGCAGCTGCTGTCCATTCTACAAAGTTTCATCATGAATACTCTGCATAAACAATCTGTCAAAGAGTATTTGAATCTTAACATGAAAATACTTTACACATGGACTATTCAAAACAAATGCTTAAAATTTTCTTGGACAGATCTTTATTTTCATTTATTAGAAACATTTAACTAAAAAATATGCTTTTTGTCTCTGAAAGATTGACAATGTTAACTGAAAGACTGTCAAATGTTGGGAATATCTTCACACACTATATTGAAAGTTAGTAGAATTATTAAATCTGTAAAGACTTCAAGCAAGTAAAAGAGAGGTAATAATGTTGGTCAGTCAATTGAGCCTGTGCTGAGAAAGATTAAATTATTCCATTTAATACTGAATAAAGGAGGAGGAAAAGAATTCCATTTTTTGTTTTTTCTCTATTTATTCTATGAATAAAGGGATTATTTAAAATTTTTTTATATATTTTCCTGACAATTTAAAAAGAAACAATTCTTGTACTTCAGATTGCGTTTCCAACAAAATTGTTAAACAATGATTGGTACATTGTAATAGTAATAAAACATATTTATGATTTTCACCATTTGTATTACACCAGTTTTTCTTACTGTCAGTGAAAGGTGATAAAGAACTGGAACCAAGTGTAAAGTAATTATCAAGAATACACTTTGTTTTGATGTCCAAGGATATTTGAGGAAACCTTTGAAAATTAAGATGCTAAGGAATTTTAGAAAAATATTGAGAATTATGTGTGAAATGCTTTTAAATAATTAAAAATATTAGGAATTTTAGAAAATGACTATTAGATGTATGTCAGAACAGCTTTAAGACAATTAAAAATACAAAGGAATTATAAAAAAAATGGCATTATATTTCATGAAGATATCAACTCTTTTTAAAATATTTCCAAAATTGCACAGGCTTGCAAGTTTAAACTTCATAAAAGTTGTTTTAGTTTTAATAATACTAAAGTAATGCAGATTTCAAAAATAATAATTTTTTTCTATCGTGTAAGGTTTTTTTACAAAGTGAGAAGAAATACAACTTACTGAGATCAAATTATTATTTTGATTTTTGCACTGAACATTTTTTCTACTACTGTGTTTGTTGAAAAATAATAAAAAAGTGAAGAAAAGGAAAGAACACTGATGTCAAACAAATGTGTGTCCTCATTGATCCTAAATTTTTGTGAAATTTATAACTTTAAGTCTCACAACTGCATGTTGTGGTTTTTCTTTTATGTATTGCATCTGGATCTTCTTGTTTAATGACAAGCAGTAATAAGCCATCATGCTGACATTTCACTTTCTCTGATACTCCATCTACATTTATACTGTCTTGATGAAGCATTCTCCTTTGTTCTACACTGACAGCACTGAGGTTTTTCAGGGAAATAGTCAGTATGCAAGTGTAAGAAATGAACTTTCAAGCTCATATTACATTTGCACTCTTTGACTTTATCAAGCATGTTATTGTCAATATTTTTGTAAGTTGGCTTCTTGTTCCCTAAAAATTTGTAAATAACATCTTTAAAGGCAATCCATGCTTTTTTTTCAACTTTCTTCATTGTCCTTTAGAACTGTTCATCGGAAGTCAGTTTCTTAATTTGAGGTCAAACAAAAAAGTTTTTCTTTAAGCTTTGCTTTTGAAAGAACTGAAAATTTTCCACATAGATACTTGAAACAGTCACCACCTATGTGTAAAGCCTTTACCAGCTGTTTCACCAAGCCTAGTTTTATGTGAAGTGGAGGTAATAATGTAATGGGCAGGCCTTTGGGCTAGTCATTAGAGCTTCAATTTTACTGAAAGTTACATCAAAATTATGTTAAGTGGAGGTATGTTACAATTGGAGCACTCAACTCATTGACTTGAAATGATTTATGGTTAGACTAAAGAAGAGACTGGGATTGAGATTCCACAAATATATCTCAATGTTTATTTAGGTTTTACTTATAAATACAACTTCTTACATTAAATATTTAGTTACTTCTCTCAGTAATTCTTATACAATGCTCATTATCTATTACTCTCAATAATTTCTCAGTCCATATGCAATGGGAATAATACTTGAACATATTATTGGATAACTCGTGGCTCTTACTTACTAAGTTTTCAAGCCTCTTTTAGTGAACAGACCAGCATGGGCTTTCTTATTACTCTTACTTCTCAATGCCAACTAATGTACTTTGTCTCTTTGTTCTAATTCCTCGAAGCAATTGCATAAAATGTTAATATATTGGATTCCTTCAATAAGACTTTTTTTTGTGTCAAATGAACTTTTATATTCAATGTTTTTTAATCCTGATACCCAGCTGACTCTTTGTGACCACTGCTTCGTTATCCAGTGCTAATTTTGTGCTATGCTGTTCCAATTACACCAAAAACAAGGAAACTTTGTATAACTGTTGACCCAACAACATACAAAAGACTTTTAAGTCTCCACAAAGTGACCAGTGATGTTCTTTGTATTTGACCTTGTTAAGAAGTTTGAGATTTTTGTACATTTCATTTAAGTGAAATGAATAAACAATAGGAGCTGGTACACATATGTTACCATTGTGAAGGAGAACACATTTCATACTTCTTTTGGAGGAATTAAAGAACAATCAACACTCACGTAGTTCATACACAACAGCTTCTAGCATTGGTATTAATTCAGCAATATTGCCACAGTAAACCAGTGAACATTCTTGCAAAAAGTATTGTATAAACTCTGTCTCACAATTTCTCAGTAAAATGAAGTTCCTGGAGAAAATAAGTTTTTAGGCTGGAGTCTGGATTCCAAAATCTCTGAAGAATCTTTTGGAAGGCTCATTCTCTCACCAAATTATTAATTTCACCTTGTGTGAGAAACTGTGGTTCACCCAACATTTCAGGTTGAAAAAAATCCCAATCATATTTTCTTTTGACATCATATTCAGAATTGGATGAAATTGTTTCAAGAGTTTTGTGTGGAGTAGGTACAGGTACCTCAGATCCATGAGCAACAGGTTTTGTAGCAGATTGAAGATTTAGATAAGAAATTTCCTTTTTATTTAAACTGTTATAGCCTTACATATTACATGAGCAAAAAATAGTAGTCATCTCTATGGTTTCTAGCCTCACACCAGACCATTGGAATTATAAAAGGCAAAGATGTTTTTCTTTTTTATTCTTTAGTCTATCGTCTCAACTCATCAACACAATAAAAAGTAAACAAACTAATTCTATAACTGAAAGCAATTTAATAATTTCAGAATATGATGTCAAATGAAATTATGATTGGGATTTATTTCAACCTGAAATGTTGGGTGAACCACAGTTTTATATAATTCCTTAGCTTTTGTAATTGTCTAAAAGCTCTCTCACTTACTGTTTATAAGTCATTTTTTAAAATTTTCTAGTTTTACTCAAGCTACAAATCTGTATTTTTACTCTCTGCTCTTAGCTAGAATTATTTAATGGAGCCAAAATATAAATTTGTAATTTGAGTAAATAATGTCTGTAGTATCTTCAGCTTCGTTTACTCTCCCTATTTGCAGGTTTTTCAATTTCCAGTATTTTATCTTGTGTCTCAAACCTTAAGCTTCTTAGTTTATTTTTTCTACTGCATTTCCACTTTTTGTTATTAATCTTGTTTCTGTATTTGTCTATAATTGCTCTTCCATTTGTTAAATTAACAGTTTTTAATAATCTTATTTCTTGGTATTGCCTTTTAGCTATGAACTGATATTTATGCCTTTACTGTTGTATGTAATTAGGAGTTATATTGTTTGTTGGTGCTGTCATTTAGTCAGCAACACATATTTACAGCTTTATTTTTATATAGAACTAGGAGTGTATGTTGTTTCTTAGTTTTAGTTGTGAACCCATGTGTGCTTTTATTCTTGTACATAACTAGAAATTTGCCATTAGTTAGTGCTGTTTATCAGTTGTGAACTCATATTTAATCAAATATTTTTTATTTGTAACTAGGAGTTTATATTACTTATTCTGATGTCTTTTAATTGTTAACCCATATTTATGCCTTTATTCTACTATTTAACAGTTTTAAGGTTTCCCATTGGATCAATAGTAAGTTTATAGACTTGGAACACTAAAATAATCTGGGATTCAGTTTCCCATAGTGGACAGAGTGCAATTTGCCTGTTAAGTAGATTTGTGCCAAGAAATGACATCAAGAAACTGTTGAGATTTTCACATTTTGCTATATATATAGCAGGGGATTTGCTTCATACTAGATCTTCTACATAAATTTATAATATTGACTTTATTTTGACATTGTTTGTCTAGACAGTATAGGGAATGGGTTTTTATTTAATTTTCTGTTAAGTTTTCTGACACAACTCTCCTACATTTTTGTCAGAATTTTATGTTTGTGTGAATAGCCTGAGGATTCTTCTACAGTAGGAGTTTGTGACATATTGGAAATAAATGTCAACAGTAAATGGACAACACTTGTTTTGAAATAATATATATTCAAAATAAACCAAAAGTATGTACAAACATTCTTTGCACTACAGGATATCACAGTTTTAACTGAAACTAAATAATTCTATATCTTTTTTTTTTCTGTCAAAAAGTCCACACAGACTGATTCAATAAGTTTAGAATCCAGTTAACAACATTAATTATTTTTTTCTGTTCTGTTTCTTACAATACAATCTACAATAAGTTCATATACATTGCCTCATTGGTTATCACAGTTTTATCTCATATTTTAAATGATGGTGTCTTTTTACCAGAGTCCACAAAGAAGGTCTCAACTAATTTAGAACATCCTTTAACAAAACAAATTATTATTCTTGTCTCTATTAACCTATAAAACTTGCTTCAAAATATCGGTCATTATGGCTATTCGCTCACATTCTGGATGTATATAAGGTCTTGAATTTTCTCTAAACTATGTGAGGAGCTCTGATTCACCAATACTCAGTTAAGGTAATGAGAAAAATCCTGAAGGTTTGAGTAATGTGATGTCAACAATAATAGTGAAACCTAGACAACAGTATAATTGCAAACACAACATATGACTCTTACTAAGTTATATAACCAAACTTGTCACAACTGTCACCTTTAAAATGATTAATTTTTAACTCTTGTTATGAAAAATTAAATAATCATTAAATATTAACTTACAAAATAAATAATAATGGCTACACTGAACAGCCTTGTATATCCAACATTTTTATTACTCTGAATTAGAGAATAAGCCACCAGTTTTGCATTTTATTTTTTTTCACTTTTCCTGTACACGTGTGTTACTGTTTTGAGTGTTTATAAAGGTTTCCTCTCAAAGTTGAATGAGCTTTTATACAACTAAATATGGGTTTCTGTGTAATTTCTAACAATGTAAAACATTGTAAACCTGATTCAAGAAAGGTATAAACAACTATAAAATGTTTACATTTTTATTTATGACTCTCTTGAAATGTACTAAATCTTTTTATGCTTGCTTGCTTATATGTATCTTTCCTTTTCATATAAATATTATTGAAATCCTCAAGTTTATATTGCTTTTTTCATAAGCGTTAGTTAATGAGTTGTGGTGTATTTAGTGTATTGATTTATGAATTTACTCACTTTTTACACACAAAATTCTTTCTCTAAGATAATTTTTGTGACCTAATCTATCAGCAACTGTTTAATATTTGTAAGGGCTACACCTGTGATTTTCTAGTTTGGATTTTCATGTGATTATTTCACTTTTTATTGATTGCTAACTGCTTTAAGCCTAGTTTATTTTTGCCATCAGTTGTAGGCTGATATTTTATGCTGTTTTTGCAGGATTTTGTTTCACATGAATTTCAAAAGATGATTTTCTTTGTGGTGTACAGAACACACCTTATTCTATTTAAGTAATGTTACATATATTACTTTCATTTACTTTTGATTGAATACAATTTATTTTAATTTTTAGTTTATCATGACAGAATAATCTATGAGTAGAATAAGCATCCATTATTATATTTATGTTTTCTGCTAAAATACAGTTAACATGCTACTAATTTCTTGTAATAGAGATGTTTTATTTATAGCTACATATACATCATGACTTTTGGTCAGTTGTTATATATTTATACCTGCTGTTGTATGTTGTACAGTTCTTTAATGACTTCCAGTGCTGTTTGCATATTATACAACAGTTTCTTCTAGATTAATAAGGTGCCTGTGTAGAATTTCACTTTGTAACATAAAGTTATAGGAAGAAATATGAAAAAGTTATTTTCCCTTAGAATTATAAAGAAAAAACATATTTCTGCCAAAACATTAAAACCTCTTTAATATTTTGCTCATTTAGCTTTTTAATTTTCGTAATGTAGAATTTTTTGAGAAGGTAAATTAGAATAAAGCACTTGACTCCTTTATTCAGTTTCATGTTATGTAATCATTTAATATGCACTAACAGAGTTTGAAACCTAGCTTACTATTCCTTCAATGGCTGAGTGTATTTATATTAAATGATATGGTGGACATTTTTTACTTTTGAAAAAACATGTTATTGTACATTTACATTTATTTTTTCTTTCACCAGAAACAGTAAGTACAAGTGAAGGAGGGGCACCAGCACATCATCTAGTGGAAGGGGTTATTGAAGTCGAAGATTACCAAGCTCTTAGTCCTCGGGAAGAGGCAGATTTGGAGAAACTGATGGCTCAGTGCGAGTTTGCTATCTGTAATGCTGAAGCTTTTACAGAACAGTTAGCAAAAGAAGTGTCAACTTTAGATTGTGTAAATATATTTTTAAAACAATATTTGTTCTTTACATTCCACATATAAAAACATTCCAAAGTCTGCTTTTGTTGTAGATATTATTTTCAAACTTAAGCAAATAAAACATATTTATAAACAGGTTTACCACATCACTTCTTTGCACATAAATTCTTTCCTTTGATTATCTGATCTTGATTTCTGGTAAAAGTTGTTTGGAAGATGCAAATCTCTTATTTGTGTAATCTTTGGTCTTTTCATTTAAGTCTTATAAAGTTAAGAAAATGAAACTTGAGATATATAATTTTTTAATGTATTTGAGCTATGGCATATGAACAAGTTGAATCATATTTTAATACTATATAGAATAAACGTTTTTAGTAAGCTGTTAGTGATCAAATAAAGGACATGAAGTTATATATAATATAAATACTTGTGACATTGACAAACATTTTACATATTGTGGCTTAAGTGAAAGCATGGCTAATGATACTGACAAAGAATCCACTTCTGCATTTGTTTGGATGTTTTGATTTGAATTCTAAAGTTTTTTTCAGTGATTTGTTTAGATGTTCAGACTACTTTGCACTGTATATATTTGTCAAGAATGTCCTTTATAGTAGTTTTTACCTTTTAATTGATATTGTATTTTGCAGTTTGTACCATTCTTTAATTATTTAATTGGCAGCTTATAGCTTACCTGCACATACTGACAATTGATAACCTTTCTATATACATTTTTAGCTTTTGTATCATGTGTTCCATATGTATCCTTAGTCTGCATTCCTTTTCTAAAATGTGAGGATAAAAGAAGGTAATACACTTACAAATAGGATATAGAAACTTTAGGAAAGTAAAGGGGATTATTTATATTAGCTATGTGAGGAATTGAGGAAGTTTTAAGTATTAAAGTCCATTATTGTAAAACAACTAAGACCAAAAACCATGAAGAATGGAACTGGGCTAAGTTTCAAAAGAGGAAAAAGTAATTTTTGATAAGAATAAGATGCTGGAGAGATGGGCTGAGTATGTTGAATACTTATGTTCAGACATGGTTAGCTAACTAATATCTATATTATACTGAAATATATTATCATAAAGCTCCTCAAAGAACAAAGCATGTGCTGTTGCTGTAACCACATACCATCTGAGTTCCTTCAGTTTCTTAACAATAAAGGTATCTAAATAATCACCAAACTAATAAGAAATATGCAGAAAGTTAATAAGACACAAAATATTTTTATTTACAAAGCTTCAAACATTTCAGAATACTTTTGTGATGACGAGAAATCCATTTGAAGTAAACGTTATTAACCTGAAAATGATCAAAGAAGGTTGAAACGTTCTCTGCTTTATAAGTAAATGTGTTAATATCCATACCAGCTGTCCTGAGGTGCATTTCAGATATACATAATACATTATTCCACCTTCAGTGAAATCTGCAAATAATATTATATGCATATATTAGGAAATATAATATCTTCAATAACTAATTTATGTAAAACATTCAGAGAAGTGGTAAATGAAGTACAAATTGTCAAATTTTACAAAGGTATCTAAACTTAAATGAAAAATTCAAATATGTACTTTCCGTCAGTAAAATGTAGAAACAAACTGGCATCTCCACAGGCAACAACTAATTGCAACAAATCGGTGAATGAAGTTATCTGTGAAGTTGAATATTGGATGACAGGAAGTGTGTCATGAGGTCAAGAAATCATTGAGAATATTGATTTGGACAGATATGAAAGCTGGATGCTTCCTTACTTGGATTTTCAACATGGGGCTGTTGATATCCACTGTTTCTTGTTTTTGCATGGTTTTGTTGTGTCTTAACTTATCTGGTCTTCACTCTTTTGTTTCATTTCTACTGCTCTTTATAATTGGAGTCTTAATGTCATTTTCAATGTCCTCACTTCTCGCTTCAGATTCTTGATTTCCTCTTTTTTATATTATCTCTCCTTAAAATCCTTTTTCCTCCTCCTTTTGGTGTGTAGGCGTGTTGAAATTTGAATTTGTTCTCTATTGATATCTCTTGCATGTTACGTCACTGGTCTTGTGCCATTCTCTACCTGGATTGGTTTTACCTGCCCAAAACTTTAGCCACATGTGAGAGTGAACATCTCCTTCATTCCCTTTCATTTCTCACTTTTATTCTTGTTCTGATCTGAATTGCTTCTTGCACTCTGTCAGGACTCTCTGCTATTATGTGACTTGTACTACTCCCTTCTGAAGTTTGCTTCCATATGTTTATTCACTGGAACCCTTCCCTATCCCATGATATTTATTGTATTTTCCTTACAGGTTGGATTTGCCAGCTGATTTATCTGGTTAATTCCTTCCTTTTTTATGATAATTGCCACCTCTTCTAAGTCTCCTCTCTTCAAATCCTATATCTTGCTATGTCCTTGCCTACTCAATTTTGTTGTCCTTTAGAAAATAGTTTGTTCTGGCATGTGGACCACTCCATATACATTTATTGCACATTATCTGCATCATCTGGCCATTTTCTGGACCATATGGTACCATCTCCCATCTTTTGTCATTTTGAGCTCCATGGTCTCTTTGTGGATGGAAAGGTGTTTCTTTTATTTATTTATTTTTTTTCACAGGGGCATTTCTCACATGTACAAATCTACTTCAGTGACAAATGTTGCCTGAGTAGGTATATTTATGTTTAAACCTACACTGTACAGGCATTCAAGGTCAGTAATAACCATCATTGAGATAGGGTGTTTTACATGACTGCTATTAGTTTCCTTTATTTGTTTTCTATATCTGTAAATGTGTTTGCTTCAGACCATACAGTCATGGACTAACATATGAATCAGAAGGGGATTACCGCCCATCCCTTCTGCTCCGTGGTTTAGTTTTATTATTAACAGTCTGCTTTTCAGTATGAGTTTTCAAGGCCACCCACTGCATTGTCTCTGGTATTGTATTCCTCTGGATTCTCAAATGCACCATCCTTTTTTTTGCAGTGAAGTACAGGAGCCCTTACCACTACTAGTTTTTAACCATTAGGGATAGTGGACTAAGTTGAAAGTGAGGTGGTGGTGTTCTGATGGTATATAGACACTTCTACTACTGCAGATCTTCAGTCACTAGACACTAGGGGGTCTCTTTATTAAACTTATGGAGTTCCTTCCATCATTCTGCTCTTATTGTGACACATCACTTTCATGGCCAAAAAATATGCTAGTTCAGGAATGTTGTTTTACTTATCCTTCATTCACACACCCCATAGGCTTCTTTTGGCCCCTTTGTGAATGGGGCTCATCAAAGTAATGTTACACTTGTTGCTATACCAGGTCAGTGTGGAATTCTAACTTTCATATAAGAAGAGATAAGATATTGTGTCAAAAACTAACATTTTCCTATATATAATATGTATTTTGATAGATTCTTACCTCCTTTCACACTTCCCACTCCTCTTCACTACGACTTGTGTTTCTTTTAATGTTGCTCAAAATCATGTTAAGCTAAACTGGATAGAGAGAGTCAACTGTGTTAGAAGTTCTTTCTCACTGCTATTGGTGGAGGGTAGTTGAATGTCTATTTGCATACTATGGTGCAGCTGCCTGATAATACAAAAACATGTGGGGTGGGCAGTTGTGTTCAATTTAGTAATTTTCTTTCAAGAAACCGCATAGTCTTATCAACTGATATGTTGGAAAATAATTATCAACATCAAAACTTAAAACTTTCCCTTTATTTAGGTCAGTGATTTTTAATTTTGTTCAAAAATCTACATTTTTTTGGATGTGCAATGATTAGGTTTTTTTCCACAAGTAAGAAGAAACATTTTGCTAACTTTTTATAGAAAAGATATGTGACACATACCATATTAGAAATTATGGATTTAATGGTGCAGTATCCATTTTCTGTTTCAAGCAAAACCATACATGTATAATAAGGAATCATTGGCTGTAATAGTTCAAACACCTTTTATTATTATGATGTATTGTACTAGATATGCAATTAGTTAGGAGGCTCATACCTTCACTGTTGTCCTTGGCTTACCTAAAGGTGCCCAAAATTGAGTTTATATTCAGGTTTGCATTATTTAAGGAAGGAAAGAGCAATAACTTAGAGCAGTTCATTCTGTCTTGGTAACAGGCTTGACATTAAACCGTATGTCAAGCCTGTTATATTTTTTAAAACTTCTGCTGGCCTTTATGAATAGTATTCCCACCAATACATATAGTGTGGTTGAAATACTATTATTATATGCTCTTCTAATTCTTTAAAACCTTTGTTAAAAACTGTAATAGTTCTAACATAATGTTGTATGACTACTATAATTAATTATATCATGCTTTACTAGCTTCTAAATGCTATTTACACCATAACAATTGAGATTATGAGATGACAAGTGTAAACATTTTTATAAGGTTGTAAGGCTTTGCACCATAGCAATTTTTAAACAAACTACTAAATTTTTTCTTGAATCTTACATCTGTATGATAGATTTTCTTTGATATTACAGTATGGACTGTTTGACATAATATTTTTTATCATGTTGTAACTGTACATTCTTGTGTTATGCATGCCGCTTTACATGATACATAAAAAGCTCTCATTAATTTTTTTTAGATTTTTCTCCTTAGTCCTTTCTTTAACATGGATTCTTTAAGTTTCTCTAAAGGAAGTCATTGATTCTTGTTCAATATTTTTTTGGAAGTAATGTTTTTTGGAGCTATTTTGTTCTTCAAACAGATGAGTGATGAATTTATAATGTATTTCTAGGAAAATGTTCATACCATCATGGCATCTGACCAGCGAGTTCAAGGTATTATGCAGATGTTACAGGCAGCAATTGATGAAGCCACTAGAGTTGAAGAAAGACTTGATGTTTATGATAATCTTCTAAAGGTATAGCCAATAAAGTGAACATCTGTTGTTCTTCTTATTAACTGTACATATTATTAAGTAACAACTCTGTTACACTTAACTTACTGAACTATACCGTGGAGATTGTTTGGTAGCTTTCTATTGGTGAAGTTATCTTCTATGTTTGATATAGGTTATATATATTTTAAATTGTAGTTTTACTTTTGTATATGTTCATATTTTCACTAATTTTTAAAAGATATTCACCAATCTAAGTATCTATCATTGTATTGAAACAAGTACTACTTCTAAAACTAATGGTTTTCAAATTTTGAATGATTAAATAGACAGTGAAAAAACAAGGCAAATTTTCTTTAATAACTTTTATTCAATATTTCACTATTATTAATAAGATAATGTATAATCCTGCCTGAAATTTAAGTGAAAAAATCAGAACTGAATTTCCTCTTTGTTACTATGTACTTCGACAGTTTCTTTTAGAAATATTCTACTAGACTAATTCAGGAATATGGAATAATTCAGTAACTTATTATATACAAGTAGAAGTTAAAATAAAATGGTAGACCTGATTTATTTGGATGTTTCATAACCTTGCACAATTTGCATTTTATGAGCATATCTGTGAAGAGTTTCAGTTAGCTAAATATATGGATTTATGACTAAAGAGCTTTAGTTAACTCAGTATATGGATCTATGACTTAGGGTTTTAGTTAGCTTAGTAGTTGAGTCAGAGTTTGTACGGGTTCTTGAAACCAGGAAAGTCCCAGAAAACCTCTTTAAAAAATCCAGCCCTGATATTCATTGTAAAATAGGAATTTTATTTTAAAGTCATGGGTTTTTTCTTTAAATCATTTTTTTTTAAATTGCTTCTTCTGCATTTTCAAGCCCCAGCCTTCACACACACACACACACACACACATTGTATGAATCCTAACTTGATTAAGTGCACTATTCATACTTTTGTATTTAGACAGTGTCTTGTAAGTCAAGTATATTCTTGTGTGAATTTTTGCTTACCAGAATTCTTGGGTAAAAGTTGTGGTTGCAACATCGTAGCACATTAGTCAGCTGTGTGTTTAGATCTTGAGTACTGTTTTCAAAACATTTTCAATTCACTCAAAATTTATGCTATTTCAATGATGGATAGTATGGAAACAAGACCTAAAGTGTTTGTTGCAGTAAGACAAACAATTATAAAGAATGATATCATTATTGTGTGAATTGCTTTGGTAATAGCAACTTGGGCATGCAAGAATAAATACATTGCACTGCCATATTTCTTGACATGTAAATCACAGTGAACGTTAAAAATTACTTTTGGAACATCAGTTAAATTGCTCTGTGAAGGCACATTCTCAGTTCTTTCCATTAACATTACAAGTGTTTCATGTACAAAAAATGCATGTGTTTTAGTGAAGTATTTTTAATGAACTAAAATAAAGATTTGTTCATGTATTTATTTTGAATAGTCTATGTGTAAAGTAATTTTCATGTTCAGGTTAAAAATATTCTTCCTTATATCTAAAATCTCAAATTTCCTTGTGTAATCCCTAAAGCTTTGTAAATACTTTTCAAACGTTTTTTCTTTAGTAAAACACTGTACTTTATCATTTATTTCTCTTACCTTATTTTAAGCTGCATTCAGTCAATTTTACTGACCTCATAAACACCAAAAGAAAATCTAAATTATATATTTTTTCTGTAATGACTTCAAATTGTAACATGAAACTGTTAATTTATCTTAAGTCGCTTTAAACTCATAACAATCAATATTTATTTATGATTAAATTTTATTGTTTTATTGCCCTTGAACCATGTTTCACTACTGTCCACACTATAAGTTTTAAATCACACTGAGAGCATGTTCAGGTCATGTTACAGTATACAATGACTATGCACAAGTTACTACAAGCTGTTTGTGTATCTGATTTGTGAAACATTTTTATTATGCTGTTATTATTTTACATAATCTAATCTTAGCTAACCTAAAAAAAAATCCATATATTACCTTTTACTTCTATAATAATAAATAAAAATAAATGTGAAAAACAAGAAATAAACTACTAACCAAATTTTCTTTTTTCTTGCTGTTAATTGTCAAGGACACTGATGCCTAATATTTTAATATTAAGATTTGTAATGCACAAAATAATTTTATATATCTAAATAATGCATGAAAGAACATAGACTGATAATATGTAAAAAACAGATGATTTCAGCTAACTCTCAAAATATTTTTCGCTTTCTAACTATGTAACAAGAGCTGTTACAAATTCATCCAAGGTAGTTGTTAAGGTTCTCACTGGAATGCTACTTGTTCTCTGAGTGAAAATGAATATTATTTGTTCAGGACACAAAGTTACACAATAACTTTGACTTCTATTGGTACTATGTATTGCATAATTAAACAAGAGATAACTACAAACATATCCTTAAAGAAAAGATGTAACAAGTGAATGTTGTAGAGGGATCTGATTTTCTGTTTAGTAGTTCTGTTACCAAACAGAATTGAAGGCTATAAAAGTATGATTTGTCTGAACAATGAGAGACTGTAGTGAGTAATTTACATTTAAGTTATTGCTCTTTCAAGGGAATGTGGATAAAATAGAGAAGACAAAATGCCTAGAGTGAAAAATGTTGTGTGTCATGTTAGGGAAAATTCAAGATTTTTTAAATACTGACTCATGGAATTAGGAATTTAAAACTTGTATGCTATTAATATGTGCATTAGTAGCTAAGGTTTTATGCTATACTAATTGGTATAACTCAAAGATTTGTTTAATGAAAGTTTGAATGTAAGGTGCAAAAACCTGGCTTGAGAGGGTTAACTATTTGTTGAATAGTTTTACAATATCTTTTTGGGTCATATACATAATTTCGTGTTTCTACATTTTCATTTATAGTTTATTTTTAATGTTTTGCTTTCCTTTCATGTTCCTCTACCCTTGATTGTTTATATTGACATACATTGATGGATACCCTTGTTTGATAGAAGGGTATGAATAGTAGAAGTATCTCAGCCTGCAGCAAAATCTTTTATATACATTTAGCAAGGATTTGAAATCTACTTTGATTACTCCTCAGTTTAAAATGAAGGGTTTTTTCTTCATAACAAGTTGTTTCTCCCAGCCCTTAGAAAAAGATGATCCACATCTATGATGCCTTTCTTCACATTTCAGTAGTCCATTTATTGTAACATTTTCTTTGATGTGATCAATGCATACATCTGGATGCTTGGTTTCTAAACACCTTTAGCTTGAATTGATCTCTTATTTTCTGTGTGTCTCCTTCTGTCTGCCTACTCCCATGAGTCTTGGTGATGATGCATGACACTTTTTGTCAAGTCATGTGGGTTGAATCTTGTTTGGCAGGTCTGTTTTGATTTTTTTTCTACTGATTGGCATCGTAGGCAACCTTTTTGTTTTCACTAATGAGGTTTCTCTTCCTCCAACTTTCGACATTTTCATTAAGGAATATTTCCCTCTCATCTTCACATATGAGATTTTTAGTTCCATACTTGATGGATAGTTTCTTGTATAACGTTGTTCTTCTTTTGCACTGTTCAATTCATGATTTTACTCTCCTTGTTTATGGCAATCTCATAAATGCCTGCAATCAACTTTTGTTACTGTTTGACATCTAGAAATCTTATTCTCCTTCCTCCCTACACATATGTAACTTGGAAGGGAAACAGCACCTTTAAGATGCAGTCATCTAATGTTGTCTGGTGAATAAATTGTGTGCTAACAATGTTTGTTAAATCATGATTTACATGAGAGAGTTTGAGGCTAGTGGTTTGTGTGTGCAAAATCTCAACAGCAGGTGAACAAGAAAGTTTTTTTTGTATGTTAACATTTTTTAACTTTAATGTCTCCATCTCTTAGCTGTTCTAATCAAGGCAGCATCATAAAACTTAAATTGAATTACTTAATTTTGAAACAAAAGAAAAAATAAGTTGGCTAAATCCCTCACAAGAAAAATTATATAGCTGTTTAAAATACTGGAAAGTAAAGTGAGATGTTTGGATTTTTATACATTTTAAACAGTTTGCTGAAACACAGAGTAATAAGATTTTGATACAGGTTAGAGAAAATGAATTGATTAAGCTAAACAGTTTATGGTGATGATTCAGTCATAATTCTTTTTTAGAAAAGCCAGATAATGTAATAATTAATTTTTCTAAGTGTGTTTTGAATGATGTAGCATTAAGTGGCTTTGTAAAGCATCTTTTATCAGAGTTTCTAAAACATTTGCCAAAACTGATCTAGAACTAATGAGCCTGTATTTACTGGGTTTTTATTACCTGTCTTGAAGAAAGAATTGACACTAGCTAACTTGCAATCATTAGGTACCTGCCCACTATTTAAGGATTTACAAAAATTAGTAACAAGTGGCTGACATATCCAGCCCTTAACCTCCTTCAAAACCATTGAAAAAATATTATGGGATTCAGGAGCCTTAGCTTTTCTTAACCAGCTCAGAATTAATGCAGTCATCTTGTTGAATCTCATTTTCATCTATCAACTGTTCAACATGTGGAATCCTGCTTAAATCTTCCTCAGTAAAAACTGAAGGAAAAGCAATGTTAAATAATACAGCCATCTCATAACCATCAGATACGAGTCTTCCTTTATCTGCCCCTTCAGGATCTTACCCTGATCCTAATATTTTGTTTATGTTTTATATATTGAAATAAATCCTCACTCTAAATTTTTACATTTTTTGCAAACTTTACTGATATATCCTTTTTGATTTTTTAATTTCCTGTTCACCAACTTTCTTGATATTCTATAATCTTCTAAAATTCCTGTCATACCAGTTAATTTAAATTACTTAAACTTATGATTTTTTCTTTAATTTTATGTCTTATACTCTTTGTGAGCCAACATGGTTTTTATTTGCAGTTCTAACCTTTTTTTTATTTAAGGAATATATTTATTTCGAGCATTTAAAATGTATGTTTAAAATTTATCCACATCTTATAAGTGTCTCCAAATAACTAAATGTCCAATTCACAAAATTCAATCTCCTTGCTATTATCTTGGATACCCTCTACTTAAAGGGATATAACTCGCATTTTACACGTAAAGCCATTCTTCTTTCTCTCTTTAGTACCCTATCCCTATTAAATAGTCTGTAATCTTGTATTTTGAAGAAATTTCTGTTACTAAAATCATGTACATTTAACCATGTGTTTCAGTTATTCCCATTCTATCAAAATTCTCCATTGCTACCAGTATTCTAAAGTCTCCTGTTTTATTTCTATACTTTTAGTATTACAACAGTGAAAATTAAGCTTATCCTTATAACTGCTTTTGTAATCATTTTCTATACTAAATATTTCACTGATTTTTATTCTTTTTTTGCATTTAGTTTATTGTGGCCCTCACCACTGTCTAGTCCTAGTTTGAAACTTCTATTACAGTAACTAGCCTTAGAAAACAAGCCAATCCCTATCCTATTTAAATGTATACCATCATTTCAAAAGACTCCATTCTTCCACTGAACTGACCTCACTAGTCCAACCTACCAATCTGCTAATTCTTACATAGTAACCTAAGCCTATCATTTAGCCCTAGTGATGTACTTACTACTCAATCTCCACAATTAATTTTGGGCAGTATCTCTGACAAAATTACATTATGGTCTTTTTTTTTTTTAAATGCCTTTATCAACCCCTTGTACTTGTTAACTTGTTCCTTTGACCTATATTTCCATGCATCATTAGCCCATATATGCACAAGTAAAATTGCCTCTCTGACAGCCCCTTTATTATATCTCCCATTCTGTCAGTTATATTCCCCACCTGTGCCCCTGAGTAACATAATCTGATTATTTTATTGTGTATTTATATTTGTCAAGGAAACACCTATAACTATAACCTCCTTATCATCCACATCTTTCTCTGACCCATTTTCTTGTACTTTTCTCTATTACTTTCTCTTATGAACAAGTCAAGGACTAAAACCTGTTGATCAATAGAACAGGCTCAGCATAATTACATTCATCATTTTTAGACTCAATAATACTGTTTCTAACTTTCTGAAAAACACTGTTAGTTGATATAGTTCTTGCATGTAAAAGCTTAAGCTCCTCTTTAAATCCTGCTACAATTTCTCATAGTATACTTTGTTTCTTCTATCATCTCTACTTTAATTGTGATAGTCTCCGACTTCTCTAATCTACAAAAGTGTATACCAGTCCAGAGTTCACATATAGAACCCGCTTACTGCACCCATCACACCTAACACACTGTGAATGCTCAAGTCCAACACAAGTCTTAACCATTATGTTTGTAGCCTGAAAATAAATACTCTGTATTAAATGTAAATATAGTATGCTATTATCAACTCTATTGTTATTAAGACTAATATTTTGGAATAAAATATATTAGTTTATTATTATTTTATGTTCAAACTAAATTAATTAAGAGTATCCTTAATTTTAGAGCAATGATGAATAAGTAGTGTTTACTTTATTTGATGTTTACATAAGATTAATATTATTAGTAGTAATGTATTTAATCTCATTTATAATTTATCTATAAACTGAATTGAAACTGATGAATTTAAACTACCTAAGTAAACTATTTAATCCTTAGAACACAAATAGACATTTAAGTAGTATTTAGATTGTATTGTTTAATAAAACAATGTATTTAACTTTTTTTTAAATATACCATTAAACTGAATTACAACTAAGCCTGAAGGTACAATTACATAGCCTAAGCCTAATATAATGTTGTAGTATAGACTATGAATAAGATTTTATTTAAAACTTTAACCCTAATATTTTTATTTTCTAATTTTATTAAATCTAGTTAATCTTTTGTTATTCAACCCAAACCACCAGTGATGATATTAAATAATATTCAGAAATCTATAACAGTATAATGGTTGATTTTTCCAATGTAGTGTCTCTTCTGTAGCACTTGTTAAGATGTAATGAGGGTCTTAAAGTAATCTTTTATATAATGTACTCTACCTTGGTATATGTGAGAATTAAGTATTTAAAAGTTCTATAATGCTTAGGAGTATTTTGAATTGTCTCTAATTGTGAGCTGGTTCATAACCTTATAGCATGCTTTGAAGGTCAATCTGAGGGTACATGGTTTAAATTCCATTGTCACAATGCATTGCATTTTGGATGAATTGTAAGAGTTATGATCAAAGTTCACTTTAATTAGAGAAATGCATTTTGAGTGTTGATAGTGGGTGCTATGACAAATTCAAAATTAGAAATGAGCATATGCACAAAATTTCTAAAATACAACAGCACCAGCTTTTTAACTGTTATATCATTTTGTTTTTTCAGAATGTTCGTGATAGTGTTCTTAGAATGGAAGAAAAAGACACATTGATTCAGATCCAGAATAAAAATCATAGAAAACTTTTGGATGAATTGGAGAATATGGTGGTAAGTATATCTAGAACAAAATTTTTGATGAAAACTGTTAAAGATGACAGAAGATACTTTTGTCAAAATTGCACCTCATTTTAGATATTTCATTATAGTATACCGGGTGAAAAAGGTATTATGGGGAACTAAAGTTATCAATTTATCATAACATTATTGTGATAAGATACATTTAACTTTAAGTTCTTTGCATGGAATGTAAAGTTTTACAATCAGAAATTGAATTCATAAAGATCACAATTGTACAAGTAATGGAGTAAATGAAACTTGTTAGTTCAGATATTGCCCTTGATGGGTTATTAGAAGACTTTAAAGAATCAAAAGTTTTTGTTTATTGTGAACTGTATCCATAGTTTTGAAATTATTGTAGTTTATACCATTGTTACAAACTGTTGATATGTGATTTTGTTTTTGTTGGATGTATGTCTAAATTCTAAATTCATAATCTACTTGTCATAGGTTTGAATCCCATTACCAAATATACTCACCATTTCAACTGTGTGATCATTATAATGTAAATACTGTAACTGCCAGTGCCACTTTTCATTAGTAAATAGCAGTTCAAGAGTTTGTGGTGTATGATGTGTACTAGTTGCTTTGCCTTTTGTATGTTACTTCTAAATTAAGGATGACTAGTTAAGATATCCCTCAAGTAATTTTGTGGAAAATTTAACAGGTGAACCTCAGACCAATCTGATACTATGTGGTTTAACTTGACAGCTGCTTATTGAACTTATAACTATCTTATCAGAATCAGCTTGGAGACAATTGCAAGAGTACTCACCTATAAAAATGCTTAGCTCATACATATTACATCAGTGGCAAAATTTTTATGGAGTTCTTACATTCAAGCTTTGAATTGACTCTGGACTAAGCAGTTTTCTGTGAGGTTGAATCTGCACAACAACTAATTGACAACTGTCTATCATAACTTTGTAATTTTTTGTTTAAATGTTCTAGAGCATCAAATGCCACCTTACTTATTTTCAATATCAAATGTTATGCTGCCAGTCAAGAGTACCAACTCACATGAAGGAACTGTTCAAGTCCTCCTTAACTATGTCCTTACATAATGGTACATTTAATTGTTTCACTTTCACACCAAATCTAAATAGTACCTTCAATTAGATTTTCAATATTTTGGGAATGACTTCAATTTTTCCAAAAATCTTATATAGGATTGTAGTATCCTTGGGCATAGTTCAGGGAATAATATAAGAAGCTCAGATCAGTTCGTACAAGAAAGCAATAAAGTACGATTCCACTGATGATATCTTGTACATATATTTAAATCTGTTTGGGAAGGTTTTTACACATATGTGGTAGAATAAAACATAATGTATCTCAGGACAGCACTCTCCTGAAGTTAATTTAATTTTGTTACCTGTGCAGTAATTGGATGAGCATCATACAGTGTCAGTTTAACTTTCACGCAATCTTCATTTTAGTATTTTTTAAAATTTTGTAAATGAAATTTTGTAAATTTTTAAATGAAAAAGTAAATAATTTGAGTTTGATTAATTTTTAAAACTTTCATATGTTTTTCTAATCTTCGAACTACAGACTTGTATTTATGTTGTTCAATATCAGGAGTGTAAATATGTTGCACTACTTCAAAAAGTTATGTGTTTATACTTGTTATAACAATAGTGTAAAGAACTGGCCATAAAAATTGGGTGAAGTCACTCATTTTCTGTTTAAAATATTTAGAATTCCCCAGAAGTAATTAGTGGGTTAATTGCATTATTCTTGTTATTTTTCTTTGTTTTAATATGACTTCTATGTTATTAGGGGCTCATGGACTCACAAGTCACTTGGTTCATAAATAATAATAGAAAAGAAGTATTTTAAAGAGAGATGGGATTTATACTGAGTCACATTGATATTTCTAGAGTTTTATTTTTTTGTGAATAGAATCAGCTAGATCTGTCTCACCAACATCAAATGGTTCTGCTAGATGGTGATCTCAAGACTTCAGAAGGTGTTGCAGCAGCTGCAGCTGCAGCTAATGCCCTGCAAAAAGCAATGAATGCCCAGATACATCCAAGTAAGGATGTATTTTTTGTGTTGCACATCAAAACTGAAAATTCATATTACCTCTCAGCAAAATGTTTTTTCATTGCATGACAAAAATTCATTTTAAAGTACATTATATACACAGTTTTGGCTTGTAATACAATGTTTAATGAATTATGTCATGTTTTTAAGGATTAGTTATACTATTTTCAGAGATGGCTCTCACTGTTTAATATGTTCTTATGTAAGTTTTCATAAGTTTCCTTTTTTTTAATGGGTAACTTATTACTGCCTACCATTGATGATATATTTAGATCCAGTTGATAAATGTATCTAATTAGTTCATAAGGGCTTCAAAACATCTAATTTTTTGCCCATTTCAGACATGATAAATTAATCACAGTTTGAGATGAAGTGGTGGCATTAGCTGTTTGTTTAGTTTTGGTTACGTATTTTAAGAGGAGTTCTTTTTCTTTTATATTCGTTCTTCTTTTGTTGAGTCTAGTATTTCAAAGGATTCAGTGTTTGGCTTTTTACTACAGTCTTGGTTTAGATGTTTGTAAGTTTCATAGTTGTTTTAAAGGCTGTTTTGAGCATGTTCCTTGATTTTGGTAACTAAAATTTGTGTTGTTGAACCAAAGCAGTCATGCCTCGAACGTGGACATGTGCATTGATATTCCACAAGTAACATTTTCTGTAGGAAATATTTTGTCTTTGAAAATGAGAAAATTACATATTTATTTGTTTCATTTGAAAATTAGTCTTAAATTGGCTTGGGAATAAGTTAATTTTAAAATGTTCTTCATTTTGTCTTTTTGTTTGATACCAAGAGAACCAGTGAAGGGTAACACCAAAGTGATAGAACATTTGGGAATATTGAAATCTAAAGTCTTGGGAGAGAAACTTTATTAAGATATTCAAATATACTTTTGTTGATGAATGATAAAGGAAAGCATTTTTTAACCAAGTATTTTTGATACTGAAAATTACAGTAATATTTATTAAGTTTATAAGCTCTGTGAAATAGAATGATTATTAAGATCATTTTGTAATAGTCAGATATACATGTTATGAAATAACAATACAGAGTATGAAATGTTGGTTTGTGCTAATATCTAATTTTTAACCTGTTGTTCTAGAAGCTATAAATTTCAACATGTTCTTTTTTGAGACTGTTGAGTACTTTTTCAGGTGTGAGTACAGAAGGTCCCAAAAATCAGTGATAATGGTGTGTTGCTTGTATCACTGCATACTGGTAATTAATAACTCATGAGAGGCAACAGAATGTGTTGATCTCACACTTTCTGATGTTCTTCCAAGGAAATGGCTAATTGTTATAAAAATGTACAGTTGTATCTCTTCATTGTGCCATAGGAAGTTGGATGAAAGACATTTGTCCTTGTCTTTTCCAGGACAATACTGCTAAAGCTGCTCATGCTTTTCTTTCATGGATGTTTTTGCTCACAGCAGAGGTTACATAATATATACCACAGATGTACAGTACCCAGCCCAATAAAAGTGTTCTCTTACTCCCACAATTGACTTTTTAACATCTAAGTGTCCAGTTCTTGAGGGAGGTTGTAGAAATAAATAAGCACTTTTAGTGTGGAGGCTGTAAAATTATAAACTATAGTTATTGTTTCTACAAGTGGTACATCTAGTTTCTAACATAAGCCCTCTTATTAGCATAATGTCCAATATCTCTTAGTTTTTAAGCCACGTGGAGATACTGTTTGCCAAGAGTTGTTTCCTGTACTATTCTTGTTCCACTGAATAATTGGTTTAATCTGATCCAAAACTTTCTTTAATCCAATATAAACATCATCAAAGGCCTTTTCATGTGTAATTATGTCATCCAAGTAAATTAATATCATTCTTCTGGGTAGTTCAGAGAATGCATTCCAATAGCTTTTGAAATGTAGATATACATTACATAATCGAAATGGAAATACTAGTTTCCACAATCCATTTTATGCAGTATTGACTGTCTTCTCATTAATTTCCTTGTCAATTTGCACTTACTAATATCCACTCTTCAGCTTGAGATTCAATGTTGAAAACCATTTTGATCAGTACAAAATGTCTCTTAGAAGAGTTCTTGAAGTTCTATCTATCATTACCAAATCACATTGAACAGTTGTAGATGTTAAACCAGTGTTTATCAAAATACTGTAGAGCTTTCCATTAATAAATGAATGGACTTGTAAAAATAACAAACTTCTTGCCTTGAGAGAAGCAAATGTAGTATTCTCAGCTGAATGTCTTCACTTTTAATCTCAGCTAATTCCTGTATATATATTTTTAATATGTGGTTGGCTTGTTCTTCCTTTGATTTGGTTGGATTCTAAAGGTTTGGTCTTAAGGTATTGCCTCTTCAATATAATTAACAACTTCTGATTCCTCAAAGTCTTAGCTTTAATGTCTGTGTTTCTGATACTTATAATAGTTCCCTATTTCTAACATCCTTTGGTTAGACTTTTTATTCAATAAAGGCTTTCATCTTTAGTTCCTAGCAATATATCTCTGTTATTTAGTGATTTATTTCCTTTGTTGTCTAACTGATCATTTCAGTTATTCTAGATTATTTTTAGAAAGCATTGATATTTCAGAATTACTTGATCTGATGATCATGTAAATTCAACGTGGTGCCTAATGATTTCATGTTTTGTTGTCATGTGGAGAGCTTTCATTAAAGTTGTACACCTGTTATGCTTCAGCCTAATATTCAGATTCTTGTCTGTCGAGGCATTTAAAATTTCAGTGTACCAATGAATTTATCATTTCTGGTTGTTCATTCTAGGTAAGAAAATTGAGCAAACCTTTCCAAATTTTAGAAAACTACTAAGGTCTCTTTTTTTTCTTGCATCCTCCTTTAGTGTAGTTACTCTGGACACTTCCTTTTGGTCTGTCATTTTTAACTTGTTGGATGAGGTAGCTGGCAGTGCTTGATAGCTGTTTTTTTTTTCAACTGATAGATTAATTAATGTCATTAAAGCTTTTCCTTTTAATTAAATCCTCTCACCCTCTCAAGTAAATCAAAGTGCACATGTTATGACTTTTTACAGTTACTTTCCAGATTAACTTAAACTACTTTATACTCATTTATAGTACACATAAACTTGGCATCAAACATAGTTAATAAATGAAAATTTAATATTGTACAAATTTTAAGTTCTTAATTTTATTAGGAGATATTTTAAAAGATCATCAGTTTTCTTTGGTGTGAAAATTATGATATTTGTTATCTAGATCTTTTCTCTGAGGAGTACAGAATTCAATGTAAATTAATCATTATAATTCAGATATTATTTAAGCAAAGCATAATTCTTATAACCTTCAAATGTATTTATTTACAGAATCATAAACTAGAAAATTAGATCCATTTGCATTGTCCACTTGTCCCATCCTCTCTTTCACAAGTAACCAGTAATTCAGTTTGATGTTTTGTATCAATTATAACCAACAGAAGGGCCAAGTTTAAATTTGTTAAATGATGTATAATGTTTCATTGTTTTCTGTATGGACTATTGTCTATTTTATCATTACTTTGACTGCCCCCCGCTAGTACAATGGTATACCTTCGGATTTACAACGCTAAAATCGGGTATGATTCCCCTCGGTGGGCTCAGCAGATAGCTCGATGTGGCTTTGCTATAAGAAAATACACACACCCATTCTCACTAGTTTTTAGGTCTGGCATGGCCAAGCGTGTTAAGGCGTGTGACTCGTAATCTGAGGGTTGGGGGTTCGCATCCCCATTGCACCAAACATGCTAGCCCTTTCAGCTGTGGTGGTGTTATAATGTTACGGTCAATCCCACTATTCGTTGGTAAAAGAATAGCCCAAGAGTTGGCAGTGGGTGATGACGACTAGCTGCCTTCCCTCTAGTCTCGCACTGCTAAATTAGGAATGGCTAGCACAGATAGCTCTCGAGTAGCTTTGTGTGAAATTCAAAATAAACAAACAAATCATTACTTTGATATTTCTCTTATGGTATTCATATTGACAGGCTTAGATTAATTTTGAAAGGCTCTCATGTCATAGTTAAAAAGACATAAATTATGATAGTTATTGTTTGCTTTTTGTGTATTATTATTCTGTATTTGTAGGTGCATTATTTAGGTAAATAAAATTTAGTGTATTAGTACCATTAGTATAAAATATAATAATCTCAAATTTTGTTAAGAACCTATAGTAAAAACAAAATGCCAGAAGTGATATATGTTTTATTGTATGTTTTTTATTTTCCATATAAAAGTGACTAAAATATGAAAATTGGAAACTTATTAGGTCACTTAAAGTATACTCACAAGCAGTTTGTGCATTACATCATTCAGTATGGAAATGTGGGTTACGTGTTCACCCTTGTTTGGTGGGATTATAAATTATACAAGGGTTAATGGGCAGTAAAATAAAGTATAAATTATTATTATTAAGTACATTATTATGAACTTCAAACTTCTAAGGATAAGTAACTGTAATTTATTGTTACAATTTGCATTCATTCAAGGAAGGAGAAAGAGTAATATATATCAATTTTGTATTTTCGTTTCGAGTACAAATTGACCATAAGAGTTAGGATAGAAAGAACAGATAAAGTATAAACTTTAACTGAAAAGAACAACCTTTGATATTTATGTAGAATGTTTTAAAGATTAAGAAAATTAAATTTGAAATATATTATTTTTTGTGCACAAAAGACTCCTAATGTTTAGTGATCTCTAAAACCTGTTAAATAACTGTCAAGTTTTATTCTCCTAGAAAAAAATTATTTTATGTTATTTTCTATTCTGTAACTCTATATCATATTGAAAAATTTGACTGACCTAATAACCCTGATAAAAAAAAATTAGGAAGTTATTCTAAATTACCCTTTTTCTTTCTGTAAAATACTGCAAATAGTAATAGAAAACTACAGTTATTTATCTTGAATAGTTTAAACCTTACAACAGTATAAATCTAAATTCACTTGATGAATTTCTAACTTATATTACTTTATCGAGGTACATTGCACACAGACAGTTTGCAAGCACACTTCATGAAAAATTATTATTCTTTATTTTACCTAATCTATACTAGTAAAATTATGATTTTTACATTTCAGATACTTTTATGATAAAAGATAAAGAATATACATAAACAACAAAAATTAAAGTATTTACTTGGGTCATTTACTGTTGTTTGTTGGTGAAACTTAACCATGCTGTTTTATACTTATGATATTACTAAAATATATCATTTTTTTAAATTAAATAATGCATCTAAGAAGTCTGAGTAATAACACATAAAAATTAGATAGTATTTTCTAGCAAATTCTTCTTGCTTTGTGACTATATGATAAGAACTGTTAAAACTGCAATTAAGCTTGTTGATGTGTTTTCCATGAAATAAAGTTTGAACTGAAATAAAAATAATACTATCCTCTATGTAGCAAGCAATGTAATATATCATTTTATGTAGTAAAACTTAATCTTTCTATTGATTATAAATAATATAGTATTAAACATTAGAGATAACTACTTGAAATTTCTGAAAGAGAGGAGGTGACAGGTAAGGGTCAAAAGTTTTAGTTTGAGGTTCTGAAATTAAATAAGATTGAATGGTACAAAAATCGTGCTTTGCCTGAGTAATAGGTGTATTATAATAAATAATTTATATCAAATGTCACAATTCTCAAAGAAAGGGGGTATTGAGGATTTTTAAAAATTATTTCCCTATAAAGTTATGAACCTAAAACTTAAATAATATTATGACTTGATCTATCAACTGTGTTTTGATGTCAAGTGTATTAATTAAATTTTGAACAGAACTCTCTTAAATTACCTATTGTAAAAAGGTTAAAAGGTGTTTCATGTTGTATTAGAATTTTTTGTTGAAACAGAAGCAGGGGTAGTTGGTTTAATTTTTGCATTTACATGTTCATTTTCTAAATGGATTAGATTCTTGGATGACTTCAGCAGGTTTTTCTTCAGGATTCACCCATACTTTGCACCAATCGTCTTCTCCTCAATCTTGACAAGCTTCCCAGTTGCTGCTGCTGAGAAGCATCCTATACTATGATGCTGCTACTACTATGCTTGACAGTTGGAATGGTATTAAGTGGGTGATTTGTTTTGTTGGGCTTATGCCAGAAGTAACACTTTGAATTTAGACCAAAAAAACCATGTCTATGTCGATTATGTCTTGTCTTATCACAAAAGCTTCTGCCACATGTCTGCAGTATAATTTACTTGTTTTGTACAAAATCCATATGAGATTTAAGATTTTTTTTTTCAGTAATGGCTTCTTTCTTGCCACTCACTCATACATGCCATATTTGTGTAAGGACCAGGATATTGTTGATGTATGAATACTGACTTCCAATTTAAATGTGGAACTTTGCATATCTGTCAAAATCACTGTTAGTTTGACAGTGCCATCCCTTGCCAACTTACTGCTTGCCCAACTGCTTAGTTTGGAAGGGCAACATGATCTGGAAAGTGACTGTGTGGTAGGAAGGATATTCTGCTTGTTAATGATGAACTTCACCATTACAAAGGTATAATCAGTGACTTTGAGATTTATTTTAACCTTTTCTCGATCTCTGTTTCTCTACCTCTTTATCCCTGACTTGTTTGGAAAACTCCCTGATCTGAGTGTTTGGCTTGTTGTATTTCCATGCAAGTTGTGGTTTGAACAGATAGATTTACTCTGAAGTCAATTAAACCACTTTTATTACACACAGACAGAGACCAATATATATTTATTTAGTGACTTTTCAAACTAATCTTTTGCACCTGGACTGACTTAGGATTGCTGTAGCAATATTCTAATTATAAAGTTCACATTGTAAAGTTTCATAATTGCAAGCTCAACAGGAAGCAGAATGTGGAAACTTTGCAGGGATAAATATTTTTTGCATTGCACTGTATGACATTATGTTCTTTGCTGTTTAATTGATTGATATCATTTCATACTAGTTCAGTCTAGTCATTACAGCTTTTCTTTACTTTTTATTGTTATTAGTGGAAACTTATATAAATTTTTGATATATCCCCTGTAACTTCCTTGATATTTTCTTCAGTCAGATTTGTTTTCTGTTTTTAATTATTTAAATATTATATATCTTTAGTTTAATTTGTCTCTTAAATTCCCAACTTTCTTATTGATCTTAATAAATTTTCTCATTTGTTTTCTTAAATTTCTGTCTTATTCTTTTGTTTTTTATTTTTGTTTCTCCACTCTTGTTATTTTTTTAAGTTCTTATGCCTTTCTTTTTGTTCATTTTATTTTTGGTATCTGTATCTGGTCTGTTTCTAATGTAACCTTAAATATTATCACACAAAGTCATCTCTATAATCTTTCTACCTCCTAAGCATTAATAAAAAGTTCAATGCTGAGCACATAAGGCTGTAAACCCCACAAGTACTGCACCTCTTTTGAGCATGTTTATAGTATGTGACTGCCCTCCACCAACAATATTACACTTCCTATATTGGTGCAGCTAGCTCCCTGTAATATTTCCACTCATTCCTTATTTTCTAAGTTGGCACAATATTGCTTAAATCTCTGTCTTTTCACTTATGACTATCATTGATGATTGTACTTCATTGACATTTCAGTACATGTTTCAGCAGTTTTCTTTTACTGTTATTTATTTGTTGTTACAGAATTATACAGTAACTTAGAGTGACTGTGATTCAGTGTTTTAACAATGGAAATTCCTATTACAGTAAACATTACTTCTGGTATAACTATCTATGCATAGGATTCAACTTTATCTGCTGAGGAGGTACAGGCTTTAATTATAGGGAGTTAGATTCTTTTGTTTGGCTAGTGATTCTTCTCATTTTCAATCTGACAGTGATTTGGAGGATGAATACAATGAAGAAGAAGGAAACTGAATTAAACTTTTTCAGCACCTTCTTATTCCTTAAGAGTTTTCCATACTCTTAACTTTTTTTTGTTTTTAGAGCTGATTAATTAGGTATGTGGTATAGTATATGTTTTCTTTTGCTCCTGGGTTTTTGATAGCATCATTTAAATATTTATGCTATTGATGTCACTGGAATCATCTACCATTCCTCTTATGTTGTCTTATATCAAAACTAGTCCTTCCTTCCTGAAACCTTTTGTTGCCTGAGAAGGCCATTTGGCTTTCACACTTTTTATTTACCTTTTGTTTCCCACCTGTACCCCCATTCTGATCCTGATTGTTTTTGTTGTCAGGTTCACTTCATACTGTGTGTGTGACACATACTACCTCCTTGTGAACAACCATTTGCACTTTAGGGCATGAGAATGCTTACCATTTACCAGTCACTGAGGTGGTAGAATAAGGATACTTCCTCTGAAGTATGAAATAGAAATTTACCTTGCAGTATAATTAAACATTTATCTACTCAGTGAGAAGAAAGCAAAGCTAGGTTCCCTCCTTCCCTTTCTCCTATTGGTTGGAGCAGAATCAGCTTTCTTGAGATTCTCTTCATAATACTTTATAACACCTCCTTGTTCCCATGGTTGGGTACAGTAAAGGCCCTGTTCTTGTTAATTCCAGTTGCAGTAGGTTTTATTCCCTCCTCCTACAGTTGATTTTGGAAGACTTCTCTGCCTGATAATGGTGACAGTAGGATACACTAACACTGTTCCTGTGGTTGAGCAAATGTTCTCCTTCCTGCTCGGCCTTGCATGTCCAGCTGTTTTGAGTACTTGTTTCACTATCTGATAGTTACAGGATCAAATCTCTGTCACACAAACATGCTTGCTCTTTTAACTATGCAGGCATTATAATGTGGTGGTCAGTCCCACTATTCATTGGTAAAAGAGTGGTCCAAGAGTTGGCAGTAGATGGTGATGACTAGTTGCCTTCCCTCCAACCTTACATTGCTAAATTAGGGATGGCTAGGGCAGATAGCCCTCATGTAGCTCTGCATGAAATTTAAAAACAAACAAATAAACTCTTTCTGCTCATAATTCTGGATGCAGGATGTATCTCTTCCCTGTACTTAAAATTGGGTGAGTTATCATTTCTGCTCTTAATACTGGGTACAAGTATTGCCATATTCTAACAGTTGAGTTGAGATAATGAAATGACTTCATAATGCCACATTTGGTTTGTTGTACTTATTGCTCTGACATGGGTTTTGCAAATTTGTTCAGTTTCAGTCAGATATTAACTTCTTCATAATTCAGTTTTTTGATGTATGATATTCTGATTACTATGTGGTTGGTATATGTATGTGTATGTATAGACAGATCTGGTGTTGCTGGTTGGAGGTTTGGTTAGTGAGTGGACTGTCTTGGTGATGGCCAGCAGTATCTATGTACACCACAAACTTGATATTGTAGCAGCTCACTGAGGAAAGCTGAGTTGTTGATGGGTAATATATCACATGCTGCTATTGTGGTACAGAGTTTAAGCTTGTTTCTCCCATCCAGTGGTGTCGCAAGAGAGAAATTCTTATAATGCCACAGGTTCTTACACCATATATCTTCAGGCCAGAATACTGGCAACAGGCAAAATACACTCTAGCAAGCACCATACCCCCTCACAATGGCCCACTTACCAGAGGAACTATCTCAAAGGAGTTTGAGAAAGACCACAAGAGCAATTGAGCTCTACCACAACAGAGATCCTGTGGTGTTCACCATGACCTACTGCCTTGCAAAAGAGATGTAGGGAAGGGGTGTTAAGGCCCTGACTTGTCACAGCTTCTTTAATGAGCAAAGTGATTGGACATCAGAGTGCATGAGCCAAAAATAAATCTCAAGGGATATCATCTTCACTGTATGGACCAGACTGCATCCATGTTGTGTGCTGCAGTGATTAGGGACAACCATCACCCATAACATGTGAAATGTTGCATGAATGGCTGTGGCAGCATGTGGACTACTATGAGCAGGTTTAGAGCAGTAATAGGGCCAGAGACAAAGCTCTTTAAAACCTCAAGAAGGCCATTCTACTAAAGCCACACTGGATCCACTGCCAAGTACAAAGGGCTCTTCCAAACTGCCTTGGGTGGAACCAGTTTACAGAACAGTGGCAGCTAGATAATCTCGTCCTTATTAGCCACAAAGCTGTTCATTATTGGGCCCAGAAGCTTGGCATAAGGAGTGCTTCTCAGATGCTTCCACTTCCCTTCTCTATCATCCCATGGACTGAAGAGAAAATAACATTCTAGTGATAACCCTAGGATTCAAAACAGAGAAGAGTTTGTCCTCAATGACATCAATGTTCAGGACACCATAGAAGCAGCTGAACTGGCCAACAAGACTGACGATGGTGCCTTACCTGTGCCCTCACAGTCTGTTTCTTCTAGGACCTCACTATCTAAGTCTCCAGAAGGTCTGAATAATTAATGACTACCTCCAGTGATCTAACCTAACCTACCTAGCTGTACCTAAACTTGAGTGCAGGAATCAGCTTCATCAGGTTACCTGTCCATCAGTTGAGGGGATTAAGCTTAGACAGCCCACAGAGCACTTAGAAAGGCTATACAGAAAAAGCTTGTGGTCTACAAACATTATGAGCAGGCCAAAAGACTCAAGAGGTTTAACTCAAAGTGACTACATTCTTCAGCTGAAGGAAAGCCAGCAAATCTGCATGTGCTGCATGCAGCATTGAAATGCTCTATGCCAAAGGATATGCAGCAGTTCAGCATAGAATAACTGGATAATTGTGAGACACACTACTAAGGCAACATGCATCTTGCTTGTCTGGAATGTAACTCACATTGACAGACCTGGTCAGCACTCAGTAAGCAAAAACACCATCAGGAGGCAACACCATGTCATGAGGGACCACTAGCAGTTCTTCTCAGACAAACCCATGTGCAGGGCTTTCTCATCTAGGGAGCAGATAATACACACCAAGCTTTTGTGGCTTTGTGACTGAGTGCTCAAGCCAGAATACCTCCAAAAACTATACCAGGTCTGTTGCATAGTGGCAACCTCCTTTGTTCTCACCTGACTGGTACAAGTACCAAATATGCATGTCAGAAAGAAGCTTTTGCTCTGAGAAACCAGTGAGTCTAGCAGTAGGAATGGAGGGCTTTTGTACTACTGATTTGGCCTTTATAGTATCAGAGGGCTTCTTCCAGTCAGCCTGCTCACTTCATATTTTTTGAGCCAAGACAACAGCCAGTAATCACGTCACCCACTCAGTTGTTCTTTGTTTCATGTGCAGCTTCCATCTCCTGGGCACACTGGTGTCCAAATAATCTTTCTTCCAGTGTGTAATTGAACCATTTTAGAAAGGTCTGCTCTCAGTGAGTTTACTTTTCACCATGTCTGATTGGCACTTTGTCTGATATAAAGAAAACATGAACTTGAGCCCAGGATTCATTTGAAGCAATTTTTAACCATTTCAGCAGCCTGTGCTAGTATATGCAGGACAGGGCACTAGCCATCTTTCTGGAATCCTTCAAGGTTAGTGCTCAGCTTTTGTGAAGTAGTTTGCTACATCATAATACCTAACCCAGTCATGTAGGAGAAACAGGAGGGCCTTGTTAATCTCATAGACATCAAATGTTGGTCTTGGAATGTGGCAAGGGGTTGGAAGGCAAATCTGCTACATGACTTGGTTTTTAAACCAAGCCTGGACAACTCCTTTGGAGACCTTGGAGCTGCAACAAGTTTTTATGGCTGTAATTCTCTTTCAGTAGCCCTTGGGCTAAGCATGCTTAGAGTTCATCTGTTGAACTGACAGTGTATTCCAGCAACAATATGAGCCTCCAATTGCCCCTCACATGCCTAGTCAACTGTAGGATCCTTTTGGCCTTCTTGGGAAGGGCACTTTCCTAAATGGGTTCTTGATAGGTACCAATATGAAGGACATGCTGCATATCACCACCATTTTCTCTGCAGTACAATAAAATGATATCCTCTTGCTGTAGTCAGGCTAATTGGAACAAAGACAGGAACCACCACAGAAGTGGTGTCATTCAACCGTGTTCACAGAGGGCATCTTGGACAGAGAGGTAGATGAGTTACCCAAAATGTGTGTGCTCTGAGAGATGTGCAAGTATTTCATTTGCTGCATGGAGATCAACAGCTTTGAGTTTGTCTGCCCCAAGTGCTTCTGTGTCTTAGAGGGGCTATTGGACATTGAGATCTCAGCACTTTGGCATGAACAGCTCCACAGTCCAGTTAGCCTTGCACCAGCACCATCATGTCATGCATGAGGTCGTGGTCTATAATGAAGCCTACTGTGAGTATGGCAGCAAGTGCTTCTCCTTAAACATGCTGGAGGACACCACTGTGACCCATAACCAGGTACTGGGTCAAGTGCAGCCAGATGAAGCAGACCATACTGCAAACTCTCTTTGTTAACCTGAAGGTGACCTAAGGATGTTGTTCTGTACCTTATTTTAATTAAAGTTTTAATACCCATACCAGCCGTCTTTAGAATACATTTTTACTTCAAGCGGGTTTCTCATTATCATTGATCCTGGTTTGATAAAAGCATTACTGATATCAACAAAATACTGTCCGAGTTGCAATAAAAGGATGGTTCCATTGAGAGTAGTCTGGGTAACTTCGTTTAAAAGGTATGTTTATCTACAAAATAAAGTATCAACTCAACCAACTTTTGTACATTGCAAGACCATAAAACATTTCATAACATAAACAGTACTAGTGCAGTTGTGGACTACACATTAAAAATATACATGAACTTGGAAATTGTGAACTGGAAGCACTTCTGAAGTATTCTCAAATGGAAATTAATGATAAGTTTCCCATGCATATTAAAAACATGCTTTGCAGTTGGTAAAATCAAAACTTTTGTTTTGCAAGGTAAATCAGAATTTACATCTAGGTATCTTTAATAGCATTTATGATATACAAAGATACATCTTGAGAATTTGTAATATTTCATCTTCGTGTCTATAATTTTTTATACAGGCTTATGTAACATGTCAGCTTTCAAGGAACAGATGAAGTTGTGCGAAAAACTACGAGCGAAGTTTACAACAAGGCTGGCACATCATCTTAATAATCTTTTTGTGCATTTAGTAAGTAATAAGCTATTTATAAAATAATTTTATGTTGTTAACACTTTCATAAGGCCAAAAAGCACATCTCATAACCTTTTGCAGAGTTTTATGTAAAATGTAATTAAACAGTTTTATTAACAATGTATTTAAATGTGACATAGCATCAAAACATAGTTAATAAACCAATACTATACAAATTACAACTTCTTTATTTTCTAAGGAAATATTTTAAAAAATCCTCAATATTCCCTGATATGAGAATTGTTCTATCTTGGTCTTTTCTCTTGTCTAACTTTTTTTACCATCTTTCTGAGAGTTTAATGTAAAGTACCTATTGTAATACAAATATTACTCAGGCAAAGCATAATTTAGTCTTATTTGTTTGTGGAGCCATAAACTAGAAAGTCAAACCCACCTGCCACATCCTCTTGCCAGTAGTTTTCTTTGATGTTTCATAGTATATTATTTATAACCAATAGGAAACCAAAGTTATAATATATTAAGTAACATAAATGTATTATATTGTTCACTGTACTTGGTGTTATCTGTTTCACTGTTGAATTTGAAATTTTCTTTTCTTGAGCATCACATCAATAAACTAAGCTGAATTTTTGAAAACTTTATTACACAGGGCCACAAAAATATTATGGTAGTTACAGGGTGTTTTTTGTTGTTTTTTTGCTTGATATTATTCTATGTTTGTAGGTGCATTATCTGATTAAATAAAAAGTTATTTAATTTAATATAGTAATATCACTGATGTAAAATAAAAAGAACTAGGCTGATATTTCATCAGGAGTTGTTTGTAAAAAAAAAAAAAGAGAGAGAGAGAGAGAGAATATTGGAAGTGTGATTACTATCTTACACTGAAAATATATTTTTGATAAGTGCTTATCTCCTTTTACACAAAACTCTCTTGATCTTGTTTCTTACTCTTAAATAATGCAAAAATGTATCAGGTGAGTAATGTATTTATGTAATATTATAAAAGTAACTAAAATGTAAAAATTAGAAACATGTGAAGTTGTATAAAGTTAATTTAGGTAATATGATGAAAAATAAATAATAATAAAAAATTATTCACAAGGCACACTTACAAACAATTTGTGCATTATGTAATTTTATAAGGTAATGTGACTGCCTATTTGTGAAGTGATTCACAAGTAAATTTGATTATGTACTGGAGTGGCTTTGTTCTGTGCATAACTAAGGCAAGAAGAAATTGGTGGTTTCTTGAAAAACTTTCTATTTATCATGTTAAACATACTACATATGCACAGAATTTGTGAAAATTCTACTCAGTAATTAATATATTAAAAAATGTATGGTATGACTGCTTAATCACTTCAAAAATAAATGCAACAGTTAAACTGACTGAAGAAATCTAAGTCATATTTTAGATTAATTGCTAATGTTTATGTGCTAAATTAATGTCTCTTTTTAAAACATTATGACAGCAAAGCCCCACTCAGGAACAAAGGTTTACTGTTAATGATCAATCACTATTCATATCACATACTGTATCTCATTTTGCATTTTCTGAACCAGTAGGACAGTGTTGTTGTTTTTTAAGTACATTGTAATAATTTCACTTCAAAACTGGCTTTATCAACATCATGTTAACTATTTCCATATGTGCTTGATCATTTTGACTGATGGTGTTCCTACCAGATAACCATGAAACTATTAATACTATAACTCTTAATGTATATGTATCTTCATGAAAATTAGCATGCTGTTTGTAAATATTATAAATCTTTTGTACATAAAAAAATCAGATTTTTAGTGAAGTATTTTAACCAAAAACTGCTTATGATCATATAATCATTGTGTTGTAAAGTCCAAGAGAAGGTGATTTTCTTGTTCAGATAAAAATTACTTTTATTATTCATAGTTTTCAGATTTCATTTGCATAATGTTTTAAAATCTCTTAAATTAAATTCAAACATTTTTCTTTGTAAAACTTTATATTAAACCTGTTATGCTTTTTAACTTAACCACATATGAACTTGGCCAATTTGATTGTGTAACAGCCAAATGTAGACTAGTTATTGGAGCTCAACTTTACAACTAGTTACAATAGATTTATATTAAATCCAGGTATACAGTTGCAAGTGGAGCACACAAGTCACTAACTTGAAGAAGTTTACAGTCTGAATAAAGAATTGACTTCAAGAGTGACATTCAAATACAAGGACACTTTAATGCATTGTATCATGATACTTGGCTATGTCAAAATTACCAAAAGTATTGTTGAGCATTTTATTATCCAAACTGTCAGATTTCTCAGTTGGAGTTCATAATTGTTATTTGATTCAGCTTCCTATAACATTCATTAAATTACTTAACACCAATAGTAAACTGTCAGTTAACACATCGATCAAAACTTGTTCAGTCTTATCTTAATATTAAATATTATTCATTCAGTCCTAACTATGTTATTTTGATCCCAAAGAAGAGATAGTAATAATTTACTTACATAAAGCTTAAGTGGGAAATGTTGGATATTCATAGCATTGTTGCAGACATATATGCAGCTTGGAGAGTTGTTCAACTTCTTTAGTGCTAGAGAGATCCTTTTTAAGCTGGGGAGAACTGATTCTTCTGACCAAAACAGAGGTTCTCATATTAAATTGTTTTGGTATCTTTATGTCTTTCCAAATAGTTTACCCACAAGTAGGTTTGATACTTGATTGATTTTTGCAAACTCATTGTGATTCTTAGAACTGAAAAAGCAAAACTACTTTGTGGATTGGTTACAGCTAAATACAGTAAATTGTAAGGCTACTTGCTTGTTTTTCACCTTGCATTTTTCATATGGCTCTTACATTAAAGATCTGACTAATCTTTGTTTTTAGAAACTGTGTTAAAATTAATGTAAACCTTTCTCAAAGCTTTCTCTCTACTGTAGTGGTGTCAGTCTGTAGAAATAGATCTTTTGCTTACTCTGTAATGAGACTTAAATAAAAATCTCATGACTGTAATAGTGTTAGTTTATAGATAATATAAATATGTATTTCTGTAATATATTTTTCGTTCATACTGGACATACTTTTCCTTCTTTGTCAGTTGTTGTATAACCTCTCTTATGCATTCACTAAGCATGCATCAAATTTCTTCTTATTGCATTCATGAGTGTTACACACAGAACATTTCATGATATACACATTTTCTCAATATTTGAAACATTTGAAATGCAGTGCAATGCCCAAGTGGCAAAAATGATTCAACTGATTTTGTAACAACAACAATTAGATGGGAAATAAATTTATAATTAAGGTTCCTAAAAACCTACACCAATTTCTACTCAATTTTATTGTCCCATTTACCTTTTAACTATATCTAATTAATTATTTCACAGTATAAACTGTAAATCACTTGGAGAATGCATAGTTCTATTTCAATGTATTGACTAACATGAGTTACCTAGCATAAATTAGATTTTTATTGTTTTACCTTAACTAACTTAATTTTAGGTACTTTTGTAACAATAAATAATAAATGTACATAAAAAAAATTAGTACTTACATTTGATCTCATATTGTTTGCTGTTGGCCCTCCAGTGAAATGTATGCCTACTTTATTTTTGTTCCAGTTCTTGTTTCAATAAAAAAAAAAAAAGTTAATAATTTAAAACATGTTAAAGTGAAACTTAGACATGAAAATATATTGTTGGCTTACTCTTTTCAACATTAAGAAAGTTGTGGTGTGTATAGATTAGCTTTATTATTTGATTTACTTTCAGTCAGTTACCGCAGCAACAAGCATTGAAAAGCTATACCTATGCTTGCACTATTTGAGAAAAACAGTAAGAACTCATGAAAGCTTGATACAATTTGAATGTTGTGTCTATTTAAAATGTAATTTACAAAACTTGTCATATAAATCTGTGGAACACTTAAGTTTACATCAAATAACTTAAGTGGACACATTCAGTGTTGCTACAAAGTGGTAATTGTTGCTATATAAGATCACTTTTGAAGGTTAATAAGAAACTTGATGTGAGGGTAGTACTAAATTCACAGTCATTCATTAACAGAACTGAAGTTTATAAAAGTTTCATTTAAAAGTTGCCAATATCCCGACAATTATCAAAGAGATGGACCTACAAGTAACTACAGATTTAAGAAATAAGGAGTGTGATTTTGATCAGGTAACTTAGTTTTCCTAGTGTGTTTAAATATGAAACTGGATACAGTTGGTGAAAATGAAAGTAGTTCTTTCCATTTTGATTAATTAAAACATGCAATATATGTTTGTGCATAAGAAAATACAGTCACTTGTACTAGTTTTTGCTTAGTTCTACAGCATTTTCTTTCTTTCCAGACAAAATCCTGTTGAAATAAATACAATGCTCATAAAATTAATTCTTCACTCTATAACCAACTACAACTGGGAATAAGTCCAGAAAACACACACAATTTTAAAAGATAGTCACTTTCTTTGTTCAGTAGACAGCATCACATTGTGGCATTTATTACATTTACTCACCCAGTAAAGGATGTTACAGTACCACTCATTTTAACCTATATGTTGTTACTACAATATTCTTTTGTGTTAAATAAACAACATCTACTGTATAGAATAAAGCAACAAGTAACATTTTAAAATAGATGTGAAAAATTAGACAGTGTTGCCAGCCTGATATAAATTTATTTATTCAATCTTGTTTTTGAATTATATTTATTTGCAATATTCTAATGGTGCCATCATTAATGTTAAATTCTCAGAAATCTATTCCATGTGTTTGATGAATTATGAATTACTTTTGAGTAATTGAGAGGAACAAACAAAAAATTGAAAGTATAGCAGTGATGACACAATAAGATGGTGGATTTTACATGGCAGTGTGCAACAAAATACTAAATTTTTCAACATACAACACTAATTATAGTAATCAAATATTTATTTTAAAAAAAAGGTTAATTTCATTCAGTCATGCATGAAGGAGTTAACAGAAGATAGTTTCTTGCACATAATTCTGAACAGATATTTTTATTACAAGTAATATATAGCTTTAAGTTTTAATAATCATTCTACTGTATTTTGTAATAGTTTTGTAGTTCTAGAAACATTTTAGAACTGTAATCTTAGACCTCACCATTTAATTGTTATAATAGACTTGTTAAACAAAGGAACCATTTATAATATAAAATTTTATTAGACCAAAATTATCAGCATACAAATGATGAATTATTAGTGATATGTTTCTTTCTACATAATCCAGGGAAATGAAAGAGGTGAAAATTTGAGTTTTTATGCATCAGAATTGACACTACCAAAACATACGGCTTGTCATGGTGAACTGATGCCATACACAGATTTGATGCACTGGCTGAAAGTATCTGATCCCAGTAGTTATAATCAGCTTACAAAGGTAAGTGATGTATACAAGATTATCATATGTTCTGCTGGTCATAATATGTATGTTTGGGAAAAAAGAACTCTTAAATACATGAAACAAGAAACATTTATTTGTATGTTCATAACAAATGTAGTGCATAATTTTAAATGCTGTGTAGTTAATTTAGTAGAAATGTGTATCATTAAATGGCTTACCATTCATTACAGTGAATTTTTATTTTTATTTCATGCTATTGTTTAAACATGATAGCAGTTACACATATATTTATTGATGTCTAAACATGCACAGTAATCTTATATCAATATACATTGCACTTAAAGGTCACAATCTTTGAAATTAAATATAACTTTAAATCTCACATAAATGGAGTGGGCTTAACAGTGTCCTTTGATTTCTTATTATAGTTGAAATACTTAACCAAAATGCATGAAACTTTGAATTAACTTATAAATAGCATCTAGTTTTGTCTTTAAAAATCCACGTAACTTAATTTTCCTATAGTTTGTTGTGTTGTGAAATTTAAAATAGTGGTTTGAGAAAAAAACATATTAAAAATACTTCCTTTTATTTCAGAATAGAAGTTTTAAATAGTTGTCAGAAAATTCTGTTTTGTATATGATATCCAGTCAGTTTCAACTTGACTGATATTCATTAACACATTTCTTTTGATATTTTATTTTGCTGAGTAAAGTACTTACCACCTTCAGCTATAATTTGTAAACAAAAAAACACAAACTGACAAAGATTTATCTGTGACCTAAGGTCTGAGCTTTCAAAATGGTGTAAGGTTAGACCAGATAACAATTTTGCTAACAATATTCTTGGTTAAGATCAATTTATATCTGATATGTTGTTATTTGTTTTTAAAAATTATAAGCTGCTCTATTTATATGGATTGAGTACAGTAAATGCAATCACATTCAGTAAGTAAGGATTTGAGTTATTAGTGTATATTGCTAGTGTCCTCTGTACTTGCTAAATCTCACATGGTTTACCTAATATCTTGCTAAAATAGAGAATTCCTGCAGATTTCAAAAAAGTGTAGTTAATCAAGAAAACATTTTCAGGAATGGGAATAATAACTAAAAGTTTTTAAAAATCTTAACATCTGTGGCTTGCTCCAGGGTTTTCTTAACTTGTTATGTTAAATTCTTTTGTTGTAGAACTACACATAATCACTTTCTCAAGAAAACATTAATTACCTATCAAATTGAGACTCATTAGGAGTACAATTACTTCTTCTTAGATATCTGGAGATTTTTTTCACCAGAGATTCATAGGTACTCCATTTTCTGGCTTCAGGACTTGTCATTCAGTTTACATAACCTTTATTATTGTCTCCATGGTGTATGAAGCTTTTCACCCTGGCCATCAGATAGTTGTTAGTCAAAAGGTCAGTTGATCCCATTCTTCCAGGATTTTATTCCCATTTATTTGTTGTACCCATGAAGACAGGAAATAGGCATCCCATGATTGATCTATCTCTGGTCAACCAATTTTTAGATCCTCCTTGCTGTACTGTTGAATCTGTTCTGAACCTATGATGTCACTTTGCACATGAGCAATGAATGATGAAGATCAATATCAGGCACTTATCTTCATATTTCAAGAGCAGATGTTTCTCATTTTGTGCACAAGAGTTAGGTGCTACAGTTAAGGGCTCTAACTTTTGGTCTTGCATCAGCACTGTATGTCTGCTAAAGTTGTTTGAGCTTTTTCTCATTGCTTGTTTTCCTTGGGCTTATGCATGCACCATTATATGACAACTGGTTCCATCCCATCAATTAGCAGAACAACACTCTCACTTTCTCCTTTTAGAAGCCACAAAAGTAGGCTTCCTTAGCAGACTGGAGAAATTTATTTTGTTATCAGTACATTATCTTGCTCATCTTGGTGTATTTTTCAATATTTACTTAAGTTGTGCTCAACCAATCTCTATCAGTGCTTCAAGCCATAGAAAGAGATGTCAGGCTTTTACTTCTGTCTTCTCCTTCTTCTACTGTGTGGATGGTTCTCTCTCTGTTGGGGATGTGGGCATCCTTTGATACACTCATTCCTTTTGAGATGAGTATGTATTAGGTCTCTACAATGGTCACTCTGCAACCAGTTGATTATGGATTCTGATCCTTTGGACCAGGAACGTCATCAATTGTGAATGGTGGTTGGATTAAAACACCATCATCAAGGTACCCATTCCACCACCTCATGAAATCCATTTATTCAAAGACACATCTCTTCAGGGATGGAGAACTTATCTTCAAAATCAGGAGTTCTAAGATACTTAGAGAAAAGATAAGGCTACTCTCCGCATCAACATTCTCAAACTCCTTGCAGTATACTTGCAGTTCAAAGTCTTTGTTTTTGAAGGGAAAAATTGTCTTATGCATTTGAACAATTCCATAGTGGGATCTCAGATTTCTCATCAAGGAATCACACATAACTGAGACCTTGTTTTCAAATCTTGGATATTTCTTTACTGGGTGTATTCCCATCATATCAGTATTTAACATTTCCTGTCTTGGGAGTAATGAATTTGACTGCAGATAACTTTTATTCACTGAACAGAATTCTTCCAACAGAATGGATACTACATTCAGTGGATTTGTTTTAGTTTGGGTCTACAAAGGTTAGTAATGCCTTTGCAGTTCATTGGAATTCTCCACTGCAGGTATTTTGGTCTTCAATACTTCATCTTCAAATGTTGGTAGTAGATGCATTCACTTAGAATTGGACAGGTTTACATCTTTATACCTTTCTACTCCCTGTCAGATTGTCTTTGTTGGCCAGCTCAAATGTAATTTCCCCTTCATCAGTATTTGCAGGAATGCTCACATCTTCCACATTGGCAATCTCAATCAGACATTCTACAACCAGATGTTTAGAAAATCTTGGAATGTTATGTGATTCTTTGTCTGACATAAGGGTTTAACTTCTAAGGTTTCTTTGTATGTAACTAAATATATTCATCGGATAATCATGACCATTTATTAATGTATTTGGAATATCTGTCATTTGGGATGTACTAAAAGGAACTTAAATCCACTTAGTACAAAGTATCTACCATATTTCATTTTATGATTTGGATGTTTCAGAGGAGGCTTGTTTCATCGATCATGGCTTTATATAAGGCATCCTAATCCACTATTTTTTAGTATGTAAATACTGGAAAATTTTTGAATTCCCAGTTCTATCTAAACTACTAAAATCCTTTCATATTCTTTAGCCCAAATGATCTTTTAAATTGTCAACTTGAGATTTTACAGTTGTTTTACATGTGTTTTCTCAACCTATTTTTGAGCTTTCAACTTGATGTTCTTTGTTTCACCTTTGTCTAAAATTATATATTTTTTTGTTGTTAGCTTATGGATGTTATTGGTTCGAGTTGTTTGCAGTCTAAGTGCATAGGACTCCTCATTATTCCAATTTGTCCTGCTTTGCCCTGATAGGTCTTTTCATCCAAAGATTCTGACAGCTAATGAAGGTGAAAGATCCTTCTCACCAATTCATTTTCCACCAATTTCTCATCATGTTTTTTATATCCTGTTAGGGCCCTCAAATGTTATATGGTTTGTACTAACTCTTTTCGAGGTACTAGGAACAACTTGTTCATTCACTGGGATCCTTCTATTTCCTGTGAGTTATCTCCCATTACAAATTGATTCATATGACCTATATTGGATTATCTTACAGAAGAAGAATCTTTTTCATGTCACATCTTACCAAATTTGTCATATCTCAACATCACTAGCTCCCCATTTGAGTTACTCTCTGGTAGACATTGTACAGGCTGGACTAATTAATCCTAATACTTTCCTATCTCATAACTTACATGATTTGGCAGTTTCTTCTTCTGAGAGTTTTTGTCTACCACTTTAATTATTTTGACCATATCTATTAGTTTTTAACCAGATGTATTTTCCCACAATTATACACCCTTTTATTTCCAGGGTCTCTTTATTTTTCGTCTGATCCCACCCTGTGGTGAGTATTGCCCAGGCAGGTATGTTTTCACTTTTCAATTCTGCATTAGTACCTACTTTCACTATAATTATTACAGGTTGCAACAGGCTCTGTTAAAATGGGGTGTTTCATAAAACTATTTAGGTGCCTACTGGATGGTGTGTGTTACCTTTTATTATGGACCACTGTTCATGGATTGTCATGAATAAAGGGAAAGTGGATCCTGCTCATCCCTGTTTATCTTCAGGTTGAATAAATTGGAATCACTTTGTTTTTAAAAATGTAACAAGCTTGTCTACCTATCACACTGTTTTCATAGCACTGTTCCACAGGACTTTCCAATGCATATTACCCTCCAGACTCTACTAATGAAGCTCAGGAGTCTTTACTACCCCCAGTTTCCAGTAATTGGGATGGCATATAGAGGCTTTTCCTCCGTAGTGTTTGTGTGTGTTTCTCAACTTTTGGGTTCCTGGATGTTTTTTTCCAGATGTAAGTATGAATGGCACCAGCCTATACTCCTCATCCATTTGCTTGAGGAGTGAGGATGAGTATTCATAATTTGAGTCTGGATGAATCCTTTTCCTTTAGCTGAGTACAGTGTACATGATCCCATTGTTCCAAATCTAGGATTTTATGTTTTGGACTTCTTCAACTGGAAGGAAAAGTTTGTCCACTTCAGTGATGCTTATTCCAGTGTCAGATCACAACCTTTCTCTGTTTGGTACTGGTTCTTATACTTTTCATACACCTAGTCATTCTTTTACTGCTATTTGTCTCTGTCTGCTCCCCTTCTCTATTCTCCCATTCTTCGTGGAAGGTTGACAGTAAGTAACCTACGGGGCAGTGATCACTTTCCTGTCATTTTGAGAAAGACTGTGATCATTGCTACCTGACCCGTTTGCCCCAGTGGAACATGAACCAAGCCATCTGGCCCTAAGCCATTGATAGACGACTGTGTAACAGCAGTGACTGACTATATTATCCAGGTAGCTACTCAATGTATTCCTAAAACCTTGACACATTTTCCATGGTATCCTCGTCTGTGGTGAAATCCTGCCTGCCACATGGCACAGAAGGCTTAAAACAGGCCTGAGACACCAGTGTAGGTATCCCATGCTTTCAAACTGCATTATTTTTCAGTGGGCCTGTGCACATGCTCAGCAGGTAAGACGTCGAGTCAGAAGGAATATTGGATTAAATTCACAACCAGCATCTCTTCTACCATCAGTTTCAAAGTCATATGGAAGGTTAGTGGGCAGTATAATTCTCTTCCCTTTTCAATGTTGTTTTTTGATGGCCAGGAAGTTTCTGATACCTAGAACATCGCTGATATTTTAGGCAAAAGCTTTTGGCATGTATTTATCACTTCTGCTTCATCCTTCACTTTCTTAGCCCTCAAGACTCGGACAGAGCGATCACCTGTTTCCTTTTGGGCAGATCTTCTCTTTGACTGTAATCTTACTTTTACACTGGTGGAACTTAAGATGGCTCTTCATCAGTTGGACCCAACAATATACACTAGAAGATATTACGCCATCTTTCTCCTGTTTCTCTTGCTATTCTTCTGGTTGTTTTTAACTGGATTTGTCAGTAAAATATTTTTAGATTTCTTCAAACCACCATCCAACTGCTTTGTTGAACTGTCTCTGTAAGACCTTAGAGAGAATGGTTAATGCTCGTCTTGTTTGGTTCCTCGAATCAAACAACTTCCTTTTACCCACCCAATGTGGGTTCAAACAACAATGCTTCACCATAAACCACCTGATTCGACTTGAAACGTTAATCAGAGAAGCCTTTCTCAAATGACATCTTGTCTCAGTATTCTTTGACCTTGAGAAGACATATGAAACTATGTGGAGGTACGGCATTTTGTAAAATATCCACTTATATGGGTTGCTTGGCCATTTCCTCATTTTCATTAACAATTTTTTAATGGGTAGGCAATTCAAAGTTTGTGTGGGTTCAACACTTTCCTGTTCTTTCTTACAGGAACTTGGAGTTTCTCAGTGCTGTGTCTTGAGTGTCATATATTTTAGTATAGAGATTAATGCCATTACTGGACAACTCCCTCGTACTGTTGCAAATGGGCTCTATGATGATGACTTTCAAATCTCATGTCAGTCGTTGAACATGAGATTTATTGAGTGGCAGCTACAGACTACCCTCAGCTGATTACAGAAGTGAACCACAACAAATGGTTTTAACTTTTCTCTCTCTTTCATCTCTTGAGGAACTAATCAATATTCTATGTTAAAGATGTATCATGCTCTCATTCAATCAAAATTGGACTATGGGCCTCTCATCTATGGCTCTGTCAGGACCTCGGCCATGAAGATGCTGGACCCCATTCATCATCAGGGGCTTCAGCTCTGCACCGACGGCTTTCCACACTTCTCCAGTCCATAGTTTGTACACAAAGCTTTATAAACCTCCTCTACACCTCTGCCATTTGCAACTGTCTTTATTGTATGCTTGAAAACTTTGATCTTTGCCACAGCATCCCACCTGGGGTTGTATTTTCCTTCCTCAGTAAGCCATGCTTTTTCAGAACAGACGATCTGCCATTGTTCCTTTTGGCTTTTGTATTCTGGGCACAGTTGAATAAATTGGGTCTGTCCATGGATGACATTGCTGTATCCACTGCTCAGCCCATTCCACTATGGCTTATCATCATCCCCAAGTGTGACTTTTGAGTCATCTGAGAAAAGCGGATACTCTTGATTGGAAATATCTTCTTTTATTTGCTGAACATCTTTTGAACTGTCCTTCAATTTCCACTATATGGATGGTTCAAAATCAGGTGACTCTGTGAGCTCTGTCGTAGTATGCTGTGGTTCAGTGGTTGCACAGAGAATCCCCTCTACAGTTTCTGTGTTCACTACCAAACTCTTGTTACTTCTCTTACCATGGATCACACAGAAGCTAAGCAGTACTTGAATTGTACTATTTATTCAGCTCTCTACTGGTCCTGGAATTGCTTCACATTAGTTCTTACCCAGTTTTTACTGATATTCAAAACCAACTACTCCATTTCTCTAACATCTATATCTGTCCAGTTCTTCTGGATACCATGCCAAGTTGGTATTTGCGGGAATGAGCTTGCTGACACCTCAGCTAAGTCTGTCTGATCTGATGCTGTCACTGCTGTATCTGTTCTATACATGAACTATGGTCCTGTATTTGAGGCTCAGCTCTGGGCCAGTTGACAGTTGACTTGGAGTGAACAACATAAAAACTGGCTTTTTACAGATAAAGCCCTCTATTGGACTTTGACTGTCTTGTTTCCATAAGGATTGGAAAGAAGTTGTCCTACCTAGACAACTCATTGGTCACAGTTTTTTAACTCATCATTTTTTTTATCAGGGACTGATGCACCAATGTGTAGTATGTGTGATACTCAGGTCACAAGAATCAACATTTTACTGTCAAACTATTGTTGTGACTCTCAGTGACAGCACCATTTTAGACATATTTTGTCCACAGGTTTACATCTGATACTGACCAGCATCATTGGTGATGATGGCACTGTCCACCTTACAAATTTTTGTTTTATAAGGGCCAGTGGCTTTTTAAATGCTATTTAAATTTTTAATTAAGAAAACTGGACTTGGTTTTGTTTTAACATGATTCCTTTTCACAAATTCTAATAATTTTACTTTACTTTTAATCTTTTTAACAGCTGTTTGGTGCAGATAGCCTGGTTGCTTTGCACCATAAAATGCTATCCAACCATGTTTTCAATTGTTCAAAATGCAACACTCAGTGGCTTCAGGTTAGAATCCATTCAAAGAATATTTTTCAGTGATTTTTGTTAATAAACTAAAATAAAGATTTGTCCATTAATATATTGAGTGTTTATTTTGAATATTCTATATCAATAGGTATTGCTTGTCCTGCTACAGATTGATTTTATGAATACTTTTGCTGAAGTTTTTTACTTTTTAATCTGGTAAACTTTCTTACCCTTGTAAATCTGGTTAAATAGTCTGAAATAACCAATATATATTTGTTTCCAAAGTATGATGTCCACAAAGGACTTAAAATGTCCATGGATATCATTTGATATGGTATTCTTTAAATATGGACTTTATTTATGTTTTTAACACTTGGAAATTGATAATTAATTAATATCCCTTCTCATGTCTGCATAAAGAATTTCTCAATTACATCACCACAGTAAAACCTGTCTAAGCCAGAAACTGCATAGGGCGGAAACCTATACAAGCCGGAAATATCAAAATTTTGCAGTATTCTCTTAAGATTTCTCTTATATTAGGTTGAGGAATAATTCGTGAGCATTTTTAAATAATTTCATTCAAGCATTACATGCAAGACTATACAATACTTCAATGCATGAACACATCACACCCAAAACATTTATTATGATACTTTATTTCATGTAATACCTAGGTATATAGTATGCATTGTTTTAAACGAAATTGCAAGAAATTAAATGCAAAAAGCAGATGGTGTCGAAAATGCTCGATTTTGTCCACTTGACATTCCATTTAATGAGCTGAAAATGAAACCAAAAATTAAAGACATATGAAAATCAAACACACCATCTATTAGAGCAAAAAATTATCTACCAAATGACATGACATATTTTGCAAAAACGTTTCATTTATGAATATATTTTTTTAACTTGAAAAAATGCTCACGAATTATTCCTCAACCCAATAAAAACCTCTATATGGTGGAACCTATGTAATATGGAAGGAAAACTATATTTCACCTACCTCATCTCTCAACAAGTAGGATTAGAACTTGAATAAGGCAGAAAAAATGTTTTTGATTAAATATTAATTTCTTATTAAATTAATAATTTCTTTAAATATTAATAAATTCTTGGACATTTTGTGACAGTAAGTATTGGTTAAATATATTCTGTTCTTTTTTCTGCCATCATTATTGTAGCAATTAAATTAGATTCATGATTTGTAGAAATATATTTGTCTTTTAAGTGCAAAATTCTACTCTTTAAATAATTCTCACAAAAAAATAAATTCCCATCCTCCACACTTTTAAAATTTAGGGGAAATTTACCATGGGTAATAGGTAAATGTGAAAATCCTCACTGTTTCAAAAAATTAAGGAAGAATCAACTTCCTGTGGAATGTGAAGCGAATAATAAAGCATGGATGGTAAATGCTGTATCAGAAGAATTGTTGAACAAATTAAACAAAAGAATGGAACAAGAAAATAGGAATATTCTGCTTTTCCTAGATAATGCAACTTGTCACCCAAAAGTTCAACTTTTAAATGTTTGTTTAGTCTTTCATCCTCCACATACATCATCAGTTCTACAGCCACTAGATAATGGAATTATACAGTGTATAAAATTGAAATACAGAAAACTGATGCTTCATCATATTATTGCAAGCATGGACAACTGTAAGAGAGCATCTGAAACGTTCATGAAAATTGATGTGTTAGATGCAATTGCATTTTTAAGTCATTCAATCAAATGCGTAAAAGATGAATGCATAATAAAGTGCTTTCGAAACTGTGGATTTATTCTTGATAATGGTGGAGATTGTGGAGAAGTTGTTTGTTATGACGATTCTAGTGAAATCTAAATCTGACTGAGAAGACTGATACAGATGATTCTGTGAACGCAGAATGTTTTGTGAATGTTGACAAGAATGTTTTAACAGAAACTGATAAAACTGATTTAAAATCTGTAATAGAATTGCAAGATGGTAACAGTGTGAGAGATTCAGAAGATGAACAAAATGGAAAAGATAGTGAGGAAATAGAAATTCCTACTTCATCACAAGTGTTAACTTATATTAACGCTATCAAATTGTTTGCAAAAATGAAGGGGGAAAATGAACTTCATGAAAAGGCTGTAGAATTGGTGTTCCCTTGTAACCGCATGAAAAAGCTTATTAAAAAAAATGAAACAATTGAAATTGAACACTTTCTTCAAATAAATTTGATTAAGATTTTGTGTATGTATGTATATTTCGAATGTCTATTTTTGTTTTTTTCTAATAAATATAGCATAAACAGCATAATAACTTTACTTGCAAACGTCTTATTTCTCGAGTCTAGCAAGTATAATGTTATGCTCAAAAAATGTACATAATTAAGGAAATGCATGTTCATTATGTCTAAGCCAGAAAACCTGCTTCAGCCTGAAACTTTACTTGGCCCTGTGCGATTCCACGTCAGACAGGTGTTACTGTATATGTTGTCACAAATGCCAAATATATAGAAAATGCATATTTCTTTTGGGTTTCATTTTACATCTTCTATGGTTGCCACATGACCTAAATTATCTACATAATTTCTTGAAAAATGACATTTCAGTGGCTTTAATTTCAAAGTTGCCTTCCACAGACTTTCAATTATGTCTTAAACTGTCTAAGTGACTTAAAAATTGCTGCAAAAGCTGTGATATAATTTGTGTAACTGTTGTCATTGCCCTGACAGTATTGCATTCATTAATTTCTCTAACCTTGAAGAAGCATAACAAAAACAAAAGGAGTTATGTTAAACTGATATTTTCATGATAGTAATATAAATGCCATTTTAGTTTTAACTTTTTTAATCTCAACCTTCCCATAATTGCTTTGCAACTCTAAGGAGGAATGTGTTTATTTGGACCAAACCTGTATCAGGTCTATCGTATGTTTGGTAATGGATATGTATCTTTGATAGTTTGAATTGAAATGTTTGAAGTCCGTGCATAACTTTAGCTTACAATCTCTCTCTGAAACTAACACAACTGAAGTTGCATAAGAGCTATTATTGTTCTTCATAACTTCTTGTTTACATACTTTTAATAAGGTCATCAGCCCTTGCTTCCATATAGTCTTTTATATTTTCTAATTTATTTATTTTACTTTCTGTACAGCTCTTATGAAAATCTGATTTGTGGTTCATGTACTCTAACTATTTTTTTCTGTGCTTCTAACTTTACTTGTAAATTCTTGACAGTACTTTGCTTGCATTTATATTTAAAACCCTTATTATTATTGTATGTGTGTTTGTCAGACACTTTTACATGTAGCAACTTATATATTGGATTCTACTATTTCTTTGGATTCAACTAATTTTTTGTAATTTCACTTAGTTTTCTACATCATCTTCATTAACAATCTGACATATCTTCAGGACCTTGGAAATAATAGTTAATCACTTTGGAAAACATTATAACATATTCACCTGTTGGGATTCTCTGTTATCTGTTGTAGGTGTAAAAATATTTGAGGGTGTGCTTGACAATGTACTTTAGTGTTCTTTATTTATACAACTATTTTCTGCTTTATTTCTAACAACTTTCTCATACTATCCTGATTCTTTTTATAACACTTGAATCTATTACCATTCCAAACTTTACTGTGTTGTGTATTGCTATGAGGAATACCAGAACTGTTGCATATTAACATTTGATCTCTAGTCTCATTACATTGCTCAATGCAAGTGCTAAGTAAGTGTGTCACTACATAAGTGAGTCAGCAAGAAGTTGTAAGTTATTACATTAGAACATTAGTCTGAAAGTAAAAATTCCTTCAGGTTTTAATGTCTTTTGTTTCTCTGCATAACTTCTGATAATGAATATCTCAGTGTCATAATTGCTTAGAACGTCTTAACCTAATAAAACATACTTTTATACTACTATCTAGTTAAAGATATAAAATAAAAGTTTAAATTTTAATAATTGTGTACCTGCAAAGTAAGATAAGGTACTTTTCTCGACGTTTTTCCATGCATTATCTAATACTTTCAGGTTTTGTCTACTACTACACTTAGCAGAGATGATTTTGGCATTTGTCAACTTGTAACTGACATTCAGTACCTTCAGTCTTAAACCTGATGACTGGAGAAACCCCATTGACACTATACATCCTTGGTCTGTTAACATTCACCACTAAAACAACTTTTAGTTCTTATATGTAATTGTTGATGGAAGCAAGGTTTTTGTCACTTCTCTCATAGTCTTTACAAACTTTCTTTTAAAAGTTTCAATAATAGGCATATTATTATATCTCTCTTTTGTTATTTCTCTTCTCCACTAAGTTAATTTGGAACTGCCCAGGCTTACAAGCTAGGTTTTCTCAAAGTTCTTTTCTTTTATTAAGAGTAACAGCATTGCTCATTTGCTCCTTTACATTTATCCCAATAGTATAAATATCACTATTTCTCTATGGTACCCTTTTCTATATATCACAATTTTTTTTACAGAAACACATTAGAAATTTAACATAACTACTTTATTATCACAAATAAACTTGGCATAAAAATGCAGTTAATAAATCAGATGTTAATATTATCTAAGTTTTAGGTTTTGTAACTTTATAAGAAATAGTTAATTCAATCTTACCCTATTATGAGAACTGTGACATTTGTTTTCTAAGTCACCCATCTTCTCTAATTTAATTATCATCTCTCCACAAATTATAGAATTTGATGAAAAGTATTTATTATAACATAGTTATTACTGAAGCAAAACAAAATTCTTATAGTCTTCGATCATCTTTATTTACAGAGCTCTAAATTAGAAAATGAGACCCACCTGTCACATCCCCTCTTTCACAAAATGCAGCTAGTTCTTTCTGATGTATAATACTATTTGTAACCAATAAAAAACCAGTGTTTTAATATATCAAATGATATGTTCTATTACAGTGTTTTCTGCATTAAAAATTTGCTATTTTGTCTCCAGTTCAACTTTCATTCACTTGGTAAACACATTAACAAGCTTAACTGAATGTTTAACAGCTCTTGTTGCAAAAAAAGCCAGAAATTTATGATAGTTATAGACTGTTATGTACTCATTACATGTTATTATCTTATGTTTCCAAAAAAGAACCAGATAAATAAATTTCTTGTTTTTCATATATATTCCATATTTATTGTTATAAAAGTTACTAAACTATAAAAGTTTGGAACTTATTGATTTAGATTAGGTAAAGTAACAAAAATCTTCACAAAGTATGCTTGCAAGTAGCTCATGCATTATAATAGTATAAGCTGAATATTTGTCAAGTGATTTATAATTTGTTACAAGATTACTAGTTAGATAAGGTTCAACATTAAGTATTAATTAATATATATTTGTATGAGCTTTAAGTTAATTAGGATAAATAACTGTGATTTTCTTTTTGAAATTTAAAGTCATTCTAGACACGAAAACTTAGATTTATTTCCAATTTTTATAGTGGTTACAAAGTTGGCAAAATTGACCAATCTCATTTTGAGTTATGGTACAGAAAATAACACATAAAATATAAAGTTTTACTGAAAAAAGGCATTTAAAATGTATTTAGCAGGTTTTAGGGGTTACACAAAAGAAATTTGAGATTTTGAAGATAAGGAAAATAATTTTTAATTTCAGCATAAAAATTACTTTGTACTTGGAGGAATCAACACTCTCACTCCATACAATTGCTGATAAAGTTTTTTGAAAATACTTAAAAATTCTAGATTTTTGTCTGCAAAACACTTAATGTTTAGTGCAAGCTTGCCAATTTTCATGAAGATACATTAAGTATTTCAGAGTTGTACTATAGTGCTTACAAGTTTGTGTATGCTGAAGGATCCTGTCAAAATAAGGTTTATATAGATCTTTCAGCACCCTAGATGTTTACTTATCAACAATCAACAATGATGGTCTAAATTCCTCTTGGTTTTTTTGGGGGATTTGGAATTGGGTTAAGATACTGCTAAGACTGTGATTTCTCATTGTTTCTATCTGAGAGAATAGACCTTCTGTTATAACTGCAAAGATATCCTGTGGCTGCATTGTTAGCTATCACTGATAAGCATATGTGATGAGTCTAAATAAGTTCTTAAGCTTATTTACGTCTCAGCACTGTCTCTTCAGGTTCAAAAATTTACCTACTATTTACCTACTGAAATGATACTTCAAACTAGGTGTTTTGAGCTTTCAGATTGTTATACATGTTAAGAAATATGTAGTGCATTATATAACAAGGTTAACTACCTTTTTTTCATTCTTTTTCCTAGGTATACACATGCTCTTTAAGTAAGTTATATGAGCAAGAAATTACATGGTTTTTTGAACAAGCTCGAGAGAATATATCTGGAAAGTTGCCTTTGGAAAAAGATAAAAAAGGTATGGTATCATAACTCTGAAATCATAAGAAGTTACACTTATTAGAAATTTAACTTGTGAAAAAATACTTAAGTATATTTTTGTTAAGGCTAATAAGATTTACAGTTTTCATAATAAATACTGTGGAATGACATTTTGATCTTTACTTAGGCTGTCTGAAATAATTTTTAGAGGAGCTGTTATAAAAGTAATTCTTTTTTTATATATATAACTTTTGTTTATGTTTAAAACAAAGGTCAATTTGTAAGCTTGTAATCCTTACACATTTTCTTTTCCAAATTTTGAGGCATTAAATTTTTGAATAGATATCACAAGACCACATATACATATTAATTAGCGATGATGAGAAAACCCACTTGTAGAGAAAAATATGTGTAAAAACATAAACAAACACAAAATTAAAAAAGCCTTACTTATACAACAACTCAAGCCCAAAATAAACTGATACAAAGGAACAACTTTATACTCAATATACTTTATATAATCAAACATCTAAGCATGCCCTCTACATTCCTACACTCAGTTACACAACCCTCTTCAAACATGTGGTCAGCTATCAGGAATTACCTCTTTCTTTCTTTGTAAACCTGATGATGCTCAAAGTAGGTCAAAACGTTGTTCACTCCTCTGCATAAAAATTTTCTCAACCCAAACCAGCTGTTTTTACATATATATAAATACAGGGTGTTCAGAAAGTCACTGTGCAGTTTTGTCTGTTAAAAAATATAAGTGCACAGTGACTTTCCGAACACCCTGTGTATATATATATATGCATACACATATTGCTATAAAACCCTTGTTTAATTTGATAAAAATAACAATTATGAGAATAGATAGTATAGAAAAGTTGGTCAGCATTTTAACAGAATACTAGCCTGTTGACAGCTTATTAGATTTCACTTCTGTGACAGTTTTTGAAACACCATGTATCATGTCAAGACTTTCCTGAGATAAAATAAAGCATGACAACTTGTATTTAAAGTGTATCACTAAAAATTAGGTCCCTTTGAACAAATAAAACTTAAAAAAGTTATAAGGTAAGTTAAAATACTGAATTCTATTCAAATTCATGCTCAATAATACTTAAATATGTATGTGATTCATTGCTACTGATCTTTATTTTAGTATATGTATAACTTGTCACCTTTTCAAGATAGAATCACAATTCAGAAAATATTTGTTCCTGCTCATGTTTCTGTCCTGAGATCTCAGGATAGATCTCACCATTAGTCTTGCAAACATGTTATTTAATCCATTTTTTTATCAAAGAATAGGGGTAAGCAGTTTTTAGTGGTCTTCATATAAAAACAGGGAATCTGTAACATAACAAACAGTTGTCTATGCTGATAAAAATTAGATTTACATCAGGTAGGTTTAGCTCGAAAATTATGTAAACCTTTCTTTCTGAGTTTTTTTTCTGCCATCAGAAATATCACTTTTGATTCTGAATGTCATTGTCACAATGCATTACATGCATCAACTTACCCAAAGTTCACTGATCACCTTTTTTCACATGACTTATGGTATAAGTGCTAGGAAAACTACTGAGCTCTTTCTGGTTTCTCATGAAAAACATGCTGTATACTTTGTGACTTCCTTTGCTCTGGTTATGAATTAAGCAGTTGTTATTATTTCAAATGTTAACACTTGTTTAATGTAAGAAATTCTACAACTTTATATTTTTTGGTATACTTGTTCACAGAAGTTTCTTCTAGTACACAAGAAGTTCTCATGGTTGCATTGTTAGTTCTCAATCATCAGCATATCAGGGTTTATAATGCTGATTCTTATGTTTGGTTTTCCAATTGAGTTGATGTTCAATTTGTAGGCCATCTGCCTTTTCTCATGTTGAAGAATAAACCTGATCTTTTACCCATGCCTCTTTGACTAAGGAGCAGGTCTTATTTCCTGGTATTTGTCATGGTGAATTTTTACTGTTTTAAATCTTGAACTAATTTCTTTTATACCTGAGAATACTATTGTTAAGTGGTTCAATTTTTGAATCCTTGTACCTTCTGCATTCTCTTGATGTTTGGATCATTACTGATTCTTTCATAAATAAGTAGGATGTCATTGTTTTCTCACAATTATTACAGATAGCTTTTTAGTGGTGTTGACTTCAACTAATTTTGCTTTGTAATTTTAGGTCCCCATATCTTTATTTGGGGTTGAGCTTTTCCATATGGTTTATTCATTGTCTATCAATTTAGTGCTTTGCATGTGATAGTTTGCCTGATGTTGAGACGACTTCTTCAGAACAGTTATTAGTTATCAGCTACTCTCATTCACTTCATTTCTTTACTCAGGTGCAGTGTTCACTTTGTTTGTGTGCAGCTCTCACTAGTTTAGTATTTATTATCATGTTGTGTTGCAACTTGCCTGTTCCCACCCATGTTTCCTGATATATTGAAAAGGCCTTTTAACTTTGTTGTATTTTTGCTAGAATTTCCCCGAATAATGTTTTACATTTATGAAAAGTATGTACTAGTGTAAACTTATTTTTTTCATTTATTGACACATTTTAAGATGTTTGGTAAGCAATAGTTATCAACCTGCTTTGTCTTTTTTCTTTTTTTTTTGCATTTCAGTCTTTTGCATCTTCTTGTTTTGTTACAATAGAATTTCTAAGCATAGAGGCAAGTGAGATGGTTCTACATGAACTACTGGCTTATTTTCTTAGTTTTAATTCAGATTGTAGGATCATCTAGATTAATTTCCTCATTTAAGGGACCACTTTGCTTCTGGATCCTTAAGCTCAAAATATTTTTCAATGTAGTTTTTCCTATCACTTCTGTTGTCTATCTTTCCCTTCTTGTCACCCTTTATCTTTTATATTTTCTTCCAGTCCTGTTGGACTGCAGACATTGTATCATGTTTTCAGTCTTTTATTCTTGTTCTTTTGTTATTTCAAAGAAATCTGAAGATTGGAAACCTGAGATAGATCTTTTTTGTCTTGGTTGTTTCTTAGAGATTCCTTCTTATAAAAATGGAATGCATGAGAATCTTATGAAAGTGTTTTGAAGAGAACATTGGATCACAAAGAATGGACATGTTTAAGATTCTTAACCTTCATCAATACACCTGGGGTCCATATGGATTCCAACAATAAATATTTTTAATATGTTTTCATTGACCAGTTAAATTTTAATTTATTTTTATGTAATTGTCATATTATTATCCTCTGACACAAAAATAGTAGAAATTTTGATGTTTTGCAGTCTAATAATTTTTGTGAATAAAAAGTTGCATGGAGTCCATGCAGACTTTAAGTAACATACAGATTTGGAGCTCTGTGTCTTCATGTTATATGTATGGACTCACAGAGGCTATCCATTGTGATAAACAGTGATTATGCATTTAGATCTCTCCTGAAGTGAAGTAACACTCACAACCTACTTCAAAGATGTCTCCAGAATCCCCTTCTAATGCAGAAAGGTGTTAAATTTGCATGTGTAGATTCTAGGATTGCTTGACAGAGGGCAGCGTACTGGTCAAAGTATTCCAGCAACAAAAAACAGTGATATCTTTGCTCAAGAAATTACAGACAGGAAAGTCCATCAAACTTGTACAGCATGTGGAAACTATGTCTGCACTGATCATTCCACGCCCAGTGTATGGTATGATGAGTGTTTGTAAAATGACTAGGAAAAGATATGAGAAACACTTTATGTTCACTCAGAATAAGTTTTGCTTACATGTTGTCCAAAATGTGGCATTAGTTTAGCTCTGAAACAAGTTTGATGTAGTTCGACCCCTTGGATCCGTTCATATCCGAAACACATTTTTGTATAATTTGGCATTTATGGTTACATATTCAAGAAATCTTTTTTCATTCAGTGTTTTATTGGTTTTAATTATGAGATGTCAATTAGAGAAGAAGTGGTCTTATATTATTGAAATATAAGTCAATGATGACAATTTTTTTGTCTAAATATGAGAAAGTGGATATAAGTAAATTACATATTTTGTAGTAATAAGTCACATATTATATACTTATGGTACTCAGTCTTTCTTACAGTTTATCTGCACAATGCTATGAGAAGCCAATATGCTAACTTTTCAACATCTAAATCATAGCTTCAACATTATGATCATTAAATATATGTGGGGTCCATACGGACCTCAGGTGTACTGAAAGGTGAATATTTTAACACATACTGATGAAGGTTAAATTCATATCATGATTCATTCATCATCTCACCATCTTATGTGTTTTTTCCATCAAGAGGAAGTTCAGCAGTCATGAGTTTATCCTTGCTTTGGTTCCATACATTTCTTGTCAGTTAGTCAAGATCTTAGCCAGTCATCTGCATTCACATCACTTTAGTTTGACTTCTTGCTGTATCATTGACTAAGCCTTTGTCTCTCACATGTGCACACTCAGTTTGCTATATATATATCTTGAGGGATTATTTCCAATGCCAAATCTAATTTTGTACAACTCTTTATTTGATCCATCTTGGATTTTGGATCAGTGCACTTCAGCCATTTCCTATGGCACTTCTAGCCTTGGAGATTCTAGTGTGAACTAGTTTTCTATACTTGCTGCAAAAAAACATTATATTGGCTTGACTCACCTTTGATCACATTCACATGTGCTATCTCCAGTGGGATCTTGCTACTGAGTAGTCTTTAGCCATAAATCTGCCTCAGCATGTTTAACTTTGAGCATATCACCCTTTCGATGTGATGGATGTTTTTGCACATTCTCTTTTCCAAGATTATTGGATTCTTACAGAAAAAACTCTTCATATTTTAATTTTTCAATGGTTATACAAATTTCCGAACTCATCCATTGATCAATGTCTTCACAGTAGTGTTCAGCCATCTCTTTTTCCACTGTAATGGCTTCCAGCCCTGAATCCAGCCTCACTTACAGTGGATTCCTTGTGATATATTTGAAATAATCACTTTCTACCACATGAAAGCAAAAGTAAAAGAATGTGTCTTGAGGAAAAGAAGATAAAGCAAGCAGGTCACTAAGGTCTTAAAAGGAGAAATTGAGAAATCCGAGACTAGACCCTTCAGTTAGTATCTAAAGGCTGAAGGATATTGTAGACAAAAAAACTCAGGGCAAATCAATGAACAACAGAGACAAGAGAAGTTGGTGATTCCCATGGCATAAAAAGGTGTGTGATAAATCGGCTCTATAACCTGTTGTAGAGGAAGCTGATAAACAGTGAAGAAACAAATGCATAAATAATGTAGTTTATTGAGCAGAGGGCAATAGGCAAGATTCATACAGAATGCTGAATGCAACAAAGGACAAAAAATATAAAAAATGAGCTATCATTCAAGTCACCTGTGAAGAGAACCTGACTTATTTGACAATTGACTGAACAAAAGTTAGCCATGATGCTGTAGGTGTTGAATATTGGTGTGAAAATTGGTGTTCAAAGCTGATAGAGAAAATTTTCTCGTGATGATAATGCAAGTGGCTTCCCTGTAACAGGCAAAACCATGGTTAGGACATCTAAAATGGAACTAACCTTAGCTAGCATCAGAAAGAAAAGACAGAGAGGATAAAATACCTAAGAGAAGTGTTCAAATATCTGAGAGGTTATGCACCACATATTTTCTTAAAAGATACTGTATTTGTATCCAGCTGAACCTTCTACTTAAGATATGGAGTGCAAGAAAGTTAACCACTCTTTTCTACTTATTGTATTAACTGTCATTAGTGATTTTAAATTCTTATTCAGAGGATCACTTTTTGTGCTTCATCAGAGCTCTTCTTTGTTATCTAGCATGCACTGAATAATTTGGGTATCCTGGAAATGGTTATATCTTTTACCATAGGACCAACAATACTTCTCAGGTTTTGATCCATCATTATTTACAAATAAACTGTTGTATATAGTTCTTACTCATATTATCTATTGTAATATGTTTTTAAACATTTACTTATGTTACATTGCTTCCTTTTTGGCTTTAGGATTTTGTTTGCCTCCTGTTGTGTACAGATTGTTTTATAAAGCAACAGAGTTGTTGGTTATGAAATAATATGTATTACTTAATTGAAACAAATAATGTTGCTTACTTCTACTTCATACTATAATTCTTATGGCACTCTTTGATCATGCAGTATTGTGTGTACCATACTTCACAATTTTATCTTTTATGATTAAACTGCTGCTTTGATCTCTTAAAATAAATTAAATGCAATTCAGAAAGGACAGCTCTTCACAAGTATGATAACTTTTCACTTGTGTTCTTTCTTGGTAAAACTGGGCCAAAGAGATAAGCATTAAATCCATATGTGAGAGGTTTAAGTAGAAAGTATTTCAAAAAGCAGAACAAACACAAACAGTAAAGAAAAGGCTCAGTCATGAAGATTTAAACTATTCCACATCTTGAAGAGCTTATGAATGGAAATGAGATCAAACAAGGTAACTGCATTACTTCTGAGGTGGGTAAGAAAAAATTGGGAAGTTTAAAAAGAAATAAGACCCCTGGGCTAGATAATATTTCCCAAAAGGGTTTTGAAGGAGGTTAAAGATTGGATACATGAGCCACTTACTAATATCTTTTTTCCATTTTTGAATAATGGGCATGTACCAGAGGGTTAGAAGTTAGCTAATGTAATTCCTCTTTTCAAGGGAGGTGATAAACATTGTCCCAATAATTATAAACTCATTAGTTCTACCTCAGTTGTGGAAACGTTTTGGAAAGTATGTTAAAAAATGCTTTGAAAAGTCATTTAACAAAGTTTTAGAATTTAAATGAATAGTCAGCATGATTTCACTAAGGGAAAATCTTGCTTTACAAATCTTTTGATATTCTATGAAAAGATACAGAAGGTTTGTAAAAAAAAAATTGTCTCTGAAAATGGGAGAGATAAGTTAGCAATATGGGTAGAAGAGTGTCTGGATCAAAGAAAGCAAAGGGTTGTTACAAATGGATTTCTTGAGGTCAAACTACATTAATATTACCTCTGGTAATATTGGTAGTAGTGGGGCACCTCTGGGTACAGTCTTAGAACCTTTACTCTTTTTGATTTACAAGGAATAATCAATAAATTACTTAAATTTGCAGAGTATATTAAGGTCTTGGGTGTTGCTAATTGTGAAGAAGATGCTGCTGATTTACAAAAGAATTTAGATCATTTACTGAGTTGGACAAATAAATGCATATGAGTTATAATAAATGCATGATAATGTTTGGGAGCCATTATACTTTGAATTATAAGTACAATTTGGATGGGAATAACCTTAACAGTGTCATGAAAGAAAGGGATCTAGGTGTAATAGTTGATCAGTCTTTAAAGCCATCCAAGCAATGTGTTGTTGCTTTTGGTAGGGCAAATAAGATTTTAGGTTGTATCTACAGAAATACTGAATACAAATGTAAAGAAATAATAATTACATTGTTCAATTCACTGGTTAGGCCACATGTAGAATATTGTGTTCAGTCTTGGGTTTCTTATGTTGGGAAAGACATTAAATTGTTGGAAAGGGTTTAGAGAGTGGTTATTAAAATGGTACTTAGGAGAGAAGGATTGTCATATGATTAAAATTGTAAAGGAAACTGATAGTGTTGATGCATCATAATCTTCCATATTTAACTGAGAATAGTAAGACTAGGGGGCAGAAATATAAATTTTGGCAGGGTAAAAGTCATCTTCAGCTAAGACAGATTTGTTTTTATAACACAATGGCTACATGTTGTGCATGCAGTAAATTGAAATGAGCTTGAGAGTAAGCTTGATAAGTATATTAATGATAGGGACTGACTTAACTTTTTTTTCTGTTTTCTTTTTTTTAATTTTTAAATTAATTTAGTTCAGTGTGTGGAACAGCCATGATGGACCAATAGGTCCCATGTTGCCACAAAATGTTATGTTATAAAACAAAAAAAAATACATTTATTTTATACACAGTATTTTTGCATTTGGAAATATTCATCTTCATTTATAATTATCTTAAATGGCTGTCTGTATTACACTTTCAAAAAGATCAAATTGTGGTGTCCTACAGTCCTAGCTTGCTTACAGCAGTGATTGTCTGGCTGAAGATGGTAAGTGGTTGATTAATTCCCAGCTCTTACTAAATGTGAATTAATCTGTGTACCATCTCACTGCTTAAATATGATTCATATTACTAAAATTTGGTCAGGAGATATATATGCTGTACATAATGCCCACTATGACATGTAACTTTAACTTGAGGCATGGACTTAGAAAATTATGGCTACTTACCTTTTGTTCACAAAAAGTTTACTAGATACAGAGCAACTGTGTAAAATATTAAAAAAAAAAAAAAGGAACCAGAATAAAGTTGTACATTTTCCTGATTATGGAAAAGTAAAATATAACAGTTTTCTAGTACCATGCTCATCTCTTTGCATTATATATTGTACAGTGTATGTAATTTTAACTATAGAATGTTGGTTAAGGAAGTTTGTATGCTTATTTTGCCATAGCTACCTATTTTTCTTGGTCAGTTACCGATGGTAGCACATGTACTTTCTCATAGTAAAGAATCCTCTAACTTATTTTGTGAAAGTAGGCATCTGTCTTTTCCACTAGTTATCACATGATACCTTCAGAATATAACCTCCGTTATTCTTCATTTGGAATGAACAACAGTCTGGTTGGTACTGCATGCAACCTGAGAGGAATAGCATTATTGTTTTCATGTATATAATGCTATGTTTTCTCTGTTTAGAACACAATGCTGACAAAGGCTATCCAGCTGATGATCGAAGACAGAGTATGATAGTTTCATACTTTTCATAGTTTGTTACTTATAGTTGAGACTGTTAGTAATTGTAATTTATACTGAATATTTTTAGAAACTGTTCTTGTAGAAGTTATTACATAATTTACATATTTCCTCCCAACTTATACACAATATTTTTAGTGCTCTCAAACATCCAGTAAAAGTACCAGCTTAAGTGAATACATTCATTTTTATTGATTTTTGTGTGAAATAAAAATTGTTTCATTTGACATCCTTCATAGCTATAATATTTCTGTGTTCACAACATAGCCAAAAGTTGGGGAATATGGTTTAACTTTACATAACATTTCCTTTTGATAATTGATAATTTTATTATCATAAGGTTATATGTATTGATTGTGTTATGTATTATCATGATTTTTGAAATAGTATAATTCTTTGGCAGTATATTGTATTTAATACACTGTTATCAATGTTAAGCTTGGCGTTAGACAATTTTTAATTCTTTAAGGAGGCAGGTGTAACAGATTTACTGTTGTACATGTATTTTAATACCTACGCTTTTTCAGTATAGTTTTATTTTATGCATTTAAAGTCTGTTGTTGGAGTGCATTGCGCAAGTCTTGTCTGTTCTCTCAATTTGTAGAAGATTCTCAAAAGCGTTTTTCCGAAAAGTGTTGAACATTCGAAAATATCGCATAATTTGTATAAATGAAATTAGCCAAGAGACGGCTATTATTAGTCAGCTACAGTCAGAATACTATAAGCTTCAAAAGCTATAATTATGATTAATGCTTATTAATAGAAAAATGAAAGAATTAGACCAAATCGTTTGTACATTTCGAATATTACAAACCTTTCAACTTCAATGAATTAACATCGGACATTAGCATTTTTACGAAAACATTAAAAATCTTCACCAATTCAGTTTTATAATAATTACACAATTTAAAAGCTATATAAAAATCTTAGTTTTTAAGGTTATAGTTTCCACTTATAAGAATTTGGTGATTATTACAGTAAGCAGATATTATGCAGATAGCATTTATTGCAAATAAGTTTACTGTTAATAATGACTTGTATTTGATAGTAATCTGAGCCAGTGTAATAGTGGGTTGTCTGTAAGTTTTGTAGACAGTTTATCTAGAAAACTTGTTAATCCAGTTTTGACTTGCGTGACTCTTAGTTTACTGTACATAATGGTAAAACATCTTTCTTTCACCAGCATCATTCTGTAGAACTGAAAAACAGAAGTTTTATTCTCACCTCACTTATCCAGTTGAGAACAATCTCTAGACATTGTTAGATCTAGGAAAATACTCTTAATAATGCATTGCTTTTCTCTAATGTGTAAGGTTACCAGTAGAATATCCTCGGTTACTGATTTTCAGACTGTTTTGTATCTTATGGATGTTTTCACAAATTAAAAACAATCTTGAGATCTCCCATATTTAAATTAGATAAAGGATAAATTGTTTAATGTTTTAGGTGTGTTCCAACTGCAGTAGTTAGGACTTGGTGTTTACTAGTTTGTGTCCATAAGTATATATTGTTATTTCCTTTACACATAGTGCAAAATCAGAAAATTCTTAAACAGTGTATTTTCGGAACAGCAACTAGATATTTGCCATGGAATATAACTATTTTGGAGCAATTAATTTTAAATTCTATAGTTTGAACAAATGTTTGGATGAAAGTATTGTAAACATTTTGTCATTATTAAAGCATCGGTAATGATTTATTTGAAAAAAAAAAACAGTCTGCAATTTATTGGGGTAGAATTTTTACATTTAGTTTTTGATTTTATTTATTTCTTAGGTCGACTAACAGGCTCAAGTCAAGAACTAGTAGTCAAACCTTTGGGAAAACCACGTTCATCATCACTGTTAGGTAATGATCCTGAACACTTTGGTTCTGATCTAGACTTGACAGAGAGAGAATTATTTGATAAAGTAAGCATTAATTTTTAGTTTTTAACTTTGTGTGTGTAAAAGATCTATTAGTATATTGTGATTCAAACCAAGAGTTTATTAGTTTGTTTTTTGATATATGCAAAAGTATGTTAGGTTATGATATGATACTGTGTAATTTTGGCTTTTTTAAAAGGTATGTTAAGGAATTCATGTAATAGTACTCCAATTACTGATGTTCTGTAGGAGGAAAAAGGTAAACAATTAAATAATTAACCTGCAAACAAATGATGGAAATTACTTGAAAACATTTGCAAAATAAATAATGACAAATTTGATTGGTAAAAACATTTATATAATATCTGGCTATTTTTATCTTAATTAGTAAGTGAATGTTGAGAAACCAACTAAAATAATAAAGTTAGAAAATTTGCCATGGAAATTATGTCAAGAGGGCAGAAAATTACTATGACCATTATTTAGATATCCTTTTATATGAAATTACAAGATGTAAATTCTGACACAAGTTGGTAAAAAGATAGTGAAGGTTATGAAACATAAATTTTTCAGTTAACCATGTGGTATTCTCAAATGCGTTAATTTCAATTGAAATAAGTGAATACATTGTGTAGAATAACTAGAGATTTTACAAAAAAATGTTTTGTGCGAATAAGTTTAAATTCTTTGACTTTTGTGTGACTTAAGAACAAAAAGACTATGAGCCTGTTGTTCAATAGTATACACTAATCTTTATTAAACACCAAACACAATAAAAAGACAAACATAAGTGTATTTACTGCACCTTTGGTAGAGCTATGACAGCCCTCAATGAAGGAATAAATCTTTCACAGTTTCAACTGAAGATCTGTTTCAGCATGAGAAAATATATAGCACTATATACATGAAGTAGTAATATTTTTCTATCCTATGGTGCATGCACTACCTATGTTACTGTTGGTCCTTCCCATGAAAAAGGATTGGAAATTCTATTTTAATGTATCATTTAACTTACCAGTCGAAATATATATTACTTCAAAAATAATTTTCAAGACCTGAAATATTTTCTTAATATATGACAGAAATTTATAGAAAGTAGTGAATTCAATCAAGAACAAGATCTCTGTGTTTCAGTAAATGAAATAGTTAAATTGTGAGGAAAATACTGATTATACATAATTATATATTTTAATGTTATTAATCCTTTAAACATCTTTTTTTCTTGCACAAGTCGCTGCAGAACATTCAAAATTTTTGTTATTTAAATATAGTTATTTTGTCTCAAACAAAACCTTTAAAAATACTTTTCCTTCAATTTTGTTATCATATGATCCATGAGCTGTAAAATATCAACACTCACTGTCTCTTATCTTGAATCAGGTAACCCTAGTCTTATATGCCTAGGTATATGCCTAAACAAAAATTACATTTACTGTGCTATTTACTCGTATGTTTGAAAGTTCTTTGGCTGAGTTCACTTTTAACAAGAAAAAATTTTCCAACCCCTAACAAATGCTATGCACACCTTCTATATATAGCATTGAGATTTACAAGATACGTGCACTTACTTATGCACATTTATAACCATTAGAAAGAGTTCATTTTACATTAAAATCTAACAATAGTTATTTTGAAATTGATGTGCAGTTGTCATCATTGGGTGGACTGCAGGTAGTATTGTTGACTGCTTGATACACGATAGCAGCTACATACTTGTGTTTAGGTTTTACTTTTATATCTTATTTAATTACATATTAGTTATGTTTCAAGAGAGACAATTGAAAGGTTTGAACATTTTAAAAATATACTTCACACTTTATCCAAGTCCTCAAGGTTTAGAATATTGTGCAGGTACAAGATAATTTTGCTGAAACCTTGAGCATCTTGCTAAAAATACTGTAATACACCCTGATGGCACTATTGACTTTTATCAAGATAAATAATGAACATTAAAAAAGTAATTAAAATTTAACCATATGTGAAAAGGAAAGTATCTGAAATTATGAATATAACCAAAGAATATCTTTTGAGATACTCTACTAAAAATTAAAAGTATATACTTTTTCTGTCTCTTAAACATTTTATTGCATTGGATGTTGGTGATAGTAGTTAGAGTTAGCGATATGATAGAGAAGATGGAAAATAAAATATAAACATTTATTTTAAGAAAACCTGATATTCATTTAAGTTATAGAGATTAAGCAAACAAAATGTAAAATGTATATGATGAATAAAAGTATTTTTATACTTAATATGAAAGTCATCTAGCACTCAAACGTAAGAGTTTGAGTGCAAATAACCAAAATAAATAACTATAATATTTTTAGTAAAAACACTATTATAATAACTTCATTCTTTGTGTTCAAGATGCTTATGATCTTTAACAAAATCTTGCCAGTTTTTGAGAGGATACATTGAGAAATCTCAGAATTACCACATGCATTAATTGTTGTACAGGTGTCTTTCTCCAGTTAGGCTCCTGCATATTGCAATAGTTGGTTGTGAAAGAGGTATTAGTGCATACAAACATAAAGTTGTTTTTTCTTGTGAAATATTGGTAATAAGTCAAGTGTCTGCTTCATTAGCTTCTTGGCCCGGCATGGCCAGGTGGTTAAGGCGCTTGACTCATAATCCGAGGGTCGTTGGTTGGAATCCCAGTCACACCAAACATGCTTGCCCTTATAGCCATGGAGGCATTATAATGTGACGATCGGTCCCACTATTCATTGGTAAAAGAGTAGCCCAAGAGTTGACAGTAGGTGGTGATGACTAGCTGCCTTCCCTCTAATCTTACACTGCTAAATTAGGGATGGCTAGTGCAGATAGCCCTCTAGCAGCTTTGAGTGAAATTCAAAAGCAAACAAACACTTGCTTCTTAATCCAAACAAATAATAATTGATTCAGAAATAATGCAAAATTGCTTTACTACTTTAATTCTCAGTCTGCTTAATTGTATTCAAAAGCCTTCTTGTTATCACATAGATTCATGTAGTAGTCAAATAAGATATTTAGAAGTTGAAAAGTCATTCAGTACTAATAAAATGAAACTTGCTCAAAGGAAAAAAGAAGTTATGTTTTAGTGCAAAGCTACACGATGGGCCATCTGCACTGCATCTACTTATTAGTACTTAATCCCAGCTTTTAGCATTAACTGCATATGCTAAACATCTTTCAGTTAATATAAGATAATAAATGAGAAATCATAAAGGCAGTATTTCTATTACTTGGTTAATTGAAATAATTGAAAACAGTAATAATTTAAATTAGGTAATTATTTAAATTGTATTAACAAAATGTTTATTTCATGCCTAAAACAAATCTTCTCAACACATTCAGATTTTATTTTTAAGAAAAACTTTATTTTATTGGTTATGAGGTTGGTTTATGGGACAAAGCTTGTAGTGAGAAAATTAATGAAAATCCACTACATGCCAAAGATTTAAGTGTCAAAATTGGAAATATTCTCTTATCACTATTTATGAAAATATCAAGTGCACTGTAGTTTCAAATAATGTATCACAGTTCGCTAAACACAGCTTACCTCATATCTCAGGACACTTAATAATTAGGTCAAACCTTTTATTTTAATTTATCAGTAGCTATACAGTTGTTTTCTCTGTATGATTGATTTACTCATGTTGTTCAACATTCTCTAATAATTTTGTCTAATGTAAGTTTCCACATGCAAGATTATATTCATAAATTTGCATTGCTTATGTGTATATCTTAATGTTATGTATTGTCACCTATACTATAGTTTCAGACAGACTGCCTCTGGGTTATGAAATGTTACCATAGCAATCATCACAGGCAACCCCTGACAGCCCTATCTTGAAAGCTGCCATTTGTAGAACAAAAACTCAATGTTCTTTTGGCCTCATGATGTTAATAACCATTGTAAGAATTTAGCCAAACAAATTCATCTTAGCCAGATTTCTTTTAGTCAGGATTGAAATTCATGTTGCTACTTTTGTGTAATTACTACATATTAGGCCCAGCTAATAGTTAATAATCAAGTGGAAATCACACAAAATAATTCATGTATTTCATCTTTAACACTACCTAATAGTTGTGAAAATAAGAAGTACCATTTTGTTTTAGTGACTGACCTCACAATCAATGTCTGTCCTAATTGTTCGTCTGCCATATGATCCCATCTTTATTGACGAAATGGCTGCAAACCAGCAGATCATTCTCATGGCTTCTTTTCACCTACTTGCTCATCTGGCTTGTACATCCAGAAAAACAAATTTTTCTTATAATTAGCTGAGTAGAGATGATATAAAACAGCATTCCCATCATTATTTGACTCACTTAACATATGATTTCTTGTCTAGCCAGAGCATAAGATAGATGCTCATGAGTAATATGTGCGTCACTGATGCAGAAACATCTGTGCATCAACCAGTACAAATTTAAAACACTCCACTCCATCTATTCTTGCAGACAATGTAGCACATTCCTCTGTTGGACAAGACCATACACAACATCCACAGGGAGCAAACAAAGCATAAGCATATTCAGTGATCTGTCATTTGATATCTGCTCTGTCATATGATAAGCCATCGTGACATATAGTGTTTGTTTTGTTTGCTTGAAAGCTGTATTACCCAGTCTAATATGGTGATGTACACTACTTAACACAACTTAGAAAGTAGCTGGTTATTGAAACAATCTCTTTGATTGATGTGAAGATTTTTAGATGTGAAAAATTCATTGTTTCTCCAACACTTCAGCCACAGATAATTGTCAATTCTGTAGAAGAAAGCTTTATATCGTATCTGTTATTTTCATTAATATATCTCTAATGATTGAATCAATTTGATAGGCCTCGTAACCATCATAAAAAATTAAGAAATAGATATGTTTTGTTTTGTTCTAGAATGATTACACATTATAAAACAAAAACAAAGGTTTTGTCTAAATAGCTTAAATTTTATAACATTATACATCTATATATATTTATTATTTTTACTTTATTAAACTTTCAGCTGTGTGTGACTAACATTACAAAAGTTGCAATGATGCACCCATGTGCACTTTGTTACCATATCCAAGAATATAAAATTGACTTTTACAAATTGACCTGTTTTGGCTGTGTTTTAGTGGACTAGTGTTTTATAAAATAGTCACATTTCAGCTATAATGCATTATATATGTGTGTGTGTATATGTATTACTATTTAAAAATAAATTGTTAAATGTACCTTTTTTAAAAGATAGAACAATAAATGATGTATAGCAATTATCTCTTCTAGTTATGAACTTTGTATTCATTTGCTGCTTGCTATAGGTTGCTAAGCCTTATCAAATTTGCACATGGATGTGAAAGAAAAAATATTTTTTGGGTTTGATATATTTTGTAATAACTAGAAATAATAAATTACTATATAAGTAGCTTATAGTTCTACTATAATTTACCAAATTTGGTATGACTAAGCTGTATTTGGGTCTAAGAGAATATGAATTTTTCAACTCAGTAATGTCTTATCTTACTGCTTGGAACCTACTGTGAATATTACAAGTTTGCTGCCCAAATACCACATAGAGGCTAAAAACATCACTAAGGGGACATTCTAAGCTTTCAGTTATATGCAAGTCATTATGTAAAGTAGGAGTCAATTTGGTTTAATCAATAAATATTTTAACATCTCAGAAAATAGAAAAGATAGGAGGTTTTTATTTTACATTCTAGCTTATCAGTATTGGTAATTTGTGTATCTAATTTATAAGAAATTATAGACTTTGTATTTGAACATCACAAACATTTGATTTGAACCAAGCTACATTCAACATACTACATGACACACAAAAATCAATATTCAGCATTAATTTTTTAATATTTACTTTTAAATTAAGAATTTAACTGATATATAATACTAAAATTTAGATTATAAACTACAATTTTATACTAAGCTTATTGACATACATTCATAATATAGTAGTTCAGAAAAAATGTAAATGCAACTCGGTGAATGCACGGACATGGCATTTGACCTATGACCCATGTTTATAAGGTTAATATTGCCTAGATCTATTGTAGGTGCTTTTGCCTCTGCTTGACTGAGGTAAAACCGTCATGGATAGACTAGGAAAATCCTGCTTATATATATATATATATATAAAACATATTTTTTTCCTAGTTTGCATACATTACTCACTTCACTATTGGTTGTTCCCATCAGAAATAAGAACTGCTGTATCCTCAAAGTATTTCTTTACCTAACAGTTGAAATGGTTCTCTGCTTTTATGTAGTGTGACTTACTTTAGAGATATTTTGCAAAAAGACATATCATATGTAAATGACCCAGAACAGGAGGTAACTAGAGCAAAATGAACTTAGCTACTTTCATGATCAATGATTTCTAGTTAAAACTTTGTATGCATAGAAGTACAAAAATCTTGAAAAACTTATATTAGTTAGAGTTAAGTAAAAAGGACATAGAAAACACCTAGTATGCTTCCATGCTACAATCACAGTTAAAGTTTTAAAAACCTATATAACAATTTTATAGTTTTCTTCTGGATAGAGTTATTCAGTTTATACTTAACAATTTAAAATGGCAGAAAGTAATTGTAATACTTTGATGTAAATTTTGTTTATGAGCAAATATTTCATACATTGAAAAAAACAACAAAAACTAATTTGACTGTAAGAAAAAGAATATTAGCATGTCCTATCACTCTAATCTAGAACAATGTAAATTTAACTATTGGAATATTTCATTAATGAATCCTTACTTCTCTGACATTAATACCTTCATATTTTTTACACTAGCTTACAGATCGAATGTTGAGTGTTTTAGAGCCAGTGTGTTTGGCAGAGCAAGAATTTTGTGTTCAATTTTTTGGTCTGGCCAGTGACATTCATCCCTCATCCACCTATAATAGTCAGGTAAGGTTTTGGAGGTTAATATATAAAAAAATTTGCATATATTTACTGTTATTGCACCATGTAAAACAAATTAGACACTCCTCTTGCATGGTAACTTCAGTTTGAGAAATTTTGTATTTTAAGTATCCTGTACAGTATTAGATATCTCAGATCAAAGTTGTACCTGCAAATAATATTGCTGTCCAGAATTTTATGTATATAAAAGCTGCATGTACTTATCATATATTTTTGAAAATTATCACTGAGACATCTTTATATGATAGTTTTAGAAATATAAAAAAAACTCAGGATTATATTTAAATATATTTATATCTAAATATGACTAATTGTAACCTAAAACTTTACCCTAAACCTTAGTTTTTTAACAGTTTGATGAACTTTTAATATTTTTTTTGTAGTTATCAACACGGACATCATCATTACTGAGTCCAACACAAACACCATGTGCAACCAGTCTAACTGGAGCAGATAGTGAGGAAATTTTATCACAGAAAAAAGAGTTAGTTATGTTGTTGTTTTTCTGTAAATCCATGACAAATATACATTTTTTTATATACATGATATTTTGTACTAGTAATGTGCATGGCAAATATTTAAATTAACATGTAAAAGCAAGATACTTTTTGAATGGTCTTGTTTTTATTTAATTCAATTGCATTTGATTCTATAAGCTCAACTGTCTTCAGGGTTAAATAGTTTTACATGGATGATTGAATGGTAGTTAAATACTCGTACATTAAAAGGCCAGAAGCTAACTTCTAATCTGAACAAATGTTTTTTGGATTAAATAGTTATAAAGAAAGTTGTTAGATAAACCTTGCTATTATGTGTTAATAAGAAGCTTGATATAAAGATTATTTTAACATTTTGAATTCTGGTATCAGCAAATGTGTTTATACAAACATGTCAAATATTTCTGAAGAACAATGACAAAAACCTATCATAAATATATTTGAAAATCATTTGCAAATTATACTAGACAGACACATTACAGTTAAATATTTGTAGTAGAGTCATACCTTATCTTTAATGCATTATTATATTACTTTTGTTATGTGCAATTAATTATACTTCATATTGAATATAGTTCCACTATTATTATAATACATTTAAAAATTTATCTCTGTAACATTAACACAATCCCATTTCTATTACAAATTTACTGTTATTATAATAGTTACCTTTCATCTCTGTTGTAATTTCACAGTTATAATAATACAGATACACATTATTTCTACTTTAGGGTTACTGATAGTATGTCTTTTCAGAGTGATGTACTGTTTTTCTATTATTTCTTTCTTCTTCTTCCAAACACTTTTGAATTTTCTACCATTCATTTATTTCTTGGTGAATTAAACATGAACCTTGGTATGGTTATACCTTAGTCCATTGGACCCAGACAACTGTTTCATTTTTGTGGTGTAGGTGTTTTTTTAAGTATTTTATGTGGTCAGAGGTCAAACAACCTAAAATGTATATTTTTTGCTTCTATGCAATTAATATAAAAATTACTACAAATATATTTTTTTTATGTGCCCAATATACTGATATACAAAAGGTTGGATTTGCCTATTTGGAGTCTTTTTTTTTTTTTTTTTTTGAGATAGGGTCAGGACACACACAAAAGCATAGTTTTGGGGTTTCGGTCAACTATTGGCCATATGTTGACCAATTTGTACTTTGGATTTGGTATGAGGATGCTGTTATACAAATACCAGATATTGACAAATTAAAATGCTGGACTAGCCAATTTTTAGTAATTATAGAAGGTCAAGATGCTACAAAAAGAATAATTTTAGTTTTTTTTTGACAATTATTCTGCCATATTTTTGCAAATTTACTTGGGATTTGGGATATACCAGTTTTTGGTCATTTTATGGGGGCCAAAATGTTAAATAAATCCATAATTTTAGGATTTTGAGTATGGTATACTGACTGTAGCTGACCAACAATATTTATTACTCATTAGGTGAGATTTTCAAAAATTCAACAATATTAAAAAATTATAGTTTTTTGTAAAACATATTGCTGATTCTTACACTTGAGAATCATATACAAATATAGAGAAAAGGAAGGACTTGTGCAATACACATTTAACAAGATATGTAACTGAAACAAGCATAGACATTAAAATAAAGGTATAATGGTAAATCTTTTACAGCAGTCATCATATTAGTGTTTTATTGCCAAATAGTTCTTGGTATCACAGATGGGTTTTCATGATATCATGAAATGTAATTTGTGAGACATCTGCCTCTTTCTTAAATTGGTGGAAAATCTATTCCTTTGTTCTGGCTTATTTGTTTTCTTTCACTGAGTATCGGTGTTGTTCATCTACTAAGGAAATTTTTTTGTCAAGTATTTACTGTTTTCAGTTTTGAATCAATTTATGTTACAGCTAAGGGTGTTAGTGTTACGTTAGATTATTCAATTCTAAAATCTTTATTTTTTCAGCCTTCTTCTAATACTTAAGTTGTTGCTGATGCTTCATATTTTTCATGAGATGATCTTCTTCAGAATATTTTTCTTTATGAGTTCTAGACGTCTAGATCGTTTTGGGGGAAGATAATCTTCATGGTCATCTTCTGCTTTCACCCCCTACATGTTTAATTTGTCTTATTTTGATATTATCTTGTTCAGTGCAGTTATTGGCTGTCAGCTACTCTTGTTTACTTGATTCTTTTAAACAGAATCAGGTTTCTACTTTGCAGTCCTCATTCCCTGCAGTTCTCACTGATTCATTCTCTGTTGTCATGTATCTTCTGTAATGGCTAGTCTATCTTGCTGTGTTACAAGGGAGACATTTCCTCACACTTCTCATTATTCCTTTGGCCACAAGTGAGATGCTAAGTATTAAAAGCAAGTGGGATGATGACTCTAGTGAAACTACTCAATGATTTTCTTCAGTTTTACTGTAGACAGCCATCTTCTTCCTCCATTTTACTGGTTTTCAGCTTAACTAACAATGGATGCCTTGGGTCAAAATTGAGAGAATCTCTTACTTTATGCCTCTTCTTCTGCTTTTTGCTTCTTTTCACTGGTATTAGTGAAGGTTAGTTATAGAGTGCTATGTTGTCCTCATTATTCCACTTTAGCCACATGGGCCTTGAATATCCATTATCACAGCTTTTCTAACTTTCTTTGTGACAAGAGCCATTAATTAAAATTTATCTGAGCTAGTCATTATCTTTCCAGTTGAAATAAAGTTACTACTAACAGAGAAAATGAAAATTCTTTGTTAAAGCAATGTTCTGTAATGTCTCATTTGATAAATGAAAATCTTAACTTTCTATTAGTTATACATAATATAGTATTAAAAGTAGGTGAGAACTATTAACAAATCCTGAAAGAGAGGATGCAGCAAGAGGGATTTGATTTTCTATTCAGTATTCCTGTAACCAAACAAAATTGATGGCTATAAAGATTATGGTTCATCTGAGCAATGATTATTTTATTGTAATTTATCTTTAACTTCATACTTATTGGAAGGGTGTGAATCAAATAAAGAGGGTGTTTCTAGAGAAAATGTGTGGCATGTCCCTAAAGAGGAAATTCAGGATTTTTTTAAATATTACCATATAAAATTAAGTACCTAAAACTTGTATATTATTAAAATATGTATTATAGTATTAACTATGATCCTATGCTACACTAACTGGCATAACATCAGAAGTAGTTTAATAAAAATTTAGATGTAAGTCACTAAACCCTCATGACACTCAGTAAAGGATGCTCATACAGAAAGAGCTTACTATTTTATGGCAATGTCAGAAAGCACTTGCCATGCCATTTTGTCATATTACATTTCAAATTCAATAAAATTATATTATCTAAGTTTTGACTTCTCAATTTCAAAAAGAAACATTAAAATTTATCAGTCTTCCTTTTTTGTGTCACATAATGTGTCTCAGCTCCTTTAAAATTTCTTAATGTTAATTGTAGGTTGATGTAGTTTTCAAATAAATTAAAAACACAAACTATGTATAATTACAATTAGGAACCTTAAAATTGACATCTCCTGCTTTCTTGATTTGCTGAGATGCCAGTACCTTTGTCAAACTCAACAGAGAAGCTCCTATTCTTTGACTGTGAGTTTTGACATCGATTGCTAATCAACTGTACAGGCTGATGAACATGTTTATAATCAACAGGAAGAGCAAAATATTTAAAGGAAGCAAATTGTTGTTAGTTTTGGCATCTACTTTATTCACTTTATTGAAATCTTTAGCTGTAAGATCACTATATTACTAATCCATGCAGTTAACTTAAAAAGTCATCTAAGTTGTTATTTTTATTCTAGTGACTGGTATATATTTTTGTATTTGAAAAATGCATGAATTTGCTTTTGTACACTTAAATGTGTGAGAGACCTTGTGGCTTTACACAAAGGCCATCTCGAGTGCAAGTGAATACAATTCTTTATTGTTGTTTTTGTATATATTTTTTGGCAAGAGAAAAGTAGGTTCAGCAATAAAGGACATTAATTAAATCATAGAATTATAAAGTGAAAATGTTAATAAATGAAACTTTAACTTAAAATTTTATTTATGATCAATACTGTAGATATTATTGAGAGAAGATGGCATTGTTCATTTTATTTTTTCAACTTTTCCTTTCACTGATTTAACTACATTTCATTTTAAGGTAAAAATAATGAAAACAAAATGTAAAATTTATCAAAAAAAACCCAATAACAATATTCATTTAGAACTTTCTAGAGGCTGAGCAAATGAAATATGAAAACAGAAAGATGAAGTATTTCTATTCTTTGCATAAAAATTACCTTTAACTCAGACTGTCTCAGCAAAGGCTTTAGAAATATACAGACAAATATTAAGAAAAAATTCATAATTCATAAATATATGTGTGTGTGTGTGTGTGTTTTTGCTCTTCATATTAGTTCCCTTTTTACCTGCTTCAACCTGTTATTTTTAATTTACCACTAAAGAATCACTTAATAAAATGGGATTAGTGACTGTCCTTGTTTTATTTTAGTTGTATCTTGGGTATTTCTGTTGTATTTGTTACAAAAAGTACTTTTTGCTCAGTTAATTCTTTGAAACTTTCTTTTCTTTCATTCTTATGTAGCTGGAATTACTAATCTTTGTACTTGAGTGAGTTGTGAGTGGAAACTCCTTTGCTGTAACTGTTTTTTTTCTTTGGTTTATTTCATGTCTTATCTCCAGCTTTGTGTGTTTTATTGATGTTCCAACTTTTTTTGTCAGGCCTAACTCTGGTTTTCCCCACATTTGTTAGAATGTTTTCTTTTTGCTTAAAAGTTTGAAGATGTGTTCAGTTTCTAGAACATTTCAAACCTTCAACTCTACTTTGACTCTACTATCCCATGTCCTCCTTTGTAGCTCTGCTCCTGTTGGATTGAGACTAGACTATTTCATGCCTAAATTGGTTTCTTTTGCTGCAAACAGTCAGGTACTATGGACTTTTTCTTATGTCCTTTAATTTTGTTACTTGATATTCAGTCATCTTTTTTACATTTGTTGTTGTTTTTCTGTTCTCTCAGACTTTTGGATCAAGAGTTTTTCTTTTCCTGTGTTTTAACCAAGTCTCATTCAAGGTTATTTTTTAATGTCTCCCAGGTTTTTAATATTAACGTTTTTCATTTTCAAAATGCTCTTTGTAATTTATTCATAACTCTGTCATGTTTCAAGATAAGAGGAATTTCCTTGCAAATGTGAATTCCAAAGATGTAACCAGTATGAGAAATATTTGCTAGTATTGTTTCTATAATATGTTTTGTTGTCAATTCTCAGTTGTTTTTAATCTACTCGTTTTTGTAAAATTGTTTTAGTTAAATAGAAATGTTACCAAATACGATTTGAAGGGACATTTTAATATAAATTTTACCCTTACTCTGAAGTAATGTTCACTTTTTTATTACTGTAGAAAACAGATCAATGAAGAAGTCAGGTATGTGCTATTTTTATTTACATTTTGTGATATGTTTTACGTTGTTATAATATATCTTATTGTAAGTTATCAAAATATATTAAAAATAAATACAGGACACCAAATGCTGAGTATTTTAAGTTTCTCTGAGAAATTAGCACATTGTTTTAAAAAAATATTCAAACTTATATTTTTTGCTCTTTTAGATATGACATTAGTTGAATGCACATAATTATTTGCTAAAAATTTAAAATATATGTGGTAAACTCTCTTCTTAGCATTCAGTAGGGTCCTAAGTACTTTGTTTACTTATGCCAACATTTCATAGGTATAAAACACAAAATCCCACAATCCAACCATTTCAGTCATGTCGGTTCTCCTTTGTTCTACATTATCATTTTGATTTTCCTGTTGAAAAGTGAAATATTTTCATCCACAAAATGTATGAAAAGGGAACTTAGCATATCTGAGGAGGTCTGTTATGGCAGTCTAGCTATTTTTATTTTCTTAAAATTATCTTTTCTTGAGTTTTTGTTAATTTCATCCACACCTAGAACAAACATACTGATAAACAATGTAGGAGCATTAAATTTATTAATCCTGTCCTTTAGCTTGTCTATGAAATAGAATCTCAGCTTATATCACAATACCTTGTATTTAGTTAATTTTAGAATAATACATTTATGGCTAATTTACAAGAGAGTAACATACATATATTGGGTATTCCGATTCTGTTTGTTTTGCCACTGAGGAAGCCATTAATGGAGGGATTTTATTCTCTGTGTAAAGTTAAGAGAGTTTAATGTGCTATATGACCATTTGCCTAATCAAAGTAATACATCAAATTACATCCCTATCTTGTTTGGTTCCTTTTCTCAAGTTTGGTATTCAGCCCTAAATATCTTTTGTTTAGCAATAATGTTTTTCCGAATACTTGTTTGCTTACTTTTTTCTCTAAGATGGTGTATGTGAGTTACTAGGTTATACAATGTATTCTAAAAGTTTATCAATTTTGCATAAAATAATAATAAAACAGATAGTCAGTGTTTGTGAAGACTGTTTTGCTCTATCAGGTAATAATAAAATTATAATTGCTATGAGAACTAGGTAAGTGATAGACCTGTTGAAGAAAAGTGTTGATTAATAAAAATAAGAAATCTGGTTTTGACTCTTCTGTGGTTTTTGACTTTGGATAGCTGAAAAGTGACGTATACCCTGAGGTAGAGTAAGATGCCAGGTAGCTCTTTATATCTTACTTCTGATGACCTATATGTGTATTGATTTTTTTTTCTCCTTCACTTCATATATGATATAGAAGATTGGCTCCTAAATGACATCACTTATATAGTGTACAAAGTACTGAGTATTCAACATGTTATTGTCATCTCTTGTTTGTCTGTTATTGGTTGGTAATTCCTGTTTCACCCTATACTTAAGCTTTTTAAAGGAACATCAGATTTCTATTAAAAAATAATTGTTTGCTGTTATTTTGTCTTTGGAACACTGTGGATAACTAGAAAAGCAGCTTATACACTGAAGCTAGAGTGACTATACCAGGTAAATCTTCATGTATAGCTTCTAATGATCTGTAGAAAAGAAAATTCACTTGACTTTTTTATTGCTTTAATACAGGCATCTCTGCCATCTGTATATAGAGAGTGCAAGAACACTCTGCAAGCTTGCATGATTAATTTTCTGTATTTAATTTTCACAGAGCATATGCTGATAATATTTTGCAACGTATTCTAGACATCTTTAATGCCACTTTAAAATTTAGTTTATGTATTAAATTGGTAAATTTGAACGATTTTACATGTTACAGATTTTTTTATCCTGTTACTGTTTAACCCCTTCCATGTCACTCTACAGCTATTACTCAGCTGTAAGGGTTTCTTCCTCTACCCATCTAAGCATTGATCTGATTTTTTCTCACCTTCCTCCAATATTTTATACCCCACTTAATTGCCCTTGGTGATATTTGTTTTGTGATGGTATTCATTTATGTCAATGTGCCCTCTATCTTGGTACTGTATATAAGCATCTCATTCATATAATGTTAATCAATTTTCTTTTCTTAATAAAGCATCATGAACAAGTTTATTAGTGCTACAATCACTTGGAGATTCTGTAAGCATTCTCTGTGTTGCCTAGTTCATTTTGGTATTTAAAAAAAAAACTTTTGAGATTGTTAGTGATCTTATTAATAGTGAGATGGAGACATTTGGTTCAGTGGTGTTTCTTTAGGGGAAACTGAGGCTGCAGTTGTGGGCAATCCTGGACATTCTGGAGAGAATTTAGATTTGGTTTTTTTTCCTGTGCCTCCATAATTTTTGTTGGATTTTAAGACCTCTTGTGGGACAGAGGTAGGTTTATAGACTGCAATTGTGGAATCTATGGCTCAATTTCCTGTAGTGAACACAGCAAATAGCCTCAGCATGTCTTTGATCTCACAAAACATTCTTACCTGACAAACTGACGTCAGTCCGCGTATTTTTTGAACAGCCCTCGTACAAAGGGGTATTTTCATTGTTATGTCTCTGTTTTCAAAGAATCGTACTCTGTGGTGAGTGTTGCTCAGACAGGTTTGATTTTATCAAACCAATTCCACACTATCAACCACTAATACAGTATATTTTGTTTAAATTATAACAGGCTTTGTAGAAAAGAGATGTTCCATAAAACCACTTAGAGCCTGCCTGGCTTATCACTGTATTGAATAAATTGGAGCCAGTTTCCTTTTAAACATTTAGGAAACTTGGTTTACCTATTGCAGTGTTTCTCAGAATTCCCCAATGTGCATTACACCCAGATTCTATTAGTGAAACTAGGGAGTTAAAATTAAATATTCTTTTCTTCACATCAAAAATCTAAAATTTCCTTTGTGTAATTCCTAAAACCCATGAATGATATTTCAAACACTTTTTTCATCAGTAAAACTTTATATCTACCTGCTGTTTTTGTTTGTTGTATCTCCATATGGGATCAATCAATTTAACTGAATTCATAATCACCAAAAAAAATTAAATCTAAATTACCCTTTTTTCTTTCTAGAATGACTCCAGATTGTAACATAAAACTACATTAATTTATTCAAAGTAGCTTTAAGTTAGTAAGAGTATGCATTTATTTATTATTAAATTTTATTGTTTTATAGCCTTTTGAACTTTGTTTACTATCCACTCCATTATAAGTTGTAAATAACTTGGGGTATGTGCAGCTAGCTCCCTTTACACTATTGAATTACATTATCCATGAGGTACTAGAGCTACTATGAGCTGCTAATGTGTGTGCCTCATGAAACATTTTTCTTATATTATGATTATTTATGTCACATAATATAATTTTAACTAAAAAGATCCCTATTTTTAAATATTAATTACTTTTGTAATAATAAAGAGTAAATATGAAAAATAAGAAATAAAATACTTGCCCAATCTTCTTTTTTCTTGCTGTAGATTATCAACCACCATACTTTTTTTATATACTAATGGTAGTAATGTACTGTATAATTTTTATTTCACTAAATAATAAACAAAAAAACATAAACTAATAACATTCTAAAATTATACAATTTCTCCTAACTCTCAAAATATTTCTGGGTTTCTAACTGTGACGATAGCCATTAGAAATTTTTCCAAACTACTCGTCAACTTCCTACAGGAATGGAGCTTGTACTCTGAGTGAAAGTGGTGATTACCTACTCAGAACTAAACATTAACAATGCATCATTTAATATATGAAAATCTTGTCTTTGTATTGGTCATAGGTAACATGTAATGAAATGTATGACAGAACTATAAGCAAATCATGAAAAAATGTGACTAATGGGTATGGCAGGAGGGGTGTGATTTTCTATTTATAACTGTAACCAAAGAAAATTTATGGCTATAAAAATTACAGTTTTTCTGAGCAATAACAATTTTACAGGGAGCAGTTTAAATTTTATTTCATACATTTGGAAGATGTGGTAGATAAAATAGAGAAGATGATTAGAGAAAATGTTACTTAGTAACACTAGGGGAAGTTCAGGTTTTTTTAATATTGCTATGTAGAATTAAGAATTTAAAATTTATAATCTATTAAAATATGGCTTATTAGATAAGATTTTATATTATACTAATTAATGTAACATAAATAAAAATTAGTTTAATAAAATTTTGAATATAACACACTAAATTATATCTTTGGTGAGAGAGTTAATAATTAACAGTGAGTTTACGTGGTCAAAACTGTTGTTTGTGTCATTGATTTTTTTGGAAAAAAAAAAAAGACTATACTTTTATTTTTCTTAGTGGAAAAAGCAATTTACTAAAGTTATACTTTTTTCAGTTGCATAGTTTAGAAAGGCTGGTGTTAAAATAACTCATACTTGCAGGATAGGCTATGTTCATCCACCCAGGCTATAAAATGATAACTTTTATGGGGAGTAGATTAAGGTTTAAATTATTTATTGTATTGTACAGAAAATGGGCTACTTATGTAGAAGATCAAAGTATGTCTAGTAACTTTTATGTTTACATATAAGCCATTTTCACTAAAACATTGCAGGATATTCAATATTAAGATTTTAACAACTATGAAAGTTCATTATAGTTTTGAGAAGGAGAATGATTAGTGAACTAGAATATTTATACTCCAGATGAAAATATTTTTATTTATCTGAAACAAAGTTTTTTTTCAGTCAGTTTTAATATTATTAGAACTTAATCAGATATTTAATTTTTTTTGGTTATTGATCTTGGATATATTCCTATGCAGGAGAATTATTTATGAAATATTTAAGTTGTTTTGTGTACTGTTGAGCTTGGATATACTTCTATGAAGGAAAATGATGGATGAAATATTTAATTTTTTACTATTCTAATAATCTTGGATATATTCCTGTGGAGAACAATAATAGATGAAATGTTTAATATCTTTCCTTTGAAAGAGAATTGTGGATCAGATATTTAATTTTTTACTTTACTTTGTTTTTGTGGAAGGTAAATTGTTGGTGAACTATTTTTTCTACTCGTACTTTATTGACTTTGAGTAACATTCTATGGAGTTGTGGAGTTGAAGGACTGGTGAAGTTTTTAATGTTGTTATGCTTTATTAAGTCTTGATAGTTTTAATAAGAATTATCTAATAACAAGCTCATGGTTTATTGAACTTTGATATTTTACTATGTAGGAAAATTATTGATGAAATATTTAACACATAATTTGATAGATTTAAAATTTTTCTGCACAGGAGAATGATTGTCAAAATGTTGATTTACTTTTTAAGATATGATTTTTTTTCTGTGAATGTGAATGATTACTAAAATTATTAACATGTTTTTAGCTACTGAAATATGAATACATTTCTGTCAAAGAGAATGAGTTGTGAATATTTTATTATACATTTCATAAAAAATAATGATTACAGTAGTGTAACATTTAAATAATATATTAAATATGGATACTTTTGTGCTAAGGATGATAAATTGTTGCTGAAATGTTTAATGTAGTTTCCCCAACATGTTAGACATAAATCTGTTCTGAATAGCAACTTTTTGACAGTGATCTAATTTTTAAAAAAAAATTAAGTTACTAATGAAACATGAAATAATTCATACTTCATTCCAAACCTGTAGCTATTACACTGCACAACAATTTTTTGAAAAGTTTTTGCTGATTGTGAGATGTACCTGGTGGGTATGCACAAATATAGTTTTGGTTTTGTTTCATCAAGTAGGAACTCTGAGAAATAGACAGTTAACTTTTTACCAGCAATATCATATTTAATTGCGTTTATTCAGGCAACTGGAATCTGTCTGATGTTGTTATTTCATTGTAGCAATGTCGTGGTGAAACTGAAGATTTCGATGAAACAGCACGTGATGGGCACATTTGAATGTGACTTCCGTGATCAGCAGCCAAAAATCTATAAAAAAAACACCCAACAGTGTTCAAGAAGCAAAAACTTTGTTGTGCAGTGTTATTTTAAGCATTAGTTTCCTTGTCACATGCCCAGTTGGCTTCACACTGCACTACACCAGAAAAACTGTATACAGTGAGACTGAAACTTTGTTTTCAGCTCTAAAGTGGCTAACAAGTGAATGCAATTTTAATTTATTAAACTTTAATATTTTTCTCTGAAACAGAATGGCAGTGGATGAAATGTGTAATTTTATAATAGTTTATTCCTCTAATTATATTGTGATGTGGAGGATAATTACTAGTAAATTTTGAAATGTGTATGTAGATATGTTTCTGTGAAAAAGCATGACTAACAGTTTATAATGTATTTACATCTAGTAAGACCTAAAATATTTATCAGCAAAAGATATTCTTTGACAAAATGTTAAATTGCTTGTACATGTAGCTGGAGTAACTAGAATTTTTTTGGATGACAAAAAATTAATGTTGAATTTTGTAATGTGGTATCAGCTAATGAAACTTTATTATTTACTGGAGAAGGTATTTATGTGTGAATTGTTTATTCTGTCTGTAGTTATGCTTTTCTGTTTTAGTGTGTCAAGTAATTATAGGTAAATTTCTTAGTGTACTTGTATTTTGTTGTACATTGAACATTAATAAAATTGTGTACATAATAATGAAATTTGTATTCTTTGTAATACTTTCTAAAAGTTAAGTATTTCATTCTATAGAAACTTTTTACCCACTTTTTATTTTTGAAGCTATCTCAGTATTTTTTGTAGGATTCTGATGAATAAATTATTTGTTATACTTTTGTTAGTTTATTTTTTATTATTTTTTAGAAGGATGATGGGTGAATTGTTTGCTGTTCTTGAACCAGAACTTATCAACTTCATTTCTTACTATGATAAAGTTGATGGTTTGTAAGTAATGTATTTTTTTCAGAAGTACAGAAAAATACCCAACATTATATAAGATACAAAATGTAAAAAGTGTTTCTTGCAGGGTTTGTATTTTATTTTAAATTTTGAAAAATCTATTTCACGTGAAGGCGTTAAAAGCTATTTATTTTTGTCAAAATGCTTTTTAGTCATCAAAAGTCTTTTTTAAAATCAAAGACAGTTCTATCTGTCTGAAATCTATTAAACTTTAACTTGTCTCACTTTGTTTTTAAGTATAGGTGACTGACGATATTTCTTGTATTTACCTGTTAGTCTTCCTGGCAGGTTATGATAATTACCATTATGCTACAGAAAGTCCTTTACAACTTCTTTTACTGTAGTTTCTCTCCTAACATCATAGACTGGATGTCAATATTGGTTTTATGCTATTTATGTTTTTAAATACTGTTTTGTTTTACCTTCATTTTCTTTTATGAATTTTACTACATTTACTTTATTTTTACCTTTTACCAGACATTTTGGCACAGATAGCCTAGCTGCTTTGTGCCATAAAACACTAAATCAACCAACCAACCAATTCTTTATTAGTCAGTCCTAAAAGACCAAAGACAAATAGTTGTTAGGTTTGAGATAGAGTGTAGTAAGTATTTTTATAAATATGATATTGAATGAATGACAAAAGTATTGTTTGGACATAAACATTATAGTAAACAAGGCACACGTTATCTAGTTGTTGAGTAATTCTGTACAAAGTTTCATTACAGATGACAGTAACAGTTGACTAATATCTTATAATGCAAGCAGCTTATAGTAGTGTATGGTATTTAAATTTTGTTATTTTATGAGTAGTTTTTTTGGTGATTTTAAATTTTTCACACTTATTTTATACATTTATTAAGTTTAAAATGTATGTAATTTTCAAAATATTTTTATTAATTTTTTTCATCCAGTTATTCCATGTATTTGCTGGTGAGACTGAGCCAACATGTTATGTCAGCTCAGGATGCTGGTTCATTTTTGAGCAAAACATTTGGAAATGCTCTTGTGCAAGCTAAACGGAACTTCGATAAATTTATGGTAAATACTAGTGGAAATTGTATATAATGTAAATATGATATAAAGTTGACTTTCAGTGTGGATATTGAATAAAATGTTGTTTGAGATAGTTGATATATGTATCATATTTTAAAGTTGTAGTACAGAATAATTATCCCTTTCTCAGAAACTTTATATTTCACAACTTTTAAATTACATAATATGTGTAGTATAGTCTGAATGATATAAAAACCTAGATGTTTGGTTAACTGTCAACCATCCTCACAATTTTTTGTAATGTTATAATTTTCAGAATGATATACTTAATTATAACATTGTAAATACACATTGATTTATTACTTGACAATGTATATAAACAGGGTATGGAATTATGGTTTTGGATTTATAAGTATTCTTGAATGTTGCATGTTTTTATCAACCATTTTAGTCCTAGGGTAACTTTGTAGTATGTATGTCATGCAATGCAAATTCTGGACTTGATATCCTAGTAATGGTAAATATTCAAATGAAATGTACTAGAAATCTTACTGATACTATTTTTTTTAACTCTCTGACATGTTTATATATATAGAAATAGTTACTGTCTTTCAAGATAAATTTTGAAAATCCTGTCATTCCCTTGGAATATAAATATAATAGGCCAATGTCAAGAAATACAATTATCAAGGAGAGACGTATAGAACTCCAACAACAAAGCAAACACCTTATTTAACTGTTGTTGAAAACTAATGTATAATATAATAATATTATAAACCAATTACAAATAACTGTTGTTAAGTTCAAGTGGTAAGTATAGTAATAAAATATGTATGAATACTTGTTGTTTAATGTTGGTAATGAGATTAAAAGTAAAACAGGTGTAAGTAACAGTCGTGAAATATTAATGGTCAGGATAAATATAAATCAGGCATGAATAACTGACGGTTTACTACTAGTGGTTGAGATGATGAAAATAAATAAGGTATGAATAGCTGTTGTTAAGTGTTGGTGATCAGTATGAAAATAAAGCATATGTGAATACTACTTGTTGAATATTGATAGCAAAACTAAAATTAAACCAGATATGAATACTTGTTAAATATTAGTGAGAAGAATAAAAGTAAATCAGGTAAGAATAACTTCTTGAGTGTTAATGGTTTGGATAAAATAAACCAGGTATGAATAACTGTTGTTAAATATTAGCGATCAGGATAAAAGTAAACCAGATATGAATAACTGTTGTTAAGTTTTAATGGTCTGGACAAAAGCAAACTAGGTATGAATAACTGTTCTTAATTGTTAATTTTCAGGATAAAAGTAAATCAGATATAAATAACTGTTGTTAAGTATTAATGATCAGTACAGAAGTAAGTCAGATGTGAATAACCACCATTCATTATAAAGGTAAATACTAATAATTTAGTTACATAGTGGATAAAATTTGTTGGAGCTTGTTTTTAATTCATCATATGTTGAGTGTTTTATGGTTTTATATGTATATATAGTACTCTGCAAAAGCATCAAGACAAGGTCTAAAATTAGATTTCAGGCTCTTTTCAAAGAATAATGGAAGGTAAATCACAAGCAAAACATCAAAATTTCATTATTCTTCATGTTTAGTACAAGAGAAACTCAGTGGAAGTGTCTGAATTCAGCAAACAGTTAATATTTTGTATGTCTTTTTTTTGCTTTAATAACTGCAGATAGTTTTTCAGGCATTGTTACATATTTAATCAAAGTGTAATTTGTCATTTTACTCCAAATGTCTCTAATACACTCGTATAAAGTTTCTATGGAAGTAACTTTTGATTTGTGTTGTTTTTATCTTTGAAATGCCAGATCAGCTTAATTAGACTGTGTACCATTGCATCATTTGAATGATTCCAGCAACTTTTTTTCTTAACTAAGTAATTTTTGCATATGCTGAATGAATGTTTGGTGTCACTATCTTCTTTGTAATAAAATCTTTTACCAATAATATGCAAACCACTGGGTATACCATGACAGATCAATATCTAATGGTACTTGTGCTGGTCCATTATTTCATCTATTGTGCAAATATCTCTTGTTGCCTCAGCATAAAAACACCCCCTAAATCATCACACTTCTTCTCCCTTACTTCATGGTAGGTGCTATGCATTGAGATAAGTATCTTGCACTTTTCTTCCTCTGGATCTACATGAGCAATTCAGAACAGCTTATGGATAGTGTAATTTAATAGTGTAAGATGAACTGAACAAATGATTTATAATTTATAATGGCATGAATAGTAGTTATGACTCAAAGGGCAATAAAACAATTAAATATAAGCCTAAATAGATGTATACTATTATGAGCTACTTAAACAAATGTAGATTCATGTTACAATTGAAAGTGTTTCTAAATAGAAAATAAGGCTAATATAGATTTATTTTGAGTTCTTTTTAGTGGTTATGAGGTTCAAATTGACAAACCTTGTATAGAGTTAGGATATAGAAAATAACAGATAAAATATAAAGTTTTACTGAAAAAAAAACATTTGAAATGTATTTAGGAGGTTTTATAGATTATACAAATGAAAGTTGAGATGATGAAAAATATTTTAATCTTAACATGACAATCACCTTGTATTTGGATTTGAAAAGAAAAAGGCTCAATTTATTCACAGACAGTTTTTGAGAAAATATACTTCATCAAAAAATTTTATTTTTGTTTATAATAGAGTTGTAATGTACTGAAATTGTGCCAGATGTTGTGAAGGTACACATACAATATTAAAAGTTAGTTGCATTGAAATTATTATAGCTAATCAGTGAATAATTATTTGTGATTTAATATTCTCAAACGTTAAATGGAATCATCGTGGGATATGAATTGTGAAATACATAATTAGGAACTTTTGGCAATAATGAAATTATGTTTTACACAAATATTTATTTTTTCTGAGAAGTTTCAAAAATATCTATCAACAGCAATCCCAGATGAAGTCCATAGAAGAAGCCAAAGTGTCTAAAAAATCCAAATGTGGAATTCTGCCATTTATTACAAATTTCCAGGTATGTAAAATATTACTACCAGGAAAACGAAATATAAGGAATTGTTTAATTTGAGCAAAAATGTAAACTTTTTTTTAATTATTATTTGAAAGCAAAACTTACCGAAACATTCCCACCATCTGATCCATTGTTAAGTTAATAACATTTTTATATGTAATTAGATTTTTTACTAATTTCAAACAGTATAATAAAGGCAGTATTTTGATTCTAAAGTTTTGAGTATATACTTAAATGTTTATAATATTGTCTCTGTTGGCAGACTGAAGTGTACAGCTAAATGCTATATTTGTTTTCATATATATATATATATATATATAGATGTATTTATTGAAAATTTCTAAGAGTTTATATACACTTTGATAACAAGTACATGTGGTAAATTGTGTGACCTGAAAAGACAAAGCCTGCAATAAAAGTTTGTGAACATGTATTTAGATTTTGGTATGATAAGTTAATTAAATTATATATATATACCACTATGTAACACAAATTTTGTTCCTGGATAGTATGTGTTATATCTTGATTGCTGATGTTGTGAAAGTACAGAAAATTGCCATTATTCCCTTCAAACTTTGCTTTTGTGACCTGGATAATGAAATTAAGAAATTAAGCTACTTTCTATGTAAAAATTTGCACATTTTTATTTACATTAAGTCTGAATAAAGCAACATATGAATCAAGATTTACATGTATTTGTAAAAAAGTTATACAAAAATGTTTAGAAGTGAGTAGTTTTTCGAGATTTGCGACTGTAATGTAAATCACTTTCACATATCCTTCCAACCTTACTCATCATACTTCAAGGCTTCTAGCAAGGTCTTAATGCTGTTGTATTCCTCATGGCTGTATTTTTACCTCTGTACCATCCTGCAAAAGAGCAAAATAAAATTGTCATTATGAAAAATAAATTTATTTCATCTGCAACTAATGTGTAAGAGGTTCATGCAAAATATTTTATATATGATATTTTTTATTTACTCTTGGAAATTTAAAGAAATAAGATTTAAATTTTAAAAGATATAAAATTTGTATCATATAAAATCTTACTATTCAAGCAAGCAAAAATTCTCTGTCTTACCTTCTAAAGATTTTTTGCAGTGCTCACAGGTAAAATGAAGTGCCCAGGGTTTGTCTTGATCCCCAACAAGTATGCCAAAATATACCTTGTAGGCTTCACACATTTCAGCAGATGCTGTCACAGAGTACTTTTTTACCCTTGTCCTGATAAACTGGTCATATATATAGCAGAATGCATCTAGAGAATGTTTGCTGCTTCTTGATGCCATCTCTGATAAAATCAGATAGGTCTATGTGTTCACTTTGACAGCTAGAACTAAACTAAAGTGGTGAGCCCCTGTATATATATTAATATGGAAAGTTCTAGAGAATTTTAAAAGGTTCTTAATTGTAAATTCAAGAAAATTTTCTATCAGCTACTCAGCACTGAATCTACATGGAATGTTTGGGAAAATGGGTAAATTTGAAAATTTCACTACCTAGGTCACAGAAGCAAAGTTTGAAGAGAAAAATAGGTATTTTCCATTTACTTTAGGCATAAGCAATTGGGAAATAACACAAGAAAAAGTAAAAATTTTGTTACATAGTGTAATCAAACATGATGTGACATACAAGTTATAATGATGCTGAAGAAAATTTTCCACATTCAACTGTCAAAAATGTGAATTAAAAGCAAAAAAGTGGTTATAAAGATGTGCTATGTACCATTAAAGAATACAATCAGTTTAAAGAGTTTTTCTTCTAATCATGTAATACACTTCACTTTTAAAAAGTGATTATTTTATTTTGTTTATGCAATTCTTTTTTAATACATGAATTTTATGTAAACATTATCTCATGTAGTAATTAACACATACTGGTTAAATGGAAATATTTAAAATTTGCAATTGTTGAATTTTTATTACAGTAATTTGTATATGAGAGTGTTCGGTGAACTGCTGCTCAAACAGTTTTTCACATAGAAGCTTATTTTGTTGTTGAATTTGTTGCCAATACACAAGTAAATTAGGTGTGAATAAATGCTGTTCAGTATTAATGACCATTTTAATACTGATTATTATTGTTCAGAATAAGAAGTCAAGCTGTTAATGTTTAAATATGTAGTAGTAGTGCTAAATATAAAGATTTCAATAACTGTTATTCATTATTAATGGACAACAAAAAGTAGACCAGGTATGAACAACTGTTGTTAAGAATTATTGATAATTTTAAAAGTAAACTGAGTTTGAAAAGTTACTGTTCAGAATCATCGATCATTTTGAAAGTGAACCATGTATAAATGACTTTTGTATTCATTCTTAATGATCATTTTAAAAGTAAACCAAAAATGAATAACATTGGTATATACTTTGATTGTTTTCCATATATTCATGTATGTATCATATATAATTCTATCAATATTAGTTTTATTAAAAGTAAGCCAGAGTTAATATATATATATCCTGCAGTTTGTTTGTTTATTGAAATTTGTACAAAGCTATACAAGGGCTATCAGCACTAACTGTCCCTAATTTAGCAGTATAAACTAGAGGGAAGGCACCTAGTCATCACCACCCACTGCCAACTCTTGGGCTACTCTTTTACCAACAAATAGTGGGATTGACCATCACATTATAATGCCCCCATGGCTGAAAGGGAAAGCATGTTTGGTGCAATGGGGATTCGAACCTCCAACCCTCAGATGACGAGTTGAACACTTTAACCCACCTGGCCATGCCAGGCCATATCTCCTGCAGTATAAATGGCCATTATAGAGGTAAATCGTGTCAAAGTAAACCAGCTATGACTGCTTGTGATACAGTAGCAGCAGTTAGTATAAAATTAGATGAGATATTAATAACCGTTATTCAATATTAGTTGACTACAGAAGAAAACAAGATAAAAACACTTGTATAATACTGGTGTTAATTGCAGTTTATAAGTACAATGTTCTAGTCTTAGGCTACCCATGAAACATCTTTTTTCATCATCACATCTGATAATTGTAAGTACACACTGTTACTCAGTACTGTAATTTATGTTGTATAAACTTATCACAAAGGATGATATATTGGTCTTTATCCTGTCTTGATAAATTTCGTCAGATATTACATTATATGCAAACATTATATTCAAGTACATAAAAGCAAAAAATTCCACTGAAACTTTATCAGGGAACTTGGCCAAGTATATTGTTGAATGAGATTGTTTTGATTTCACTTACTTTGAACATCTTTCTAATTAACTCTCTATTTAAGCCTGATCATTTCAAATGATCTTGTAGTCAAAATGTAACCTTGATACTATATATTATAATTCTGAATGTTCTTAGTGTGTCTGCACAAAAGTTGGTATGCTCTTTGTACAGTACAGTACAGTAAAAGTCATTTGTACACAAAAAATTTGATTTTTTAATGAAATGTTTTTATTAAAGATTTGTCTCTAAATTTACAAAGCTTTTACTTAGTTGGAATGAAAGGTGGTTTTCACATTAAGAATAAAAATACTTTTCACTTTAGTTTTTATAATTCTGTATATTTGAGGTTTCTAAGTAAATCTTGTTAATTTATTTTCTCTACACTAACATTAATTATAGTGAAATCATCTGTAGCAAAATTTGGAAAATATGAAATAAAATAAAAAATACATCTTTTTTCCTACAGTAACTGCAGATTGTAATATAAAGTTACAATTATTTATTTCAAATGATGAAAGTGACCTGCTTTTTATATTCCTTGAGGAAAATATTTATTTTTTCAATTATATTTTCATATTAAACCTTGTAAGTTTCCAATTTTTTTAAATAATTACATTTGTTATAAAACATGTAATAAATGAATATGCTTACAAATTAAGAAAATATAAAACTTACTTCAGTCTTGATGCTGTTTGAAATCAGGTGTATCATTATGGTGATTGTACATATATAATTCATGTAGCTTTATATACACCGTTTTTAAAACAAAAACTATTATGCTAGAGTAGATGTTTCCACAACAAATGTAATTTTCCTGGCTTTCTAACCAACCAATAAATACATTAATTTCGTTGTTGTTTGTAGAAACGGCTTTAGCCCAAATGCAGTTATCATGGCAAATTATTAGTTTTTATCTCTAAAATAATAAAGATAAGTAGTGTAGATATTTCTGTTGGTAATAAAACTGTCCAATACCAATGTCAAAGACAATTATAGACATTCCTTAAAAACAGAGGATATGAGAGGAGTGTGTCAATGTGGGTTGAACAAATATGATTACACCTAAGTAAAACAAGAAAATAAAAATTTGCTTTTCAATATCTAAAGCAAATGTTTCTAATTGGTTGACCAATTTTGTAGCCCTTTTAAGGAAGAGAACATATTTAAATGAGAAGTCACAGTGCCACCAAGTATGTGACTGTAAGGGGTGCAGATTGAGAATTTAAATATTTTCTGTTGAAATTAAAACTCGGACAGTATAAAAATTGGAGTTTTAAGCTACATCTTGAGACTAAGTTTTTTTACATATGTTGATAATAGTGTAGTCTAATTAAATCGTGAATGTAACTCTGTATAAAAAAAAAAAAAAAGAGTCATGATATTCATGTTTTGATTTTTGACCACTCTCTAACATTGACTTGATGATGTGATAAAGTTTGGGAACCATCTACACATCCTTGATTTTAGACTCATTAGTAATATTATGTAAAAACTTCTATGCTTTCCCATGATTTCATAACTTTTTGAAGTGAGAAAGGCTACAGATAACCTGCATGAAAATGACATTTTGGCTCAGAGGGTTTCCTTTTATAACCTTGGCTTTCACACAGCTTTTGAGAGTTATGCTTCCAATTTATTTAAGATATGGTTTCAAAATCCATTTCTACTTAAATGCTTTGCTTTAAAGATTTTTCTTCATTGGGAAACATTGAAAGCTTTTTTCTTTAAGAAGTTCTGTCCTTTAATTCTACATTAACAGTTTTGCTTTACAAATATTGTTTTTCAGAAATGTTGTTACATAATTCCTTTAGTCGAGAAATGCACATATGTCTGACCTTGATATCCATTACTTGTTGAATTACAAGTTATCAGATAAAATTAATCCCTGCCAGCTAGTATTTTTGTAAGCAGTCATATAGTTGTACAGTGGTATGGGTATAGCTATCAAATGAAAGCCAGGATTAACAAAAAGCCATCCAAATCATTACAAAGAAGCATGATTTTTCTAAAGTGTTATGTGCCTCTCTACACAAATAAAAGCTATTACCTCATATTTAACTGACATGGAGTTTTTTGCTCATGCCATGAGCCTTGAACAGTTTCACACTCCTACATGTGTTGATGTGTATTACTACAACATACAATATAATTCTCAGAATACTGTAGCCATCCAACAATAGGAGAGAAACACAACTACCGTGTATGTCAATCCTCACAAGTACTAGTGCATGATAACAAGCTCATTTGTTTTCTTTGAAATAGCACATGTTCAGAGTTGCTTTTTTTCATGCACTTTTTTGAGTTACTGAACTACTTAATCCTTTCAACATGGGCTGACACAGCTTGCTTTGCTTCAGCTGTGGAAGAATATGTATAAAAAAAACATACAGTAACTCTGAACATGCCTCACAAAACCATGTTAAAGTTTATAAGTATTTTGTATAAAAAAGAATGATGTCATTTAAATTATGTTTTTATAATAAAGGTGTTAGTTATCTGTAGTAGTTATTTGCATTCAAGGTAATTTCCATTTTAAGTTTAAACATAATTTTCTTCATTTTAGTTTTCACATTTCATTTGTAAAATTTGTAAAATAAATATTTATATTTTGTTTATTCTTTTCTTTACTATATCATTAACATTAGTTATTATCATCAATATACAGTGCAAGAACATGATTAAAATAGCAAAATATAAAAACACTAAAATCAGGAGTTCAGTTCTCCTCGGGACCTCAGCAGATAGCCCAATGTGGCTTTGCTATAAGAAAACACGCACACTCCTTTTCATATTTTCATATATAGTTAATTTTTAATGTTTTATTTTTCTTTAAGAAATTTAAAACTTGTTTACATGTGTGTGTGTTATTACTATTTACATTGTACTATAACTGAAATGTGATTGTATTTTACAAAGTACTGGACCACTAGAACAAACAAAAGACAGGTCACTTTTAAGAGTCAGTTTTATACTATTGGATACAGTAATATGAATGCAAATACAGCTTCTATAATGTTAGTCAGACATGGTTGAAAGATCTGTGAACTAAAAATAATATATTTTGATGTATAATATTATTTATATTAAACATTTGTGGTTTTATCTTATAATCTGTAGTCATCATAAAACAAAACAGGTATATTTTATATCTGTTTCCTATTTTTTATTGTAGTTGCGAGCTTGATCAAATCAACCAAACCCATAAAGCATTACAACAGTAAAAATAAGAGATAAAATAAATTCTTTTCCAGAGGTTATAAAGATTTTGCATGTGAAAATTGACAATTTCTTGACACAAGTATTTTTAATCTTAAACGAAAAAATGCACAAGCAAATCATTACTTCAAAAAATCTTACACCTTAATAGAAAGAGTTTGATATTTTATGTTTGAAATCTTAGCAATATTTACTAATAATCTACAAAATTTGTGAAAAAAAATGCATTTAAAAATTATAGTATGAAAACAGTAAAGAATGTAAAATGGTTATGAGGCTGGTCCTTACGATCAAAATCATAGTGAGAGAGTTAACTATGGCAGAATTTATTTCATTAGTATAGCACATTTTTAATTGTAAATTAAACTTGAATGTTGACAGCTAACAACAACTTTTATTGGTACAAATGATAATGTAATTTGAATATTTTAAGCAGTAGTTATTACTAAAGTATGTGCTTTCTGTCTTGTCCTACATTTTCTGCATATCGAACCAATGGCACATAAAAATTGAATCCTGAAATGAATGCTATACTAGCAGTATTTATCCAGTAAAAATATGAAAATTAAAAACAAAATCCTATATTGTTGGTATGAATTCATTATATGCAGAATTTGAATACTCAAGTAATAATGTTATTAATCTAACTGTTATCCAACCCAATTGAATAGCTATTACTAGATAGTTGAATATGTTATATCAATGCATCCCAACTCTTATCATTAGTTAATATATATGATGGCATTAATTTTGTATATCTGAGATTTTAGCATAAAGCAAAAATGAGCTTATAAATTCATTAGAACTTAAAAATTATTATATTACATTAATTATTTATATTTCAGATGTAAGATAGGTTTAAATACATGTAACTTGGTTAGTCCTATTTTTTGTGATTTATATAACAGGTGACATTTTTGTACTCATCAATCTTTTGATATTTGTATAGAACTTTTCATGCCAGGCAGAGAAGATATTTCAAGGTTCTGAACGGCATGCTGACCTAGATAAATGGTACACTAAATTAGTTCATGCTATGTTTGATGCAATCAATAGAATTGCTGTTGAACATTTAAAGACTCCACAAGAAGTGGTTTTGATGGGTAAGAACATGTTTCATTTGACAGTTGCTTTTATTCTTATCTTTAAGATAAAATAATTACTGCATAGTTTTAAAACAGTAATTTCAGGGTATTTCTGAACGTCGTGATTTGTTAATTTGTAGGCAAATTTTTATATTGGTTTGTTGTTTTGTGTTAAGTAATAAGTATCAACTAATTTTTATGTTTTCTATGGCATGGTGGTGGTTCTCCTGTTAGCAGTGATGCTGGATAACTTATTATTTTTAGTTTCAGACTCTTGTGTCATTATTTAAAAGTTAATAGTATAGTGCCAGTTTAAATCTATTAAGTAGTTTAGCTAATTTAATATACCAGTCTAACTAGGTGGGTGCATTGTTATAATAATAATAATATTAATAATAATAATAATAAAAACAAAAAAAACATAATAATTAGAATACATTGATTGAGAAGTTTGTATCCTTGCCTTTAGCAGTTTCTTTAGCTGTAAGCTTCGTAATATCTCATGAGGTTCAAACAGCTTTTGCAACAGAATTGCTAGCTTATATTGTACTATTAGAAGAAATTCACCAAGGTGTTTTTTCCTTTCTACATATTAAAACCAAACTTATATTGTGAACAAGATATTTAATAACCTATTAAGTTAATGTAGAATGAAATTAATGGTATGTCATTTAGAAGAAATAAATGTTTTCTACATTTATTTCTGTCCATAATTTAAACAGAAAACTTGAAAAGTATTTAGTTCCATTAACTACTCTTAAGGTTGGGTGATAATTACATTAAATAGTGTACTTAAGTATGAGAGTTATCCAAAATTATTTTATCTTGAGGTTTTGTAACAGTTTCCTGAAATGAGAAGAACCAAAAGTAAGAAAAAATGTAATTTTTTATGCAGAAATAAATTTTTGTTGTGTATGTGCATTATATGCTGATATATTCTAGGATAGGTTTATAAAATAAACCTTAAGGAGATTTCCTAACTATTGATATTATATAATGTGTATGTGTATAATTTTATAATAAAAACAAGTCTAAACAAAATTAAAAAACCCTGCCCAAATTAAAAGGATCTCCAGGTTACAGACTATAATGTGGATATAAAATGTACCCTAGGTTTCAGAGGTGACTGATGAAGTAGGACCCGCATTGCAGGGTAGATACACCATCTATCGGTCTTAACCTCCATTCACCTGTTTTAGTATAAATAATTCTAAGATAAATAATGTTATTAAAACTGTATATCCAGTAGAATTAGAAATTGAAAATACTTTAATTTCCAATGTTGATGCACATTATTTAGATTTAGAAATAAAAATATTTGATAATGATATCAATCTAAATATTTCTGAAAAAAATAAAATATTTTGCTCTTGCAGTATATGGTATACCCTTTTTTAATGATAGTGTACCATACTCTTCTGTTATAAGTGTTATAACTTTACAATTATTCAGATTTTGTAAAATTTTTAGTAAATTACAATATTTTATTAGTAACATTAAAATATTGATACAAAACTTAATATTAAATGGATTTAACAAAGAAGCTTTAAATACAATTATCCAAATATTCTGTAATAAATATAAGAACATATTAAATAAATATAAAGAAGTAAAAATTAAGGAAATTTTATTGAAGGTCTCTAAGTATTTTTAGCTGTTAATAAGATAATTTTAACAACTTAGCACTACTTTTATGTGGATGAACACCTTATCACATATAAAAACTTGTTTAATCTAAAAATTGGTACTTGCAGTGGACTTAATGGGTAGTGGTTGGAAGTGTACCAGTTAGTTTAGATAATTGGTTGGAACTACTTATACTAGTATAATTTTTCTACTGATCTACTAAATAGTGCCATACCACCACAACAGGGGCTGTAATGATAACTTCAAGAGGTAGGTTTATTGTATTTACCCACAAGTGGTAGTACTCTACTATTACTATTATTATTACTTTTTTGTTCTTCTTTTGGAGAACATTTACCTTTCCACAACTGTCTGCGGGCAGTGAAGGGTGATATAGATGTAGAACATTGTGGGTTTGAGAACCTGCATCATACTCTCTTACTTTATATTTCTTTGGAATATTTTATTATTTAATTATTGTTATTATTTGTGAATTTCTTTATGTAAGATTGGCTAACAGAGGTTAAGACTGATAGACAGTGTATCCCCACTGCAATGTGTGTCCTACTCTCACAATCACCTCCAAAACCTAAGATAGATATTACATCCCACATTATAGCCTATACCCTGGTGATCCTTTTAATTTGTGCAGTTGTTTTTATTTTTGTTTATGCTTGTTTTTTTTGTAAGAAAATATTATCAGTCAAAGGTTTGGATTAGCTGTTTTTAATGCAGTCCTTCCTTTTGATTTTGATATATTTTATTTGGCTATTAGTATTGATATCCTATATATACTTAGTGTTTGGTAGAAAGACTACTGTGCTAACTATTTATATTTCGAGATGAGTTTTGAAGGCGTATACTAGGTTGATTGAATATGTTGTCAGATAGGTGGATATAAAGCACTCTTTTCTTTAACTTTCTTTTTCCTTGGTGTGGTTCATATCCCATACCACTATTTTGTTACTATTTTGCTTTGTTGCAGATATATTGGTATTAGAAAGTCTTGTATGCCTATTATGCTGTTGAATTTAACTTTCGTTGGTCATTTGTTTCTTTAATATATTGGAGTTCACATGTTGGCAATGATGTTTTGCTCTTGATTGAATCTTTAAATGGTTCTATATGTATCACTTGCAATTGTGTTGTGGCTTCTGAATACTCTTTTGGCTTTATGGTGTTTATGTATTATTTGTATCTATTCATATAACAATGTTTATTCTTGCTTATTTTTAATAGTATCTTCTATATCAAGTGTTCAGGATATCCATTGCCTTAGTAATGTGTATATATATTCCCTTCTTTTTTAGGTATGAAATATCACACAGTCTTGCCTATATAAAGACACTAATGTTGTTTCTTTGTTCATAAAATTTGTACAAAGTTACATAAAAACTACCTGAGCTAATTATTCTTAACTTTGAATTGTTTGGCTCGAGGAAAGATACTTGGGGGTTACTAAAATCAAATAGTGGTATTTGACTGTCATACTTATAATGTGACACTTTTGTGACAAAAGGGTGTGAACCATGATCTTTCAGATTCACAGTATGAGTGGCTGGTCACTCGGCCAGGCCCTGTTTAAGATTTTAATAAGTAAACCAGTTCAGGAAGATCTTCTAGTGAAATCACATCTGCATCATAGAAAGAGAAGGAAAACAGCACTGACATCAAAATTAAGGTTTTTCAAATGTTGGCTATATGTGTGTGTATATATTTATTTCCTTCCTTTCACACCTTTTCTAATACAAATCTTGTTTATTCTGGAAACTAGACAACTTTCAAATTTTACACTGTTAAAGTGCTTTGATTTGTAGTAGAGATTTTTATCTATATTAGGGTTTCCTCTAAACTCCTTTATTATATCATTTGTCTATCATGATAATTATTATGTCTAGGAATGAAAGTTTGTTATCTATTTCTACTTCCACTATACATTGTATCATTTGATACTGTCTGTTTTAATGATTTGTGAATTAATGAACCTTATGTGTAGTCTGTGACCATCTTATTAATATATATATATACACACATCAACATACCTCAGTCAAATCCTGGGTATCAGACAGGCTGTTTTGCTGGTGTTATTGTCAAGATATTCAGGTGGAAGTTTTCTTGAGAGTTTCATAGCTATCAAGTTGTTGTCAAGGTATATGTAGTATTGGGAACTTTGTGAATAAGACAGATATATTAAAACTGATCATTATACTTTGTAAGGTTATTGGACTGCTTTTGCAATTTATATAAAAGGGCCAACTCCTTAACGTGTGAGAATGTTTTATCTATCAATTATTGCCATCCTTTCATCAGCAAAAATTTTCAAAATATTTTGGAACAAACCCTATTATTCTTTCAATTGTAGACAAACTAATCCATGCCATTGGTATTATTCTGTACTGGTGACAGATCATTTATCTTAAAAGATCTACTTATGTTACTTTTGAATGTATTTTGGCGATTTAATCTTTGTTATCTTCAGAGATTCTCCATAATTTGCAAGTTGTTGTTTTTTCATATAAAGGGGAGATTCCTAATCACCAAAGATTGTATATAAATATACTTGTCTTTGGTGCTGCAGAGACTATGTCAGTCAGAAATCTGATATTTATAACTAAGAATTAGGAAGAATTCATCATCTACCATATACAGATCCTATAAATGGCATGCACAAGAGTGTAATGCAATGCTTAAAATAAGAAAGAACAATCCAAGATTCTATTTCTGGCACTAAATTAAACAGATCTATGCAAAAGAGAGAGAAAACTATCAGTATGATGAAACTACCATTAAGCTACATGAGTCTTCACAAGATCTTAATTTGCAGTATGAATAGGCAACTGTTGCTACCTGTGAAAAATTTATTTGATAAACACCTTTTATTCAGAAGTTTGTTCATTGCTTTCATGTACAATTGCCTTCTACTAATAATATTCATAAAACAGCTTATCTACATAATAAATACCACTACGGTATCATTAGGTAAAACTGATTTTATCTGGAATGACAAGATAGATCTGCTGAATAACATTGATTCAATAAGATATTCGTCACAGAGTAGTTCCAAATCTTTCTGAAACTGACTTGAGCTAGAATGAAATAGAAGCTGTGTACAATGCAAGTTAAAATAAACAGTCTTTATCAAATAAAGATTGTAAGCTGTTTTTTCTCCAAATCGTATTATTCAATATACCAGTCTATTTAACGTACAGTGTTACAGCCTTCCCTCCAATAGATAAAGTGTCACTCAATAATAATGAAAAAGAAAGAACTAAACTTTATCAAATCTAGTGGTAGGATTGCACATAGCAGAACAACCAACTAATTTTAAATAATACTATATTAAACCTTTCATGATGAGTCATGGGTCAAAGGTCATGTCATTATGTTTATTGGCTTGCATTCAAAATTTTATTGAATTACTATTGTAGGAATTTATGTCAATAAGTTGGGAATCAAATTGTATATTATAACTCAAACTTTAATATTGCATATGAGTTAATTTCTTAGTTTAAAAGTAAATATTAAAAGAACTTATCTAAATATAAATTTTATTGAGTGTGTTGCGTTTCTCCTGGGAAAGTTGAGTTAACTCATCTTGATGTCATTTGACCACTTCTGAAATGAAGAGGCTCTTTTGTTTCATCTGAGCAATTATTTCTTCTTTATAACTATGTTGTTTACTGGATGTTTTGGTTATGTGGTTATGTACTGATGATGTAATTTATCAGTTTTTTTACTACTGAAATAATAGCATCAAACAGACATTGTGAGCACACAGCTTTGTCAATTTTCACTGAAATATTAGCTAGTGACAATTTTGTTGTTATAATCAGATTCTGAAATTGATGCTGGTCCTAAGTTTGACTATTTTCACCTTCTAAACTATCAGTATTAGCAACATCTGTTTGATGCAATTATTTCAGTGGTTAAAAAACTGCTAAATTACACTACCAGTACATAGCCATATAACCAAAACATTTGTTAAACAACATATAATAGCTATAAAAGAAGAAATAATTGCTCAGATGAGATAAAATGGCCTTCCCATTTCAGAAATGGTCATACAACATCAGGACAAGTTAACTTGTCTACCTGCAGTGAAGAGTTTATTGTATTTCTGACAAAGGAAATTTTATAAAATGACAGCTTATAAGATTGAAGATTTATGGAACAAACTTGTGAAATGAGTAAAATTATATAATTGTAAGTAAATAAGGTTTAATGCTAGAAATGTACTTCACATATAAATTTTTATTTTATTGAAACATTCATTCTTCATGAGTATGAATTAATATTAATAAACATATTGACTAATCTAGAGCTGGAAAATGACCTTTAGAGATCTGAAAATGTTATCATTTTGTTTGATCAAAGTTTACAAACTAGTAAACTGAAAATTTTGAAACTCCCAGTTTCTACATATTTTTAAAGGAATTTGTTTTCATTCATATTTATCCAGACTTACCAGCATAGTATTTACAAAATACTTATCATGTAAAATGTAACCTAAAAATTCCTAATTTAGTTTTTCTCATATTTCTTTCAAGACTGTACTTGTTAATATTTTTTGCTCATAAACATTAGTAGCTTAGTTGTTTTAAGAATGTTTAAATAAATGCCCTTATTATTCATGTAATCCTTTTTTCTTTTTTTGGCAAATGTATAATAATTAACTGCAAAAATCTTTATTTTTACTGTTAAATATAGTAAAATTTTGTGATATGATTCTTGCAAGTTTGCAAGGTAATTTTTAACATTTTACTGGATTATCTTAGAAAAAAGATATTTATACATATTTCTGTTGTATTATGATATTTGTGGGTTGCTTTTGTAGAAAATTTTCATCATTTATACACACTATTATACCAACTGAAAATTGTATGTTTGGAAGCTGAGAGGAAAGAGGCACAGCAGAAATATAAAGATGCTCTACAGACTTATGTTACAAAATATTTTGGAAGACCATTAGAGAAGCTAAATGTAAGTATATGTAAAGTGAAATATTTTAAGTACAAGTGACTGTAACAGTATGTCTTTTTTAGTATGTGTAATATAGAATGTTACAGGTATATTATTAATTTCATTTTATGTAAAATAATGTAAGGTGTTCTATTTTAATAATCTAAATCAAATTGCATTAGGTGCATGATCTTTTTTTTTGCTTCATATTAAAATATTCTATTTCAGTAACTTGTATTTCAACTTTAAGACAGACAAAAGTATTTTTTATTCTTCACATGAACATCACTGTACTCTCCAACTTCTCAGGTTCTGAATGACATTGTCTCTGGTATTTTTCAGATATATCTTTTGTACAAAACTTAAATAACACATCTTATTTTTCATGTATATAAGAATTGTACTGTTGACTAAGAACTTGTGACATTTTGTTAAGATAAACTTCAGAAATTCTGAATTATGGTGAACGTTACTTTTCCATTGTGCCAATGTTTTATACATTAAAGTAATCTTGCAATAGCCAAATATGCCTTTAGGACACCTTTTATTATTTGTTTTGTTATCATGTTGTTTATCTTCTTTGTTTTTTTTTCACATGGTAATTTGAAAAAAAAGCAGAAATAGTCAAGTTTATGAGAAAATTTCCTGTCTTCCTTTTTAAATTTCTAGGTTGATGTACAAAAATAGCCATTACTCTTTCGTTTATGTTACTTCCTGCTTCTTATATGAATCCCTTGTTTATTTTTCATGAGATCTATATGGAATATTTTAAAATATGTTCATCTAGTTTTATAATCATATCTAGAAGTTTATTTCAGTATTATAATTCTTTTTTCAGATGCTATTTTGTTTGCTGACTGTAAAATGTATGACTTTCGGTTGTATGTGCAAAATTATTTCTGCATCCAACAAGTTTAAACTAGGCTCTGTTAGAATTTTTATTAAATATTTCGTAAATCAGAAGTATATGTAAAGTATATTTTGAACTAAATAATTTGATATAAAAAATATGTTCATGTCAATTTGAATGTTAATAAAATGTTATAACTAGATATTTAATTATTTTAGCTAATTTCTATCATTTAAACAAAATAATTATTTTATAACATTTAATTCTAATTTATTTAAAAACATTCTGATTAAACCCCTATGTTATTATTTTAATTGTTTCCAAAAAAAGAACATATTCATTATGAATCAAACATATAGTTGTGTTAAGTAGTTCACAAAGAAACTGTGTAAAGCCTATTGTTGTATCTTGATGGACACCACATGTAATATTAAATAGCACTGATTCATAATTTGAAATTTTTCATTTTTCTGTTTAAGTAATTTTGTAGCCAGGTTAGTGGATAGTGCTCTTATATATTATAGTTTAAAGTATTGCATAAAGAATGTCTTATTTACATTTTCAAATGTGCATCAACAATCTAAATATTCTTACACTGATAAATCTGTTATCAGTTTTAGCTTTAACTATTTCTGCATAGATAACCAATATAGATTTTATTTGATAATATGTTAGAAGAAACATGTTTATGCATAAGCTAAAGGTTTTATATTTTCCATCTCACACAAGTTTGAGAATCATAAGATAAATGAGCAGTCAGTAATCTATAAATTTTTCATAAATATAGATTGTCTGTTTTTAAATCAGACACAAAGCTAGCCTGCAGTATAGTGTTAATCCCCATACAGTTATTTTTACATGTATGTGGTAGGTCTATTGGAATGACTCTATATTGGAGAATTAATGTTTATTACTACAATTCCAAATTTACTTCTTGTATATTTACAAAATTTAACATTGTTTTTGTAAATATGAAAATATTTCATACACAAATTTTTAATTCTTTAATAAAGTATTTTTACTAAAAATTTATAAAGTCAGTTTCTAACTAGTCTGAATGCAAGGTGATATTCATATTAAAAATAAAAAAAAACTTCAATATTTCATTTACATAATCTCTATAACTTTGTAAACAATTATTAGAAATTTCATAGTAAAGCTTTATAATTTATATCATATTTTCTCTACCTTCAAACTAACTGTAGCAAAAGCATCTGTAGCAAAACTTGAGAAATATGAAATGAAATGAAAAGTTTTTGTTTTTTTTTAACTAGAATGACTACAAATTGGAAGACCATTCCAATTATGTATCCCAAACAACCTGAGTCTTCTGATAGTTTCACATTTGCTTTTTGAACTAACTACTGAGCTAGAATAATAATAAAGCAAAACTCACCCACTTAAAGCACACACCAAAGTAATATGAAATATCAAATTACATATTTCACAAGTAGCTTAAGTGAATACCTAGAAGAGAAATTATTTTAATTTTTTATCATTTTAGATAAGTTTTCTTACCTAAGCTACTAAGCTTTTAATTTATACATTGTAATTACTTTTATAACAATATACACAAAAAGAAAAATTTTTGTACTTGCATGTGAGCCTTTTTTTGCATTCGGAGTCTTGACATCAGTTAACCCTAATACTTGTCAGAGTTGTTGTTAACACTTTACTGAATTCTACTTAATTCAAATATGAAATTTAGCAAACAGAGTAATAAAATCCTCAAAAATTACAATGTCATATAAAATTGTAATTTAACTGGCTTTTTACTAATGTTAAGTGGTTTAAAATTAATTCCATTTACTGAAAGAGCTGAGTCAGCAATAGAGAAAACTGAAACTGTAACCTTAATTTAAAAACTGTCATCAGAATATGATAGCCTTATAAAAAGTTAATAAATTAAAATGTTACTTTTGTTGGTTATAAATGTCACAGAGAGTTATTGAAATTTGTGAAAGACAGGATATGATGGTAATACAGCATGGCATGTAGATTTAACTTCCTGATTGATATCTTAGGAAACCAAAAAGTTCGTAAACTATAAATTTAGATTATGGTTTAGCTATATCAATATTATTAGTGTATGATTTGTACTAAAAATCAGAAGGTCAAATAGGGGTGGAAAGCATATCTGAAATAGCAATTCAAAGCAAAAAAGTGTCATACCATAAAGAGAAGTGAAGACTGAGACTTTATTTAAATATTTTTGCCCTTGAATTTAAGAAATTGATACTTATATAATATTAAAATATGAGGTCCAGTATGGCCAGGTGGTTAAGGCACTTGATTCGTAACCTGAGGGTCACAGATTCAAATCCCCATCACACCAAATATTCTTGTCTTTTCAGCTGTGAGGGAATGATAATGTGATAATAAATCCCATTATTTGTTGATAAAAGAGTCGTTCAGAGTTGACAGTGGATGGTGATGATAAGCTGCCTACCTACATTGCTAAATTAGGGATGGCTAGCACAGATAGCCATTGTGTAGCTTTGCACGAAATTAAAATATGAATTATAAACTATGCTTTGATGCCAATTAATTGGCATAAATTCATAATAAAGCTGTTTAATTGAAGTTTGAACATAACTGTGAAAGGTCATGGCCTGCACTTAAACCCCATTCATGCAAATTGGACTACTAAATTATAGCATCCTGTTGTAATGATACAAGCAGCTGTAGGTTTGTTATGCTTTTTAATTGTTGAAATTAGTTGTTTGACATAAATAGTTCCAAGAAACTCATTTCTATATGTTCAGTGGATAGAGGATAATTTTTTGTTACCAAGTGTTGAATGAATACATGTGAAATACTCATTAAGTGTGTGTATAATATTTTGTGCATCTGTTTGTGAACTTTTAGAAAATTCTTTATCTTAGTAGGAATAGCAATTCCAAACAACCTGTTTCCCAGTGATTTTTGATTATTCCTAACCTATTGAAAGTAATTGTGATAATTGCATTCTGTTAGTTTTGCTAACCATTGATCTTTACATCAACCAAATTTGATACTTCTTATATTTGGTAATGGTTTTGTATTTTCTCACATAGAGAACACAGTCTTTTGATATGCTGTTACTTAGATAACTATTAGATGACAAAAACAGAAAAATATGATTAACCACTTTCTCTGCATGAAATATCTCGACCCAATTTAATTTTTTTTTATTAATCAAGTTATCACTTCTGTAGGTAGTTATTTACTATAAAACATTTTCAAACCTCTGAATATGTATTGGATATGTTTGTTTATAATTGTTCATCCAAGAAACTTAATAAATATTATCTTCCAAAATGCGTATCATTTAAATAATTAATTTCATGTCTACCCATCAAATATTCAAGATATAACATGTAACACCAAAAATGTGTATGTTTAGTGCCACATATTATTTTTTTATAATGGACATTTGCCAAAATATTAAAAAATATTTTTCAAGGTTCAATGGAAAACTTGAAATATCTATATTAGCAGATAGTTACCAATAAAACATATTTGGCATTTAAAAGATCTTATATAAATCTACTTTTAAGTTAGGTTTTTAATAGAATTAGATTTTTCCAACATGTTGAGTACCATGGATTTGTCACTAATTTTGATGTGATTAGGGATCACTGGCTCAGAATACTTATGAATTATATATTTCTGTCGTATATAATTTGTGGTCTGCTCAAATTAATTTTAAAATCCCTTCATAACTTTAGATATTTTTATGCATGGTATAATTTTCTTAGGTAGGTATCATTTACATATTTCTTAAACCTTATGACCCTCAGTGCCATTTTTAAACTCTTTTTCTGTGTATGGTACTGCATTGCATTCTAAATTTAATTAAACCACTTTACTGTTAGTGTATGTCAATGAAATTAGCATTATAATGTATTAAAACTAGTAGAAAACATAAAAATTAAATATTTTTTTTCTGAAACTACAACATAAAAATTAAATATTTTTTTCTGAAACTACAAACCTTTAGGAACTTTCTTGTCAAATATGAAACAACTTCATCCACTAATTTTATTTTGGGGATAAAATATGAAAAGAGTGTTATTAGCTACAAGTAAAATTTATAGCCTGGTCTAGTAGGGTTAAAAATGTCTAAATCACTGTAATACCTCTTTAAATCAACTTTGTTCAACGAGCTGGTACAATATAATTTTTCACCTTCATATCTAAAATAAACCTAGCCATATGCAATGAAATACAATTATGACTGTAGTTTCCTGTTTCATATTTTATTTAGTTTCAGATTAGATATTGCAAAATATAATATGGTCACTTATGTTGGAGGCTATTACACATGTACCATTGTACGGTGTGTATAAGTAAGGATATGATCTGGAAGTTTCTTTATTTTGTATGTGGATGAATTTATATGTATGTATTCACATTTTCAAACTATTATTTTATTCTTATTTATTTACCGAAAGCCATATAGTATAGAAAATTTCAATATTGTCATTGATCATGATTATTTCTTTGATTGAATTAAAACATTTATATAAACATAACTGGGATGTTTTTAAGCCAAGAATATTATAATTTATTCTCATGTAAAAGGTTGTTACCATGTTCTGAACTTGTATAATGTTCACTCAATAAAATAAGTTTGAGATTGGCCTTATAGTTTCTGTACTATAACTCCTGATATGTTTTATTTATCTTCATGAAATTTTCTATTTGAAATAAGCACCAAAGGACACAGAATAATAACACGTAAAAACAGACAATACCCAATAAATATCAGCTTTTCGTGCTTTCCAGCTATGTCACAAGAGTTGTTGAAGAATCAGCTAAGTTTTTTTTATGCATCTCCCATGGGAATAAAGTTTGAACTATAAACAAAATAGACATTTCTCTATACAGAAACCAACATGATGTGCCATTTGATAGATTAAACCTTGGCTTTCTGTTGGTTATGAAAAATATAGTGTTAAACATCAGTTAGCAATTTGTGAAAGAGAAGATGTAATAGGTAGACGTGACGTTTATGGTTTCATAAACAAATAAGATTAAAATTTGAATATAACTCACTAAAACCTTGTGAGATGTGTAGAAAAAGATACCCACTGTGAAAGCATTAATTTAGTACAAGTAATTTTTTTTAAGGCTAGTGGCCTAGCGAAACCACAGCCAAGGGAACTGGCTTGGAGTAATCATGATGTTTATATAGTATGTTGTATCATTTTTTCCAGCTGTTTTTTGATGGAGTACAAAGTAAAGTAGCTCAGGGAGTGAAAGTGGAAGAAGTCAGCTTTCAGTTGGCTTACAACAAACAAGAGCTCAGAAAAGTCATTAAAGAATATCCTGGCAAGGAAGTGAGTGATAACAATATTATAAGAGCATGCTTAAAGTAAATTTTTCAATGTAAAACATTTGTTAATGCAAGAAAAATTGTAATAAGATTTGAAAAAAAATTACACAAAGAAGTGAAAAAAAAACTGAAGAATTTACACTTGTCTGGCTTTGACCTTTTAAAAGATATAAATTGATTTTTTTAAGGGTAATTAACTGTTTAATATATATATCAAGGCTGTGCTGTAAACATACACTGTACAGAGAAACAATTAGTATCATAAACTCTATAAAACATTGCCTTTGTCCGGTTTTTATTTTGCTTATTTGGAAAACCCCCTTAAAAGCAGTTTTTGCCACTGGTTGCAATTTGAATTTGAACCACTTTATTTGGTAATTATGGAAAAGAAAAAGTTTTATCTTTCAGTCTTGGTAGGTATCAATCAACACCTAAACAGATTATTTCTAGTGTTATAAACATTCACTTTACTGGAAAAATATTTAAAATAATGTGTTATGAAAAAGTAGTCAAAATATTATTTTTAGCTGGTTTAACAATGAGAAAAATGATGTAATTTCTCTAAAATATGGTTTTGGTGAATTTAAAATATTGATATTTTGTTCAACAGAAAATAAGCTTGTGTATCACTTAGGACAAACAAGAAGTAAAACATTGTTTGGTTATTAAACATAGCTTAACAGATACATAGATTATTAAAGGATAATGATAACGATATTTTGTTCAACAGAAAATAAGCTTGTGTATCACTTAGGACAAACAAGAAGTAAAACATTGTTTGGTTATTAAAAGAGTGTACACATAGCTTAACAGATACATAGATTATTAAAGGATAATGATAACTTTGAGGTATGTGCATATATTTATATTAAATAAACAATAAGAGCATTATTTGACTTTGTTTTAAAATTGGAACAAGTATACAATTTATGAGAAGGGGTATGATTCAATTTTGTTGATTTGACATTGACTACAGTTAGCAACTTTCTAGAATTTGTTGGATTTGCTGTTGATGTTTACTTCATTCTTAATTTGTTTAACAAAAACTGTCAGTAATGACAACAACTTCACATTTCATAATAGCTAAGTTAAGGATGAGCAGCAAATGCAGATGCAAAGATCTGTTAATAATTGCCAAACTGAGGGCTGTTATATCAGCAAAATTCAAGTTTGTCACTTCTACCTAGAATGTACACTTGATGCAATTTTTAATATTTTAAGTTACATACAAGCATTTTATTTACTATTTGAATTTATTAGAAATAATTTATGGTAAAAAGGTTAATCTAAATTTACAAACAGGCTCGGCATGGCCAGGTGGTTAAGGTGCTCAACTTGTAATCTGAGGGTTGCAGATTCGAATTCCCATCTCAACAAACATGCTCGCCTTTTCAACTATGGGATCATTGTGATGTTACAGTCAATCCCACTATTCATTGGTAAAAAGAGTATCCCAACAGCTGGTGGTGGGTGGTGATAACTATCTGCTGTCCCTCTAGTCTTACACTGCTAGATTAGGGATGGCTAGTGTAAACAGCCCTCGTGTAGCTTTGCACAAAATTAAAAAATAAACAAACTAACTAAATTTACCAAGGTTGTACTAATGGTACATATAAGGATACAGTAAATTTATATGAAATACAAACTAAGATGTAATAACATTTTAAGGGAATTTAGTAGAAAACATTTTACATTTACATTAAATAGTGTCAAGAAATGAAAAACAAAAAATATCTCTTGTGTTATAACTTCTCCCTCCTGAAATATAAATTTTTATAGTTTTCCAATATAATTACAATGTTGATATCCTTCCATTTTTCTCCAAACTTTAATAATTCTGTCTTTTCTTTATAATAAACTTAGCAAAATTTGTAGCATTTCATACCTCATGTTTTTGGTATGAGTGTTGTATTTGGTTTGTACTGCTGTCAGCTTTTAAAATAAATTAATTGTATTGGCTAGGTGAAGAAGGGGCTAGAGAGCTTGTACAAGAAAGTGGAAAAGCATTTATGTGAAGAAGAGAACTTACTTCAAGTAAGTTTGTAGTCTAGTCTCAAATTTGAATTTTCTCAATTATGTGCAGTTTACTATAAAATTATCTGGTCTTTCAGTTTAAAAGGAGAAGAAAAACATTATGTACTACTTTCTATACATAATTCTTTTGCATCTGGTCTGAAATATTTTTTTACATATATCTTTAAAAACTAAACTGCAGGGATAGTTGACAAATTTAGTTTTATATGTTCAATTTTTTTTTTCTTAAATGTGATTTTATGCAGTTATAAGAAAGAAAGTATTACTGTACTAACAGTAGTAATATTTAAAATAGTTCTGAAAACAAACTTACCTACTAAATAAAACAAAATTTGACTACACTCAAGACTTGAGTATTGCTTTATTTTTCTTATGCTGTGCAAAACTGTTCAATTTCATTGTCTGAACAGTACTTTAATAGAGTATTCATAGTCTGGACACATTTTAGTATGATTATGTTATGATATAACATGAAAATATGGCTCACAATGATTTAAACCCATCATTTTTACTGCATTAGTACAGGTTTCCAATAATAAGAGCATATAATAACGTTGGAATATAATATTTATCAAATCTGACTAAACATATAACCTAAGGTAAAAACTTTTATCACTTTAGTCAAATAATCAAGAAAAATGCAATATACTCAAACACTACTATTAAAATACTATATTTACATATATATATATATATATTATACATATAAACATTTTATTCTGTATTTATACTAGACATTAACTTGAACTTAAACTTTTATTCTTTGTGTTTGTATACTTAGTTTATCTCATGAAATAATTTTCTTTCTTTTCTTTAGGTTGTTTGGCACTCCATGCAAGATGAATTTATCAGACAATACAAGTATATTGAAGGTCTAATTGAACGCTGCTATCCTGGTTCAATGATAATTCTGGAATTTACAATTAATGATATTCTTGAATTCTTTTCCGAAATAGCTCGATCTCACTAATTATTCATTATTGTATCACCAAAAAGGGTTTAATACTAAACCAATAAAACTAGTAGTATATCATGCACTTCATTGAGCATAATATCATTCAAGACTTTTTAAAAGACAACAACAACCTCTTTTTATGACTAGAATGAAATTAGAAGTGCTTTCTAATGATTGTTTTATAACAACAAACGATAACGTTACAATGAAACTAAACATGGATGAGTAAGTTTCCTGTATAACATTTTATTACCATTGTACAAATTACTGTTTATAATACAATTGCTAGTACTGACCATATATAAATATTTTCTTTCAGATTCATCCATACATTTCCATTACTACATCAAAACAAGTATAGTAGTCTTTTAACTGGGTAATTTAATCAATTAACTAATCAACTGATTACTTTTGAGCAGTAATTATGTTGATTATTGTCACACAAAATATTTGAGTAATTAAAATTAGTTTTTGATTATTCATCAAAACTTTTACTATATCAAGGAAAATGTTTTCAAAATAATATTAGTTTATTAGAAGAGTATATCCAAAGATACAGTTGTGGGTTTAACCTGTCATCAGGGGTGTTTGCAAAAATTTTTCAAGAAGGGGAGCAAGTCAAGAAATTATGGACCAGCATTCAAAGTTTTGTCATTAGAGTCAAGACAATAGGCAAATTCCTACAGTCAGATTTGATGCATTTAATATTTTTAACGGAAGGTTTCATTAAGCCATACCTCAAACTTGCAGCTGTATGTACTCTATCATTGTAAATCTCTTTGGTCAACCCTGACGATGTTGTCTCATGAAGTATGTGCCAGGTTGCATCAGTCTGTTTGACAAACTGCTTCTGGTATTGATAGATTGACCCTATCATTCTGTATTAGGGCTCAAGGGAAGTTTGCAAAACTTCATTTATCTTTGATGATCTGAGTGATTATTGCAGTGTCCAATATCTAAGAAGCTACTATGATAGTAACATTTTTCAGCAGTTGGCTAAGCGATAAATAGATATCTGGAGCTGGTAAATAATATGTGTTTGTGTGTTTTTTATTTATAGTAAAGCCACAATGAGCTGTTTGCTGTGTATACCAAAGGGAATCTAACCACAGATTTTGGCATTGCAAATTAATAGACTTACTGCTGTGTCAGCATGGGACTCTTTAAGTAAAGCTGCTCACAAATCTGGTATCTTTTATTGGAATTGAAAATTAAGTTTAATAATAATGCAAATTCATAAACGTATATTGAATTAATATAGAAATAATTATGTTACTCATTACCATTGGGGGCAAGTCTCCCTGCAGGTGCCTATAAATGTTGCCACTGTTTGTTTCTTTAAGATTTAAGGACCAAATTTCTGCTTTATATGTATCGTTTGTAGCTTATAAATTTACTTTTTCTTGCTATCAGCAAGGGTGTGTAGGTTCTATTAAAAAAACCAAAGTAAATGAAAGAACATGCTAACCTATGATGTTATATTAATCTTAAAGTCAAATTTGCTTGAACATACTTTGGAGAGTGTGATGTTCTTGTCCATTCTAATTGTTTTAAAATCTTAATAATAGCCAATAATGAACATAACCTTGAAACAAAGAGATCCAGCTCATTCACAACCTGAATAACTACTGAAATACAAAATGTATAACTTACCAAAGCATTGTAAAGAAATAGGTGCCTGGTCAGGAGTTGAAACTAACAAAAATAAACAATACATTATATAAATCTAGATTATTAAGTATCTCAAGTCTTGAAGAAATCAAGAAAAACAGTAAAGTCAACAAACAAATTAACTCCAAAATAACAATATTCCATATCTAAACTAGATAATCATTGACAACATCAAATAAGAATTAGTAATAGTACTGTTCAGCTATATCTCATGAATTTACATGTTAAAGCTCAATGCAGGGATTTTATTCACTTGTTACATCACAAGATTACAAATCATGTGATCATAATCTACATACGTTTGCAACCTATACTATTTGAAAGTGGAATTCGATAACATAGTTAATAACGCTCTATTATAAAAATGATTAAGGTACTGAGCCATCTTGTTATCATTATTGGTGTTTGAAGTCCAAATATTAAAGGATGTTATCAGAGATTCTGTACTTTGCAGTTTTGTGCTTAACTAAAAAATAATCAATCAAGTACATATCTATTTACTCAAAGTAATACCAGAAGGTGAATTAGCATCTTAAATGCAAGCATTTTAACAAGCAAGACATCAATCTCTGTGAGTCTCAAAGTGACATCACAAATGTGCACTTAGAGGAACTAAAGGAAGCACAGAAGAAAACCCTTCACAGCAGAAATTGAAATAATACCAGGGAGAAATAGAGCACAATATCAGAAGGAAAAAGAGTTCAGAATAGTGGACTGAAAGGGAGTGCTGTGATGGATCTACAAAGCAGTTCTACTGGGGAATTCAATCGGATCATAATACCAACAGAATACTAGACTCATGAGTCAATTGTAATATAACACCTAGGAGTGAAATAAAAAGATGGCAAACAGAATCACCAGCAATTGGCTGTGGGTCATTGGAGCTGTGATAAAATTCTGCAGGTCATGTGCCACCCATCAAAAGATGATACCTAAAGGAAAGGTAGCCAAGGTGCCATTAGGTGATATGCTTCTCATTGAAGAGCAATTCAACAAAATAGTTGTGGGTTTGATTGGACCACTAGTACTTGTATCTGTCAAGGGCAACTGGAATGTGCTGACAGAACTAGTGCAAAAGATTTGTAGACTCATCACAACTATGGAACTATTTACCATCCCATACAATGCCTGATTGAATGTACTTTGTGAAAGAGTCAACACAGTCTTCAAGATTATGTGGAGGAAAATGTGACAGAAGAGACCAGGTGAGTGGTAAAAGTACCAGCAGGCAGATTATTTGCTTATCAAGAATTCTAACATTCAAGTAGAGGATTTTTGCCCTACAAGGTACTGTATGGAAGAAATGTACAAGGTCTAGTACAGATACTGAAAAAAAGATGTGGACAAGAAAAGAAAAGTCGAAAGTAAGAAACATATATCAGTATATGTTAAACCCTTCAAACTGATTGGAGAAAACTTTTTATTTTGCGCGAGAGAGCTTATTTCCAACTCAAGGCAGTCAGAAGCACTTCTATGAAAAGGCCAGTGATCAATGTTTTGTGGTCAGACAGAAAGTCTTAGTTCTGTTGCCCAAATACAAAAACAAACCTTGCAGTGAAAAGGACCTTTTGAAGTACAGAAAGAGGTTAATAGAATGGATTATAAAGTTATAGTAGATGGAAAGGCCAACATCTATCATGCCAATCTGTTCAAGAAGAATTTTATGAGGGAAGATGTAGGTACAATAACAGCTACTGAGATACAAATGGACATAGCACAAAAGCCTGTCAGATTCAAAACCAGAAGACAGTAACTTTGTTCTAGAAGATAAAGACCTCTTGGACATAAGACCACATAATGGAGATGAGATGTACAAGGACATCAACATAAGTGAAGAACTGATTGGCAAGCAGAATAAAAATGTGCAATAGCTACTGTGCCAATATGCAGATATCTTCACAGATAGAGCAGGAAAGACATACCTTGTGCTACACAAGATCAAGACCATGGCAAGAGATCTGGTTAAAGTTAAGCTCTTCCAATTGCCCTGTACAATGAGAAACCTAACCAAACAAGAAATCAATGCAATGTTAGCAGCTGGAATCACTGAACCTTCAAATTCAGTTTCTATATTTAAGCATATGTTTTTACGATTACTGTCTTGGAAAGAATGCTAATTTAAATATCCCCAAGAATTGCAAATAGACTCTATGTCGATGACATCCGTATCTTGTGTCAGTCATAAAGCATGAGGTTTATTGAGCAGCAGCAACATACAGCCCTCAATTGTTTGCTGAAATGGACAACATCAAACGGTTTTACCTTTTTTTCTTTTTAAACCAATTTGCACGCACTTTGCCACCAACAGGGTATTCACCCCTTTTCCGAACGCCGTTTCGGTGATGTTGTACTTCCTGTGGCACCCGAGGCAAAGTTCTTGAGGCTTATATTTGACCATAAGTATAAAAAGGCACCAAACATCCTCTGGGTCCTTTCTTCCACCTCTTGAGGAGTGGACCAATGTTCTGTGCTCAAGATCTATCGTGCCCTCGTTTTCTCTAAAATGGACTATGGGTCTTAGGTCTATGGCTCTGCCAGAAACTCGGTCTTGAAAATGTTGGGCCCTATTCACAATCTGTGTCTTTGGTTCTGCACTTCCCCAGTCTAGAGTATGTTATGTCTCATAAACCTCTGCCGTTTGCAACTGTCTTGATTATATGTTTTAAAACTTCGATCCTCACCACAACATCCCACCTGGGATTGTGCTTTCCTTTCTCAGTGGGCCGTACTTTATCAGAATAGACGGTCTACTCTTGTTTCTTTTGAACTTGGTATCCTGGCGCAGTTGACTGAATTTGGTCTTTCCTTGGATGATGTTGCTGTCTCCATAGATCAGCCCATTTCACTATAGCTTATTACCATCCCCAGGTGTGATCTTTCTTTGAGTCATCTGAAAAAGCAGATATTCTTGATTCGAAGTACTGTTTTCTATTTGCCGAACATCTTTTGAACCATCATTCCATTCCCATTTATATGGGATGGTTCAAAATAAGGTGACTCTGTGGGCTCTGCCATGGTTTTTTGTGGTTCGGTGGTTGTGAACAAAATCCCGTCTACGGTTTCTGTGTTCACTGCTGAACTGCAGGCCATTTCTCTTACCCTGGATCACATAGAAGCTAAGCAGTACTCAAATTGCACTATTTATACTGACTTGCTTAGTTCTCGACTGGCTCTGGAATCGCTTCACGTTAGTTCTTACCCTGTTTACGCTGATATTCAAAACCAATTGGTTCATTTCTTTTTAACATCTAACTTCTATCCAGTTTTTCTGGATACCAGGCCACATTGATATCCGCGAGAATGGGCTCGCTGAGACTGCAGCTAAATCTGTCTGATCTGGCACTATCACTGTTGTGTCTGCTCCATACATGGACTACGGCCCTGTATTCAAGAATCGACTCTGCTCTGCTCCAGTTGGGAGTCGACTTGGAGTGAGCAACGTGATAACAAACCTTTCCAGATAAAACCTTCCATTGGACTTTAGCCGTCTTGTTTCTGTAAGGATCAGGAGAGAAGTTGTACTAGCTAGGCTACACATTGGTCACAATTTTTAACTCATCGTTTTGTTTCATCAGGGACTAATGCACCAATTTGTGTTCTGTTTGACACTCAAGTCGCAATAGCCCACATTTTATTGTCGTGCCGCATTATGACCGTGAGCGACAGCACTATTTTAAACACGTTTTTACCATGGGTTTACCTCTAATGTTGGTCAGTGGCGACGGTGACACTGTCCACGTTAAAATGTTTTTCATTTTTTAAGGACCATTGACCTTTTTAATTTATTTGTTTTTATCTAACGGTGGGCCACTGTTTTTGTTTTAACTTAATTTCTCTTTACACTTTATAATGCTTTCACTGTTATTTTTACAGGTTGTTTAGCGCAGATAGCCTAGTTTGTTTGCGTCATAAAACGCCAAATAACAAAAACTATAGTTTTCCGAGTAAGAAACGTGCGTCAAAATTATAACTTCCCAGGTTTATAGTATACTTACTGTAGCGACCTAATAATATATTCTTCTACTGTCTCTCGGCTAGCTTTTGTGCAAATCACGCGAGATTCTCGAATGTTCAACAATGTTTGAAAATACGCTAGTATTTTTGTAAACCATATATTGCTGATTCTTGCTCTTGAGAATCTTCTACAAATTTAGAGAACAAGCGGAACTTGACCAATACGCATACAACAATGTACGTTATAATTCAACTTTTCTAGTTCGAAATTCTATCACAGATGGAATAAAACTTCGTCAAAACCATGAAGTCATATTTCAATTTGTGTAAAAACCTAGTCATGTTAATCCAATTGTTGGTCTTTGAAAATAAAAATGAAAAGAAGGCAATAGCCAGTGCATTCACATCCACAATATCACCAGATATTGTTGATTTGGCCATTGATAAAAAAAATTGATATAGTTAAGGAGGAATTTAGACCTTTTGTGTCTCTTAGTTCTGTGTCTTTGACAAATGACACTGCTAATCTCATACCCATACGTATTTTACGAGATATTGTGGCGACTCGTTGTGAGAAGGTGAATTGTTTTTCGATTCAAGTTCTGCCACTGGTGAGTCTGTTATTGCTAAGGGTATTGAGGGTGGCTTTGTTAATGTTGCTCTTCATAACATTTATTTAACATCAGACCTACTTTCGGGACTATTTTTTAGTTGGAATAAGACCTACTCTACCAATTAAGGATCTATTATTATTGTTGGGAAATGATTTGGCTGGGAGAAGAGTTGTTGCCGAACCCACGATGGTTAGCAAGCTAATCACTGTTTCATCTAAGGATGATGTTGTTGAGGAGAATCCAGACATGTTTCCTCATGTGCTATGACTCGAGCTCAGACTAATAAAGTAAGTCTAAAGCAAAAATAGAGACTTGTTCAGAGGACGATATCATCGATTCGTCTGGGACATTATTTGTACCCGACGAGGATCTTGTGGAAAACTGTCCTACTGACAATTTTTTGGTTAGTGACAACGATGAATGTGAAGGATCAGGTTCATCTGGTGAAGTTCTGTTTGCTAGAAGCAAAGTGGTCGATGAGCAACAAAAGAAACTGTAAATCTCTTCATTGTTTCAATGTTCACTGCTAGAAGATGAACTGGAGAAAGTTCCAAATGGTTACTTTTCAAAAATTTTGTGTTCATGATAAAATAGAGACCACCAAATGTACGAGCTTTGGAGGACTGGGCTGTAGTTTATCAAATCGTTGTTCAAAAATCATATTGTTCTGATATATTGAAAGTTGCTCACATACTTTTCATTTGAGGTAATTTAGTAGTCAACAAGACATGTGATAAAATTATGAGACATTTCTTTCAGTCAAAAATTACGGAATATGCTTCCCGGTTTTGTAAAACTTGTCATATTTATCAGTTGGTCGAAAAACCTAACCACAAAATTCCTGTTGCTCCTTTGAAACCTGTTCTAGCTTTTGAAAAACACCTCAGTCGTGTGACTGTTGATTATTTCGGGACTTTACCAAAAACTCAATCAGGGAACCAGTATTTGTTGACTATCATGTGCACATCCACTCAATTCCTTGAAACTACCACTTTAGGATACATTTTAGCAAAAAAATGTCTAATGATTTTATTAATTTTTTTTTACTTTTTTGGCTTGCATATTGTCTGATCAGGGATCAAATTTTATGTCTGGATTGTTTCAACAGATTGTTTACCAGTTCGGAGCAAAACAGATTAAATCTAGTGCATCCTGTCCTGAATTGCAAGGTGCTCTTGAGCTTTCATTCTACCTTGAAAAATATGATTCAGACTTACTGTTTCCATAATGAGAATTATTGGAATGAAGGAGTTAATTTATTATTATTTGCTTTTTGTGAATCACTTCAGGAGTCATTAGAGTTTAGCCCGTTTGAATTAATGTTTGACCATTTTGTGCATGACCCTTTGAAATTGGTGAAGGAACAATGGCTGAAAGATAGCCTGAAAGAAATGCACTTACTGAATTACGTTTCAAGTTTTGGTTCAGACTGTTAGGTACTTATGAATTGGCTCGAGAAAATTTCAGCTATCCCAGCTATAATTAAAAACATTTATGATCGTAAGGCTGTAGACTGTAAAGTCTGTCCTTATGGCAAGATCTTGGTATTGTTACCCACTATGGGACATCCACTGAAAACCAGGTACCATGGTACCTATGAGATTTTTTGGAGAGACAACGAAACAGTCTATGTTGAAAAACACCTGATCATCTAAAGGCTACAAAGTTGTGTCATATCAACATGTTGAAGCCCTATCACATCCTAGATGCATCTGAAAACATTTTAACTGTTACGTGTGCTCCTGATATTGATTGCAGTCTTTTTCACTCCGACACCCATGACTTTGAAAATATTGGAGATAAATGCAAAATAAAACTGAGTAATTCTGATATTCTAGCCAATCTTGATGTAAAAGTTTATCACTTGCCTTCAGAAGAGAAAAATCAAATTATTAGTTTATTAACCAAATATGAGTGTGTATTTTCGATCTTCTTAATCAAACGAACGTTTCTGTTTATGTGTTGATGTAGGTAATGCTTCTCCTGTGAATCCAGTTGAGACTCATAAGATGCATAACGAAATATCCTATATGCTGAAGAATGGCAATATATTATCGGTCTTTACCTTGTATACTGGTTCCTGAATCTGATAGTGTGATTTTATTCTGTACAGACTTTTGTAAAATGAATGTTTTGACAAACACAGTTTCCTGTCCCATTCCAAGAATGGAGGACTGTATTTACAAAATTGGAAAAGCCAGACATATCACAAAATGTGACCTGCTGAAGGCTGTTCCTCTAACTAACAAAGTAAAGGAAATATCTGCTTTTTTACTCCTGATTGTACCAGTAGAATGTAATGCTGTTTGGGATGAAAAATTATCAGCCAACTTTTCAGCGAATAATGAGTCAATTTGTCAGATGTTGGAATTTATGTTAATGATATTGTAATTTACAACGATACCTGGGAAGAACACTTATAGGTACTGGTGTTTTGTGAGAAGCTTTAAAAAATCCACTCTCTCTGTAAATTTGGCAAAAGGTGACTTTTGTTAGGCCAAAGTTGTTTATTTAGGTCATGTGGTAGGTCACGGTCAATTTGTTACAATTCTAGCCAAAGCTGATTACATTGTGAATTATTAAACCCAATAAGACAAGAAACGTTTGATGAGATTTTTGGGAATGGCTGATTAATACAAAAAGTCAAGTAAACATTTTCTGACATCACTGTACCATTAGCAAACGTACTGAAGAAAAATCTAAACCTCAGTTGTTCTGAAACATGCCAATTTGCTTTTAAAAAATCAAATATTGAACACCCTATTTCTTATTTTTCTAAAAGGTTTAACTGTCATCAAAAGAATTATTAAATTATGTAAAAAGAAACAAGTATTAGCTTTACAACATTTCAATATGTATGTATCTGCATCTCAGTTGCATTGATCACACCTCACTGATGTTTTTGAACAAAGTGAAGGGCAAGAATAGAAAGTTTTGAATTGAAGTTCAACATCACAAAATATGATATGAATATAATCGATGTCAAAAGAGTTGATAACTTCTGTACTGATGCACTTTATTGCGCTATATAATTTTATTATCATAAGGTTATATGTATTGATTGTGTTATGTATTATCATGATTTTTGAAATAGTATAATTCTTTGACAGTATATTGTATTTAATACACTGTTATCAATGTTAATCGTGGCGTTAGACAATTTTTAATTCTTTAAGAAGGCAGGTGTAACGGATTTACTGTTGTACATTTATTTTAATACCTACGTTTTTTCAGTATAGTTTTATTTTATGCATATAAAGTATGTTGTTGGAGTGCATTGCACAAGTCTCGTCTGTTCTCTCAATTTGTAGAAGATTCTCAAAAGCGTTTTTTTCGAAAAGTGTTGAACATTCAAAAATATCCCATAATTTGTATAAAAGAAACTAGCCAAGAGACAGCTATTATTAGTCAGCTACAGACAGAATACTATAAGCTTCGGAAGCTATAATTATGGTTAATGCTTATTAATAGAAAAACAAAAGAATTAGACCAAATCGTTTGTGCATTTCGAATATTACAAACCTTTCAACTTCAATGAATTAACATCGGACATTAGCATTTTTACGAAAACATTAAAAATCTTCAACGGTAAAAAGTTAGCGGTGTGAGGCCAACAAAGCTAGCTTGCTTAAGCGAGATGTGACGATATCAACTCAGAATTAATTTGCTCGTAGTGGACCTGGATCGTCAATGATGTATTCGGTTCTAGATTGGATATAAGACTCAGGATTGTCTGCAAGTTTGTAAAACTGTTTTATACAAATCATTATTTGTAATAACTGTTATTATAAATTATAGTGTTATTTGTATAATAAAATATATTTGTTTTAAGAAAGAAAATTATGTGTATCAATTTGATGGCAAATATAATAAATTTAATATATAAAATTATTTAATTAACTTCTGAATTAAAATTTCCGGTTATTTAAAATAGTAATACGTAACGTACATAACATAATAAACCGGAAACTCGTTTTAAATAAACTATAATACCTAACATGGAAAAGAAGAAAACTTAAAGAATCTGTATATGCTAACACAGTAAAGCCTTCACTAAACAGAGATTCAGGATTATCATCCATTGATACCTAGTGCAGTTTTTCCTCCAAACAGAACCAGGGGAAAACAAACCCATCACAACTTCTAATTCTGGATAATTATAAAGACATTCTACATCATATTTCCTATTTTGTACTTACGAACATTTTGCCATCCAGTCTGTGCAAGCCAAGTTCCATGGAAAGGAAAATTCATGCAAACTCAACCACATCCAGTGCCAACCTTCCTCAACAACTTCAGTCTTGCATGTCTATACTCATCGATCCTACACTACTTTAGACCGTCTATTACATTGACTCAACCTACTATTATTTTAGCAAAGGTGACGACCATTATCGTGCTTTCCCAAGCTTACGAAGTCCCGAATGTAAATATCTTCTAAGAAAATCATCCTCATCTTCTCAATCATTGAATTTCTTTTCTGTTCATGACTTTTCTCGGGCACAACTGAAACATCCTTTTTGCACCTGAACCATGAAAGTAAGTTTTTCTCAGTGCACTTTCGTTTCCTCCTCAAGGGTAAAGTTCTTGGGCTTTAAATTTATATACCTCTTTGTCTCATGGGGATAATTTTGTTTGTTAAATTTGGATCTCTCTTATTTATGGCAGTTTGAACTCCTCTTGACTGTTTTAGGTATCTTCAAACCTACCAACTTAACACAATCAGAAATGTCAACACAATTACGAAAAACAATCATTGTTTTTAAACTAATATATATATGTATTCTCAAACAAGATTTGTTTATACATACAAAAAATTCTTTACGCTATTGAGATCGCTATGCAGTTCTCTTTTTCTTGTCAAAAGTCCTCTTAGGCCAATTCAATTTCCTTAAAATTTAGTTGACAAGTCGAAACATTACTTTCTATTTCTATCATAATAATATTGTGAATAACTCACTTACACTGTCGCACGAGTAATCGCAGTTCTATCCTGAGCGTCCAAACTTTGTAAAGGTCCACAGAGGTGGGTTCAATTAGTTTATAACAATCTTTAATAAGACAAGTTATTATCCTTATCTCTTTAAAACTGTTAATTTCACTCTAACATATCAATCGTTGGCCTTTCTCTCCTTTTTACCATGGTTAACTTTAGATTTGTAACTTCTCCCTGGCCGAATTTCTATATCGCATAACTTTGCTGTTACTCTTCTCCACTATTTTGGCCGCAGTTAATTGACTTTATATCTAACTCTTAATCCTTTTGGAAGTCTCCATAGACTTGACATGAATTAATTCCGAACACAAAATAAATGAAATTAATCATATATGCACTGCAATAAACAGTCTCTTATATCTGACAAACAACTAGTGACATCTAGAAACAACAACAAGAAATAAATAGTAGAAACATAATAAAAAATTAAGGTGAGAATTCTTTACTGAGTATCACACACACTGATCATTGGCAGGAGTATATTGATTATACTCTCACCATCTTATGAAAATGTTTCATTCAGCACTGTCAATTTGCTTAATTGATTGTTTGTTTTGAAGTTAAGCACAAAACAACGCAATGGGCTATGTGTACTCTGATAGCACATGAGTATCGAAACCCGGATTTCAGTGCTATAAATATGCAGATATATCGCTGTGCCACTGGGGAGCCAACACTGTCAAACCACTGATGTAGTCTTTCCATGGGCAGACCACCCTCACTACCTCACTTTAAGACATCTCTTGTCATCATTGAAGGTCTTTTCTACGTCTACTCTCCCTGGTAAATTACAAACTTTGTCTGCAAATGCGAACCGTAGTTACGTCTACTTCTCAAAGCCACGAGGAAACTATGTAAAAGAGGAATCCCACGAAAATCCGTAACTTATGAAGACATAAGATTCTCATGAAATCCATGGGGCTGAAGCCCACCATATTTCTAGCCCCCTCTCCACGCACCCAAAAGCTAAGCCAGCCTCCACACAGTGTTCTTGTGAAATGTAGATATAACTATTACCACAGACGGAATATTCTATTCCATAAAGCAAGATACCAACTCTAAATCCATGAGTCTATAAAGAAGATCTGAAACATGTCCCACTACATGAAGACCAAGAAAATAGCAGACTACATACTTTCCTGTGTATGCTTCTTCCAATCTTTCACTTCAAAACAGAAAATTTACAACACCATAAACCACATCTAAAATTTACCTCCTAAATGCACCAGTACAGTTCTGCCAATCTAGATACCTTTACCAGACAACCAACCAGCTCACACCAGACCAGATATCAATCCACACAAGAAAAAAATCATCACATTTCCGAGCATCTGCCACCATGATAGTTTTCTTAGCGAATAAAACCAACAATATCACACAGTTCAAGAGAAAAAACAACCTAGACTCAGCCATCATCAGAAGATGACATTGGATCAGAAACCCCTTCAGCAACTCCGTCTTTTTCATTAGAACTTCTCGCCAAACACTTGTCATCCAACCCACTGGATGTTCTAATTGTGTTTTCCAATGCCTAAAGAACAAATTCATGTGCCTCATGCACAGGTTTCTTTCTATTTCTTCCGTTGTATTTCTCAACTAATGACAACGAAGATTCGCCCTTAGACAGTTCATTAACCAACCAAAAATACTTTTCAAGCGCAGTCCGTAGCTTGAAGAATTCCATGACATGATAACATTCAGTCATGCCTTTTACTTTTAACTCCTCCACCACCAAGCCGTTTTTGTCTAATATTTTCCAGGTTTAATCTGGCACTGGCTAGGTAGACTATGCAGCCCCTAACCACTTAAAGTGGGTTTTCTAGGGGCACTCACGTTTTTCCTATATCTAATTCTTTTGGCAATTGATTTATAGGTTTCTGTCTCTCTGATGCACCATATGGCAATATCGGCTGCTTATTTGATGACAAAATCAGTTAGAAAGCAAGCTATTGAACCTAAACGAAGTCTTGAAACAATATATCCAGTATTTACCACAATCTCGGACGAGATTATGGGGAACAGCATTTTCCGAGCATCGCTGGTTGTCTTTTGCGGTTTTTCTCGGAATATTTCAAACATAAATTCCTCCTTGTGGATAGATAAACAGAAACAAACACACATTGATCTGAAGAGGAAAGACACGAGCCTTTCCAAATTTCCTTCTCTACACTTGCGTTTTAGAACAGTTGATGTCCATTCTAGTTTACTCATCACTTACAATGCTTGTTCTCAAGAACAACAGAAGAAGGAAACATTTACAAGCTCAATTGTCTTAGTCTAACGAAAACTTCATTGTTAATATCCAAGGTTGTACTCTTTTTGACATTTTGCTTAGAAATGTCTAAAATAGTTGTAAACACTATTTGTCAGTTTCTTTTCATGAGAAACTTATGAATTTATGCTTGGTTTTTCAACTATCAAAATAGAAACGTCTCTTTTATGTAGTATGGCTACTGAATACTTGGCTAATAAAAGAAATATCAGCTATAAGAACAACATGGAAAAGTTTGTTTGTTGTCTGTTTTTGAATTTCGAGCAAAGCTAACGCGAGAGATATCTGCGCTAGCCGTCCCTAATTTAGCTATGTAAGACTATAGGAAAGGCAGCTAGTCATCACCACCCACCGCAAACTCTTGGGCTACTCTTTTATCAACGAATAGCAGGACTGGCCGTCACATTATAACACCCCCACAGCTGAAAGGGCTAACATGTTTGGTGCGGGGCCTGGCATGGCCCAGCGCGTAAGGCGTGCGACTCGTAATCCGAGGGTCGCGGGTTCGCGCCCGCGTCGCGCTAAACATGCTCGCCCTCCCAGCCGTGGGGGTGTATAATGTGACGGTCAATCCCACTATTCGTTGGTAAAAGAGTAGCCCAAGAGTTGGCGGTGGGTGGTGATGACTAGCTGCCTTCCCTCTAGTCTTACACTGCTAAATTAGGGACGGCTAGCACAGATAGCCCTCGAGTAGCTTTGTGCGAAATTCCAAAACAAACAATGTTTGGTGCGACGGATATTTGAACCCATGTCCCTCAGATTACGAGTCCAGCGCCTTAACCCACCTGGCCATGCCGGGCCTTGTTTGTCGTTAAGAGCGAAACTACAGAGTAGGACTTTCTGTGATCTGTCTCTTGCAGGTATCGAAACCCGATTTTTAGAGTTATAAGCCTTCAGATTTCCTGTTGGGCCATCTGATAAAGATATTTGATGTATTTTGAACGATATATTTGTGTGTATGTGTGTTTATTTTATTTAAACTGACGCGTTTTTTAAGTTGAAAGTATAAGTAAGGATTAAAAACAATTTGTAGTTGTTTTTTGGAAGCGCATCAATGTCTACACGTGTGTAAAATTACTTTCACAATATATGAATGAAGTAAAGTCATGTATAGCTCATAGGTAAATCGTTTCGTTTAAAATCAATAGATTTTCTATATATTTTGCAATTTAAAATTGGTATTGTAAATAATCCGTATTAACTCATTATTTAGAAATAAAACAGTCTACTGTAGTCGCACAGTTGATATTTTGTTGTAGTTGTAAGTAATAATATTAAAGATGGACCCAAAATTGAAAGTCAAAAAGTTACATGCTGTATCATAATTGCTGCAGGCCTTGGTTATTTGTTCGAAAACACTGAATGTTTACTAACGGCAGCAATATTTTGTTTCATATTACTAATTTACTTTTTGAATTTTGGTCCATACGTATTTGATGTACGTGTTTTAAAATAATAATTGATTATATTTTTAGTTAATTTATTTTAAATCACATGAGGCCCTGCATAGCCAAGCGTGTTAAGGCGTGTGACTCGTAATCTGAGGGTCGCGGGTTCGCATTCCCGTCGCGCCAAACATACTCGGCCTTTCAGCCATTGGGGGCGTTATAAGTCATAGTCAATCTCACTATTCGTTGGCAAAAGAGTAACCCAAGAGTTGGCAGTGGGTGGTGATGACTAGCTGCCTTCCCTCTAGTCTTACACTGCTAAATTAGGGACGGCTAGCACAGATAGCCCTCGAGTAGCTTTGTGCGAAATTCAAAAAACAAACAAACAAATTTAAATCAGATGACGTAACAATATAATATTAATAATCGCCAGTAGTTTAACAAGGTTTTAAAAGAGGTCGCTTATGTAGACAGCGTGGAGATACTACTCTTATTTTTATAATAAAGATGGAATGTTAAAAAAACATGAATTGGAAATTATAGATCAATTAGTCTTGCTTCTGTAGTGGGAAAACTAATGTTTGATAAAAGAAATTCACAAAAGTAATCTAATTAGATACGGTAAAAATGAGAAAAATCTTCCTTTTCTGCTCTATTATTGTTACCTTTTCTTAATGTTTTTGTGGGTTGTAGACCTGTGTATTTGACTGATCTAAAAGGAGTTTATAAGATGCAACACAACAGAAAAAAAACTATATTAATGGGAGTTGGGAAACATTAATAAATTGAACTGTAAGATGGAGGTAAGCAAAACGTTGTTAAATGAGTTCTAGTGAAACTGGACTTTATAAGTAGGGTAGTTAGTGCTTAGTGGTTTTTCCTATTTACATTAATGATTTTGATACAGGCTAAAATTAGAGTTTGCATGTTATATTATTCTTGAATATATCTATTTGTAGCTGCATTAAGGATGATGAAGTACTAAAGAATACTGATCACTTGGTTAGCTGGACATGTATTTGACAAATTACTTGTAATTGTAGTAAGTGGAATATAATACATTTTAGTTATCATAATTTGAATTATAAGTTTAATACAGATGGGGCCCACTTATTAGTATGACTGGAAAGATCTTTGCTTGGTTATGGTAAGCCATACAACCCATCAAGATAGTGTTCTCTTATGAGTAGCAGAGGTAATAGAATTTTAGGGTGTATTTATACACATGGTGATTACAAAATTATCTTTATTTTATAATTAAAGCTTGATTTCTTTACTAGTGTAACCATTATAATGCTTCACAACTAAATAATGTAATTTAATAAGTAAAACACTACAATATCAGTTATTCAAATTCTAATAATCTGAATACCAGTCACTAGCTTTGAAAAGAAGATCATAAGAAGTTTTAGGACTTATATTTTAAACTCCCCATCTGATACACTACTGCCAGAAAAAGATTATTACCAAAATAATCTTCTGTATTTTAAATTGAAACTTATATAGCTACTTAAACTGTACAGATGCTAATACAGTCTGTTTTATTCATTAGTCATTTTACTATCAATTTATACCCTAATAGTTAATATATATTTTTTGTATTTCTTTATTATTAGTTATAATAGATAAGTTTGAGAAATATATCCACCATAAAAATCATTGCCTGTTTTTAACCTTCACTTAAAATTTGTTTTTCAATGTCTTCACTAGTATGAACTGGTTTGATGTCTTCATAAACTGTTGCAGACTACTATGAAGCAAAGCAATGAATACCATTCTAATTTACATGTGAATATTCTACAGTTTGTGTGAACTCTCATGGACCACTCGGATGGTTGTGACAGGTCAAAATCTGCCTGTGGATGGATTAGTGATTGACAAACAATACTTTAAGCCATTTTTTCAGCTCTTGCATCTCATTCTTAATATATGTACAGCTTCCATTAAAGTATATCTGGTGTGAAAAATAGTTCCATCATCCCCAAACAAAATAGTATTAAAAAGGTTTGAAAAATTAGATACAGTATGTATATATACTTAAATAAAATGTCTTAAAATTGATTTATGTAGGATTTCATACACAGTATTAACCCAATTGAAAAGCAAAAGTCTATTATTGAACATATTTTATAAAATCTTTGAAAATTGTGTAAGTACAAAAGTGGAGCTGTAGTTTGTAAATGCATTTCTCTTTACTGGCCTGAAAATTGGTACTGGTTTAGTAATTAATTTCCTGTCTGGAAATATTCTGTTTAACAAAAAGTAATAACAAATAAGGTATAAAAATTTAACAGTAACTGTTATAATAAAATTAAATAGCATACGTACTAATTCCATAGTACATAAAAAAATCTACTGTCAAATATTTACAGTTTTATTGTTATTAATAATATACAAAATGTTCAGTTAATATGACTGCAATTTTGAAAGTGTTAGAAATAATTATCATTACACATAGGAACTTTATGTTCCAACTCTAATCCAACATTAGCAAAAACATTAGTAAATTTACTAGTTATTTGTTTATTATATTTCAGTTTTAAACTTATATGTAATGGATTGCACAGCTTTCACATGCATCACATGTAATAGGTATTGCATAATTTAACCCCCTTGTGTTTTTTACTACTTTCTGAACACAGTATCACTTTCTCCACTATTAAAGAGTGGGAAACCTGTGATTGATAACCATAAGACAGACTATATATAATACGTGGTTAATTATGCTCTCTTTGTTTGATACTTATTTTTCGTGGACTATTTTTTTATCATAAAAAATTTATGTATATATTTCAAAAAGGTATCATAAGCAAAGTTGGGATTGTTATTACTTTTTATATCTCAGTCAATTGAACTCAAATTATTTTCTAGTTAAATTAACTAAGTATCACCTATGAAACTTTTCTTAATACAGACAGGTTATGAAAATTCATTTCCTAATTTGAAATAAGTTATTTGAAAATCCTGTAAGTGATTTCTAGTATCATTTATCAATATACAACTTTTTTAACACAAACTGGAGTTTGTTACTAGAGATGCATAATAATGTAACTAAAATAATGATCTGTATTTCATGAATGCATCTTTATTTGCAATGTTTTTTTTATTACAGCTTTGATTACTTTATTCTTAAATATACTCTTCAAGAAAAGAAACACAAAAGGCAAAATATTAGACAAATTGTTAACAAGTTTATTCCGGGTAGTTCTCTATGACATGTGTGAAACTTTGCACATTCACTGCTGAACATCCAAAGTCTGCAAAGGCGAACTCCACGCTCACTAGGTGAAGTTTAACGTCACTCAACGTCAATAATGAGTATGCCCCCCATGAGCATCAATAACTGCTTGGCACCTTCTGCCCATGGAAGCGATGAGATGATGAATCACATCCTGTGGAATGGCTGTCCAATCAACCTGCAAAGCTGCTGCAAGCTTAGGTAAGCTCTGTGGCTGAGGTTGTCACCGTCGCAGACGTCGGTCCAAATCGTCCCAAAGATGTTTGATGGGGTTTAAATCTGGTGATCTGGAGGGCCAGGGAAGAACGTTGATGTTGTGGTGTCTCAAGAAGACAGTGGTGAGTCGTGCTGTGTGAGGACGGGCGTTGTCATGTTGAAAAACGTCGTTGACGTTCACCATGATGGGTTGCACATGGGACCTAAGAATCTCGTCGACTGTTGCGTACAGTCTGATTGGAAATCCTATGCAGCCCTGGTATGGTTGAGGCAGTAGACGTCTCAGTGGTGGTCCTATCTCGAAGGTGATGTAACCGGATGTTGCGATCTTGTGCAGGCATGGTCACACGAGGTCTGCCAGATTGTGGAAGGTCACGAGTTGATCCATGTTGTTGGTGACGATTCCATAGCCTTGTGATGGTCGCTTGGGTGGACATTCACAGCTCTGGCAACATCTGATCAAGATTCGCCTGCTTCCAAGCGACCAATGGCGTTGTTGTGTTGTGCTTCAGTCAGTCTTGGCGTAACTGTATTGCGTGTCGGTGGCTTAACACTGAGCTGTGGAAACCGAGAACCCGTCACCTTTATAGGGATTTTGCACATGTTGCACTTGCAGAACATGCAGATCTCTTAAACAAATTTGTTGGACACATATACGTTTTGGCGAAAAATCCGATGTTTTCCTCCGTTTTCAAAGTGTACAACTTTTACTGTCATTTTGGTCTGACAATCAGTGCCTTAACACGTGTAACATAACATACTCTGAGCTTGTTATAACATACATTTCTCTTTAAAATAACAAAAATATCCCTTTTGCATTTCTTTTTTTGAAGAGTATATTTTAATGCAAACTAAGTTTATTACTAGACATATCTATTAATCTAAAGAAAATAATGATTGATTTCTCTAGTATCACTGGATGGTTAGTGGAATTTGATTATTAATCATTAGGCTCATTAAATAAATACCTTCAACTATTTGATTATTCTCACATGGTACTTGAATAATTGGAATAATCAATAGTTGTAATAATCAATACTGATACTAGGAGGAACACTAAATTTGATAATTTTATTATTTTGTGAGTTGTAGCACTGATCAGTCAACTTGAATAACATTTGATTAATTGAAAATAATAAGGAAAAACCATAATGGCAGTATTTTGATTACTTGGATAGTAGCAATAACTGAAAAGAGTAATAATTGGAAATAATTTCTATTGTTTGATGATTACCATGACATTTAATGGTAATTTTGACCAGTCACACTCATTCATGTAAACTATACTTATAGGTAACTGATTAAAGTGAGTTAAATGCCAAGCTTTCATTGTCATATGAGATTGCTTTCTCTATCATTACTATGACCATCTGTGACATGCATTGGCAGCACAGTGGGTGTATGTGATACTTATTTAAACTATATAACTAATCTGTTTTGTGACTATCAGGTCAGTGACTCCACTCTTTGATACTAAGGAAAATATGTTTATAAGGTAGCATAAAACATCATAGGGTTAAATGATGTAATATCTATTATGTGGGATGCACATGCAAGTTGTATTGTATGTGTGTAAGATTGAGATAACCTCTTCATAGAAGTACCATATGTTATCCTGAAATATTTATTTCTGTGTGTTTACAAGGTTATCTTAGTCTTCTCCTTTACATTTTTGAGACATAAAGGTTTGGTTACCAAAGTTATCATATTTTCTCTTCCTCCATGAGCATTTTTTTACCTTTTGAGGAAGTTTTCTTCTCTTGAGTCCCTTGTTCATCTTGGATTCAGCCATATGAATCTTTCTTATTACATTTTGGCAAATTCAAGAAGTATTTTCAGAGAGCTGCTCTCTTCTTGAATCTTTCCTATCTTCTCATGATCATGGGCTTTTGCCTCTGTACCTTAACTGTTCAATGATACATCTCCTATTTGAATAGGGTGCAGTTTGAAACGTCATAATTTTCAAGAAAGTGGTTTCTCGGTGTCATTGTCCTTGAGATATTGGCTGATCAAGAAGCTTGCCATAATAATTTGTCATGTCTTTATGGTTATCTTTCATGATCTCCTAAGAATTATTTTTTCTCACATCAGTTGACATGTTAATGTTTTGAGACTGGGTAATGAAAAACTATTATAAATGTATGATGTTTTGACAAGATTTTTCTATCCTCAGGTATAAGGAATTTACAGAGATTCTTGAGTATATTAATATATACAGTATAAAACAAAGAGGACACATTACTGGCTATTGCTTTATAGTCTATTATATATATATCTTGGTATCCCAGGGTGTTGATTTAAGGTGAGTCTGTTTTCATCAATTAAGATAGTTTCTTTCGTTTTTGTATTTATTGATGTTAGGTTTATTGTTTAAAATTACAGTTTTGCATGGATATACTGTGGTTTTTGAGTTGCATTGGTGGTAAACATGGAGGATTTTATATTTCATTCAGTGAATCTGGTTTCTAATTTTCTACCTGGTTCTCCATTATAAAATTCTGTACAGTTATTGCATGTTATTTTATAAATGACATTGAAAATGTGCGATTCTATGTAATTTTTATTTAATAATGATTTTTAGTTTAGTGCTAGTTTTTAAAACAAAACAAAACATACAATAACTGTACAGAATGTTATATTGAAAAAAAAAAAAATTGGAAATTAAAAACACCAAAATAAAGAAAAACCCTCCCACATATACCACCATTGCTGCTCAAAAACAAAGCAGAAAATCTGTGCAAAACACTGTAATTTAAAACAAATAACATGACATCAGTAAACACAAGTTAAAAAAATGTATCTTAATTGAAGAAAACAGTGCCACTGTGAAGCAATATCTAGTCATATGACCTCTGTTTTATACTGTATATTTACTTGTATTTTCGTAAACTACTTGTATCTGAGGGTGACAAAATCTTGAAAATCATACATTTACAATGAAGTTTTACTACCCAGTTAAGCCATTTCAAAACTTTTTATTTTCTAAAAAATGGGTTCCTTGTTATCAAGTGACAGGCAAACACTTGATTTGAAGAACTGTTTCCTTGTTCAAGCTTTCTCTCTGGTGTTCATGACCACCACATTCAGCTGTCATTTCACAGAACCTTTGACCCTAATGATAAATCAACATTTTGTGTGGATTGGATTCTTCCCACAGAATGGTCTTTACATCTGCTGTGCTTTTAATGGGTTTGCTCACACTTTGAATGTTTTATGCATTTGCAACTCTTCTCACTACCAATCTTCCACTTTTTATCTCTAGTTCTGGATTCTACAGCTCCTGTGATAGGTATACTCTGAGCCACAATTGGTCCAGTTTCCTTCATACCCATCCTCCTCATTGACTTCTTGCCATTTCAACTGTCACTGATTACTGAGCAGCTTTGTCAGTGGCATTCCAATCTCCCACACCTGTTTTCCATTTCTTTCTCTGATTCTTACAGATTTCTTCCAAGCCTTTTTTCCTCAGTTTCCCTTTTCATTCAGTTTCTCTTCCTGACTAGAACATTTGTTTTGCTCTGAGCATACTTGCATATCTGCTGGATGAACTTTTGACTACCTGATTCTTCTACCGTATTTTTCATAACTGTACTTCCTAAATTTGTACTTCCTTTTATTTGTTTTGCTCTGAGCATACTTGCATGTCTGCTGGATGAACTTTTGACTACTTGATCCCTCTACCATACTTTTCATAAACATTCTGTTTTTCTTTACACCTGGGAAAACACATCCTTGACATTTTCTCGTCAGACCTCCTTCTATTTTTGCCACAGATATCATTAATTTTGTTTTCTGACTGCTCTTTCCTTCCCAAGTCCTTTACCTGTTAATTTTTTTGCATCCTTTTGTGTATTTTTAATGTTTCTGCAGTTGTATTGCTCATTCAGTGTTTTTTTTTTTTTTTCATAAAATCAACCAGTTATTAGGTTACATTTTTTGTAATCTCCAGTTCAAGATCCTTTAGCTTTGAAGATGAATGATTGAAGGTTCTTGTGTGTTTATGTGACATGTTTTCAGTGTTCTACTCTAACTTCTCACTCAAATGTGTTTGGAGAATTATTTTCTATTACTTTTATCTCTGGTGCACTGTTTGATTCTTCTTTGTAATATCTATTGACCTTATTTGCATTGTCAGTTGTTATGTAGTCTGTTGGAAAAGGATTTTCTTAGTCTTTTTGTGTTTCTTTGGGAATTTATTTACCATTCCTTGAGGTCAGTTTTTGAGTCCTTATCTGTATATTATCCTCCTGCTTTTTTTATGCCTTTGCCTGATTTTCTAGGCTTTTATTTAACTGTTGAAGCTTTCACATTCTTGTTGTGAATCATGATAGTGGCTCTTAACATTGATTACTAAGGAATTTCACAAAAATTCTAATAGAACACACAGGCAAAAAACATTTTATAAAAGCAGACTTGTTCTTGAAATAACACTCGACCTTCTATTGCAATGACTGAGACTACTAGAATATTGGTAATAGCAAAAGGTTGGGTTTTCCAGTTAGACAGAAATGAGAATGTTCATGACCTATTTAAAATGTTGGTTATATTTCATATAAAGTTGATTTATGTGGTTATAGATACATAATATATGTGATGTTATGAGTGGCCTCCTTTGTACTTTGTGTTTGTTAAATACATATTTACACAAAATCTCTTGCACTGGTGGAAAACAAATAATGCAACAGTAAACTATTGAAAACATCATGTAATGTTCAACTGAATGCATATACATATATGTAGCTTAAACGTTAATTTCTAAATATAAACATAAGTTGAGAAACAAAATCATTAAAACTTGTTCACTCCGTGTCTTCAGAACCTATCAGTTTTAGTGATGTCAAAATAGCGATTTATTGCTTTGGAAAATAAAGTAGACACTATTTTTAATCTTGTTTGTTTTACCGTTTTTTGAGTTTTTTTATTGTAGGTTTGAAAATATAATCTTTGTAATTTGATTCAGTTTGTTTCTGGACTTTTTGATGGTTCCTGTTCCCCCTTTTTAATTATCTTGTCTTTATTTCAGTTGTACCTTTGTAGCTATAGTATCTTTGTATTGGTATCTGGTTAACAAAGTGCTTTCTTCAAGAGATAATCCACTTCTTTAATGAAAGTATTTTCTGAGTGATTAGTTGTCTTAGAAATGACAGTTTGTTACAACTTCCTGGTTTTTAGAGAATCACAGAGACTCTTCTATATCATAAATCTGAGTTCTGTTGTTAAACATAGATATAACACAGAGGTACATTAATTTGTTTCAATTAAGTATTTTTAAAGTTAAGATGCATTTCAAATAAATGCTTCTATATGCACTTATCTTCCTTTCATCATATTTAGTTATGGGTCTCATATGAATATGTAGGGTTAAGGAACAGGCTACTTTAGTTTAGTCATATGTGCGTATGTGATATAAAAATGCTATTAGACGAAGAGTTATCTCATAAACAGGTGAGGTATACAGTACCACCAGTACACTGTACCTCACTCATAATGTACTAGGAATACAGTGCATTATATTTTAGAAAGGTTAACAGAAGTGTCATAGTGGTTGTTCACAGTTATTAACAGTCTCAAGCATGCTAACTACTAAGAGTTTTTTTTACTTAATCAAGCTCTAGTTTACCATTAACTTACTAGATTTTTACATATCAGTGTGTATGTGCTTTCTTTACATGTAGTGTAACACCCAACAGAGCAAGCTTGCACATGGTGTCAGAATTGGGAATGGTTTCTTAGTCATTTTATAGTAAAGAAGCATTCAGTTATTCCCATAAGGCAAAATGGCTGCACAAGTTCAGTAAAAGTACAGAGAATGAATAACTGTTTTTGTGGTATAATAATTATTACTGTTTTAAAAATTTATTGTAATGGCTAATGAGAAGAAAAGATTGGCAAATTTAATGTAACTGAGGAAGGAAAACATTGAAACTGTACGTATGGTTTACAGATTTATCATACAATTAATAGAAAGGTTCATTAGAATAAAAAAAATAATTTAAAGGAAACAGCAAGTAGGATAACAGAAAAGAAAGAGTACTCACTGTACACTCAAAAACTGTGAATAATTTCTCACTGCAATAATTTAAAAAAATTACCAAAGAAAACCAAGACACTTCTCAAACAAGCATAGCAAAGTATTAATATTTTGTCATATTTGAAAATGTTTTGATTCATTGTTCTTGATTTTTTATATATATAAAAAAAATAATGGTTTGTTAATTTGGTATGAAGAACTTAAGTCTTGAGTTACATTATTATGAATAATATCCAAATAATTAAAATTTATTGTATTTTTTAGATAATGTAAACATATTCAAATGTTTATTCTTCTTTTATGACATTCTATTATCTTACAGGTGAAATACTTGATATTTCTGGATGTGGCAGTGATATTTTTGCTATAATCACAAATACTCCAAACATGCAAACTGCAAGACCTGCCATTGCCCGCTATATTCCATTGGTAAGGGGATCTTGGAGTGTGCTGTCTCTTGCTAGAAGAATCTATTACATGCCAGTAGCTGGAACTCGTATTTATGGATTTCACACTCAAATTTACTTATGTAAATCAGAGAAAAACGATGTATCTTCACTATTTATACCTGTAAAAGTGTTAAGAAATGAAGATGATATCGGTGTTGGAGAAGAGCTTTCATCAAAACTTAAAAAAGAAGATATTCTTAAAATTTTAAATCAGTTTCATAAAAGGCCTCAGATTAGAAAATTGAGTGAAGAAAATGGCTTAAATAACAGGCTGTTTGAACAAGCTTTTATTAGTTTTCGTAAGTTTTGCATGGATTCTGAGAATTTACCAACTGATCTCCACATTATTGTGAGTGACATAATTCATGGAAGTGGTCATGTTGATGATATTGTACCATTTTTCTTAAAACATGCCCATCAAGTTTTCCCTCATTTGGAATGCATGGAAGAGTTGAAAAAAATCTCTGACCTAAGGTTACCAGCAAATTGGTACCCTGAAGCCCGCAGAATCACCAGAAAAATAATTTTTCATGCAGGGCCTACAAACAGTGGGAAGACTTATCATGCACTTGAACGTTTCATTACAGCAGAATCTGGGATCTATTGCAGCCCACTTAAACTACTTGCTGGAGAAGTTCAGGAAAAAACAAATTCTAGAGGCACTCCTTGTGATTTAGTAACTGGAGAAGAACGTAAATATGCCAACTCAGATGGAACTCCTGCTGGGCATGTTGCCTGCACTGTAGAGATGGCACCCACTAATATTCCTTTCAAAGTTGCAGTTATTGATGAGATACAAATGATTCGAGACTTTGGGAGGGGATGGGCCTGGACACGAGCTTTATTAGGCCTTGTTGCAGACGAGATTCATATTTGTGGGGAAGCAGCAGCTTTAAATCTGATAAAACATATGGTTTCTGAACTTGGAGAAGAAATGGAAATACGTAGCTACAAACGTCTGACAAAACTTACTATTGAAGACAATCCACTGGGTAGTCTAGATAATGTTGAACGAGGGGACTGCATTGTATGTTTCAGCAAAAATGACATATTTTCTGTTAGTCTTCAGTTAGAACGAAGAGGCCATAAGTGTGCTGTCATTTATGGTGCACTTCCTCCAGGCACCAAACTTGTTCAAGCCAACAAATTCAATGATCCATTAAATCCTTGTAAGATTTTGGTAGCAACAGATGCCATAGGAATGGGATTAAACTTAAGCATTCGGAGGATTATATTTTACTCCCTTATGAAACCATCCATGAATGAAAAAGGTGAAAAAGAAATGGACACTTTAACTACATCACAGGCACTTCAGATAGCAGGCAGAGCAGGAAGATATGGCACCCAATTTGATGAAGGTTTTGTTACTACGTTCCGTGCTGAGGATCTTCCAGTTTTAAAAGAGATAATGTCTAGACCGGTGCAACCAATTACAACAGCAGGTCTACACCCAACAGCTGATCAGATTGAGCTGTTTGCATATAATCTTCCTCATGCTACCTTAGCTAACTTGATAGACATTTTTCTAAGCCTGAGTCAGGTTAACACTGCTTCATATTTTATGTGTAATGTAGAAGACTTTAAGTTCCTAGCAGATATGATTCAACATGTTCAACTACCTTTAAGAGCTCGCTATGTCTTCTGTTGTGCACCAATAAATCGCAAGATACCTTTTGTATGCTCAATGTTTCTAAAATTTGCCAGACAATATAGTCATAATGATCTTCTGACCTTTGAATGGTTAAAGACAAGCATTGGTTGGCCTTTTAATCCACCACAAACAATAATGGACTTAGTGCATCTGGAAGCAGTTTTTGATGTTTTGGATTTGTACCTGTGGTTAAGCTACAGGTTTCAAGACCTTTTTCCGGATTCTGAGCGTGTTCGGATGATACAGCATGAACTTGACAAAATAATTCAGGAGGGTGTATATAGCATCACTAGTTTACTTCAGACTGGAGGATTTGAGAAAGATCAAGTTATTACTGAAGAACAACTTTCAGGACATAATGAGGATATACAGACCAGATCAATGCAGTCAAAGAGTGATGATGTTTTTGTTAAAGCAGCAAGTTCTGTTAGTATTGGAAAAGGACAATTAACACAGCAGCTTTTAGATAAAGGACTGCTAACTCACCAGATGTTAAAGCAACTTCAAAAAGAGTGGGAAGAAGGTGGTAATAACAATGGTAGGAAAATAGTAACAAAAGAAAAGAAAAAGCCAAAGAGAACTAGAAAATAGATATGTAGTATTGAAATCAAAGTACTGTACATTTTTCATTGTTATATAAAATTATAAAGTAGTATGTCAAACCAACTAAAAATAATTTGTAGACAAATTTATAAAAGTCTCAAGTGGTCATTTTTGTAATGAAAAATTGTGTTGCTAAAATGCATATTATTAAAAGGAAGACGTACTGCTTTACTCTATGAGTACTTTGCCAATGAAAAGTCACATTAGTAAACACCAAAAATAAAACCAGGCTCTTGATTTAGAATGATTTACTACATATACACATTTCATGTTACTTTTTTTAATGCATTTTACTTGTATGACTAATTTTTAAATTGCACAAAAATATGGGGAAAATATATTATGCATTAAGAATCAAAGACCTTTTTGGATTAGCTATTAGCTTTTTAGACTTTCTGTGGTTAGATGGTGGACAAAATAATATTTAATGCTTTGGGTAATTTTTGTGTACTATGAATTTAATTTTTAGTATGAACATATTTTATATGTTTGTTACCATGATATTAAGTTGGGGAGTAAGAAAGATAAAATTATATTCTGCTATTTTTACATATTCTTAAGTGAACACCTTATTTCTATTAGTATGAATTCCATGGGATAGTTAATTTTTAAAGTAAAATATTTTTATTGTGCAATGTTTTGAGTATGAAACAGTTCACTAGTATATTTATGTGAAATACAGTGAATCTGTTAAGGAGGTCAAATACATTGCACCAAAATTGTTTTGGAACATCACTGTGTCATTACAGTATATGTTGCCATCCCTGGTAATGCACTGATTACTGTGCATCTTTGAAATAGCCCTTCAGGGTACTTTATGATGCAAAATACTATCCTGTATAAATAAAACCATTCTTCTGTGTATGCTTTTTATAATCGTTCTTTTATATGAAGATAATGGTTTCCCAGCATTCATTGCAATGGTCTAAAATCACAGAAATCCATTGGCATAGTATTTGGAACTATGAATGGTATTTCTTCGTATGGAATGACATGAATACCCACTTCCTTCTCCAACAATCTAAAGTATGTTGTAAATTAACATATATGTTGGGAAGTGACTTCTGTTTAAATTACTTTTTATCAGAACTTCCTTTTTTCATTATTTTGCATGCTGTTGGTTGCAGAACATGGAAAGATTTTGCTTGTGACTTTTGTGTTCATGGAATCTCACCTGTTTCAAGATGCCTTTCTTTGCTTACTGTGGTTGGGATTTAATGTATAGCAGGTTTCTTTGTAGATGGCCCTGTTATTCCAAGTTGATACATATTCCTTTGTTTTACAGTGCTATTAAGTACAAGGAATATCCTTGTCTTGGAAACTCCAAATTCCCAATCTAAACACATCTTTATGTTCTGAGCATATAAATATTTTGCATTAGAAAGAACTTGCATACCTTCCCAAAAACAATCAATATTTGGTGGTATCACATTGCCCAAGAAATTCCAAACAATGTAAAAATCTAGTTGTGATATATACAATTCTACCACTTTATATCAGCAGTGATTGTCTTGTGACTTGCTGATTTGCACAGTCAGTATTTTTTAAAAAATAATGTACTTAACCCTCTGTATAATATGGATAAATGGCTGATTAGTAAAATTAAATGTACTTAATGATAACAAATAGTTGTGTTTCTAGTACAATTAATTGCTGTTGAGATTAAAGCATTTAAAATTTATTTAGTATCATTAACTTGAGTTTAACATTTAATATTTAGATGCTTACCTTCTTTTGAAACATCAGTATAATTCCTTTGTGAGGTATAAACCTAGGACCTAAGCCTAGATTAACCATGTAGCAAGAATAGATATCACAATATTATGAGCTAACTTAGTGCTTAAGGATCAGTAAAAATAACTTTACATTTACAGTACATGTTGCTGTATGTGGATGATGTAGTTGAAAAACTGTTAATTCTGAGTTTGGTATCATTTTAATTTTCTTCAGTTTTAATTATGGTCAGCCTTATTTTCTGAGAAATTTCTTTTCCAAATACCATTTAGTTTCAAATTAGACCTATTTGGTGATTTTGTTCAGTTTACTAAGTGTCATTCTTAATTTTTATTTTGTATTTGATTTGCATTAGCTTTAATCTTGCATCTATTATTATATATATGATACTCTATTTAGTGTTTGTAGTAGTAATTCATGTGTTCTCTATTTTGCTTTGAAGTATGTCTAATTTCATTTATTTTGATGTAATGTTCTAGATCACTTAATTTCTGCTTGGTTTAACTAATTGTTTAACCTTTTTTTGTATTAACAAAGTTTCCCATTGGTGACTTTGTGTTTCATTTGTCATGCATGTGCTCAGAAGTTAATTACAGAGGATTAAAACCATCGATCTTAAAATGTTGACCTTCTAAGTACAAGGTTAAGGCCTAGAGATGCCATGATTTAAGAAAGGAGTAATTTCTACAGATGAAAGAACTGCTGATTTCATCTTTTCAAAACTTTAAATAATATTTGTTCTTGGATAAATTCAGGTAAAATTTGTGCAGGTGTTCTTTCTGTAGGTGGTTAATTTGTACCCTTCTACACAGGGTGTACAAAATCTGTAAACTTTTACTGATCCTTTGGCATAAACAAAGATTGCATTATTTTGTCTTAGACTTGCATCAGATTCTGGCTGTTATTCCTAAGTTTATGGCAACAACAAAAGAGAAGTCGTGTACCTTTGCAGAAATGATAAAAATAATGTTCTGGAGAGGAATTCTCCTAAACCAACCTATTCTTTTCGACAACCATCTCCCCTTGATAGTTGAATCTTTTTTACTGTACGTCCTATCATATGTGAAAAATGCCATTTTCTCAATTGAATCATTTTTAAACATTGCACAAGAATGATAAAAGTTAATTAACCTTAGAGCTGTTGGATAGCCCTGCTTAATACCTTCAATTTGGCTAAGATATTGATCATGAAATAATGCTAAATTTCTTTTTAACTGTTAAGCATAATAATGCAACTGGACAAAAGATGAAGTTACTCATATGGAACTGTTAGTTTTACTAGATTCAATTAACTAATAATGCTTTTGGGTCCTGTTGCAGATTCTCAATCTAACACTGCTTTGTTTGCAAGAAACATCACTTTTACCCAGAGTGATGAGTTCTACTCATGTAATTGGCCTTTCTGATTACCACATAATTAGGCTACAGCCTCTAGATGTATTACATGAATGACTTGAACAATGATGACAATGACCTTGTATAATTTGCAGTTTTATAACTATACCTTCTTAGATACAGAAGAAATATTATCTATTACAGAATAAAAGCAGCTAGAATAATGAACTTAATGACTTTTTCAAATACTCATTATGGGTAAATTGCTCTTATAAAGAATAAAAATTTATAATAAATAATATTACAAAGAGATAATAATATATGGTATATTGAAATTCCACATTAATGTGATACTCTGTTAACAGAGTAATATTAATTAGTAATCTATTTTTAATTTTCAAACTACATTTGAAGTAGATGTCATTATGTTATATTACTGGTAACACATCAATTATAAAATTTTGTGAATTTAAGAAATGTAATGAAAATACTTTAGGTTAAAAACTGATACAGGCCTACTACAGGTAAAACTAGGAAATATTCATGAACTTTTGAACTATCATAACACCTACTATCTCGTAAGTGTCTAATAGTGAGACATGCTGAAACCTAGACATTTTTGCATCTGTGTGTAAAGGAGCTACATATTGAATAGTCTTGATAAATTTGGCAAAACATTGTTTCTAAATTCTATTCAAACATTTCAGTCTGATATTCTTTGTGTGCCTTTGCTATATTTTCAGTTTCAAACAAAGTTCTTAGATATAAATGAATAAACCTACTAGAATAATTTTCCAAATGGTCACAGCATATAAAAGGGTTGATTGGATTATGTAATAAGATGTATCAATAAGAAAAAGCAGTAGTTTAGTTGATTAATTGTTTTTTGGTCTGATATACTTCAGTTCTCCTGTGGTTTAAAAATATCTTACCTTCATTTTCATGTTTGGTTGGGTTTAGCCTGAAATGGTGGATGTAATACTAAGAAAGTAAACATTGATTTTTAAGCACAATGACATGATTTATTTGTCTAGAACTTAAAACATGTTTCAACAAATTATTGATATGTCTTCAAAACAGTTCACTTATCTATCAAAACATATATGTTCCACCATAAATAAATCAATTTATTATGTTTATAAATCATTGTTTACCTACTTATTGTGATATTAACATAATATGCTTCCTTACTTAATTATGGTGGAGTATCTGGGTAACATTGTAGGCTTCTTTCTCTATCATGTCTGGATTTAAGTGATCACTTCAAAGAGTGTCACAACAGAAACTGCTTCTGTGAACATGAGAAATTCTCTCACATCTAACTACTGTAATATAAGTTCATTGGGTATTTCCTTGATTAATATATCAACAAGGATATGGTCTGTAAAGGTGGCCAGTCCCTTGGTGTTAATACTCTTCTAAGTCATGAACAAGATACAGGGGTGTCCCTAAAGTATTTGGCACCCATGGCAGATCTTTCCTTTGGGATCCCCCACAAGTAATCTTAAAATTTAAACACAAAAATATGTTTTCAAGTATATTTTTAAACAGTACAGTACTGTCAAAAGCAAATTGGAAATAAGAAAAATGCAGGGCATGAAACCTTCAGTGAACATGTAATAGTGTATTTTATTTTATAGAAAAAACATAGGAAATCCAATCTTAGTGCTCAGTCTATTCTTTGAAGGTAAATAAATAGGATTCACAGTCTCTGCTTTTGATCCTTAATTTTTGCAGATTGATCATTGACCTCATTAAAATTCACCTTCTTTTCATGTTCAATTTAAAGTAAAGGCAGATTTGTTAATCTTGTTTAACTCATGGTCATGGGAAAGAAATTTTTTATCAATTTCAATTTGAAAAAAAAAACTCGTGTGAAGCAACAGATGCACAGACAAACAATTTGCCCTCTCTCATTTCAATCCTCTTGTGAAGATACTTGGTATTTGCTCTTCAGACTCATGAGGATGAATATTTTCATGACTTTCTCCTATTGCACTTGATGTTGAAGACGTCACATACATCAAATTGATCCAAACATTGCTTGGGCCATTTGTTCTCTGGCATTCTTCATTTTTCTTTGTTGGAATCCACTGGGTCGATTTCTCTTCATCTGGATGCTTTCTGCAAAATTTCAAAATCAAAAGTATAAAGCATAAGCATGTGTGAAAAGTACAAACTATTATGACTTGAAATACATTAACTGAACAAATTGTCTGTGATGATTATTATCATTTTTTAGGAGGGGCTAATGCAAACACAACTCCTAAAAGAGCAGTAAACTATGAGCATTACTAACAAATTACTAGACCACTGACAAAATGAAAATTAACAATATATCCAGCAGATAAAAAGTGAAAACATATTACAGCAGAAAAGCTTCAAACCAGATACCCATTGAGTTATCAGACTATCAACCCAGACAAGCAGAAACAATTAATTATCAATACCATTGTATTAACACTAATTCAATGTAGTGTGGTATAACACTAGCTGTTATATTTGATATATCATTATTTTTTAAGCGGTAAGCATAAATAACGTATTGAACATACAATTATACCACACTGGACATTGTAAAATTGCTGAAACTAAGATGGCTAAACCAATAAGCATTAGGACTAATTCAGTATATAGTAGTACTGTAGCCGGTAATGTAGATCTCAACCGGTATTTACTATATTAAACATGGGAGCATTAACGCACCTCTGTGTTGTCGTATCATCACCATGTAGTTGCATTGAAAAAACTCAATCAGTTATACACATCACAGTTACTTCAGTAGTCATGGTTGTAGGAAAGAAATTCGTCTAAAGTTTAATGCAAAGTGTAACTTTCCTGTCTTATTTTAGTGATCACCACTAGTCACAGGGACCACCATTCATAAACATGAGTTTCTATAACATCAAGACGATGTATTTGTAAACATTTAAATATTACTATGATACCACATTGTCAAGAACCACTGGACAATGATATAAGTACCATGATACCGTTATAAACACCCGTACTTTATCCTTTATGATAATTATTTAATGAAGCCTCATGTATGTAAAGTCATAGTGTCAAATGAACAAAACTTGGAATATCAGTTGCAATCAGCTAGTGATGCTTAATAAACTGATGATTAAAACGTTCACCTTTCGATGTAATTTTTATCAAACATAATTTTTCGTTTGTAAACTTTGTATTGCCAAAAAATATAAACATTTATTTTATAATGGAAATTAACAAACTTTTGTAATAGTCTGATCATTTTTAATTTTCTTGTCTATCTTTAGCGAATTTCTCATTTGGTTCAGAAAACTTGTACTGGTATTTCAATTCTCCCAGTGGCACACCCATCTCCTGGCTGTCACCTGGGGCAAACTGCCTCCTTTAGTACGCCATTGACTAGGTACATTAGATCACCAAACTTTCTACTGAGTTGAATAAATATTGTATCTCATGCATGCCGTCCAAATGTAACTTCAATGACCATAACTCGTGTGCACTCTTTGTTCCAGACATGAGTAAATTCTCCTAAGTTTATGCTTGTAGATTGAATAATGCATGAAAGCTTTCTATCACATCCAGAAAAGGTCTTCTTGACTAGACGCATCTTCCCTGCAGCCACCTTTTTCCACTAAACTTTCCTTCTTGGTTGTGAGTATTGCTGTTTTTGTTTTGCATGTACCATTCTTATTTTAGAAATTACCCTTTAGATTCAATAAATACAAAGGATCGAGTAGGGCTATTATGCAAATTGTCGAAACATAAACTCTACAACAAATTATATTGTCATGGTACCAAAATTTCTCCATCCTATCTATTTGTGATTTTTTGAAGTGAACTGATTTACATGCAACTATCAGATACTACACCGAATAATAAAAGCCGAATCACTCAGAAACTAAGATGGTGTAAGGCTTATAAAATGAACGCAACCTTTAACATGGATAAACAAAAAGAAAATACAGACAGAACATGCATTTTTATATAAGAAAATAGTCATTTTAACCAGATATTGATTAGCTTCAGAGTTTTCTCTTAAGAAGAACTAAAACATTATAATCTTAGAATATGATTTTTATGTAAAGAACTTAAAAACCAAACTAATAAAATTTGCTTGACTTCAAATAGATCAACTCGGTTTCTCTATCCATTCAATGATATCACATTCTGACTCTGGTTATCTAACATACAGACATCTTCAGCTACGCCAGCCAAGAACATTACAAACACTGATTGTTTCAACACGAATACTAGACCATTCCAATGCCCTCTTGTATAGAATAGACATTCTCAAAAATAGAAAACAAGGTACCTCTAACATTTTTTGAAACTCATGTTTATGTTAACATTGCATAGAAATTAAACAAACAAAAAATACTATAAAATTTCTACATTAGCAAAAGCAGGTAGAATATATATATATAATACATCTCTTCTATATTGAATGAAGGTAAAATATTTACTACATTTCCTTTCTCGTACAAATATATTAGTTATATTTTTGGATATAAAATGCTTGCAGCATTTATTTAGTAGCTTTCTGCTTGTTTTTTTTCTTCGTAACTGATATTAATATTAGATTTCTTGATGAAATGGTATGTAGAGAGTAAAAATGACTAGTACAAGTAGGCACATTCACATGTGTGGTGAAATAATTTTCACGTTGTGGTCTAATGTTAATTTTGGTGTGTATGTGTGTGTTTTATTTTAACAAAGCCACATCAGGCTATCTTCTGAGCCGACCGAGGGGAATTGAACCGCTAATTTTAGCGTTGTAAATCCGTAGACTTACCGCTGTACTAGCGGGGACTTTAACTTTGGTATACAGAACGTTGAAAATAAAACCAGCTATGTAATAAATACACAGTGATTGGATATTTTTAACCAAAGCATGTATAATATCATATCATAATAATAGACAGCCAAACAATTTTAACATTATATTCACAGTCTACTATTAAACATTATCAAAGATATAATTTGCATCATCTTAACTCAATATGAGATTAGGTATGGAATGGAAACAGCTGAAATTTGGTTTTACTGCTCCATACCTTCAATCTAGCACGTTGGTTCACTAAAATTTAAATTACAGCAGACATGAAGCTTATTAAAGTACGTAGAGCATTCTTACAAGTTGCATCTGTACAACCTAGACAAACCTTTCATATATTGACTTGATGTCATGAAATTGTTGGAGGATGAGAATGTTTGTCAGGTTTTTATAAGGGCCGGATCCTTTACATTTTACAGTATGTGGCTTGTTGGCGATAAGTGTCAACAAAAAATGCACAACACAAATCCATTTTTTAAATAATATAATTAAAACAAGTCAAATGTATGTACATTAAATCTTTTTTCTATTGGCTTTCACATCTGCATTCATAGCTTTAAATAATTCTGTTTTATGTTAAAAGTCCACAGAAACTGGTTTAATCACATTAGAACACAACTGACAATACGAATTATTCTTCTCCATATCTGTTATTACGACAAAAGCTGTAAAACTCATTTCTAGATCACTGTAGGTGCTCAGTTAATTTAGAACACTCTTTGATAAGACAAATTATTATTCTGTTTTTCTGCTATTACAATACAAAATGTGAAAATCACCTTAAAAATCGACCATTGTGGCTAAACTGACAACCACAAAGTTTAACTTCAATGTTTTTCAGAAAAATTACTGTGGCTTCAAAATGCTTTTGACTCCGCAAATACCAACGATTTGCTTTTGAAAGAAAAAATAACAGCTCATAGAAATTTCAACTTATTACATCGTAAAAACAAAATTTCAGCACGAAGAAATTACACAATTTTGGATTCAAATGGCCGTGGAGTACCCTGAAATAAGTAAAAGAGTTTTGAAATTTTTGATGCATGTTCCAACAACACATCTTTGTAAGCAAGCATTTTCACTGTATACAGCTGCAAAGACCAAATTTAGAAAAAGGCTAAATATTGAAGATTGGTTTAGTGGTTTGTCTTAAGTGAAAGTCTTTTGTTAAAATCTTAATTAAGTAGAGAGTTATTATAACTTTTTTTTTAAATATTAACTCGTCATGTTTAGAACAATATATTAACAAAATCACATTAACATGATAATTTACAGTTTTGAATTATTTGTTAACCTTTGATTACAAAGATTGGTCATCACAATGTCTAGCGTTAAAGTGGCTGTCATGCTGTATTTTATGTTAATTTTTATTACATTTTTGTTTTACATATTTAATATCATATTTACATCAAGCTGTTTATATATGCAGAAAAAATACGAATGAGATTATAGATTAAACTAAGTATAATAGCAGGTTATGTAAACACCAGGAACTATGTGTCTAAGAATTTAAATAATTTTCAATCCAATAAATGGCAAGACATGCATAATTATAGCTTTTATTCACATTAAGAGATTGGGGGGGTCTAAGCATTTTTTTCCAAAAACATTATATCTTCATGAATTTTCTTTCATCATGAAATTCATTACCTTTTCTATCAGAATTAAAGAATAGCAGGGTCAGACATTATATTATTTAAGAATTTATTTTAATCACAGACCTCTTACAAAAGATGGCCAAATGAAAAACAATGTTGTCATGAAATATTAAAAGTTTGTTTGTAGTTAAGCACAAAGGTAAACAATAGACTATCTGTGCACCATTTGTATCGAGTAAACAATAGACTATCTGTGCACCATTTGTATCGAGTAAACAATAGACTATCTGCTCACCATTTGTATCGAAACCTTATTTCTAGCAGTAAAAGTCCGTAGATATACTGCTTTTCTAGTAGTAAGCAATATTAAAATATATATATATACATTCCTTATACGCACATTATTACTTTAACTAATATTTAAATAACACATTCATAAAATTTTATTTAGATTTGATTTTCATAATGAAATCAATATTTATCGTCATACAATACACTTAGCCAGTCTACATTAGAAAATCCACTTGTGGTTCAAAGCGATCTCTTGATCGGTAATACTCAACTCTCACCAACGTTCAAATTAGCTCAGTCTTAAGCGAAAGTCTACAGTTTAAATCCCAGTAGAGTGAGGATTTTCTATAACTTCTATTTATTTACTAACTTATTATGTGTGGAGAAAGATATTATAATATTAGGAAAACACAATAACATAATACTTTATATTAGAAATTTGAAATATTTGTTAATGTATTTTTAAACATAGATTACAAAGGCTGGATGTAACATTTTTATAGCACAAGACAATAATGTGGAAATCTAGAAGTGAAATTCCAGTCGAATTAGGATTTTCTGATATTTAGTTTTTATATTTATTATTATACTCACAGCAAGCTGGTGAATGTTTAGAATAATACAATCATGGATATATTATGTGGAAGTCTCAGGCTGAAATTTCAGTAGAATTAGGATTTCCTCTAATTTAATTTTTAATACTTATTATCATACTCACAGCAAGCAAAATAATCATATGTGTCAAAAACAACTTAAATATCTTTTCAATGCAGTAAATGGCGCTACAATACATTACTTATGTTTTTCTCACCTTCAGTAAAAGACTTTTAAAAATTGGGAAAATTTTATAAGCATTTCTTATGCACAGTTATACCTTCGTGTATTTGCCCTTTATCCTCAGATTCTTTGCCTCAACTATCACAATTAATAATTCACAGGCTCAGACATCTGATCAAGTAGAAATATTTCTTATAGAGCCAGTTTCTTGCATGATTCAGTATATGAGGCTTTATCGAGAAAACTGACTTCAACATAACATAGAAATTTACAAAAATCAAAATCCTAATGAAGGACTGACTACTTACAGGAGAAAAACAAATATAAACAAAAAATAGTTTTTCGTGAAATTCTTATAAATTATAAAAATTCCTTATACATATGTTGTTGCTGTAATATAACTTCTAGAAAATATGTTTATTTATTTATTTATATTAAAATTTTAGAAGAAAAGTTATTCATTATGCGATGGGCTGTCAGCTGGTACATAACAAACGCATCATTACAGATGGCAAAATAAAAATAAATCACATATTAACACGTGTATTACATGTCCAACGTAAACAACATTGTTGGCCTAACAACAGTTTCGTGATAGTTTTGTTGCTAAGCAACGATATATGTATAATATTGAGTGTTTCCAAAAGTAGCATGGCACAAAGACACAAACTGAATTAAAAGCTAAAATGCATTGTGGGAATTTTACGCCTTCGTGTTATTTCTGAAGACAGTAGGAGTCACCATGACGAGTTTGGTGGTAATTGGTCAAGTGGTGCAAGGACTTAACGGACAGACAAACATACACTTTCGCTTCTATGTATACAGATCTTGTGCAACTGTTTGCGTGTTTGTCCTACAGTTAACTAACTGATAGGCCAACTCTTCTATAAATGATTTATTGAGTAACTCATTACGTTTCCTTTAAACTTGATTAATTTGCCAACTACTATTTTAAATTGGCTAAACCCCATATATCATACTTTGTTTTTCGAGTTATCGAAGAAACTAACACCTACATAGCATGTTTATTGAAGCAATAATTACATAATTGCTTTGCTTGTTTTACAGCTAATTAATGGAGAACTACTACATACTCTGGTTAGTGAAACAACTCAATGCATGTTTATATAGAGATACTTAATTAGCTAATCCCTATTTAGCACGCTTGGTTCAAAAACTGATACTTTGTACGATTACAGCTAATCAGTTGGGCAAACTTTATATAGCGTATCTGTTATAACATCTCATTATATATTGGTTATACAGTTAATTAATTGTCTCATTTCTATATAACAAGCCTGGTTAAACAACTAATTAAATGGTTGGTTTACGCTTAACGAATTGCCTCATTTTTACATAATATTCCTGTTCAAACGACTAATTAAATGTCTGCTTTACAGGCAATTAATTACACTGGGGAACACTTTTTCAGTAACTTTGAGTTGCATTGGATATTTTAACTGATTCTGAAGGAGTTTTAGGCGCTGATTTCAAATCTGAAATTAGTTTTTCTCTACAAGCTCTAGTTTGTATGCAATTTGAGGTTAATGAAATTGTACAAATGTGAACTTGCGTAAACCATGTATAAGCATTTTCACGTCCATTTTTTGAATAGCCACCTTGATAAGTTCCCTGACAACCTGGGGGCTGTGAGTGACCAACAAGGAGAACGATTCCACCAAGACCTAAAGGTCATGGAAGAACGCTACCAAGGGCGCTGGGACTAAAGTATGATGGCTGACTACTGCTGGAGCATTAAACGAGATTGTCCAGATGAAGTGTACAAACGCAAAAGTTACAAACGCAAATTCCTACCTGAATAAAATACACAAACAAATTGATAAACTATTCCTATAATTTCCTATAATAACGAAACATTAAAAAATAAATAAAAATGTCAAATTGCATAAAATCTGTAGCTTGCAGACAAAAACCGACTTCAGATTTGAAATCAACACACTCAAATTGACTATAGAAAAGTCTTTTTTTTAAATGCAACAAAATGAGTGTTCCCCAGTGTTATTTAACCGAACAATTATTTAGTCGAACAATTTATTACAGGTATTTTTACAGTCGATTATTTGGTTAACCGATAGTTAACATACCTGTTTAAACAACTAATTATTTCTTTGATTTACAATTAATTAACTGGCTTACCATTACATTCTCTGATTTTTTTTTGAGCGACTGATTACACGTTTACTTCACAGTTATGTAATTGGCTATCTTTTATACAGCATGATTGGTTGGAAGCTCATTCCTATTTTTGCTTTACATTTAATTAACTGATTAAAATTTTATAATATGCTTGGTTGAACAAGTCATTACACGTTTACTTTACAGATAATTAATCCACTAATCCTATACATCATACTCCATTTAACTAATAATTGCATATATGCTTTACCGTTTGGTTGAACAAATCATTACGTATTTTTCTTACATCAAAATGATTGGTTAACACCTATATTCTTTTAGTTGGTTGATACGCCTATATAGCAGGCATTTTTGAACAAACAATTACTAGTTTCTTCTAAAGTTAATCAATTGGTTAACCTCTATACTACATACTTTTTTAACAGCTCATTACAAGTTAGTTTTACATGTACTAGTAATTAATTGACTAATCGTAAACATCATTCTTGATAAAAAAACAAAAAACATCACTAAATATTTGCATTTATTTGATTGGTTAACCCCTATTCAGCATGAACAATTCATTATGTTTGCTTTATTGTTAGTTGAATGGCTAAACTAAATACAGCATGCTTGATTGAACAACTCGTCTTTTCTTTACATTTAATTAATTGGCTATCTCCACATTGCGTGCTTCTTTGAATAACTAATTATGTTCGTTTTTCTCTTATTTAACTCGTCACCCCTTTCTCTCTCTCTCGGTGTTTTGATAAGAAATGTTCATACCCTGGATGGTCAGGTTCTCTGTGACCTCTTCCTCCTCCACTTACTTATGGTCTTGCCGGATTGGTATTTGTAATTGTTGAACTGAATATTATTCTGATCCTTTTCAGGGCAATGTCCATGTATTGTGGCACATATATAGTTATTATTTTACTCTATCAGCAGAATGTCAAGTTGTTGGTGGCACTTGTGTTTTTTGTTTTATTATTATTATTATTTAATATTTATTATTATTTTTTATGTATTTATTTATTTTTATGTTTAAAATATAAATTAACTGGGGAGAGATATTTAGGGCTAGCTTCATCATGTATGAGGTACCTATCTAGTTCGCATAGTAATTCGTTTTTCATCCAATTCTTATCGAAATACATTATTGTACTATGTTTGTTTGTTTGTTTTTTGAATTTCGCATCAAAGCTACTCGAGGGCAATATGTGCTAGCCGTCCCTAATTTAGCAATGTAAGACTAGAGGGAAGGCAGCTAGTCATCACCACCCACCGCCAACTCTTGGGCTACTCTTTTACCAACGAATAGTGGGATTGACCGTAAATTATAACGCCCCCACGGCTAAAAGGGCGAGCACGTTTGGCGCGACGAGGATGGTACTATGTAAGAGTCTATCTGGTTCGGTTGGTATGTTCGAATATTTGTGAATGAATTGAGTGATATAGTTCTTGGAACTCTGTATGATGTTGTGAGGAGTGTGTTTTGGATTGTTTGTTGTTTGGTTTTAATTATTTTATTGCTTACAGTTATCCATGCTGGAGCTGCATAATCTATCACTGGTCTAATATATGTTTTATAGATTTTTTAGTAAGTTATCTGTAGATGCTCCACTGTTTTTAACAGTTAGACTCCTAGCTTAGTTAGTTCTTCGCCAGGCTTTATTTTCAATTTCGTTAACATGATTAATCCAAGTTAATTTTAAATCATACGTTAGACCTAAAAATTTTGCCGATGGGGCAGTCTAAAGTAGTGTGTCATTCATATATAATTCTGGCTGTTGTTTTTTGTGTTTTGTCAATTTCGTAAAGACTACGTGTTGTGTTTTTGCTGTGTTTATTTTTATTCTATATCTTTGACAGTATTCATTTATTCTATTTAGTCCGTCGCGCTAAACATGCTCGCCCTCCCAGCCGTGGGGGTGTATAATGTGACGGTCAATCCCACTATTCGTTGGTAAAAGAGTAGCCCAAGAGTTGGCGGTGGGTGGTGATGACTAGCTGCCTTCCCTCTAGTCTTACACTGCTAAATTAGGGACGGCTAGCACAGATAGCCCTCGAGTAGCTTTGTGCGAAATTCCAAAACAAACAAACAAACAATCTATTTAGTTGCGGTTGTATGTTAGTGGCTGCTATCGTGGGTGTCGCGGCACTTTTCCAGACTGCCACATCATCTGCGAACTGTGAAGAGAATTATGATTTGGATCCTTCAGTGGCATATTGTTTACATACATGATGAAGAGTATAGGGCTAACCACCCCTCCCTGAGGGACACCAACTTCTGGAGTAAAGTACTCAGAAAAGGTACTCTCAACATTTACTGTACACTTTATATTTTCCAAAAAGTTAGATAACCAGCGAATAATTCCAAGCAGTAGTTCCATTTCATTCATTCGAAACCTTAGACCATCGTGCCATACAGTGTCGAATGCTTTCTCGATATCAAGGAAGCAAGCGACAGTGCATTCTTTTTTATTGAAGCTATCTATTATAGTTTCGGTTAATCTGACTAAGTGATCTGTCGTTTGTCTAAATTTACTGAATCCGTTTTGTTCTTTTGGTAATTTTGATGTTATCTCCAAGAATGTGTAGAGTCTATTACTGATTATTCTTTCGAGAATTTTGCCTATACAGCTGGTCAGGCTGATTGGTCAGTAGCTATTACGTTTATTTGCTGGCTTTCCTTCCTTATTGAACATTAACATATTAACAAGCTTCCAAGAAACTGGGATGTATCCTGAGGATAGATAGGTTAAAAAGTGTTTTTGGGTGGTCAAACAATTTCGGAGTGCACTTTTTTAGAAGGAAAGCTTGTATTTAATCTTCACCTGGAGCTTTGTTTTTTGTGTTTTTTATTGCTTCGAGTAGTTCTTGAAGGGATATTTAATTTGTTAGTAACGTGTTTGCATAATCCGTGTTGGGTCTTGTGTTTGTCTCAGTTATGCTTATTGGAAAAATTGGTTCAAATTGTTTTTTATTGTTTAATATATGGCTGGTGACTTTATTGTAGAAATATGTATTCATATCTGGATCAGAGTGAGTTTTAAAAGTATTTTGAAATTGAAAATTTGAAAGCTTCGGCTATTTCTTTATTTGTGTGTGCTATTGTATTATTATGTTCGAGTGCAGGATATTTCTTTGCGACTGTATTATCATTGATGAGTCTTTTAAGGTGTGACCAGAATTTTTTCGGGTCAATTTTATCATTTAGTTTTGAGCAGTAGTTGTCCCATTTATCTTGTTTTTGTTGTTTTATTTGTGTTCTGATGTGATTTCTTATATTGTTTATTATTTGCGTTTTTGTTTTTCTGTCTCTTGTTATTATGTACTGTCTTCTTAATTGTCTTCGTTTTTTGATTAAGGTGATTGTTTCTGTGGTGGGTTTCCATGTGTTGTTTGTTGTTTTATGCTGTTGTTTTGGTATTGTTTTCTTGGCTGCTTTCTGGAGGCACTCCGTTATTGTTTGACAGTAATTATCCATTTCAATATGGGTTTTAACTTCTTTTATAACTTTATTAGGTAAAAGGTTGTATAATTCCTGTTTGTAATTTTGCCAATTTACTTTACTGTAATTAAATTTTTCTTTCCTGAAGGTTATATTTTTATGGGGGGCGAGGTCGAAGACGCAATATATTGGTAGGTGATCACTATCAACATATTTTCCCACCTGGAATTTTATTAGTTTTTGGCTCAGATTATATGTGCAAATGCACAGGTCAAGTATGTCACTGGAGTTAGTGGCATACGCTATGTGTGTAGGGGTGGCATCGTTTAATAAGATTATATTGTTGTCATCTAAAAACTGTAAGAGGCTTCTACCATTGTTGTTTGAGCTCCAGCATCCAAAGTTAACATTTTTACTGTTTAGGTCTCCCATAACTATAAAGTTATGGTTGTGGGAAAAGATGTTGAGTAACGATATATCTAGTTGTTTATTTGGTGAGCAGTAAATTCCTGCTACAGTTACTTTTGTTTCTTTGCAGGATGTCCACTGTAACATGTTCGTTGTTACTGCTCAATCTAATTTCTAAAACTGATAGTTCCGTTTTGTAGAGCAGCATAATGCCTCTATTTTCATCATTTTTGTTTATTCTGTCTTTCCTTATTGTTGTATAATTTGGTATTTTAAATCTATTGTTATTGTGTATTAGAGTTTCGCTTACTATAATAATGTGGGGGTTAGTTTCTTGTATTAGGTCTTCAATCTCATGTTTCTTGGAAGCTATTGCACCTTGGATGTTGATATATACAACTGTGAGCATGTAACCAGTTAGTGTTGTTATTATGTATGATATACAAGGTGTGATGTGTTTTTTGAGCATATTAATTAGCAAATGATTGCAGTTGATTTTTTGGTTCGGTTTTGTGTATTCTGTTACAAATTCTGTAAATAGGTTTTTGATTATGGTAGTAATAAGGCTTGTTTTATCAGGTGTGTTAGCATTTGTTTCTTGAATGGTGGTGCTGTTTTCTTGTGGCTTTTGTATTTGTGTTAAGGTGTTATTTTCTTGAATAATAATATTCTGTTCTTGCTGCTTTGGGGGTTTGTTTCCTTTTTAACATTTGTGCATATGTGGTTTTAGTTGTTTTATTATATTCTGTTGTTATGTCTGTATTTGGTTGATCCTGTTCTGACGATGCTGTTCTTATCTGATATGTATGTTGCTTTATTTGTTTGTACTTATCACAACCTTTATAGTTGGCTGTGTGGGTTTGTCTACAGTTACAACATTCCGGTGTTTCTTTTTCTTTTTTGCACTGGAGATATGGTGTTCCCCGCCACAGCCGCAGCACTTCGGTGTTGCTAAGCAGGCTGCGGGAACGTGTCTCTATCTTTGGCAATTGTAACATTGTGTTACTACAATTGCCGGAGTTTTTAACTGTTCTACTTGGTATTTTTGATACCAAAGTATTATTCCATTATTAATGAGATTTCGTATGTTGTAACTGTCATCTATATCTACTCGTATAAGGTTTGTGAGTGCTTGTTTTGTTTTTTTTAAATTATCCGTTGAATGTTGGTGTGTTCATAGATTCAAGGTTAATAGTTTGGTGAACCCATCTTACGACAATAGCTTTAGGCTGCGGCTTACTTCCTGGCAGGTGGATTTTGATTTTACCAGGTTTGAAAGCATCTGCTGGCCATTCTTTCACTAACCTATTTAGGTCAGCAGCGTCTTGTCCTTGAACAAGGACACTGCCTCTGGGCAGACGCTTGATATTAACAATAGACGCATGTGGCTTGCAGCGTTTGACCTCTGTCGCAAGTAGGGGTTGATTGTACTGGCCTGGAATACCTTCTATAATAATAGAAAATTGTGGTGGTTTAGTTTTTTGCACAATATTGTTACTTTTTTTTCTTTCTATAATGTTATTTTTTTTTTAGATGTAATTGTCATAAAGCCTTCTTGATCTTCAGTGTCTGGCTCACTATCTGTGAGATTTTTCATGATATTGCTTTGAATGTTTTCAGTTGATCTATCAATATCCAAGGTGTTTGATTTTTCTTCTATTACATTTACATTGTTAGTTTTCTTAATGTTAATTGCAGGGGAAGCTACCTCTACCTCAGTATTAGTTGCAACGCCTGCTTCTTCTTCATTTTCTGAATTTTCCGTAGAGTTGGTAAGTTTAATAATTTCTCTTTTTAACTCTTCGTCTTTTTCTTATATTATTTTCATTTGTTTTTCCTACTGTACTTAGTTCTTTTTTTGCTATTGTACATAGTGCTAGTAAGGGTGAACTAGTTACATTACTTTTTGTTTTGCCACAAGACTTGACTTACTTGTTTTCTGTGTTTCGTGATCGGCATCGGTACTTTTACCGTCTGCCATTGCGTGTCCTGACCCAGTTGTATCCTCCAGGTGAGAGTTAAACGCGGCTTCCCGCTCTACAGTCTGTGATTTCTTCGGGTGTCCGCCGATGAAGTAGTAGTCGTTATAGTCGATCGCCTGGGTAAGTAAATATAAATCTTTCAAGCTGTATTTTAGTCAGGGGAGCCTATTTACTTAATCTTTCGTTTTAGTGTTGAGAAAACACTTCTGTCTCTTTCTCACTCTCGCCAAAGAATCACACACACACAATTACAGCAGGTGTTTAGATATAAGATTAATGTTTCTTGTGAAACATTAGTCCCCTGGGGTACTCGAAGACTAAACAGTCCTTCTTCACCCCGCACATGGTAGGAATTAGGAAAATAATTAAGTGAATGTATAATAAGGATAAACAGATTGATGGGTGTGATTTAATTCGTGTAAATGCTTGTGTGGCAGGCAACAAAGCTATCCGGTCACCCCTTTATGCAGAGGTTCCCAAATTGTGCGCCATTGCGCCTCAGAGCGCCGCGAGATATTTCAAATTTTCGAGGGAAACACAGCGATATCGACATCTGTCAGATATTGTGCGAGCTACTAGATCGAGGTAGTACACAGTTTCAACATTAGAATATTTGAGATGTGTTTTTGTTTACTTAGGCTTTCGGCTAAACCAGCAACTTCTCGAACTTTATCTTTTTTTAGATTTTGTATATAAATACCTGTCGACGCTCCAGGTCCGTCAGTAATCGAAATAACTGAAGGGTGCTGTGATCGAGTGTCTGCGCGGAAAAGCGAAGTTCAGTAAATTATTTTATTAATTTTTAGCTCTTGTGCATAAAAACGGAAATATTTGTTAACATTAATTTGTTTGTTTTGTTTTTTTACTTTCTCGCAAAGCTACTCGAGGATTATCTGCGCTAGCCGTCCCTAATCTAGCAGTATAAGACTAGAGGGAAGGCAGCTAATCATCAATACCTCTTGGACTACTCTTTTACCAACGAATAGCGGGATTGACAGTAACATTATAACGCCCCCACAGCTGAAAGGGCGAGCATGTTTGGTGCGACGGAGATTCGAACCTGCGACCCTCAGATTAGGAGTCGAACGCCTTAACACACCTGGCCATCCCGGGCAAAATGAATGAGCGAAGGGGGCACCCGGGAATGAACCGGGGACCAAACATCGTGCCGTGACCAGGACTCATTATTTCTTTGCTTTACAGATAATAAATTAGCTAACCCAACTATATCATGTTTGTATTCTTATGACGGCTGGTATGGGTATTAACACTTTAATTAAAATGTACAGAACAACGTTTCGACTTTCTTAGGTCATCTTCAGGTTAACAAAAACCTAAGAAAGTCGAAACGTTGTTCTGTACTTTATTTTAATTAAAATTTTAATACCCATACCAGCCGTCTTGAGAATACATTATTACTTCAAATGGGTTTCTCATCATCACGTCTATTTTTAACAACTTATTACATATTTGTTTTTGAATTTCAAGCATGCAAATGTATTAATGTTCCATAAAGAAGGAAAGCCAGCCAATAAACCAAAGTTACCGACCGACCAGCCTTGACCACCTCTTGAACGTATAATTAATAATAAACTCTCCACATTCCTGGAGATAATATCAACATTACCAGAAGTACAGAACGGTTTCAGAAAATTCAGACAAACTACAGATCACTTAGTTAGACTAACAGAAGCAACAGTAGATACTTTTAACAAAAGAGAATGCACTATCGCTTGCTTTCTCGATATTGAGAAGGCTTTAAACACTATATGGCATAATGGTCTCCGATTCCGTATGAAAGAATGGGACTACCGCGGGGAATTATTCGCTGGCTCTCAAATTATCCGGAAAACATAAAATGTAGAGTGAACGTTGAAGGGACCTTCTCAGAGTGTTTTTCTATAGAAGCAGGCGTCCCTTAAGAAGGGGTGGTTAGCCCTATCCTCTTCATCATGTACGTGAACAACGTGCCACTGAAAGATCCAAATCATGGATACTCATTATAGTTCGCTGATGATGTAGCATTCTGGAAAAGTGCACCAACACTAACAATAGCAGCCACAAATATACAACCACAATTAAATAGAATAAGTGAATATTGTCGAAAATATAGAATCTAAATAAACACAACTAAAACCCAACTAGTGGTATTTACAAAGTTGACTAAACACAAAAAAGTACAACAAGAGATACACTGCTGGACAAAATCTTAAGGCCAATGAATATAAAGAAAAAATATGCATTTTGTGTTGTTAGACTCAACCATTTATTTGAGTAGAGCTTCGAAAGATGAAAATAAGAAAAGGAAAAATAAAAATTAAAAACTTTTTTAGCGTTTAATAGGGATAATGTAAACACTATGAAATTAGCCTAAATACTAGCTGGTCAATAGTTTAAGACCATACTGGAACGAAGCATCAATCGGCAAACACGTAATGAAATTTAGTCATTTGTGTTCAAGCATTAGCGTTGTCAACATCTCCCACCGACATCTCCTGTGTTACATTGGGTAAAAACATGGCAAAGGCTAAAAAATTGACAGAGTTTGAACGTAGCAGAATTGTCGAGCTGCAAAAGCAAGATCTTTCTCAACGTGCCATTGCTGATGAGATTGGGTGTAGTAAAACTGCTGATGCAAATTTCTTAAAAGACTCTGAGGGATAAGAAACGAGAATTTCAAGTGGTCGGCCCAAGAAAATTTTGCTAGCGTTGAGCTGAAGTATTCGATGAGTTGTCCGGCAAGACACCAGATGATCGTCGAACCAGATTAAGACCCTTACGGACGCAGAATGAAGCTCAAAAACAATAAGACGGCATCTAGGACAGAAAGGCTTTAAATACCGTAAACGTCTTCAAAGATCACGCCTTCTTCCACACCACGAAATAGCTTGGTTAAACTAATGTTTGCTGAGAAGCACCAAACATGGAACGAAGAAAAGTAAATGAAGGTTTTGTTCTCTAATGAGAAAAAAATTAATCTGGATAGTCCAGATGGCTTCCAACGTTACTGGCACGATAAGGATATCCCACCGGAAAATTTTCTACACGAGACAGTGGAGGAGGTTCCATCATAATCTGGGGTGCTTTCTCTTTCCCTGGAACAATGGAGCTTCAGGTTATATAGGGGCATCAAACAGCAGCTGGCTACATTGGCATGTTGAAGAGAGCATCCTTATTGACTGAAGGCCCTCGCTTGTGTGGAAATGACAGGATCTTTCAGCAGGACAACGCTGCAATCCACAATGCCCGCTGGACAAAGGACTTTTTCATGGCAAATAACGTGATTCTTTTGGACCATCCAGCGTGTTCGCCGGAACTGAACACCATTGAAAATGTTTGGGATGGATGGGAAGGGAAGTCTATAGAAATGGACATCAATTCCAAACAGTCTATGATCTTCGTGAAGGCATCTTTACCATTTGGAATAACATTCCAGCCAGCCTTCTGCAAACGCTTATATCGACCATGTCAAAGCGAATGTTTGAAGTTATTCGCAATGACGGCCGTGCAACTCACTGCTGAGACCACTTGTTGGGCATTTCCTACCCTGTTTAGGACGTCTTTTTGGTATGGTCTTAAACTTTTGACCAGCTAGTATTTAGGCTAATTTCATAGTGTTCACATTTTTCCTATTAAATGCTAAAAAAGTTTTTTATTTTTATTTTCCCTTTTCTTATTTTCATATTTCGAAGCTCTTCTCAAATAAGTGGTTGAGTCTAACAACGTAAAATGCATATTTTTTCTTTATATTCATTGGCCTTAAGATTTTGGCCAGCAGTGTATATATGAATGGAGCACTCCTTCCGACTGCTACATTTGCAACATTCTTAGGATTAACATATGACTCTAAGTTAACATGGATAAACCACCTTAATAATATTAAAACAAAAATTTGGCGAAGGACAAACTATGCTCGGAGTCTAACTGGTAAAAGCAAGGGAGCAACAGCGGACGATATGTTAATAATATATAAAACATATATTATACCCGTCATTGACTATGCAGCCCCTGCATGGATGTAAAACAAAAAACAAAAAAACTGTTGCAAGCCAAACTACAAAGAAAACAAAAACACACTACTCACAACAACTTGTAAAGTACCCAGAACTACCTCATCAAAATTCATGCATAAATACGCAAACATAGCAACAATAGCAGATAGACTCCTACATAGTACGATAAATTATTTTGACAACAATTGGAGAAAAAAGGAACTGGTAGGCGAACTAGACAGACACCGTATACATGATGAAGATAGTTCTAAACACCTTTCCACAGTAAATGTACATATTCAAATAAAATAAAAAGGCCACTTATAAACTAGATTCCACATTAGTTTCGGGATTAACAAATAATCATTGGATAGGGGATTTATGTAAATGTTTTCTGGTTAATGCCTATCTAGTGATAGTGCAAATTGTTATGGAACTTTTGAGAGAAATAATATATTTGCATCAAGCGTATATGTAGATAATGCATGGATATTGTCCTGGTAGAGTCTTAAGTAAGTGCGGGTTACTCTGGTCCTCGTGTAACATTTATAAATACACTTGACAGTTGCTAATACCAATGCAAAGGAAGGAAGAAGAGGTCGACGCAACCTGACCTTCCCTGGTATACAAACACAAATACCTAAACAACGATAAGAGAGAGAGTCAAGCGCCCTAACCCCCTGGCAATGCCGAGCACATTACATGTTGGCCTTACAGTTAGTTAATTTGCTCGCCCCTACACAGCACTCTTGGATGAGCATTCTTCGCATTTTTATTTTATAGTTAATTCATTTGCTCATCTCCATCGTAAAGTTTAGAAGATAGTTTATTAACTAGCCAACGGCTTTGTATTGTGGTTTTCTCAAGTCAAGCTTAATGGAGATATATCAGGGACTTAGAACCATATGAAACCTACACAACATACTTGATATACGAAAACGTGACCTGAAAGAAATTACGTGGTCCTATATTTGTTTTACAGAAATCCAAATGAAATTATTGTTAACTTTTATTTGTAGGTTCTTTATTTTGAAACAAAACACAACAAAAAACAACTTGAATTTAATAATAGTAGGATTACAAAATAATGACAAAGTTTGTTTTTCACAGAGAATTTCGCGAGTATAGTACAAAGCACATATTTCAAAAGTACAGATAAGGTGACGGTAGACGTTTGTGCATGTACTTGAAATATTACGTCACCGAGTTGCCGTTGGTAAACTATTTGACCTCTTGTAAGCAGGCAAAAAAAACAACAAAATGCCAGCGCTTATGTACTGTGATAATGCTATCGAAGGAGAAAATATAAAGTATTATTAAATGAGAAGGAAAGAGACACGATACTGGACATTATTTAAAGTCAAAATTGTAAATTTGCAATAAATATAGTTTTATTTTATTTTATTTTCTGCCTGTAAACTTTTCCGTTATCCCTACCAAAGTAATGTTTATATGTACAATATTTTATCTTCAGATCTCTTAAGTGACAAAAACATGTTTTGTTCAACGTTATTTATAACTGTTTTACCCAAACTTTTTTTTTCACAAAATTGACTTCGATAAGTTGAACAGTAGTAAATTCATACACGATAGTGAAGGTTAAATGCAGCAGCTAGTTAGTTGTTCATTACAGTTTTAATCATGTGACTCGTCATTGTTTATTCTAGGAAAAATAGGATTTTGTTCACAGCAAGATAAGGGCTGGGATAGTCAAGGGCGTTAAAACACCAGTGTTTCGTACGTGTTAACTTCAACATACGTAGTTCGTTTCGAAATAACATGTATCAACCAAATATTTTGTTCCTCTGAAGAATTTCAACTACTTACATTCCCAAGTTCTTTTTACTAGTCTAAAGAACGGTAAGTTATTTTACACTGTTTTTTAAGAACTGACATTAGCAAATCTATGTTAAAGTAGAATGCCTCTGTTTAGAACTGTGTTATATTCGTTAACATTCCAGGTTATTGTGTTTGTGTAAATGTTTTAACACATTGTGTTAAGCTATAGTCTTATTAACTTTATTTTCTGATAATCTCGTCACTTCGATTGTAAAGTTGAGATTCTGATTTAAACTTGGCAATTTTTATCAATATTTGTTGTGTCAAACACTGCACAAATCAAACTGAAGGATTATTATGTTTTTTATTGTTGTCAAACGCACAGCTACACAATGGACAGTCTGTGCTCTGTCCTTCACGGGTATCGAACTTTAATTGTTAGCAGCGTAAGCTTCTGAACCAGTAGAAAGGGGGGGATTAGTGGACAACCGGTGCGTATTTTGTAGTAAAGTAATAAATTAATATGACATAAATACTTGTTGACGGTATGTGTAATGTGATTAGGATGTACGTTGTTTGTTTGCTTCGCTGAAGTCTACGTTACCCGTCTCGAATTTTCAGCTTACAAGTTAATGGGAAAAGGCGGCTAATTTACAGCATCCACCGCCGACCCTTTGGCTGCATTAGTTCTGACATTGTAATGGAATTACACCGCCACCCATGACTCCAAATTATGGATAACTTTTGTTTTTCTTTTCTTGTGACAAATGTTGAACTTGCAAATCCATAGTCAGGTTAACTATGATCATTGGCCACATGATCGAAATATTAATCAACGGTTTGGGATGGGACTAGAAGGGGGTAATTTTAGTTAACTCTTGATAATGTGAAACCCAATTGAAATAAACATGTATCTCAGGACGGTTGGTTTGGGTATTAACACTTGTATTGATAAGCAGAGAACAACGTTTCGACTTTCCTAGGTTATCTTCAGTTTAACAAAGAGAGAGTTTGCAACTGACCGTTGCCGAGCACATGTTAATTAACTACTTTAGTTAAATATCAATTTGAAGTGCACCTGAGGTAGTCTTAAAAGTAACTCTAGTGTTTCCGTCTTTTTTGTTCTTTTTTTTTAATAAACAATTCTGGACATCGGATCCGAAAAGATGTGACAGAAATTTAGAACTAATTATAATTATGACAAAGTAAAACTACTGTTATATCCTCTTCCTCCAACCTATACATTAGCAGATTCTTATATAAATCTGAAATGTAGAAATGTAAAGGATCTGGTGGATTCATAGAGCCTTGTCTCATTTGGTACTTTCAAGTATTTTTTTTTGTTTTGGAATTTCGCACAAAGCTACTCGAGGGCTATCTGTGCTAGCCGTCCCTAATTTAGAAGTGTAAGACTAGAGGGAAGGCAGCTAGTCATCACCACCCACCGCCAACTCTTGGGCTACTCTTTTACCAACGAATAGTGGGATTGACCGTAACATTATAACGCCCCCACGGCTGGGAGGGCGAGCATGTTTGGCGCGACTCGGGCGCGAACCCGCGACCCTCAGATTACGAAGCGCACGCCTTAACGTGCTAGGCCATGCCAGGCCGCACTTTCAAGTAAACTACAGAGTTTAAATAACACCAAAAGCATCGTGAACCATAGCTACACTTTAAAAATACATTTATAAAGTTCAATAATGTGAAAAAAGCCATTGGATTAAATGAAACCAGCCAATCACACACACGCTGTCAACGATAGGCGAGAAGGGTCTCGTTGTGTTTTAACACAGTGTTTAACCATTATTAACCAGTGGTAAAGTTGTTGAGAATCCTGAAGAAAGCAGATTATCATACTTAATACAAGTAGATAAACATTATATATTTATTGTACCTTATTGTAATCGTGAGGGAACCTGCTACATACTGAATCGGGTATTTCCAGCAGCAACCATACACCATATCAGACAGTTCACAGAGCCCAACTGTATGCCACAAAATCTAGTATTCTCGCACCAAGTCTTAAAGCAGGTTACCCACAGAGAAGCAATATTCTTTCTACAGATGAGTTCCATTTCACCGGCAGATAACAGATATGTAATCATTTAGAAATAATCCAGAAACACTTCTAACTTCATTTTTATATGGTGATGGTAAAGATATAATATGGTCGGGAAAAATAATTAATGGATGTTATGAATTAACATTTATTATATATATATCACGAGGTAAACTTTGTTATATGCAGTAAATGTGACCTTAAATGCATTTGTAAAAGATAACAAATAGGAAATTTTCTTTTTTGTTCAGCAGTCAAAAACTGTTATGCAGTTTTAGTGCTGTGAGAATTATCTAGTTATCAGTTGAGCAAAATCTTAGGGTGGATCACTTCATAACTAATTAAATGTCATGATCCTGATTGGTCAAAAAGCATAGCGGAAGGATATGAATTTAAAAGAGAAGGATGTATAACTGTTCTGAAAATGTATAGCTGAATTTGAGAGAAGGTGGACTGATTGGTTCCTGCTGAAAACAAATAATGGGATGTTGTGAGACCGGATGGAATCGTATAAAACCACATATAATAGCCTAATAACTATAACAGGAAGAAAAAGTGGAAACAAATCAGTTACCCTGTAAAAATATTCAACAATACCAGGAATGAAGTAAATTGTTTATCCTGGTTAATGTATGGAAGAAAGTATACTCAGTGCTTGAACCTAGATAGATATGCATGGAGATAAAAACTTTATAAGTTAGGTGTCATCTTACATAAATAGATATTTATGGATGATATAATTTGAATACACACACACATTTTATTTTTGTATAAGTATGTAATGCCGCATTGAAAGGTATTACTTATGATTGAATTGGCTTTGTTGATAAGAAATATATAATTTTGAAATTATTTGGCAGCAAGTCAAAGCAAACATTTGATTATCCAATAAGAACTGTTTTACTACAATTTTAACAAGTAGAAATTTTAGAAAACCATAAGGTCTAGTTTAGAAACTACATAGACTGAATGAAACTTTTTAAGTAATTGAGGAGTGAACAATAAACTAAATAAAGCATATATTTTGTTTGTTTGTTACTATACGCAATTGACTATTTGTGCTAAGTTTACCACGAGTATCAAAACCATACTTTTAACATTGAAAGCCCTCAGACTTACTAATTACCAACCTAGCGGTAACAAATACATATTACGTAAAAATACATTAACATCAACATGACTTTAACAACTGAAATAATATAAAACTGCAATGGTTGATATTCTCTACCATTAGCCATTAAGCTATGATATGTCTTACAACTTTAATGGTTGTCGAGTAATTATTTTGTTCTGATTTAAACTATTTTGTTTTTAATTCAAGTTTTATTATCAGTTATTTGCTAATATATTTCTAAGGCTAATTAATATTCAGACTGTGCTGATTATATTGGTTTTTAATCGTAACAATGGTTGATATCTTATCACCACAACTTTACCACGAATACATCTTTAATTCATAAATTGAGATATCCAGTCCATCTTTGCTGTGAATATCACATAAACTGCATAGCTTCAGCTTTTCGTCAACCTTATGGGGACTTCTTAACGAGAGAGTACGTTAGTGTTTCCTTTCCAATTGCTTGACGCGTCTGCTACGTGTTTGTTTGTTTGTTTGGGAATTTCGCACAAAGCTACTCGAGGGCTATCTGTGCCGTCCCTAATTTAGCAGTGTAAGACTAGAGGGAAGGCAGCTAGTCATCACCACCCACCGCCAACTCTTGGGCTACTCTTTTACCAACGAATAGTGGGATTGACCGTCACATTATACACCTCCACGGCTGGGAGGGCGAGCATGTTTAGCGCGACGCGGGCGCGAACTCGCGACCCTCGGATTACGAGTCGCACGCCTTACGCGCTAGGCCATGCCAGGCCCTGCTACGTGTTATTATTTATTTCAGATAAGTCTCCGATTTATTATGTTACGTATTGCTATTTCAAATAACCGAATTTTAATTGAGCTTAGTAGTCAATTAAAGGTTAATATGTATTAAAGTTATTTGCCAACAAGATTGATACAATTTCGTTTTGTAACACAAATATATTTTAATATGGAAACGTAAAAACAATACAGTTTATAAAAGCAGTTATTACTAATAGTTATCATAAATAATGGTTTGTATACAAGAGTTTTACAAACTTACAGATAGCAATGAGTCATATCCGAGTTAGAACTAAATATTTTATCGAGGATTCAAGTCCACGACGAACAAATTAATTCTGAGTTTCTATCGTCACAAAAGGCTTAAGCTGACGACGTCTTTCTTGACTAGCCTTACATTAGGTACAAGCTGATTCCTTCCAGCAAAGATATTTAATATCCTCATAGAAATCTTAACGTCCGAAGTAATTCACTGAAGTTGAACAATTTGTAACGTTCGAAATCAATGACTTTTCTGGTCAAATTCTGTGGTTTTCCGAATTATAGACGTTAATCAAAATTATAGTTTCCTAGACCCATTGAACGATGACTGTACTTGTCCAATGATATTACCTCATATTTCTTCGTTACTTTTATACAAATCATGCGAGTCTCTAAAACCTTTATCAGTATTCTCGCGCACTTTCGTCAAACAAGTATTGTTAATTTTTACACTTTCAAAAATTCCCTACATATTTCGAGAGAATGCGGGACTTGTGCAATGCACAGTTAAGAATATACGTCACAGACAAAAAGGAAAAGTGTACTGAAAGAAACTTACACCCTTGTGCAAATTAACGGAAACAAATGGTTATTTTACAATATTTTCAGCATGGCGGCCAGTGCAGGCTCGCTGGACCCGCTGATTTCCTTTAATAGTCATTTTTTCACACAGACGGCGTCATTAGCTGTGTTTTGCAGTACGGTCATCTATTTTTGGGATATATGACGAAATTTTGAGGAATATTACGTCATTCGAAATTGCGTTAGAAGGGCAAGGAGACCAGTCAAAAAACAACTTCTTACCAACTCAATGAAGAAAAAACGGTATCAATGGGGTCTGAAATACAAGAACTGTACGCAAGAACAATGGAGGAAGGTGTTATTCAGTGACGAGACTCATTTCTTCGTACAGGGTCAAATAAGTCTGCATGTTCGCAGATCTCCAGGTGAGAAACTTCGAGAATCTCGCATAAATCAGTTCGTAAAACATCCCTTGAAGAAGATGTTTGGGGCCTTTTCAGCTACTATGGCGTCGGAGGCTTACATATCGTAGAAAGTATGATGCGAGAACCACAGTACATCAAAGTTTTGCAGAGAAGAGTCGTTCCAGAATAGAAAAAGAGATTTCCAGATGGATCTGGCATTTTTCAGCAAGATCTGGCTCCGTGCCACACATCGAAACTTGTGAAGAATTTTATTATTACAACGCGAATAAAGGTGCTGGACTGGCCTGGAAACTCACCCGACTTAAATCCTATTGAAAATCTTTGGGGGATTTGTAAAAAAAGACCTCGGGGAAAAGACTGTACAACGAAAGATAAGCTTATTAAGGCCATAACTGAGGTGTGGTACCGCGATCCAAAAATTAGTAAAGATTGCAGTCAACTCGTTGACTCGATGTCAAATCGGATTAATGATTTTCTGAAAAATAAAGGCGGTCATATCATGTATTAATTTGTGAGTAATTTTTGGATTCTTAGAAATAAAATGCAAAAAATTGAAAAAATCGTATTTTTCTGCCTTGTTTCAATTAATTTGCACAAGGGTGTAGACACTAAAATAAATGTACAACAGTAAATTTGTCGCACGCGTAATAACACAATGTTCAGTCTCGGTAATCTATCGGACTGTTTTTCACTCATTATCTTAAATATTATTCATCCACTTTAGTAATGCTAAATGAGCATAAAGCATGAACTTTTGTCCAAACAGGTAGGAGAAAAAGTGTGTAATAAAATTAAACCCAAATTGAAATACTGATATCATAATTAATCCGGAAAGGGTTTGTGAGTCTTGTATGGTTTTGGTATATCATAAATATATATAAAGTCTAATGTCAGTTTATCTGAATGCTTTTCCAGTTGTTTCGTAGTGGATGTACTAGTTCTTTCAATACTTATTTCAACATGGCTTGGTTAATTTAGTGGTACTTTTGTTCCGAGTGTAACTTTTACATTGGTAATCATCACAGTGTGTAATCATCAGCTATGAAAATACGTATCGTGTTTTGATAAGTATGGAATATAACAAAACCATGCGTTTTCTATCTTCTTAGTATAATACACTATTTCTATGAACTTTTCAGTTATTCTCAGTATGTTTTTGCTTTTTTGTACTTGATTGCGAAGCTACACAATGGGCTATCTTTGTCGTGCACACCAGGGTTGCCAATGGGAACACAGCACAATTTTCGCATTACTCTTGATAAAGACAGTATTTAAGTTGATTTCGTTCTAGCTGCTTTTTTAATTTTTCATATTTGGAGAAAGAATTTGTTCTGCCAATGTATAATATAGCTGTAACATTGTATGTAGCGCAAAAACGCAGACAGTCTGTCTGTCTCAAGTGGCAGATTATGTAATAATTCGATATCGCAATTTTCCTCATGTTTGAATGGAATTGACCGTAAATGGTATTGGTGACACCAGTGTCTTGAGAGGAATAGCATTATACAACTTAATATCTGTTACTATGATTTATTAGCTCTTTTTGTCTTTAGCTATATATGTTATACATACGTGTGTATGTCATATCTATATGAATAGTACTATCTGTTGTTATATATCAATGTAACTACTTCGCAGGGTGCGGATGGACTTTCACCAAAATTGATATAGAAGTTCATTAGGTCTATGTGGGGGTACACACAATATTTCGGTTTTGTTTTTTGTGGTTTTTATGGGCGTTTTTACGTGTGTTTTTTACCACCACTTTGCTTTCTGTTGATGGACTTTCACAAAATGTGGCATAAAGATTTGTTAGGCCCATGGGGAGATACATGAAAATTTATGGTTTTACATTCTGTGCTCTGCTGTTTTTATGGGCGTTTTATTTAGAATTACATATAAGAGAACTAACTTTTCATATCTTAAGATTAATAATGATTTGAATAACTTGTGTTCAGGTGGTGGGTACTCCAGCTTGTATAACTTTGTAATATTTGCATCTTGTCTAACATACGAAGTATTTTATGATGTTGTTGTAAATTGTTGTTTTAGTTCAAAGCTGCACAGTGGACTATCTACAATTAGTCCACAGTGAGAATCGAACCCTGAATGTTGGTATTATAAGTCAGTAAACTTGTGCATGCGCTACACGTGGATAGTGCCTTCAAACGTTTGTCCGAAGTATTTTATGGCAGTTTTGAAAAGTAGTTTGGCCTCTTAACACTTGAAGGTAAATCTTAAAATATATGTCACATATAATTTTGCATTATATGTGTATATATTTTACCCTGGTTCTGTGATTTGTGTAGTCAATAAGGTGATGTAGTAAAAATATGAAGTATATTAGTAAATTGTATTAAAACTTGCATTTATTGCAAAAAAAACATGAAAAGATATATCCATATTTGGTTAAATATTTCAGCATTACTGGTAAGTGGTAAATGACGTCATAGAAGGCACTTCCTGCTGTCGACAGTGAAAGCCGGCCGGCTTCCGCCCACTTCACGTTGCTAGAGAGAGACTTGTTGCAGTCCATCAAAATAGTCTGTTTAAGCCAAGGTGACATTATCGGAATGATTCCAAAGTCCTTCTCCGAAGAGTTTGTGGTCACTTCACTAGGACCCCGTCTGAAAAGGACATACAGTTCCACTTGCAGGTATGAAGGTGAGCAACAGTTCATATCCAGCTTGACTTTAGTGCCACGGGTGGTTCCTCAACAGTTTCGTAGTACACTTTGCGTGGCTATGCCAGACACAGAGGCAGAGCCCGGGCCAGTGTTCACGGAAACTATAGATTTTGTTCCTCGTTTGACACCGTCCAGATATGGAGAAGCTATTTTCGCTTTCCCCAAAGATGTGTTTACAGAATATAAATCACAATTGAATTACTGGCCTAATTATCAACACCAGTGGTTCACGTGTGCCGTCCAACTTATTCCGGCTGAAAAACTGCACGTGTCAACCACTGTCCCAATGCCAGACACACAAGTGCTTGGTGAGTGCAGCGCATCCGTCGTCTGTACCGGAACTAAAATTCCACCGTTTATGTGTAGGCCAACAGGACAAGAACAAGTAGCCAACCTAGTCGTTAACGGAGAGGCCTGATAGGGGCGCATTACGTTTAAACTGGGGTAGGTTGTATACTTAGATTATGATAGAAATGAAGCAGTGTTTTCGATAATTGTGTAAAATGTAAATCTCAAATGAATACTGCACTATCTTCAAAGAGGAATGCTTGTTGTATACCAAGAGGTAGTCAGTTGTTTACAAGTAGATATGTATAATATATTTGTTTAGTGCTCGACTTAAAGAACTTAAATTGTAATTTATAATTCCTATGATCCTGATTATCTTTAAAGGAACTGTTTCGTTTTTTGTGATTGAATTTTTCAACCTAAAAATAATTACTTTAAACCTGATCCCCCACTGATTTTGACAAATGTTAGCAATTAAGAATTAAAACAAAAATATTTCGTTATATTGGGACGTCTTTTAATTCTGTGATCAGAGAGCTGCCCTTTATGAAATGTGAAAGATGAAAGGCTATTGTAATCTAGTTTGTTTTGTTTTTAAATACAACGATTTTCAGAATATTAGTTAAACCTTTAAATTTTGAATCCACATTTATTTTATGTTAATGTGATTGCATATTATCAAATTTTTGTTACTGCGAAGAATACATTTGTGTAATTTATAAACTCGTTTTATTTTGAAATTAATATAGATTTTTAAGCTTAGGAATAACGATTGTTGTTTAGAAGTTCTAAATAATTTAAATAATCAGCAATTCATCGAATTTCGTGTTGAGGAATGCTAGAATTAACTAGTAATTCCTTTAAGAAATGTGTTATTGTCTCGTTTTCCTATTACAAAAAGATACCTTGAGTGTTCTTGTTTCCCAAAAGATATTAATTTGAATAGCTGCTTTTAGCTTTAGTTCAGTTTCCATTTAAATAAGTTTATTTTACAACTAATGAATAGCTAGTACCATTTTAAAGACATCTTTTTATATATATATAAACAAATTATTGAGGTATCAGTTGTTTTTTGTTTTTTTTGTAATTAAGGACAAAGCTACACAAAGGGTTATCCATGCTCTGCTCACCACGGGTATTGAAATCTAGATTTTAGAATTGCAAGTCAGCAGACATTCTGCTGTGCCACTTGGGGGGATTAAATTAATATGCCTCTCAAAATCCTGATTTCCTGTCTGTTCTTTACGCATTTCACGGTGTCACAATCTAGTAGGCCAGTTCGACTCGTAATCTGAGGGTCGCGGGTAGGAATCCTCCTCACACCAAACAAGCTCGCCCTTTCAGCTGTGGGGGCGTTATAATTTACGGTCAATCCCACTATTCGTTGGTAAAGTAGTAGCCCAATAGTTGGCGGTGGGTGGTGATGGCTAGTTGCCTTTCCTGCTAAGTAAGGAACGGCTAGTGCAGATAGCCCTCGTGTATCTTTGCGCGAAATTCAAAAACCAAACTGGTTTACTAGTATTATCGAATATTAAGATGGCAGCATTAACGTTTCTTTCCTGAACATGGTCAAAAGTGTAGATCAAACAAACTGGAACGTGATTCATTAAACATATCCAACCCGTATCCACAAAAACGTAGTCTAGACTATCTTAATTATGTTTACAAACTTGTTTAGGAAAGTCTGTATTTCTAACGTCCACAATAAACTAAGAAATAAGTATAACAACAGAAACATTACCAATCTAACTCGGCCCTGACACTTGTAGTTCATTTTATTTCACATGAAATCTGCATAACAATACAAAATATAATGTGCAAGAGTAATGAAGAAGTTAAATTTATTGACAACCAGTACCCAAGCTGAAATGTATTTTCATGTATTGATTTCTTACTCTGCTCTTATATCTTGCTCGTAACCCTAAAGTTACTGTATTGACTAGTAGAGGTACAGTAGAAAAATGTCGCGTATTTACCCTAGTGGTTCTTATGTAGGGTGAAAAGATTTTCAAACTCAAAAAAGCGGGACAATCCAATCTTTGCTTCTAATTTCAAAATGGGTATTAAATTTTTGAAGTGATTTAACTTTTTATTTGATTCACTTTAAAATTGATTGAACTCTTCCACGATACTTAAAAATATATAAAGATTGGTATTGTTTTTGAAATAATTTCAATTATTTTTTAATAGATAAGAAACAAATGAGCAAAAATAGTAAAATTACGCGTTCAAGAAATCTTTAATTATTCGCTTAATCTAACTTTTCTTAAAATAGGTTACTTCTCACTTGGATTTATTTAAAAACCTATAACATTTTCAAAAATATTACTTTTACGTTTTAAGCATTATTTTCAAACTGTTTTTAAGACATGCTTTTCAATGGAACGTAGAAGTTCTGATTGTGACATTAAATAGTCATAACATTCAGTATATGAGTGTGAAAAATGAGTTTTTACCACAAGCGTTGCCTTCCCTGTGTTCACATTCAGATCTGGGATTTTCACCACGCACAGATAAAACTTTCGGAAGTTTGACTGCAGGAGAATAAGTGTTATAACTATGAACAAGTCAAGTAGGCCCACTGCTTTTGCAATACGATGTGACAGAGAGTTTGTTGTCTTTATCATAAAATCTGGACTTTTTGTGCATCCGTGAAAAGCTGTCGGGATACTGGGACAAGCTACTAAAAACAGGACTTTTCCGGCAAAACGCGAACGCCTGGTCAACCTATAATCATGCTATGATACTTGTGCCAGGAAAATATGAAGACTTGTTAGACAAAGTGCTATAACACATCAGAAACTGTAGTAACAGCAAGGACTCGTCAAAATCTATGGGTCTCTGTTAGTTGAAGCAACAGCTAGCATTGATAGCGTTTATAAAGCTTTTTTACTGTAAATTCTACACAGTCGAAAACTGAACACACCTTTTGGCCGATTTATTACTTATGTTGTACTTTTTTGCGGTTCGCAGGGTCCCTGGTTGGGGACGTGATTGTACTGAACTTGCTCCGCACCTTCCACTCTAGCGCGTATAAAAGTGACAGTCAGTTCAGTTATTCGGCTCGAAGCCAAACACAGAAAGCACTGCAACTGCGGACACGGCTAATTGGGTGGCTTTCATCTGGTTAGCAGTTCAAAATTTGGAACGCCTAAAACCTTAACCCTAAAGATTTCTGACTTTACAGATTAGCCCACATTTGTTAAGCATCGTTCAACTTACGATTTCCAATCCCATTCAAGTTTGAGTTCATAGATTTTTTATAAGTATTTAAAAAGAAGGATAATATTCGTGCTTTATTATCTATCGATTTTAATTTTCATTACTTATTGCGCGTCATATTTCGACAGAATACCACGATTTGTCAGATTGATTTTCTGGTCTCTTTACAATATACTATGTAATAATAAACGATATTTGTTTAACAATATAGTAAAATAGTTTAAATAATGTTTTTATTGTGTTTCTGGTATAGTGTCATTCACATTCGTCTTACGTCTGAAACGTTATGTATTAAACATTAAATTTTTCCATTGTACTTGATACTAGCTCTTTCATTTACGTTTGTTCTTCTGTAATTTTAAGTATTATCAAATATAAGAATTTTTATTTTCATATAAGTTATACCTTTATTCACTGTTTCTGTTTAACTTGCTTTTAAATAATTTAGTTTTGTGTTTGTATATTTAAAACTGATTGGTTAATAGAAATTTCGCTCTTTATAGAATGCTCAGTGTTTATGCATAATAATAATAATAAATTAACCTCATGATATGTCACGTGATTACTTGTTTATGCTTGATGTTTATAAGTGCAGAGATTCAGCATTAGTTAATCAGTAAAATAATTGGTCAAGTTTAGGAATATTTCTAACTTGTGTTGTTCTAGTAGTGCAAGGTAATATAATGGAAGTAGTTGTTGTTTATTATTATTTTAGAAAGCGTGCAACGTCCATAATATAGTTGTTGTTGGTCATACCATTCCAGATTGCTGCATTTTTTTTATTTTATAAGGAATCATTCAGGAAGATAGTGAACAATCCCCAATACTGGTGTTGTCATAAAAGCATTCAAAGAGCAAGACGTTGACACATTTTCTTCCTTGGCTATAGTATTCATCAAAAGTGAAGCTGAATGTCCCTTGATACATTTTAATTCTTGTGAATAAAAGGGCTAAGTAATATAATTAAAACATCTGTCAGAGCTTATGCCACCGTGAACTAAGATCAACTTGGTATGAAGGTTCGACCTTTACGAAAGTGGCCAGGAAGTGTGAGTTTTGGCCAAACGAAATAACTATTACGTGTGTGCAGAATGTACTTTATTTAAGACACGTCACTATTTATGAATTTTCAAAGAGAAAAATAAGATGTAAAGTAATTTAATATTCCGTTTCTTGATCTGTGAATTTACCATTATTCAAAAGTTAATAAAGAACATACAACTGATTTATATATATAATATATATATATAAATATATAATATATAAATAAGTAAGATATGAATTTGATGTAATACTTGCATTGCAATGATGTACACAAACCATGATATGTACATAAAAAGTATAAACCATTACAGTCTGAATCATACTGTGCGCCTATGAACAAGAAACTTCTGGGCACTTTCAACTGTTTTGTTAAAACCCAAATGATCTTGTTACAGAATGTCTCTCAAGGCGCTAAGAAAACAAACTGTCTTATTGTTTGATAGCATCATTTTGGTGATACCGTTGGAATTCGTTATTGTATAAATGTTGCCCCACCACCAACTGGGCCCTGCATGGCCAGGTGGTTAAGACGTTCGACTCGTAATCCGAGGGTCGCGGGTTCGAGTCCCCGTTACACCAGATATGCTCGCCTTTTCAGCCGTGTAGGCATTATAATGTTACGGTCAATCCCATTATTCGTTGGTAAGAGAGTAGCCCAAGAGCTGGCGGTGGATGGTAGTGACTCGCTGCCTTCCCTCTAGTCTTACACTGCTAAATTAGGAACGGTCTGCGCAGGTAGCTCTCGTGTAGCTTTGCGCGAAATTAAAAACAAACAAACAATATTTATTGGTCAGCTTGTGATTAAATGTTGTATAATGAGTGTAAATTATATGCTGGCAAATCATTTGTTTCTTGTTGCATTCATTTGAGTGTGTTTAAGTGTTGTTCACTCTTTCAAAAGTTTATACTTTTCATATATAATGACATTTTTAAAGAAATTCTACAGTTTATATTTTTCTAGCCTAGTGGTTGGTGAACTCGCCTAGCAACCGCTCCCCACTGGCACAGAGATACGTTTGCGGCCTTATATCGCTAAAATCTAGGTTTCGATACCCGTGATGGGCAGAGCACAGATGGCCTATTTGTAGCTTTGTGCTTAATTCAAACACATCAAATGAGTTCTTGCTACCTGTGGGTCGTGAGTTCGAATTACAATCATGTTCAACATTTCAGCCATGAGAGCGTTATATAACGTGATCAATTCCACTATTTGTTGGTAAAAGAATAATATGACATTTGGCGGGGGGGGGGGTGTTTACTAACTACCTTTCCTCCAGTATATCGCTTCTAGTTTAGGGAAGGCTAGTTTAGACAACTATCGGGTAGGTTTGTGCAAAATAAACCAAACCAAACCTTGCCAATATATCTGATGAACACTTGAGTTCTCGTTATTTATGAATCTTTTCAAAAGCAAGACTTTCCTCACAGTTGAATGTATTATACCCACCTTATTAGTTTTTTTATATGTATTTCTGGAGGAGTTTGTGTGCGTTTCCATATTTGTGAGATACTATTTAATTAAGCTCCTTTACTTTTTTAATTAAATATTCTGATAGTTGATTTTATATACTGTGTTATAGCTATTTTTGACATTGGTGTGTCATGAGAAATACAGTTAACAGTGTTTTGTTGTGTTTTTAGTTTTGTCTATTCACTTACACGTTACGCAAATTAAACAGAACAAGTGACTCTGCATTTAAATTAAATGTAAGAAAAACATCGGATCTAACTCTTTATATGGTCTAACGGTTAGGACAGTCGACTGGATAGAAATCTGTCAACGAACATGTTCGTCCTTTGGACATTATTATGTGAGGTCAGTCCTACTTCTCACTATTAAAAAGTAGAAAAGTTTGTGGATGGTATTAACTAGCTGTCTTTTCTCCAGTCTTTCAGCTCAAAATCAGCTTTGCACGAGATTCAATAAAACAAAGAAAAATGTCGGCCACATAGTGTTATAAATTTACATTAAAATAATCAGAATTTTTTTTACACCTTAAATTAATCTTATATTACGCTTTTACAACATAGAACTGATAAAAACGTGTGATTGATAAGAATATTTGACCTAATGAAAGCTACGCCTGGGTTTAATATTCATTTAATTAATAGCTCAAACACTGGATTTGATTGTTATACAGACACGTTACAGAGCTTAGCTTTAAATTAGAAAGAAAATGTGACTTCGACCCTTAAACAACTGTTTCGAATCATTCAATGAAATCATACGTATATGCGTGATACGAGTTTTTGTAAAACAAATATGGGAAATAAAAAAACGCACGATTTCACCTTAATCACAATATTTACATTTTACTGGAATATTTTAATAAATTTGAATGGACTAACGATGCTTTAAAATTGATTTACACTCGCGGTATGTCTGCTAGAAACCGGTTTTCGATAGCCTTAGGGGGCAGAACACATAATCCTTTTGTGTAGATTTATGCTTAAGAGGTATGGAGTAGATAGCGTTTGCAATGTCAAGTTACACCATTATTTACATTGTGAACTTCTGCTCTGAAGTCAAACATATTGCAATGTGTTGGTGTAGTCAAGAATGGTGACTTGACAAATGTAAGAACCCAAACAGATTTAATCTAGCCTTATTGCTACTAAGCATAGACTTTCAAAGTCTTTACTCTGGTAATTTGTTTTATCCATGAAGCCAGTATTGCAGCTGCCTTATGTGAGTTTTGTTTTTGTTTCTCATTAAGCACATGGCAGCACAATGTGTTCTCTGTGCTGTGTCTACCATGTATATCAAACTATACAACTTTCATTGTTATAACCCTTAAGACTCGCTGCTGAGTCACTGGGAAGCGTAACGGTTTTGTTACGATCATATTCAACAGTGTTTTCTGTTTTAAAGTAATTTAATCACTGTTATAATGGAAAGAATCTTTGATGTTGTTATTTTTCTTACAGTCTCTCCATCATCATAACAGGGCATGCAAGCTTTGAGGCACGAAATTATGCCTTGTGAAGGAATTATACTGTCTACATTTATTAAACACTGAGTGATAATTGCACTTAGCATTAACAGTACTTCATGATTAGCAATAAACTTCTAAGCACAAAGCTACTCGAGAGCTATCTGTGCTAGCCGTCCCTAATTTAGCAGTGTAAGACTAGAGGGAATGCAGCTAGTCATCACCACCCACCGCCAACTCTTGGGCTACTCTTTTACCAACGAAAAGTGGGATTGACCGTCATATTATAACGCCCCCACGGCTGGGAGGGCGAGCATGTTTGGTGCGACTCGGGCGCGAACCCGCGACCCTCAGATTACGAAGCACACGCCTTAACGCGCTAGGCCATGCCAGACCACGATGAGAACACAGAAATAGATGTTGATCAGAAGGCGTCTGACTTCTAATCGAGAAAGTTTTTCGTTTCATTATAGTATTTGATGGTTGGAGTAAACAAAAAACGAGCAATTCTCTAAAGCTCTGGTATTTTGTTGTATTTTTAGTATAAAATTACCATTTCTTCGATGAAGACCTATATATCCAACAAAGAATAGTAGATCCACAACTTTGCGAAAGAAAACTCAATTTAATGTGGAGCTGGAATACACGAGAATTAAAATATATTGTGTTTAATATAGTTCCTAAAAAATATAATCACCAGGATAACTGGATATGTGAGAAGATAAAATTAGTTACAAAGACTAATCAGGTAAATATTCTCTTGGCGTAAATCTCCGTGTGGTGACACTCACCTCCAAATACGTTTTAGAAAACTATTTTGTAGTTAAACATGGATAAGCTTATGCATTTTATGGGCACTCATAAGTATAAATGTCCGAAACAATTTTAAAGAATGTCAGAAGAGATACTGAACCTGTAAAATCAGGTTCCGAAAATATCCTTACAGTTATGGACGTTTAAAATATGTAGCTGATTGGGAATAAAGTAAAACAATAATATTGTGTTACATAATAATTATAAAGTATTCATAACAGTAGTATTTCCCTTAGTAGCGAGTAGTGGCTATAAACGTATTAATGAGTAGTGTATGCTATTTGGGGTAATAAATATTTTTTTACTTTAAAGAAGTGGATGGGAATTGGATTTTTTAACCATAGCTGATGGATTAATGGATTTTTTAATGGAGCTGAGTGGTATTGGTTTTTATAATCATGCCTAATGAGTTGTGAATGTTTTTTATTTGTAATATTTGATGATTAGCGGATGTTTTACCTCTAACATAGCGTATGCGTATTGGATTGTTTTATGTACATGTCGCTAATTGTTAGCGAATACTTCATAAAACAAATAAGTTCACGATTGTAAGCAATTAGTTTTTGTTAGTCTTTCGCATGATGGTGAACGTGTTATTCGAAACGTAACATAATGGACAGTAGATATTTTTAACGTGGTGGGATATGCATTAAATTTCACCAATACAGTGTATATTTGTTACAGGAACTTCTTAGAGCATTTTAAATTACAAAGCTCTGATTTGGTTTGCATAGGTACAAATAAGGTTAATGGATTTACGTAAAAAAATACTATTCCATTTTAAAGTGTTAATATTCCAGTCATTGTTTTTCTGCTTGTTCAATTTTTTTGTTAATGTACATGAATGTGATTAAATCTTGCTTAAATTGAGTGTATTATTAATATCATACTTTTAGTTACAGATTAGTTCTTAGTTCAGTCATTATTCTCATATCAGTTTTTAATGTGTTAGATTGTGATACTCTAATGTTAAACTGATTTCCGGCTCTGTATGGTCAGGTGGTTAGGGCGCTCGAATCGCAATCTGAGGGTCGCTGGTTCAAATCGCCGTTCCACCAAACATGCTTGCCGTTTCAGCCATGAAGGCATTATAATGTGACGTTCAATCCCACTATTCGTTGGTAAAAGAGTAGCCCAAATGTTAGCGGTAGGTGATGATGACTAGCTGCTTTCTATCTAGTCTTGCACTACTAAATTAGGGACGGCTAGCGTAGATAGCTGTCGTATAGCTTTGCGCGAAATTCAAAAGCAAACAAACAAATTGATTTCCACGAAAACTTTTAGGTAGGTTTAACTTATAATAAGAGTATTCGCTTGACTTGGTCTTCATTACTTTTCTGAAGCTATTGCGGCACTATTCACCTCCTACATCCCAAAATGGAAGCAGATTCTTTGCTTCTACCGTCCTGAACATCCGAGTTGAGGCGTCAATGACATTTGCTTCAATATATAGAGCATAACAGATAAGGATAGCTTTGCCCAGCGCTTTAGCACTAGAGCACTACAGGATGTGGTTAATTAACCCTCAGCTGACTTCAGTTTGATATGGTCGAGGTGCTTCAGTAGAGCCAACCATTTTAGATGTTCTGGGTACAGCAGAGGTCGATAGATCTTTCTAAGTTGGTGATTGCAGAGATATCAGTCAGTGTTAGAAACCTTTGCAGCATTGGTAAAGGTCTGTGTCCAAGAAACTGGTCACACAGAGGTTCAGCAATAAGTCAGAAATTATAAAGCCCAACAATTGGTTTTTAATATCCATGAATGGCACGTAACAGATAACACGTTATGTATCTTTGTGCTTAATAGCAAACAAAAAGTAAAGCAGGAGATGGTTTCTTCTAAACTCGGCACCACTCAAATAGAATAATCTCTGTCTCTTTAGCAGAAAACTCTCCTTTTAAGTCATATGTACTACTACTTACAGAAATTTCAGTTCATTAACTAAGAAGCTTTCGTTTAAGCTTCTTACACAAGAGTTAAAGTAAGAGCAACATACAAGCTAGCAAAAGCAAAAAAAAACACAAAAAAACAAGAACTTTGCTATGGTTTGGTTTTTAATTTCGCGCAAAGCTACTTGTCGTCCCAAGTCAGCAGTGTAAGACTAAAGGGAAGGCAGCTAGTCATTACCACCAAACGCTAACTTCTTGGGCTACTCTTTTACCAACGAATAGTGGAATTGACCTTCACATTATAACGTCTACACGGCTGAAAGGGCGAGCACATTTGGAGTGACGGAGATTTGAACCAGCGACACTCAGATTGTCAGTCAAGTGCCATAATTACCTGACCATGCCGGGCCTTGACGAAAGGTACGTAAAAGATGACAACACCTTTTAGTTTTATATACATGTGTATATATATTGTGATATATATTAATTATCATTGCTCTTAACAATTAATTACAAACAGTCTTAGTATTTACTGTTTTGAATCTTTATACTTGACCCACTTTGGTATGAAAAGATATGGTTGCAGCACCAACATTATTCATAACTGCATAGTCTCTTGTATTTAAAGGTAAAACTTAATCCCACAAAGAGTGTTAGGTAGGCCCTCTTTATAACTGGGGGCCCGGCATAGCCAGATGGGCTAAGGCGTTCGACTCCTAATCCGAGGGTCACGTCGCACCAAACATGCTCGCCCTTTCAGCCATGGGGGCGTTATAACGTTACGGTCAATCCCACTATTCGTTGGTAAAAGAGTAACCCAAGAGTTGGGGGTAGGTGGTGATAACTAGCTGCCTTCCCTCTCGTCTTACACTGCTAAATGAGAGACGGCTAGCGCAGATAGCTCTCGAGTAACTTTGAGCGAAATTCAAAAAAACCAAACAGAACAAAAACAAACTTTATAATTGGAGGATCGACAAGAAAAACTACAGAGTACATTTTGTTACATATTAATATTTTATTTAATAGCTGGATATTTGAATTTGAATTTAGAAGTTAATGTTAATATGTATCAAATGTGTGATATTTGCCAACAAGATTAATACACACAATTTTCTTTTTTAACAAAAATACATTTTAATATACAAATAAAAAAAATGAATTTATAATAACGGTTGTTACTAATAGTTATTACAAATGATGGTTTATATACAAATTTTTGCAAACTTACAAACAATACTGATTTTTATATCCGGTTTAGAAGTGAATATTTTATCAAAAATCCTGGTCGACAACGAGTAAATTAATTTTGAATTTAATAATGTAACACCTCGCACAAGTCAGCTAGTTTGGTTGGCCTCACATCGGTTACAAGTTTACTTCTTACAGAAAGATATTTAATGTCCTCGTAAAAATAACGTTCGAAGTAATTCACTGAATTTGGACATTTTGTAATATTCAAAATCTATAAATGTTCCTGATAAAAGTTTGTAGTTTTCTGATTAATAAACGTTAATCACAATTGTAGCTTCTGAAGCTTATAGTACACTGAATGTAGTTAACTAATAATATTCTTCTTCTGGATCGTCGGTTTTATACAGCAATCACACGAGTTTTTCGAAGTTTCAACAATGTTCTGGCACGTTTTCGTAAAACAAATATCGTTGATTTTTGCTCTCAAGAATCTTCTACGAATTTCAAGAACAGGCGGGTCTTGCGCAAAACCCGGTCAAGAATATACATCACATGCAAAAAGGAAAGTATATTGAAACAAGTTAGGTATTAAATTAAACATACAATGTAAATCCGTTACAATATGAATTGATCTACTAACTGAGTTTTAAACTAAGAAATAAAGTTGCTGGACACGATATGTAACATAAAACGAAAACAATTTTTGTTCCTTCTATTGACATAAACATGGTATACATACTTGTATCAAAGACCTGGCATAGCCAGGTGGTTTGGGTGCTTAACTTGTAACTTACGAGTCGCGGGTACAGGGTGTTCCAGAAGTCTGTACCCATATGGACAAAACACAATGTGTTATTGATTTACTTATTAATCAAATTGCATGCTATTAACAGACATGCACATATCAATTTGTCCTCCGATGATATAGCAATAAGTCTACAGATTCATAGCACTAAACATCAGGGGCTCAATTCTCTTTGGTGGACACAGTAAATAGCCGGATATGGCTCTACTATAAGAAAACACGCATATCAGTTCTAGGTATCTGTGCCATCAGGCTATTTCCTTCAGTGAAATATGTACAGTTGGCATTAGAAATGTGTTAAAGTTAAATAAAGAACATGATGTCTGTTTCACCATGGGTTTAGACTTGTGTGATACATTGGTTAAACGCTTGCATCTCAAGATTTTAAATTTAGTCACAGCTGTTACTATTTTAGAGCTGCTGATTGGAAAGATGGTACCCACATAACAACACCCGCATCACGTTAAACAGATCGTCCTTTTGGCCGTGGAGATGTTATAATATGATGGTCAATCCCATTATACGTTGGTAAAAGAGTAGTACAAGTGTTCACAAACCTAATTAAAATACATGTTCATGAAACACAAGATATTCTGAGTGTGGTATCAAATGGTATAATTCTCTGGTATCATAATTACACTGTAGTAACAACAAGAACGCCAGTGGTAGTTATAACTCACTGTTACAATTGGCAAAGCAACGAGCATATGGCAGCCGCATATAAAGTTCTCCCACGCTGTGTAGATTGTAGGGGATAACACACAACCACACCAAACTACAACGGATGCCAAAAATACAAGAACATTAAAACACGCATAACAAAGACACAAAATCAGGAAAAAGAACACCAAGAATGTGTTACCAACACCCATACCTTAAGGTACCACCAATTCATATCGACGATTTACCAAACATACATTCGCACAAGCCGTCAAAACACGCATTCATACTCACGACAACAACAACAAAAATAACACATAACTTAAAACTGCTCAAACAATAAGCCAAATAACAGAAGCAGTCAAAAATATTATGTACAAATTCCTGTCACAGTACAGAAACATGTCAAATCAAGATGACAGCATAACACTAATAATTAAAATAGCTATTGAACACCTAACACCATTACTAACACAGATCACACACTTACTCGCACTTCTAGAAACAATACAGCACACAAATACATAGCAAATATAAGTCAAGGAAGGTGCATAACCTGACAACATAAAATGGATATAGCTCTGAAAAGGAAAGTTGCAATAGAAACCAATAGATATCCAAACCAGCTTGCTTAAAATTAAATTTAGAACACAAAAATACAACAGATCAGGAGGGAAGAAGATGTCTGCTAAGAACCTGACCCTCCCAAGCCGCCAAAGAGACTTAAATTCCGATGACTGATTGAATTGATTCCATTAGGAGACTGGATGGCCATATTATGTTGAATTAGTGATATGATTAACAGTTTTCTCTCTCTCCGGATATCTTCCCCTTAACCAAATCACTCACTTCATATTTTATGTAGTCTCTTTAAATTTAATTTATCTGACTTAATGGGAAAGTCGAATTTGCCCATAATGACTAGTAATATCCACGTGGAGAGGTTTTAACCACTAGATACAATCTGTTCCACCAGTAGAGGACATTATTGTCATTGACTTCCATGCATTAAGCCAAGTAATCTTCAGGAGAAAAGCGGTTATTATTTTTAAAAACTATAAAGACACAAGTGCAACTAGAAAAACATCGACTTAACGGTTTTCTGGACTGACTACATGTTATGCAAAAATTGCGTAGAATTTTGAAAAAAAATTTGCTTTAAAATGAGATGGTACAAAATGTATGTCATGCCTACATGCCACAATATCATTTTACATTGATGTAACAGACTATGTTTATTCTGACTTTGAAAAACGTATTTTATCTTAATAGGTAAAAAAATTCTAAATTTCACAAAAACAGTGCGAGCTCAATTTTTACCAAAACATCTTTATTTATTCAAATTTATTTAATAAACTGAAATGGAAAAATAATTCATTGTTATTATTATTGTTCATTTTTATTTTAAAAGGTACTTTGAACGTTATTTTTATCATGCCCGGCATGGCCAGGTGGTTAAGGCACTTGACTCGTAATCTGAAGGTCGCGAGTTCTCGAACCCCAGTCCAAACATACTCATCCTTTGATCCGTGGGGGTGTTAAATGTTATGGTCAATCCCACTATTCGTAAGTAAAAGAGTACCCCAAAGGTTGGCGGTGAGTAGTGATGACTAGTTGCCTTCCATCTAGTCTTACACTGCTAAATTAGGGACGAGATAGCTTTCGTGTAGTTTTGCGCGAAATTTAAAACAAACTTTCATCTTAATGAAGTAGTTCGTATTTATTTAGCTCTTCTTAAGATGAACTTATTTGGAATGGCAATGTTTTTTAGTTTAATTGTTGCTGACTATTAATGAGGTTTAATTTATCAAGGATAGTAAAAAACACATTTGTATTTATTACTACTTGAAAGCATGTTAAAACTGAAATATGCGTTTTAACTTTTTATTCTTTGTCTAATAAATGTTTAGTAAGATTTGTTTTATGATTATATTATATATGAAATATGAAGCATAAATAAAATAATAAATATCGTCATCTTTGGATGTGGATTTGGGCGTGGCTTGGATGTTATCTTGGACATTTAGGATATGTAGATCAGGATTAGACACATTACTGTTAAATACACTTCTTGTTTTTAACTACAACTCCCTCATCAGAGACACAGTGGTATGTCTGCGACCTAACAACGCTAGAAACCGGGTTTCGATTCCCCCTGGTGGGCAGAGCACAAATTGTCTATTGTGTAGCTTTGTGCTTAAGTTCGAATAAACAGAGCAACTGAAAGTGTGGTATAAATCATGAAGGTCAATTTTGCTATTCATTTCAAAAAGCTTGACAAAGCGTTTATGGTGGCAAGTGACGCTGGATGTCTGCTCTTTTTCTAGTTATTAGTACAAATTGTACCTAAACAGTACTGGGTCAAAATTGTGTCTGTTTAACCCATAACCTTGCTTCCTGAGTCAATGAGCTACAAACTTTGAAATGCTCACGTCACAGAGGTCACATCGGCTTGTTCTTTGACACACACACAAACATATATTACTTCGTATTTTCAGAAGTCGACCATGAATATTTGTATTCTTTGTGTATTTATTATTTAAGGTGTATATCATTCTTGGTCGACTTTTCGTCGTAGTAAACGATTCAGTCGATGTTTTTGTTGTTTTTTTTCACAAATGCTTTAACACATGCTTGAACAATAAATAAATTAGTAATACATTGTATATCTTTTCTTATAGGGTCCGTACTTCTGGGTCCCCCTGTGTAGTACTTCTATAAAAATGTTAAATGTGATGATGAGATTCTTATTATTTATATTTTTTTGTGTATAATTTCTCAGGATGCTTGTAGATATCAAAGTTAATGAGATTTTTAAGTGCATTTTGTTTTTCAAAGTCAAATAGCATTATTTTGTCGTAGAATGTTAAAGTTTATAGTTGTAACTACATTTCGCGATCACACTAGCAATACTATTTTAAATTAGTTGAGTTGTTTGGAGGACAAATCTGATTGTGGTAATATTCTCACAGTTGGACATACGTTTTCAGATCGCATAATTAGCTATGTGGTTGGTCATTTTAAATTTGTTAGGAAATGCACTTTAAACGCACAGCGAATGAAATTAATATAAGGTAATCTATAAACACCCTGCTCTTTAACTATAGCCCACAGTGAGTTGTACTAAAGTTGTTGAGCTGTACCTTGCTTAAGGCAGTAAATGTCAATTTGTTTTTGTTTTTTCAAATTGTTCATATGCAACTCAACGGCCAATCAAATGAGAAAGTGAGCGTTTCCTTCAGTTTAAAATAATTGTCTGAAAGGCCCGTTCGAATCCTCATCGCACCAAACATGCTCGCCCTTTCAGCCGTGAGGGCGTTATAATATTCAATCAATCCCATTATTCGTTGGTAAAAGAGTAACCCAAGAGTTGGCGGTGTGTGGCGATGACTAGCTGCCTTCCCTCTAGTCTTACACTGCTAAATTAGGGACGGCTAGCGCAGATAGCCCTCTTGTAACTTTGTGCGAAATTCAAAAACGAACAAACACAAATACAAATGTACATAATAAAGCCAATTTTTAATACACTACAATTACAGTTAACACAAGCACCGGCAGAAAAACATTACATTATTCTGCGTAATGGAAGAATACGGTCCGATTACATCTTAATATAGGATTAAGCATTACGGATTGAGAAATCGGTCGTGATTTTTAATTATGATGCTGCTATACAAATTATTTACAAACCACTTAGTTAAAAAATGGAGAGAGTAGTTTTATATCAGTATATTTACACACAATTTATCTTTATTTTTCATTGATTCAAATGTTTACATTTTTGAAACAATTCCACCATTTTCTTGTAAACAATTAAGTGTCAGATTATTTTGTTCACAAAACGACCGCAAGATGTAACTCTAAAACGTCTGTTATTCTTGTATCATATTAAAACGCTTACAAAATAGGAAATTAAAGTACAAATGAATATAAATAAATATATAATATATAACTACTATATAATTTTATTATTAACCCGTTTTGGTAAAATATGCTCAAATATTCTATATTAGAATAAGGTTCTTAAGATTGTGTTCATTCGTATATGTATGACAATTTATAATTCACGTATTTTATAATTCCCTTTACCGTTTGACAGGAAACCAGCAAACCAGCTGCAGAGCCTGATATCTGTGGATTTCCTACCGTTCACCGTCAACAACGGAGTGAAGTCTTTCTCAGAACTTTGATCTTATTCTGCTCATATACATACAATATAATTCTCAAAATATTGGTTACCAATCAATTTATATGATTCCATTATTGCAAAGTCGTTTAACGTATGTAAGAGGAATGTTCATTCAGAGACAGTCTGAATTTTGCTGATTTAGTTATACATTGAAACACATTCCATGAAAATGAAACGTATTATATTGATTCAAGTTCTAATAGAAGCATCTCGTACATCTGTGAATGTGTGTCGTAAATAAATTCTCCTTGTTGCTTAAATAAAATTAATCTATAGCTTCAACACTATTGGTTTACTTTAAAGGCATTTATTATTGTTTTTCTATTGCATGATTTTTGAAAATTCAAAAGGAACTTAAAAGTGTTATTCATCTCGCTTATTTATCCAACAACGTTTCACTTAATCGATTTTTCTGTTGTGCGTTGTTAAGTAATGTTAAAAAGAGGGTTCGTATTAAAATTTCTTCTGATTATGTACACTGATTCTTACTTGGCCAGGTAACTTGCTAATAATATTTTACTGAGCTATAATAAGTATTAAAATTATGCTAGATCTTACCACTTTTTGTTTAGCTCGTGTTATCTCTAGAACGTAGCAAGTAGACACAATTAGTTATTTTGATTAAAAGTAAATATTACATCCTTTAAACTCTAAATATATATATACATATATATATGAGAAGTTTATTACAATTACTTTTACTATGTATGGTTGGCTATTTAGTTTTTTTAAAACGTTGTTGTTATTTAACACATGAAATTTAGTTGGGTCCAAACCTTCCTTGAAAGTGGCCAAGTGTCACAACAATAGAGATTACGTTCTTTAAAAAAATAATGCAGAATATTCTGGAAATATATTTGTTATAAACAACCTCAAGATACCAAAGGACACGTTAAACCCTTTCAGCATAAGTTTTGGTTTCAATTATTAGAAGAGCAAATTTCAAATACAGTATATTCGATTTCGAAAAGTACACGTCTTACATGATATTATGAATTACACGAAATCTGAAAAAAATCATCCACTAGTTTACTTTATAACATTAATTGTATCTTGTTTCCAAAAAGTTGCATCTTTGTTGTGAGAATGTTGTTAAAGCCAAATGATAATATGGTTGTATTGGTGATAAAAATCACGTGGTGTTATTACAGCGCATCTTTAAAACAGCTATATGTGTTAAATATAACATCTTTGTTGTCTAATAAAACCAAGAATTTGTCTTATGTTTGTTTCATTTGCACAATACTAATATATTTATAGCAGAATAAAGGAATTTTACCACGTAACGCACACGTGATGAAATATTTTCGAATAATGGTTATCTGTGTTAACGACAAGTTGTTTTGACAACTGAGCAGAGGGAATGTAGCCAATCAACTGCACCATGCTATCCATGCTAAGGAAATGACTCTCTTAGAATGCGCACAGAGTTTAATTATAAACTGAGAGGAAATATTTTGTAATATATTAATTCGAACCCAGTACTTCATCACCCACAATTCATATTCTAACACAGAACCAATCCATGGTCCAAAACAATCAGTACAAAGCTGTAAGAGAAATTTTTTAATGTCATGTTTATTTTCTGCCCTAGAGTTTCAGTTTAAATTGTAATAAAAAACTTAAAATATCGATATAATTATAATATACATATGTTTAAAGAGTGGAAATAAAACGTCATAAATAAAAATTAAAACTGGAATAAGTGATAATGTTGTTGAATTATCATAGATGGGGACTTAAGTAACCAACTCCAACGATGTATTACTTTTTAACAGATAGCCCTTGTGTAGCTTTGCGCGAAATTAAAAAAAACAAACAAACTTTCTAACAGAGAAAAATTAATACTGGGAAACAAACCAGTTGCCAGAATTAATTATGTATGTCATTAAACCATCAGAAATGTAAGAAAGTTCACCACAATTAACTTCATAAACAAATGTATGTTGATAACCGTATAGTTACAACTAAAGAATTTATAGTTGAAAGCATGTACACCGAAGAATATTTTTCCTGCGTGAATGTAAAGTAGAAACATCGATTTCTATATAGAAGTGATAAGATACACTACTGTATTCAGAATTTAAAAAAAAATTTCTTGCAGCACTCTAATCGTGTCGAAAGTTGATTATTTAACAGATTTACTCTAAAGTTTGTCCGGGACGTTAATGAAGCACTAAATGTCTAGTCATAAATTTACTAATCATCACTTCTTTTAACATCGTCGTCTTATTCGTATTTCCTTAACAATTAAATTATAAAATAATTAAAGTGTATCTCATTAGTCAAAGCAAAATCAATGTTGTTGTTTTTTTCATTTTAGTGCGAGGCATCGAACATGATTTCTCCACGTCGTTGGAAAGTTGTAATATTTCTCTTCTCTTTATTATTCCTAAACATGTTATGAAATTTCTGATATTACGATAAGTTCGTGGCAGGTTATAGATTTTTTAAAACTAACTACCAATATTCTGTATACTGACACAGATAAACATATGTTCGATTGTAATAACTAGTAAGAAGAGAATACGTTATGGAGATAACAATTCAAATACGTTTGTTTTTTGGATTTCGCACAAAGCTACTCGAGGACTCTCTGTGCCAGCCGTCCCTCATTTAGTAGTGGAAGACTAGAGAGAAGGCAGCTAGTCATCACCACCCACCGCCAACTCTTGGGCTACTCTTTTACCAACGAATAATGGGATTGACCATCACATTATAACGCCCCTACGGCTGAAAGGGCGAGTATGTTTGGCGCGACGGGGATGCGAACCCGCGACCCTCAGATTACGAGTCGCACGTCTTAACACGCTTGGCCATGCCGGGCCGTAGGACTATTTGTAATTAATTGTTAAGAGCAATGACAACTGGTTTGAATTTCGCGCGAAGCTACACAAGAGTTATCTGCGCTAGCTGTCCCTAATTTAGCAGTGTAAGACTAGAGGGAAAGCAGCTAGGCATCACCATCCACCGCCAACTCTTGGGATACAGTTTTACAAACGAATAGTAGGATTCACCATCACATTATAACGCCCCCACGGCTGAAAAAGCGAGCATATTTGGTGCGTCAGGGAATCGAACCCACGACCCTCAGATTACGAGTCGAACACCTTAATCCACCTGGCCATAATGATAATTAATATATATAACACTATATATAAAACTAAAAGGTTATGTCATCTTTTATGTATCTTTCGTCAACTTTCATATAACGTTTTGCAAAAATATAGAAGATCTAAAAGAACACATTTCGGTACGTCAGATTAATCAAAATGACCAACTTTTGTTTATTTACCCAAAGTGCAACTTATTCAACACTGAAAAAGTAAAAAAAAACAACCATTTAAACATTACTGGAATTTTAAAGAACAGGATATGAACCTTTGTTGAATAAGGATGAAAACAAGTTTCAAAATGGGAACTTATGTAATAAAAAGGCACAAGTAAGTAACAAAAGTTCGACTTATAATCGAAAATAATAGATGCAAACAGCTAATAAAAGATCATCTGCATGTGTGCAAAAGATATAGAGGTAACTAAATGTTGACTCAAGTTTGAAAGATATAATAAAGATCAAATTTTTGTTGCAAAAAGGTCTACTTTGATTGTAAAGCGACGTAAAATAAGTACCTAAAGTTTAACTTTTAACAGCCAATGTAAATGAGGAAGTCAGATCAACCAATATTGTTCTTAAGACTAATGTTTTATTGGATATACTTCTTTTGAAAAAAAAAAATCTTGTCACATTAAAGTGATGTTATGAATACACATTGATGTAAACCTCAGGGTTTTCCTAGTGTGTAGTTGAAAAATATTATAGCGGTTTAAAATTCACTCATATAAATAAGTGGATAAATAAGAAAAAAAAATTAACATTATAAAATTCCATTCCAAGGTTGATAGATTAGTGCATTTGCTAAACTATTCTTCATATTTTAGTTAAGGCACTCGACTCGTAATCTGAGGGTCGCGGGTTCGAATTCATCAAACATGCTCACCCTTTCAGCCCTGGGTCATTATAATGGGACGTGAAGCCCAAGAGTTGGCGGTGGGTAGTGATGACTAGCTACCTTCCTTCTAGTCTTACACTGCTAAATTAGGGACGGCTAGCGCAGATAGCCCTCGTGTAGTTTTGCGCGAAATTCAAAACAAACCAACTCCTCTAATTTTACAATGTTAAATTTGGGACAGTGAGCGTAGACAGCCCTCATACAGCATGGCGAAAAACAAAATAAATTCAAAAAACAAACAAACAGCTCAGAAACTAGTATATGGCATACTAAGAAACGCAAAAAAATAGTAAACAAAGATATACTGTAGCAGGCATGCCCGTATTTCATGGGTTCTCGGGAGAGATTGAAAAGGAAAAGAAAAAGAAGGGGAAGAAAAAGAAAAAAATTAAAGAAAAACGAAAAAAAAGCAAAAATATATGAAAAAAATAGGGAAGAAGTATGGATCGAGAGATCACCGTAAGAGTATTAAGATTTGGCTTTTGTTTTTTTATACACTCATTTTTTACCGTCGGAGCGCGAGCGCACGCATTTCAGTTGAATAATCAATATATGGAATAAATATTTTTAAATATTATATTATTCATTTCATTGATTTTCCCCACATTTTTGGACTAATCAGTTTTTTACTTTTTCTGTTCTAGGTCTTTTTCGCAATAAGTACAAAGATGCTGGAAAAAATACATGCAAGAATGTATAGCGACAATGGCTATAAAAACAGACATATTCAAAACTTTCATAGTCATATGTTGAAGACCGGTAGAGGTCCAAAGTTCTTTGAAATCGTATCAAAACCACAAAAGAAGATATGTATTTTTTGTTCTGCACCATCTACATCATCACTCGCGATGGAAATCAAAACTAATGAACGGTCAGTAGAAGTAGAGATTGATTCAAACTCTCAAGAAATTAGTTAGACTGACCCAGTTTTGACAAAAGTCAAAAGCACTGTTTCAAAAGAGGCACACGATTTTCAGGAAGAAACTTTTCTGGAAGAGGTGGAATCTATTATAGTAAATTCTGATTCGTCCAGTGACGATTTAGAAGATGATCTAAATGAAACTCTTCGGAAAAAGCATTCGGCAGAAAAAATTAGTGGTTTAAAATATACGGATTCACATCAACCACAACTTTCAGAATTCCAATCTCTGATTATCTAAAGAATTCGCTGATCATTTCAAGCTAAGTGATTAAAGAATTATTTTGGATATCGTATCATCAAAATTTTGATTCTGCGACTTGTTACTCTTGTGAGAAGTTTGCTCCAAAATCTTATAAGAGATTTACATTTGTTAAATGGTCAAACCAGAAAAACTTCAAAAACACGCTAAAAGTGTAAGCCATCAAAATTCAATGACAGCATGGATTCATTCAAAAGCAACAAAAATTCGTCAGAGCTCTGTACTAGTTCAAGCCAAAAAACAAAGTGAAAATGAAATATAACTAAATCGGCTTTATCTTTCACAAATGATAGAAACATTCATTTTTCTTGCTAAGCAAAACATTGCCATTAGGGGTGACCATGAAATCATCTTTATGCGGGTGATTCTCCTGATGTAACTTAAGGGAATTTTCTTGAACTTTTGCACCTGTAGAGTAAGAATCTTCCTTAGTTTAAGGAAAAGTTCACAAAGCTTGTTGGCCTACATAAACAATGGCTGAATTGGGATATTCAAAATGAAATTTTGAATCTGGTTGCGATAAACGTGAGAAAATTAATAACCAATGAAGTAAAATCCAATGGTTTTTATTCCGTCATCGCAAATGAAACTATAGATGTCAGTCTCGACGACCAACTTTCTCTCTGCCTCCGTTATGTTTCAGAAGGTATCTTTAAAGAAAAGTTCTTAAACTTCTTGTTGACGAAATCAATGAAAGTTTAATCCCTTTTTGAATTGATTTCAGAAAATTTAGTGATAGTTGACCAAGGATACGAAGGCGCTAGTAACATGAAAAGTGAATACGCCGGGCTTCAAAATATAATCAAGACTAAACCCCAAAATTAATTTATGTCCATTGTTTTGGTCTCTTGCTTAATCTTGCTGTTCAAAAATACCCTAAAGAAAACTCAATCACTGAGAAACACTCTAGGCACAATACAATCAATTTATTCTTTTGACGAGAAAAGTTCCAAGCGTCACCAAATTTTTCAGGATATTCAAAAAAATTGCGGAGAGAAAGCCATTATACTTCAGTCTCAGAGTGTGATCCGATGGGTCTTAAGACATACCCTATAGTTCTCGCCCTTATTAAAATTCTTTCAAACGATCCCAGGACTTCGGCCACTGGTAAAGGCCTTTTACTTTCAATCTGTGACTAGTCTTGGAAAAAACTTTAAGTGAAATTTCATCTTTGTCAACTTACCTTCAATCAGTAAAATATGGATGTCTTTTGGGGGAGCAAATCTGCTGATGCGACAATCAATAACCTTAAATCACTATAGACAAACGAAATTTTTCGAAGCTTTGAAACGAAGCAACTAATTTGATGAAAGACATAAGAAAAATAATTAAGGAAGAACAAGATATCAGTTTCAAAGAATTGACCATTCCTCACTACCTAATACTGACAGAACATGCCTTAGAAGCTGGATTTGCATCTGTTACTGCAGATTTTGATAATCCAACCTCTTATGCAAGACACGCCATTTTCTTTCTCACTGCTCAAGCTTTTAAAGAGCAAATTCAAACTAGTTTCGATTAAAATGATCAAAATATTCTTTTTGGTCTCTCTTCCGTCATAATGCAATCGGAAAAAGAGCGTGCTACAGATGAGGTATCATTGCTTTGTGACTTATACGGGCTGAATGAGAATCGATTATCTTCAGAAAGAAAGATTGTGGTTGGTCTTCTCGATCAAGAAAACAAATTTCCCATTTGTCTTCTGGATATAATTTGTCAAAATGGATTTATGGGAACGGCATCCCTCAACTCTTTCCAACTTCTTTTCAGTTGGCGCAAATATTCAACACTGTTTCAGCAACATCCTGTTTTGCAGAAAGATCATTCTCTGCTTTACACCGAATCAAAATTTACTTCAATTTTTAGCTGAATTAAATTATACTAAAGATAGTGTTCCTATTTTGGATTGAAATAAATAAAAATGTCCTTTTTTCTTTATTATTGGTCAGAAAGTTTCAAATTTGTTTCCTTCAGAGTTTGAACTGTTAAACATTTCATATTTATTTTCTGCATTTATTTTATTGCCAACAATTGAAGTTAGAGTCCAATGAAAGTAAAGTAACAAATCACCACTCTTGTCATTAGACTATTTACGTGTTACCATAATACAACACTCTAGAGAGCAACAAAGCATGGGCACAGAAGTAAGTGAACTTGACCTCTTCTCCGAGAACACGATGTGGAATTTATCAGCTTATGCATTTTACAGCTCCCCCAGTGACACAGCGGTATGCCTGCAGACGTATGCTGCTAGAGACTGGCTTTCGATATCAGTGGTGGACGGAGCACAGATAGTCCTTTTTGTAGCTTTGTGCTTAAATACAAACAAACAAAAACATCCTACAGCATTTCCAATGAAAATTCTCCAGAGTAATAAGATTATATTTTGAATCTGTGAAAATGTTTATTAAAGTATATGGTTCAAAAGCGATCCAATAAACACTGCAAATGTTTAAATATTAATCATCTTTCTGGGATGTTTGGAATTTAGCAGTATACTATTCATGCATAGAAATATAACTGTTGTATCGAAAGCCCGTATAAAGGAAGAGAACGAAGACATTGACTTTGATCTGGAAAATCGATGCACTCGTTATTACAATATTTATTGTTTTATTATAAATCGTAGAAAAAAGAAAGAAACTAAAAAGCTCTGTTATTAATGGAGCAGTAATCATTAATCGAGATCCTACTACTAAATAATTTGCTAATACTAACAGTAAAAAGCAAGAATTCCTGCACAGTCACTTAAAACAATCATCACACTTGCCCAAAGATGGCAGAAGATGATAAGGCCTTTATGTTTAGAGGGAGCAATTAAGGTATGAAATATACTCAGTACTAGTTCTATAATACACGTATGTAATATTATTCAAGAGGATAATTATTATTCCAAGATCTTATTCTAATTGAGAACACGATTGTTTCACATCAAGAATGTGCTAATATTGTCAATTGTATGAACTAAGCCAGATGTACATTAATTTATTAAACAGGTACATATAGTAAGTCTGAAAGATAATGGTTATTTGAAACTAATGAAAAATTGTTCCATATACAGCAAGGGATAAGTTTGTCCTCAAGGTTTAGAGGTAAAACTTAGATACACAGTTGTTGAAATAAATATATAAAAGTACGTGTGTGTGTGTTTTCTTTTAGTAAATCCACATCGAACTATCTGCTGAGCCCAATGAGGTGAATCGAACCCATGATTTTAGCGTTGTAAATCCATAGAATTATCTCTGTACAAGCGGAGGGGAAATAAAAGTGTCCTATTCATAAGACTTAATAACAAATGAGGAGGTAAGATTATTTAAGGAATTAGAAACTAACATTGAGACAAATTACGAAAATTTTCTAAGGAAGAGGAAGTTAACATATAAAAACTGACAGTTTTGTTGCTGTTAACAAACACTATGCTTAATAATTGTTTTAGTAAATATACTGTTATGTCAATCACTTGAAAAGCTATTAGTTCTCAATTTGTTAAAACTTTTTGACGTAGCGATAGTTTAAAAAAGAGAGAATACTGAAGCATATAATAGAAACCTTACATACTCTGAGGCAAATAAAATAGTCGAATTAAATAATCTAGAAAGACAACGGTAAACTAGGAAGTAGCTGAATCAAGTAGTTAAATGGTAAAATTCTCTAAAGTAAATATCCAGCTGAGGGATGGGTAATTATAAAATGCATCACTTAATCAAAATTATTTGGCAAAATGTAATAAGGTTTAGAATAATTGGTGGTTAGATCATTTTTAAGAAATAAGAAAGAAAGAAGGAAATGGTAGAAATTGAAACTACTTGAAATAAGAAGAAAAGCAATAAAACAGTAATAAGCCAATGAACACTAGGTACTTAAAAGTGCTTAATAGAGAATCATGTGAACAAGTCAAACATTTGAAAAACTGACATGAAATTTGATGTCAGGAACTGAACTACAGCCACAATGGTGAACCGAAAATCACGAGGACGAATGACTATGATAAAAATTGTGTATGTAGTGCAGGTAAATGTGATAATTAGAGTAAGAAAAATAATGTATTTAGTTTCTTGATTTTGTTTTAAATTACAGAATACCTAAATAAAGAATGTTATAGCAGAAACTGAAATATTCAATGTAGCATAAGTGTCCATGGTAAAGGAACTACCTCTCAAATCATGAATCCAATCTTGGTTGTATCTGTTCAAGCCACCTTATTCTAAAATACATTTGCCTTTCTAATGATTGATGACAAGATGAATGAACAGTGACGATCCTTCATAACCCAGAGTAAGAATATTGTGAATACCATTATTATAATTTTTTTTTTTCATTTTAATTGATATCAACCAGAGATGTACCAAATATATACTAATGGCATTGAAAAATCAAGGTTTCTGAGTACTTTGATAAGATACCATGTATCAATGTAGAGAGTAATGGTTGTCCATTCTAACAACAGATAATCATATCATACTTCGTGTGTTCCTATCATGATACTGTATTTGCACTATATTGTTGGTTGAAAACTTCACCAAGTTATAGCCTTGCAGAGAAGAATTTGAAATTGGATACGAAAGACAAGCAAAGATTTTTATATAAAGTGTTAAAGTTAAGTTACTATCAGTAAACTCCTATCTAACTATGTGTTCATGGCCTAACTATTCTGGATATCGATATTGAAATATGCAAAAGACTATCTAGCATTACAAATATTCTGGCATTTAAAAAAGGTATATATTTACTTACCCTTCTATAAACTAAGAAGAAGGTAAAAATGATTAATGTCGCAACAGATCAGGTGAGAGCTTGATTCTGATTTCCTTCTATTTCTTGTTTTCAAACTTCAATAAAATATTTTTGTTTTATGACATCTAATGTCACATTTATGCAAGAGTAAACACATTAATCTTTTATCGCTAAGGCTCTTTGTTTCTGAAATGGGATAGTTGAATGAAATTAATTATTCAATACATCCCCTACTCCATGTCACGATTGCCATCGACTTCCAGCATAATAAGGTAATTTATGTCCTATCTGATAATCATAATATGAGCTATATATGGTTAGATCAAGAAAATAAGACACTCTTTCATAGGTACTTTTGACAGTAAAAATGGAGTATTGTGATGATCCTATATCTCTCTTGTTCAAAAGTTATAGGTTGACTCCTGTTTGTCTTTTATATCAGTGTGAATGGTCTTAAAACGTTATTTAGGAATATATCTCAGGACGACTGGTGTTGGTATTAACAGTTACTAATAAAGTAGAGAACAACGTTTCATCTTCCTAGGCCATCTTCAGGTTAACAATATTAATTCTGACTCACAAAAAGAATCACGTAATTTACTGCGATCAAGTCACCAGAATGGTGGTCAAACCTCATTATTCAATTAGAGTATCCTAGAGTTGACAGTAAATACTTGTATTGAATAAAAGGTTTCGTCGGCGTCGATTATATAAGATATTATGTGGTTGGCTTATTGTTGTACATTCTTCTTTAATTTCATGCATAAGTCCTTAAAATTACTTATTTTGTTCTTAGGATTACATTATTTTTCTGTAGAGAAAGCATTTGTTCCTTAATATTTTATAACATAGGTTGTTGTGGGTATTTTTAACGTTTTCCTCTATTTTTGTACAATATATGAATTTATATATATATATATGCAACCCTGGATAAAAGTGATATATAAGAAACATGAATTTAAATTACATAAGGAATAAATGAAACGTATAATTTTTAGTTTATTAAGCAAGTATTATGTATTAATCTACTTGTTTTTTACTTACAAAATTCTCTTTAAAAATATTTAAATTTCACACAAATAATAATAAAAAAGAATTTGACAAATTTCAAAATATGGCAAGCAAACCTATTAGGAAGACTTTTTGTTACTCATAATATTCAAATGTCCGACGAATGGTTTTTAACTTCACGTTACGTGAATAAATGTAGCAGTAGTATTGGTAGTATTAAGAATCTTGGGTGTTATAATTTAAGTGTTTTCAATTAGCGTAACTACTTTTGTTATATAAAGATTACTTAATTTTTTATATTGTGTAGTAAGGGTTCATTGCTAGCGAACGAAATTCGTCTGATAGCCCTTATCTTATTTAAAAATTAATGATGAAAAGTAAGTATTCGATAACATTAACAGTATTAGTAATAGTATATGATTTATAGTACATGTTAGTAAAGCTATAGCCTATTATACTACACTGTAACTTATAACTTTTATCATATAATGTGAGTAATGTTAAATTTAACGACATATTGCAGTTTTTTACAAATTAATAGCATGTCTATGTGGTCACGAAAGCAGTTTAATGGAGTACAGGGAGTGGGACCAGACATGTGATAGGAAATATCCTTATATTTTACAATTATAATGTATATTTCAATTCAGTGAGACGAAATTTGCGAAGGGATGAAAGGTATAACCTAGATACACATGTAAATATTAGCAGAACTTAAATAAACTGTAGTAGTGTATTTACTTGATCAAGTAACTTGTAATACAATAACTATATGGTGATAAAGACTAACAGTTTTACTTTAAAATTTATGATGGCCAGGTGGGTTTAGGCATTCAATTTGTAATTTGAGGGTCGTGGGTTTGAATCCCCTTTGCACCAAGTATGCTCACCCTTTTAACTGTGGGGGCATTGTAATGTGACAGTCAATCCTACTATTCAGTGGTAAGAGTAGCCCAAGAGTTGGCAGTGTGGGGGGTGATAACTAGCTGCTTTCCCTCTAGTCTTACACTGCAAAATTAGGGACAGATAGCACTCCTATAGCTTTGTGCAAAATTCCAAAACAAACAATTAACCATGATTTTAGTACAAGCTACAGCTTTTTCAGTAACCAAGTTAAGAAGATTTATTTTTAGAGCCAGTAATGGTATGATGTTTTGATCATTGTACCTGTTTTATAAACAGAATATTTCTTACTGTAAAAGTTGTAACTTGTAATAACATAATACTAATAATAATAGTAGTAGTCAGCAGTGAAATTCTGCTAATACTCACTGGTATTAAGTATTGGAACTTTTTTGAGTTGCTTTATCATTTTTTTAGGTTTACAGGTAATTTTTCAAAAACAGGTTCACTTCATTCATCTGAATATCTCTACTTTTGTTTTGAGAATATCATTCTTGATAGTAGTAACTTTAGTATTAAATAGTAACAATACTATATTAGATCATGCTTAAGCTTAATTAATTAAAACAGTTAATGAGTTAATTAATATCCAGTGTGGGATGTTTCTTTTTTTGTACAAATGTTTTTTTGTTTGTTTTTTTTACAAAATTATTTGTTAGTATGAAAAACATCTCCTATGTTTATGCCGGCCCCCCGCTAGTGAAGCTGTAAGTCTTCGGATTTACAATGCTAAAATTAGGGGTTCAATTCCCCTCGGTGGGCTCAGCAGATAGCCCGATGTGGCTTTGCTATAAGAAAACATACACATGTTTATGCCAAGAACTTTCATTATCTCTTGTATGCTTTCAAATCATTATCATAATGTTAAACCAAAGCTAACTGCTGACAAAGGCCATTAAAATTTCCCATGCTAATACCCAAAATAGCAAAAAAACAAAAAACAAAAAAGATTGTCAGTTTGGCTAAATGGCTTATTCCAGTTTCTGCTATTTCTTCTAAATACTCTATTTCAAATTACTTAATAGAACAGTCTTGTATCCAGCCATAATCCCTAAACATTAAAACTGCTCTTAAACACTAAGGGTAAACTATGGCATAAGATAAACACTTTATTAGAAAAGTAAAGTAGTCCCAATTGGTTGTGCTTAAGATTTCTATATCTTATGTACTCTAGTTAATCTTCCTTATGTGGCACTTTATCAGAAGCTTTTTGATAGTCTAAGTACAACAAACCCACTGTGTTTTCCTTGTATAGATTAAACATAACATTTTCAAAGAAAAATTTGTAAGATATAATCTTCACTTTTTAAATACATGTTACCTAGCTATAGTAATGTGAAATTTGCATAAGTACTCTCTTAGAATTTTTTTGATTACAGACTAGGATTTAACAACCTTTGAACTCTGACTAACTAAACATCGACTTATTGGAAGGGGTTTAAAAGAGGGCAACTGAAATCAGTGGAGTAGGTATGGAAGGATTGTCTTGCGTGGATGAGTTAAGACAGGCATGTTGATTTCGTATCTTATGACCTCCAGAATAACATGATTTGTTTGAGGGACAACAATTTTTCACTGTTATACTTGGTGATAGAAAAAAAACTCCTGGTAGATTTCTAGGGACCCATGCAAATTCTTGAAACTTTTGAAATTTGTATGTGTAGCACATACAAATATTTAAAAATTCATACCTCTAAACCCCACACTGAAACTATAAGCACCAAAACCATATCTTGTTAATTGAAAACCCTCAGTCATCTATAAAGTAATGAAATAAGTTTAATTTTTTGGAACAATAATTACTTTTGTTTTACAGTATGGGCTAAGTAAAATTTTGAGTGCCAGATAAGGTTGCAATTGTTTTATATGCACACATTCAACAACAGTTTAGTTCAAGGCAGCACTGATATAAATCAACTTTTCTTAATTAGTTCATGCATGAGTTATTTTGCATGTTCTGTTGTTATTAAATAAAATGCATTAGTGAATGTACAGGAAGAACTTTGATATAGTACATATCATTCCCAACAAAATTAATCTATGTATGTACTATTTTCTTTTACAAGACTTGTTTTCCAAAATTTCAAACTAAGACTATACAATATTTTTACTTGTTTTATCTTGAGAAAGAAAGGTAAGAGGTGTCCTTATTTAAGTTTAATTATCTGTGGGATCAGTAGTGTAACAGCCTCTTGATATGTGCTATATTTTGAAGACAATAGGTTCGAGTCTTTCTGTAGTACCTCAATATAGCTGTAGATACCCAAAAGCTTGTCATCAGCAAATTTTACTAATCTAACCTGTCAATATCATTAATGTAAAGGAGAAAGTACAGCCCAAGTTTTGACTTTTATATAAGGTTGTCTACTAGTAACAAAAGATCCAGTTTGACTATACTTTATTAATAATTATTTTTATTTCTGTAACCCAGCCATTATAGCTGGATGATTTAATTTACAATTTTAAAACATATTGGCTGTTCCATCCTCCAAACTAAATGAAAACTATTAATAAATAAATAAATCTTAAAGGTGGCCCTTACCAACATTTCTCTCAAGCTCACTTAGATTTATTGTATGCATAACATCCAAAGACAACCCATTTTAAAGGCTGTCTTAACTGAAGATGACTCTTGTACTGTCAAAATTTATACTTATGTCCACTAGTCCTACTATTCTTACTGATAAGTATGAAAACAAATGATGCATGAACACTGTCAAATTATTTATAATCTTATACACCTTAATCAGATCCCCCATAATTTTTGTCAAAGAGAATACAACTTCAGAGATTTTACCATCTCCTCGAAATACAACCATTCTATCCCAGACATCATTCTAGAAACCCTTCTCTGAACCGTTTCCAACAATTCAGTGTATTTTCTAAGGTAAGATGCCCAAGACCGAACACAATATTCCAAATGTGGCTCAACCAGTGACCTGGACAATTAAATCAGAGCCTCTTTAAGACTCTATATTCAATGCCCCCCGCTAATACAGCGGTATGTCTTCGGATTTACAACGCTAAAATCAGGGGTTCGATTCCCCTCGGTGGGCAGAGCAGATGGCCCAATGTGGCTTTGCTATAAGAAAAACACAAACACACTCATATTCAATATCCTGCAGATGCAACTTAAGATTCTATTTGCCCTATCACTAGTAATAGCATAGTGTTTGGATGACACCTGAGACTGAGCAGCTATTGTATAAAGATATCTTTTTTTCGTGTGACCCCTTGGTGTGGATTCCAGTACGTGGTGAGGGGACCTCCCAGGGAAGGTTCTGTTCTTTCAATTTACCTCTTCTTGGATCTAAACACCCACCCATGTGTTTGCTGTGCGTGGCAACCCATAAAGGGGAGAGGAGAGGATCCTGGTGGTTGAAGGATCCAATCGTAACACACAACTTTGGCCTTGAATTCCTGCAGACGGGCAGCCTTAGGGTGGTCCCTTGGGTCAATTGGCTGGTCCACTTGGGCTAGGGTCAACTAAATACCAGTGTTGGATGTTCTCAACAGGTGTTGTGGACATTGTATCTGATGCATGTGTTTGGGTATAATGCTCATTCTGACATTTACATCACATCTTCCACCTGCCATCATCAAGGCAGGTTATCTTAATTGCAGTGTAAGGCCATACACTCCAAATCATCTCAAATGTTTCCAGTATCAGCAGTTCGGTCACTCGAAGATATTATTCCGTTGCTCCTTGACGTGTGCTCGTTGCAGTGGCAAGGACCACGATGCCTGCGAATGTGAAATGGACCCTCGTTGCATCAATTGCAATGGCTCTCACCCCTCCTACTTTCGTTCTTGCCCTAAATGGTTGGAAGAAAAAGAGGTGCAGTATTTAAAAATGATTCAGAACATTACTTACCCTGAGGCTGGAAAGTTGCTGTTCATCACTTCATCTCGGACTTGTGCTGCTGCACTTTGTTCCACTACTACAGTGAGAGTGCATATGGATCTCTCTGTGCCTCCAAAAGAATCATTCTCAAACCAAATGAAAAGTTTTTTTGACATCCATGGTTAAAAAAGTTGATGAATCACCTTAAACACCCATCTCTGTCCCTTACATACATTTTAACAAATCCCAAGGTCCACTTCCTTTGGTTCCAGATACAGGCATTTCCTCTGATACATCTTCTCCAACCCCAAGATGCAAAGTTATCATTTGTTCACATCCACAGTCACTGGAATCCATTCCAACAGCAAAGACCTGTCCAATCAACCCAGGGCAGGATCCATAGAGGTCGATAGACCTCCCTCAAATAAGGACAGTAAGGAAAAAAGACATTTTCATAAACAGAAGGATTCTCTACCCAATTCGCCTACACATAAATAAAACTGTCCACCTTGATATGAAGGAACTGTCAAGGTTTACATTCTAATCTGGATGACATTAAAATATTGATTGCTTCCTACCATCCTGTGTGTCTTTCCTTACAGGAAACATTTCTGAAATCTGCTTATACAGGCACCTTTTGGTGGTTTTCTTTGTACAGAAGTGACAGGCAGTGTGATGGACAAGTGCATGGACGGGTGACATTGTTAGTTGATCAGTATGTGCCAATCCTGTCTTTGCCACTGGACACACCCTTGGAGGCCGTAGCCATCCTTGTTTCCTTGGATCGTACCATCACTGTTTGCTCTCTCTGCCTGTCACCTGGAGAGACATACGAACAGTCGGACCTTGATGCTCTCATTGAACAGTTGCCATCTCCACTTTTAATCCTGGGGGACTTTAATGGACATTATCCCCTTTGGGAAAGTTCTGATATTGATAGGAGGGGTAGCTCTGTAGAGCATATACTCTCTGATCACAACCTTTCTCTTTTCAGTACTGGTTCTTCTACTAATTTTCATGCACCTAGTCAGTCCTTTACTGCTATTGATCTCTCAATTTGCTCCCCTTAATTATTTTCCCATTTTTCATGGAGGGTTGACAATAATCCATGAGGCAGCAATCATTTTCCTATAATTTTGTGAGAGACTGGCCATGGTTGATGCTACCTGACCCGCATACCCTGGTGGGAGCTGGATCAAGCAAACTGGTCCTCTTTCACTGCTCTTGCAAACTTGATCCTGCCATCATCTGTAAGCCATCAATAGATGACTGTGTGGCAGCAGTAACTGACTGTATTATACAAGCAATTGCTTAATGTATTTCTAAAATCTTGACACGTTTTCCAATATATCCTCATCTGTGGTGGAGTCCTGCCTTCCACATGGCATGGAAGGCTCAAAAACAGGTGTGGAATACTTTTCGTAGGTATCTCGCACTCTTGCACCTCATCACTTTCCAGCTGGCCCGTGCACATGTGGGTAGGTAAGATGTCAAAGCCAGAAGGAATCTTGGATTAAGTTCACAACCAGCATATCTTCTACCATCAGTTCCAAAGTCATATGAGACAAGATTCAAAAGGTCAATGGGCAATATAATTGTCCACCTCTCGATCTTACTCTCTGATGGCCAGGAAATAGCTGATACTTAGATCATTGCTGATACTCAAAGTAAAAGCTTTTGCCAAGTATCTAGCACTTCTGCTTCTTCCTCCACCTTCTTAGCCATCAAGACTTGGGCAGAGTGATCACCTCTTTCCTGTCAAGCTGATTGTCTCTATGACTATAATCTTCCATTTACGCTGGAGAACTAAAACAGGCCCTTCATCGGTCTAGCAGTACCTTGGTTGGACCTAATGATGTACCATATGGAATGCTGCTCTACTGGCCCTGAATTCCCTTCATGTTAGTTTATACCCTGTTCTTGCCAATATTCAAAACTAACTGGCCCATTTCTCTTTAACATCTACTTCTATCCAGTTTTTCTGGATACTGGGCCACATTGGTATTCGTGGGAATGAGCTCGCTGACACTGCAGCTAAATCTATCTGCTCTGGCTCTATAACAGTTGTACCTGTTCCAGACATGGACTGTGGTCCTGTATTCAAGGCTCAGCTGTGTGCCAGTTGGCAGTTGACTTGGAGTGAGCAATGTGAAAACAAGCTTTTTCCAAATAAAACCCTATATTGGACTCTGGCTGTCTTGCTTCTATAAGGACTGGAAAGAGGAAGTTCTAACTAGACTACTCATTGGTCACAGTTTTTTAACTCATCATTTTCTTTTATTTGGGACTGATGCACCAATATGTTGTTTGTGTAACACTCAGGTCAAAATAAGCCACATTTTACTGACTTGCCATAGTTATGACTCGACAGCAACATTTTAAACATGTTCTGTTCCAAGGTTTATCCATAACATTAGACTGTTATTAGTGATGGTGTCAACCTTGGAAATGTTTTTAGTTTTTTATAGGCCATTAATCTTGTTAATGCTATTTAAGTTTTTTAATTTATTTCTTAGACCTTTTTAATGTGCTTCCCTTTTGAGAATCACAGTTTATCTAGTTCAATTTGAAATTAGAAAATGGCTGAAATGTCAAATAACCAGGACTGGAAAGGCAACTTCAGGTTACTAATGATTGTTTTTGAACTTACCTGTTAGTCTTCCAGGTGAGTTATGATAATTACAGGTATGCTACAGAAAGTCCTTTACAACTTGTATTACTGTAGTTTTTTCTTACTGCTATAGACTAGATGTAAATATTGGTTTTAGTATTATTTATGTTTTTTTTAAACTTTATTTTGTTTTACTTAATTTCCTTTTATGAATTTTACTAAACTTACTTTAATTTTAACTTTTTACTGGATGTTTGGCACAGGTAGCCTAGCTGTTTTGTGCCAAAAAACTCCAACCAACTTTCACAATTCACAACAAAAAGAATGTTTAGAGAAGTTATATTAAACAAAAACTCTTAAGTCTATATATTTAATATTATGTGAAGTATTCTTGCTCTACCCAGTCATATTTGAACTATCTTTTTAGCTGTTTACAAAGCTTACTTTCATATATAAATAATTAAACCACTTAATGTGATACCATATTAAGATTTTAATCAAGGCCTTCATGTGAAATGCTTAAAAATTGGAGAGGAAAAAATAGAGCCCCAAGGGTGTAATATGTTCTTTGTTAATGTAATTATCTATGGGATGGTAGGAAAATATTTTTAAAAAATCAACATAGGCAAAACTCTTTGCAGCTGTGTAGAAGTAAATATATTAATTTTTATTTTCACAAATTACACTAGTGCCAGAATATAACAAAATATAGATTATAAAATATTTGAAGTTAAATTAGCTCACATAAAATTGTCTTAAATAGTTGAAGTGAAAATATGTAAAAATCTAGAACCCCTGTCTATCAGTGTACTAGGAGTAAGCTGTTTTTTTCATCCTAACTGTTGTACATGAAAGTGTATCATATGTAGAAAGTGTTACGAAACCTGTAAAAACTTAAATGTGGCATGATTAATATTCTGAAGGTTTCTCTCTACAAATATTGACATGACTACTGTACTAAAATTACTGACTTTTCAATGATAGAAATATACATATTACTGGTTTGTGACTCTTTTAAAAGAACAAAACAACTTATAAGTAATGTTAATAACTTTTACAACCTTAATAACATACAAAATAAAAAAATGAAAATGACTTTCATTGTTTTTTTTATTCTTTTAGTCACAATTACATATTACTAATACCTTTAGTAATAAAATCAGTGAGAAAGCCAACAAAATCATGATGATTAGTTCACTTGGTTGTAATCCAACAATTTGAAAGCTTCTATCTTCATTTGTAGAAAAATGATTGATGTGAAAATAAGTTGATTAAAGGCAAACAGTAAAATTTTGTTGTCAACAAGAAGTAACTATGTTAAGAACAAAATTAAAAAGTCTACACCTAAATTAATATTTTAGTATTTGTAAACAGAATGCCTCTTTTTCAACTGTAAGTCATTGCTTGTATAGCCATACAGTTTTGCTTAGTTTGGATATCAACATCCTGAGGGTTTTAATTTCAAATAATGAAAAATCAGGTTTTTAACAAGAATGACATATGCCTTCTACATGCTATAAAGAATGATTATGGTTTTATTTATGCATGTATTATACTTGTATTAGAAGAGCAGAAGGTGGCCTAAGTCATAAATATTAATGAAAACAAATCTTCAAAGTTTAGAGCAAACACACATTGCTAGTGTTTGAAAGAAGCTAAGGCACAAAATTTATTATGTCATTGTTTAATTAGTGTTTAAGTTGTTGTATTCATTTAGAAATAATCAGTTACTGGTTGAGGCCTATATTGGATTCTGCAGACTCCAGCTGTGTTCACCTTCAGAAAAACTAAAAAAAAAAACTTTTATGGTAATTAATAGGGGGCAATTAAATCAAATACAAATATTTCTTTGATACTACTGTCTGTTTTGAAAAATAATTTCTGAACAAAAGCAGTGTGGGGGTTGGATCCCCTAAAGTCTGTACCTACTTATACAACATTAAATAAAACAATTTTTTCAATTTCTGAAAACAGTAAGTGGAAGAAATTGGATGAGATTTTTAACCCCTTGGAACCCTATACTAAATCTATGCCTGCTTATACATTAACACTCCTATGAAAAGTGGGGCCTAATAGGCCCCAGAGCAACTTGAAAGGTTATTAATATTAGGCTAATAATTTTGTATTTAAATGAAATTGCCATTTAAATCCATTAATGAATGGGTTAACGAGATTCCCACTGTCCCTATCTACTATCTAGCGAAACCACAGCCAGGGGAACGGGCTTGGAGAAATCAGGACTAGAAACGTCTTTTCGTAGGAGTGTTAAGCAATGGTAATAAATTCTGAAAAAATAAATAAGAATAGTGGCTTATACTCTGGATCCCTCAGCTAGATCCACATTTATTTCTACAACATTAATGAATAAAGCTATTAATATATGGTAGAAAGATGGACAGGAATCTGGACCCTTTCTCCAGATTTGCACCTAAATACATAACATAAATGAATATAGTTATGCAGTTACAAATTATAACACAGGTGTAAAGAAAAATTGAAGAGCTGGTGATGGGTGTTGATATTAACAGCCTCTACTCAACAGGTCAAAATTAGTGACAGCAACAGATAGCCTTTAATAGCTTGCAGTAATAAAAACATGATAAATAAATTAAGGTCAACCATAATCAAATTTGAGGTTCTTAAATCACAAAGCACATTCTTCCTACTCACACATCTGTTATGTTTGTAGTTAATCTCAAAGTTGTTATATAATGTGGTGTGTCCACTACAGCTATAGAAACTGGGGTTTTTAGCTTTATAAACCTTCACACTTCCAACAGAGTCACTGGGGAGGTGCTGCCTGTTATGTGGTTTTGCACTTAAACCTAATGGCAGCATTTGTAATTCTTGATTATTCAGAGCAACTGAAAATCCTAATTTGACTAGTTGATTATTTTTCTGATATTGATCTTTTACTCTTTACTTTGAGTAATAAATTACTTTATAGGCCATTATTCAAATAATTACTGCTCGCTAGTAATCAATTAACTTGTAGTCCTAGTAATATGTTTCTGTAACAGTGTGCACCTTTTCATAATGAACTTTATTTATGTGTAAGCTTGTATTTTTTGACTTGCATGTTCTTAATTTATATCAATTTGTTTTTCTCACTTAAAGCATTTTATTAGGAAAGCAAAAATGTATTTTTGGAATATAATGAATTACATTATTATATTTAATTTTAATTACTAATTTTATCGATTACATGTAGAAGACAAAGAAGATCAGTATTTCTTATGTAACAAACTGTTTTACAAAGAAGTGCTATCAAAGTTAAATGTGTCTTTTTTGGAAATTTAAAACATTATGAATTAATTTTTAGTGCATTAATATTTTTGCATTGAACATAATATTAATTATTATTTACAAATATATGTTGATGTATTATTAAGTAGAACTATGGAAAAGTAAAATGAAAGATTCTTGACATAAATTTAGCCACATCAGTTTAAATTGATAAGTGTTTCAGTTGAATGCTATCATTTTGTGTGTGAGACTAACATACTTTTCATGACTGTAAGTAGTGCTCCTTTACAAAAATGCAGGTTATTCAATTATTAGTTATTAACTTTTGTTATAAGATGTTTGCGATAAGCTATTTTTGAGTGGTTATTTGACACTAAGCATATCTTTAGACTTAGTGAATATACTTTTTATTAAATTAGTGCAGTTAGCTGACAGCTAACAATGACAGTAACAGATGACTTCTAATTATTATTGTATCTAAACCTTGTTCTTTATTTTTAAATTGAGCTTAAATTAAGGAACATTTACAAAACATATCTGAAGTTAAAGTCATTGTTATTCTAACACTAAAACGTGGAATTTATTTGAGGCTCCTTTCATATAATGATAAGGAACTATTTTATGATATAAACATGTAACTAAAGAAACCTGAAAATTTTGTACTTATAAAACAAATATAAATTTATTGTGGTGTATCTAGGTATGAGAATTAAAAGGTAATGAATATCATTGGGGTAATTCAGCATGGCTACAACAGAGGTTTACTACTGCAGAATTGAAGTTATCCAGTTTAGTATTTGCTTTAGTAACATTCTTCCTATTTGTGTAATAAAGAATAAAGCATTTATTTGCTTTAAGATATCTCCAATTTAGAAGAGTAGCAGAAACAATAAAAATGAGGTTTGTAAATTAATTTTAAAGAATTATATACATCAGATTCTTATTTAATGACTGTTTATGCCAAAACTTGAAATAATAAAATAATTTCTTTTAAAATTTAAAGGCTTAGTGCACAGTAAACAGCAGAGTCTAAAATAAAGAGAGTTGTTTGTGACAATGCTGCTAATAGTAACTCTGTTTTGATTTTTTGAAATGGTACCTGTTGGATAATTAATGAAACCCACATTGTTATACATTACTTTTATAAACCTTTTGTTGTGAAGTTATTTTATTTAATTGGAAGGTGTTTTATTAACTCGAGAGTTTCATTTATGTATATGTTGAGGTAAATGTCAAGGATAAGTTAATTTTTCAGACCAGTAGGAAGTAGTAATGTCAACTGTTTAGTCTTGAAACTTGGTCATTCATTTTTCACATAAATTCTTCAATACAAGTTCATCTAACTGAACTAGACACTGTAAAATGCTTAAGAGAAGGTAAGTTACATTATACACAAAAAATAACTTATAATAGTTAATATAAGAATTTGAAATTAACACAAGCAAACTAGTAAATTGCTGTTTAGTGTTGGAGTTTTACTAGTAAAACTTCAAAGACATTAGCAGTAAATTGCTTGTGCACATTTCAGAAGGAAGGTTTAAAAATTCTTACTGTTGAGTTTTAATACAACCATGATAAATGCATTTTAGTCTTTTGTCAGATTCTGAGCACATATTGTAGTTATTAACAAAATAATTTTGATTGCTGGTGCCAAGTTGGTTTTGCAACACTTATTTAAGCTGTGTGGTATACCTCTGCTTATTACACTATGTAACAAAATTTTTACTTTTTCTTGTTCCTGGGCAGAAAGTGTTATTTCCCAATTGTTTATGCCTAAAGTAAGTGGAAAAGACCTGTTTTTCTCTTCACACTTTGAGTGGTTGCCAAGGCAGTTTTGCTTGCAGCATAGTTAGAGGTACTACACCCATGTGGTTACTCATTACTAAATTGCCATGAAACTGTGATTCAGCCAGTATTCAAAAGTAATGCTGATGCTATACAGAAAGTATACCTCAGCCACCAGTGTTAGTTACTAAAATCAGTTGAGGCCAGTATGTATTGACGTAGTATTGATACATTGCTAATTAGTACAAGTCATCTGCAGTTATGTATGTTGATATGCAATTGTTTCTTAGCAGGTTCAGAATTAATAAAGTCAACTTGTTCAATTTTGTTTACATCCATCATCTGTTAAGACAGGAACACTGTTTAAATTTTCATTAGTAAAAATTGAAGAAAATGTAAAATTTAATAACCCAACCATCTTGTAACCATCAGATACAAGCTTTTCTTTATCATCCCATAAGGGTCCTATTCTCATCTGAACATTTTGTTTATCCTTAACATATTTAAAGAAATCATTGTTGTTAAGTTTTACATTTTTAGCCAATCTTTTTAATACTTCTATTTTGACATACTAATTTTCTGTTTGAACAACTTTCCTATTTTCTATAATTTTCTGAATCTCCCATCATGACAGTCGATTTAAATTTATTAAAGTTATGATGCCTTTTTTAAAATTTTCTCTTACACTGTTTGTGAACCTTGTTTTTTTACTTGCAGCTACCCTTTTCTTTCTATAAGGAATTTCAATTCTTTTTAAATTTGTAAAGAAAATATAATTTTCCCTTATCTCCATATGCAGCAAAACACCAAACATAATAAGATAATGATCATGTGAACCCAGATGTTTCCCAATATCTACCTTCTCAATCACTTCTGTGTTTCAAGTTAACAATAAATCTAATTTATGATGTTAGTTTTCCAGTTTATACCACTTAATTCTGAGTTAAAAGTTTTACCATCTTACTTTTATTTACCAAAATTACTATATCTTTTTATTTAACCTAAATTACCACAAAATATAAATATTAAATAACTTTTTCAGAAATATTGAAGAGCTTAAATTTTTAGTGCTCTCCCTCTTCAGTTATGCCTTCTAGTATTAAAATCAAGTTAGACCTAAACTAGTGCTCAGCTGAAGAAAAAGTTCTTTATAAAACATTATCTAAATCATGCCAATTTGGGAATGAAAAATTTTGTAAAGGTATAAACTAAATAACATTCTTATTTGCTGTTTTATGTCATCATTATCAGTTCAAGCCTATAATTTAACACTAATTATAACCCAAGCAATGTCAGTACAATTCTCACACACAGAAACTTGTTACTAAATTCCAGTGATTTGTATTAATCATAAAATCTCTATTATAGTTTGACACATTGCATTAAACACCTTTTTTATTCTTTGGGGAATCCAGATAAATAAATATTTTTTTTCCTGACATTCATATACTTTGCAAATGGGAGACATAGTGGGGCAGTCTGTTGCTAGCCAAAGTAATCCTACTCCATTTCTGACTACATCAACTTGAGAACATCAGGGATGAATTAGAAGTGCAGTTGACAGACAGCATCTGTTGATAAGAACTATTTCACTGGTAGGTGAGGTGGAAAGCACCAAATGAGTGAAGTAGGTGAATCTCAGGCAATGGTGAGCATCTTATAGACAGAAAGTATGTTGATCCTGGAGGAACCTAGAGTGATTCAGGTGTATAAGTCTTTTTTTCTGTACTGCATTATACCAGAGATTGAGTACTCACCTGATATTTATAATCCATGAAAATACCAGCTACATCAGTACCACCTTAGTCTGATAATAGCTTAATTACATCAAAGGTTTGACTCTTTGGAAAAGTTGGGAATCAATTGAGGAGAGCATTTCAAGGCTTGTACCTTTCAAGGTGCATTCCTGTACATTGTGAGGGGACCTTCCAGGGAAGGTTCTGTATTTTCTGTTAACCTCCACTTGGATTTGAACATCCACACAAGTATTTGTCATGAGTAACAACTTGTAAAATGGAAAAGATCCTGGTGGTTGAGTGTTGTCTGGGGCACTGCAAAACTTCTCTTTGGCCTTTTATTCCTGTAGATGGGTGGCCTTAGGTTGGGCCTTTCAGCATCAGTCACCTAATCCTGTTTTGCTAATGTCTTCTGAGTTTTTGGGCATTATCAAGGGATGTTGTGGACTTTGTTTTCAAAGTCAGTCAATAGGCTATATTTTGGGGGCATCTTGGTGGAAGGATCTACACCAAAATACACTGAACTCTTCCAATTCAAAGGCCATGGCAGATATACTCATTTAAGTTACTTTCATTGCTGCTTTGAATTCAACTCAGCTTACAAGTCTTATTAATTAGTCTTAGTAAGTCTTAGTAGTTATTTTTCCTTTTTGATCTGGTAAGCTCGTTGCTTAGCAAATAATCTGAGCAAGCCAAAATGTAGTTCTTTCGAACCTAAGTAATTTGGCTCATAGTGTTTCATAGAGTCCAAAGGTGAAGTCCATGCATACTGTTAATTTGTGTTGTAAATAAAAAAAATGTTTTCATTGTGTATCATACTTTATATATAGTCCATTTATTTCTCAGCACAGACTTGGTTGTATTTACTAAACCATGGTATTACTTTGCAAATGAATCATGGTGAATATTCTGTAACACGAGGACCTACTTAATTTATTATATTGGAACATTAGGCTAGTTGTAAATACTATATATACATGTTTTAAAGTATAATTTAATTTTTACGTATTTTTCCTTTAACTTTACTGTTACTTGTCCACCTAAATATTAATGTACTTCAATTATAAGATGTTGAGTTTCATCTTATATTTTGTCATGAAACCTTTTCACCAGTCAAATAGTAAAATAAATGGAATTTTGAGATAACTGGACAGTTTTCAGATAAATATTGTCTTGTTTATTTACTTTAATTAGGTGGTATGTTTTAAAAGATATTTTAGACAATATAGCTTTTATCTAAAAGTATTTCGTATCTAAAGTGACTTTATTTGAACAATCTTAAAATATAACTTATTATTTTTTTAAATGCATGTTTGCTTTCAGGTTAAATTCTGAAAGAAAAATGTCAACTGCAACACAGGAAGCAAAAAATAGCGGATCCTCCTCTGGGGGTAATGAGAACAACACTGGTGGAAGTCAAGATGGGAATTTTGAATGCAACATCTGTCTGGATACAGCTAAAGATGCTGTAGTCAGTTTGTGTGGTCATTTGTTCTGGTAAGTTGATTTTTTCTACAACACGTATGTCTGTTTTATTACAGGCTTTTTTTGTGTTATTAAATGTATACAATTCTATTGTGCTTTTAAAAGTAAACCAATTATACTAAATTTAGATTATAAAAATGAAATATTAGAGTAACCAAGAAGGATTTAACTTTGTGTTTTTTGTTAATATTTATAGCTGTACTGCATACATGGATGTGCATATAAAATTGGGAAGAAAATGATGCATCAATATACTCCTATAATCCACAGTATTATGAACAGACTTTAGAGATATCCTTTGCTTAGGCTTAAGACAAGACTACAACCAGTTTTTAATTAGCTGATGTTACTAACATTTTGCTTTTGTAAAAATTAAAGCATCTACAGTGGTGCTAAGAGTGCTTCATCTGAATCTCACATCTGAATAAAAGGCTTATATTGTAGTGAAATAATTACCATCAAGGATACTTTATCGGAAGAAATTCATGAATTGTTTTGAATAACAATCTGAACTGAAAAAAATCCAACAGCTTCCAGTTAAATGGACTATAAATAGTAATTACAAAAAACACCTGTTACTCACTGTTTTTGACAAAGGAGAATTTTCTTTTGATGTGATACTTAATATATATGCATAGGTTGAACATGTTATATTAAAATAATTTTTGACCTAATCATGTGGTTACAATTCATGCTATCATGTCTAGTCATGTTCTATCTGAAAGGTAAGATTATTGACAATAAACATCACAATTTCAATTGAAAAATCCTTGCCTAGGGCTAATTTGATCATCATGGATTTTGTGTCTCAGGTTTGTGATGTTTTATATCTATCTCCTATTCACCTTATTATTGCTTGTTACACAAGCAGTCTTTTCAATGATTTTTGTTAATTCTCCCTCCTTTATATTCAGGTGTGTGAGGATCAACTTGTCTTTCAATCAGGAGAGGGGATCAGCATGCCATTCCCCTCAAGAACTTTTGATCAGGACACCCTTTCTTACTGTCATGTGGACTATTCATTTTTAGATCCTCAGTTGTTAGGTTAATTGGTACCTATTTGGAGGTGTGACTCTCAAATGTAATCTTAACCTTATCTATGTCCAGTATTCTTCCCCTTATCATACCATTACCAACTTTCTACAGTTTTTTCTTCCATACATTTCCTATAAGAGTGTCATCACAGAAATTCTGAGGGATTTTCTGCATATACTTTTCACATTCTCTTCTCCATATTAGCTCACATTTCATCCTTGGAAGTGGTGTTACACATGGTTTCTTTGTTGTTCGGACCTTATAGGTAGAAGCATGCTATTGGCTTGGGTTAGTTACCCTACAAAATATCCCAGGGATTTATGTCTTGCAGCTTTTGTGAGATGTCTTTGATGCAGTCCCAGAAACCACTGAGCCTTGGGTGACATCGGCTCATCAGCAATCAACCCCTATGACTTTTGTAGTCCGTTTGTCTTGGTCAGAACCTCATGTACCACTTATTCATATTTCCCATCCTTCATTCTCCCAACCCTTATCTGTTCCTTCTAATTGGGTTACTTATTTTCATTAATTTCTTTCATGACATGACATCTTTCAGTACCAGTGACTACCCTGTAGGTTCAGTGAAAGCTTGACTGTTGGAGTTTTTCTTCACTGCTATCCCTTAATTAACAATCTTGGGAAATACAGGTTCTGTCAGAATGATTCATTATCTAGTTTCTTTTCCCACCTCCTGTTTCTCCTTGCTTTGTTTCCTTTTCTCCTTTTTAATATCCCATGAAATACCAGTGTCTATCAGAGGCAGTTCAAACAAACTGGTTCACCATCTTTCATTGTCCACAAGAAAACCAGTTCATCAGAGTCTTCAAGTTCACTTTGGAGTCTTTTTCTCATCCTAAGATAGGTGTTTTCCCCAGGGTTATGGATAAGAAAAATGTCTCCATTGCTTACCTTTACATCCTCATAGCACATCAGTCTCGACCTTATCTTCAGTTTTTGAGTGTTTTACCAATTTTTTGAACTTGCCTGAGCTTTTGCTTATTATCTTTATGCTCTGGGCATGTGATTTCATTATTGCATGAATAACTGCTCATTCAGAGAAGGAATCTGTCACTTTTACTCGCAACTCCTTTCAATGATGACTCGGGTGAGCTGGTTGATCAGATTGGAGAAATCATTCATTTGATCAGCTCAGTATCTAATCCATTTGAGGGTCTTTTTTTAACACCAATGTCAGCTTCAAACTTTTGTTTCCTTTACTTCTTTGTTCCATGGAACTTTTAGTTCACCATACCTTCTCAGCTCAGTCACTTACAGCTAGCAATGTCCTGTCACTATTTGAGGATGTAATTCTCCATGACTGCTCTGGTCCCTTTAGGTCATGTCCATATAAGATCCCTGCAACAGGTGCTTTATGAACAATGGAGCCTTCCTCGGAATTCTCTCTGCTCCATCATTTTCTTTTCTACTTCCCTGTGAAATTATTTGCAATGGTGACTGGACAAAATCCATACATTAGCAGGCAAGCTGCTTCTTCCCTTGCATCCAGATTTACATGTTTTTATGGACATATTCCTTCAAATGTGAGGGTATAGGTCAGTCACGAGGAATATTCTGGCGATTGGCCTGTGAATGAAACTGTCTTGCATATCAGTGTTCTAACGCTTTTAGCAGTAAATTGTACATTAAATCTCTTCCTCCTCCTTACCTGTAATTGTATGGTGATGATTTATTTGTATAATTATGTCAGTGGTACATGTCAACCACCAAAGGGGCACCTGGTCCAGTGATATATATTTCCAGATGTTGATTCTATCATACTGGGCCCATGCACATGTTCACCTTATTGCATGTCTCATGCTAGGTTCTTTCAATCTATTCATGAATCATTTTTTGTGTCCATACCAGAATCAACAAATTAAAAATTAAATTTTCTAGTTTTCAGACACCTTTGCTATTAGTGGCATTCTCCCCAGTTGAATGCTTTTACCATGGGCCTCATTCTCAAGCTGCTTCTTTTTGGTCAGATGTACCACATCCATAGGCTTTGTTTTTCAATGTGTTCAGCCAGGATTGGTCACACACAAACTTTTACATATACCCTCCCATATGAATTCTTCATCATGAGAGTTCTACTATTTGTCAAGTCTTCTTGATTGCACTCTGTTGGCTTCTTATTTCATCTATCCTTTTAAAACATATTTCCCTTATTTCCACATCCCATCTTTACCTTAGACTGGTCCTTGATAGAGTTCTGTGTTATATAGCACATACTGCTACCTTTCAGGGTTCACCCAACCAACGTTTTACACTCATTGTATTCCACAAAACTGCGTGATGGTTAATTATCTCATGAAAATCTGCTTCATAAAAATACCTGTTCCATAATGTACCAACCACCAATGAACTGCATGAGTAAAACAAAAGAGGATTGCTGCCCTTCCCTGTAATGCCTTGAGTGAATAACTTGGTATGATCTCCTTTTAAAAATAAGACTTGATTGTAAACCTTGTATTTTCTCTGGTGAGGACATTCTGTTAGACCCTCCACCACATGATTATCCTTTTTTCCTTGAGTGGAGTATGGTAACCCTTACCATTTTCAGTTTCAAGCTGCTGAGGTAGTTGACCATGGAAGCACCCTGATGAATGCATTCACAAGGAAAAGTTTAGAACTATTAAACTGTGAGTTGAGCAGTGTGGTCTGCTGGTATAGGGGCAACAGCCTCCAGAGGAATTGAGACATCACCTAGCTGATTGATGTATCCTCATGTTCACATCTGTACAACAGCTGGATTTGAACTGACACCTTCATAGATGATTTGGCTCCCTGCTAACATGCAATCACTAGAATTGAGCCATCATCTTACTGGATGACATGGCCTCCTGACACCATTAACATAACCACTGGAATCAAGCTGTCATCTTCATAAATGGAGTTGCTTACTGCTAACATTTAAACAACCACTGGAATAGAGCCTTCACCTTTGTGGTTGATGTGGTTTCCTAATACTATTTACCCAAACATTCACAATTACAGTTTATCCCTTTGATTAGGAGACTTCATCCTACCTTGGCATGGAAGTCAGTTACCAGCATAGCAGTTTTGAATTTAGTGAACCAACCAAAACAAGTCTTCCCATGAGGTATATTGGGTGGCAGCTACAGACTGCTCTCAATTGTTTAGTGAAGTGGACCACAGCAAATTGTTTTAACTTCTCTCTTTCTAAAACTGTTTGCATGCACTTTTGCTGCCACCAGAGTATATACCCTGATCCTGAACTCCGTATCTGTGAAGTTGTGTTACCGGTGGTCCTTGAGATAAAGATCTAGCGGCTTATCTTTGACTCTAAGCTGATCTTTATACCACACATCAAACAGCTACAATTCAAATGTACAAGAGCACCAAACATCTTCTGTGTTCTCTCTTCCACCACTTGAGGAGTGGATCGATGTTATATGTTAAAGATATATCGTGCTCTTTTTCTATCAAAACTAGACTATGTATCTTTGGTCTATGGCTCTGCCAGAACCTCAGCCTTAAAGATATTGGACCCCATTCATCATCAAGGACTTCAGCCCTGCACTGGGACTTTCCACACTTCCCCAGTCCAGAGCTTATACACAGAGTCTCGTGAACCTCCTCTACACCTCCGCCATTTGCAACTCTCTTTACTGTATGCTTTGAAACTTCGATCCTTACCACAGCATCCCACCTGGGGTTGTTTCTTTTTCTTGGTGGGCTGCACTTTTTTAGATCGTTGCTCCTTTTGGCCTTTGTATCCAGGTGCAGTTGGATGAATTGGGTCTGTCCTTGGATAACATTGCTGTATCCACTGGCGAGCTCATCCCACTATGGCTTTCTACAGTCCCCAAATGTGACCTATCTTTAAGTCATCTGATAAAAGTAGACACTCCTGATTGGAAATACTGTCTGTTATTTGCTGAACATCTTTCAAACCATCCTTCCATTCCTATTTATACAGATGGTTTAAAATCAGGTGACTGTGTGGGCTCTGCCATGGTTTGTTGTGGTTCGGTGGTTGCATGCAGATTCCCCTCTACAGCTTCTGCATTCACTGCTGAACTGTACACCATTTCTCTTACCCTGGATCACACAGAAGCTGAGCAGCACTCAAACTGCACTATTTATTCTGACACTCTTAGTTCTCTAGTGGTCTTGGAATAGGTTCACGTTTGTTCGTATTCTGTTATTTCCAATATTAACAACCGACTGGGCTATTTCTTTTTAACATCTACTTCTATCCAGTTTTTTTGAATACCGGGCCATGTTGGTATTTGTGGGAACAAGCTTGCAGACACTGCAGCTAAATCTATTTGCTCAGGCACTATCACCAGTGGGCCTATTCCATACATGAGCTATGGTCCTGTATCCAAGGTTTGGCTCTGTGCCAACTGGCAGTCGACTTGGAGTGAGCAACGTGACAACAAGCTTTTTCAAATAAAACCCTATACTAGACTTTGGCCATCTTGCTTCTGTGAGGATTGGAAAGAGGAAGTTGTTCTAACAAGAATATGCACTGGCTACAGTTTTTTAACTTGTAATTTTCTTTTATCTGGAACTGATGCACCAGTGTATAGTCCATGTAACTCTCAGGTCACAATAAGGCACATTTTACTTTCTTGCCATTGTTATGGCTGTCAACAGCAGCACCATTTTAAACATGTTCTGTCCCAAGGTTTGTCCATGATGTTAGACAGTATTATTGGTAATGGTGACACTGTTCACCTAAGAAATGTTTTTATTTTTTTGAAGGCCATCAATCTTTTTAATTTTTTTTAAGTTGTTTAATTTATACATTAGACCTTTTTTAATGAGCTTCCCTTTTAAGAATCACAGCCCATCTTATTTGATTTGAAATTAGAAAATGGCTGTAACGTCAAAATACTTGAAACCAGGACTGGAAAGGCCAACTTCAGGTGACTGACAGTGGTTTTTGTATTAACCTGTTAGTCTTTCTGGCGAGTTATGATAATTACAATTATACTACAGAAAGTCCTTTACAATTTGTTAAGAGAAAAACTACAGTAATATGTTGTAGACTGGGTATAAACTTTGTTTTGTTTTGCCTTAATTTCCTTTTATGAATTTTACTAAATTTACACTAATTTTAACATTTTACTGGATATTTGGCACAGATAGCCTAGCTTCTTTGTGTCACAAAACACCAAATCAACCTAACAATCAACACATATAATTACAATTATACTACAGAAAGTCCTTTACAATTTGTTAAGAGAAAAACTACAGTAATATGTTGTAGACTGGGTATAAACTTTGTTTTGTTTTGCCTTAATTTCCTTTTATGAATTTTACTAAATTTACACTAATTTTAACATTTTACTGGATATTTGGCACAGATAGCCTAGCTTCTTTGTGTCACAAAACACCAAATCAACCTAACAATCAACACATGTCATTTTAGAGAAATTGTCCAGGCCTTTTTGACCTTTTAGAAGACTTGTTATTCAGGTATGTTACATTCTGTACTTCTCTCTCATTTGCTCTGTTCTATCCCTGTCCTTTTAGAATGTTCTAATGTCCCCATCTCCTTTGTCATTTTAAGGTTCTCTGAAGGTATACGATACATAGTTCTCCCTTCTGTGAAGCCATCACCTTTTTCATGACTCTTTCCCATTGTCCTTCTGGGTTGAATTCATTGTTTCATTCCTCTGGCATTTTCTACCTTTTCTCCTGATGATTGTCATATTTTCTTTCCATCATATCCATCACTTTACCATTCACCTAACAGTACATTTCTATTTTCTCCTGGGAGACATCAACAGTGCTATAACTGTTTATTTTTTATGATAAGTACTCTGTAATTTTTCTTTTTCTTTGCAGTGGCATTTATTGCACATTTGGATCCCACTCTGTAGTGAGTGTTTCCTGACCAGGTGTACTTAGTCTTAAATCTGCTCTGTACAATATGAGAATATACTAGTTGATTATGATGTTGAGACTTTTCCTACTGAAGACCTGATGTACCATTACACACACTGCATCAGGTGTTGGTTGATTGACTCTGTTCTCTAATCACCAATAGCACATGTAGAATGCTCACCATACTAATGGGGTGTTCTGCCGGATTGTTCATAGGTGTACCTTTGCTTTTAAAGATAGAGTATTGCAGTCACATATTGCACTGTCTAAGGTTCTCTGGATTGTAGTATCCTGTATCCTGGTAGGATACTATAAAGACCTGCAACATCTTACACACACACTAACCTAAAAATGAAAGAAGGAAGAATTTCAAAATGTCATTTTCTACACTTGTGCTTTTTACAACAGGCAATTGCTGTTCATTCCAGTTTACTCAGTTGCAAAGCTTTTTCATTGTATAGATGAATTAGAAATTTTATTGATCATTTCTAATCATGCCAATTGTCAAATTTTAAGTGTTGCATATAACATGTCTTAACTGTGTTATAGTATTTTATAGACATCCTACCTCAAAACACCACTTGATGTCTTGGAAAATAAGTCTTAATGCCCTTCCAGCAGTTATTCTGTTGATTAATTGATGTTATGGCAGCTTTTACATAGTCTTATAAATATCTAACCATAATATCCTGCTTTACAACTTGTAAGTTAAGGAATACCACATCTTTAACTAAAAGCTTGTTTATCTTTTGATCAACCTACCAGCCTTTAATGATCAAGTCAAAATGGTCATTTTGGTAAATTATCATTGCTTTTACCTCACTCTCTCAAACAGCTAGATAAGTATTAACATCTTCCTGCTAATCGGCTGAGTTGGTTTAGCATAATATAGTGATCCAGTTGTTCTCTGTTTCACCAGTTTTTCCCAATTTTAATTCCTGCCCCAAACAGTGTAGGAGAGACTTATCATTCACGTGGCTTTAACTTACCAACATGTTAAACATGCATTCATACTCTTTGCTACCCTAATAGCTGATAGTGAATGGACAGAGCTGTCTGAGAAAGCTATAAGGATCAGTGCAGCTGTAGCAAGGTTGTATCTATGCAGCAAAGACTTACCAAAACCATCTTTAGTCTCCATGATCAAACTTTCATTCTTTTGTCATAACATCCCTTTTGCAATATGATGACTTTATCAAGTTACTATGTGAATTCATATCCTTCATTTAATATAGAGCTTAACTAATCCACTTATTCATCAGTGATGTCGAGAAAACCCACTTGTAGAGAAATATATATGCAAATATGGCTCGTTTTTTTGAGAAAATATGTAAAATATTTTCTTAACCCAAACGAGCTGTTTTCGCATATATATAATCCACTTATTCCTATTGACACTGTGGCTCAATTGCACTTATATGGAGTTGACATAATCATCAGTTTGAGATGTGTACTTTCATGTTCTACTCATTTCTTTGTTGTAAATGCAAATTAACGCTACTGCACTTACTGAGAATTTTATATTAAAGCTTCATTAATGCAGTAATGTTTCTGTTTCAAATTTTAAAAACTTTGTAATTACATTCATAGAGCCATCTTTTTTGAATTTAAAAGTTTGATTTTGTGTATTTCATATTATTGCAAGATTTTCCAAGAATTTCTTTCTTTGACTGTGCAAAACAATATTTAGGCTTGACACAATAAAAATTTTGTTTCTGGAATGTTACCTAACTGTATGAATACAATGAGCTCTTAGTGTAATTTATAAATATTTTTTATTAAAAAGGGATCCCTATATAAATCATAAGTTATTTGTAAATCAAAGTAGATAATAATAAAATAAAACTGTCTTAAAACTCTTTCAGTTTATAGCACTGTAAAATACATTGACTAAGATTGAGAAGTTTAGTTTGAGGCTCCGTAAGGTCAATATTTTTTGTTTGGAGTATTTGTTTATTACTTAAAACTACATTTTCTTATAATTTAAAAGTACATTTTATGCAATAACTCAATTTCTAATTCCTTACTAATGCATTTGAAATAGATTAAAGTTATGCCTAAGTTATTATCAATAGCTGTAAACCCAACAGATGGACCGTTTATCAGTTGATTTAAGTAAGCATAGTTTATATTTTGTTATATTATCTAAATCATATATAATCTAATGTTTTCAAGTTTACCACTTTTGAAAGTGCAGTGTTATGTCCTGAAGGTAACATATGGAAAATAAACGGAAATATCGTTACATTAATCAAAGTCAGTATTTCATGTGCTGACTAAGCTAAAAAAATACCTTGAAAAAAAGCTCAAAAATAAGAGGAAAAGAAGTGAAAGTCGATGATAAAATTGACTGTATTTTATTATGTACATCTGGTTGACAAGTGACACTTCATAATACAAATAATTTATTTTTACTATGGTAGTAATGAAATTTTGGAGCAACACAGCATTCATACATTTTTTTCAAGTTGACTTATTGATTGCTAGTCCTTAAAGGAATGCATAATTTTCCTCCCTTGAAATAGTTCACTTGAAAATATAATTAGTTTGTTTAATAAAATGTTTTAAAAAATTATTTATTTACACAAAATTGTTTGATTGTAGGAATTGTGTGTGAAACAGTAGGTTACATTGAAGTTTTTGTAAATAAGGTGTTACAACCAATAATGGTGATCATTTTTCACTTGGTTAACAGTATTACTGTTGTCTGTGATGACTGAGACTGTACATGTTGATATAAATTAAAAGTATGTTGTAAATGGTAAATGGAAAATTAAAGAATAAGCTAAATAATTACTATGTGTTTTTCTATTTTTATTTGAAGAAGATTACACTTCAAGCTAGCACCCTTTCTCAGTTGGTACAACTTACAACAAAAGGTGCATGCTAAGAACTTAAAAATTACATGGGTAACATTTTAAATATTGAGCAGGAAATTTCTCTGCAAAATTACATAGTATACATAAATATTACAGGTAAATAAAACATAAAACAATTTAAAATTAAATCAAAATATGGAAAGATTTTGAATCTATTGGAAAGGAAAGCATTAATTTAAACCAGATGTTTGTAGGGTTTCCAGAATTTAGATTACTCTCATTTCCAGTTGCTTTCTTTTATGAATATCTGTTGGAGTATTAAAAGTTCCAGCATCAAAATGTCTGCAACTGTATGGTTGTTGCTGGTAAAATGTTTACCTATCTTGGTTCCCCAGTTTAATATGGCTTAGATTGTTCTTGTGCTCAATTGTTGAGTCAATTATCTGTTTGTCCAGTGTATAAACTATTGAATTTTATAGAAATTATACAATAAAAAGTACGTATAGAATTGTCTTGTGTTAGAAATTGTATTTTTTCTTGTATATGTGTAGAGCTGTGCTGTTTATATATGGACAGGTAACACACCTATTTTACTTACATGTATGAGTGCCTGGAGTGTAATTTTGTTTTTGTTTAAGGTCACTGTACATCAGTATTACTTTTAGGTTATTGTCATATGTCAGAAATAAGGGGAGGGTCCTTGAAAGAAGAATTAGTGGCATAGTCTTCAGTCAGTATTGTGTAATTGTTTAGTGTAATATCTTTTATCTTGTTCATCTGATGATATGTTAATACGAGTGGAATATGATTGGTGTGTTCTTTCTAGATAGGGTTGAGTGTTTGCTTCTGGGTATATAAGCTAGCACATAATTTTTCAATTCTGTGTATGCACCTTTATTTGTAAGCTGTACAGTCTGATGAAGAATGCTAGCTCAAAATGTCATTCTCTTGAAATAAAAAATATAAAAAAAAACAAATTTGAAATTGTTTAACTTATTTCTTAATTTTTATATCTTTGTCTCCTATGCAGTTAATTATGTATTTCTCTTTGTAAATAGCTAATGTGGTCAAGATCATTTTCTCTTGAGATTTTTGTTGCACAATCTGGTGTATTTACATTAATAAGTTATGTTACCATGTTTAAGTGCTTTTAGATCTGGTATTACCATCATATTTAATTTTCTTTGCTTTGATGCAGTTGGCCATGTTTACATCAGTGGCTAGAGACCAGACCAAATCGACAAGTGTGTCCAGTTTGTAAAGCTGGTATAAGCAGAGATAAAGTTATTCCACTTTATGGAAGGGGAAGTTCCAAAGAGGATCCTAGGTAGATATCTCTGTGTGTTTATGTTTGTGTTTGTTTACTTTTTCCTAAATATTGTGAAACTTTTTGATGGAAATCCCAATTACTATGTAGTTTTATTTCATTGATAAAAATAGAGGCTATATTCTTCTTAGATGGAGAAACATTTACATGCTTCCATATACATCTTGTATGTTTAGTACAGATGTAATAATGATAATACTCTGTCATATAAATATAGGTTACATAATGCCTTACATCTGAGAGGTTTGTGATGGTCATGAGTAATAGTACATGTTGATTATATTGTATGTGCTTCTTAATAGATTTAAATATTGAAATATGTACTAACTTTTAGCAGAAACAAAATTATCAATATGATTTGTTTTAAAACTGTATAATAATGGAATGTTACTACAAAGTTTGCCACTAAAAACAAAATGTTTGAAACATATTTTGAAAAACATAAATAATTTGGAAATTAATACAAATATTCCAATTTATTGATGTGCATAACACTTAATGTGTGATACTTAGGGCAGAAATCAGTCTGTGTTTGCCAAAATTTTGAAATGCAGACTGTCCTGTTATCCTAAAAAAAATGTACAAATACTGAAGACTATAAACATAAATACTTTTATAGCTTTTTGAAAATAATTTGAAATGATGGTTGTCTCTGGTTAAAGTAAAGTCTAAAAGTGCAAAAATTACCCAAGCAGTTTCTGCTACATTTGTAGAGAATATATTGCAATTTCACTAAAGAAAAACATTGCATACAAAGTGAAGGTAGTTTATTACCACTACTGCTGGTGTAAAATTGGTGACCATGAAAAATACTTGGCTTCACACGTGTTGTACAGTTTGCACATCTGGCTTGACACAGTGGTTGAATAAGAATAGAGCTGCCATGTGCAGTTTCCATCGTATGGCATGAGCCCAGAGATCATCTAACTGACTGTTATTTTTGCATGCCTAATGTTTTTGGATATTCAGGCAAAGCTAAACAGTACATTAAATATCCAGGTATGGTAATGAAAATAGTTCCTCATGAGGATGGCCTTCCCGTGTCATATCACCAGTGAATTGGGAAACAGAATCATTATTCTGTAATAAAGACAATGAATTGGATTCATCTAGTAATTTTATTCCTGGGGCACCTCAACATAAACTTGCTTATTTAATCACACAAGAAGAGCTAAATGATCTGGTTTATGACTTTTCTCTATCAAAGCAGCATGGGGAACTTTTTGGCTCTCATTAAAGCAGTAGATTTTATTAATTCTTGGAACAAGAGTTTCAATTTACCAAATTCACCATCACAGTTCTGCTTCTCACTACAGCATGTAAGATACTTTGCATTTCTGTAGAGTTGTTGATGCAGTTATGGAAGAATTAGTTACTGAACATTATCCTTAAGAAAGATGACTTTTTATCAAGTCATTTGAAGCTGGTCTGAAAGCTGTACTTTTGCACATTGGGAACACTAAGCCATTGATTCCCATTGCTCATGCTGTGAACATGTAAGAAACGTTTCAAAACATTCAGATTATATTTGAAGATATTAAATATGGTTAGCATAGGTGAAACATATGTGTAAATCTAAAAATTATTGTGCTCGTGGTAGGCTTGTGGAGTGAGAATACCAAACATTATTGCTTTTTCTGTCTTTTGGACAGCTGGGAAGTGAGGGAGAGAATTTCATACCAGGAAAACAAAATATTGAGAATCAAACTAGTGAATCCTTAAAATTTGTTTCTGCCCCCAATTCATATTAATCTGGGACTCATGAAGAACATTTTAAAAGGATTGAACAAATATAGTAATGGTTTCAGATATTTGTCTGGTAGGTTTCCAAAAATTAGTAAAGTAAAAATGAAAGGATGTATCAATGTTCTGCCACAGGTTCAGGAAGTGCTGATGGATGATGGTTGTGAAATAATATTCAAGCAGAAAGAACTTGCAGATTGAAAATAATTTAAACTAGTTGTCAAATGTTTCTCAGGAATTTAGAGATGAAAATTATGCTGTGGTGATTGGTAATATGTTCAAGAACTACAGAAAAATTAGGTCTAGGATGTCACTAAAGGTGCACTTCTTATGTTCCTATTTAGACTTCTTTCCAAATAATTTAGGTTCAATGAGTGATGAGCACGATGAGCACTTCCATCAAGATATTTCTGCAGTGGAACAACAATACCAAGAACAATGGTATCCTACAGTAATGGTAGTATTACCATTGGTACTTACAGCATGAAACTAAGAACATGCACAAAAGGTGCAACAAGTCAAGCAGATATTTTGTAACAAAATATACCATGCTGAAAATTTTGAACATATCCTGAATGACTTTCCAATACATAATCTTATTACACTCATTGCTTTTTCAACTCTTCAACATGGACTTGGTCAATTTGTTCAACCTCAAAATCTTTTTGTACTTGTTCAATGTCTCTGCAGATTTAGTACTTCTTACTTTCAATACAGTGTGTATATCTTCACAGAATTTGACAGGCATTTTAATTAACATTGAGTCATTCATGTATAAAAAGTTGTATTTTCTAATAAAGTATTTGTAATAAAATAAAAAGATTTTTCTGTTAATATATTGAGTACATTTTTTGAATAGTCCACATGCAAAGTAATTTTCACGTTAAGATAAAAAATATTTTTCCTCATCTAAGAAATCTGAAATCTCCTTTGTGTAATCCCTAAAATCCTTTTACATGTATTTCAAATGTCTTTTACATTAAAATTTTATCTTATTTTCTGTATCCTAACTCAAAATAAGAACGATTAATTTGACTAACCTCATTGCTACCAAAGCAAAAAATTGAAATTACTTTTTTTTTTCCTCACTAGAATTCATATTGTATCATAAAACTACATTTGTTTATCCTAACTAGCACTTAGTATACATCTATTTATAATCAAATTTTATTATTTCATTGCCATTGGAATGATGTCTAACTACTATCCATGCTGTTATAAGTTGTACATCACTAAGAATGTGCAGTTCTAGTTATGCTATTGAATTACACTATCCACATGCTGCTCACACATGTACCTCCTGGAGCAATTTTATTATATTATTTCACTTAATCTAATTTTAATTAACCTAAAAAGATCCATATTTTGACCTTTTTGTTACTTTTGTAATAATAAATAAAGAATAAACATGATAAACAAGAAGTAAATTACGTACTCAATCTTTTCATTTTTTGCTGTCGATCGTTGAGGACATTTAAGCCTACTTTTCTCTATGAATAGTAGTAATGTGCTAAATAATTTTTATTTAATTAAATAGTGCACCAAAGAACATAGACTAATAACATACAAAAAATAGACAATTTCCCCTACCTGTCACAGTTTTTCTGGCTTTATAACTATATGACAAGAGCCATTACAATTTCATTCAGTCTATCACTGGAACATTGCCTGTACTTTTGAGTGATGAAATTTACTGTTTTCTGTTCAGAACACAGTGTTATACAATACATCATTTGATTGGTGAAAACTTTGGCTTTCTATTAGTTATACATAATATTTAATTAAACATGAGATAAAGCTAACATATTCTGAATTAGAGGATGTGATAGGTGAGTGTGGCAAGAGGGGTCTGATTTTCTGTTCAATAACTGTGTAACTAAACAGAATTGAAGCCTATAAAAATTATGGTTTGCCTGAGTAATGATGATTTTATAGGGAGTAATTTATGTTTAATTTCTCATACTTTCAAGGGGTGATGTATAAAATAGAAAAACAATATGCTTTGAGAAAATGTCACATGTGTTATGTTAGGGGAAATTCAAGATTTTTTTTATACTGCCTTATAGAGTTAGGAATTTAAAACTTATATTAAAATAATAATTATTAGTTAAGATTTTATACTGTTCTAATTGGTATAACATGAACGAAAAGTAGTTTACTAAAATTTTGAATGTAAAACAAAGTTTGTCATGCATCATAAAGGATACCCAGAATGAAAAGTTTAACTGCTATTGCTATTATGTTTTGTTCTTGAATTTTCTTAAATACAATTTTTGATGAATAAATGAAGTTATTTAAAAAAATGGTACTTTTGAATAAATGTATTATAACCTGAAAATTAAAACTGATCACTAATTTTCACCATGATTTTTAGAATCAGCATCATGAAATTACTTAGTTGTGTTTTTTCTAGTGTAAGATAAAAAACATTTTTTGTTACTATTGTTGCTCAGTGTTATTAGTGTTTGTACTTCAAGTGAACAGTATATTCTTGATTAGTCCTACCAAAGTTGTATGGAAATTTCATGTTTTCATCACTGTCAATGGGTGTTTCTAACAAGATTTCTAGTTGAAATCAGGAAGTGCTGATGGATGATATGTTTGAAACAATACTTGTTTAGAAAGTACTTACTACTATGGCTATGACCTAACTTACAAGTGATTATTTTTGTTGTTTTTTTTGTGGAGGAGTGAAGGTCACAGAAATAAAAAAACAAAACAAAACATGATCAGCTTTTTAATAAGGGGACCAGTTTTTCACACTACCTTTGCTCTATAACTCAGTCAAACATGATCAGATTCTGATGAATATTGATAGACATATGCAGAATAATATTCCTGATTGTCCTGCTATAAACTGTTGATAATTGAAGACATGTGGGCATTTTTTTTAAAGAGCTAAATAAATGATCAACACTGTGTGGTGGAGATATATACATTGGACTGAGAGCCCCCCTGGTTTGTTTTTATTTTCAAACAGTTTTGTCCATATATATATATTTTATTATTATTTTTTTTTTGTTCTTACTTTTCACAACCTGTATGAGATAGTAATTTCCATGCTATCTAGTGTTAAACATGCGGTATTGGATGCTTTTTTATCAACTGATGAACATGGCACCTATGATTATGCAGAGAGTGGGAAAGGCTTGCATGCACTCTGGCCCTTTTTCAGGTCTTGAGGATGTGGATTTTAGGGAGTCTTTTCTCACTGCCTAAATTTGCAAGTAATTCCTCCAGTGCTAATATGGATATACATTGACATTCTGCATCCTTCTCTTACTTTTCTTTTCAGATATGTTACCTTTTTTTTTCACTCTTTCCTAATTCTTACTATTCTTTATTTTTCCCTCCTTCAGAAAAATGTTTTGTCTCAACTTCATGCTGGTATGCCTTGTCCTATGTCTGGGTTTAGTTATTCCTTAGCCTCTAAGCAAGCTGAAGGCTTTTCCTTGGAGTCTCTTCTTCAGACTTTCATTTCTGATCCATTGTTGCATTAATTATTCTCCATCTATCTCCTTTTGGAAACATTCTACTGTTTCCTCTTTTTTTGCTGACATTCATATCCTTCGTTTTCCTACATTGGTGTATTCTTCTTCCTTGATATCCGTTTTTCTCACCTGATTACTCTCTTTATGAAAGATACCCATCTTGCTCATGTACATATGTGTCCTTTTTATCTCAGGAACCTTCATCTGACTCTTTTTCTCTGCCAGTGGGTTTTTGTTGGGGTACCTGATTCTTTGAAATTGTGAACTGAGGCCATGTTGATTACTCTTGTGTCCTGTTTTTCACAAGCTTTTCTTTCAATTTCTTTTTCTTGACTTCTTCAATTTCATTCCTCCTCTCCTGTTCATTCTTCCACTATCAATAAATTTTAGTTTTGACAGTATCATCTGTGGTTACCTTACCTTCTTGGCTCAAGAACAGTGGGTATCCCTTTTGCTTGATTTTAAATTATGGATTCCTTTTGTGGGCAACTGTGGGGGATGCATGTTCTATCTATTAGCTTTGCTTTTCATTTTCTCTCTCCTCTCCCTTTGTCTCCTGTTCTCATTCCTTTCCTTCCTCCAGGGGATTTTGTCTCCCACCATAATCTTTATGAGGCAGTGTCAGACCTTTCATCTAAGGATGATCTCAAAAAGGGTTTCTCACATTTCTCTGGAATTTTATATTCTAGTCTGTTTACCATTTTCAAGTACAGTAGGGATTGATGTCTGGTCATTGTTCTGCCCCATCTGTATCAGTTTTTTTGCTCTTCAGTTTGTTGTCTTTTTCTCTTGAGTTTTGGATAAACAAGGCTTATATCTCTGATGCTTATATACACATTTCCATTTGCACAGCATCCAGACTTTATCTTTGTCCTGTACAGTATGATCACATTTATCAATTCCAAGTTCTTCCTTTTGGCCCTGGTATCAGCCCTGTTGTTTGCTTTTTGTTGTTGCTGCATTGTGCATGTTTTGGATTTTCATATTCATGGTTTGGAATTAAGATTCCTTCATTATATGGATGACTGGTTTCTTTTAGCAACATCTCAAAAAGAATTCTCCAACTCTAATCTTTTCCTCATTAGGTGGCTCACCTAGGTTTACTAGTCAAGCAGGAGACATTTCTCTTACCCAGTATTTGGTTTGTTTAGATATATTCTTCACACCTCAGTTGAACACAGACTTTTCTTCTGTGTTTGAGGGTCATGGAGGACTTGGTTTCCGTACAGTTTTATTCTTTCCTTCTCTTCCTGTGCAAGATTTTTTCTATATGTGGAGGGCTAGGGCTTCCTTGGAATTTTCCAAATAACATGCATACATTTAAACAATGTTACACTAATATTTGCTGTACGGTTTTAATAGCATTATATATTAACATTTGATCAGTGTAATTTTGCTTATTGATTTAACCTTGATTAAACATGCAAATTTTTATAACTAAACACTATAATATGCATACATATGTTTACTGTTATCTTCTTGCAGTGCTTGTGTGTGTTTATTTACATATATATTATCTTTCTCAATTAATGTGTTTGTGTATATATAATTTTCCTGGTATTTTGAACTATTTTTCCTGCACATGTTTTTAACTGTTTTACATATTTCTGTTACCAAGATATATCAATGAATGTGGTTATACAGCGGTATGAAATGAGTATAGCATCATGAAGCTGTGATGGGACTGTATTGATACATTGTGTGATGAAGTATGATTTAGGTATCTTCATGAAATGTGTTAAGCTTTCAGAAGACATTTTAAGTATTCTGTACAGAGAAAAATCAAAATTTCTAAAAAAATATTTTTGCTAAAAATAAATAATTCAATAAAGGAATATGAGTGTTGAGTATCACATATTGTCTTCATTTTTTTAGAATCAAAAATGTAAAATGCAAAGAAACAAGAGTAAAATAAATAGTTATTAATGTTATTTTTTTTATTTTACTTCTCTTGGCAGTTGCCGTTTAGTTTACCAAACTGAAGAATTTATAAAGGCACTGTTTAGCAAGGCAGTGTTAGCAATATAGACAATATATTAAACACAAGAATGTCAAACTTTGTAGCAAATCATTGGTAAAACTATATATAGATATGAGTCAGTGACAACTATAAGATATGCACTCTTAATATATACTAGTATCCATATATGTGCCTGGCATGGCAGGTGGTTAAGGAGTTCAACTCATAATCCAAGGGTCACAGGTTTGAATCCCCATTGCACCAAACATGCTCGCCCTTTCAGCCGTAGGGGCGTTATAATGTGACGGTCAATCCCACTATTCGTTTATAAAAGAGTAGCCCAAGAGTTGGCAGTAGGTGGTGATGACTAGCTGCCATCCCTCTAGTTTTACACTGCTAGTGCAAATAATACTCATGTAGCTTTGTGCAAAATTTAAAAGCAAACAATTTATTTATATTTTATAAAATCTTAAAATCAAGTACAACAAAGACATTTGTGGGGAAGGGATTTATGTGATCAGTATGATTTTAATATTATCTTTTATCAATTAGTGTAAATAAATAAATGGATAAAGATATATTAAATTTGCTGGTTGTGTTCATGATTATATTTTGTATACTGATCTAATGTATATAAAAGGAAATGTTGCATCATGCTTAGTTTATTAAAATAGGAGGAGTCATAAAAGCTGAAATACTTCTCCAGGTAAAATATTTTGATTACAGGCTGCCTATTACAGTTGTAGCGATGAAGGTGCAAGGATGCCATGAAACATCAATGTAGTGAGTGTTGGTATAATAAGCCTAAAGTAAAGATGTACTGTAGGATCATTTAGCCTAGAACAAATGCATAATATTTATCATGAAAGTAAAAATATTGATTCAGTTTTAAATTTAAATAATTTCTGAACTAAGTTGTTTTCTGTTATATCACCAATGTTTTCAATAAAAACAACAAACGTTTTTAATCAAGAAAGACTAAATTAAGAAAGCAACAAATATTTTTCCAGTTTTGTTACATAAACATTTCATATTATATTTTCAGTACATAAACTAACAACAATAAAAAGTAATACAAGTAAAATGCAGTTTTTTAATATGTATTAAAAGTTGTTAATCTGATTCTTACTAATAATTATGTTATGAATGTCAAATTTATTTCATGAATGATCTTATTTTGATTTGCTTACAAAAGAATTTACTGACATTTGACTGTTTTTTCTGTCTCACTGTTGGTGAATCTTGATTTTGCAAAATTAATTTATTTCAGTCAGCTATGAAATGTGAAGTTAGAGCTATGGGGTGGGAAGGTAGTAATACTTGCCCAATCATTTTTGGCAGCTAGTCTTTAATAGTCAAAGGCTGCGTTATTGTATTGTTATTCATTTTCTCTCATTAGCTAGTAATTCTTTTTTCTTTTTTTTTGATGATAGAAAATTTTGGAAAATCAGATACAACAATAATTTAATACATAGAAGTTTATTTCATTTTGTGACTAGGATGTGCTTAATTTCTTACATTTGTTTTTGAATCTATATGTATATGTAATTCTTTCCAGGTTTTAATTATAATATTTTGCATACTAATATTTCTTTAATTGTTGTGCACTAAATATTTTGTGACCAAATATTCATGTATTGTCTATTTTGATAATGAAAAGTGTAAAAACTTAGAAATAACAAACATTTTCTAAAAAAAAATGTTTAAAAATTTTTATAAATTCCATCACAAGTTAAAATCTTGAATTAAGTGTAAATGCATTATTATGTCATGCTAGTAATTTTTTTTGTGTTCATCTGTTAACTTTCCTCCTCCATCACATTCAGAGGCAAACAGCCATTCTCTCACCTCTTTTGAACAGTTTCTGGAGTAATTGACATTTTGAAGTAATGTGTGTGATGGGTGGTCAGTATAATTAACTAATACAGTAAGAAGTCAATTTTTAGTTCAGAGCAATTATTAAGGAAAAATTGTTTGTCTAAGTAAAAGAGCTAAAATTTTATTTTCATTATTTGTGATATTTAAAGTTAGATCAAATAAATGTTTTGTAAGAATTGATTGTTTTGAAATTTTTAACAAACAACTATGAGCTACATTTAACAGCTTAAAATTCTGAATTAAGATACTTACCCCATCTGTATCATAATATCAAATATCTTACAAGGTATTAAAAAAAATTCAAATGTTGTCATCCAATGTTTTTGACACATCTGACCAACAGACTTGTTGGTTCTTCTGTTCTCTTCTTCATTGTCAGACTTCTCTGTTCAATCCAGCATTGTCATCACTTGGCTTTATGCATAAAATTTGTCTAGTCCCCTGCGGGATGCTTAAGACATTTTTCACATGTAGGCTTCTCCTTGTCCCAGAAGTGGAACATTTAACACTGCTGATCTCTGCATTAATTCTACTCATTTTCTCATCCTTCTGTTCCCTGTTTGTCTGTGTTCTTCATGGCTACAGTATATCTGGACTGTTGCTGATTATTGGATAGCTCTTTCAGCTACTTTCCAGTTTTATCATATTTGTTTTTCTTCCCAGCCCTTTTTGTTCTTCTAGCTTACCTGATTGGGTCCATAATTCTGTTCTTCTCTACCTTCTTTTGAACCTTTGGTTTCCTATTCCTTATACCATCTGCCCTTTAAAACTCATTTCCTCTTGCTCCTCACCTGTCTTCATTGGTGTTCTAATGTATACATCATTGATTCTTGTATTCTATCTCATTGCTCACCTTGATACAGTGGAACTGTTGAGGTTTACATTCTACTCTGGATGACATCAAAACAATGATTGCTTCCTACCATCCTGTTTGCCTTTCCTCACAGGAAACATTTCTGAAACCTGCTGATACAGTCACCTTTTGGTGGTTTTCTTTGTACAGAAAGGACAGGCTGTGTGATGGATGAGGGCATGGAGGGGTGGCACTGTCGGTTGATCAGCACATGCCCACCCTGTCTTTGTCACTCAACACACCCTTGGAGGCTGTACCCATCAGTGTTTCCTTGGATCATACCATCACTGTTTGTTCTCTCTACCTGTCGCCTGGAGAGACTCATGATCAATCAGACCTTGATACTTTTATCGAACAGTTGCCGTCTCCCTTTTTAATCCTGGGGGACTTTAATGGACATAATCCCCTCTGGGGAAGTACTGATATTGATAGGAGGGGGTTGCTCCAAAGAGCATATGCTGTCTAATCACAACCTCTCTCTTTTCAATAGCAGTTCTACTTATTATCATGCATCAAGTCAGTCCTTTACTGCTTTGATCTCTCAGTTTGCTCCTCTTCACTATTCTCTCATTTTTCATGGAGGGTTGACAATAATCCATGAGGTAGTGATCATTTTCCTGTAATTTTGAGAGAGTCTGGCCATGGTCAATGCCACCTGACCCATGTGCCCTAGTGGGAGCTGGATCAATCAAACTGTCCTTCTTTCACTGCTCTCGTAGAACCTCATTCTGCCATCGTCTGTAAGCCATCAATAGATGATTGTGTGGCAGCAGTAACTGATTGTATTATACAAGCAGCTGCTCAAAGTATTCCAAAAACCTCGACACATTTTCCACGATATCCTCGTTCGTGGTGGTATCCTTCTTGCCATATGGTATGGAAAGCTCAAAGACAGGACTGGGATACTTTTCCTAGGTATCCCACATTCTCATACAGCATCACTTTCCAGCAGGCCCATGTACATGCTCAGTGGGTAAGATGACAAAGCCAGAAGGAATCTTGGATCAAGTTCACAACCAGCATATCCTCTTTCACCAGTTCCAAAGTCATAAAGGACAAGAATCAAAAGGTCAGTGAGCAATAAAATTCTGTCCCTCTCTCGATCTTGCTCTCTGATGGACAAGAAGTAGCTAATACCTGAAGCATCGCCAATACTCTAGGTGGAAGCTTTTGCTGGGTGCCTAGCACTTCTGCCTCTATCTCCACCTTTTGAGCCATCAAGACTCAAGCAGAGTGATCACCTCTTTTCTTCCAAGCTGATTGTCTCTATGACTATAATCGTCCCTTCACACTGGTGGATCTCAAACTGGCCCTTCATCGGTCTGACAATATATTAGTTGGACCTGATGATGTACTCTAAGAAATGCTGCACCATCTATTTCTTGCTTCTCTTGCTATTCTTCTGATTGTTTTTAACCAAATCCAACAGGAGAATGTTTTTCCTGATGCCTGGCACCAGGCTATTGCCCTACCTTTCTCTAAGCCTGGGAAGGATCCCAAGATTCCTTGAAACTACCATCCAATTGCTTTGATGAGCTGTCTCTGTAAGACCTTAGAGAGGATGGTTAATGCTCATCTTGTTTGGCTCCTCGAATCAAACAACCTTCTCTCACCTACCCAGCATTAGTTCCGACAACAGCACTCCACCATGGACTGCCTGATTTGACTTGAAACATCAGTCATAGAAGCCTTTCTCAAATGACAACATCTTGTATCAATATTTTTTTACATGAGAAGGCTTATAATACAACGTAGGAGGAATGGAATTTTGCAAGACCTCCATATATATGGGTTATGTAACCATTTGTCCATTTTTATTAATTTTTAGTGGGCAGGATATTTCAAGTTCATGTGGGTTTGACACTTTCCCTTTCTTTTCTACAGAAACTTGGAGTCACTTCGGCCTGTGTTTCGAGTGTCACACTTTTCAGTGTAAAGATTAATGCCATCACTGAACAACTTCCTCTTACTGTTGCAAACGGGCACTATGTCGATGACTTTCACATCACGTCAGTTGTCAAACATGAGGTTTATTGAATGGAAGCTACAGACTGCCCTCAATTGTTTACTGAAGTGGACCACAGCAAACAGTTTTAACTTCTTTCTCTATAACACCATTTGCATGCACTTTTGCCACCAATGAGGATATCACCCTCATCCTGAAATCTGTATCAGTGAAATTGTGCTGCCTGTGGTCCCTGAGACAAAGTTCTTGGGGCTTATCTTTGACTGTAAGCTGACTTTTATACCACACATTAAGCAGCTACAGGTCAAATGTACAAGAGCACTGAACATCTTTTGTATCCTCTCTTCCACCACTTGGGGAGCAGATGGCCATTCTATGCTAAAGATATATCGTGCTCTTATTTGATCGAAACTCGACTATGGATCACTGGTCTATGGCTCTGCCAGGACCTCGGCCTTAGAGATGCTGGACTCCATTCATCATCAAGGACTTTGGCTTTGCACTGGGACTTTTTGCACTTTCCCAGTTCAGAGCTTACACATAGTCTCATGAACCCTCTTTGCATCTCTGTTGTTTTTAACCGTTTTTACCATATGCTTCGAAACTTCATTACTTACCAGAACATCTCATCTGGGGTTGTGTTTTACTTCCTCCATGGGCCAGACTTTTTTAGAACAGATGATCTACCATTGCTCCTTCTGGTTTTCATGTCCAGGTGCATTTGGGTCTGTCCTTGGATAACATTGCTGTATCCCACCATGGCTTTCTACAGTCCCCAAATGTGACATATCTTTAAGTCATGTGATAAAAGTAGTCACTCCTGATTGGAAATACTGTATGTTATTTGTTGAACATCTTTGGAACCATCTTTCCATTCCTATTTATACAAATGGTTCAAAATCAGGTGACTCTGTGGGCACAGCCATGGTTTGTTGTGGTTCAGTGGTTGCACTCAAAATCCCCTTTACAGCTTCTGTGTTCACTGCTGAACTGTACACCATTTCTCTTACCCTGGATCACAAAGAAGCTAAGCAGTACTCAAACTTCACACCCTGTTCTCACCAATATTCAAAACTGACTGGCCCATCTCTCTTAATGTCTATTTCTATCCAATTTTTCTGGATACTGGGCCACTTTGGTATTTGCAGGAAGGAGCTCGCCAACACTGCAGATAAATGTATCTGCTCTGACACTATCACCACTGTGCCTATTCCATACATGGACTATGGTCCTGTATTTAAGGCTCAACTTCATGTCATCTGCCAGTCGACTTGGAGTGAGCAACATGAAAAGAAGCTTTTCCATATAAAACCCTATACTGGATTTGACCATCTTGCTTTCGTAAGTATTGGAAAGAGAAAGTTGTTCTAACTAAACTACACATTGGTCACAGTATTTGAACTCATCGTTTTCTTTTATCTGGAACTGATGCACCAATGTGTAATCTGTGTAACAGTCAGGTCACAATAAACCACATTTTACCATCGTTATGACTCAACAATGGCACCATTTTAAACTTGTTCTGTCCCGAGGTTTGTCCATAATATTAGACTGTGTTATTGGTGATGGTGACATTGTCCACTTTAGAAATGTTTGTAGTTTTTTAAAGGCCATAAATCTTTTTAATGCCATTTAAGTTTTTAATTTACATATTAAACCTTTTTAATATGATTCCCTTTTAAGAATCACAGCCCATCTAGTTCGATTTGAAAGTAAAATATGGCCGTAATTTTAAATAACTCAAAATCAGAACTAGAAAGACCAACTTCAGGTGACTAACGCTGCTGTTTGAACTACCCGTTAGTCATCCTGGTGAGTTATTATTAAAATGTTGCTGCAAGTCTATTAAACATTTATTACTTTTTGAAAATGGCCATAACATCAAATAACTCAGAACCAGGACTGGAAAGGCCAACTTCAGGTGACTGACAGTGGTTTTTGTACTTACCTGTTAGTCTTCCTGGTGAGTTATGATAATTAATTATGCTACAGACAGAAAGTCCTGTACAATTTGTATTACTGTAGTTGTTTTCTTAATGCTGTAGACTATATGTAAACATTGGTTTTATGTTATTTGTTTTGTTTTACCGTAATTTTCTTTTATGAAATTTACTTTAATTTTAACTTTTTACTGGATGTTTGGTACAGATAGCCTATCTGCTTTGTAGCCATAACACACCAAGTCAACCATCTCATTACTCTCATATCATTCACAATCCAGTTTTCTTTATCTGCAATGCTCGATGTGACAGTGCATTCATCCCTGTTTCTCATCTTTCCAGTCTCATTTTTATTTCTTTCCAGATCTTTATTGCCTCACCTTTTCTGTTCATACAGTCTCTTGTTATCTGGACTGTAATTTTTTTTCATGTTTCCCAATCCCATCTCTTTTGTGTGATCTTTGATTCTCTCTGACCTCTCTTCTGTTGCTTTCTCTGGATGGGCCCATCCGTTTATCCATTTAGTGTATTTATCATCAGATAGCGAAGCATGTCAGCCTTTCCAGATGTCTTCACATCAGATTTGTACCTAATTCACTTATTAACTGCTCACTTCCATCACCTGTTGTAAAAGTTTGTTCAGGCTAGCATGTAAGTGACTCCTAATGCTTTCTTCACACACTATCTCCATTATCTGGCTGTTCTTTCCTCATTAGGTTATGGAGTGCCTCTTGTCACTATTTTTCATACATCATACTGTCTCTGAGTGGATAAATCTTTCTTTTTATCATACTCTCTTTTTACAGTGTTTTGCATAGTTTAGCATTTTCCAGATCTAATAATGTCACCCTTAAAATGGGGTGTTCACAAGACTGCTCAAGGTATCTTTACAGTACTGTTTTCCGAAACAAAGCCCAATCAGGACCATACTCACTCATTGAGTAGCGTAAGTAAAGCAGACAGTAGATTCCTGTTCATCCTTCAACTCTTGATAAAAACTTAGTGCTTGCCTGCTTTTAAAATTAGTTTTCATGGTCAGCCATTGCACTGTCTTATGGTGATGCACTTTTCTGGACTTCCCACCATGCTTTCATTCCCTCCAACCCCCCCTTTTATCTAGTTGAGCATCAGAGTCCTTGCCTCGTGCTAGTTCCTCGCTATTAGTGGTGGATTATGGAGGATGTCTCCTGATTGTAATCAGTTCCACTAAGTAGAAGGAGAGTAATGATGTTTTATGTGTGAAGTAAAGTACACCCCTTTGACTGGCTTTTCCCCCATATTACTTTCCACTGCCTGGAAGTCAGGTGTCTCAGTGATGTGGATGTTACTTTCTCATTCTACTTCACTGGGCTTCAGGAAAAGATGACAAGGACCTTCTTTCAACTGCAGCCCAGAAGCTGAATTTCTGGTGCCTCTTGGTTTTGGATTAGAGTTGACCAATCACATATGGCCTGATACATCCTAGCCACATTACATGTGTATAGTACTTCAAAAAACATAATGCAGGTTTAAGAATGTGTTTGTACCTTCCTCCCATCCTTGCAACACCTCCCTTCACTTTTCTTCCAGGTAAAGAAGGTACCCTAGTACAAAATGAGGTCTCTTGCAAGTGTTTCCCCTATATTGTTCCATTAGAGAACAACTTGAAGATTACCTAAGAAGGTTGAAACATTGTTCTCTACTTTACTTTAATAAAAGTTTTAATACCCATACCAGCCACCTTGAAATACATTTTTACTTTAAGTGTCTTCTCATCATCATGAATCAAGAAATGATTGATGTGATGATTTTCAATTTTGTTTCTTACATACTCATGTTTATTTTATTTGTACTTAAATTTTTTTTTAGTTTGACCAATATAAATACAAACAAATTCACATTATATTTTATAAATTACAATTTTATCTTTTATCTCTACTTTGGCTTTATTTTCTAACATTTCTTTATCTCATTAATACGTTTAAAGAAGGTATAAAAGTTTTTTTTAAACCATTAAGTAATGAGCCAGTTAATCTTGGACAATACAAAAAATTTAAGCTTTTATTTTAAAATTTTTCTAATACAGGTTTCAAAATTGTAATTTTAACTATCGTTCGACTATTGCTGAATATATTAAATGCTTTGTTTACTATCTTTGGTGCTAAATCTCTTGTCAACCACTATGTATTTAATTAATAACAATTTATTATTTAAATCTTTATGTTTAGATATATTTTCAAATATGTATAAAATGCAGAACTCTTATGTTTGTATATGAGATAATGTTTGAGGTAACAGCATAACAATGCTTAGGTTTTATGAACTAATGTTACTAATTACCATCTGTGTTTCTTTTTGACTTATACTTTTAGAAAATGTATACTTTTTGTTGTTGTTGGACATGTATTTTGTGTGTAAATTGAATTGTTGGCTCTGTACTATTTAAATAACTAACAAATTATTTTAACTTTCTGTTTATTGTAAAAGCTTAAACCATAAACAATGTGTGAAAATTTCAAAAAAGTGCCTGACTATATAACAAAAGAGAACACTGGATGAAATGAAATGCTTAATCATAGTGAAGCATTTTTATTTCACATGTTACAATGAGATTGATAATGATTTTTTTTTCTATACCACTACATTTTTCCAGCAGGAAAGAACTGTGTAAATATTGTTTTAGACTGATTTTTGTACATTTTATCTAAATGCTTTTAGTGATTGGTATTGTTGATTGGTTGGGAGGACATTTAATGTATCTAGGTGAGTGTAAAAACATTTTAGTATTTTCTCCAAATATTTAGAACAGTTTGAGCAGTATAAAATGAGAGATAAGCTAGAGTAAATTGTCTTTATGAATGATTTATTCTAATCATTAATGAGTTATCAGTACATGATTTTAGTCAGTTTGTCTGTGTATGTCAGTCAGTTAGTTTAATGTTACAAATTCTCAATTTGTGTAACAAATTAAATGAATTGGACTTTGCATTTTCCTTTCACCAAATAATATGAAGTAATTTCATCAACAATATATACCTTTTCAACTAAACTTTGTTGTTGTTATTGTTGTACAACTCAGCCAGTGAGCATTTCATTCAACCAAATCTCCTTTAATGAGTCAGATTATAATGCTCAGTCTCTGTGAAATTAGATCTTATAGTGTGTAATGTCCTAGATGATAAAACATAGCCATTTTAGTCAGTAGGTCTGAATATCTATTGCTTTAAAACTAATGGTTATGCCATTATTTACTGTCTAAATACAAATATCCAATAAAAATAGTATGTATTACTATTTCACTTGTTTATAGCAGTTTACCTTCTGTGAAGTATTTAATTCAACACCAGGGTACCACTAGTTAGGTTTATTATGAACACACTGGAATTCTGTAGTTTTATATATTTAGCAAAAAAGACTTTAGTTGAAATTCTTAACTGATATCAAGTCCTGATGAAAATTATCAATGTTGTTGTCATGTCACACTATATTGTTTTACAAAATTCGAGTTTCTGGAACTACTTTCTGGTTTATGTTCCACATATCTAACATTTTTTTTGTTAAATGCAACACTTTCCTTTATTCTTACAAGATGTTTATCACATCATATGATATAAATTTCATTTTTAAGTAAAATTGAAATATTCTGGGATTCCATTCTTGGAATTAGTTTTGAGTAACTAGGTGCTCACAATTTGTGCTACACATTCATGTGAAAATCCATACTGTCAGAGATATCTCTTGCTCATAATAAACAACATGTTTTACTGATTTAATAAACATTTCTCACTGCAGAATTATCATAAAGATGTTGGAAAAGTTTTGAAATCTTGACAGTGAGTTGACCACAAAGTTTTAATAAAATTTATAGGTAACTAAACAACTTGAAAGCAAAAATTATCAATCAAATGAACTGTTTTATCATGTGCACACATGCACTTTATCATCTGACATGCTGGGCAAGTCCAAGAATGTATTGCCATATTTTAACTGATCTGTTAATACTGTGATTTAATCAGGTAAGTAGCTGTTTGTTTGTTTTTTATATACTTTGTTAAATTTTGCTTGTTTGGTCATAAGGTGATAAAAATATTAACATGTGTATTAAGAAATTAAAATATTGCATAATATGTGATACTGTACAGTTTAATAGGGTTTCTATGTATGTAGATGTGGGATAGGTCCTACATCATTCTTACGAATCAGACACTAGCACAGCTAATGCTAGAATCTAACATGTTTAATGTTAGTACTTAGGCCTAATATATTCATTAGAAGTGCATCTACATTAAAACATAGTAACAAAATATTAAGCTTAGACCGAGTTGTTTTTGCATGTGGTTTCAGAAGTGGCTTGAGTTGTTTATCTGTAGATCAAATGTTAAATCTAGTTTTCACATATGATACTTTGTTTTCATATAATAGCTTTTTAAACTTGTGCTCTTTTCTATTTGTGCAATTATTGCTTCCACTAGCTTTGATTCTCCCACTTACCATCACATAATTATGCATGGTTTAGTTGCACTGTAGTATGCAAATGAGCATGTGACAACCCTCCACCAATAACAATGTGAAACACCTGCTTAGAGCAGCTGACTCCTTTCATACTGAAAAGTATTTTCATCATTTCTTGATTTTGCATTCCAGTGTGCAGTTATACTTGATTTTAATTCCGTGCTTGAATTATCATGTATAATTTCACTTAATAATACTGTATAGACAACTTTTGTTTGTTTTAATTTCTTTTCTTTTTTTTTTTCTTTTTTTGCTAAAAATTGTGGAATGTTTGTTTTATCTTACATATAGCAAACTCTTAATTTAATATTACTACAATGGCACCAAAGCCACAGAAGTCATAATTCGTTTTGGATCAGTAGTGACTTTTGTGGCTTTGGTGAGGAGGCCTCTGTCTTGGTGTGTTGCAAGTTAGAGCTTGTCTTTGGGCAGCTGTGTCTTCAAACGCCTTTTCATGTGGAATCTGTCCCTTAAGAAGATGTGAGCAGCCATTTTCACTTCATGCCTTTGCTATGCTTTATTGTTCTAACCCTCTTGATCTGTCTCGTCTGTCTGTATTTTGGACATGATTTCGCATGTAGGTAACCTCTTGTCTTTTTTTTTGTGTCTTGTGATTCATCCCCCACCCTTTGTTATTCTGCCCTGACAGGATTATTTACTTTCCCTCTTTTTACCTGATATTTAAGTTCACAAAGAACAGTTTCTTATGCATTTATGTTTGGATGCCAGTTCCCATGTTTAGCTGATTCCCATGCTTTAGCATACCATAGGTTAAGATTTTTGTTTTTGGATTTTCAGACGTTATAGTCTGATTCAGGCTTGGGATTCCCATACTGCTACTATACCACCTGGCCTTATGTTTCTTTCTCTGTCTTCCCCGTACTATCATTCTCCATTATCCTTCATCCATTCATCTGCTTTCCAAAATTATCTATTGTTCCCCTGAAGGATTGGTCAGACTGGGTTGTCTATGTTGCCCTTTGCCACAGATGCTTTGGTTCTAACAGAAGGACTGCCTTTTCATTGTTCTGCTCTTCCTCATGCTTATTTCTTTCTCCCCTTCTTGGGATCCACTTTCCTACCAACATCTCTCTGAGGCAGCTCAAGTCCTCTTGAACAAGGACTCTTCAGAACAAGTGTTTTACTCTTCTACAGGTTTCTGTTCATAGTTCTTAAAAAGACCAAGGATTGGCATCTTGCTATTTATCTCTCTAACCTTAACCATTTCTTCAACCTCCAATAGTTCACCATGGAGTCTTTTCTTAGGTTGACATCTTAGGTGCTTACCTCCATGTATTGATATCTCCAGCACTCAGGCGTTACCTTTGGCTTCTTCGTGTAGTTAAATCTTTCAGTTCTGCACTGTACCATTTGGTTTGTAATTTTTCTTATAAATCTTTTGCCACGTGGTCAGAGCCTTTTTCTATTATATTTACAAGCAAAAATTGTGCTTTTTGCCATTTTATTAATCACTGGCTCCTTTTATCGCCTTCCAAACAAGCCTCTCACAACCATATGAATTTTCTCTTACAGGAGATGGCTCATGTGGGATGACTTGTCAAACTGTAGAAGTTCTAAATTATCCCACACAGTATCTTAATCTCTGGATGTTTTTTCAATACCTACTTCAGCAGGGCTATCCTTCTATTCTTTGTTTGAGGATGATAGAGTTTTTGATTTTTGAAGCTCCTATTCTTCTTGCACATGAATTTTTCTTTAGGGAGCCTGGGCTCATTCTTTGGGATCGTGCACACATGCAGTGCCTTCATTGGGTGTTGAATAATCAATGAAATCTTGTTTAATACTCACAAAAAGGTCCTTGAATTTTTAAAAATAGTAATTGATAAACCATGAAATTATATCTCTGCATAGATGCAGGGACCCTGCCACTAAATTATATCATTGATTTCCTTTTTGTAGCAACTACACTTCCTACTGACTATATTTATAACTGTAATTTATGAATACACCATGTTATTTTAGTGTTATAATAGTTATCCCAAATTTATTCATTGTTCTTCACATATTGCATGGTTGATTAAAAAAAACAAAAAAACCATTAAGTCAAGGTTTGACAGATCCTGGTTACCATGGGATTACCAATTTCATTCATGCATAAGGCTGTGCTAAATAGAACTTGAAACAAGATTATTTCTGGATTCTTGAAAGTTTGGAACTATTTTAACTTTCTTTGAATCCTAAATCAAGCTTTGTTTTTTAGAATTTTAAAGACAAATTCAGCACTACATCATATTTTGTATGGAATGAAGCATTATATAATTACACAACAAGTTACATACGATTTTGTTTTACTTCTTTCTTTTAATTGAACCAATCAGTGCATGTGTTTAGACTTGTACAAAACCAGATAGAGTTTGTTGATGCAATACTATCAAATGGTATTTTGATAACGTGACCTTTAGCAATAAATCCTGTAAAAGTAACTAAATATTTAGTGGTACCTCAGTTTTCTGCACTGGTCCAGGGAAAGCAAACAATTGCAGATAACAGAAACAGTAGATAATCAGAGCACTAGTGTATTTCACCAGTTACTCATTGTTTAATTTAAGTAAACTTTTTCAGTATATATTTTTCCTTGTTTTAATTCCAGTATTTTTACTGTCATTTAATCATGTTATCAGGAAAAATTATAAAAGTGTTTATCACAGTCATAATACTAACAGCCAAATGTCGACTGGTCATGCTTGATTTCTATGAATTTCATCAGTTACATGAGTCCAGTTCCTCTTTCTTCATATCATATTTGTTTTAGTTGCATTTATTTTCTAACATAGGCATAAATAGCTCCTAAATTTTAGCACTTTTTCTGCTATAGGCATGGAGGTGATGTGTAATACCTGTCAAAAATTAGCACATATTATTCCCAGGAAACCTTTGATAATATAGACAGAAGATACCAATTACCTGTAGGTAAGAGGATGATGCATAACTGGACAATAGATGATAATACCCCAATACAACCTAATGTATCTCTGATTAAAGGACTCTTGCTGTACAGCTAAGAGCAGTGGAGAACAATTGAAATTCTTATTGTGCATTTCAGGTTTTTTTATATACTGTGTTTTAATCACTAATTAAATAAAGTTAACTGAGCTACAAATTTTTTTATTCCTATCTTTAATAGCTTAAATAAAAGAAGAAAGGCTAAGTTTGAACTGGCTGATTTATGATTTGAATGTATGCCAAATCCTGCAATTGTAAACACTGGCTATCATGCAACACCTGAACTTTTGAAACCAAATTTAATTTCTGAGTTATAGCTTTTCCAAAATATGAATTATTGTTTAGAACCGTAATGGCATAATTATATGAGATAATCTGGAAGAAGAAGAAAAAAGATTGCAGGTAATAGTGCCACAGATAATCAATGCTCTAGTGTATTGCCCATTTCCTGGTCCAAACAGTAATGAAATTAGTTTAGGCACACCTGGCTCCTGAGTTTTAGGGCTGGCTCCTAAACCTGAATAAACAGGGTGTCCATAAATTATTCACCCCATTATAAGCCTTTATAAACACTCTGTTATATGAGCTTTCTTAAAATGGTTTGAGGCAATTAATATCACAACTCAAGAAATTTTAGTTTTATTTAAGTAAATTACCACAATTCAGTCAACAATTCACTAAATTTTCAATTGAGCACCAGTAGTAGCATGCAGAACATCAAGGTGATAGATGATTTCGTTCCAAACATTGAAAAGCACATCATGTGTGGAGGTTTTGTGAAATAAAGAAAAAACTTCTTTGTTGTGTTATTAATTGCCACAAACTGTTTTTAGGTAGTTTATATAATAAAGAATTTATAAAGGCTTATAATGGGGTGAATAATTTATGTACACTGTATATGTCTGTGCCTTTGTTAAATTGATGTAAGTTACTTTCGTTGTTTTAAAAGTAGGTACTATCTGTCACTGACCTTTGAGAACATTGCTCAATATGCCATTGTATAATAATGTTGACAGCAGTGTTAGTTTGTAAGTGTTTATTTGGTATCTAAATGTTACAGCTGTACCTGTGTTGTAATAACAATGATCAGTCATATAGGTAGTATGTCAAGCTTGATAAGCACAAGGTTTATTTTAAACTAAGGAATGTTTACTTGACATCCTAGTCTTGAACCTCATTGAAGATAATCTTGCAGAATTTCATTGTCAGTAACAAATCCAGCTATTCAGTGGTGGTTATTGTCTGGCATAAATATACTGCAAGTGCATATAGTGTTTTTATGATAACCGTTAAAGATTTTTAATTTCATATTTTTCTTTTTGTCTAGTCTTATTATTTCATTTTACATCCAGTTAAATGGTAAGATGTTTAGTATTATGTAACTATATCTTGAGAGAAAACCAGTTATTTAACATATTTTTCTGATTACTCAAATAAATGTTTACCTGAATATACTGCTGTATGGATAGATTAGGGTAAATTTTGATGCAGTGTCTGCAGAATGTTGTTATTGCAGAGTTTGTTATATCTGCTGAAGTTGTTATTGCACTTTACTTGAGCATTTATGTTGTGTTTGAGGAAGTAAAAGTTTTCACAGCTGTAAGAATTTATAAACAAGAAGAAGAGTTAGTTGCAAAGAAAAAATTGTTGTCTAAGACCGTTACTGGGTCTAGGAGAAGTTCTCTTCTACATGTAGGACTTTAATTGTTGGTGCAAGTCCAGAAGCTTTTTCTTTTTATTGCTTCCACAGATAGACAGATTTAGTTCATCTCCTAAGGATTGACCTTTGTATGAGGAAAGTTCAAACTGAGAAATATTCTAGTAGTTTAGTGTCCTGTGAGTTCAAGACTGTATGGGAAGGTCTGTACAGATTTCCTAGACTTGTATACCATCTAGTGTCTTAAACCCAGTTATAGTCAAAAACTGTCTGGAGATGAAGTAAGACTAAAAGTACCATTGGTGAATGCTATCTGTGATCTGGAGCTCTACCACTAGCAGGCAAGATGCTAGGCTCTAGATGATAAAGTGAGTGAGGTAAGGAGCATTGTTGATCCTCTCAAAGTTTAGAGGTTTACTATTGATGTGGAACTGGCCTGTGAAAGGAGTTTAGAGTTAAGCATAAAGGGTGAACAAGATGGATGGCTTTTCTTGAAATTTGGGAAATCTGTACATTCTAATTTGTTTTTGTCTAAAACCTTGAAAACAAATGAAGCACAGGTGAAATTTTTATCTTAAGGCATTTAACAAAAGCCTCTGACCAGTATGTGGTTCAAGGTATCTCCTCATTTTGAGAGCTATAATTCAAGGTGAAAGGTTATAGTTACATATAGCCTTGTTTACTCTACATCTAATGAAGCACTTAGACATTTCACTAGCATTATAAACCTGGCTTTGAAGAAATTTGTTTTACAGATGAAGTGAGATTGTAGGTCCATATTGTATTTGCTACATTCTTTTTTTGGTTATAAATTTGCAGAGAATGAAATCTAACTTATTGATAGTAACTATAAACAAAACAAATCTTATAGGGTATGTAGTGTAATTTCTTGTCTTGTAAAGGAGTTACAGATAGTCAACACCAACACAATAAAACTGGGTCAGGTATTCCAGTGTTTTGGATCTGATGCAGTCATAAATTATAATAGGATTTCATCATTACTGTTTTTGGATATTATGGCTTAGTTTATGGACTTCTTGTATTAAGTAAAATACTTCATTTGTAATGAGTTAAATTTAATAAACTCAAGTTGGAAAGAATCTGATGGATCTCTTTTCTTGTAAGCCCATAACACACGAAGTTAGAAAACTAACTAATACACTTTTTTTTATTATGTATCAATGGTCATTTTAGCAGAAAAACATTGTGTTCTGGACACAAAGTAAATTAACTGGGGGAAAAACAATTTACTCTGCATTCATGGGATACACAAAATTGCAAAGGGATGCAATAATGAAGTAAGTTTCATTCTTATATTTTCCATACTGGAAAAGTGTCACTGATATGTCTTGATTTTTTACTCCTGACAATGCAAATACTGAACCAAATTGCATAAACTTAGGAACAACTGACTATATACTTAAATAGTATCTAGTTTTGAAATAATGAAGTCCATAAAATTTAAGTTTTCTATGAATTTTTATGTTGTAGAATGTCAATAATTTCATTTTATATATTTAGTTTTTGAAGTGTCATTAAAAAAATTCCATAATTGTTGCAAAAAAGACACTTGAATGCCAAATGCAGTGAAGACTTCATGATTCTTTTTATGTAAAGGCTTTTTGTTGAGTATTTGAACTGTAGATGTATATCCAGAATGTTTACTTCTGCAGAAGGGCACAATTTGTGACTTTAATTGTGCATAATAACTTCATTTAAGACCTAGTTTTCTTTAAAATGCATAATAATTATGCATAATAAAAATGCATAATATATTTGCGTATTAGTGTTTAACTTTGTTTACTTGTTTGACTTTTGCTTTTTTTATGTTTTTAATCTTGATTTTTGACTCAGTATAACTGAAAATGAAAACTGAGTATAATGCATTTATTTTGTAATTTAGTTCAAAAATTTTATCTAAAATTTATCACTAAACAAGTTCTACAAGTAATATTCAAATCTGTTGGCTTAGTATTTACATTTCATTCAAAACTGAGTTAAAATTAACAAGTAACCCAAAGCATTGAAATAAATGTTTTAATCAAAATCAGTTCTGTAACTTACCTAAATTAAGCTTCATAAAGTGTAAGTTATGAACTCAAATGGAATTTTCAAAATTGTTTAAAAATAGTAATGCTATAAATTACAAATTAAACTTTGTGCAAGTCAGTGTATCTACTTTAAGCATCAGTGGATATTCATACATGCATACAGTTGAAAACAGAGGGATGGCATTTCTTGAAATTGGGGAAATCTGTACGTTCTGACTTGTTTTTGTCTTAACCTTGAAAATATATGAATCACAGGTGAATTTTTTATTGTAAGGCACCTGACAACAACTGACCAGTATGTGGTTCAGGGTGTCTCCTCATTTTGACAGCTAAGGTTCAAGCTGAAAGGTTATAGTTACATATAGCCTTGTTTACATGATAAAAAATGTTTATATTGCAAAGTTCCATTAATTTTGTGCAAATAAATGGTAGTTATGTATTTAATCACATCTCAAAAATGACGGGAAGCAAGGTTTTTGAATACATGGACAAAAGTGTTAGCATGACAATAATGATTGTACGATTTTATTATATGTTTCGACTTGCTAAAACATTTCATTTTCATCGTACCTTGTAGGTACTTCTTTCAGTTGGGCATGCAGACTACTTATAGTGTGTTCATCTCTCACTATTTGAATCAGATCAGTTTCATTCTCTTCAGGCTGTTGTTTTCAGCCTGTAGCTATTCTTTAGAAGTCAGTGAAACTTTGACTGGTTATTTTTCTTAGTCTTCCCTTTTCAGAGGTGTTTCTCTATAGGACCATTTTGATTTGCATATCATAATTCCATGGCCACACAACTCACACTGCACAGATGGGGAGTTCCACTAGATCTCTTGTAGGTTTGTCTTTGTGATGGAACTTTAACAAAAAAGTTACCCATCCTGGATTCTGCTCACCCATATGGCCCAGCATGGCCAGGTGGTTAAGGCACTCAACTCATAATCCAAAGGTTACAGGTTTGAACCACCGTCCCACCAAATATGCTCACCCTTTCAGCAGTGAGGGCATTATAAGGTGGCAGTCAATCCCACTATTTGTTGGTAAAAAAAGTAGCCCAAGAGTTGGTGGTGGGTGGTGATGACTAGCTGCTTTTACTCTAGTCTTACACTGCTAAATTAGGGACAGCTAGTTCTGATAGCCCTTGTGCAAAATTTAAACTAAACCAAACTCACCTATAGAGATAGCTGTCTATTCCTGCCATGTCTTGTATTGAATAAATCAGTTCTTAAAAATAGGTTTTGTAGTTGTTCATACTGTTTCAGATGTTGCCATTCCTTTGAACTTTTCACCATTTTTTCCCCATTTTTCTTGTAGAGTTTGAGAATCTTTACCACTTTCCAGTTCCAAGCCACTGGAAATATGGACCATTAAAGCATCCTCATGAATGGGTTAATGAAATACAAACAAAATATGGAAATGTTTGGTTGAGAGTAAGGCAGTGATATTCTGCTGATGCAAATGATGTTATATGCTCTATTATGAAATAAATATAAATGGGACTGAGCTGTCAAAATTACAATTCACCTTTTCATTTGGTATCCCTAATCCTACCCCCCACTTGTATGTCAGTTTTCAGTAGCTGGATTTTGAATTTCGAGTTGAACCAATATCAACAAAAGTCCTCACATGTATTACAGATGTCTATGTTCCTTTGTCAGTTATACTCTTATTACTCCATTTATGTTACGTGTCAAGATGGAGGTACTTGCAGATTACTATGGTACTTCCCCTTTCACTATCTTTAGATTGTTATTATTCCAAGGATATTACTGTGTTTGAGATGGTTCTTGCCAATTGTGAGGGAAATGTTTTCTATGACACAGACATCTTTTGGATACTGGATATTTGGTTCTCAGATTGATCTGTCAATTTCTTATATTAACATGTGCCCTTCCTTGGGTCTGGGGATGTTTTATTCCCTCCCTCCTGCCTTATGAACTAAAAATAAAAACAGTATGATCCTCTTTCCAAGTCTTGCCAGATGGTTGGGTTTTGGATTGTAGTTTACTTGCTGCAGGTTTGATCTTCTTTCCTACCTCCACATGGATGTTGGTTTCCAGTGACTTGGGTTTTGAAATGTAGTTGACTTGCTAGTGATATGACCCCCTTTCCAACCCCCACGTGGATGTCAGTATTCAGTTAGATATTGGATTGTAGTTGACTTGCTAATGGTATAATCCTTAGCCTACCTCTTCATGGATGTTGGTTCCTAGTGATATGGTTTCGGATGATGTTGACTTGCTGTGTACAGTCTATCATGCTCTAGACACTCTACATGTAAAACACACCCTTTTAATTTTACTTATTTTTATGATTTGTGAGATAGAGTCATATAAGTATTATATGGGTTGGGTCACTATCTGACCTTAGTTCTCTCTCACTTGGATGCATTCTTTCAATTTTTGCCCATATGTGCAACATCTTTCTATGATGAGAGATAAGTACACCTGGTCCAGAAGTGCTGTAATCATCCATTTCAGATCTTAGAATATGACTGTCTCATTTTAAGGAGTGTTCTTCAGATGGTTTTGAAGGATGCTTCTTTCTTTTGCTAACACTGGTCCTCTCCACCTGTTTGGTGTGGGATTCTAGCTATTTATGTGAGAGGAGGTAATGTACCATATCGAAAGCTCTTTTCCTGTACCGAAAATGTATTATCTCTTTTCACATTTTCTAACCCTCTCCACTGAAAACCAGTACTTCCATCTTCTGCCAAAACTCAAAGTGATAGCTTAGTGGCATTGAATAGAAGGAGTCACCTGATTCATGAGAGTATGTTGCATGTTTATTGATGGAGGGTAGCTAAAATGCTTGTGGCATGTATAAAATTTTTTTGCCTATAGAGGGCAGTACTGAATGAGAAAAAATATTTGTGAGTTTAAGTAAGTACCTATTGGAAATTTAATGTTTGGTGTAAGAAAATTGTAACTTTAGCTTAAAAGTGTGTTTTCTTAATTTTACTGTGATAATTCTATATGGGGTAACATAGTCTGCTGTATTTTAATTCATAAAAACAAAATGTTGATGTGTATTCAATAGTTTATTAAGTTTATTTTGTTACTTGTATTTTACTTTTGAAATGTGAGCAACATTGTTATTTTTCATTTCATATCAGAGAAAAGTTACCACCTCGTCCACCTGGACAGAGATCAGAGCCAGAGAGTAATCAAGGGGTAAGTTAATTAATTGTAAGCTAGAAATATTTTTCCACTGCAACTTGAACTGTAATGTAGTTTTTGTGGGCATTGTCATTTAGGTTTGACTCTGGACCAGCTAAAATAAATTGTTTAATGCAAGGTGTTGCAGTCATGGGCTAAACTCACAAGCTACCAGTTCAAGGAGGTTTACATTTATAATAAAAAAATTAATGTAGAGACTGTTTAATACAAACACAAAGTAATTTTAATACAAGATATTCATATATTCATCTCCATCAGAGTTCCTAAAACTATCTTGAAATAGTTTGATAACAAGCTTATTACACTATTTGTTCTGAATGTCAATATGTTCATTAATTAGACCTTCTATTATTGTTATCAATACTGAAATTATAGTAAAAAAATATCAACAAAGTTATCTGAAGACTTTTTTTTCAGGTATAATTGTGCTTTTACAATTGCAATAACGATTTTTCCAATATGTTTAGTAATAACCCTTATTTCATCTATTGTTAATGTAGTTGAATATGCAACAGAGTTAATGTTTAATACTCTTCTGTGATATTATACATTATTATTATGAATATTGTTTGACTAGAAAAGAGGTAGCATTAACTACTTGCAATTTGTATGGCAAATATCTACAAAACTTTATAGTATGACCATTTTGGATCCTGGGTAATTCTGAATCAGTAGACAGGTTAGGAGCTTGTGAAGAACTACAAACATGACATTTTATTTAATTAGTATAATTACTACTTATCAAAAAGTTCAATATGCTTAATTCTGCATGTAAGTTTTCTAATCTATTTGGTAATTTCAGAACCTTCTATCAAACCAAAACCCTAACTAAATTATCAATTAATTTGTACAGAACTATTTCTGGGCATATATCTGTCAGCATGAGTGTAAATATTCAAACCCACTAACTAGAAATGTAGGGATAAAAACTGTTCAATTTTGGTCTTTTTATAAACACATTCTTTCACTTGTTGCTTTTTCTCAAAGTTCTGTTTGGTGCTAATAAGCAGAACCAATAGCTGTTACATCTCATTTCACACTATGGAATATGTTTCCAACTAACTCATATAATATATTTGAAGTTTGTACTGTCCTTATTTCAAATGGTAATATTGCTTATTGGAAGTAAACATTTTTATAACAGGCTGATTTGATCAATGGTTTCCATTTTTTTAAAATTATTAACAATAATGCTTAAAGCAAGACATTATGAAGTACTATAATAAAATGATAGTTTGTATTAGAATTATGAATAGTTTGTCAGTATTTGATAACAAAAACTAGGTGTCATGGAGGTCATAGTGCTCAACTATCATGTGGAGGTCTCATCTTCAAATCCTGGTCGAGTTGAGATTTTGTTTGTTTTATTATTATTATGATATTTCTTTTTTTTAATATTTAATTTATATACCATATTCATAACAAACTATTTGAACATTTGGAAAAATACAAATAGATTAAATCAGGGACAATATAATGTTACATAATAAACAACTCATATCTTTTCAACCAATATATGGTACTACAGTACATTATTATTGGTGTTTTGTACCTGAGGTATGAGATTTTGTTTTATTTTGTTGAAAATATGTAAGCATGTTTTATGAAAAGTTGTATCTCCTTACATTTGCCCTTCATAAAATTCATTGGCACCATTATTCATAAATTGTACAGTCAGACATTTGACTGTGTAGAAATATTTCTTTGAGAAGCAGTTTTTCACATGTTTTAATCTATAAGGCTTTATGAAAAAGATTTGAGTATAACATAAAATACATGTAAGTCAAAATTACAATAAAAACCACTTGCAGGAAGTTAGCATATATAAACACAATGCTTTTGTGAAACATGTTGTACTATAATTAATTTTTAGAAAATATATTCAAAAAGCATTTATATTAAATTGTCAGAATTAAAATTAATAAGTTAATATATTATAAACTTCAAATGTGATGTTATATCTCAATGGTACCCTTGAATTAAGGACTTCTAGCTTGTGCCAAGAAATAGACCTAATTTTTCCACATTCAATTTATTTTGCCACCAAAGAATTAATTTACTTAAATGTTTTTATGCAAAATAATTGTATCTTGATATGAGTATGGTTAATATATTTATAGACTAGTCATCATCTCTCATGTGGTACTATCTCAATGTGGCTTATATCTATATAATGCATTGTCTAAAAGGTTTTTTCTTTAGCATTAGTGTATTCACATCACATCTCCTCTATATTTGTGTAAAGGGATATTATTGGAGGATATTAGTTCATAACTTTCTCTTACTAATAAACTTGATGTTTCTAATTCTTCTTTTTAAACACAGTAGCTTCTCAGGTTTCTAAGGTTTCTATTCTCCTTATGTGTTTGTTGGTGAGTCTTAAACAGCTTGCTTGTATTAAAAGTACTAAAAAAATGTGCTTGTACAGCAGTAGAGTTGCATGGATTTCACTGCTTGTGATAACTGCCACAAAATTATTTCTATGATAACTTATTTTTCCTTTATGTATGTGTGAACTTTTGTACTCTGGTTCATCTACACTAAACTGTTTATTAATATTGCTTAATCACTTTTTGTGCTTGATTTCCCTAGTGAGCTCGTTTCATTCTCAGTTACATATGGATTCAAATTTTCAGTCTCACTGCACTGTTTTTGATGTGGTTATTTAGTCAGAGGGATATGAATTAGTGCTTCATCTCATCAGGTTCCACTGGGGAATTCATTTTCACTATTTCGTGAACCTTTTTCTTCTTTGTATTTTCTAAGTTAAACACTTATAGATTTAATACTTGCCAATCTTTGTGGTCAGTCTGTAAACCATATGTTATCATAGAGCTGACAGTGGAAACTCAGTACATCAGTATTCACTGGGTGCATCCCTGTCTTACTGGCCGAACTCACAATGGATCCTGTGATACCAGAATTATTTGTTCTGACATCTGCATTTTGAGATAAGTACTTAATGCCTCTATATGGTTCTGTTTGCTTAAGTACTGGCAGTGCTACAACTGTCTTTATCCAGGAGAATGACAGGCACTTCTCCTCTGTTAACTTCATCTTCCTTTTTCAGTCTAGATGTTCTGGTCAGATGATGTAGCACAGTTACAGTATTATATTTGAAGTTAATACTAGCAGTGCTACAACTGTATTTATCCAGGAAAATGACAGCCACTTCTCCTCTGTTAACTTCATCTTCCTTTTTCAGTCTAGATGATCTGGTCAGATGATGTAGCACAGTTACAGTATTATATTTGAAGTTAACACTGGCAGTGCTACAACTGTATTTATCCAGGAAAATGACAGCTACTTCTCCTCTGTTAACTTCATCTTCCTTTTTCAGTCGAGATGTTCTGGTCAAATGCTGTAACACAGTTACAGTATCATATTTGAAGTTAGCACTTCAGAATTAAAATGAAATTCAAATATATACTTCTCTCTACTATAAGTGATCATGCCCTTTCCATAACATAGATAAAATGTGACTATTAAAGGTTATACGCTATCAAGGTAAATACTAGTGTGGAGGTAGTACTGTGTGATATAAGATTATTAACCTGTGATTATGATTATAGGCCCATAATTATCTGAAAGTGTGTATTTATTCTATACATAGTATATTTATATTAAAAAGAAATTGTGCATATGGAGTGAAATTAATTCACAGTAGAGGAATTAAGTGTATTTCTTGGCTTGGAACCAAAAGCTGTAAGTATTTCTGTGAATATCGCTAATTTTTAAAATGTAAATTTTAAATTTGCAATTCTGTGTAATCACTAGTTGGAATACAGGATATAGAAATAAACTTCATAACTGGATTGTGATATATATTATATACTCTGATTAGTTGAACACTCTGGTACAAAGAAAATCTAAAATGGGCAATATAGAAAGTTCAAACACGTTGTTACCCAGAGAAATGAAGATTGAGAATTTATTTAAATATTTTTTTATGAATTTGAGAAATTAAAATCTAAAATAATATAAGAATATTAATGTTAAATTATATTTTGATGTCAAGCTTACTGACATATTGATTAAAAAGATCTCTAATCAGATTTTGAATGTAACTATATAAAAGGGACATACACATTTTGACTCTCTTGTATAAATAGAGGTAAGTTATTTTAACTTTATCATGTTCAATTTTTATATATTTCCTCATTTTAAGTAATTAAACCTTATCACTTTGTGAATAGTTTACTGTTTTTTCTGCCAAATGTGTGTAAACTTTAGACACACATCTTATCTTGCAGTATATAAAATTTTGATTCTCTTAAGGTGCCTCTTAGATACGTTGAAACATACAAAAGTTACCCAAACTGATTTTTCCATACGAGTATTGCCTTGTAAGTTTGAAGGTGTGATAATGGCTTATAAAATAGTTATTTGTGTTTTATAAGTTATTGAAATTTGCTGGAGCAATTATCATATCAACATCTGTTATTCTAGTACATAACAATTTCTCCTGCTTTTATTACTGATTTTTAATTTTATTCCATGACATATCTTCTGCATCTGGCGTTGAACCATTCATTGTTAAGCATAGGTGTAAAGTTTTGTCCAATTAGCATAAAATCATTTTTAAAGCATACAGTAAACTTTCCCTGTCAATGAAGTACAAATCTCTGAAATATTGAAAATTGTACTAAATGAGTTTGAATTATTTTTTATCTAAATTTACAACAATGAAAAATAAAAAAGTTGGTTAAATATAATTTCATAACCTGGCAAAAAAGTAGAAAATTGTTAGAAACTTAAAGGCAGCAAAGATATATCAAACATCATCATTATTATAATGTAGAAAAAGAAAAATTATTTTTAATAACTATTTTAAACTCTTTTTCAAGCCTGCTGGTTTGTGACAATTAGAGGATAATTAATGTTTAAATACTTTCATTTTTTCTATGTAAAGTTGTTCCATATTTGTAATAATTGTTAACACTGTTTTTTAATTATCAGCTTTATTGTTTCTACTATTTTTTAATTGTCATAGTTCTAATTCATGTTACATCATGTTTTCATGTATTGTTTCATTTCAAAACATTCCTGTAATTGTTGTTAACCAATAGGTTTGTTTCTCACTTGTAAAAGAACGTTTGCTTGAAATGTTACCTCATGTAGATAAGTTACTACCATAATTTCTCCAAAAAGTCTTTCTTTATTTTATCACATTCCCATTTTACCATTATTTATTTGCTATCATTATAATATATGTGAGTAGTTTTATTTCAGATGAGGTTTGAAAGATATCAGGTGGTGTTAGTCAGAATCTATTAATATTGACAAAAAAAACTATTAATGAAAATTCTTTTTAATGTTTTCATTACTGGAACACAAATTTTGCAATGTAAAGCACCTGAAAACTTGCAGTGTAGACCAAACTCATTGGTTCTATCCAGGAACATTGGTAATATTTTTGTTTTCTAATGTTCCCATTATGAAAACTGTGAATTCCTTGTATGTGATTACACAAACATTTTGCTTTCTGACTTGAAAAACAGGTGTTATTATTATCTTTTTGCATGAAAATGGATTCTCAATAATTGAGCTGTCAAAATGTTTTTAACAGTAGTTTCATATGAATAATTAATTCCAAAGTATAAAAATTGATATTGTTATGAAAACCTCTTTTTGTTGACAGTGATATTGATTAGCTGGCTCTCACTTACTCTGGCACTTACAAATTAAGTGCAAACAACCATGAAGTAGCTTTTTGAAAGCTTCAGCACAAAAGCAGTTGTACTTGTTTACTATCAAATGACCTAAACATAAAATTTACTAAAACAAAAAAGTGCATTATGCAGCTCATACAATATAGAGAATATAACATGATTATTATGATAAGACTAGTTTTTCAAATTTCTCAAGCTAACAAGAATTAAATTTCAAAAATTATTACTAATCTTCATTGCAATTTTTGGTTTCATAGTTAAGGAATTTTACAGTGTACAAAGAATGTAAATGTATTAAATGTATGCTAAATATGTTATAATTGAGACAATGTATTGTACAAATGAGAAGTGCATAAAAATATGATTAATAAACAGTTTTATGAGTCAAATGTAGTGGGTATATTTTTAGTAATGTTTTTCTGAATTGTTATACTGTGTAATGATATAAATAATCTTTTCTTTTAATGGAAAACATTTAAACAAAATTATATCCTTCTTTAAAAGTGCTCACTCAAAACATAATATCTAATATAATGTTTTGAAAGTGAGTCCAGTTTCTTTAGCATTGTATTAATAAATTTATCTTTTTTTTTCAATAGATATAATTTTTAAATCTTATGTGGTATACTCAGTGAAATTACATATTGTTAATTGGGACACAAAAGTTGACCTTCAGCTTGGAAGTTGGAGTGATGGTACAGATCTAAGTGCAACACGATACGCTCTCCTGATATAGCCTACAAAAGATGGTGTCATGTCTTTAAGAACATTTCACTTCTAACAGTGTTATAATCAGTGATTCAATATAAATGTAAATGTGTTATGCAAACATAAATTGCATGTTTTTTTCTTTTTTTTTTACTCCATTGATTTTTCTCATATTTTGCTACTGCCAGATTTTCACAATTTAAATATGCTACAAAGCTAGAAATCTTATGTTATTGCATTTGGTTGACTTCACTATTTTGCAAAAGTTAACACAAACCAATCTGTAAGACCTGGTTTTTTAAGCCAGGTGTGAGAAGTTGCTTGTTCCCATGTCAGTTCTTGCATACAGTATATAACAGTAAGTTTCAAAAGTAACAGTTAAACTGCTCAATACATAATTATACATAGTACATCTATTGCAAAGTTAATAACTCAAGAGTCAAGAAGAGCACTTTGAAATACACCCATCACAAGAAGAGCAGAAAACTAAACAAAAATCCTGTGGTCATACAGAAGATTCTCTTTTACCTACCTATTGCCATATTTTCAGATATACTGGTTTCTTTTAAGAATGATTATGTATGGCTTGCAGTTAACAGAAAGTTCGGAGATGAACAGCTTTACATAGTAATTCTGAGTTCTGTAACTTTTGAGTTTGAAAAATGAGTGAGACTGAGCACAGTGAGGGGAAAAATGAAAGAATCTTTATTTGTGAAACAAAGTCAACAAGTTTGTGTGAGACAGCAACTTTTCAGGAAATTTGCAGTGCTGAAGGAATTTGTTGTAAAACTACATGATGTTCTCAGATTGAAAAAACATAACATTATGTAAACAAAACAGTAATGCAATTATTCTCAGGGTGTATCTACTACCCATATGACTGTTGATCATTTCCATCACAAAGTAAAGGATTTTCTATACAAGAGGTGTAATGTAACTTACTAGTGTAAAATATCATAGATTAGATGTTCAACTTCACAGAAGTCTTTCTTGCACAAGAGTTCTCTTGATAGCACAGGATGAGTCAGGGTAATAGAAATAAATATTGTAAAAGTAACTCAAAACACTTTGGAGACCCAAACATTTTGAAAATTAATGTCTTAACCAAAAGGAGTAGTAAACATAATGTGCCTACATATATATATACCACATATACTTTAGCTTCACATATTAATTTCACAATGTGATCAGAATCATATCTATGTTAAATAGGCTCTTACATTCATGCTATATTAAAAATATTTCAATAGTGGCTATATAGATTTTAAAGTATAAATCCCTTAGTTATTAAAATGTTTTAGCATATAATTTGTATGTGTATTAGATACTGAGTATAACATGTATATAATTTGTTTCTATATCTTCTAACTCAAAAATTTGTTAAAGTATGTTCAGTCAGACAATTTTTTTTGTTAGACTGATCATATTTTTTTCACTTACTATTATAACATTTATAATTCATTATTTTATATTATTTTATAGAACTTGTAATTTTATATTACATATTTTATTTGATATAATACAAAATCCCCATTCTACAGCTTCTGTGTCCATGTATTATTATATATAAATGTATGGTACTCAGTACTTCCTGCTGTATCAGAGAAACTTTTCATGGTGAATGCTTCATAAGTATAGTAATTTTCACTAAAAAACAAAATATATAAACTTTATTCATATACATGAGACACAATTTGATTATACAAATACTTTATACTGCAGTGTGCATTACTGATCTTAAAAGAGCAAGATGTATATTTTCTTGTATGCTCTGTTTATTTCCAAAAAATATATATATTGATGTAACATTTATTCAAGAGTATAAAAGTAAGAATCACTACTGCCAGTGAAAAGTCAAAATTTTCTTATCCACATATATAATTGACTGCATATGAAATGTGAACAGATTCATTATAGATGTTTTTCTTGCTGTTGTAACAACTTGTAGGACAACATTAAGTACATTGCCTATCTGTCAACACCTTGTTTGTCTATGTATAAAAATTCATACAAAGTCAACTAATATACACAGATGTATACAATTCGTGGTATCTAAAATAACTATGTAAATACAAGAGTCAAAAACAATGAGACTGCCATCCTATCATCGATCTCTCATCCTTGAACTGCTTCCAAGACCTTACTAGATTCACTGTCAACTTCTACCTGTCTCTTCAAAGGGAGCTGTCAGTCCTGGGATTTGTTAGACAAAATCGAATGCCTTCGACTCTAACCTTCACAAATTTATCTTCCCAGCATCTCTGCATTTTCTTTGATTTGTCCATCAGGGTTGCCCCTGGGATCCCTCATTCAGGATGCCTTTGGTCTGTCCCTTACATTATTTGTCAGGTGACCAAAACATTTACCCATATTTTTCAATCCATGGGATTTGTTTCCATCATTACATGGACAACTGGTTGTTTGTAGCCACCTTTTTCCTTACATTTTACATTTCTTCTAGAGGCTGCATGGATAGGTGGACTAGTTAAGGTAGAGAAGATTTTCCCATTTCTCACTCAGTACCTTGTTCTTCTTGGGATATTTGACAATTCCTATCTCAGCCTGATCTTTCCTCCCTTCACCTGCATTTTATATAGATATTGGTTTGGGCTATTTTTTCTTCTTTTCCAACTGTGCAAAAGGTTTATCTCTTTCAGGAATAGGAACTTCTGTTGAGGCCCCCATTTCCCTTGATTGACCCCACATGCAAATTATTCAGTATGGTTTACACTCCCCACATTTCCTTCATGTGGACTTAACTTAGTAGTTGAACTGTTACAACAATATGATTGGTATACTTCTTCTTCCTCTAGTGATGCATCTCTTCACAGATACATTTTTTTAGGGAAAAGGTATACATCTAGAGATGTAGGAGATATTGGGCCATTGATTTATCTTGCAGTTATTTCTACATATCAGTCTTTTGCAACTGTTTGCTGTCAGTAGATCTATGATTCACTTCCTTCCATCTATCTGGAACTGGTCATTTATAATCCATATGTCATCAGGCAAAGGTAATACTTAGATCTCTTTATTTCCATAAATTGAAACTCCTGTTTTGTGCCTTAGCCATTACATTTACATTTTGGTGGGTAATAGATGGGTTACTGTGAAGATTCTCCCACTGAGTGATAGCTCTACCCATGGGTGTTCAGCTGGCTGTGTACCCAGTGGAGTACTTCAGAAATGAATGCATTTGCCACCAATCTGAATTCTAAGCTACCCAGGTTTTGATTCCCAATTCCACATCCTTTTGCTGTAGTTATAAATGCCTTTAGTCAGAATTGGGAAGCTGTTCCTTCTATGCCCATCTACCCATCCATCTTCTTCCTCATGTCTTCTCAATCATTCAAGCCACTCTGTTGTGTCCTCTTGGAGGCATCACTTTGACTGATTCTGCTGTGGTTTCTACTTCTGTGCTTGCTTCTTCTGACACCTCCTCTTCCTCCACCCTTCTCACTCACCCTCTTGGGACAACTTCAGCTAGGCATACAACAACCTTCTCAGGTTTATCCACAGGTTGCTTCCCTGATTTCCCATTCTGTTTGCCCTTATACCATGTTAGTTTACCAGTGTAAATGGTATGCTCACTACTGTTGATTTTCTCATCATAGTTTTCTTTTATCCTGTCCTGCCCTTCCACACCTGGTTTCCTTCCCTATCTATTTTTGTTACAAGCAACTTTTGGTATCCACCATTGATTGTTATCATATGGCCTTGTCAACCATTTTCTATTTCACTGTCTTCATTTCTCTGGCTCTAACCCCATTGTTTTTCTTCCTCTTTCACCATGCTCTACATACTTCTTCCCTCCTTGCTTGGAAAGTTATGTTCTATACCTTTACACTTTTCCCCTTTGAGCCTGTGTCATCTTTTTCTTTATATCATCTCTCCTTACAGACCTTTTTCATCTTCCTTTTGGCATGTGGATGTCGATATTCAGGTTTGTTCATTCTTCTTTTTTGCATGTTATCTCATAGAACATATGTCATCATTTACCCAGATCAATCTTTTTTGCATACAACATTGGCCACACATTGGGGCATCTTTGTCTTCACCCCATTTCCCTCTCCTTCTTTTCTCACCTTCATCCATGTACTACTCCAGATTGCCTCTTTTGTCCTCTCCAGGCTCTTTACTGTTATGTGGCTCACATTGCTCTCATCTATGTTTCCTGTTCCTTTTTGTTCAATGGTACCACTTCCCTTCCCATGATTCTTCTTCTGTTATCCTTATCGGTTGTACTTGCCAGCTTATTTATCTAGCTTATTATTCCCTGTCTCCCTGTGATTGTCATCTGTTCCAAGTCTCCACACAGCTAATTTCTGGTGAGAGTTGGACCAGCCACATAAATCCACGTATGTAAGTGGCCCTGGTACCATTCTTCCACAAACTGGATGATTCATTCTCAGTGCTGCCTGGTTCTACACTGGAGTTGTCTAGATCTCATTTCCTGACCATTGCTGGTGTTGGTTGTTTTATATATGCACACATGATGATGTAGATCCTTGTAGTGGAAGATATTTTCCTTCAGTTCCTATGTCCAAGATAAACAGTAGAGACCCCCTTCTTATCATTAGCTGGATATTCCTGTCACAGACCTGTTGGTGTTAGTTACTTCCCTTTATAGCCTGCCCTGCCTTAGCCATTCTACACCAGAGGTCCCTTTGTTTAATTTATCAGGTCCCTCCTATATTTCCTTATTGTGATGCATCATTTTCATGCATAAAAAGTATGCTTGGCTCAGTCTTATAGACTCTTTATTTACATATCTCATGGGATTCCTTTGGTTATTTTCTAAAGGGGATGCTCTCTAGTTCCTTCATCAGGACAGTGTGGGATTCTAGCTATTCCATAAGAAGAGGTAAGATATTGTATTAGAAGTAACACTTTCATACACTGAAAATGTATTTCCAATATATTCTTACTTTTTCGACAATTTTCATCCTTCCTCTCTACTTCTGCCGTTTTTTTCTTTTCCTGTTGAAGTTATGTAATACTTCAAGTGATGGAGAGTTGCAACATGCTCATTTGTGTACTGTCAAACACCAGCCTCTTAAAAAACTCATGAGGATAGATGGGAGTATCAAGGCTGGTGATAGGAAAAAAATTGTACGTATAGAAGGCAGTACAAATTGGGAAAAGCTGCTCTAGGAATAGAGGTAAAAATCTATTAAAATTAATTTTCAGTGTTGGAAAATTATCTTTCCTACAATAAAAAAGGAGCAATTCCATATGTAAATATTTGTTTTTCATACTGATTGGTATTTACTATTTTCTATGTTATGATGTATATTTACCAGTATGTTCTAACTAAAGGAAATTATTTTGATAAAATGTTAATTTTTCTCTAATTTGACTTTCACTGTTTAGTAAATATAAGCAGATTGTTAAGAATTAAGAAAATAATTTTGTCTTGGAAAAATCAGTATAAATAAACTTGTACTTCAGACATGAAGAAAAACACCACAGATTATACTGTGAGATTATATTAAAGAAGCTGTGAGTAGAATGAAATTATGTAAAGCTATGTATAATTATACACATTACAAATAAACTCAATAAAAGTAAAATGGACTCAATATTGAGTTTAATACTAAACACCAAGTAAAAATGTACTTCATATTATTACAAATTGTAACACTAAAAATGATACAAGAAACATGAATGATCTAAGAGTTTAATATTTTGTTTTTGATTATCAAGCTGATTCAAAATCTGTAATTGCAAATACTGAAAGTATTTTATGGGTATTTTAATGGCAAATTACATGTATATAAGAAATGCTATTTGTTTACTATCTCTTGCATTTTTAGCAAAATATCACTTTTGATATCTACATATAAATGTTTATAAAGTGAGAACTTACTAATCTTTGGCACATCCTTAAATTATAATGTCATTAAGTGATATGATAGGAACCATGCTTCTGAAACATTGCTAGATTTATAAAGGTCAGAATCATTTGTATTTTGAACCATTTTTTTCTTCCTAGTCTTTCCCAGGGTTTGGATTTGGAGATGGAGGGTTTCACATGTCTTTTGGCATTGGTGCCTTTCCATTTGGATTCTTTGCTTCAACTTTTAACTTTGGTGATGGTCGTCCAGCACCATGTGAGTAGTTATTTCCTAAGGAATATATATTTGTTTGGTTTAAGCCATTAAAGTTTATTTTTTAGACTACTTTCAGTTGCGACAGATGTCATTCCTGTTTGCTCTGTTTGTCCTGTGTATTAGATCTGAAACATTCCTATGCAATCATTGTATAATATTTTATTAGTGCCTTCTCCATTAGACTAGATATCAGAAACAGTAAGTCAGTATCACTTGTTTTTAGCAGATACAAAGTACCAATTAGGTTGAGATGTACTACATATAATTAGAAGATACAATACAAATTTATCATACTTTAGATTAAATAATAGATTTAGAATATTTCCACCCATGTAAAAACATGAGAGTATAACTACTAATTTTAGATGTTTCTTCAGCTAATTAGCTTCAGCATTTTGTAAAATGAACAACAATATATCAGATAACTTAGTTACTCTTAAATATAGAAAAGAAAAGAAACTTTCATATAAATGTAACTGAGAGAAAGTCGTTACGATTCGTGTATTTAAAGATCAACTACAAATGAACTGCTTTTATTTTAGACAGTAAATATTTTTGAGAAGAAAATTTAAATTGTTTATTAGAACTTTGATGTTCAACTCGTTTAATCAATATAATTGATTACCTGTAAACATTTATTACTTCTTTAATGCTATGTAAAATAACTGATTAATTTCAGGAAATAATCAGCCAATCAAAATTAGTTTTTGATCATTACTATTTTTCATTACATCAACAATAGTAATAAAAAGTTTTCCATTATGATTCCTTGTTATTATTTTTAGTTAACCATTTCATACCAGGCTCAGTATAATATACACATTTGCACTTGTTAAGTATTTATCCTATAACTTTTGATACAGTACGAGTATTTTCACAAAATTTGCAGACTTTGAGTGAAGATTACAAGTTTTTTGTACTCAAAAAATCATATTTTTATTTAAATATTTTAACTAAAGATTTATCTGTGAAAATGTTGAGTATGATTGGTTACTATTCTGAGTGTGAAGTGATTCCATGTTATGGTTAAAAACTATTTTTTATCCTGTAAATCTTAAATGTTATTTGTGTAATCTCTAAAACTTCTTAAATACATTTCAAATATGTGTTTTTAATAATACTTTATATTTTTTATTTTCTCTACCTTATTTGAGGTCTGTCAAATGACCAATCTCGTAACCATCATAAAAAAAGGAAATATAAGTCGTCTTTTTTTTCATGCTAGAATGACTCCATATTATAACACAAAAATACAAATGTTTAGTCTAAGTAGCTAAAAAAGATATAAGGTTCTGACATTTCTGAACTGTTGATTGGTTAATTGATATATTGTAGTTGGTTATATAAGGGATCATTTCTAAAAATGAAAAGAAGTGAATAGGTCCACTGTGTTTGATTCAGTACACAGGCCACTTCTCAGCAAAATAAAAAGATGTGAGGTTCTTACTTTATATTCTACCTTGTTAATATTATTAATATGAGTTCCTAATTTGTACAAAACTATAGACTTAGTATTTTGACATCACAAGTATTAAATTTTAAACAGTACTGCATTCAACATACCACATGACTCACAAAAACCTATATTTAGATAGGTTCTTTTAATATTTACTTTTAAATTAAGAAATTTCTCATATATAATAGTATAGTTTGAATTATAATCTATAATTTGATTCCAAACTTACTGACATAAATTTATAAAATAAGAGTTCATTAAAATTTTGAATGCAAGTTAACAAACATGATGACCTATGACTTGTCGAGAAATTGGTTGAGCTTAAACAATTAATATCACTACTTGTGAAAATAATAAATTAATCAGAATTAGTATATTTGTATAGGAATCAGTATCTGCTATCTTGTACCCTGTTTCTTCCCTACTGGATATAGGCTATGTTTATATAACAATCATACATTTCGAAAAGCAGTATAACAGTGTGAGAGGATAAGTTGTGTTAACTCTTGTATTTTCACTGACAGTAATGGGCAGCTCAGGTGTATATGTGTTGGTCCAGTAAAGACCCATTAAAGCCTCGGTACTGAGACATGTATAGTTACATGTTCTACAGCACAATCAGAAAAGTCACTTGACCAAAGTAACAGTTTTAATTTTCTTTCTCTAAAAGTAATTTTGAAGAAGAGCATTATTGTAACTAGGAAGTTACAACTTTACATAAATGACTAACTTCTGATGAATCAAAATTCATTTGAATCTTACATTTTTCAGTCATGGCTTTTGCTATTCAAAATCAGATATATAATTCTTCTGGCTATTTTGTTTTTCAACTAATTAGCAGCATTTTTCATCTAAGCATGCTTAATCTCTTTGAAGATGTGCAATGTAAAGTAATTTTTCCAAAAAATCAGTATGCATAGGACTTAATATTTGATGGAAATTTAGACTTCACTGCCAAACCTGGAGCTGGCTTCATCAATAGCAATTAATCACAGTGGAAGCCCACTAGCTTTTCCACTTTCAGCTAATGTAAATAGTATTTGTATGTGAGGTTTCATATTACCAGGCCATAGATCTCCAGCTGAAGAGTTTCTAATTTTTACATTTTAGTTACAATTATTAAAAATCATATGACTGTAAATACACCAGTCTGGACATTCAACATGAACTCCATTGAATAGAAACAAACTAGATGTAAGTAGAGAGATTAATATACAGTTATTTCTAGAAGATGTTGCTCACAAGAAAATATTAGTTGCCCTTGGAATGGACTTACTGCAGAAAATGTCATTTAGTTTTACTTGTGCAACTGGTGAATTGATACAAAATGGAAGAGTTATTCATTTACCTTTACCCTGGACCCAGGAACAGTGGGTAAAATAGATGCATGTTGGAGAGAATGTAATAAAGTGTCTATATTAACACAAACTGTATTTCACAGTTTACTCCAGATAGTCTGATTATCAGTGTTGTTTAACACATTTGTATAGCCTATACATAAAACAAGCTGTTTTCTTTCCAGAAAGCAAGGAGCATTAGCTTTGTTTGTATTAAATGTTGTAGTTGTTCTGCAGTTGAGGCCAACTTGGTTATCCAGCTTTATGTTGAGATGGTCATTAGCATAATGAGTGGAAGTGGGAGTAACTGAAGCTAATGGTAACACTATGTAACACAAATTTTGTTCCTGGATAGTAAATGTTATTTCTTAATTGCTTGTGTTGTGAAAGTACAGAAAATGGCATTATTCCCTTCAAACTTTGCTTTTGTGATGTGGATAATGAAATTTAGAAATCAACCTATTTTCTATGTAAAATTGGGCAAATTTGCACATTTTCATTGACATAAAGCCTGAATAAAACAATATATGAATCAAAATTTACATGTATTTATACTAAAGTTGTACAAAAATGTTTAGAAGTGAGTAGTTTTTCAAAATTTGCGACTAATGTAAATCACTTTCATGTATCAGCTCCCAAATATAGTCTCCTATCATTTTTTCATTATATACTCCTCGGTAGCAGTATTCAAAGTCCAGTATATCTTGGTGGAAGTGCTTGCCTTGCTCCTCTGAGTATGTTCCCATGTTCTCCTTGAATTTGTTAAGATGAGCATCAAGGATATGGACTTTCAGGGACATCCTCCAGCCCATTTTGCCATAGTTCTTCACCAGAGCCTCAACCAGTTCCACATAATTTTTGGCTTTGTGATTACCCAAGAAGTCCCAAACCACTGCAACAAAGCTGCTCCAAGCTTTTTTTCCTTCCTACTGAGTTTCTTGGGGAATTGTGTGCACTTCAGGATCTTTATTTGTGGTCCAACGAAGACATTAGCTTTGACCTTTGCCACAGACATCTTAGGGAAGAACTCTCAAAGGTACTTGAAGGCTGCAGACTCCATATCAAGAGCTGTGACAAATTGTTTCATAAGACCCAATTTTATATGCAATGGTGGGAACAACACCTGGAGGTCCACTAGTGGCTCACACTTTATATTTTGCCTCCCTACAGTTGTGGCCAGTGCTTCCTGTTGTGGTGTGTTATGATGTCCCTGCTGTCCTAAAGGCAAAGGTAACAGGGAAACTTGGTAAAGTCTCTTTGTAAATCCATCAGAAATGCTGCCATATTGAAGTCTCTAATAATCTTCCAGCCATACTCCTCATACTTCAAGACTTGTAGCAAGGTCTTGATGCTGTTTTATTCCTCTTTAAGGTGCACTGAATGAGCCAGAAGACATGGATACTTATTCCCATTATGGAGCATCACAGCTTTGAGGCTCCTAGATGTGTCTGGAGAATGCTTGCAGCTTCTTGATGCCATCTCTGATAAAATCAGATAGGTCTATGTATTCACTTAGGCAGCTAGAACTAAACTGAAGTGGCGAGCCCCTGTATATATATTACTATGGAAAGTTCTAGAAAATTCTAAAAGGTTCTTGGAAATTCTTGTAAGTTCGAGAAAATTCTCTATCAGCTACTCAGCACTGAATCTACCTGGAATGTTCTGGAAAATGGGTAAATTTTAAAATTTCATTACCCAGGTCACAGAAGCAAAGTTTGAAGAGAAAAATAGGTCTTTTCCATTTACGTTAGGCATAAGTAATCGGAAAATAACACTTTCTGCCCAGTAACAAGAAAAAGTAAAAATTTTGTTACATAGTGTAATGATGGGGTGTAGCATCCTTTGTGTGTTTCCAGAAGAAAATACATGGTTACCAACACACATGAGATTGCTTGTTGAAGATTGTGTAGTCTTGACTCATCTCAGTGGCAGTAGTATGCTACTTGTTAACTGAGTATGCCAGTTTGGTCATACAGCACTAAATACAGGTGACGCTTAAATTAGCATGCTTAACTTTCAACCTGAAGGTTGCACGTTTGAAATCCTGTCACACTGATTATGCTTCCCTTTTCAGATTTAGGGGCACTGTGTTTGTGGTCAATCCCACAGTTTGTTAGTAAAATAGTAATCCAATGTTAGGTGGTGTTGACTAGCTGCTTTCCATCTAGTCTTCACTGCTTAATAAGAGATGGCTAATGTAAACAGCTCCTGTGTAGTTTTGCACACAATTCAAAACAAAACAGACTAAAAAAACTACTACATAAACTTACTTGAAACACTAGAGATATAACCATACTGACGTACAGTGAAAATTAAGACTAAGATTATACAGCCTTCAGAGACTGCTTAGTTATCTCCTCTAGTTATTGTCAAGGAGGATAATAGACCCAGGATGTACATTGATTTTAGATGTTGGGAATGCGGTGACCCATGTTAATATCTTTCTACTACCATGGACTTATGATTTTCTGGATGCATTGAAAGGAACTTGCGACCATTTTCAGCACTGTGGATGGCTTCTATGAGTTTTGCATCATGTCATTTGGTCTGTGTATTTTGTATGCCACTTTTGAGAGGTTAATGAAACTTGTAGAGATGTAATTGGATAAGTGTGTGATCTAAATTTAAGAGAAGAATCAGCCCAAATACAATAGTTATGCTGTCACTTCTTTGATTTCTGCCACTAAACCAACAGTAAATTATTACTTCAAAAATAAAGTGTATATTTTAGAGTTGCTGATGGTGATGATACTCCTTGTAGTATGAATTATGAGCAAGTAAATCTTCATATATACATATATATGCAATAAGTTGACACATTACTAAATACATGGTAGAATGTTACCAGAAAGGAGAGTATATATCTTGTTTGTGTGTGCTGTTTAAGTCTCTAACATCCTTTTCAGCATTGATGAAAATCCCTATTTACAGAATTTTTTCAACAAACTGTGTTCAATCCATAAACTTCCAGGTCACAAATTAGTAGGGAACCTTCCTAATATCAAGCCCATGGATGATCAGTACCTTTATAAGCAGAAACTTCTTATGTCTCCTTTGTATTTCGTTAAATGACTTGACATGCTGCATATTACATTTTAGATGAAGTTACAAACAATATTACTGAACTTGATCTTTCTTTGTGATAAGTAATATAGTCAGTATGAAGACTATTTGGGAAATATTAATGAACCAGTTCATACCTCTACTGTTGTATGTTTGCAACTCATATTACACAGTTATCCATTGATAATGTAGAAAACTTGAAAAACTTTCTTCACATATACATATGGGCAACAAAATTGAAGGATCTGGGTGCTGAAGTATTTGATTCAGCATATGATTTTATTGAAGGTCATTGTGACTAAAAATGTTCAAAGAATATTTGATACTTTTAAAATAAACTGCTTATTTGGTCATAAAACCATTTTTGATGCTATACATGTTGTGGGCTTTCCTGATGGCAAAACTTGCATCCACTATAGTTATCAGCCATTGTAGCCAGTAAGCATATTTGGTCTGTTTAGAGAACTACAAACCTTAAAATAAGAAATTTACTGAAGATGTGCACTATTGAGCAGTTGGCTATTGTGTATTTAACGTCTAGTTGCTTATGAAGGGGAGGACAGTAAGGAATGAGCTACAATAGAAGGTGAAACATGTGAGAATAAGCCAAAGCCTGCAAGATCTAATTTGAGTAGTTTACTCTGCAAGTTGTTAATTTGTTGCATAAATAATCAATAAGTTTTGACTTTGGTAACCAACACGTATGTTAAACTTGAAGTTTAATATTGGCAAAAAGAAACATTATGCACTTCAGAAATCAAGAGATAAGATAAAGGTTTAAGAATATTATATTAAATTTTGCAATTATGATAATAGTAATAAAATGATGTGCATTTAATTTCTTAACACTTGACTGAGATTTGAAAATATTGTAATGAAAAGATTAAAACATCTTTCGAAAACTTCATAATGTGTAACATGACAATAAGGTAAATACAGTTGTTAGAGCTTACTGATAATTCTTTCACCATAGCAATAACTACATGCTTAAGAATAGTACTGTGTTTAATATATACAAAATAAATTTAATATAGTATTAGTGAGATATAAAACTTAATTGCTGTGAAAATGTTTTTGAAATCAAGTTTTCTTGAGAAAAAGAAGTGCATACTGAGTGACATACTGAACTATAATTTGTTCTCTGTGCATGTGAATATTTAATGATTTTTTGTGTTTTATTCAATTATTTGAAATATATTTGAAGAATGTAAAAAGGTAAGTTAGATTTTGTTTACTCTTGTAATATAAAAAGTAATTGATGTTATTTTTGCAAGATAATGCTTGTATTTTGATACTTTCAGCTCCTCACACACCAGAGTTTCAAGAGGACCAGTTTTTGTCCAAAGTTTTCCTCTGGGTTGCTATTCTCTTTATTGTTTGGTTGCTAATTGCATAATATCTGCACTTAAAAAGATTTAATCTCTAGGATTATGTAAATGAATATGTTGAAATTAGAAGGTTTTTACTTATTATGTATATTCAGGTCTCTCCCTTGTGGTATAAGTGGTATCATTGTGTACAAAACAGAAGGTTAATTTCCTACCAGAGAATGCTTTTATAATTATATTCTGTGTTTGTACAATAACATCAAATAAAATCATTAAGGGAAACTCAATGTGTTTTAGTATATAGTGACTGAATAGCCAGAATTGTTTCTAAAGGACTCATGGTCATGATTCAAATAGCTGAAACATGTGTAGACCAGTTTATTTGTATAGACTGAAGCAGTGTTAGATTGTTACTTTACACTGCTATATTTACCTCCCTCTGGTCAACAATGTACAATAAACCATGTAAAAACAAAGAAGGAATGCTTTTCTTAACAACCTAAGTATATATTTGATAGGTCAGTAAAAAATATTATACATGATTACATCACAATGTTAAAATTCATAGATACTGTACTCCAAGTGTCAACACTTATTTCACATTCAATATGTACAGAGAATCCTTCTTAAATGTTACAAATACATCATATACTTTATTTCATTGCATACAAGTCTGTCTCTGTTTCATATATTATTTGTGAACATTTTTTTTTTTTTATAATTTGGTATTCTCTGAAAAATATCCTAAAACTATTCTTGAAAATGTCTTCTAGGCTCTTTTGAGGGAAAGATTGTATTGTTTGAATTATACCACTTTTCATGAGTAAATAGTTATTTTAAAAATTCTGCTCAAGGCTAAGGAGTTGGCACTGTAATTACAGGGTTCCAAAAATGTGGAAAATCAAATAATCAGGGAAATTAAGGGAGTTAGACTGTTGGTTAGGGAAGGAAAACTTTTATGTTACAAAATATGAAATAGGAAATAACAATACAGAAGTGAAAAATAGAACTTAGTCACATGACAAAAAAGTAAAAGGATTCAAATATTCTCTTTCTAGTTCAGTTGTTTCTTTTAAAGTAAGATATTTTACAATGTACAATACTGACTACAGTAGCATGTGATAATGCTGAGTAATGAATCATTCAAGGAAAATTTGGAGATATTTTGGGGACACATGGTACTTCCCTCTTCTCATACGATTAGCTGTTCTTGTTCATTGCTGCCCCCTATATGAAAACTATTTATTTACACATTCCACAAGCTTTCCCTATTGGAGTCAAAAGATTTCATTGTGTGTCTCATTTAAATTATCATTCATCACTTTTCTACCGAAAGGAGCTTGGTATACTCGTGTAATGCATGTGACTCTCTCTATGCTACTGTACTAAACTATCACTTCTTAATTAACAGTGCTTGTGTTTGAGTGTGTTTTGTTTTTGATCTAATCTTAGTTTCAGATAGTTTCTTCATGAAGTGGTTATACTTGATAAGCTCCTCAGTTTACTCTGTAATTACTTTAAATCTACCACATTGTGGTTGCCTTTATATATACACACACACACACACACATTTGCTTTTTTGTCTGCTCTTGAAGGATGAATTCTTGAAGTCAGCATTGGCACTTTGGGTATCCCAACTTTAATAGGTGCTGTATCTCAGGTATCAGGTGCAGGCAGTCCAACAGGATATTTATTGGTGTTTATTTGCAGAGACATTGAACATTACATTGGTAAACCTCTATCTCCAGACTTTGCTCCACTTCCTCCTGAACATGTTAAACCTATTCATATCACCTGTTTCCACTTACTGATTTTTCTCTGCTTTCCCATACCTGTTCTGATGGTTCAATTTGTCCTTCTGCTCTTTTCTTTGGACTTCATTTCTTGGGTATGTGGTGTTTTATCCCTTTCTCCTATATCATATGGCCTATGTACTTCCTTACTGCACGATCATTCTTGCCAACCATATTTATTTTTTTTCCCTTCCTTGATATTCACAATTCACATCTATGCCAAACAACTCACCTCCCACTTAAACAATGGCATTAGCATCTTTCATCCTTGATGGGCTTTGGATCAGTTTGCCCTTTATTATAATCATGCAGACTGTTCTTATCTCAACCAGCAACTGTTAGATTCTGTTTTACCCATTTGGTGATGAGACCTGAATCTCTTATCAGTTTAACCCATGCCCAATTTTCCCACATTGTCTTACCTTCATGACTATTTTGCAGTTATTTTTCCATTATTCATCTGCTATCTAAGGCTCTTCACAGAAATCCTGTTGGCTAATATGACATCATTGGTTCTGGCTTTGGTTTCTCTGTTGTTGGGACCTTCTAGGCTGGAATGCTATCTTATTGGAAGCCCATTTACATACACCTTATGTCCAGGATTTGTGTATTGTCCCATTTTTATGGTGTTTCACCTTTCATCCCAGTGTCTTTGGAATTTTGGGTGGCATTGGTCCAACAGCAGTCTACTCTTTCCCATCCGGTAGCTTGTTTGTTTTGGTTGGAGCCATATTTGGCACATATTAAGGTTCCTTGTCTTTCCCCATCCCAATCCTTACCTGTTGCCCCTTATCAGGGTGCCATAACTCATTGTTCTTCCCCTTGAAGTATGTCACATTTCCAATAGTACTGGTGGCTACCTGGTAAGCTCTGTTCCAGTAGGAGCTTGAGCTGCAGCCTTTCTCCATCAATGATGCCCTTTCATCAGCAGTGGGTTCTTCAAGATTTTGTCAGAAGGATCCAAAATCACATTTTTTTGCCACATTTCCCTTGCCTCCTGTATCCATTTCCTTCTCTCCACCTGGGATCTCATTTTCTGTCAAGATCTCCTCAGTCAACAGCCTATCAAACCATTTCTCCATCAGTCACTGGATTTTTGCTTAGAACAATTTGTTGCTCTCAAATAAACTAGGAACTAGAGGCTTGTCATTGATTTGTCTCTCTTCAATTGCTCCATTCACCTTCCTCACTTCACCTTGGAGTCCTTTATTACCCACTGTTGGGAATATTCTCCAGGTTTATGGATAACCAAGATGGCTGTCACCAGTGTTTACATCCATATTCCCATCTCATCATGGTCTCATCTGTATCTTCTGTTTGGTTATCCTTCAGGCTTGCTTTTGCACTTTGTTTTATGTCAGATGTTCATGGCTTTTGCTCTTTGTGTCCTGGGGCTTCATTTTTATTATTATATGAACATTTGGCTTCTTATGGCCTATTTTGAACTGGAATCTGTTGGTCAATCACACATGTCAGCTCCTTCAAATTGGAAACGTCCTACCTCTGTCCTACCCAATATCTTGTCCATTTGAGTGTCTTTTTCCAACACTTACATAAGTTAGGCCCAGCCTTCTCCTCTCTGACTTCATTCCATGGAATTGTAGGTTCAACATGCCCTGTCTGCTCTCTTATTTTCTGCATGTGAGGTGCTATCACTTTTGGGGGTGTGATCTTCCATGACACCAATAGTTTTCCTCAGTCATACCCAAAGCTATTCTGTACAGTATTTTAGCACAATCAATAGAACCTAGATTGGGATACCCTGGCTACTTCTATTATACTTCCTCCTTCTCAAGTTGATAATTTGCTTTGGTGGTTGGACAAGACTCTTACAGTGGCAGACATTCCACTTCTGTCTCCTTGTCCAGATTTACATCTAATTGTGGACACATCCCTTCAGGGTTGGGCTGCATAGATCAATCCCCAGGAGGCTTTGGATCATTGGTCTGTCAATGAGCACTCCCTACATATCAACATTCTAAAGCTTCTAGCTATCTATGAGCTTTGAATTATTTCCCACATCTATAAAGGCATTGTCTGATGACGATTCATTCCAACAATTTGAGAGTGGTGTCATACATCAATCACCAAGGTGGCACCCAGTCAAAATCTGTTTTTGTACTTTGGATCTTCTCTACTGAGCCTCCACACATCACATTTATTTAATTGCATGTCAGGTTCCAAGTGCTTTCAATCTCATAGTGGATCATATTTCTTGACCTGACAAGTTTTACCCAGCAGAGTGGTTCTTCAGTCCTCTCATTTTCTGGTGGTTTTGCACTGAGTGGGATTTTCTTCACATCAATACATTTGTCACCACCTTGAATCACAAATTACCCTTCTTTTGGTCCCAGGTGCCCCATTTTCAGGCTTTGGCTAATGATACCTTCAGCTAAGATTGGTTCTACAAATTCCAATATGTTTATTATCCTATACAGTTTTTCTTCAGGTGGTTTCCCTAATTCATTCAAATTTGAGCTGAGTTATTCTAGTCACTCCCTATTGGCTAATTCAATGGTGGTTTCCTCATTTGTACCAACTCCAATTATCCTCCTCCTTTACCCTTCCCTTATTCCCCACATTCTTTCTTCACCCCAAGTCACCAATTCTACATCTCACAGTTCACATCCTTTGTCTCCATGCCTGGCTTTTTTCTGGTCTTTGGCAAAGAGATTAAGTTTTATGTGTTGTATAGTTTTCCCTTGTTGTTGTGGCTTTTTGACAGGGATTCTTTAGTTTCCTCAATTTTGGGTTTTTGGACAGCCTTGTCCCCTACCTTTTCTCTTTTTTGTTACCATAGAGTCTTTGCTTTACCTTTCCTTACCATGTTAATCTGTTCCTTCCAGATTTATCACCCTCCTCAGAGATGTACTCCTCTGGAATGAGATGCCAGTGTAGTTTCCCATTCCCTTATTTTACACCCATTCAAACTTCTTTCCTCATGTTCAATGCTTCACCTTTCACTTAAAGCAAATTTTCTTCTCCTTTTGGCCTGTGATCATCAACAGTCTGACTTATTCTCCATTAATGTGTCACACACACTTTACCACCATACCTGTCTTCTCCTTTATTTAGATCATTCCTTCCTCCCCAAAACTGTGGTGGGCTCACAAAGGTAACTTCTCCTTTTCACCTATTTCCCATTCCTCTGTCTCTCATCTCTACCTTTGTCTTCAGTCTAAATAGACTTCTATGTTCAGTGGATTCCTGTCATTGCTATATTGCCTGCTCAGCTTTTTTCTGTGATTCCCATTCTCAACTCTTTAACCTGTCACATTCTTCTTCATTTAGAGATCTGTGTTATTTTACCCTCACTAATTGGGCTCATTGTTTAATCCTGTTGGCTTATTCTTCATTGTTCTCTTCCCACTGGAATTTGTTCAGAGTAAATTCTCATTAAATTTTGCACCTCATCCTTTCTTCTTATCTTTATCAGCTATTTGAGGAAATCCTGCAATTGGGCATGTGGACCACACCTAACACATTCATCTCCCATTATTCACATCATATTATGCTTTCAGCTTCCTTAGATATTTGCCTTCCACTACTTGTGGCTGTTTTTTGAGCTATGGTATGACTCTAATACTGGGTAAATCTATATTAATACTTTCTTATATTTCAGGGGCCTGTCCTTCATAATATCATTACAAGGATCGTACTCTATGATGACTGATACTGACAAGGTATTATATAAATCAAAATCTGCACTTTATAGCCATGCTGACTCGTACTTTCCATTCCATGGTTTCAGAATGCTCACTGTTGAGTGGAGTGTTTCACAAGATCACTTGAAGATAAATAACTTCTCTAGATTTGCTTCATAAACTTGCCTGTTCTGGACATACCACTCATGGACTTCATAGATAAAGCAGAAGAGGATAGCTCCCCATCCCTTCCATACCTTGATTGCTTTTCAAAATAGGGTTTTATGAACAGCCCTTGCACTGTTTCAGGTCATGATGTTCCTCCAGGCTCTTATGTATTTTCATTCCTTCCTCCAAATGGAGTATGGGAGGCCTTACCTTGTAACAGTTCTAGGTTGCTGAAGTAGTTGACCATTGAGACACCTTAATAAATGTTCTACACAAAAAAAGAATACTATTCAGTGTTCATTGCAGAGTAGGATGGTGATGTTCTGTTGCTGTAGATGGTGTGCTATCCTCCAGTATGGATTATACAATTACTACAATGTGAGACATCAAATTCCAGTTGTCAGCACCCTGTAGCTGGATTTAAAGTGGACTAAGCAACATAAGGCCTCTTGCATGTTCAAGGTTGTTTATCTTCCTTCCTTGATTGTGCTCTCCCTATGTTGTGGGTCACAGCAGTGATAAGGATAAATTGTCCTGGTTCTGTTCTTTTGCTAACCCTCATGTACCTTAGTCTTAGGATGTTGTTGCTTATCTGATGGTCCCTGTCAGTTTTTCTCTTGGCAGAGTATATTGTGTTTACCTAAACATCCTTTAGATACCTAATGTTGTATTGCCAAATAAAGATATTTTACAGATAATATGTACCATGCCCTGGGATTAGAGTGGTTTGAGATTTCCTCTGCTGTTAGGGGCTTGAGGTGAAGATAGTATGATCTTTATCCTATCTCCATGTAGATGTTGTTCATTCCCTCACACTGGTCCCTTCTCCTTATCTACATGGGATTTTAACTAATTTTGTGAGTGAAGTACAGTATCAGAACTTATAACTTTCCATTACTGCAAAATGTACTTTCAATAGGTACTCTATATTCACACTTCTTCCCCACACTCTTCCAGTGGTTCTGTATTCTGCTAAATTTCAAAGTGATAATTCTGTAGGGGCATATAGAGGGAATCTTATGCATAATGTGAGTATGCTTCTGTTGCTGGAGAGTTGATGTATGATGAGTTACATGAGAGACATATTGGAACACTTGATTCCAATAGCACAGAGTGGAAGTCTTGTGGTATGTCTAAAACAAAAGTTTACATATAGGGGGTAACAATGAAAGAGAAGAGCTAATCTTGTGAGAGGAAGGAAGTACCTGTCAGAAATACATATTCAGCATAGGAGAATTATAAATTATATTGGTTCTTTCTCTTAACATTCAGATTTTCATTATATTCTACAAAAATTTTGGTTTACTTTAAGTCTTATAATTCAGGTAAAAGTTTTGATAATAAAGAAATGTTCAAAAATACATTGTACAGTATAGCTAACTTATTAGTAATTTAAGCATTTTGTTTTAGTATCATCGCTTAATGTTAATAAAACTCACAAACTGACTGTTTTATTCAAAGATAACAGAATTTTCACATATGAATTCAATGAAATTAATCTCTGTCCTTTCGTCATATGTATTTGTGAAAATTAGGTTTTCTGATGACGTGGCTAATAAGCATTACTCTTATTTATATTGAAATGGCTAACAACAGAGTGTACACCTTTGTTGAAACCTTAACAATTTACAGTAAAATATTTAAAGGTGGCAACCCAAAGAAATAATATCTTTCAATAAAATATAAAATGTAAATCATCATTTCTTTTAAATCACTTCAGTTTTGAACTAATAATTATCCCTAGTTAACTCAATAGACTGTTAAATTAGTAATGTTTTTTATACATACATCATAACAAATTTAATAAATTGAAATATTATAAAAATACTTCCATCAAAAATGTTTCAATAATTGTAAAAGTAACTGTTACATCTACTTTTATTAATTTTAATGTTATCTATAGAGTATTTGCACCAATCAAAACTCAGAATATTAAATCAGTTATTTGTGAAAATCAAACAAGAAAAGAAAACAATTTGAAGTAACTTCTCCACAGTTAAAAAAAAATGTAGGTAGTTCATGTAGACCACCTACTTTTCGTTAACTATTAACATGCAACATAATAAAATATCAAATGAAAATATATAGAAACATTTGTACAGATGTAACTAATTTAGAATATATCATACAAGTGCTGTTTTATTAAACACTTATTGAATGAAGCAGAAAAGAAAGTTCTTGCACTCAATGTAAAGTTTGTTGTACCTCCTTCAGAATTTATATTTTAAAACTATTTATTAGGATTTGAACAGCTGTTGTAGAAAAAAAGCTTTAAAACAAAGTATTATCTGAAAGTAGTGAGTTATTATTAGCCCAGAAATTGAATACATTATATTAAAATGATTTTGGAGCTTTGTCATGTCCAGTTATGTTTTATCTGACAACTGCAGTTTAATTTCCATTGCAAAAAAAGGGTCTATCTTAAAATTCTTATGCCCACATATTACTACTTCTCTTGCCAGCTTTCTTCCATAACGTGTAGTGTACAAGGACTGCGGTTTCCCACCTGTGTTTGAACAGTACAGTCTCACAGAAATCCAGAGGCACTGTATTTGTCACTTTGACCAGTATGTCTTTGTATGGAATAGCTTGAATATCAGTATCAACTTCTTAATATCAAAATTCTTCTTAGACTTTTATAACTCTTCTGGAGACGACATTGAGAAGGTCAAAATGTGTAAAGTACACATGAAACTGTAGATCAGTCTCAGATACATTATTTTTATTGTGTAGCCAGACTTGTTTGACTTAGCTGCAAATTGAAGATATTTGAATGATACAACAGTTTATTAAGTTAAAAATAGATATTATAATAGAGAAAATAAATTACAAGAATATTTCTTAAAACTTAAAAAAAGCAATTATCTTTCTTTTTTTTTAATTTCAGTAAATATTACTGTATGAAACCATCAGACCATCACCAAGGTAATTTAAAGATGTTTCTAAAATACATAAAGAAGGCTTTCTTAGATGTATTGTGTCTAATATAGGTATTTTTAATCATGAACTGTCATTTTAGTTAAATTCCTTTAACAGTCTACATGTAATAAATGTTCCATTTGAGAAAGTTTTAATTTTTTTAATAAAGTGCAAAATGTGCATTTTAAGGAAAATTTTTATTTCACTAGTTTTGATGTAGGGTGTTTATACACTAAAGTTCATTTGGAAGTGACATAAAAATTAACAATGGATCTTTTACAACAGAATGATGTTACAAGATTCCCCATGTACACGTTTCAGAAATAATGAGATTTACCATCCAAGATCTCATTTTTTTATATAACATTATATATATGAGAGAGTTGCAATGTAAATCAAGTTTAGCACCATTACTCTTTCCTTTGCTACTATGAAAATAGTGATTGGAAAATTTTCCTTTACGTCTATAGCCTATATATTGTAGAAGGCATATTTATAACACTTTTGTCATATTTAATGATTCAGAACACATTTGTCACTTTCTGAACTGTTTTAGTAATCAGCATCATAATATGAGAGTAACAGAATGTCAACTTGGTTCCTTGAAGTATTAATAACAAGTTTGAATGTGAAGTGTACCATAAAATGTCTACTGATTTATATTTTATAGTTGACAACTGTATTCCAATATTGTGTAAAACAACTTTCATTAAGATATTTATAAAATCACTACTTACCACATATGATTGTATTCATATGAGTTTGAAAACATTAAAATGATTCTGAAAAAAATATATTTCAAATAAAATGGTGTGTGACATCATATCTTATTCCCTCAGTATAGTCCAAAACTGTATATAGTTGAAAGGAAATGCCTTAAACAATATGTCAATAGTATTGTTGTACACAGTCAATTGTTTATGAAATGTAAAAACAATCAGCTTTGTAAACGTTTTTTTATATATAGCTTATCCATGGATTAACTTAAGAATAATCTGAATGTAGATTACAAAATTATTTTCAGATTCAAAGAAAATAAAATGTACGAATATGTTTTGTCTTGAGTAATGACTCACCTTCTAGATCAGGGGTTCCCAACCTTTTGGCACTCGCGACATGAAAATGTAATTGATGAAATAAATTTAATGTTATCCCAAGCTACTTCTAACAAGGCTACGCGACTCCCCTGCCAAGGCTTCGCGACCCCCAGGGGGTCGTGACCCACCGGTTCGAACCCCCTATTCTAGATGGTTACAAACACTCGTAAAAAAAAAAAAAGATTTTTTACCAATAATAACCATACGTGATTAGTGAATATGATATAGCAAGATGCATAATAGTTTATTTAAAATTATTGTGAAATGAATAGATGAGAGACAATTACAAAGAAGAAGGATGCACTGGTTTAAATGTGTTTTATGCTTGTGTATAATTAAAGGCATTTACAAGGAATCTAAAGATTGGTGTCATACTGCTAACTATAGCTAAGTTTTATCTCAATTAGATCAACATAAACTTGGAAGTAAATGTAGTTGTGTGAATGCTAAGGTTAACATGTGTGTACTATTCTTGAATATTGGTACTATATCCATGATACAAAAACAAGGTATCACATTGTTCTTTAAATTATTAGTGTAGAGAACATTCCAGTAGTATAATGTGTAAATATCTACTTCAGTGTGAATCAGCTATATTTAAAGGACTACAACTTGTTTTACTGACTGGAGGGATACTCTCCCAGGGCATGGGGATGTGTCTAAAGACCATCATGATCTGAAGATACTTGTGCCCACATTTTCATCGAAACTTAACTGTTGTAATGTATATATACTTTTGTACAAGCAGTCATTGATGTCTGTCATAAACTTTTAACTTGCTAATCATATTATCTTTGTATTTAAACTTGGTTCATATAAAGAGATAAAACAGATTGCCTGCTATCAAGATAGCTGGTATGGATATTAAAACTTTTATTAAAATAAAGTACAGAACAACATTTTGACCTTCTTTGGTCATCTTCAGGTTTTGTTAAAACTTAAAAAAAGCAATTATCTCTCTCTCGTTCTCTTTTTAATTTCAGTAAATATTACTGTATGAAACCATCAGACCATCACCAAGGTAATCTAAAGATGTTTCTAAAATACGTAAAGAAGGCTTTCTTCTTCGATGTATCATATCTAATATAGGTACTTATAATCATCAATTGTCATTTTAGTTAAATTCCTTTAACAGTCTACGTAATGAATGCACCATTTGAGAAAGTTTTAATTTTTCTTATAAAGTGCAAAATGTTTTGTTAACCTGAAGATGACTTAAGAAGGTCAAAACGTTGTTCTGTACTTTATTTTAATAAAATTTTGAATACCCATATCAGTCATCTTGAAAAGAATTTTTACTTCAACTGGGTTTCTTATCATCAGGAGATTGCCTGATCAATAACTTTCAATATACAGAAATATTGACTCAAAATTAATCATCAATAATATATACTGCTTCATATCTGTTAAGATTTTGCCTCAGGACAGCAGAAAGTCTACAAACTTAAAACATTAATATCCAGGGTTCAATTCCTCACAGCAGATAGCTGAATATGGGTCTCCTTTCAAACTAACCCTTTTTCCTCCATAATGAAAATCCTTTAATAACTTGTCAGTGTAAGAATACAAACTTTTTAGCAACTATAACTACTATGGGCACAACAAAGAAAAATATACATAATATAATCACAAATTTAAATGTCTAAGCTAGTAACATGATTATTATTTTCTCCAATCTTCACTTTATGGCTTGCTGTTACATATCTTAGATTATGGAACAACTTCTTTAAACAGGAGTTACTGTAGTAATTAGTATATTTAATACTATATTCTTTTTAATCTTGTATATTAACAATCATACTAACTATAAATGATAAGTTTGAACATATCACACAATGAGATGATATGCTAAAATTTCATTATTATACATAGCTACTCTAATATAAGAATAATGCAATATTACCTTTGACAGAAAAATAATCTGTGATACCAGTTTCGCTAATTCTATATCATATAACTTGTTTCATGTTGACTCAAAATAGTTTCAACTACATCTCTAGATATGTGCACAATTTTGGTTGACAATAGTCCTAACTTGTGTGGTTAAAAACCTAAGCTGTCACATTTCTTGCAACTAATATAACCATTTGTGTTTGCGTGTGTGAGAGTATATATATCCAATTACAAATCTGCATTTATAAACTATTGAATCCAAGACAGATCACCCTCCTGGAAGTTTTTGTTATCCATTTATGGATTTTTAAATATTTTTGCTACTCTAGTGAATAACAAGAGTTATTCAACTATGACCTGTTCCTTTTCTTGTAGATGTACTAAAGTAGTTAATATTGTGGTTGATTATTTTCTTGTATTGAAAAAGTGGTTCAGTGTAGTCTTGGTTAAACGAATTTCAGCAAATATCTTGTAATGGATGAACATATAGGTGTATATATATATAAAGGAAATTAGAAATGTACTGGTATCTCTAGAGAAATGTTTTAAGTTATATTGACATGTATGGGATGTATAGATAAGACAAAAGTAGATCATATTCTTATATTAATGCTTGAACTGTATTTTTATTTACACGTATGTTTTTCAAACATAAAGTTTGTTTTATTACTCACTTGAGTATTGCACTCTGATATAAGAGAAGTTATTTATATATTGATAATTTTATTAGTTGAGAATAACTACCAGAAATGCTGCTCTAATTACAAGTGTAATTAATTATAGTATGCACATTGAGAAAAATGTGGAAAAAGTGAATATTGTTTAAAAATATTTTTCTGGAAAATGCTGCACAGAAAGTGTCTGGATTGTGCTGATATAAACTGTAATGTTTTATATATTAAAAAAAAGTTATACTTAAGAACTCTAGTTTTTAAGTACTACATTTACCAACTACATTAGTAAAAATATAATGAAACCCTCAAGTACAGTCCTACTAAAAGTGGTGTTCTTCTTGGGAGGAGAGTACTTTATTTAATGCTGTGTTCTGTTACACATAGCACAGTTATTTTACTGTCTGGTTTTGAATACCTGTGTGAAGCCATGTTTTACGAATTTTTGTTTTTGGTGGGATTACTTACATCATGTTTGAAAAATTGACTACAGAAACAGCAGGATGAAATGTTTTTAAAAAGTAGCTGCATATACTGTACACATTTTACGATAACTGTTGAATATATGTTTACATACATGATTCATAGTGAAGGGTGTGTGTAATGGTTTTTACCCAGTTGATATAGGCTAGAAGTTAAACTCACCTCAAATGTGTATAATGGAAATGCTCATTAATTTCGACAATTTATAAGCTGAAACTAAGGTTGAAAACATGGTATGAACACCTTGTTATCATTCAAAAACATATTTTCACTTACTTTCTCTAGTAATGGGAAAAAAGTTCAAACTTCAAACAACATAAGAAACCAACCAGTCAGACAACTTTTTTTGGTGTTAAGTATTTTTTATGCTTGTTTGTTGGTTTTTTCTCTTTGCTATCTATTTTCAGTTTATTTTTCTGCAAGCAAATAATTCTAAACCTTCCCTCACCACATACTGCAGTATGTAATTCTTATCTGCTATTTTTAGTATTGCATATAAATACCATTAGATAAAGTAAAAAGTTAGAAAATTTTGGCAATATGATAAAGTACTTATTTATGTTATATTTGCACTTTTTTTTTTTTTTCTTTGGTGGTTCATAACTCTGTAAACCAAGATGAAGGAGAGTTATTTCCTAAGACTGTTTATAACATGGGGAAGTGTAAGAAGCTCCTCCTATTATATAAAAGAGTATGGGGAAGCAAGAATGATTCATGATATTGATGACTAATATGAGCACTGTAGGTCACCTGAAATGGATTTTACTGAACCTTTGGGCATATATGTTGTCTAGTCCAGACAGTGGCTAGGTTTACCTATGAGTGGGAAGAGCTGATATGCATATACTGGATGAAGTCTGCTAAGAAAAACTAAATACTGCTGTGTGGAAGATCCAATACAGATCCTTGAGTTGGTCAGAAGCTTTTCTGTCTTAACAAGGCTGTTAATGACATTCTGAGATTTCATCCACTGATTAAGGTGAGTGTGAAATGCAATGATGATATATACAATTCTTCCATTTATGAAGGAAGAGGAGATTTTTTTATATGAACGTTGCACCTCAATCCCATAGTACAAATATACTAACAGCACATAAATTCCTGTACCATTCACTAATTTACAATAATGAAAGAATGAACCAGGTTAACATCTTGTTTTAAGGTTTCATGAAGGATAACCTGAACAATTTTCCAGATTTTTCAAGCAGATTATTTACTGGAATTTATCAGATTTAGGGACAAGAAATAATTCAAATATGCAGGTTGCTGAGTTTCATCTCAGATTCAAGCTATCCAAAGATCAAGTTAAAAGGTCAAAGATCATGAGTTTTATGAATTTTCTGACAATGTAAATTCACAAATTATGACAGTTCTCATAAGTTTCATCAAACTACATGATAAAAGCAGAAGTCATCAGCAGTGGCTTGATGAAAACATCAAATAATGGCTCCAAGGTATCATGATGCAACCTCATTGGTTTTTTAAGTTAAAATAGGGTTATCAAGACCATGATACTATGGTTATACCAACATTGCAGCAGTAGAGACCATTAAGATGATGTGTAGAATAAGATGGATGGAGCCCTTGTTACTTCTCCAGTGTGGGATCGATCCACTGGAATAATTTCAAAAACTAAGCACATTCATTAACGTTTCTCTACCCAGGTCTCACAAACACGCTGACAAATTCCATGAGCAGTTGTCCTACCGTATGCTTCTGTGTACCCAATATAGTCTATCAGTTGTGGTTTTTATATATTATTAAAACAGAGCAATGTGTGGATGTACACTAGTTTTTGCAACATTGTAAACAGCTTGTTGGTTGAATAATTCATAAGAATAAACTATCATATAAATAAAAGTATATAAAACATATACCAGCAATTATTGACCTAATTTGTACTTACAAGATTGTTTCTGTTGATTTAAATGTTAAGTTTCACAATGGGCCATCTACTTGTTTCCATCAAAGTAATTTCATTGGTTAATTGTCATTCTTATTGTATGAAATGGTGGCCATCGTACATTTAAGAGAGGAATGCAGACAACAATTAGTAATAGTACTGGATATTTCATTGGTGATCAACAGATACATTTCTTTAGATTAGGAAAGAAAAGTACACATAAATAAAAAGTTGAAAGGACAATTATTCAATATTCTATTAACTGTACTTTATTTCAAGTTTTATCGTTTAGAAAACATAATTTATCGATTATCACCAAATCATGTTTCCGTTTCAATTATCAATTTCTTTTGAAATTGGCGCAAAGCGACATGAGAGCTATTTGCGGTCATTTATCAATAACCGGATGACTGTGTATACTGAGGTGTAACGAAGCATGTAGCTATACAATAAGCTATGTGTTGTGTTTGCCGGTACAGAAAGTATAAAAATCATTTTTAAAGTTGTAGCCCCTCTAACTTACCGGTGTAGCATGAAAGTCGGAATGTTAAAAATTATTTACGATACAGATTTAGAATATTATCTTGTATGGTATTGTGTTTCACTAAATCTAAATTCCTCACACGTACATTAATTCTGCAGTATCGATGACTATATTTATAATTAAGTCAACCACTGTCTCGTTGTAAGAGTTATTCAATGAAATTACAGTTTTTTATTGACCGGTCAGTACCTCTTTCATTATTTCACAAGAGATACTGTTCCTGGAAAAATTACATTTAGCAGTTTCAGTGTGTTTTCTTATACCGAAGCCATGTCGAGTTTTTTTACTGTGTCCGCTGAAGGAATCGAAGCCCCGATTTCGGTATTGTAAACCCGAAAGTTTACCGCTGTCCCACCGGGAAACTTTTATTGATATTCTATAGAATCTTACGATAATTGGCTGAATGATTTGTGACATTTATTTTTTGTTTGCCATGGATTTAAAAGAACTTATGATATTAATTTAAAATAAATAATAGATACTTGTTAGGTGTTTTTTTACTTCCAGTTGAAAGTTGTTATTTAAATATTCTTGTGATTTAACTACACAGCCTTTTTGATAATTCGATTTTGAATAAAATTTGTTAGTATAGTAGTATAAAAAGTAATTACTAAAGCATATTATTTACTTTTTCTATTAAAAATTAGTTTAATTTAAAGATTTTATTTACACTTGTTTTTGAATTTCAAGCACAGCTACACAAGGGCTGTCTACGCTAGTCGTCCCTAATTTAGGAGTGAAAGACCAGAGGGAAAGGCAGCTAGTTATCACCACCCACCGCCATCTCTTGGGCTATTAATTAACCAGTGAATAGTGGGATTGACTGAAACATTATAACGCTTCTATGGCTGAAAGGGTGAGCATGTTTGGTGTGACGGAGATTTGAACTCCCGACCCTTGTATTACGAGTCGAGTGCCGGGTCTCACTAACCTAAACTTAAATCGTGGTAGAAATTTCGATTTGAATTTTTTTTTCTCCCAGAATTTGGTATCCATCGGTAAAAAAGCAATCAGGGTGTTGAGAAAAGTCCTCTTCACCCCGCTATTGTTTTAAGTAATATTTGGGAAGGGGGGGCAATATGTTAAGAATCACCGTGAAAAAAAAATGAATAAAAATAATTAAATAAAATAAGAAAAAAAATAATTGTTTGTTTATTTTGGAATTTCGCACAAAGCTACTCGAGGGCTATCTGTGCTAGCCGTCCCTAATTTAGCAATGTAAGACTAGAGGGAAGGCAGCTAGTCATCACCACCCACCGCCAACTCTTGGGCTACTCTTTTACCAACGAATAGTAGGATTGACCGTCACATTATAACGCCCCCACAGCTGGGAGGGCGAGCATGTTCGGCGCGACGGGGATGAAAACCCGCGACCCTCAGATTACGAGTCGCACGCCTTAACACGCTTGGCCATGCCGGGCCATTGGCCCTAAGAAACAAAATATAACTACAACCACACAATTCACTATCTACTAGAGGAAGAAATCTTAACAAAGTCAGCTTTTCAGGAATGTATGAAAATCCATTATAATACCATACTAATAGAAATACTACCCTGATGAATTTAAATTTAAGATACCACCAAACTCTTCTACCAGCAAATGAAAAAGGCCAATGATGTCAGTTAATTAACTAAGCTATCCTAACAAATAACTCAAATAAAAAGACTTTTCAAAAAACACTCAAAATAACGTGGTACAGAAACAAACAACAAAGTATGGTCTATCTAAAATATAATCAAGACTACCTTTTTTTGTCCCATGATGACCTGCAAAGTTTTGCTATGAAACCCCTACCTACGTAGTAGTTACAGTACAACCTCTAGTAACGACTGCCACTTAAAAAGGAGCAAGCCCTGCTGAAGATCAGTATTTTTAGTCTTGTTCTTTCTATTCACTCTTTCTTTAACATTTTTAACACTTCTTTTGATTGGCTAGTTTGTTCTAGAATCATTCTGTTTCTTTAACGTTTATGCTTCAATAGATCGTTGTGGGTGTATAAAACAGGTCTGTAAAACTTGGTATATTTTTTTTCTTGTTAAGTTATCACTATACTACCAGTACACAAACTGGCTTTTTTAACTTTCCACAAAAAAAATGTTCTTCATTTGTAGCATATCGGAGGGAGCTTCGTTTGGAAGGACAGAACTGCTGTGATTACAACAGCGTAAAGTTGCAGAACACTTTAGAATCAGGATAACTCAAATTCAAAGTATTTTGGAACAGAAAGTAATTACATGAGCATGTCAGAAGAAGGCAATAACCTATCATGCACGCGCATTTGGAATTTTCGTGTCGAAAGTCAACAGAAAATCGTCAAGAAACTCAGAGTAATCAATCATCCAATCTTTCAAAGAACTATTAACTGTCTAGTCTGCTGCAAAATTTGGGTCCAGCAAGAGAATTTCAAAATTATTATAGGGTGGTTTCAAAAGTTCAAAACCAGCCACAGTTTTTCTGCTGTAGTCCTGTCTGAGGAAAAAGTCAGCATCAATGTATCCTCCACTAACAACTGACAGTTGAAATTTTACGCCATCGTTAACGATTATGACTACGCAATATCTTCAGTTTGGATGAACTGATGTTATTTTCTTCACGCTTTACAAAAGTAATCATTTATCACGAAAGGTGAAGACTCTGCAGACATAAAGAAGTCAAACGACTGAATAAATATTGCATTTTGTGTCAATGATGTTGGCGAATTCAAAGGTCAACTAATAATTAGTCATTGTTAAAAACAATTTTGTGTCATACGGTACTTTAATAAAAAGGCATGGATAATCAATGGTTTGTTTATGTGATGGGTCGAAACTTATAACAAGCACATGAAAACCAGAAACATATAAGTTCTACTGTTTGCCAGCAATGCTTCCTCACATTTTCCATAAGGGTTATCTAATTTTCGTTTAGTGTTCTCCCAATGAATTCAACTATGGTCTTGCAGCCTTTTGACTAGGAGGTCATCAAAGTGGTAAATTGTTGAAATGTCTTTATGACCTCTGTCTTTTGCACTCCATTGTAGCAAATATGGCAAGGTCAATGACGTCAATTAGTTAGTCAAAGCTGTCTCTGTCTTTGATGCTTGCCATTAGATCAGTGAAACAGTGCTTCACAGCAACAGGGTTCTCCACCTCTAGGCACAGAGGCTTCAAATGATGAGAATGAAGATGAAATTACGTTGTTGTTACTGTAGAAGTTGTTTAGAGATGCCAAAGACCATCTGATGAGCTATCTGTAGAAAAGTACGCTACCTCAATGGGTATCACTGCCAAAAAACAACAGTAAAGCAAAACTATTCTTTGATAGGTTGTTTAGGCAGAGTATTCATGATAAAACTGAATTCGGCCTGAAGACGAAAAGCGGAAGATTTTCGAAACGTCGTCCTTTACAATTGTGTCTCTACAACAGGCAGTTGCCGTCAATTCTACAAAGTTTCATCAATAAAAAAAGCTGTCAAGGTGATTTTATGAACGACATTTCTTATGAGAGTTTTTAGTACACAGCCTCCTCACAACCTAGAAATGTAAGTGAATAATGCTTCAACAAGCACTGGAAAATTATTGCAAGGCGAACAAAACTGACACAAAGTAATTTGCTGAAACAACAAATTCGTAAATGAAATCAAACTTTTTTACAGGGTAAGGTATGAAGTACTTGATTGAAGCAATAACCAACTTTGAATGTCCTTTGCTAGAGACTGTATCTGTTACAAAACCCAAACTAAAATTTTCAACTATTTTAATACACTTCTTTGAATTACACTATAACATCCTGGAATTACTCAAATACATATTTCTATGATATCAAAATATAGTTATTTTGTTTGCGTTTATATAAATATGTACACTGTAATATAAGAGCAAACATCTAAGTGTTGTGCACTGTACATTGTATATTCATGTTTGCCTTCAATGTTGACAAAGATTTTCATGTACATATACAATAAAAAGCACAATAAAGATTAACGAGAATACAAATGTATTTCTGTATTTATTCGTAATACGTGTATGCATAGAGTTTTAAAAGATGACTTAATAAAAACGTGATATGAAATGAAGTGTACATGTAAGTGGCGCCGGGGAAGAAAGATGGAAGTCATGTTTGTGAGGTTATCAGTTTCTAGTTTCTACAATCAGACAACCTCCTAAAAGAGACCATTGGAGCTAATCTTCAAGAGTTGCAGCAGTGTAGAAGTTTTATAGTACTAGAAATAATATCATGTATAACATATCTTCACATGTTAAGAATTAACATACTTCATGGAGATCATAAATGCAATCACAAAAATCTCGCATTGATCACCTTCAATGCATTCACCCGATTCAAAAGCCTATCAGCCCTTGAAACATAACAGATACTTTGTTAACATCTTGAAAATTATATAATCATCAAAGAAGGCGTCTGTGTATATGTGTATTTTCTTATAGCAAAGCCATATCGGGCTATCTGCTGAGTCCATCAAGTGGAATCAACCCCCTGATTTTAGAGTTATAAATCCGTAGACTTACCGCTGTACGAGTAGAGGACTCAAAGAAGGCAACCTTTTGAGAACCACTACAGTAATAGAACTCAATTTTGTACATCAACTTATCTTAATGTTAACATGAAGATAAATACTACCATGAACAACAGCGCTTAACCATTGGCACACACTTGTCACTTCTACAACGATATTTTTTTTTTAAAAACAGATGCTCTAACATCTAGACTTTTGAAATATATAGATTGAAGATACATTTCTAATATGACTATACACAATACATACAAGATTCCAGAATTCAGAAACCAACCTGAACACAGTATTCATAACACAGATGGAAAAGATAACGAACTCATCTTCCTAGATGTGATAGTTACAAAGATACATTACTCGTATATCATAGTGGTTAAGATGAAACCTAAAGATACTCGTAAAACCATCAAACCATCCCAGCAGCATCAAGATAGGCATCATGAACTGCCTAGATTCCAAAATGAGTAAACTATGATACAGAGGACAGAAGGAAGAAATACACATCATTAAAATTCTCCTTGAAAATAGATTGTTGAAGATTTCATAAAGAGAATAAATACCAATAATAAGTAGGACGAAAATCACAGACATAAAGCCATATTCTACCACGTTAAACAACTCTTTATGAATACACATTGGATATGTTAACACAACATTATTAAGAAGATACAACACAGCAAAAACGATATTTACAATATCTCTTGTAAGTACAGGCTAATGCATTGGATAAAGAAAAGATACTAAAAAAAGGTACGAATATGGAGCATAACAGGCACCAAAGACTAACAATGATTTATCTGAATCGCTTAATTCGTGTCGGATAAGTAAACAGAATAATAAAATGGAATAGTAATAGGATAGAAATATGAATGAGGAAAAGAAAGATAAAAGCTTTCTACAACCACCGTATCAATAACACACTCCAATAACCTAGCATAAAAAGAGACGCAAAATTTGGATAATTCCCTGATAGTATTCGTACAGTATAGTATTCGTAGTATCAGATTTAATTAGAAATCTTCACGGGTTTTTGAAACCTTGAAAATAATGGAATTTAAAATATATATATTCTCAAGTCTTCGAAAGTCATGTTATTTAGCAAATCTCAGTCAAGAACAATGTTTTCCCGTGTGTGATTAAATGAAATAGCTGATTTTTAAAGAAAATACTTATTATATATATCTAATTATAATAGACATTGCGTGATCGAAATAATAAATACAATATATTCCCATCTATTGAATGGCATTATAAACAAAATTTTTGTTTGTTTGTTTTGAAATTTCGCACAAAGCTACTCGAGGGCTATCTGTGCTAGCCGTCCCTAATTTAGCAGTGTAAGACTAGAGGGAAGACAGCTAGTCACCACTACCCACCGCCAACTCTTGGGCTACTCTTTTACCAACGAATAGTGGGATTGACCGAAACATTATACCGCCCCCACGGCTGAAAGGGCGAGCATGTTTGGCGCGACCGGGATGCGAACCCGCGACCCTCAGATTACGAGTCGAATGCCTTAACCCACCTGGCCATGCCGGGCCTTCGTCGAGATGAAGTTATTGTAAAACTAGAGTGCAGAACTTAGGTAACACTTTCCTTAATTATAGATAGTAAAGCTACAGTAACATTGTCATTAGCTTTAAACCAAATATTGATATTAATTTTGTTGTTGTTGTTTCTTTGACAAACAAACTGTTACTGGAAATTCGTTTCTACACCTGTTACAAGAGTTCTTTATTCCACAACGCCTAGCTTGTTAAAAAAAGGGGTTATCTTCCGACAGGATAGGAGGATAGGACACAGCACCACTCTGCTTTGCTCGAATTATTAAAGTGTTTTTTAAAACAAATCTTTCCAAAACATTTGATTGGTAAGGTAGAACCTATTAAATAGCCCACTCGTTCTGGGGCTTTTTGAAAATAAGTGTATCAAAACAAACCAATAGGACCCAGCATGGCCAGGTGGTTAGGGTGCTTGATTCGCAATTTGAGAGTTACAGGTTAGAATCCCCACCACCACAACTCAATAAAATAATGGAAAATTATTAATTTAATTAACTGTGAATAGTGAGAAATAACTGTCTTAAAGAAACCCTAATTTAGTAGATAGCAAATCAGACGTTTTAACAAGACCTCTGGATCGAAAAGGGAAACCTACCATCACAGAAACGGGCCGTCTCAGATTTTTCCTGAAGACAGTAGTACTTTAGCAGCCAAAATGTAATATATGAGCTAATCAATATCTAATAATTAAAAAAGTAACTAACTAGTAGTGAAACTTCAGTACTTGTACAGGCTACCATATAAGACGTACGTGAATAATTTGATCAAATTAACTAAATGTCTTTGAGATTCAGTGTATAGGGCACGGAAACATGGGATAAATAATAATGTATTCTTATTTTCATAATATATTTAAGGAAAAATTGCAGTACTGGGACAAACCACTTTGCCTCAAAAATACCTTTTCATCCAGAACATGTAAATTCTCAACACATTTGGCTCCCGCCCACCAGAAAAATTTACCATACGCCCATGAATTTATGAAGACTTCAAAAAGGGGCCCAGTGACATTATTATCCTCAGGGCCTGACCTGCCTCTCGACGTCCCTGAAAAGATTAAAGAGCATCATTAACACATATGTGATTTTATCTAAGAATGACTTAAATCAACTAGTGATAAAATATAAAGTTGCTATGATGTTAACACTGATAAAACTGAATTGAACTGAGATGATATGGTATGGCTGTATAATCTGAGTTGTAGAAAACAAAAACTTCAAAGTTAAGCAGGTACTGGGAGGGGTCACATGCTGTACAGACAATCCAAGCAAAAGGTCATTCACCTTGATAGACTTTGGAAATATGTGGGTTAGAGTATGACCAATTTGGTAACTCAAAAAAACAACAACAACAAAGAAACAAACAAACTTGTCAGTGGAACCTCAACCTACTGAAGGGGCCAGTGTTCACAATGAGACTACTTCTAGAAGGCAGTTAAGAATGGATTCATTTAATCATACAATCAAGATAAATTTGCCCATTAACACATTTGCTAATGACACCAAAGGATAAGATATCATTACATTAGCATACCACAGGCCTCAGAATAAACTATTTATGTAATTTTTAAAAAATTTTTTGTTGTAGGACTGTTCAGTGTTATAAGTTATATTTTTTTTATATTTTAATATAAGTGTTAGATAGAGGATGCAAAATGTTAAGAACAATTAAATTTGAGAGTATAAGGGCCTTGATTAATTACTCTTAATTAACGTCATGAAAACCTATGAGCTTTTTTAAATATCTAAAATGAGGAATAGGTATAAATATGAAAGATTCAGTCAGTAAACTAAATAAACTTTCAGAATGAATCAGTATGTTTTCATCATTGTTTTGTTTTCAGTTTCTTTATCAGTCAGGTGTAAAGTTAAATTTAGTAAGTCCACATTTTACATTAACTTTCCTATAGGATTTTACTCCAAATGTCTCTAATACACTCCCATAAAATACTTTTGATTTTCAAGTTTTGATCTATCATATCCTATATTTGCTCAATTGGGTTGATATTGGGGCAGTGTGGGAGTTAATGCATCATTTGAATGACTCCCACAGTTTCTTTCTTAGATAAATAATTTATTCATAGGTTGGATGAGTGTTTGAAGTCATTACCTCCTAGGTAGTAGAATCCTTTACTAATAATATACAAACCACTCTGTATGCCTTGATGCATTAGTGCCCGATGGTACCTGTGCTGGACCATTATTCCATGCATTTAGAAACATCTCCTGTCAACTCAACACCAGAACCCCTGAAAATCATCACATTGCCTATCCCATGCTTCATAGTAGGTGCTATGCATTGAATTAAGTATATTTCACCTTTCTTTTACCAGGCATATGATTTACACTTTGAACCGAATATTTCAAACTTAGACTCATCTGATCATAACATCCTTTTCCAGCCATCAACAGTACACTTTTGTACTTTTTAGGAAATTTCAGTCTCTGCACAATATTGAGATAGAAGTAAAGATTTTTTTTATCACCACCAACCAAATATTTCATTCTCATTGAGTCTTCTTAATGCTGTAGATCTGGACACTTTTCTGTCATTTGATATATGGTTATCTCATGCTTGAGATCAGCAACAGGTTTCCTTCTATTCCAATAGCTGCATAAATAAAAGTACTTAACATCAGCATCATTGAATTCAAGTGTCCTGCCTCTTTCTTTCTTATTTTCAAATTTACATGTCTTGGTTTCACAATATATGGTGTACTTCACAGTATTTGGGAAGCATTTCAAGTCTGCAGCAATTTGTCAAAGTCCAACCAAGCATCATGTAAATCTTTTATGTAAAATCTCTGCTCTACTGACAAGTCTCTTCATTTCCATTCTATGGCATGACAACAAAACTGAATATATATAGTGTTAAACACTTTTCTTATCAAGGATTATATGCAGAGTGCTATTAAATTGATTTTTTCTATCATATACTGGTACATTTTGCAAGCTTCTTTCTCCATAGTTGAGACATTGCATGAATAGTATGTTTATTCAAACAGAACCTTTATGACATACCATTTTCCCAAGTGTAGAGGAATTCTTAAAAATGATAAGTATTCTAACCCTAGCTCAATTCAATTCCCAACAGAAATTAGTGAATAATTACAAGGGTGTTGAAATTTACATTCTGTAATGTAATGGAAGAATCAGCACCATAAACTGCAAAAACTGACAAATTATTCTCTTGTCCTAACACTTTTGCATAGTACTGTACATTTATGTTTTAGCTAATTTTAGGGTTAACCTCTGTGAAGACCAAATGATATGGATCCAGCAATTAGATGATATCCATGCTTTAGGCAAGTCCAAAAATATATACATGCATATCAAATGTCTGACAATAAACTTTGGTTTGGATTTGGAAAACAATCATTGTACAGTGTGAAAACTTCTCACAGACTTCAGTGATATAACTGAATGTTAAACTTGTAAAAAAAGAAAAAAAAATTTAGATGAATGCTGATTAGATGATTCAAGAAAACATGAACCAGGTTATTTATTGGAACTTATTACCAAAAATTTCTTTTTTTATTTAATGGAAAAAAAATGATGAGATTGATTATGTTTGTAATGGGTTTACAAAGTAAAAATAATAAAACCTTTATTACATTATAAATATATTGAAGATAATTTTGTGTGTGTTTGTTTTCTTATAGCAAAGCCACATCAGGCTATCTGCTGTGTCCACTGAAGGGAATCAAACCCCTGATTTTAGCATTGTAAATCCAAAGATTTACTGTTGTCTCCACCAGGGACAAAGGTACTTTTGATAAAATTCATAAAAATCCTATTTTCACTCTTTATTTAAGTAAAGTGATACAATATCTAATCAAGTTATTAATTTTTATGAGGTTGGAAAAAATGAGTATTTTCTGCCCGTTTTATCATTTTAGTTCAACACTTTATTTCAGAGCAATATACACATAATTATAAAAGTGCAACAATAATTAGTATTCATTAGCATAGCACCTTTTAATTTAAAAATATTGTTAATCATAAATATAACTGAAATATGCTACATCCATAAATACAACTTAAAACTCTGTAAATAGTAACACAATAAAAGGTGTAATGAAAACAACTAAAATAGGCAGTTAGTTCATTCCACATTATAAGGAAACATATGCACTTGTTATTTGTATTAGTACTATTCTATTTGTTTAACAAAAGTAAAATTTCCACATTGTTTATATTTTATTTTTTTACACAGAACTAACAAAAATGATGGAAAAAATGATTATTTTCATAACTTTGGCAAGCATCAAAACGTTTGTGATAAGCTGCAAATGTAACTTAACTTCAAAATGATGATGTCTGTGTCTATAGTAACTCAATACCTTATTCATCAAAATGCAGTCTGCTCCCCTCATTCTTCAAATATAATTAAAAATATCTTAGTTAACGTATCACAATTATACACTACATAAAAAAGTAGTGGCTATGGTTTCTTACTTCCTCTTCAGAGTAAAAGACAAATCCACACAGAATAACAATTATAGTTCTGAAATTGATAAAGTCACTTATTACTTGATAAAAAGTATAAAAGCCATCACTGCTTAATGCTCTCAAGTGTATTCTAGTGAAAAGTTTGCAATTTATAATAAATGTTTTTTTTTAAATTATAATGTAATACACCTTAGAAATGTATTACATTGTACGTAGTTATTTTGGTTGATACAACTGCTTATAAGATACTGAATGAAAAGTTACAGAAACTAAAATAAGCCTCAAACAATTACATATAATGATGTAAATACTAATGGTAAAGGATATATATCTTAATTGAAATTAACACTAAAGTAAACAGGATATTAACTTATTTAAATCCCCAACTTTTGAGAAAGAAGTACAAAATTATTGTTCAGTATTAATGTCTCTTCTTGAAAAACAGCAAGTGAAATATTTAACTGTAGAAAGAAAATATTTTCAAAGTATTTAAAAATAAATTTCCTACATTGCAAAACAATGACCCTTTGTTTAGAGTACTGTTCCTTCTCAGTACTATGCAAGATCAATTTATTACAACAGTTTTATTCTTTGCCTCAATATTACATTATACATCTCTCTTTAACCCATAAAAATATGAGGCGGGTCACAAATGTCCCATGTACTCACATTATTTTGTTTAAATTTGATGATGTTATTGTTGTTTTTTCAATCAAATATTTTACATTCCTTTGTTTACTGTAATTTTGAATGAAAGTACATGGGAGACTAATAACCCAGGGCATGCATTGAACTGAACTAAACCTAGTTTGTGATGAGTTGTATCCTGTTTAGTAACTACAACAGAATGAAACTCATTTTATGGTATATACTTTGCTAGTTCTCATTTGTTGCAGTATTCTGTTGACGAAAGTTTAGTTTCTTCTCAGTCTTTTTGCTTAACCCTAAAATGGCAAGGAAATATTTACCACATGTAATATCTGCAAGAATATTAGCTGAAGTCTAGAACAACTGCCAATTAAGAGACAAGAGAAATCCAAATATATTTACCTGGATTACTCAGATCAAGAAATAACATATACATAAATTAAAGAGATCAGTTGTCATACTGTCCATTGTAATTGTACTAGCAGTAGTTGTGCTGCTCTCTAGTAGCTGATGAAAGCACTAATGATATTGTTAGCAATGATGGGGATGAACATATTTCTGTTTCTCCAATAAATCTGTCCCAAGATCGGCATGTCTTGGAAAAATTATTTCGTAATTCTGTTTCTAGTGTGAAACAGCTCCAATATCAGAGTGCCTCAGAGGAATCATCTCTTGGTTATCAACAACATGAAAAAGTGGGTGAGCCTTTATCTTTCTAAGCACAATCAGAAAGAATATAGACTTTGAAAGTACTTACCAAAGAACAAGATAGAAAAGTAAATATTATGATAAAACAAGTTTGCCCTCTTGTCTGCAATTACAAAACAGTGCTAAATGCATTTTTTTTTCTAACTCAGTGCCTTAACAAATATTGTGGCAAACACTAATGCAAATGCCAGATCAGTATTTACAAGTAAGAGTACGAGTCCAAGCAAATAGAAATCAGTAGTTTTTCCACAACCAAAAGCTGTATTAGGACTCTTATACTTTGCTGGTATTTATAAGACATAATATGAATCTGTACATATATGTTGTGGTTTCAAGGACCTTTTACACATTATTTCCTCAGCTGCAATGTTAACACAGTAATCTGCAAGTATCCTAAGCTAGCAAGCAATTTAATTTAAAAGATACATGAGCAAACTGTAGAAACAAAAGTTCATTCCTATTAGAAAGTTAAGGGGCATTCTTTATTTCAAACTGAAGAAATTCCTACAGCGTGTAAGAATGTGCGACAGTTGATGAAAAAATTGTTTTTTTTCAAAGGACAAGACAATTCCTTTCTATCAAACCTGACAAGTATGTAATAATAATGTTTCTGCTCTATGATTCTGAAACAAGGAGCCATGTATTTTACAAAGTAAGGTATATCTTGTAAAAAGAAACTAGCTAGCAATGCAGTGAAGAGGCTTGCTCTGCTATTATTTAATTCAGAAGTAAATATTACAATGCATAATTAATTCAGTGATTCCCAATTTATTGAGCAACTTTATCTGAAGAAAATCACACACATGGGAACTATACAGAAAAAGATTTGCAATTAGAAAACCTATTCTTTGAACATGTTTCAGTCAGATGGAAACACCATGACTGCTTCATCTGTTTCAAAGAGAAACTAATGTGTCTTACTGATGTTTATTATGCACAATAATAACAGTATCAATACTGAGATGAATACATCAGAAGTAATTCTGTTTTACAAGGACATAAAAAGTGCAGTGGATACTGCTGACCAATTGTATTACACTTACTCATTCCAACAAAACAAGATGTTGGTCTTTATGCTTATTTTATAAATGTACTCAACCCGACAGGAATCAATGCTTTAGTAATATTTCTTTCCCAAAACCCTAAATGGAAGGAAAAGGTCAAATTGATGCAGGTTATTTCTTAATGAACTACAAAGATAATTTGTATGTCCTTGGCTCAAGCAAAGAGGGAAAAAACAACTTAACTTTTAGTAGCCTATTTTAGATGCTCTAATAGTGTGGCACAGAAAATGTGTCAGAAAGGACACAATGAAGTCACAATAAAGAATACTGCTACTACTTCCCAAAGCTAAAGACAATAAAAGTAGCATAAGATGTGCAAAATGTGCCAGACCTATCTACTCTGCATGCTCAAATACAACGAAAACAACTGTTTGTGCTAATAGCAATTTATAGCTAACATATCTGAACAAATGTAATGCATGTTTGCTGATGGTACAGTATTTCTAATTTTTCTTTTGCAAACTAGGTATTGTGAGCATCATGCTTGTATTATGTTTAATAAAAAAATTTACACAAATATGGTCTGAATCCATTTTTACTTTGACAAAACACTTGTGATCCATGTTATATATTAATGTAAGCATATTATTTCATGTACTTAAGGGTTAATATAAAAAGCATTATTAATAAATTTCTCCCCAATCATGACACACATTACAATACTAGAACCTACCTATATTGTTATACCCACTATTACTCTGTATTAACATTACCTGTGACTACAGTCAGTTTTCCCTAATGCTAAAACCACTGTTGTCAGAACAATAAAATTAAAAGTACAGTATGTCTACCTTACCACTGATACCATCAAAGCTAAATCATTTGTTAGTGTTAAAAACCACTATTATATTTCTATACATTCATGATGTCAGTATCAGTACTGTCTGTACCTTTCAATCCTAACCAATAGTAAAATACTTTAACTCACTTCTGCCATAACCATAAAAGTTTTCATGCTTGTCTGTTTTGTAGCATTAAAAACACTATTAACATTTCTGTCTAATCATTGTATTCAACAACACTATCGTCTGTACTCTAACCTCTGGAATAAAAATCAAAACTTTCAATTTTATCTATTCTTCACTATTAAAACCAGAGATAGACAATTAACTTAACTATCTATAAGCATCAATTATATTGGAGTCACTTAAAATAATATATATTAATTGAAATTACATTAAAACTGATTAATAATACGAAAATAATTAACTAATTCAAATTAATATTTCTGATTATTACAATTAATCATGAAATTGAAATATTTCCATTATGACTTGGTTGATTTCTCATTATTATTTTTAATTAATTCAAGATTCTTTCGTGTTCATTTAATATCACAACTCAAAGAATAACCACCTAACCTAAGTATTATTTCTAATTATTATAACTACCATAGGCTTTTACGAGAATAACCGATTTGCAAACTCCACTAATGATCCAGTAGCAACTGAAACTACTACTAATCTATTTTTTCTACCCCTCAGAATTAGAGACTGTTGTCAGAAATATCTAATTCCAAACCTAAATATAATGTATTGGAGTAACCTGTACTAATATTTTTTAACTGGCTTAAGCAATAACATAATGAATTACTATACTAAGTGAAACCGACTACAGATATTAATATGACTATCACAATTCTTACTAAGTTCTGTATAGTTACTACTTTTAAATATGTGTTGAATATACTACTTGCAAAACCATTATATAGCTCTATTTCTTCAATACTAACCATTCCTCTCATTAACAATATTATTATCACATGTATATCCATATAGCAACATATATCTTGTCCATTTCACTAATGATCACTGTTATTTGTACACCTACATAAAAACAATTGTCATGTTTATCTTTGAAATCCATGTTATTAATGCAATACTGTCTGACATCTACCATTCATATCATTACTTTTACATGTGTATTCTTATCAGAGCAGCTACTATGCTTATTTAAAATGCTTGGCTTCCATATGATATTTCTATATTATAGCAGCTGTCATATATGGCTTCTGAAACCCATGTCACTAGTCTAACATTTCTATACCCTAAAGCAGTAGTTCTTAACCTTTCTCATCGTCTTACCCCCTAAGACTCTCCAGGCTATTATCGTAACCCCTATAATAATTTTTGTAATGGTGAACTTTGCATAAAGGTAGAATAAAAAAAAAACTATATAAAGATCCTAATTTATTGAAAATGTTACAAATAAATAACCTTGAGAAATGCTACACGTACTAAACAAATACAAAACCCATGGAATTACTGAACATCATACAAAACCTACTTATTCACTGAGTGTGAGGGTTGATATAATGTATATATATAGTGAGAAAATATACTAAATAGGATGGAAACTTTGATATTTGAATTTTAAGTTCGATGTATTAATATTATATAGTTAAAAAAATTTAGGCAATTCAAAACATTGTAATATATAAAAATTTTAACTTAAAATTAGATAGGTGGTTGCTCAACAAGCATCTCAACGTGGTTCAACCGCTGCACTTCAGTGTGTTTCTCATTGGTGGGCAGTTACAGGCACTTGCCACAAAAACTACAAACTGCTCTGTGATTTCCCCAATAATTCCCAAACCTACCGTGACCCCCGAGAAACTTCAATTGACCCCCAGGTTAAGAACCACTGCCCTAAAGTATATTGTCAACTGATGCTCTTGTTTGGTCTCTAACTTGTAACAATTTATGATTTTCATCATTAATGTCACAAATCACACCCTTTATCCACATTTATGAACCACTTGTGTTAAAGCCATATGTTTACATTATGAACAATTTCAAATAAATTCACACAATTTTTGGAGACCTCAAAAGACCCACACAAGTCTTTCCACAAAGACTTAAATGGGAAACACAGTTACTGAAGTCAAACTTTTATTTACATCAGATATATTTAACAATACTGAACTGCTATACAAAGCCCTTGTCACTTTCAACAGTTATAACAGTGACAGTTATATTCTCTTTAAAAATTTCTCTTCATCCTAATACTGAAAATAAACAGATATGATAAGCACCATAAGATTTATAAAAAATTAATTCAAAACTTGCACCCGTGTTCTAATTTGTCACAAAATCCTTAACATCTCAGAGCTATAGAAATTTACAGAATGCATTATAATGTTCTTAACTGACATCACATTTTCAAAAAGGCTATAAAATTTAAGATATATTATTTATGAATGTATGAGGTTTGTCAGTTTTCACACTCCTCAAAACCTCATGTTACATACATAGTAAGGTATAGGATATTCTTTTACATCATTAAAAATACTAAAATCGTGACCTATATACATAAATATACAATACATATTAGTATGATGTCCACACACATTGATTAAATACTTATTTTTATACATTCTCCACTTTCAGGCACAAAAGAAAGAACTGTGATACTTCACATTTGGTGGATTGATATAGAGCCTTCAGTATGATTTAGAAGCTGTAGATCAAGATTTAGATTTTCCTCCTTTCCTAGCAGTTCCACTCCTCTGCTGATGTTCCTGAATCAGCTTAAGTTCTCGCAAGGCTCTGCGCTTTGACACCTGCTTTTGGTGCTCCTTTTCTAATTCATGTTCTGTTAGTGGCAGGTGAAGACACTAGAAAAAAATAGTTAAAATGCATCATTACCAATGCAACAGTAAATAAATGGTTAATAATACTTCATAAAAATTTCAAATTTTTTAAGTGCTTCAAAATTATATCCACTTACAATTAATAACTGCTGTTGAAAATAAATACAGGATCAATTTCTAAAACTTAAATTATTTTGTTTAAATGGACTTGCACACGAAATGACCACTTTCTTTGAAAATTGAGATTATCCACAAATGTGATGTGTCTTTTAAGCTCGAGACTCTCAACTTTTGAGATTTATAGGCCTCTTCAATATATAAAAGAGCAAAGATCTATACCATGGATCCTGATCTAACATAATAGCTACCTTCCCACATGACAGAACTAGTTTAGTACAGATATGTTGAAATCAATATAAAAAAAAATTTATTACTCAAAATTCTATTTAAAAATTTGAATTTTTGTCAATCTTTCAACACTTTGCCACAGAAGTAATTATAAAGTAAAATATACTTTATAGAATTAAAATTAAAACAAGATGAAAAACATATCAATGACATTAATTATACTAGAACTTCATAATAGTTATGTCACAAATGTCTCAAAATAAAGACTTTTCTGAATCATGACATTTAAGTTCCTAATACCAGAGCAACAATGACAAACAACATACTGGTTTGGCATTTGGCCCTCACTACAAAGTTAAACTCTACAACTTCTTTTCAGGTTAAGTATTACTACAGCCTTCTAGAATGATGATACATTCTCATTTAACACTGTCACTTTGGATATCCTTTACTGCACATACAACATTTTAGTGCATTACATTCAAGTTTTAATTAAACTATTTTTAGTTTAAGTTATACTAATTAGGAGAAAAAATTTTAGTTAATAGCCCATATTTTAACAGTATACAAGTTCCAAATTCTGAAATTTATAAGGCCATATTTTAGAAAATACCATTTTCTTTAGGTATCTTCTCATTTCAATTTTATCCACTACCCCAAAGAAACTGAGAAATTAAATATAAATTATTCACTGTAACTTTTCATTGCTCAGATAAATCATAACTCTTACAGCCTTCAATTTTATTTGATTACAGGGCTATCAAATAGAAAATCAGACCCCTCCTGCTACACTCACTCATCACATCCTCTCCTTTAGGATTTATTAGTAGTTTTCTCTTACTTTTAGCTATATATTACCTATAACCAATAGAAAGCCAAGGTTTCCATTTATCAAATGATGTATTTTATAAAGTTGTGTTTCAAACAGAATGTGGTCAATTTCACTCAAAGTACAAGATTTGTTCCCATGTGAATTAAGAACTAGCTAGGATGAATTTGTAATGGCTCTTGTTGCACAGTTAGAAAGCTAGGGTAATTGTCCATGTTTTGCATGTTATTAATCTATGTTTCCTGTTGTTGCATTATTTAAATGAATAAAAAATATTTAATACATTACTACTATCAGGATAAATATTGTAAGGTTATGTCAACAGCAAAAAAAGAGTAATTTATTTCTTGTTTTTCATGTCATTTATTTATTTAACATTACAATCATAACTAATAGGTAAAAACAGATACCTCTTTTGGTTAGTTTAGGTTACATTAGGTAAAACAAACAACAATAACAATATAATAATATTTCATGAGTCACACACATGAGCAACTTGGAGTAGCTTGTGGGTAAAGTAATTTGTCAGTGAAATGTGAGTTGCACATTTCCCAAGTGAGTTACAACTTATAATGCCATGAGCAGTAGTCAGACACAGATCAAAGGCCAACAAAATGAAGAAATTTAATTACAAATAGACTTGTACTGTTACAAATTTAAATCTACTTAGGATGAACAAATGTAGTTTCATGTTACATTTGAAAAGGAAGATAATTTAGATTTAATTTAATTTTTTCAGGGGGGTTACAAAGTCAGTCAAATTGACCAAACTTGAATAGAGTTAGGGTTAAGAAACTAACAGATAAAATATAGTTCTGCTAATAACAAAGATTTGAAATTACTTATATTTTACAAATTACACAAATGAAATTTGGGATTTCCAAGGTTAAGAAAAGTATTTTTAATTTTAACATGGATTATTCAAAACAAATTCTTGATATATTACAATTTTTTTTTAGTTTATTAAAAATACCTCACTAAAATATGATTTTTTTGTATGTGAAAGGTTTATGTTTACTGAAAGACTGTCAAATTTTGTGAATATATATATAAACACACACACACACACTATATCAAAAGTTAGTAGTGTCAAATCTATAAAGACTTTATATGAGTACAAAAAGGTCACATGGTCAATCAAATTGACCAAGCCTGTATGAAGAGAGATAAGAAAATGGATTTTATATATGTGGCTATAAATGTTTCTGTGCATGTTAATAACACTTTATCAGATTACAAGTCAAGTGCCTTAACCATCTGGCTATGCCAGGCCTTTTTCAGGAAAGACAGTTGTACAGCAGAAGTGTTAAGTGATGCAGGAGTCAAAGGACATAACATTGTATAAATGGAGCCTTTAATATTCCCCACAAAGTAGAACGCTTCATATAACAAAGCAATTAAGAAATTAAAATCTCCCAAACCAGACTCCGAGCCAAAGTCCTCACCCAGAAAGTGAAGTTTGTAAAGAGAATCCTTTAACCACAAAGCCAAATGCAATAGTTAATACTGTTAGGAATACATTAGACAAACATACAAAACTGACAGGCTCATTTGCAATTAGCTACACTACAAAATCAACAACCTTTTCATGAGAAAGATGGCTGAAGAAGCTGAAATCACAGCAACTCTATTTAACCACATGCCTGCAAAGTGCTCTGAATAGCTGAAATTCTTTTGTCTCCTTAACCTTATAGCTTTCAACACAATTTTTAAATTTCTTTCTATGTATAATACTGCATCACATTCAAAATTTAATTAAACCACTTTATTATCAATATATCTCAATAAAATTAACATTATAATATATAATTTAAATTTTTATCTAAGTTGTAATTCCCTTGTTTTAAAGGAAGTGTTTTAAAAATACTTAAACTACAATTTTATGTTAAGTGATCCATGTGATTAGAAAAATTTCAACTTTAATGAGATTCACTCTTAGCCACATAAACTGGCAAGATACATGAGTATATAGATACTACATACTTGTTGTTGAAATAGCTGACATATGATATCCAAAGTCCTACAATGTATTCACTGTGAAAGATTAATAAATTTTCTCACCCTTGTTAGTTGCTATACCCACCTTCTACACTTTACCTTGAAATCTACAACATGCATGTAGTTAGTTGACACACGCCTTTACGCTTGTTAAAAATAATTCAGTTTACACTATTACTCTACCAATGGTTAATTTGAAATTGATACATATTTACACACTTTTCCTCATGGTGTACATGCATCTGTCATTTGTACTGTTGTCTGCTTGATTGATTATACTGCTCATGATGGTTTCTTACCTAAGCATGCTATAGTTACAGAGACAATTAAACTGTATTGAGATCTAACTTTTATGTTTTAGTTAATTATGTATCTGAACAGTTTAATGACTTTATAAGTTTAACCTGTCATCTAGATTGGGAAAAGTTATAAACAAGATGCATGTAAAAGTGACATCTTGTTTTGGTAGTACACCTCTGCAGGGAGTCTGCCAAAATAATTTCATAAAGCTCCTCAGCTTAATAAAAAATAAAAAATAGAGTACACATGAAAATTTACAGACATGAAATTAAGCATACAAGAACAATACAGCTATTCTAGTAGATTTCTACAAAGAGTTGAAAGATGTATACATATTTCAATTTGTTAATTTTAAACATTTCATTGCACTGCAAGTTGATTACAGTATACAAAGTTAGTGATATAGCAGAGACAATGGAAAATAAAAATAAATATTCATTTACAAGGTTCGAGATTATTATACAAATAAAATGTGAAAACTATAACATAAAACTAATATTTTTACACAATGTATAAGAATCACCTTGCAGGTGAACTATTCAAAGTGTGAGTACAAATACAAACATTAAATAACAATTTTTTCTAACAAATAATAGAAAAAATCAAAATTATTTTTATAAAACTACATACCTTTAGGAATTTTCTTGCTATATTTTAAACAATTTCATCAACTAATTTTTATTTTTTGAACAAAATATGAGAAAAGTGATGCTACCTACTCAAATAGTGAGTAGACAATTGATAAAAATTTAAAGGAATTATTCTATGAATGTCTGTAAAAAAATTTAATATTATGTGCATTTATTTCTTTTACTCCTTTACTTCATACATAATATAGGGGTTTGTTCCCTGAACACACCAACTGTGTAATGTACAAAGTATTGAGTGTCTATGTGTTAGTCATCTAATGTTTTCCTGCTATTGGCTGGTAACTCCTTTCACTCTGTACTTAAGCTTTTTAAAGTAACACAAGACATTTATAAGAAAGCTAACTTTAACTGATACAAATAACATCATTTAAAATAGAATTAGTTTATGTAAAGTATAGAAGAAATAAACTTCTCAATACTTTTCCATAATACTTCATAGTATATTATTTAGTATTGTACAAAATGTTTGGGTGATATACACAAAACTGCTTATGTTGAAGGCTGACAAAAGAATAATGAATAATAATAATAATTAGTAACAGATAATTCTGAGGAATTTTCTTTTCCTTGTAAGTTTAACGCGCATGTTTATTTTTTATGCATGTTTATATATGTACAGCCTTAGCAATCAATAGTAAAGGTTTTAGTGTTGTTTGTAGCACAATCTTTACTGTTTAAAGGCACTTTTTGCCTGAACATTCTATCTGGGTTTCGTGTAATTCCTTGTGGTCCTTATTATGAACCACTATTGAGGTTCAAGACAACACATGAGTAGCCTAAGTTGGTATGCAATTATTGAAATGATTTTTTGAAATTCATTTTCATAGTCATTATATGTCTTATATATGCATTTATTTATCCTCATCTTCATTATCTGTTATTTATCAAGGTAATGGTTTCCAAGAATACATTATATTGTTAAGTTTAATTGTTGCACATCAACCCTCTTATAATATGACTGACCTGTCTGCCATGATAAAGTTGCATCTGACAAGAAGTCATTAATCAAAGGATCAGTAAGTAGGTAAAAAAAAAGTACAAGTTCAACTTGTACAAGTTGCTGTTCCCAGGGAATGAGTATAATTGGTTTATACACTGAATAGGTAGTTAGATAATGTAGCATATTGGTACACTGTATTATAATAATAATAATGAATAACAGTTCAATAAAGAGAGCTTAAATTTGTTTTGTTTGTGTATTATGTAAAATAATTTATTCATATATCACATTTATTTCATAAACATCCACATCATATTTTTATTACATATATATATAAAATGTAACAAACTGACAAAATTTATTTCATAAAAAATCATCCATCTTTGTTTTGCACATTCAAGGGAGCCACTTCAAATGTTCACGAGTCTGGCAGTTATTATATCAAGAAGCATTTCCTTGTTAGTTTTCGGCTCATGATTTGAGTATCAATTTATAAAATAACATGCAATAAATGTCTAGAATTGTACATCAGAGAAACCAAAACAGAAGCCAGATTTGCCAAACAAAATAAAAAACAATGCCCCATATTTATCACAGTTGCAACTCAAAAATCCACAATATATCTATTTAAAACATTGGAATTTTAAACAAAGACCCAAACATCAAAAACTATGCATCTTAAATGAGCAAAACAATATCAGCCTAAATAAAACTTTTACCTTGAAATTTGGATCCTTTGAGCCAAGCTCTGAAAGGAATCATTCTGAAAATTTAAAATAACCAGTAACGAAATAAGAATAAATATCTGAACTAAATTACTGCTAGACTCTAGTCAATACCTAAATAGGGTAATCTCTTTGAATACAATTACATTATATGTAATATATTGCATTAAAACAATTTCAAGTTGACTTAAAATTCTTTAATTTCCATGTTTTGTTTATTTTGTTGTTTTCATGAAAACATTTGCAGCTATCTCATATGCCTTGAGGCATTTCATTAGCCATGCTTACCACACAGATTTGACAAGTCTGTCACTCAACAAACCACAAGTTGATAACTTGTTAATAACACACCATTAGTAAATCCTAATCAAGTTACTTAATGGCCACTAGCTCAAAATCTACAACATTCATTAAAAATATATAAATCTTAATTATACAAGTGGTGAAAAGACAAATAACAGTTTCTAAATGCTTCTAGTCGCCTTTCAGGAAATGAAGAGTTTTTAAAGTATAATACCTACACTTAAGTACCAAGAAGTTCGACTTTAACTCCCTGGAATACTAAGATGCATATACTAATCTGTGAAGCAATCTCTGGTCTCGTGACTTCTTTACTCCATACTGTACACACTACATTCAGGTGTCTCTAAATTAATTAATGATATGAAGTTGTTATTCAACCTTCCACTAAAAAATCACAGTTATATGTCACATTTGTCAGGAAGTCTTTTGTAGGAGTTTAGATCAATGTATAATCTTCCTTCCAAAAGAAATTTTGGTGAGCCACTCTGGCACCACATGCACATTAACAACACTAAAACTAGTTGCTCGTTCTTTCTTTCTTTCTACAGTGATGATTAGGGTACACACAATCCTGCTACAAACCTTGAACATTCTTTAAGCAAATAGGTTACTGTTGATCCTCCAAGATAAGTAAGAACAAAGTGAAGAGAAGCTGACAGAGAGATCAACAGCAGTAAAAGACTGACTAGGTGTATGAAAATATGTATAAAAACCAGTATTGAAAAGAGAAGAGAAAGGTTGTGATCTGAAAGCATACTATGGAACAACCTCTTCCATCAATATCACCACCACCCCAGAGGGGACTGTGTCCATTAAAATCCCCCAGAATTTAAAAGGGAGATGGTAACTGTTCAATGAGGGCATCAAAATCTAACTGATCATTGGTCTTTCTATGAGATAGGTAGAGAGAACAAATAATGATAGTAAGACCCAAGAAAACATGAATGGCTGTGGTCTCCAAGGGTGTATTGAGTGGAAAAGACAAAGTGGGAACATGCTCACTGATCTGCAGTGCCACCTCTCCATGCACTTGTACATCACATAATCTGTCATTTCTGTACAAAGAAAACTGCCAAAAGGTGATTACATCAGTGGGTTTCAGAAACAGTTGCTGCAAGGAGAGACACACAGGATGATAAGAATAAATCAAATCCTTAATGTGAATAAAGAGTGAATGAATAATAATTTCAAGGCTGGAGAAGGAGGTGGACCCAAAGAAATACCTGAACCAAATGCCAAAGGAAGTGGACTTCCACCAGAAGGAGTGCCGGGGACAGAGATGGGAGTGTACATAGGCTTGTCAACTCTTTTAACCATGGAGGGCAAAAAGACTCTTCAGATGTTTTGTAAACAACTTTGCTGGAAGAATGGAGATATCTGTCTGCACTCCCACAGTGGCAATGGAACAGAGTGCATCAGCATATGTCCATGATGGAGTGGTGAACAATAACTTCCAAACAAACCTCTGAGTAGGAGATATTATCCACAGTCTTCAAGCATTGCACCTCTTTCTCCTCCACTCACTTGAGCAAGAATTAAAGTAAGAGGGGTGTGAACCACTACAGTTAACACAGCATGGTTCCATTTTGCACTCTTAGGCATCGTGGCTTTTACCACCACAATGAGCACGTTAAAGAACCATGACAAGATGTCTTCAAGTAATCGAACCTCTGACAATGGAAATATCTAAGAGGGTTAGGAATGTATCTTATAGTTCAGATAACCTACCTAGACTGTTGCAGATGGACATGGAGATGTAAATGTCAAAATCAGAACATTAGTAAACATCATAATTCCATCTTTGAGAGTGGAGATTCAGCACATCGCATAAATGCCTTGGCTGGAAAAAACCAGTAAGGATTTCTGACTCAGTAATGTTCTGCAAGCCCCTCTCAACAATAACTCCTCTTGAGGAATTCAGGGTAGAATGGGGAGTAACCTTGGCTGGTATAATCCTAGTGCTCCTTAAATTTAGCAGGAGTTTGGTGTGTTGTGATGAAGATGTTTCCACCAAGATGTCTACTGACCACAGCCTCCTTACTGACTTGGGAGAGCCAATAAGTCCATTAATTCCTTTTGAATGAAAAATGGAGGCATATGCCCTAAATATTTCTTAGACAATGAATGCATAATAAGAAATCAAGGTGTTGAGTCTGTCTTTGATGGTGACTGTATAACAGAGTTGTACATACATGGTTGTTTACTGACTGTACACCATAGTATGTTACTGCTACTCACTGTAGTGTTGGAATCAATGCACAAAAATCACTATTTTATGTCCGGAAAGAAGGCTATATTAGCTTGAATAACAATATATCTGAGTGCAGGTGTTATAGTGGTATTATTCTATAACTACAGGCATAAAGCTATGAAACTTACAGAATGAATGGTCATTAATGTGGTAAATGTAACAAACAAAAGTGATGCAAGTAACCTACACGACTATCACTGCAGTCAGTGTACCATTTTTGAGAACAGATGTTCAATTTTCAAAGCAGCTGAAGTCTACAGTTGAGGGTTGTTCTAACAATCTAAACTCATCATACAAACCTGAACTTCATGAATCGTTCAGAGAGTTTGAAGATGTGTTTGTGGGACCAGACAACCAATTGGACCAGAAAACAACCCAACAAACAAATTTCATGGCAGGAGTTTATGTTTAAAAAATCTTTCAAGCCTTATGAAAGACTTTGGGGCCTGAAAAACAATCCAGGGTAGTCAGAAACTTTTGTTTTTATTCACTCTCTGTGATATTAAATGAATTTTTAAAGAGCCACTTAAGAGTAAATTGTTATGAGACACATATAGCTGAGGAAAAAGCTGACCCATGTTCACCAGGAGAGCTGTAAAGAGACCTCTGTTTAGAAGTCAGAGTAAACATGTTTCTTTGTTTGTCCATGTGGCAATGACCTCAGTCAGAGAGAGTAGTCAATGAGGACTGGAGCAGAGGAATGCAGACCAAGTGAGAGCAATTCTACTTGAATTGTTTTCTAGAAGATTGATTTAATGAAAAGAACACTTTCTAAACTTAACATAATATTATGATTAAAGTGAGGTTGATGAACTTACAACATCAAAAGCCCTTAAAATTTTAATGCAGCAGAAAAACTGGAATGTCTGGAGAAATTCTTCTTTCAGAGATCAGGCACCAAATAACCTACCTGACCTGAACCCAACATATAGAACTGAAAAGGAAATGCTTAATTAATACATTTACAATAAATTTTTAACATAACTCAGCAGAGAATTGTATGTTTGTCATGTAAAAGGTGTGGCTGCTAGGATAAAAAAGATACTTCTTTGACTGTTTCTACTTTGGGCTTTGTTGTTCTATTTTTGGCATAGTGTATTAATGTGATCCTCTATTGTGAGGTGTTACTTGGGAGATGGAATACTGTATTATAACAGTAAATCTGCAATAAACTTAACTATATTACATAGCAAGTTAAAAAGTGTTGGATCCTGGTTTTATTTCTTTGCACACATACAAAAATAGAAGGGCATGAACTCATATAAAACTTTTTTTTGTTCTGAGACTTTTTTAAATTTAGAATTACCTTTTGAAAAAAATCACAGTTCATTTATTTTTCTGAAAAAGAATATTTGAATGGAAGATATAAAAATCCCTTACAGAATGTTTTTTACTTACTAACTTATACTAATAACTTGGCATCGTGTTGAAGTAATTATGTTAACATTTATGTTAAATAAATATATATAATATTAAATATCACACTCAATCCAGTTGAATTTATAAATATCAATGTGTTTAACTCAAGTGAAAATTTGAATTTTTCACAAGTATCTGAATTATGACATAAAAAATGAATTGCACTTTCATTACAAAATATATTGACAGTTTCTTTACAGTAATATTATTAAAATAAAATCTCACTTGTTGAATAAGGAAATCTTCCTGACTAACTTCAGGTGGAATCATACGAATTCTTTCTAGTGTTTCATACATAGATGGGCACTGCTTGGTTATATCTGACCTACCTAACTGGTGTTTCAAAAGAACTATGGCTACTCGAAATAGCACTTTCACTCCTGAAACATGAATATTAAAATATTTTATATCACATTCATACAAATGCATACATATAAAATCTATAAGTAAAAAAATGATCTGGGGGCCTATTTACTTGAGATTTTGTTTTTATGGTGAAAAAATATATTGGAACATCCATGCAACATGTAAGCATTATTAACCTTATTAACTTACCTTACTGTTCTTTTAGTTTAGTTTTATGGTTTTTAAAACAATGCAAATTTCAATATAAATTATCAAAATGCTTATAAAAGAAGTCAGAAAGTAAAACCAAACTTAAATACTAGCTGAAACAAAAGACTTACTAATTCTGTAAAAGACTGAAAATAACTTGTGCAATTTTAGGGAAAAGCACTTTTGTGAAGAGAGATGAGTAAAACTATCTGATTTTTGTTTTACACCACTTATATAAAACAAAGATATTTAATCACAAGAAATGTGCTACACTACTAACTTTTCATAAAATAGCTCAGAATGAGTTTAAGGAACTTACGCTGCTAACTTAACATTCTCAATATGGGCTCAGTCCAAGTTCTTAACCCCAAATTAACTTTTAAAGTTTGTATACTATAACTTTTAATATGTTTTGTGTATCTTCATGAAATTTTGCAAGCTTTCAGTATGCATTATGTTTCTTATACACACACAAAAAACAGAATTTTTAAGGAGGTATTTCCACTAAATTTTTTTTCTCTGTGAATGTATGTAACCAAAGTTCTCACTGTTTCAAGTGTAAGTGATTTTCATGTTAATGATTAAATAAAAATACATTTCTTCACCTGAAAATTCTCAAATTTCATTTGTGTGACCTCTAAAACATCTTGAATAAATTTATTTTTTTCAGTACAAGGTTGAACAACCTTGTAACCACCATAAACAGAAACGAAATAAACCTAAAATACTTCCTTTTCCTTTTAGAATAACTTCAAATTGTAATATAAAACTACATTTGTTTGCCCAAAATAGGTATAACCTTGTAATAGGTGGGTATGGCAAAAGGAGGTCTGATTTTCTATTTTATGACTATGTAACCAAATAAAACTGAATGCTAAAACTTTTGTTTTGCCTAAGTAATGAAAACATTATAATGTGTATTTTGGAGGAGTGGTAAACAAATTAAAGAGGGGACAAACTTGGAGACAATTAAATATCATTATGACAAATGATGAAACACACAATAACTTCCGCATTGTGATGAGCTTTTCACACAGATGTAGAAAAATGTTACAACAGAAAAGCAAGAGTTTAAGAACAATTAAAAGGTGCATAGTAATAGTATTCTAAGAATACATTCATATCCAGCAAACCAGCTGCAGAGTTGTTAAATCAGATTGGGTCCAGTGATGTTGCTTTTAGCATATTAAGTAATAATGCCATATTATGTGATATATAAAATCAATTTTGTGAAGAAAGTGTGCAAAACACTAACAGATTTCAAGTCTGATGGTCTTTCAAAAATGAATGGAAAGTACTTAACAGTTTGATAGAATGGGCACTAACTTTTAACATTACTCTGTCAGCAATTTTTGGGAATACTTCAGGCATTTTATCATGTTCATTTTGTTATAATTGGATTTTTTATATAGCAATATAAAGCCTAATTTAACTGAGGAATTTCTAGAGATCTTTGTACAGGTTCTTAAAATTTGAAAGCATGATCTGAGTTGAAACGTGACAGACTAATCTTGACAATACACTCTGTAGTATGTGATATTTCAGCATGGTCATTTAAGAAAATACTAAATCACACAATAGCTATTATAGCTATTGCACACATGCAAGCAAGCTGGAGAATACATGTTATATCAAATGAAATACTCAGAATGAAAAGCAAACATACGAACAAAAGTTTTTCACGAAATGGTGGATGAAGATCATTATTTAAGGATATCAATATTTTGTCACCTCCTGTCATTTATTTAGTGTAGTTCAAGAAGATAAAAGTTAATATTTTCACTTCTGCACAAATGCCAAGTTTTTCCATAAAGAAGACAACTTCCTTGTCAATTTTATTTTAGCAGTTTAAAGAAAGTTTAAATATGATTTGACAGAGCAATATTATACTATCAAGCATTTATAGAGTAAGTATATAAGTTTAAAGCTGTTTTGTTTTTATTCATTTCTGTAGACTTTTCTTGTGGATTGTGAAAGTATCTCCCTTTGAAAGCAGCAGATATTGTCGTTAGGCAACTTAAAATACAGTACATAAACTTATGCAATTTAGAGATGGGATGAATGAGTAAGAAAGAAAATTTATTAAAAGTTCAACATAGTAGCAAGTGTAAAACATATGGAAAATATTTTGTCAATATACATATATACACACACACAAGAATATATACACAGTATGAAGGCAAACAAATCACGATTGGGGATTCCAAAGCTTAATAAAAGTATTTGGTTGATGTCTGGTACTTTGTTTAAAAGTGTGGTGTTTTTATTTTTTAACAATTTACTATAGTTTTATTGTGTTGTAATATCTGTACACGAGGCTCTTTTCTTATGTCCACTAAATGAAATAAAACTGTCATTATATCAAATACATTTATTTAAACATTTAGTGAGTACAGAAGTGACAGCAAAATCTTGTGATGACTCAAATCTTTACTGAATATCAATTACATTTGTTACAAAACATTAAGTTAGACCTGTTATACTTGTTAATAGAACATTTTCAATCTAATCCCTTACAGATTTTCATGAATTAAAAGAGTGTATATTATAAAAATATTCCATCCACATTCTATCTGTCATGTCCTTTGCTGATGATACATTTCACCCAATCCACAGCTCTTCAGGCTGGTTGGGACACAACAAACACTACTGTAGCTGGAGTATTAAGTATTTCACACTCTTCTAATTCTTAATGGTATAACTTAATGTCTTATGGAAAATATGATTGATTATAATAATGTTTCACTTACTTGTAAAAGGCATTCACATTATAACACTTTATTAATTTTATGTTTATCCAATTCACACAACATATATAAATAAATTGCCTAATTGGCTACTAAATTATTTGTAGTTGTAATCCTGAGATGTTTTAAATAAAAACATTATTATCCATTAGAGTTATAATAAAACATGTTTTCATTATTTAATTTAAAGAAGATCACTATGGACAAGGCTAGATTAAGGGTTTTATTGGCCCTAGGCTTTTCAACTTTTAGAGGCCCCCCTCAAGATAGAACTTCTACATGCAATACATTTATAGTCATAGGCTGAGGCTTACTAATTGACTATGAGATTAACATATTCAAAAACAAACAATGGTGATAATGAGATAGTCTTTAGTCAACATTAGCAATTTATCTGTCAAGAAAAAAAAAATCCGTAAAACTTATGGGAAATATATATTTTAACAAAAAAAAACTTTATCACAGATGGAAACATTCTGAAAAGATCTATCATATGGCATCAGGGATACTTCATAAATTACTTTAAAACAAAAAATTAACAACTCAATGTAAAACATACTGTATTAGAAAAATGTGGTGGTTAAAAAAGTTAAGATGGTTGCCCATTTTTTTTTGTTTTTTACTTATACAAGTTACAGGGAGTGTGATGTTACACACAGATTAATCTAACTGGCTAGCTCTATTCACAAGTTATATTCAGAACCAAATATAATTCAGTCTGTTTTGGCTTTACTTTTGATGTTAATTGATATAGCATTCCCACAGTTTAAATATAACAATATTATACTTCATATATGTACACAACTACTACAGTCTTCACTCTCATTAGAAAATTAGAGTTCCTATAAAGCTTTCTTTAAGCCTCACAAGATTCATTCTTTTTTTTTCTTTTTAATTTTGGCAAGGGTGTGGTATGGGCATTCCTATCTGATGTGAACTTAATATATTTATTATAAAAATGTGTAAAAACATATACGTGATCTAATTAAAATAACAGCTAGAGAACTTTAAACATTATTTTGAAACAAATAGTGTGAAGGTGAATGTATAAAAGAAATGTGCCTTTATGTACTTATTTTTATACTTTTTTTTTTATATATAAAACTACTTATTAATATTTCCCTAAATTAGCATAGAAGTCAAAGCATATTGATATACTAAGTGATCTATCAAAAGATGGTTATATTCTCTTTAAACTCTTCAAGCTGTCCACATTAACTTACCTTCACACAAAAACATATCCCATATCCTTAGAACACAAGACCAGGGTAGTGTACGAGAAAAGATGCACATCAACCATTCAGTCATATAAAGAATTGGCTCCACAGCCTGTTTTCTCTAAAACAGATTACCTCTTTCATGAAAAATGGTTTACACTTTTTATATTTTATGATGAAAAAGCATGAATAAATGCATAAAATTTTTTATTACATTATTTTATGCCATCATATCATAAAGAGATCAAAATAACAAAGAAAAAAAAAGAAACCACTTTTCAATTTGTACAATTTTGATATTGAAGTAATAATACCTTAAGATTAAACTGCTTTCAAAAGTTATATTCTATTACATGAAGGTAATTCACTAAAATTTAAGTTTAGACCAATTCTCTGTGGGATTATCTAATGGTCAAGTCACATCTTTAAAAAACATTATTGAATGTGACATAGTACTAAAAACAAATATAAATAAAATGTGACCATGAACTGTTAGTATGCAGTCACTTATTTTTGTAATTTCCAACTAAATACTTAAAAATAATATATTAAAACTATTTGACTTCTTTTGTAGTTTACCTGTTGGTACAAAGTTTTCAGCCTGAGCAATAAAACAACTGATATTCTTTAATGTTTTTCATTTCCACAATGGAATTATTTAACCAGATTTTCTGTAGCTTTCAAATAAATTTAACACATACAATTTCAGGAATTAAAAAAAAAAAATTTTAAAGTCCCTACAAAAATTTAGATTTCTTGTTGTTCCTAAGTCTTGTAAACTTCCTATTAGATTCTGTTGTTTTCTGCAGAGGCTACAACTAATAATTTTCAAACTTTCATAAGTTATTTCTCACACCACATTAATCCACTCTATGTTGATGTGAACAGTTTTATAATTTGCTCTATCCAGTGGTATTTAGACTTGGCCTGTAGCTATTTTAAAATATAATCTTCATAAGGAATTGTTGATACTATGTGTTGAAAAATCATAGAAGGGTGAGAACCCTTTGTATAATAATAAACTCAAAGAAAGAGAAGGAAAATCACGTGAGAAACAAACAGATAATTATATGCTCAATGGATGATAGTTTCATAGCAAATAGAAACTTATAATTTGAGATGGGAAACAAAATTGATAAACAGATTGATCACAAGTGAGACTCCTCAGGGTTGTGCAGAAATGTAAGCTTGAATATCTTATAGGTGTCTTTGCAATGAATACACTAAATAAATAACAGTATGTTAATTTTTCAAATACTTCTGAATTAAAAGTTGTTGAAATAGAGTTAGAATTATTACTTGTACTTTTATTTTGGAATCTTATATGCAGATTGCATTCAACATATGAAAGGTTCTTTCTGTTCTAGATGGAGTTAATCTCTTACTCTTAAATAAATAACTTCACATTATAGCACATAAAAACAGAAGAATAAAATAAATTCAGAAACTCACAAAAACCTTTGTCAAGGCTTTCAAATGAAAACTTGTATGATAGTAAATACAGTTATAAACTAAATACAGACAAAAAATACACAATTTTTAAAATTTTAGATCTTATTATTTCTTACTATAAATCTAAAGGTGCAAAATCAGCTTAGCAATTTCAAATAGAATAAGCTGAGAATTCTTTATGCTAATACCATATGATATGAGGGGAATTTAACTCCTAATTTTAGCATCATAAATCCAAAGGTTTACTGCTGTCCCACCAGAAGAAAATCTGTTATGTTACAACTCCAATGTCCTAATATAATTCCACATATTGTTTCTTAATTTCTTTTGAAGAGCACCTCATTCTTGTATCTACTTATTGTGTTTAAGCACTTTCATGAGCTATGTAATTTTATGATCACAAAGTTATTTGTACTGATTGTGTTATATACTTTCAATAATTTTGAAGTTGTATAAATCTTTAATGGTGTATTATATTTAATGTATTGTCATCAATGTATATATAACATCTAAGGAGGGTGGTGTAGTGGATTTTCTCAAACAATGTTCTATATTAAATTATATGCTCTGTATGCATAGCCATTTTATGTTAAATAATAGGTGGGAAACATGCAGGATGATATAATAACTGTCTCATTAAAATAACGGTTTTATCTGTAACTTTTTACAACATATAATTAAAGACAGAAGTGAAAACTTACATGTTAATGGTGCCCTGTAACGTACTGACTAGTATATATTTATTTTAATATTGGTTTTATTAGTTAAATATATTTAGAAATGTATGTAACTTATAGTATTAAATATGTGTAACAAAACGTATGTGTATTCTCTAATTTTGTACTACATATACATGTAAAATACTAATGATTGCCGGTATTACTGTCTACTGAACTTCTGAGAATCTTGCCATAAAACTTATAAATCAGTGTGAAAGGAGACATTAATATTGTTGGTTCAAAACAGCTGATATACTATAAGCTTCTGAAGCCATAATTGTGATTAACATTTATTACTTGAAAAAATGCACATACTAAAACAGGAATGTTTACATGTTTCGAACATTACACACCATTCAGCTTCAGTGAATTAACTTTGGACATTAGATATCTCCCATTGGCAAAAAGTCAGATGATAAAAGGCATGAGGCCAGCTAAGAATAGTCAACTCAGAATTAATTGCCCATTGTGAACAATCTGTAAAATATTCAGTTCCAGACTAGACAGAAGACTTAATATTGTTTGAACGTTTGTAATATTTTTGTATATAAATCAGTATTTGTACTAACTATAAGTAATACCCTTTATTATGAATTGTACTGTAATTTGTACATTAAAATATATTGGTGTTAAGAAAGAAAACTGTGTATATCAATCTTGTTCACAATATTTGATACATACCCACATTAACTTCTAAACTAAAATGAAAATTTCCTGCTATTTGAAATCATAATACCCAACATACTAGATCAGAAGCTCATCTGAGATAAGTTATAATACTTTCATTGTGTTTATTTACTTATTTTCTTGAATTCATTTAGCTTAGGTAAATTCAAACTTGCTTCATAATTCATCCTGCTGGTCCTCCCACTATAAAGTGCTACCTAACATTTTTTTTGAGGAAATTAGCTTTCCTGAAAATACCATGCTAACATTTTCATCCTAATCTTGGATCATTTTATCTTTCCAGAGAAATTCTTAAATGCACAAACACAATTACTGTGATGCACAATTACATGCTTTTACTTTTACATGTGAAATCTTTATTAGTACTCCAATGGTAACAAATTAAAATCTCAGAATTCATGTATATAGTCTAGTTTGAGAGGATATGTTGCATTGACTTTAGGAATGCTGTTGTTCAGAATTTCTTGTTCATTATTTAAAAATTTAAAATGTTCACAAAAAAGTTATATCCAATGGAATATCATATTGTTTTGTATATATTTTAAGAGCAAGTCAAATAGATTGTGAAAAACATCTAAAAATACAAAAACATTTTTTTTTTCATAGTATTGATTCATCGTGCAGAAAAATTATTTGCATATAAATAATTTCCAACAAAACTAATGTGTTAATGCCTTTAAATATAAGTATGAAAAATAGCTTACATTATTATATTACAGAATGTCCCAAAAATCATGTAGATATCAACTTATTCAGAGGAAGACCTTCAAAATTATCCTTACACCTAAATGTAGTTTTTTTAGATAATGTCCTCCACTAGGTGGTTGGACTTTCATGTTATGTAGAACAACAATCATTTCAGAATTAAATTGAAGTCCCAAATTGATATTGTGATAATACAAGCAATGTTGTATTTTAATTTCACCAATTAACTCTCTCACTACAGACTCATTCCAAGCAACCAACCTCGTACACATTTTGAGCTTATAATTTTTACACTAGAATTTTTGTAGATTATCAGTAAAAATAACAAGGCTTTCATACACAAAATATCAGATTTGTAAAATTATTTAAGATTTTTCAAGCAATGACTTGCTCATGCATTTTTTCTTTTTGTATGTAGTATCCAACATGCTAGATAATTTTAAGGTTAAAAATAGTTTTATGTATCAGAAAAGTTAACATTTTACTTAACTGAAAATGAAATACAAATAATACTTACAGCTGCTGACACTATAGCTATTTCTTGATCTTCAGGGTTTCCACTCTTTGTCCATTTAAGCATTGAAAGTGTTTGATCCAGTATTTTATACCCCACTTGAATGTTCTAGGCAAATCTAATTTGCAAATCTCTCCACCAACTTCAACATGCTCTCTATCTAAGTACTGTATATAAGCACTTTATTCAGATAATGTAATCACTTTTTCAAGACATAAACCAGCTTTTAGTAGGAATATCAGCAGAGGTAATTACTGTTTTAAGTAAATTTTCAGTTTAGGAAAACATAAACTTTCAAAAAATACTTATCTCTGCTGACAAAATAGATATAATTCCACAAGGAGAAGGTGGAGGGGCCAATGCAGGCATGATCCATACTGAAAGTGTCTGTACAGGACAGGAAGATAAAAATGATACAGCTGTTTGGTTGGGGCTGACCTATATTGATGTTGCACAATACAGGGTTGGAATGTTGATGACTAGGGTTATTGGGCCACAGTGTTATATATACACACACACACACACACACACTTTTCACTGGATCTCAATCTGCAGCCATAAAGTGAAATGTTTCAAACCACTAGAATCATCACAAGTAAGCAAGCAACACTGAAGTGAACAAACTTTCTCCTCCACCTGAAAAAGTCCAAAGTGCAACACTCCAGGCTCAGAATGACAATATTGTGTATGCCACACTCAACCAAAGGAAAAGAACTCATCCAGTCTAGAATTATAAACACTCATCCTCACTCACTAACCAAGTGGACGAGCAAGGAGTATTCCACTTTTCACTGGATTTATGGAGAGGATGCCCTCCATAATGAGAAACAACTTAATGTTCAAAATTATGAGGAGATATTAGACCTCCTTCCATGAACAATATACAAAATGACATTGATCAAAGAGAATGGTCACACACCTCCTAGGTGGATAGCTTCATTTCAGATTTGAACCAGAATCATAAGTAGGCTATAGTAAAGGCTGGTGCTACTCCTACTGGCATCTGGGAAAAACATCCAGGGACCAGAGTAGGAGGGACCCCAATTTTGTCCTCTTCTCCAAGAGTGGAGAAACACACTCAAACATTCTGGAGGAAAAAACCTCTGCCTTCACCCCAATGACTGGAAACTAGAGATGATAAGGGCTCTCAAGCTCCACTAGTAGAGTCTGGAGGGTAATGTGTTGGGAAAGTTCTGAGAATCAATGTTCTGGAAACTATGCAATAGTTGAACCAAGATTTATACATTTTTAACAGCAAAGGAAGGAAGGGCAGATCCCCTTTTGTTTTATACATGATAGTACATGAATGGTGGTCCATAATAAAAGGTAAAACTATCTGGTACATTTCTAGATAGTCTTCTGGAACATTTCATCTCAACAAAGCCAGTTGCAACCTTTAGCAAATATCGTAAAAGTAGTTACTAGTGAATAATTCAGAAGATAAAGCATACCTACCAGGTCAACACTCACCACAGAGTGGTATCCAGTGAAAAATAAAGGAACCTAGAAAAAAAAAAGTATATGATTGAGGAGAATACTCACCTCTGGTTAAAATTAAAATATATGTGGTCAAAATAGCTACAGGGGGTAGCCAAAAACCCTCAGAAAAATAACTGCCAGATCATGTAAGATCATGAGATACAAAAGTATTAGTAGTAGTCAACCTACTAGTTCACATAATGTCTTTCAGTGGGCAGTTCAACTGAGTGGCTAATAACATAAGATAAATATGATGAGATGTGATATGCAAAATATTCCTTTTCTCTAATGATAATCCATTACAGGTCATGTGAATCAAACTGCAAAGCCACCTCATTAGGGTAATGGGAATTAAGCCATGGGAAACAGAAGGATCCAAAGGAATGAACAATCAGTTCCTAATGACTAGACATGATTTAGTACAAGCCACATAACAATTAAGACCCTGATAGGAGATAACAAACAATCAGGATCAGAGTGGTCTAAAATGTGTAAAATGTACCAGCAAATAGGCGAGTAAGGAAGATCATTCCCTTTTCTGATCCCCAAAAGTCTTGGGAAAAAATGATTTATCAGACTAAGGCAGGAATGATAAAAAGAGTCCTATACACATGGACTGCAAACAATGCTGACTGACAACACCCACAAGCCAGCAATAACAAAAAATACAATTTGAGAGAAAGGTGAAGTTAAGGGCTCAAATGGAAGAAGTGAGCAGGGCCATCTTGGTTGCTTAACTAAGTATTTCAGAACACAGAAAAGACAGGGGGTTTTATTTTACATTCTAGTTTATCAATACTTGCAATTTGTGTTTCTAATTTGAAGGAAACTATATAATTTGTATTTGGAGATCAAAAACATCTAATATGAACCAAAGCTGTATTCAACATATTATGTAAAACACAACAATCACTACTCAGGAATTTTATTTTAATATACATTTTTAAATTTAGACACTAACTAATGTATAAGAGTAAAATTTGAAATATAATGTACACTTTGATGCTGAATGTTCTGACATATGTTTGTAAAATAGTAGTTCAATAAAATTTTGAGTTGAATGTCAGTCTACAAACATGATGAGATGCCCTCTGACATATCATTATGTAAAAGCTCATACAATAAAGAGAAAAGTTCACACAGAAAATCTGCAGTGTAATAGTAAAAACAGAAAATTTCTTTGTAAACTGAAATTTTTCTGGTTAATCTAACAAAATCTGCATGTGCTACATTAATATGCCTTTATTAAAACTTTTAGTTCTATATCATATATATTCTTTCTTTCTATCAATATTAGGATGATTGGCTGCTGATATATCAAGTCAACAACATGTTTATGACTTCACATTTGGGAATGCTGTGACCTTAACGTTTCATTACAAATAATTTTATATGTATTTTGTTGGTGGGGTACCTACAGAAAAATACAATTAATTTATTATGTGTCTTGTGTTTTGAACTGTCCTTTATGCACCACATTGAACCAATATTTATATAACATTTTAAAAATACAAATATATTCTTCTGAATTATTCAGCAGAAATATTGTTTAAAATATTAAAAATATATATGAAGTTCAATCTATCATTAGATTCACCACTAAGAGTTTCTGATTTTTGACAAAGACTTAATTGTTTAGATTTATGATGGAATACCAGTGATCTATTGCTTCTAAGTTCATATTTCTGTTAAAAGCAGGCTTTCTAGTGTTGACATAGAAGGCTTTCCTTGATTTTACAGGCTTTTTTCAGAAGTTCTCAATAGTTATTAAATTTTGATTATCCAATTGATTGATCAATCTTTATTAAAGGTATGTTTAACAATACCTGAATTTTTTATCTTCAAGAGTCTGTGCTGTCTTTGTGTTCTTTGAGTGAGCATCCAAAATATTTTTCATTTATCCAATCTATGTTCAAATGCATGAACAATGGTTCTCATAATTAGTATCTCTTATTTTATCTGTGGCAGGTTTCTGTAAACAGTGTTTACTAGTAATGGTTTTAATGTTTTGGAAGACTTCCACTGAGAAGAACAAGAGCAGTAACCTTCCACAGCACTGTGGATTCCCCTAAGATACTTGAAATTAACTTTATTCCTAAATAATGCAATATTAACATGGAAGGGAGAAAAGTGTGCAAAGAAGTAAGAATCTATATAAAATACATTTTCAAGTAAGGAAAATATTAATTTCAGAAAAGTTATGTTTCAGTAACAGAAAAGAACTGAAGGGGAAAAAGCCCATAAAGTGTTATGCTTTATAGTAGGGGCTTACTAAATGGAAAACACGTGTGGAAAATTGCATCCATTTTCTGCAGGATATTGTCTTTGCACAGATGAAAGTGTGAAGGCAAAGAATCCAATGTGTCAGATAAGTGAGCAGTAAAGTGTATAATAAATTGACTCCCTAAAGTAGCCAATGAAATTTAAGTCTACAATGACAACAGAGGTGGATGAAAAATCCAAAAATTGAGCTAACGTGCCTGCTAACAATGGATCCATCTCATCATCAATGAAGTTGGTGATCTTGAAAGTCTTCCAACAAAAAGTAAAGTTATAGTTAAACAATGTTGGAATTTAAAGTTGCAAATCCATAGACTTTGCTTTATCCAGCTGGGGACATTGATCTATTTGGGTTGACTACAAACTCTGCCTTAGAACCTCAAAATTCAAGTAGTAAATGTATGATTTGAGAGTTGGAAAATGCTTCTCCGTAGCAGTGATAGGATAAATCACAAAGTTATGACAATATGTCAAATAAGTCATAACTGCCCCTTCACGTAACAGAGAAGTAAACCTACCAGCAAGAACCACAATATTCAAGGATGGAGGGAAAAACTAAAAATTTGCTCCTATACCTTTCAATTATTAATTAATGTGCAGGCTCAAAAGGAAATGGAAAATAGCACAAAACATTACACATTCAAAAAACAACAGGAAAAAACAAATCCAAAGCAGCTTATTTAAAAGTGGTCTACTTTTTTGTTTTATAGGTCAGTTAAAGACTGTTGATTAACACTGACTAGACCATCATTTTGAGGAAACTTGGTTTTATTAAAGCAAAGTAATGTTGGACCATCCATAATATTCACCCTAGAAATTGAGCCCTGGACCCCACCCAGCAATGTGAGTCTGCAAATTCACCACAGTCCCACAATAGGTTGAAAAGCCAACAGAATAAAAAAAGGTGGAAAAAAGAGTAAATCTAAATTCTCTCCAGAATGTTAAGGATTGCCCTCAATTGCATTCTTAGAGCTCTTTGGAATATCACCACAGACCTGAATATATATCTTCATCTCACTATAAATAAAATTACTGACAGTCTCAATCGAGTGTGTTTTGATTTGTAATAGAGTTAAACTTTTTATGGCCTTTAGCTATACATTTAAAAATACAAAACCAATTTAAATTTTTTTGAAACTCTGCATGTACCTTCTGGAGTCTGTTCTTAACTAACAGTAAGTAGTAATTTACTTAGAAAACAGTGAAAGTATCCATTGTGTCTATCTAATAAATTAATCAAAGATTTAATAGACAGATAGTGGATGTTTTTTATTAGTTCTGTATCATTAGTTAAATAAACAGCAATTTTCCAAACAAATTACGTATGTTCACACTGAGTTTGATACAGAATCAATACAGTTTTCCATTATTTGTTTTCTGTTTTAGTAAACAATCAAAGGTGAATTACTAAACATCTAATGGATGTACACAGTGTTTCTATGTCTAACTAGCTGTAAAAATGGAATTACCAGACAATTTCTCAAAATTCCTGTTGATTCAATATCAGCAACTAATAAGTTATTACACTAGTATAGGTTGGTGTAAAATATCAGTTTAATTGTTTCACACAGTTATCAAGCAGCTAGCGTGAGCTTACATTTTATTTATTTGAACCTTATAAACCATATGGGAAGGGTAGGTCTAAACTGCATGTGTCATGGTCTTTTTAAGGAATTATTTTCTAAATTTAATTAAACTAATTTTTGTTTATGTTATACCAATTAGTATAGCATGAAAGGGTAGCTAATAATTCATATTTTAATAATTAAGAATTTCACGTTCTTAATTTCATGAGGCACTATTTTAAAAATTCCTGAATTTCCTTTTAGTGCAAAAAATTTTCTCTTGGAATCTTCTATTTCCTAGTAATTGTTTGTTTGTTTTTTGAATTTCGCACAAAGCTACTCGAGGGCTATCTGTGCTAGCCGTCCCTAATTTAGCAGTGTAAGACTAGAGGGAAGGCAGCTAGTCATCACCACCCACCACCGACTCTTGGGCTACTCTTTTACCAACGAATAGTGGGATTGACCGTCAAATTATAACGCCCCCATGGCTGGAAGGGCGAGCATGTTTGGCGCGACTGGGATGCAAACCCGCGACCCTTAAATTACGAGTCGCATGCCTTAACATGCTTGGCCATGCCGGGCCTTCCTAGTAATTAAGAAATTTAATGTAAATTACTCACTATAAAATTATCATTTCTCAGACAAACCATTATTTTTATAGCCTTCAATTCTGTTTGCTTAGAGTTATCAGAAATAAAATCACATTCCTCTTGTCACACCCACCTATCACATCCTCTTTCTTTCAGAATTTGTTAATAATTCTATATTAGGTATAGCCAATAGAAAGCCAAAGTTTTCATCTGTCACTTGATGCATTATATTATGTTCTTTTCTGAACAGATAATTGTCAGTTTCTCTATTAGTACAAGCTTTGTTTTCACTGGAAAGATGATAACTAGCTTGGATGAACTTATAATGGTTTTTGTAGCATAGATAGAAAGCCAGGTAAACAGTGAGTGAGAGGAAATTGTCTTGTTTTTGCATGTCGTTAGTCTTTTTTTTTTTTGCTGCATTAAATAAAAATTATTTATTACACTACTACCATCAGTATAAAAAATATAAGGTTAAGTCTCATCAACAAAAAGGAAGATCAGGTATGTAATTTATTTCTCATGTTTAATGTTTATTCTTTATGTATTATTACAAAAGTATTTAAAATGTAAAATTAAGGGTCTTCTTAGGTTAGATAAAATAAATAATAACATAATAAAAATGTTTCATGATGCACACAAGCAAACAACTTGGACTTGGAGTAGCCCGTGGGCAAGGTAATTTGATAGAATAATGAGCTAAACTTACCCCAACTTATAACAACATGATTAGTAGTACTTAGACATGGTTCAAAGAGTATAAATAAAATTTAAATGTAAATAGATGTATACTGTTATGAATTTAAAGATACTTGGAATCAGCAAATGTAGTTTTATGTTAAATTTAAGGACATTCCGAAAAGAAAGAAAAGGATAATTAAGAAGTCCATTTTTTTATTTTGCTGATTACAAAGTTGGTCACATTGACCAATCTTGTAAAAGATTAGGGCAGAAAAAATAAGAAATAAAATCTAAAGTTTTACTCATAACATAAATGATATTTGAGATTTGGGGGATGACAAATAGTTTTTTAATCATAACATGAAAAATCACTTTACACTTGAACCAGTTCATTACATTTACAAATAAATTTTTAGAAAAAATCTGATATTTTGTGTACAAAAGACTTGTAATGTTTACTAAAAGTCTACCAAGTTTTATGAAGACACATACACTACATTAAAAGTTATACTAAATATACTTAATGGGTGCAGCAAACGTGTATACAAACTCACGTAGTTTACACCAAGTCCATTGCAAAAGGAATAACGAATAAATTGACCCCGTAACTAAAAGAGGTATAAGTGGATGTTGATCAGTCTCATAAACAGTAAATTTATTTATCAAACTGACACAATTGAATAAAGCAACCTAATTGCATTTTCAAATAATATTTTATACAAACACCAAGTAAAAACATACAACTGGTTAACACAATTTTGAAGTGATCCTTTTACTTACAACAGAAACATATACACAAGACTGAGTATATACATATAGTCTAAGAAATTAATTTTTAAGAATGGATTTTCTTCACAATAACATATTAACATTCACTATTACCATATGCATATATATATACACACACACACATACATAAAACAAAAACGTTACAATGAGATTGTCTCATTAGGGTAGTTTTCATTATGTATTAAGTTTATTATTCTTTTATAGTACTGATTTAATTACCTATTGACAAGTAACATTTAATATCATTAAAATTACTGATTTATATACGTGTGTGTGTGTGTGTTTATGCAGTTTGAGAAATTTCTCATAAACAAGAGCAAGAAGAAATCAACTACATGAAAGTAAATATAACACATTTTTCAGTTACTGTGAAAAACACAGCAACTCTCATTTAAATTGGCTGTAATACGTCAAAAATATAGTTTATGCTTTATAAAGCTTGTTAGTGTTTGTCTCATTCTTACCATTAGATAACTTTCTGTTTGTAAAATGACTAAATACAATAGAAAAGATATTTTCTTTAAGGATTGTCAAAACAGTATATAAATAAAACTATCCAAGTGTAATAAAAGGCCAAATGATTCACATTTGTGTTTACTGTTTTATATATCTGTTATGTGTGAAAAAAAATTAACCAAATAGATAATATTTACTGCATTACTACAATTAATTGAATAAAAATACATCCATGTTATTAAAAAAAAAAAAGACAAAATGTTATACTAATTTTCAGCCTTACCAAATGTTTATAAGCCACAGGAGATACCTTTTTCAACAATCCAAACATTATGTCACCATCTAACTGTACAGCTTCCTGGAATACAGAACATGCAAAACAAAAATGTATTGGTACTCAAGTCGCATATTTCACTCACAAAGTTTTCAAGTAATTAAATAAGAAGTAAACAAATACTTCTACACTAGATGTATGTTCTAGCTATACAACTTTCAGAAATGTAAGAAAAACTATATACATATGCAACTTAGATATTTAAACTGCACAGCTTTTTCTAGTGAAAATAGGTGCAAAAAATGTACAAGTAAAACCTAATTAAACATTCTAAATATAAAGCTTTCATAACATAGGGAAGAAAACCAAGTTCTATTAAAGTATCAAATACCAATTGCAGAGCTTACTGACCTAATCATACAATAAAAACTATAGTAGTTGCACATAAATTACATATTTCAACTACACAGCTTTCTAGCACACAAACGAGCAAGCAACCTATAATAGTACATACCAAAGTTGTTCAGGTTTGTGCAGTGCCAACAAAAAGTCAAATTTACAATCCTACACTATAACTATATATTAGCATTTTATACCTTCCTCAAACATTATCTGTTTAACTATATCTATGATATATATATTTATATATACATACATCTCCAAAACTTATTATATTTTCCAAAACTTACTCTTTTATATAGTAGTTATATATTTTCATCATAGAAGGTCAAAGGTAAACACAAGAGGAAAACACATACCCTTACCTAGTAATATTTTAAAACTATACTGCTATACTGTCACATAAAAACTAGTTTTTGCACTAGTTACATAATACAACTGTAAACATCCCTAAATATAAACCACAATAATTACTCCTGCAAAAAAATACATTCCAAACAACATTTTCAGGAATGAAAACAATAAAACAGCTACAGATGGTTCATTACATTATATAAAAATGATTTTAAATGCATGATGACAGCTAATATAAAGTTGCAGTGAAGTATAACATATCACAACTACATGCTAACATTCTGTAAGTAGTGTTATGCCACCAAAAGTTTACTGCTTTTAGGATAGGTACATAACAACTCTTTCAGACACAAAACACTCACATACTCAGACCATAAAAACCTGTTCAAATCAGGAATTTAGAACTTCCAAGATGGAAACATTCCATGTACTTAATGGCACTGGAAAACAAAGGAATACATATCAAAGTAGAGCACTAAGACCATCCAGAAAGAGTCCTGCAACAAACTGTACCACAGTCACGGTAAGAAGAGTATATCTTCTTGTAATACACAAGCATTCAACACAAGGGTTACTGATAAAAGCTGATTATAAACCCAAAACAATAGCATGCAACATAAGGAAAGGAAGGATATTTGCCAAGAAATAAGGCCAACAAAATTTGAGTTCACAAACATAAGTACTAAGAATTCAAGTCATACCTCCCATTCAACTTTTGCATATAACGCTAATGCACTCGGGAAACAGTTTCCAGCCCAAAACTGTAAAATCTACATACTTATCTCTCATATACATGGGAAACAGTGTACTTCTCTATGACTATAATAAGAGATACACATCTTTCCTACACGTAGAAAGCAACTTCAAGGACACGACTATAATAAACAGATATATAGCTCTTTCACATACAAAGAAGACAACTTACCAGTCCAGGACTATAATAACCAGGTATGTATCTCTCACAGATAGATACTAAACACCAAAATGCTTGTTCTGCTGGCATGTGCATTAATAATACGGCAGCAACAGGTGCTTGGGCCTGACAATAACCCACTGCTGGATTAAATATAGAGTAGGCCTTCAAGATTCGGAAAAGATCTGCTTGTCTAAAAATTAAAGTAATACTTTAGTAGAAAATGGGTAAGAAATTTAGGTGCTAAATACAGTTTTCAGTTGGAAAATTATAATTATTGTGTATACATGAATATTTATCATTTTTTGAATATTAAACATCTCTACAACATTGAAGGTATTAAGAAAAAAGGAAATACACTACATTGACTTATGTAGCACATCAGGGGGTTATTACAACTAATATAAAAGCTATCTGTGAGACTTCAATATAGACATACATGTGTATTTATACCATATTATTGCTCTGTGAAATACAATGTCTTCTCATAACTTTCTTTTAACAAGAAAGCAATAACTATTTAGATGATAGAAAAAAACCATTATTATTAATATGGATTTTTATATATATGCACCCACACACTGCCTTGTTCAACTTTCTAGGTTGAGAACAGTTGGCTCAATATGCCATTGTAGTCTATGACAAATTTTGTTCTTTCTTCACAGGTTTTTAAATTTAAAGGAAAAGTACTCTTTTTATATATATATACCTACATAATTCATCAAAAGATTCCAACTTTTTTATTTAAATAATTTGTTTAAGTAAATGGCAGACTTAAATACCTTCAAATAAAACTGCTTATGAAATATTTTCTCAGTTTATATGTCACACATACAGTACTATAAAGTTCATTCAACAAGGTACAAGCTACTTTGACTTATTTACCTCAATATTTGCCAGCTTATTTTTTTTAGTAGAATTCTAATATGTGATAATTTGAAAATATATTTTTATATTTTCCAAGTTTCTTAACTGGTTCATTGATCAAAAGATGCAAATATTTAATATACTTGTAAAAAGTATAGACCTTCTAAAACTGAGTGCAACAGTTTATTTATGAATTGTATTGTATAATTGATATTTTCATAAAATACTAAACTTTGACTTACTGTTAACCCCCTTCATTATGATATGGGTGTAATCCACCCAGTTTGTAACCACAAAAAGCATTCACAACAGTAATTATACTATGACTTTTGATAATGTATGCATATATTAACAAGATTTTGTACATTATTGATAAGGATTACAAGACTATGGTACACAAAATAAAGCTTTTAAAGTAAGTATAATTTTTTTTTTAATTGAAGATTTTCTTGTAATTTTTTCTTTCAGAATATTGACTATTCAACAAACAGAGTAATTTTCATTTTAAAATTAAAAATAGTTTTTGTATTAATCATTTTTCAAATTTCACATTTAAATTCTTTATAACATCCAAATAATTATTGAATATTTTTTAAGAAGAAATTTCATATTTTATTTGTTATTTTCACTATTGAATCAGAATCTCTGTATGTTTGATAGATTTAACCAATCTCACAACTCCCATAGAAAATTAGAAAATAAATATTCTTTCTAGAATGACTACAAATTACAACTCAAGAACACAAATGTTTAGGTTAAATAGCTCAAATCTTATAACATTATACATTTATATCTTTTATTATTTTTATTATATTGACCTTTCAGCAATTACTGGCTAACAACACAGTAGTTACAATAATGCAGAGCACGTACACTCATGTTACTGTATCAAATAATATAAAGCCAACCTTTACATAATAATCAGTCTTCACAGTGTTTAAACATAGTATTTTATAAAATGCAGTCATACTTCAGTTATAATACGTTATATAAGTATATACATTTATTACTCATTACATATAAGTTTTTAAACTTATTTTTCTTAAAACATAGAACAGTAAATAAAGAAGTAAAACAAACAATTATCTCTTCTACTTATGACCTTTGTACTTGGTTGCTGCTTATTGTGGATTATTAAGTCTTAGGAAATTATATACATGGAAAATAATATTTTTTAGGTTTTACATAAACATCTGAATAATCAAAAAACATTAATTACTATACTGATACCATAGAATTTCATCATAATTTATCAAACTTAGTAACTAAGCTATATTTGGATCTAAAAAATATGAAATTTCAAACAAGCTAAAAAGTCAAATTGCCAACAAGAAGGTGCATCTTGAAAGAAAGAGACATCACCTTTACATTTGAAAGTGGTTGAGATAACCACGTAGGGACATTCTGAGATATCAACTGGTCATTCAGATCATATATAGAAGTGAATATAAGCATCTGTTTCCAAAAATGGAAAGAGAAGGCCACATGTTTTATTCAGCACATCACCAATATCTCAGTACATGGAAAAGATACAAGGTTCTTATTTTATATCCTAATTTGTCAATATCAGTGAGTTCCTAATTCATACAAATCTACAGACTTTGTATTTTGATTTCATAAACATCTAATTTGAATTATTGCATGTGCCTTTTTATAATTACTTTTAAATTAGGAAATTAAATGTATAATATGAACATCTGAATGATAAGCTGCAGATTGATACCACACTCGATGACATAAGTTCACAAAATAGTAGTTCAATAAAATTTTCAATGTGAGTCAACAAATGTGATATGGCCTTTGACCCTTGACCAGTATAAAAAAGGTTAACTGATGTTACTTCAAATTGGTAAGATGAGTTATCTGTATAACCTAAACTCTCTTTGAGTGATAAATCAAGAGTCTTTGGGTACCACTACTTCAAACAAAAGGAAGAAGCTATCTTAATAATCATTATAAACAAACTAAAAAGATAGTATATAAGAAATATAGTGAATGCTTACAGAACAGTTGATAATCCGGCCATTTACATGTCAAATATTATTTTGTTATAATTTTATTCAAATTTAAATGGTTGTGTGTGAACACAAAAATTTTGATAGTTCTTCCAAAATTTTTTTACAAACATGTGGTTAGTGTATTTCTGTATCAATAATGGAAACAGATTAATAAAACTATGTCTAATACCAAGAAATCAGTGTTGCCTTTGTGTTTACGAGAAAAAAACAACAACAAGAGATATTTCTCAATTATCCAAAAAATGAAGTACAAAATGGATAAAAAAAATTCTTTGTTGAGAAAATGGCTAACTTACCCATGCCCTTGTTTGTTAACAAACATTTCATGGAAAGGAAACTGCCTGTGTAAATCTTTCTTTATGTCTTCTACAAACTTGGGATCACCAGACTGGTGGTCTATTTCCTGTTGATACAACGCAGATTTAATTTTCAAAAGCAAAGAGAATGTCAGAGTTTTTTTTGTTTAATAATTTGTGTATTAGTACATCATAAAAATGATCATAATTTCATCACACCTTCCATCACTAGATCCATATGAATTTTCTAGTAAAAGTACAACTGCATCTCAAGTGCACCCCATTCTTGGTGATGCCTTTTTTTGTTCATAAATACAACTGTATTTACAAAGCACAAAGCCTCAGCCACACCACCATTCATAACAACCACTTAATTACTTATCACAGGTATTATACAAACTAAAATTTAAAGTATTAATCTCTATTTGTTTTACACAAATTTGTAAGCAAAAGAGAGTAAAAAAAAGTCCTTTTTTCATAAAAGAAATAGGTTAATCCATGAAATATCCATCAATAATTATCTGTCTACATTATCGTATCACTCATGAGTCTTGACATGCACATCTGGAACTTTAGCATACATTAGTTATCAGTATGTGGTAACTTCAGTAACTGTAACTGGTGAAACAGTGCAACAGATGACAATGTAATGAAGCCCCTATCTACAGCTGAAAGTTGTAGAATTACAAACCTCAAATTAACAGTAAAGAAGCAACCACATCAGGAATTATAAAAGCAATCTTTTGAATAAGTCAGTATCCAGACACACAGAATAACTCCTAGCATGATTTGTAAATACCTTTACAAAATTTCATGAGCTTTTACTAAAAAATTCTCATGAACATATGGAGTCAAAGTGATTTTCATGTTACGATTTAAAATATTTTGCTTCATCTGAAAATCATTAAAGTTCATTTGCCTAATCTCTAAAACCTCTTAAATATATATATCAAATATTTTGTTATAATAAAGGATATATCTGATTTGTCATTATCTTTATGCTAACTATATATTGGTTACTCGATTTGACTGCCATAAGAAATTAGGAAATAAACCTAAACTACTTCTTTCTAGAGTGACTTCAAATTACAGCATAAAACTACAAATTTTTTATCCTAAATAGCTTTAAACTCTTAACAGTATATATAATATACATTTGTTTATACTTAAATGTCATTATTCTATTGCCCTTTAACAACATCTAACCAATTTCCCACCCTAAAATTTGTGAATCACTTTGTAAACACAAAACTCACCCTATTGAATTACATAACACACAGGCTACTTGCGAGTTGCTTGCAAACATACCCCCATGAAACTTTTTATTATTATTATTCTTTCTTTTATCTAATCTCACCATATCTAACATTAAACGTTTCCAATTTTTACACTTGTTTATTTTATTAATAATAAAAATAAAGAATACACATAAAAACAATAAATATGGTATTACCTCTGTCTTTTTTCTGTTGATAAAACTTAACTCTGTGTTTTTTTTATAATAATGGTGCTACTGCACTAAATGATTTTTTATTCAATTAAATAATGCACCAAATAAAACAAAGAGCAAACAATAGTATAGAACTTTCACAATTTTTCTGGCTTTCTAACTACATGAGAAGTTGTTAAAATTTGCTAAAGCTTGTCTATGCATTTCCTCTGGTAATACATTATTTGATATATTAAAACTCTGGCTTTCTTTTGGTTACAAATGATTTAGCATTAAATGTCAGACAGAACTATTGGCAATTTCTGAAAGAGCAGATATGGAAGATGGGGTGTATCAAAAAGGGTCTGATTTCCTAGTTCACATCTTTGCAATCAAATAAGATTGAAGTTATAAAAATTATACTTTGCTTGAGCAATGATAATATAATAATTAATAATTTACATTAATTTTGCACTTCTTGGAGGAGTGATAAATAAATTAGAGAAGAGGAAAACTTAGAGAGCAATAGTCAAAATTCTCATGCAAAGAGAAATTCATGTTTAAAATACTGCATTGTAAAATTAAGAATATAAAACTAGACCAATAACAGGAAAGCAGTAAAGTACTAGTTGATGATGCACTACCATCTTCATTGCATCAAAGACATGATGACCAAAAAAAAACCACTCAATGAAGGGTACATTATAAATATATCTACAAAAGTAAAGAAACTGCAGCACACAAAGTCTGTAAGATCAAGTTATACCCCACTTGTTGATATATCATATTGAATACCAACATGTAGCAGTGATATGATAAGGACAGGAAACGTTAACATTCGTCTGTCACAAATCTCAAATAAAATGATTAAATAAGTGGATATAAGTAGCCTACAAACAAAAGATAACAGTTTCCCCAGGACATCACCCCAGCCCTAAAGAAAGACATTAGTGAAAAGATCCAGATTTTTTGGAAGCAAAAGAAAATGTTACCTGGAGTGAAAATGCAAGAATAAACCACATTAGAAGTAACTGACAGTAGACGAAATTGCAGCAGACAACCACTCTAAGGTTAACTTCCATGAAGGTGCAAAATCCCACTGACAGTATCTTAACTAAACAAAATTCAGTGGAACTGTCAAATGATGAGGTGCCATCTTTTCTGAGTCAGAGAGGATATGTTTCACAGGTAGAGAAAAATGTGCACCCAAAACTCGATTTCAGAGCCACAGAAGATGGGTGGATAGTTCCTAAGAGAATGTTAAAATGAAGTGGGCAATAAATAGGCACAAGCTGAAGAATTCATTGCAGGGAAAAAGCTAACTGGAAAGCTGATTTATTGTGAAACAAACACTGAGCAAGGATCCTCTAAACATCCATGTAAAGATAACAATTGATACTGCATGTTTTTGTATAGAATATCATCTAACAGACTGACGAGTGTGAAAACACAGAATGCCAAAGCCAAGCTAAAAATGGGAATATTTAAACTGATAAATCACTACATCATGTGAAAAAAAGAAAAAGATGATTAATATCAGGATGGGTAAATAATTATCTTTGACATAAAAAATTCTTCATCAAAGAAACATTTAATAAAAATAATTTATTACATTCTTATAGCTCCGACCTAGAGAGGAGGAATATCTAAATAAAAACTAATACGATAAAGACATAAGAGCAGTCTCCAATCTTCTGCTGTCTCAAAAGATACGTCAGTAAAACCTCTACAGAAATATTAAGTACAACACTTATATACCTTTGATTTGGAAAATACTCAAGCAAGACAAAATCAAATCCAAACTGGGTCACATTTAGTTGAAGAATAAAGAATCAAAGGGGAAAATCTGATGTGCCCAATCAATGCTAAATGAAGGGTCCATATATGAACAAAAGTCTGAGTTGAACAAAGTAAACTAATTACAAGACAAGCACCTTACAACACAGCCTAATAAGCAGAATAAAAAAAAAAAAAGGTACACAGTGATAAAAACAACAGCAGGTAATAAAGACATCAAAGTAGATACCAGATACCAATGAGGAGAATACGAATAATGAATCATGCTGCAAAAAAAGAATGTCTCAAAATAAGACATGATAAAATTTAAGGCAGAAACTTCATAGTAAGTCAAATTCTAAAACTCACATGAAAACTCTTAGAAAACTAAGAGGAGCAATACAAAGTATACAAATACAAACCAATGGAATTTAAGTTAGCTCTGTTCCTAGATAATACTCTCCTATACTTTCAGAACACCTTTCATTTGCAACAATGTTCTGATAATTTTGAGCTTTTTTTTTTAAATAAAAGGTATGCAGGTAATATTTTTGTACTATACAAAATTTTTTATCATATTTAAATGAGAGATCAGAATATAAAGTTCACTTTGAAAAACAAGAGATTATACATTTATTCTTCAGATATACAAGTTACAAACAAGGAGAAAATGTTATCAATATCACATTACTATAAACAAACTATTTACAGGTTCATATTTCAAATACACTAGTTTATTCCCTCTGTTTTCAAAAATAGCTTAGTGTTTGTGTGCAGAGCATTTAAAACAAGTACAGAGTTGGCATTCAATTTTGAACTTGGCAACATTTAAAGCTTTCTTAAGGAAACTTTTTACCTGAAAAACACATCAATAAGACAGTGAACAACTACTTGTTAAAGATGAACAACCCCGTAATATAGTTGCTCGATGTACATAAATGTCCTTTGGCTATTGTGTTACCTTTTGTAGATCTTTTGAGCTTCAAATTAAATGTTTTGAATAGTTTAGAAACACCATATTCACAAATATTGCTGAATGTTATTTTTAAATCTCAAGCACATATAAAGGATTTTTTCAAGGTAAAAGATATAATCCCAGTGCCATGCCAATCATACAGTGTTTACAAACCCATGTGCACCTTTTATAAACAGGTCCATGCCAGTTCCACACTACATCACATCTTAAAGGTTAAAGCACTTCTTTAACTGGATAAGGGAAATCAGTCCAGCATTTACCTAAATTGCAATAACATGTGACAAGACAGCTAATAACATAGACTTTATTATTCTCTGCACACCAGAAAATGAAATCATTCTTCAAAGAAAGTAGATTTCACTGTTCAGATAACTGAAACCAAAACTAAACAAAATTTCATCTTTTCCTTTATGAATACACAGATAGTGTCAAAAATTATTTGTATTTCCAATATCATGAGAAAGAGGGAGAAATAAAAGAAGAGAGACCAACAGAAGTTAGCACTCAAATTGATAAATTCAGGTTTGCAGAATCTGAAGACAGCTAGGCTTCAAGAAAAAAAAAATCAACATTCATAAAAGAACAAAACAAAAGAAAATGGTAAGTGTTACATAAATTAAGCATCCACATTATTGTTACATCCACTAAGAACACCAGTATACAGTAACACAAATACATTGAAAGTATTGAAGGTTGATGATAATATCCTGCATACTACAAGCAAATTGCATAAGTAAAGCTTCAAATAATGTTAGAAATTTTGATAATGGCATACATAACTGCATCAGTAATGGTGTCATAAGCAAGTAAATAGCATGACTGCCAATAATAAATTCTAAATTATAGGGGTGGAGCTTGTAAGATCTCTTGGTATTTATAAAATAAGTAAAATAAAAGGTCAGACATTTTAGTGAAAGCTTGAGTTTAAACTCAACAAAAAAAGTTAAGTATTTCTGACATAAGTCTATTTGATTGGAATCATACACAAGTATACACCAGTTTGGCAACACAGCATGTACTAAAAATCCTTGTTTTTATGTACACCTTTTATTTGTTGTTATATATATTTTTTATAAAAGTAACAAGCATATAAAAATAAGAAACTACCAGTTTTAGCCTTAAAAAACATCTACTTTTCACAAGTACCATGTGCATATTTCATGTACTGTTTATGATACATCTACACTGTGAGCACTAGTGAATAAGTTAAGACACAGATTTAATAGAATGAAACCCTGAAATTTCAACATGCTTCTCCATTCAGTGAGAGTAAGAGGAAAAAAATTGTGAGTGGATGAAGGAAGGATTCGGCAGATGGAAGAGACATGGTCAGGAAACACAAAAGGAAGAAGAGCAAACCAAAAAACTGCAGACTTAACAAACAGGATATAGCAGGTAATCAGACTCTGAATGAAAATAAAGATGGGAATTAAAGAATAAGATATAGGGGTAAACACATCACCACCATAACAGATGTTTTAGAGAGGAAAGCTCAATCCAGATAGAAAAGAATATTGCAGTGATGGAAAGGGAGTAAAAGAAAAATTGGTGGCAAATAAATCAGAAGGTAAGAAAGAGGAAGAAATAAGTTGTGAGAGGTGGATGGTATAGCAAATAGGAGGCCAAAAGTTGAAAGAGAGGTGGGGTAAAGGCATGGAAAAACACATTAAGGACCAAGTGAGATGTAAGAAGGAGGAGCAGAGCTGTGAAAGGAAAAAAATGATCTAACAGAAAATCCAGAAAGTAGTCGATATAGATCCCAATAACCAGCAGTAATCGAAGTGAGCCAATCCTGGTCAGAAGGCATATGAAGAATAAAAATACGTGCAGAAAAGATGGACAGAAAAGTGAAAAGGATTGATGCAAAAATCAACAATGATAAATATGCCACTTCCATTGATAAACTCTTAAGCAGGTTGGGCAAAGAGTATACCAAATGAGAACTCACTGAAGGAGACAAACAGTGGGAAGTAAGCACAAAGGAAGAAATTGGAACCTTCCTATCTAAATGCATCCATTGCCAGTGCCAATGTATGTAGAACAGGAGAACCAAGTAAGGGAAGCTAGGCCCTCCTGTAAATGATAAAGTCATCAATGTTAGGATGGCCCAGACAAGAACAGAGCCATAAAAAACAAGATTATTGGGGTACAGCTCCAGAAAAAGAATACTGTGAGAAATTTCACTGATCATGTAAGGTCCACAATAAAAGATAACCAAAGAAAATAGGGGATTGATTACAAGGAAGTCAAAGCCTTCAACAGCAAATTAATCTTGCACAGGAAGAAAAGGAAAATATAAGGCTGTAAAAACCCAAAACTCCATATTCCACAAAAAAGTAATAAAAAGTGAGGTTGTGCCCTGCTGACATGGGAAATAAGAATGCTGAAATTAAACAAAAGTGAGTTGGTGTGTTATGAGTTCTCCTCCTTTACTTGTCAACTTAGACAAGCCATCTCCTGAAAAAGACAAAGTGTATAGTTGGAAGAGTCTTACTGAAATTGTGCTTAAAAAGCCAGACATCAATATAATGGCAGAATCTCAATCCCAAGCTATCCCATGAATGTGGTAATTGAAGGGATACAATACTGAACAAAAAAAGTGTGATACCACCTTGGACATAAAATGGTGAAGTCCAAGATCTACTAGAAAGGAGAAAGGGATGAGCATGGAAAATATGGAAACAAGAGAGAAAAAAACAAAGGGTAAAGTCAATGGACAGAACCTGTCATTTTCAATGGTTAGGCTCAAAAAGAATCTACGGACTCAGCCAAATAAGCTCCCATTGTTCCTAGTACCAAAGATAATCACTGATAAGACTGTCGAGCACTGATATCTACTACATATAGTGGAAGAACAGATGAGAGAAGACGAATGAAATGGATAAACAAAATTGAGCTTGAGAGAAAATAGCAAAGAATAATAGACCAAAATCTCAAGCCTGAAGAAGAGACTCGTGTTTTGAAGTTGAAGAAAATGGCTCCAGTTATATTTTAAGCACATGTGCAACCAGTTAAGGAGGACAAGACATATTGTAAAGTTAAGAAAAATTGAAATTTTCAGCATGGCCTTGATAATAAGGGGAAGAAAGAAAAACAAAATATTCTGAAAAAGGGAAAGGAGAAAATAAGAAATAAGTAAGAGCATAAAGATATAACATACCAGAGAGTAAAAGTCATGGATACAGATTCAACTCTGCAACAGAAGAATTGTATGCAAATTTAGATAACAGAAAAAATACTGCTTAAAATCCAGATCTGCACAGATGGAAATTATAGTATGTACAAGTCTGCGTCAAGGACTGAAAAAGGCCTAGGCTATATGAAAGACTTCACCACCTGCAGTATAACAGCCATCACATCCCCTGACAGACAGAGAAGCACCAGATACTAACTGTGGTAGTTTATCCAGAGTGAACAAAGTCCAGTTGATCAACAATAAACATGATGGAAATTACTGTTTCTGTGTAATTCATGCCATGGCAAATAAGAGCCACAAAGTCTACAAAGGCAGAATTTTTTTGAAATTAAACACAAGATTTTATAGATACTTTTAAGTTCATACTGATAATGAAAATATGGAAGTAACAAAAGTACCTGTTTTAACGCAAAAGCTAAATTCAGAAGTACTGTTTGAACAATTAATGCAGAGGAAATTAGCTGCACTAGGAGGCAATGTTATATGGAAATATGGGATTAGGTAGGACCCTCAAGGCTAGTAGGAAGCAAAAAAGTATGTATGTGAAGGACAGCACAGAATCAGGAAAACTAGAGAGAAGAGGAGGTTACTCATCACATAAGCAAAAATAACATTTTTTAAAGTAAAGCTGAGAGTGGAAGAAAAGTTGAAAAATATATAAACTATGAAAAAATAAATAAAAGTGAGAATAAATAGTGAAAAATGATCAATAGTGATGAAATTTCAGAAGTGAAAAGGAAGATTTCCTGAAATATAGAGGAATCTTAAAAAATCAAGTATTTACTTTGATGAATATAAAGCATATGAAACAAGAAAAATTAAAATTGCTAAGTTAAAAATAGACAAAGGAATAAAAAAACAAAGTTATTTCTAAAAGACAAAAATGTACAAACCACTCCCATAGAGCTGTTCTGGTTTGATCTACACACTAGAAATTACAGGTTTGATATATGATTATGAAAACTGTATTTTTTGTACAGTAGGTTATGGATTTGAGGATTTCAACTTGTTTTTTGTTGTATTTACCAGAAAACTGGTTCCACTGGCTTTTACCTATTACCTACAATTATAAACACTTTTGCCTCTTTAAATTTAATGATCAGCTACTATCCATTTTTTCTAAAGTTCCTCTTTTGTTTTTAGAAAAATATAAAACACTCAAATCACACTCAGTTCACACTACATTTAACTTTAAGTCATTATCCAATGGAAATAACTTCACAGTAGATGTTGCCAAACCTATAAGTTCATAACAAAACTGACAAATTTCCGAATAAGATAACAAAAGACAGTTTCAAATCACTGAACCTAAAGGTTGCTGCAGACAAAAAAATGCAATTTTCTTAATCAAATACAAACATGTAACTTGCAGTATAAAGTCAAACCATAAAAATGATATGACAGCCTTTATTAACCACAAATATACAGTCACATTTGAATTATTATACATTATACATGTATACAAGTTATTACCATTTACAAATAAGTTATTCAATTTTTCTTAAAATATAGAACAATAAATGTAAAAGTTAAGCAAACAATTATCTCTTCTCCCTATTACCTTTCAACTCTCTCACTGCTGGACATAGGTTGCTAAGCCTTTTAAAATTTTGCACATGGAAAACACCAAACAATATTTTTAAAGGTTTTATTATATAGTAGAATAACCAAAAAATCATAAATAACTGTAGCAATTGATACCATAGAATTCCACTGTAATTTATCAAGCTTAATAACCAAGATATACTTAGATTTTAAAAAATATGAAACTTCAAGCAGGCTCTAGACTCACCTTCATGAAATCTTGGTTTGAAAGAACATGATAGCTTTTTCACAGATTAAAATGGCTGGCAAAACCAAAGAGGACATTCTAAGCTGTCGACTGGTTTTTCACGTCATATGCTGTAATGACAGTATTTAAGGAACAATGTCCAAAAGCAGAAAATGTTAAACGAGACCACTGTGCTTGATTCAGTATATAAGCCATATCTTAGCAAAATAAAAGGATATGAGGTTTTTATTTTATATTCTAGCATCATAATATTAGTAATTTGAGTTCCTAATTTATACAAAATTATAGTTAGTATTTTGACATCATAAACATTTAATTCTGACCAGTGACACATTCAACATACCACGTGTCTCCCTAAAATCTATATTCAGTTGAGTTCCTTTAAATTAAAAAGTTAACTCCTATCTAGCATTAAAGTTTGAATTATAACCTATAATTTTATTCCAAACTTACTGACATAAATTCTTACCATTGTAGTTCAATAAAATTTTGAATGCAAGTCAACAAACATGATGCATGGCCTTTGGACCTGTGAGTCATTGTGAATGGGTTAATACAACATGACAATACAAGTTGAAAATATTGATGCACTACACCAAGACCTTGTATTACCAAATAATGTAGCCACTAAGAAAAGAGAATAACAAAGATAGCATTTTTATACTTTAACAAAGTAGAATACAAGCTGAAAAATAATTATTGTGGTCCAGCCATCAACTGTAAAAGATGTTTAAGCAAAAGTATCACAATTAAGCCAATTATTCAGTGGGTTAGGACAACAGTGCAGAAAAACCATTGTAATAGATAGTAGCTAAATACAGCTTAAAGATGTACTGGGCACAGTAAAATTTGTTATGTCTAAATGAAAATTTGTTACATTGAAAGATACTAATGGATGAAAACGTCAACTGTAGTTAGTACTTTCATGATCTCTATATTCCAAGATTTTCAAATACTACCATATACAGCATGAAAATGTTTCCAATAGGTTGGATACTACAAATCAGAAAAAGATTGGTGTAAATCATGGGAACTGTGTTGTGAACTAAAAAATCCACACACACACACACACACACACACACACACACACACACACACACACACACTAAAAGAAGGGAATAATTACAGTACTAATGTGCTGCAACACCACTTAAAAAAGTTTTCTATAAATCTGGTCTTCTATCACTGTCTAACAGTGGGAATTAATACATCTGAGTGGTGATAGATTTTTACAGAACAGTCAGAAGCATCTGTTGTTCTTAATCAGTAAGTAAAAACTATGAAGGAACATTGACAATGAATTTATTTTAAGATTTGCAGTACCTATAAAACTTCACTCATATTAGAAACAGACCATGGAATTAGCATTCTTTGCTGAGATTTGTCAAATTCTTGGAATCACAGAGACTAGAGTAGGAGTACTTTATCCTTTTTTGTATACATAAATACCCTTTTAAGTCAATTAACTATTTATTTTTTTCCTGTTCATGAGTTATCACAATTTGATAAATTAAGCTATAAGCATCACTTGTGTTTCATAAAGAACTATAAATGCTATTACACTTTCCACACTCATGCCCTGAAGATCATCACTTTATAGTGCCTTACAAAGAGTATAAAGTGAACCTTATGAAAATTACTAAGACCATATATGATTCACCAAAGAAAGAATGTAACTGAGTAAGTCAATGGTAAGGTAACATCTCTGTGATGCAAATCTTGATAAGTAAAGATCTTACCAATGTAACCAAATATGACAGTATAATATACACCACAAGAAAAAATGGTCTCCAAGTTAACTAGATGTTAAGAAGTATCCAATACAAAAGGATCAATACAGTCATTAATAGAATCCAGAAGCATAATTAGTCAAAACCTAAACATTAGTCACTGTGACCATCTTTAGAAGTATGTTGGTAGTATAATGATCATGTAAAAACAGCTGGTATGCTATCGGTCAGTTACCTCTTCCTTTCTTTATGAACCTGACGATGATCGAAGAAGGTCGAAATGTTGTTTGCTCCTCTACATAGTGCTTCCTCTTCCCATACCAGTTGTGTTTACATATATATTTTTCTCTACAAATGGGTTTTCTTGTCATTACCAATTAGAATGGTCAAATAGCTTAAGAAAAACAAAACACTAGCAGTAAGACAACTTACTGTTGAGACCTCTTCCAAATTATTATCAAAGATGGAGTTACTAGTAGATCCACTCAACCATCTAACTGAAGAGGACCCCCAGTGACATGAGATCAAATGTTAACTAAAACAAGAGGTCATTCCATCTTCATATGAAATTCCATGAAACAATTACCAAAACAATTTGGTGAATAGATAATTTAGAAACAGTGGATGAGAAAAGATCTTGTTCTGTTAATTATAAGCAACAAGATTAAGTTGTTGACTGATTAATAAATCTTTTATAGTGGTAGAATTACAATTAAGTCAGTGATTTTGTTAATTCAGTCCTGTAAGTTTTGAGTTTGTGTTTAATTTAAGTTCTAAAATACATATATAAACTTTAGATACAAGAAAAAATTAACAAGTAAGTGACTGTCTAGCATTTTTAACAGTTTGTGAAACCATTTAATATTAGAACTTGAAATTCAAGAAGGAAAATATTCATCATCAAGTTGGACTGAGCTTTGATTTTTTCCCCACAAAATAATAAAAAAAAAACTGCCCAAAAAGATAAACTAATGCAACAGAAATTTTTAATTTTGACAAAAAATTGTTTTCCTAGTTGTATCATCAGTACTTTTGAAACAGAGTTTGGTTTAACAAACAAGACATTATGTATTTTCAATTTCTGTTTTATAATTTAAATCTTCTATTATCACCACCTAGTGCTAAATATCAACTTGATAGCAAATTATATAACTTTTGATGCAAAGGTGAACATTTCTTGCTGCTTCACTTGTAATACAAATCAATATTTAGTCACAAGCCATATACTGTATCAATCTCTGTTCATATAAGACACATACACTGAGAAGGATAAGGCTTAAAATGTTTTGCCAAGAGCAACAGCATATGCTTTAAAAGATACTACCCTCTCAAAAAAGTTGAGTTACATAATGAAATAATGATAAAATTTGTCATTAAAAAAAAGGGCCAGAATCACACACTCACCGGAAATTTGTACTTGTAAGCTTCTAATAAGTGAGAAGCTCCACACAGATTTTGCCAAGCTTTAGCTCTGAGGGATGGTGGTATCCCTTTTCTGCATCGATTTCTCACCTACAATTTGAAGACAGAAATCAGATGATTCAGCAGATATTGGTAAAGTAAAGCATTAAATGACACAAGTCATTTTACAAGAAGTACTTAAAACACAAGACTGTCAAACAGATAAATTTCTAAGAAGACTTTTACAGTTTCAACACTTCTTGCATAAGAAAAATATGTGTATTTAAAATCCATCATAGTTGTACCTCTGAAGTCAAACAAGCAATTTACATTAGTGTATGAAAAAATATCAACGCATAATAAGAATTATTCTTTAAATACCTTTGACCCATTAATAGATTTATATAAAACATAGATTACTATGATATTTTGCAATTTATTATTTCCTTTAGCTCTTAATTTTGATCTTTTCATCTCTTGTTTTACAGCTCTCATGCCATCAGCCAGACACTGAGGACAGTTCATGTTATGTTTATTTCAGTATTATTATTTCCTCAGCTCAGATTTAAGTTTGAGACTTGTCATATACCATATGCATTGTAAATACTCTAACTTAACTACATGGCAAACCCTTTAGCAATTGCTATTAAATAATATTTTACAACAAACTCAAACTACTGCATTCTTTCATTATTGTAAAAAAGATCTCACTTAGAGTACTGTGTTCTGTCTTGGGTTCCTTACCTTAGGAACACCGAGCTGTTGGAAACAGTTTAAAGGAGGGCCACTGGGGATGGAAAGGTTATCACACAAGGACAAGTTACAATCTCTGAAATTTTCTCTTGAAAAAGTTAGAGGAGATCGTGTTGAGCTATTTAAGATTGTTAAAGTAACTGAAAGTGTCAATACCTAGTTTTTTTGTATTTAATAGTAAGTGGCAGAAATATGAGACACAGATATAAATTTTGGGATGGTAGGAATATGGTGTATTGGACAATATCAACGAGTATGAAAATGAGAACTGAAGCAGTAGAGTTGTGGTTTTTAAAGTACATCTTGAAAGGTATTTTGGATAAGTTACACTCAAATGAAGGTATTTTGCCAAGAGCAGGTTACTGGACAAAGTGCTGACTAACACTGGCAAAAGATGAAGTTTTCTGGATATGTTATAAGGAAAGAAGAGATTGCTAATGAAAGCCAGTACAATCATTTTGCAATTCCATCAGCATTTAGAAAGAAGTATATATCATAAGTATTTTCTTGACTGTTACACCTCAAAACCATTCTACTTATTTCTTTGCTCAGACTTAGTTAGTTCTAACCAAATTTAGCATTACTTCATGATATGTTCTACTGATCTGCCTGTTATTAAGTCAATTTACGTAATACTCTTTTAGGAAATCAGTTTAAATTGAAAATATAATAGAGTAGATAGGAAAAACTGGTGGTGCCATTACTACATGATACTAAAGCATACATTAGCAATGTTTTTGCTAATGTTTTGCACTTTCATTAACTCGTGTCACATATGTTTAAAGGAATTTTTTTAACTTAAAGAATAGAGTTTTCTGTAAACTGAAGTATTCAAGACAAAAAGGAAGAGTTAGTTACTGAATAGAGATGGTTGCACAAGAAAGGTTTTGAGTCTACAAGAAATCTTCTCATAAACGTTTGATTTTCACTAATAATTTGAAAGTCCATAACTATGATCTTATTGCAACCACAAACTAAGAAAGACCAACTAATGGATGACTGAGAGCTGTTAAGGTGGAAAGCATCTGGTAAGTCTAAGACTAGATATGTCAATTTCTGCAAAACTCTCAAGCTGTTGCAAGCCCAAGTAATTCAACTCCAGCTCTAGTTAATTTCAGCTGAGAAAGACTGTATATGTCACTAGTAGGCAAAGTCTGACAATCATACTTGTTTCCCTAATAGATGAGACAGTGAGCAAAAAAGGGAAAAGACTGCAAATTTTGATACAAAAAAGCTCTCTTTGTAATTTGTGGTTGTTCAACTAGGACAACCACAGATCACAAAGAAACATGGAGTCAAACAAAGCATTTGGAGTAATTTCCAAGAGATATGGGATTTTTTCAGTTATATTGTACAGAAATAGATTGAATCTTTATGGACCTGGCTAGGATAGCTAGAGAGAGAGAGAGAGAAAGACTGACCTATGAATGCCAAAATAACACTTAAGAAGCTTAAGGGTTAGGTAAAAATGTATATGTCATGATCGTTTTATAAAGTTACAATCAAAATTTAATTAAACAACTTTATTATTAATCCATAGCAATAAACTTGCAGTTAAAACATAGTTTATAATTCAAAGTTTTATATTAACTAAGTCTTAATTTCTTAGTTTCAAAAGAAAATATTCCCATAAGTTTTAATCACAAGTTCTGTGTGTCACATGATGCATCTTTTGAATTTTTTTCTTCAGATTTCCTCTGTTCCTTTTTAATGCTTTTAAAGAAAGGGAGGGCAAACAATCAAAATCCTTCTTAATGACAATAAACCCACTTGAAGTAAAAATGTATCTCAGAACAGCTGGTATGGGTATTAACATTTTTACTAATAAAGCAGAGAACACTGTTTTGACCTACCTGGTTCATCTTCATCTACCTGAAAATGACCTAGGAATGTCAAAATGTTGTTCTCTACTTTATTATTAATACCCATACCAGCCATTCTGAGATACAATCAAAATCCTTGTCATTCTGGCCAGGTTCGAAAGGCTCAAGAGAAAAGGGACAACAGCCAATACATCCTCCAACATGGGACCTGCATCTGTGGTCTTAATTATGGTATTAAATGGATAAGATGTACCTGAAGTGGTAACATTTACTCCAAAATTCATGCTTGATAGCAAACAAACAAGCAAAATGTTTTGCAGCAAAACATGGGTAAATCAAACATTATCGAGAATAAAATGTAAAAACAAATTATTGAAATAAAGTAAATTAAATTACACAACTTCCAGCAAAAAAAGAACAAAACTAGGACATCTGAATTCAAGCACGGCTAAATGAAAAGCACATAGGGATCACATGCATCATGTGACAGTAGTACTCTTCTATTAGTAGAGAGATGATGCATGACGATTTGCAGGAGAAACATATTAGAATCAAAGGTTTCAATAGGATGGGTTCAGAAGGTTAAAAACTTTGCATAAAGATAGCAGCACAGAATGGGAAAAGTTAATCTTGTAAAAAGCCCAAAGTATTGGATCAGAAGTATATACATTGATTTTTTTTTGCTTTTGTTTATAAATAAAGATACTATTCATTTTTCAGTCGAATGTGTCCAGTCTTCTCCTTTCTCACAAAGGCTTAAAATATCAAGTTTTTAAACAAAGCTACTCCTCAAATTTTCTGCTTGGCCATGCTGTTATCATCCAGGCTTGTCTCACAGATGCATGTAAATCAGTTCATCTGAGAATACCACAATATTATCTCATCTCGAAAGTAATGAAAGAAATTTTCAAATGACCTGTCTAATTATGAGAAAAGTATATTATATAAATGTGAGAAAAATCCATCACACAAGCAGACTTCAAGATAATTTCCTGCTTGTATTTTAAGTTTCTAATTATAACTAAGCTTCAATACTGTTGAACCTGAAAATTAACACAGTTCTTGAATTTAGAAGTATGTGTTTAACTCATACTCTTAACTAATTATTTTGCAGACTAGTATTCTTGCAACATAAGCCTGTTTTGAATAAGTATACATATAGTACTTCAGTCTGGAAAACCAGAAAATAAAGTATCTAATAGGAAATCTAATTACTTCTAAGAAGTTGCATGGAATCAAAAATTAAACAAAAAAATAAATCTTCACTTGTAAAAGCCTAACACTATTTTGAGGTTAAAAAAGCATTTTTCCTGACAATTTACATGAATCTACAGTTTCATGGAAAATATCAACTAGCCTACCTTTTTATACTTTTTGGTCATGAAACGTTCCCAGTTCTCAAACATTTCTAACCATTTCAACTCTCTTTTACGTAGTATTTCAACAGAGACTCCATACTGACTGTAAATATATATATATATATATATATGACATTCTAATAAACTTAATATTAACTACCACATGCAAATGTAACATTTTATATGGTGTTTAAAATTAAACTGGAATACAGTATACAAGTCTCCCATGTCATTCACATGATTTCAAACAAAATTCATAACATGAGTCCTGCCATCAAACTACACAAAACTAGAGTTAAAACTTTTTGTAAGCTGCACTAAAAGCAAGACAAAAATATTAATTATCAGTATTGAGGCTAAAGCTTATAACTTACAAAGTACTAATACTGCATGTACTTACGCTAAATAAACATTTACTCCAACTAACTATGCAGGTAAGATACATGAAGAAACATTTCCTGTTATGGACTGATAGAGAAGTTAGTTCAAGTAAAAGGTTAAACTGGAGAAACATCCTAAATAATTTGTTTTAAGCACCACTTATCTAGACATAATTTCAAATTATTATTTAGTCAACATTTTCACAAACCACAGTCTGGAAAATTTCGTAAGTCAATAACTGGATATTATTGCAAATGACACTTTATTGCAATGTTGTGATCCAATGTGCAATCATTCTATCTGAAGTAGTAAAGTTCATAAGCCATTTCTGCAATACACAGTTCACCCAAATAGAGAAGTTACTATCAAACAGTAGTGTCATGAAGACCACCAGTGCAGAGAATTATTTATTTATAACTGCATTCAAGAGCTGTTAGTATTCATGAACTGAGGTTCCACAAACCTGCAACTAAGATAACAATGCCAGAACTCTACTGTCACTGGTATCAGTAATGAGCAGAAATTTACCTTCTCATTATGGACATGCTAACACTAACTTCAATTAAGTCATGCTTAATGATTTAAGACAAAGGAAATTGTAAACTTCTTACTTGATCACAAGTTGAGACTGAAAGTACATTACTTTGAACTTCACAAATAAGTATAAGCTGTACCAACAATATGAATTAGAAACTCCACCTGTATGCACACTTTTGCACTTCCTCATTACACCTCAAGCACACCCATCTTATTTGCTAAACAACCAGCTCAGGTTTCCAACAGAAAATTTGAATTGTGGTCTAATAACACAACATTACTGACATAAGTAAGGAACCTTTCCCATTAGAGATCTCTTAGTGTATGCACCAATAGCTTTCCAAAAGTGGGTAGCACATTACACAAACGGAATGGCATAACGAGAAACTTGCAAAAACCATCTCAAGTATTGAAAGCAATTTCAAGTTTGTTTTCACCATCATGTTAAATTGATAAGTATCTGGATATCAGATTTAAAGTTCTGAACCATTGGGTATTTTCCAATGCATCCAGATATTCATTTGTCAGTGTGAAGGGAAAGGTGTCAGTGTGTCACCACATTCTTGCCCATGTTCTATACCAGGAATGACAAACTTGCTTAATGTAAGAGCCATATATGATAAACTTCAGGTGTTTGAGAGCCACAAGACATCAACAAACATTATACACACATTTTTATTGTTACATGCACATTGTGTTACATAAATTTTATATAAATATTATGAAATATATGTACGTAATAATATTTATTCATTGTATGTAGTTTTTAAACTGTTAATTTGTATTAGTTTCAATAATCACAAAGTACATATACATATATTCCAAATGTTTTCAAAATCTTGGCTGATTATTGTTTTAACTACATTGAGCATATTTAATACATTAATGAACTGTTTCTTTGTTCTTTTTTAAACTAAAAGTTAAAATTCCTAAACTGCTGACATCATCACTTGTTTTATAAATACATTATTCTCTGTGCTCAAAATGCTGTGTTGACTCCAACAAATTACTGGATATGAACAGACTTTTCAATAAAAACAAAACACAACTGTCAAAAAAAGATATTCAATGGACACAACTGGGTTTAGAATTTTAGTAACATCCATATTTTCCAGCTACAAGTATGTTCAAACACATTTTTATATGGAGCAATTTATACCCATGCAATACGGGCAACATGGTTAAATTTCTGCCTCTGCATCATGGCAACTTGATCACAGACTGCAATCAATGCAACTGTTGACATGGGTCTCAATGAATATTCTTTTGAATAAAGTACAATACAGGAGCTTATCTCAATTTTGAGAGAATGTTGTTTAACTGATAATCAACAATTTAAAAATCTTCAGTCTTTAAGTATTCCACTTTTTTAAACAACTGTAAAGTTTATAAGCATGAGGTTGCACGACTTATAATTTGTTTTTCACAGTTAAAATTATATGTCTTAAATTTTGTTACCGTATTATGTTAATTCATCCATTTGTAATCCCATTTCTATGTTTTCTTTGACTGATAACTACTTAAAAATTAAAACCTAAGTTTTACAGACATTTATAATCTATACTAAGGGATAGAAAGAGTTACTGCTAATTTTTAACAGTACTGTTTACTGTTTATTAAATGAAACATCTGGTGATGAAATAAATTTAAAATTGTGTACAACAGTAAGTTGAAATATATGGACTATATAATAAGTCACTGTGAAAATGGACAGCTAGAGATGACCAAATACAAGGAAAGAAAACTCCACTTGGTGTTTTTGTTTTGGTTTTTTGGAAGTAGAATTATGGCTTGAAAATTAAAAATTAGAAACTGCAAAAGCAACATTGTGGTGAACTCCATCTCAATACCAAGCAGTCAACAGTAGCAGACTTAAAAGTTTCTGCTATCCCTTATTCAATACAAATTTTGAGGAGGAAAAGTATAAAATATTTTCAATGTGGCCAGATAGTAGATTGTCTTCAGTGTGCTTACATGCATGTGTGTATTGTTGTTTGTATTTTGAGCTGATTGTTTCCCTCTTTTATGGAAACTGCAAGTAAAATAAATAATCCAAAAACCTTCCTCTTTAGAGCCTCTGCAGAGATTAAAAAATGGGAAGAGGGATGATGTGGTGCATGTAAAATGACAAAAGGTATCACAGCCATCCAAATCCAAGGTACATCAATGGCTAGAGGCAAGAAAAGCCATGAAATAATTAACTGCAGAATCTAAATTTATCACTTTTTAAAATACATTAGCAGAAAGATGTCTTACACCACACTTTTTAAAGACTAATACATAATTATAATACTTTAAAACTTCACATGTTTATTATTTTTGCTGATATCTATGAGTTGGACACAAAAGCACATTATTTCAAGAATATGGAAACCATTATTTTCACACCTTGTGCTGTAATTAATATTTTAAAACATGTTTTTAGTATACATGTACACATATTGTAAGATATATAACAGCACATATAAGGTACAGGTGAAACAACATGAACATGCAACTTACTATACATATAACAAATGCAGCAAAAATACTTCAAAAAATAACACTACAGACAATATATGTGCAAAAACTATACTTATAGCAGCAAGGCTTTAATTATATGATAGCAGTATGCAAAAAGAAGAATTTTTTAAACTTGGTATTCAAAATATACTGAAGTTTTATAACAAATATTAAAAACATGGTAACACCAATAAACATCTTTTATTTGATATTTATTATTATTTTAAATAAACAGTGTTCATATTTATATTTAAGCCTTTCCCTTAATAATTTTATTAATTAAACATGTATATGCCAAGCATTTTATCTTACATTCCATGATATTGTTACCATTTAAATCTATTCTTTCTTAGCTTTGGACTGAATATGAAAACTTGCTCAATCCTAATATTTTGTGTAGTTTAACTAATATAAACAAACTTTTATTGAAATATTAAAGCTGATGACAAATTTAAGGAGATTAGAAAATGACTGTATTAAATATGTTTTTTGGTATTACCATGTTTTTAATACTTACTATAAACCCTTGTTTTCCATCTGATAAATCAGTTGCAAATACTGAAGTTTGCAATACACTTCATTCGATTACATTTCACGTACACCAGTTTTTTGATGCATCTTACCATCTGGAATATTAAAGATAACTTTTAAAAGGATTACTTACAATCTAGGATCAGTGTACTGATTACCACCTAGGAAACCATAACGGTCTACCATCATTTCTGATGCAATTGATCCATTGTGAGTTGTAATTACACTACTGGCATCACTGTCACCATCATCAAAGGACTCATCTTGACATGAACTGGCCATAATTGTTGGCTGACTGATTTTGTCGTAATATAAAATTGAAGTATTTCCTGGCTAATAAGTATACCTCTAACTTCAGCTTTTGTCCTGAAAGAAAGTAAATATCTATTCATTAATTACAGTTTAGCATACCTATTATACTGGGAATGAAAAACTGCAAGTTAATACTTGTGCTGCATCATGAACAATGTTGGTTTAAAACTAAGAGGTCTACGTATATATATTATGAATCAACTGAAAACCATGTTACAAATTTGTGACTGCAAAACAAATTTTTCAAAACATATTAAATAAGTGAAATATATTTTTGAAAAAAACTTCATTTTATATCTTACTCTCTCTCCCCTAACTCCAAACACAGTCAGTGTTTCATTATAGTAAAACTAAAAATTGTAATTCAAAACCACTGTTGTTTATCTTAAATAGCTTAAAGCTTGTAACAATAGAGATTTAATTATACTTATCTATTGTTTTATACCCCTTTAAACCAAGCCCAACTAATGATCCCACCACACAGGTTGTAAATCACTCAATGAGCATTCAGCTCAGATTAACATACTGTATAGAGGCAAAGCTTCTTGTGAACATCTCTTATCAAGAATTTTTATTTATATTTTCACTGTCTTAATTTTTGGTCTATTGTTTTTGTTGGTTTTAGCATGAACTGTCCATGAAACTTTTCTATTGCCTAGGCAATAAAAAAAAAACGTTGGAAAACAATTTATCAGTTATAAATAATCAATGTAAGTCCTGCTTCATCTTCAACCATGCAAATGTGACCAAAACCCAACTGGTTCTTGTAGAAAAAAAAAATCATAAGCAGTATAAAGAAAAAACAATAGAGAGTTCCAAGCTCACACAGAAGAAATAGCAAACCAAATTCCTGGAATTACAAAGACTGAGACATTCAATGAAACATTTCTAGGTATCTACTCAACTCAAACCATATCAAGGAAATTCTACATTCCATTCTTGATATCACAAGGCAGAATAACACACAAGAACAAAATCAGCATGTAGCATACAGTGGCCAAGGCAAGTGAACTGTCAGTAATATATACACCAACCTCTTTGTAGGTAAATGAAGTACTATACTACAAACAACCAGAACCACAATGAGAAAATAAGGAAATAGCATCTGCTAGACATACTTTCAAATCAACCACAGGAGACAAGAAGCAAAACAAACCAAATATGGACTTATGGGGCTTTGCCCATTCCTAAAACTCAACCATAAAAACAGGAAGTCATCCTATATTCAGTATTATGAGCAAGAAAATAATTTCAACTCAACCATAAGAGCAGGAGAGAAAGATCATGCATCCAGCATTATAAGAAGAATGTGGAATGCCTGCTCAACAACAGGAGCAAGGAAATAACATTTTGCAACCATAATTACTGAGAAAGAGGGGCATTTACTGGTTTCAATCAAAATGAAACAAAATGGAATCTACCTGAACCTGGTATTAAAAGAAAGATCCAGCAATGGATGGTCCAGCTCCTACCAACATCAGCATATTTATGATTAAACCACCAGGGGTAGAAAGACAGAATGGTTCCTAGCTGTGCCCTCTTCTCATATGGTGGCGCGTAATGTTAAGATGTGTATTCTACACTCATGAGGAAGATTCCATGGTCCACCACCCCATTGGTTAGGAAATACAAAGTGGTAAGGACTTACAAGCTCCACTGAAGTAAAGGAGTAAAATGTGTTGGGGAGCCTGGAGAAATATCATACTGAAGAAAGTGCAATGAGTGACTGTGAAACCCTATTTCGAAAAGCAGACTACTCACGATTTATCCAATCAAAGGAGTAACAGAAATTATCAGCAATTCCTTTCTGCTTTACTCATGACAGTCTATGAGTGACAGTCTGCCAAAAACGTATCAAAATTCTACTTACAGAGAAATTTATATATATATATATATATATATACACGGGAACCATCTGATAATCACTGAACTCAATATTGAGACACACAAGAAACCACTAGTGTTAGAAACTGGTAAAAGATGGGAGGTTGCAAGACAAGAAACAGTTATGGGAAAGGTCATGATATCAGAATGAGACAAAGGAATAACCAAATACTAAGGGGTTGAACGTGGACTCACAAAGTCCACAAATTATTCCAAAGGCAATGGAAAATTTCCAAAAACAAACCAATGGATAAAAAAGAAGCAATCCAAAAGTCACAAAAATAAGAAGGTAAATGAGCCTGTGAAAAAAACAGCATCTTTCCCAACATGACCTCAACAGCAACAAAACCACATATGATGGCATACAGCCTGAACAAGAAAACAGCATCAAGCAGGAGTAGAAAGGGAGAATTTATCCCCCTAAAACCCCTCAGAGGTCAGTGAAGTGCCTCAAAGAGGAAGTGTATGTTGAAGAAGTACTGGAAGAAAGCTATTTGGATAAAATGAAGGTGAAAAATTGGAGATGGAAGAAATAGATACAATTATGAGAGACAGCTTCTGAGACTCATACAAGTAGCTCCTATTGCTTGGCATTGAGAAAAAGGTTAACTTGCTATAAGCAAAAGTATAAAGTTCACAATTCCATGGAAAAAAAAGACATGCTAACACCATCCTTCAAATGAGAAATTATATGATCAACACAAGCCCTAATGTCAGGAGGAAAAACAAGGGACTCTAATCATGGGTGTCATAAAAAAAGGAGCAACATTATATGAAAATTGTGAAAATGAGAAAATAGAACACCTCTGAGAAAGCATATACAAAAAAGCAAAATTCAGCCAAGTATATTTTGTAGGAGATGCAAGGGAAGACATGGTACAGTTACGAGGAGGAAAAAGGCTGTCAAAATCTTCTTTATCATGAATAGCTTCAGACAATGGAGGAGAAACCCATAAATATCTGTGAAAAAAAGGGCACCTCATATAATGGTCAATCTCCTGACAAATAAGAGACAAAACATCCTCATTTGAGACCCCTAACCTGAATCTGTCACAGCACTAAGAGAAGCAATAATAATACTACATGTAAAACACAATCTTCAGCATTCATCTTAAACTATGAAGTCAAATATGAGAAAAAATAAATAAATAGACAAAGGTAATTTATTGAGTACAATTATTACAGATAAAGTTAACTTTAGCAAATTAATAAATCACTATCCCCCCAAAATAAAAAAAAATTTACATGTGAAAATAGCACAATCTAAAAATTTCTGCACTCAATCATTGCCTAACAAGAAGTAACAGTTTGGTAGAATCGAGTATAGGGAGTCAGATACATAAGAAGAGTGAGGCACACTACTATTGATGAAAGAATGTTGCATGATGATTTACATGCAAGATGTGGTTGAATAGTGTTGATCATGGGGTACATGGGAGTTCAAGGCTCATGGCATTAGAAAAGTTTCTTTCCACCTAGAGCAACACTGAATGAAAATAGTTGTATGTGTAAAGAGAAGTAATGTTTCCTATTGAAAGTAATCACCCAGCTCTAACAGAGATGATTAAATTTCTGGTAGAATATTGTCTAATTAAGTATTAATCAGTTTGATGTGTGAAGCACAAACTGACTTCAATTTGAATTATCACACTGTAAACCACGAAATTTACAGAGCATACTGACAAATTAATTTTTGGTGCCAAAGAATATATAATGTGTGTAGAAGCAAATGATGTTGGAAGCTGTAACTCAGAATAGCTATTAAAAGGTTTGAGGAACTCTTTCAGAGGTTAATAGATAGAAACATGCATGTGGCACTTTTGGGAGTATTCACTCAGGTTAGATATTGGAATGAATTACTTAGCAGGAATGATTATCAATAATATGTTTATAACTACAGTTTGATTTTTTCAACTTATGGAATAGTTTTGAAGTAAAGGTAAATTACCTGTTTGAGGTAAGTTACACTTTGACAGTAGCTGCTTCAAACACACATGGAATTTTTATGATCTGTGCTCCTGCTTTCAACTGCTAGAAGCAGACTGTACCCACAACAGCAAATCAGCAGTTAATGTATTAAAGAAGTTAGGTAGCAGGGCATTTAAGAAAGCTCTATACATATTCATTAAAAGATAATTTTAAAATGCAGAGTAATGAGGAGCTTGAAAAATTGGGAATAAACACAATATTGGATTTTTATAGGTGTTCCCAGCATAACCTTCACCTACTGGTACTGTTTATCCATTTGCTAACTTGAGCTTACCATGAATCATACACTTTTAATAATGGTGATAACACTTCCTTCTTATGGTCATTTTGATGAGCTGTCTTCATTTTGTTTCTTCTGGCAGTAACATCCATAATAAAAATCACTCTTTTCTTGTTTCTTATCAAGACCATCTTTGTAAGTAGTTCCAGATGTTATATGTTGAGATTTCTGTTGTTGTTTGTTAGTGACAGACATGCACTTCTTTGCAATGTGCCTCAGTTTATAACAAGCATAACATCTCTTCTCCCTGTTGTATTTTAAACTCATGTCAACTTTAGTGGTTCCCGTTTCTGGTCAGTGACTCCTGGTTTTAACTTTAAAGGTTATTTTTTGTATCTGACAGTCATCCTCCCTCCATGTACTTTCACATACTGCTCTCTGCCAGTCCATGGCATCTTCTGACATCATGTAGGCCTCTTCCTGTGATCAGTGTACTGAGGCAGACTACCCAGTCACTTCTGTTCTAGTTCTGACTTAGGGCAAATCTTTCACATCTTCACAGAAAAACATCCATGTCATTTTTTTTATCATCAAATTTGGGTCAGCTAGTCCTACTCGATTCTCACTCTTGGATCCTTTATCGTTCTGTTGGGTAAGCCTCTCAATCTAAATTTGTGTTCTTATACTCTGTTTCTAGTCTTTCTTCTCTCTTTTACTTCTTTCTCTATTTGTACTCAACTTCCCTCCTTCTCTTTCTCTATTTCTAGTCTCTTCATCTTTTAGTCTTTCTTCCTCTTTTCTCTCTCTTAGTCTTGTTGTATTTAAAAAAACTTTTACAGGTCACCATATTTTATACCAAGTCACTCACCTCTCTATCAAAATCAGTTGAGATGGTTATATAGTGTGATTGTAATCTCAACTATTTTTACTCCTACAATAGTTCTGCATATACAGGCCTATTTCTGCTATTGTTCATGTTTATTTCTACTATCATTTACCACTGTAAAATTCTGGTTGGCTTGCCAATGTGAGGTTTCATAGGTGTGGATAGGCATGGCTCTTTACAGTAGGTGTCTGTGACTTGTTGGCAATTAATTTCAATCGTTAACAAACAGCACACAATCAACTTGTTTTAAAATCATAGTAATTAATCTTATTGTTCAATTTTCTAAGTTTCATTTTAAGTTGGACAGTCTTATCTTTAAAACTATAATTTCACATGTTATACCATAAATCTTCCATTTCCAAACTGTTTTTAATATATTTAAAACAATTAAAATGTATGGATAAAACTTCATAATGCTATTGGTTATCATAGCTATATCCAGATTTGTAAATAATTTTTTTTATTCCAATCAAAGTCCACATAGGCACATTCAATCACTTTAAAACACCATTTCAAAAGACAAATTATTCTCCTCTATCTCTACTATTACACAAGCTTTACACTTACTTTAGAAACTGCCCATTGCAGCTAAACAGAATAATTTTTTCACTAACTTAACTTACTTGTACTAACTTGGTTAACTATAAATATACATATTGCTCAACTAAGGTCTACAGATTCTACAAACTACAAGACTAACTTGTACTAACTCAGTTAACTATATATATACATATTGCTCAACTAAGGTCTACAGATTCTACAAACTACAAGACATTATGGTGTAGCAATATACACTTAAAGCAACAAGAAAAATTCAGAAGGTTCAAGTAGCATCACAACAGCTCACAACAACTTAATTACACAATAAATGATTTGTAAACAGTTACATAAGCAAACCTGTGATAAACTATTATTTATAAAGATATTAAATTTAAAACTTACACTTTTAAGTATTTAAATCACAACTGCTATATTAAATTTAAATGAAAGGATTGTGTATATCTAACACTAACTGATATCTTAATTAGGGCAACAAACAGTTTGGAAAAAGGAAATTTACAGTATAAGATGTGAAATTATAACATTAAAAGACAGCCTTAGGTATTTGAAGAACAAGACTAGTTCATATTATTCAATGATATGATTATTAGAAACAAAATATACGAATGCAAGTTGTATACATATTATAGGAATTATTTTGAAATTCCAGTTTCTAAATTGCTTGTGAGTGACAAACATTTCAAAAGTGGTTATTTGGTGTCTCTTTTTTACAGTGGATGAAATACACCCTGTAGGGAATGAAGATATGAGAAACAGTATTCAAAAAATAAATCTACAACAGAATCAAAATTTTCAAAGGCAAGAGTTTAACAGACAATTTCTATAGCCACTTTACCAAACAAATTATGTCAAAAAGAAACAGTATACTAATATCAAGGATTTTATTAAAAGGATAACCATGAGACTAATTTTTGACACTAATTGGGATTGCATGCAGATAAATAGTTAGGGAGAAGATATTATTTCAGTAATTGATGATAGTTTTCAATACCAAATTATTACAAAGCCAACCAGAGAGAATGCCATTATAGACTTATTGTTTATTACTAAGGTGGATAGGGCAGACAGAGTTGAAAAGCAGATAATTATTTGAAGAGTGGTCACTGCATACTTAGATTTAATGTTTACTGCATTTTGAAGTGAAAGAAGAAATGAAATTGTTGTTCCTAATTTTCATAAAAACAATTTGGAAGGCATGAGACAAGACTGAAGGAATTAAGATGAGTTAGAAAGAATGTGGGACAGATTTTTGTGATTTATCAAATAAATTGCTTTTAATTCAAGAGGAAAAAATAGGGAAGATCAAACATTATTGGCTAACTAAAGACACACAAGAAAATCAAGGCTAAATGTTGTAAGTTGTTTAAATAAGAAGTTTAAATTTACAAATACAACAGAAAATTTACAGAATTGCAGGATTCGGTAAACCCCTTTTAGAATGATACAATTTTTATCATTTATACATGAAAAATCATAAGGTACTATAATAGTTCCTCACAATACTGCATAAAATTTTGTTAAAGTTTACAAGTATTTTGTACACAAAGAATGATATTTTGCTTATATCTTTCTAATAAAAATGTAATTTTTGCTCACTCAAACTGTTAAAATAGTTTGGAGTATAACTTTTTATCATCTTATTGTTTTGGTATTTCATTTGCATAATCTCTAGAACCTCCTAAAATAATATCAAAAGTTTTTAAAGGTAAATGTTTATATTTTAGTTTTCATGTTATCTATCATATCACTAACTCTAGCTGTTATCAACATGTACAATGCAATAATTAAAATTAATAAATTGAAAAAATATGTATCTTTTAATTTTTTGTAGAATATCTTTAAGAACTTTCCTTTTGTGAAATTCATAATTTCAGGTCTTTTCCCTTCCACATAGTTATTTTTTTATGTTTCATATTTCTTTCTTATCCATCACAACTTATTATTCATCTTAACACAAGTCAACAGTGCCCTCAAGGCATATTACAATTTCTTTGGGAGACATGTACAATGCTTTGGCAAAATTTTTATTCAGTGCATAATATTGTAAGCCTTGAGAATGAAAGTATGATAAATATTTTTAAAATGTTTAAACCTTTTAATTACGCATTTTAAAGCATAACTAATACATAATTAACTTAAATATAAAAGAAAGACTTAAATACAATTTAAAATGTATCACTTACTATAAGGTATTTAGGTAAGAAACCATCATAAATTCTGTCTTTGATCAAATAATACTACAGTCAGTTCCATACGCTCTGTGATGATAACTAGTTGCCAATTTGAAAGTAACTGTTGTTAGATTATAGTTTAAAATGAGCTCTTTCTGTTGACTACACACAGTTTTGTAACATCTACATTTAGGCTATATAGCTCAAACAAGTTTGTTAAAGGTAGGTATGACAACTGTCAGGGGTTGAAAATATTTTATTAGTTATTTTAAGTGTATTTGTACAGAGAATTTTGAAATGAGCAAGTCAAAAGGTTATGTTAGAATCTAATTATCCAGGTGTACCTCTTCTCAATTACCATTGCATTATTAAAGTACAGAGAATCAAAGTAGAAATTTTTCATAACTTGTTGGTCATATGGTTTCTTAAGTTTTACACAGTTTTTTAAAGATTTGAAAGAAAAGGGTACAGATAAAGGCAGGGATAATTTTGAAAGACCAAGTAGTCTCTTCTCTTCTACTCATCCTGTAACAGCATAAACTAAGTACAAAATATTACAATAGCATTAGTATTGTAATTTATTGTACTGCACTAGAAATGTTATTTATTTACTGTTGTTGTCACAATGAGTATTACTCTTACTACTATCTGTACTGGTTATGGAGGTTAACGGACAACTACTTTTAGTAACTAATTACTGTTACGTTCTATTGTTGTAAGATGCTGATGATATATATGAAAACTGTGCATCTAATGTTTCACAGGCATCCAATATTTACAGATACACACAGCTATACCACAAATTCTTATATATTCATAAGTGTCTGAGCTACACACCACATACCAACACTTTATAGTGAAATACACAAAGGCATTAGTTTCAAGATCCCAAGGTTAGGCATGTGAATTTGACAATTAATAACTAATTTTATATCTTCAACAAGTTTTCCTTTATGTATTTCTCTTGTGAAAATAAACATTGTACAGATATTCTTTTTGTTTTCAATATGAGGAAAGGTACAGAATTATTTACTTTTGTCTCTGTTTGCCTGATTAAGTAAATGCACAATGAAGCATGAGAAACACAAAATGGCAGATAATGTTCTACATTTTATATGCATGCTCTACACTACATCATCTACGTAACGTTTAGTAAAGTTAGATCATGAGTTGTAATGTTTTGTTACTGTGATGCTCATGTACTTAACGAGAGTGAAAGAATGCAATACATAAAGTTCCAAATGGTCATTCAATGACGTTTGACCATGTATACGATTTTCATTCAGTTATTGTTCAAAAGGTTATAAACATGTCATACACCTATTATTTAAAAAGACTATATTATACACTACAGCCACATACACCCTATTTGGTCTAACATGTAATCATAACTTGTTTTCATGGTTATGGTACATTTTTGACTGTCACTGTTCTGTGGAAAGCATTTGGTAACTTTTAAGCTAGTAATTATCAAAACTCAAATGATCGTGCTTGGTCAAAATTAAATGACAGTTGTACAGGTGCTTTCATTTAACTTTATATCCATAAAACAGTCGCGTATGTATGTTCAGACTTGTTACCTATTAATATGAGTAGTTATATATATATATCAGTAAAAGCAGTATTACAGTTACCATGTGCTTGTATTATTACTAGTATTAGTAGTAGTAATATAAGTCCTGTCCCTATTGTCGTATTTATACAATGCCAATATTTTACTTTTATCTCGATTAGGCTAAATTAGTTTCCTCATGTTAAAATTATTATCTAATACATACACTAACAAATATTTATGTGTAATATACTTGAAAAGTAAACACCCTGTCAAATAATGCAATTATAAATGACAGTAAGCAAGATACAGCAAAAAAATTTAACATAAATACATGAAAACATCATCTTAACACTTACCTCCTAAAACAGGAAGTTTGTTAACGTAAAATATACCAGACGCCCTGTAAAATATACAGTGCACCCTAGTAATAACTATTTAATTTTTTTTAAATTATTTACATATATACATTACGAATGAATTGCTGAATTTACTTAATTATCTTCAGTTTGCAATCCCAGAGAGAAAATTATATCCTATCAAAATTAAATGTGTTTTAAAAACATCATAATTTAATGTCAATTTTACGTTAAAAATAATTAGATTTTTGTTATTACAGCATTGCTTTCTGTCTGCCCGGCATGGCCAAGCGCGTAAGGTATGCGACTCGTAGTCCGAGGGTCGCGGGTTCGCGCCCGCGTCGCGCTAAACATGCTCGCCCTTCCAGCCGTGGGGGCGTATAATGTTACGGTCAATCCCACTATTCGTTGGTAAAATAGTAGCCCAAGAGTTGGCGGTGGGTGGTGATGACTAGCTGCCTTCCCTCTAGTCTTACACTGCAAAATTAGGGACGGCTAGCACAGATAGCCCTCGAGTAGCTTTGTGCGAAATTCCAAAACAAACAAACAAGCTTTCTGTCAATGTTTTGTATGTGAGTGAGATAAGATTCTTCTACAGTAGCACGACTTCTGGGCAATAAATATGGGCAATAAACAGACAGCACAAAATCCACTTGTTTTAAAATAATATATATTCAAAACAAGTCAAACGCATGAACAAAAAATTATTTACACTATAGAAAATCACAATTTTATCTGAAACTAATATCCACTTTTCTTTCACAGACTAATTCAACTACTTTCGGCCTGGCATGGCCAGGTGGGTTAAGGCGTTCGACTCATAATCTGAGGGTCGAGGGTTCGAATCCCCGTCGCACCAAACACCCTCGCCATTTCAGCCGTCAATCCCACTATTCGTTGGTAAAATAGTAGCCCAGGAGTTGGCAGTGGGTGGTAATGACTAACTGCCTTTTCTCTAGTCTTACACTGCTAAATTAGGACGGCTAACGCAGATAGCCCTCGTGTAGCTTTGAGCGAAATTCAAAAACAAAAGACAAAACAATTGCTTTAGATCCCCCGCTGGAACAGCGGAAAGTCTGTGTATTTACAACGCTAAACTCAGGGGGTTCAATTACCCTCGTTGGACACAGCAGATATTCTGATGTGGCTTTGTTGTAAGTGAAACACATATACACATTTACTTTAGGATCCAACTGACAAGACGGATTATTTTATCTACTCTCATCACAATAGTATTAATGAATAATTCACATATGTTTACCATAGTTATCCTGAACTTTAAATAATTGTCTTCTTTTCGTCAAAGTCCACACACGCCGAGTTCAATTACTTTAGAATACTCTTTGAGAAGACAAATTATTCCCCTTATTTCTGTTACAATGAGAAACTAACTTTGAGATATCATCCGTTAAGATAATCACTCCACGTCAGCTAACTTCACGTTTTCGAACTTTTTTTTCTGACTGAACTTCACTTGACTTGCACACACTTAGTCACCTATACATACACGCACCTATATTTATATATTTCCAAGCTAAAGCTGGTTTGTTTGTTTGTTTTAATGTCGCGCAAAGCTACTAAAGGGTTATCTGCGCTAGCCGTCCCTAATTTGGCAGTGTAAGACCAGAGGGAAGGCAGCCAGTCATCACCACCCACCGCCAACTCTTAGGCTACTCTTTTACTAACGAATAGTGGGATTGACCTAACATTATACGCGCCTACGGCTAAAAGGATGAGCATGTTTGGTGCGACCGGGATTGGTTGTGTGGACCCATGGGTTAATAATTTTGTTGGCCCCACATCCCACGTAATTTTACATAGAAAAAATTATTAATTGGCCCCCTCATTAAGACCACGGGCCCTCGGGCTTAGCACACTAACCTACCTAAATACACCACTTATTATAATTGTTACTTTTAAAATTATTAACTTTTAAAGTTTGCTGTTAAAAATTGAGCAATCATTGAATAAACTAGATGATAACTATAAAGCTGAACAGTCTTGTTTATCCAACAATAAGCCCTCGTCAAGAAAAATATTTACAATATTTCTTTTATTCTATATATAAAGAACGCTACCAGTTCATACATTAAGTCTCTTTTTATAGTCCACAACAACATTTTCACTTTTTTTGCTGGCCTCTTTTTTCATAGAGTGTCTGACAAGATCCTTTATCTTTATCTTAATTTTCCTTTTTTCTAAGTCCGTCTTTCCTGATTTATCTGTATATTGACACAGTATATTTTGTTGCAGTCGTGTCTTCACGACCTTGTACATCTTACCTCTACTCAACGGTCTTAAATCTAGTAGGTTTTTATGTTATATAACGGAGTAATTGTCTTCATATTCTGCTTGCATGACAGCCACATATGTAATGTCCATTTGTACCTTAATACATGTAGTTGCACCTATAAGATATTTTCCATCTTGAAGTACCTCTTCAACAGATCAGCATTGTACACGTTCGTCATTTTATCCTTTCATCCACTTTCATCTTATCGTGCATTCTGTTAATGGCATTTTGTATTGCAAAACGTCCTTTACACTCCTTGGTGATTTCAATGTTGGCTGTCAGTAACAAAATTCAAACCTTTTGTCCAATTTTGAAATCTCGATCCTTGACATTCTTGTTATATAAGTACTTATGGCTTTTGACGTGTTTAGCTTCATAAGTAGAACTGCTTTGCAGGTCCAGTTCACTACTCCTTGTTGGTTCTTTGTTTTGTAAGTCTCTCGATTTTGTGTTGGACTTGGCTTTCTCGAGAGTAATATCCCGAAATTTCTGCAGAGAAGAAGCTTTTCACCTTCTTTCATTCCAAAAGACCTAAAATCGGGATGTCACTCTTTGATATTTGTAAGGGCTTGATGTGTTGCTTTAGTTTCTTCTCTTGAGTTCTACTGGTGAATGCAGATACCATATCAGTCTTCTTTTTATCTAGTTTCTACAGATTTTACTGTCTGGTACGGTTCCAATCACCAAGTTATTTACTGATGCCTTGATACATATGACTTCAAGATCTCCTAAATAATATGGAGTATCCACCTCTAAATTTGCTTTAAAAACCTTTTTCACTGCACTATCAATTAGCACACACAGGTGTGCCTTGCCTGTCATCTATTTATTAGACACTAGACTGACTCTTACTGTTACACTACCGCACGCAATGTCTTTCATGACTTTCACTTTGTTGTCCCTCACATAGCATTTGCCTACTGGTATGTCGTGATTTAATGGCATCTCTGAATATTTGTAGCATGCTCTGATAACTGGCACTGTTGATTTATTTGGTAACTTCAGCTGATCTTTAATTGTACACTGATCAATCATAGAGATAGCACTCCCTTTTCCCAATGAATTTGATGTATTTTGTTGATTTTGTTTCTTCTAGCATCAACAACAGTGGTGGAAGTCACGCTATTCTTCTTTCTTACTAACACTATCTTTGTGCGCAGCTCCAGCCACTTTATGTTGAGATTTCTGCTGTTGTTTGTCGGTGATGGACTTGCATTTTTTTGTAATGTGCCCTATTTTATAAAAATATAAAACAGCGAGAAGTCTTTCTTTTCTTTCTTTTAGAATTTCGCCTAAAGCTACTCGAGGGCTATCTGCGCTAGCCGTCACTAATTTAGCAGTGTAAGACTAGAGGGAAGGCAACTAGTCATCACCACCCACCGCCAACTCTTGGGCTACTCTTTGCGACTCGTAATCTGAGGGTCGCACGCCTTAACCTACTTGGCCATGCCGGGCCAGCGACAAGTCACTTGAGCACTTGAGGAACTTGAGTTCCTTCGAAACTACTGTCATGTTTGGTTATGTCAATACATCTTGTCAAGTACCACCGTAGATGTGCCACAAACTGAAATACAGTTTCTCAAGTATCATGTTTGACTTCTCTGAATTTTTATCAAAAACCTTCTTCAATAATTTCACAGTATTTCACCCAGACCATTTTTGGTTTGTCACAATCCATGGAACCTTCTGACGTCATACCCACATACACTTATGGGTCATTTCCTGTAAGAAGTGGGCTAAAACACACAGCCCAGTCACATTTGTTACAGTGTTAACTACTGGAAAATCTTTCACATCTCTCCATGAAGCTACGTGTCATCTTTCTGTTCATCAATTTAGACAGCTTGGGTCAAGTGGCTCTGACCCTATTATTATTCTTGTGTTCTTCATTCTGAGGGATAAGCTTGGTGATCTCAATTTGTGCTCTTATTCTTTTTCTCTTTATTTCCAGTCTCTCCCTTCTCTCATTTTCTTCTCTCTCTCTCTTTGTGCTATTATTTTCTCTCTCTTCATTTACAGTCTATCCTTTCTTTCATTTTCTTTTTGTACCTCGGTGGGACAGCAGTAAGTGTTTGAATATACAATGCTAAGCTCAGAGGTTCGATCCCGTCTGTGGGCACAGCACATGGCCTAATGTAGTTTTGCCATGAGAAAACACACCCTTTTTTTTTAATCTTTCTTCCACTCTCTTCTGCTTACACTGTTCTCTCTCTAGTTCTTTTTGTTATTTATCAAATCCTTGTATTTTGCCATCTTTGAGGTCAAGATCTGTTGACATGGTTATACAGCGTGATTATTATCTCTACTCTATTTTCGCCACCACTACCGTTGTAAGTATATTTGCCTACTCAGTTCCTCTTTCGTTCACATTTTCTTCTACCACCGCTTACCACTGTATAATCCTGGGTGGATCGTCAAACATAAGGGTTTTAGCTACGAATGGGATAGAATTATTCTACAGTAGGTGACTGTGACTTTTTGGCGATAAATGTGAGCAGTAAATGAACAGCACACAATACACTTGTTTTAAAATAATAAATATTCAAAACAAGTCAAACAGGTCCTGCATGGCCAGATGGCTAGAATGTTTGACTCGTAATCTGAAGGTCACGGGTTCGAATTTCTGTCGCATCAAAGATGCTCGCCCTTTCAGCTGTGCGGCGTTATAATTTTATGGTTAATTCCACTATTTGTTGGTAAAAGAGTAGCCCAAGAGTTGGCAGTGATTGGTGATAACTAGCTGCAGTCCTTCTAGTCTTACACTGCTAAATTAGGGACGGCTATTTTTGCGCGAAATTCAATAACAAACAAGTTAAACATATATACAAAAATTCTTTACACTGTAAAAAAAATCACAGTTTTATCTAAAACTTGAAATAATTCTCTTTTCTTATCAAGAGACCACACATGCTAATTCAAGTACATTAAAATTCAATTGGCAAGGCGATTTATTTTGTCTACTCTGATCACAATAGTGTTAGTGAACAATTCGCTTATGTTATCCCGCGGGTTATCACAGCTGAATCCTGAACTTTAGATAATTGTCTCATTTTCGTCTGGTTCAATTACTTTAAACACTCTTTTACACTTTCAATAAACGCTCTCAATGGCATGGGCCTGGCATGGCCTAGCGCGTTAAGGCGTGCGCTTCGTAATCTGAGGGTCGCGGGTTCGCGCCCGAGTCGCGTCAAACATGCTCGCCCTCCCAGCCGTGGGGGCGTTATAATTTGACGGTCAATCCCACTATTCGTTGGTAAAAGAGTAGCCCAAAAGTTGGCGGTGGGTGGTGATGACTAGCTGCCTTCCCTCTAGTCTTACACTGCTAAATTAGGGACGGCTAGCACAGATAGCCCTCGAGTAGCTTTGTGCGAAATTCCAAAAACCAAACCGAACCTCAATGGCATAATGGTAAGTCTGTGGGCTTATAATGCTATAACTTGGTTTTTGATACTGGGCATAGCACAGATATCCAATTGAGTAACTTTGCGATTAGCTGCAAACAAACAAGCTTTCAGTTATTTTAAACTTTTTATAAGTACAATCGTCCATTCCGTAGTGGTTCAGTGGGAAATCTGCAAACGTATAATGCTAAAATAAAAGTTTGAATATTCGTGACGGGCACACTACAGCTTGTCCACCTTTTAACTTTGTGCTTAATAATAAACAAACCAACTGATCAAAATAATGAATGTCCACATCCGCAAACACTGTTCGCTTCTTCCAACCAGAAGAAAACAAGAGCCTTGTACTTTCCTGCATATGAATGGCAAACACACATAAATACATATTCCAAAATAATGTTGCAATGTTTCTTGTTTACAATCACTCATTCTATACAATTCCAAACAGCCCGGCATGGCCAGGTGGGTTAAAGTGTTCGACTCGTAATCCGAGGGTCAAGGGTTCGAGTCCTCGTCGCACCAAACATGCTCGCCTTTTTAGCTGTGGAGGCGTTGTAATGTGATAGTCTTATACTAATATTGTGTTTCGTTTCATCACCGGGCAGGTGTTTTTGAATTGTTGGTAAAAGTAATGTCAATTCCAATCTATATAATGATAATTAATTAATTCATTTCTTTAATAATATTTGCTACAAGTTGTATTGACTGTGAAACAAGTTGTAAAAATAACTTCACAATGTTCCAGTGGAACAAACAGTGGTACATACGATTAACTCAGTTATAAAGATAAATAAACACGTTAATTCACAAAGTAAGTGAATACAAGAATATACCCAATAACTCACACTCAAGTGATATTGTTGCCTTGGTGCCTTATATGATTTCAATGCTCACCAAATTGTTGGTGATCAGATTACCATATTTGCCACATGATACAAAATACATGCATTATTAATGAAACAAATGCACAATATCTTGGAAATAGGTTTTAACCTGTCAGTAGTCAAGGCTAATACACTGTAAAATATAGTAATTTTAGGAGTTTAGAACTTAAGAATGATGCATGGTAATTGTTATTTAACGAGAAAAAAGCATCAGCATTAGTATTCATGTACCACTAAAAATGTATAATAATCAGCTACTGTATTCATTATTGCACATTTAAAAAATCAGTTTGATATTTTACAATATTTTTCTTTCAATGGTGTCCTGAAACTACGAAGAAACTTTTTGCAGAAGTCTGCGTGTCTCAACTCAACCTCCAGATTCGCATCTAGTACCTGTAATTATGAAATATTTTTCCAGAAAAAGCAGATTCAAATTGCCATGTTAGGTAAGTATCAAAACTGCTTTGCGATTTTTAAGCGAAGAAACATGAACTCATTTTCCTTCAAAAGTCAATTCCATAGTATCAAGACAGATTCATCTTTTGGCTGATGATTGGTCTGGCTTTGAAGAGAAAGCAAAAAGCAAATCTACTTTGAACCTGCACTTATTCAAAGGGAGTAGACTAATGAACACTTGAAACAGTAAAAAATTATTGATATTAAAGTAAAATGGGTCTTGCATGTACTGAAAGGAAAGTCCAAAACTTTCACAATCAGAGAAGCACTTGTCGAATTTGCCGAGCAAATTTTCAACCATTTCAAATAGCACTGATAACCAAAATGAGAAGCATATGCATCATACCATAAATATGAAAAGTGTGTGAAATCATTACTCTTCATACATGCCACAGAAAGTTTGTCTTGACTGAGACTCTCATACATACTGTGCTAAATTGCAAATAAGCTTTCTTTTTCCATGAAGTTTCACGTTCAGTTCATTTTGTAATGAAAAGTGACATCAATTAGAAAACACAAATCATATTGCCACGCTTCTTGCTTAATCACAGAATAAGTTGTTGGCTTTTCTTTCTTCAGTAAGAAGTCTCAGATTAGAGTGAGCAAGATAGAAATCATAATAAAATATCTCTCTGACTCAGCCATATCTTGGCAAAGTAGGTTATTTCTATGCAATCTGACACCAATTCTTTCAATTCCATAAACTGCCAATGTTTAAAAGCACTACAATGAATAAAACTCACAATTTAAAAGCCACATTCATCAAATTTTTCAATGTGACTTCCCTTACTATTTGGGAACAAATATTTTCTTGGCTCAAAACGCAGTGAAACAAGGCCAAATCATCGTCATTAAGACCTCTTGCAATCAAATGCTGCTTCAAGAGACATACAAATCCAGTTTTTATTCAATTATCTAAGAGTCACAATCTGTCGCAAATGAAGCTAACTTCTTCGAATCCAATTCAATTTTTTTCAAAGACACTTTTCAAAGTGACAAAAATACCGATGCCACGAGTATGGTCTTTCAGTCCACTAATTGCCAGCATTTCCTCATACATCTTCATGGTTTGAAACACCAAATGAATCCAGAAAGTGTGCTGGGTAATGTCTCAAATGGTTCTTGACTTGTCCAATTCCACTGTAAATGATGCACAATTCTTTAACTGAGCACGCAGTTGGATTTCAAAATGTTACAAAAATCGTGACTTTCGAACAAAATTTTCAATTATCGACCTGAAAATTGATTGTTTTTTAAATCAAAAATTCATGTTGCTTTTAACTTTCTAAAAACACCAGCTCAGATAATGAAAGAAATAATTTCAAATTCAAATTCGCCCTCAGAACAAGTAATTTAGCTGATCCGATTTTGAAAAGGAAACTTCCTATCAAATCCATTTTAAACACATTGGAAATGTTTTTTTTTAAACTGTACAATTTGTTTTCGTTGAATGTTTTTGAACATCAGTTTTTGCTCCTTTTCATGACAGAAAATTTCAAATTTCAAATTACTTAAAAACAACTTCGAAATTACCAAAAAATCAAAACATATTTAGAAAACTCATACAGACCACAGATTACGTGGTAAGATTAACAGAAACAATTCTAAGTAGTTTTACTAAAAACGAATGTGCTGAAGCCTGCTTTCTCCATTTCGAGAGAGCTTTCGACTTAGTTTGGCATAATGATTTGAGATACTGTATGAGAGAAATGGAACTATCCAAGAGAATTATTTGCTGGCTATCCAACTTTCTGTAAAGGGAGCTTTTTCAGAGTCACTCATACCAGAGGTTGGTGTTCCTCAAGGAGGAGGAGTTAGCCCTATTTTATTTATCACGAATGTGAGTAATTTGCCATTAGGAGACCCAAATTACGGATACGCGTCACAATTCGCGGATGATGTAATGGTCTGGAAAAGTGCACCTATCCCATCCATAGCAGCTACAAACCTGCAACCTTTAATGAATAATTTGAAATAATACTGACAAAAATATCGAATAAAAATAAACGTGCTTAAAAATTAAGTAATTTTATTTACAAGACATAACAAACATGACAAAGGTTATCCTAAACTGTACATGAACGGAAAACTTCTACAGAACACTTAGTTAGTTATCACCATTCGATTCCATCAAGGAACATAGGGCCGCAATCGCTTGCGGATTCTTCAGCAGGTATTTAAGTGAGTAGGTTGTTAGCCCACTGCACCGAGCCGTTCCTAATTTAGCAGTGTAAGAGTAGAGGAAAGGTCAGCTAGTCATCACCACTCACCGCCAACTCTTGGGCTACTCTTTTACCAACGAATAGTGGGATTGACCGTCAAATTATAACGCCCCCACGGCTGGGAGGGCGAGCATGTTTGGCGCGACTCGGGCGCGAACCCGCGACCCTCAGATTACGAAGCGCACGCCTTAACGCGCTAGGCCATGCCAGGCCCATACCATTGAGAGCGTTTATTGAAAGTGTAAAAGAGTGTTTAAAGTAATTGAACCAGACGAAAATGAGAAAGTTTAAACTACGATATGAAGCTAACGTGGGTTAAACATACAAATAATATACTTACCAAAATTTGGAAACACGCAAATAATGCAAGAAGTCTAACCGGTAAAAATCATGTAACTTCACCAGACAGTGTAATTATAATCAATAAAACATACATAAGACCATAGAATATGCTCGCCCAGCTTGAAGAAATATCGCACCAAAACACATAAATAAAATACAAACGATACAAAACACAATTATTACTTCAGCATACAAAATCCCCTGAAGCACATCATCAAAACTTATTTACAAACACGCAAACATTCAAACCATTTCCGATAGACTCTTGCATTGTTCTCTAAATTATTTTCACAAAAATTGGAAAAAAAACACTTTATTATGTGAGCTTTATCGAAACTACATACATGATAAAAATAGACACAAGTACCTCTTTCCTGTTACTGTCTATTTTAAGAATGTAATCAGTCCATCAATTACTAGACTACAAAACTCATGCCAATTTAGCCCTAATGTCTTAGCCTCTTAAAATAAAAGAAAATTAACTACCTATCTGACAATTATTATTAAGTAAAAAACTAAAACATTCATGGATATTCGCTCTGAAAAGAGTCGAAACAAGTACAATATACTCCAACCTGCATGTAGTTTCAGCACCAACATTCTACAGCAAACAACTTGATAGCACGGATAGGAGAAAGAGATGTCCAAGTGAGCCTAACCCTCCCTGGTCATTAAGATCAAAATCCGATAAAGAAAGAAGCGAAGCGAAGAACACAAAAATTTTTTATCAGTAAATATTGTGGCGAATTTTTCATTATTCTGCTGACCTTTCTTGACACTAGTAGATGAAATTATCGCTAGCTGAAAATTATACCTTGCTGCATTTCCGCATTCCTTTATGGCCAGGCATGGCCGAGTAGTTAAGACACTCGACTAGTAATCCGAAAGTCGTGGGTTCGAATCCCTGTCAACCAAACATGCTCGCTGGGGGCGTTAAAATGTGACTGCTATCCCATTATTTGTTGTTAAAAGAGTGGCCCAAAAGTTGGCGGTGGGTGGTGATGGCTAGCTGCATTCCCGCTAGTCTTAAATTGCTAAATTAGGGACAAACAACTCATTCCTTTATGCATATATAGTGATTTTTTTTTGCTGTGGTTACCTTCACATGCACGCAGGTGTGTGAATTTGTTTCCTTAATTTTTAAATTATTCTGCAAAAAAACCCCTTAAAAACTCGGTTTTCTTGAAATTAAGTTACTTAACAGTTTTATAAAGTTGAACAATATTGCAATGTTTCTTTTATTGTTTAAATTTCATTTTCTGTTTATCGCTTATATTTTGTTATAGTTATTGCAACACAAGAAATATTTACTTGGTTTATGAAAGATGGTTTAAAATTGAATTAAGACTGTAAGCTACAGGGTTGTCTAATGACACTTGTGGCGTTCTATTCTTTTTCAGCTGAGGTAGTGTATTTGAGTGGGTGTCAGAAGTTTGGAGTTTAAGTTTTTAACTAGTCTCAGATATTCCTTCATATATTTCTAAATGTAAGTAATGTTCAAGTATCGGTTTTTACGTACAAATAATTATTTCCTTATGGACATTATATTCCCTTTTAACCGAATTCAACTGCAGACTAATTAAATCATAATATTAAATGTTGTATTGATTTTCTAAGCGATTTTGTAAAAGTGCAGTGGTACTGGTAAACTAAAAAGTCATTTAAATTGTAATTATAATATCAATTTAATCATCGTTTGTATGCACAAAGATTAACCATATAGTATACGCTAAAAATGAAAGTGTACTACCAATACTATTGCTTGTATTATTAGGCCTACTAATAGGAACTGTTTTCATACGGATTCTAATATCTAATGTTAGCGTTAGTGACACTGTTAAGTTGTACAATTTGCACCTCTATGAATTATGAGTTACCTTATTACCACCAATTTAATATCAGTTAATATGATAGATATAATACAGGATTATTTATTTATTCAGTTGAACAGTTTGAGTTTTCGTGTGACTGAAATTGATGAAAGACTTGTGTGACACCCTTACTTTCGAAGTTCGAAATTGTTAATTAAGTAATTTGTTTAATTTTAATATTACTGAAAATAACTATAATTGCTCATTTCTGTTAGGAATGTGTACATACCTGTAAAATATTGTCATAGTGATAAAGTTGAAAATAATGAATTACAGTTGGATCCAAGCAGAAGACCAACCAACTACTGGTATAATTGAAGTAAATGGATGTAACTATAAACTTAGAAATGAAACTTGTCAGTAGAGGTATCAGCCAAGCCTCATTTATAGGCCCAGATAGACTTTGGAAGATGTTGTAAGAAACAAAATAACAGCCTACCTAATTCAGAGACAATGGGAAAGTGCAGTGGAAAATCTGTAACAAAGTTTCTGCCTGCATTGTGTGCATGGACTCTTCTTCTTTCTGCTACAGCTCTCTTCTTTGTTTTTCCGTAAGTATACAAGGGTTGCTGTAACTTTTGTCATTAATTTTCCTTAATATAGCAAATTAAGATATATTAATATTTTTCTTTATGTTAGATTACAATACTTAAGAAGTCAGTGTAAAATGGTATGAAGATTTTTAGAAAATTATTTTAACCAAAATGTAATTATTCTTTAAGGTTCTCTTCACAACATTCAAGATGATTCTGTAGATAAGTTCTTCATACATTAGAATCTTGATTAATAGGAACCTCACAGTTAAGAGCAGACCTTTTCAGACTTTTTTCTTTTACTTTTTGTAACCAAAATAAATCTTGCTGAATGAGCACCATGATATCCTGAATTAAAAGTAGTGTCTTTAATTACATTCTGTATTTAGGTTCTTGATATAGTAGGCAGTTATCTCGAGACTTTCTGTCCATGCCACATGAAACTCAAACATCTGTATTCTGCATACATCAAACAAAATGGAGGGCCTTAAAATAAAAAAAAATAAAAAATAGTTAATGTGGAATCCAGCTTTATTTGGCTCATTTTTTATATGAAGGGAATCTTGCTATAGAGGGGCATTTGGATGCAGTCAGAAGCATGCCCTTAATGATATTTTACTCTATAAATTTAAAGAACCTTCATCTTCTTTCAAAAGACAAGTAATATTTTAATAAATTTAAACTCTCAAGAACAAAGAAGTTCATGAGGTAGAAAAAACTAAGTGTAATTGACAAAACATTAAATTTTGGTAGATAATAATGTAAAGATAAGTTTAAGAATGAAAGAAAGGGGAGGTATAACCTAAGTATCATTTATAAAACTAGATTAAGTCTATGTTATTTAGTGACAGTGGAAAAGTTCTGTGGAAAATCTAGCAGTAAGTGTTTGTTCCAGTCATTTTGATGTGGATTTATCACTTCAGTAAGCATGTTCTTGATAGTTTAAACAATTCATTTTGAAGCCATTGGTATAGTAAAGTATGTCTACCACAATCAGCACAGATCTACAAATAACTTGTTGCTTTAATTATAGGAAGCATAAGGTAACATATTTGAATTATTATTATAATTTGGATCATATTTAATTTAAGTCTCTCAAGCATAGAGGCAGTGCTCTGCTGTAATAGTAATAAAGCCAAGAGATTCTTGAGTCTATTTATGAATACTAGCTGATTACCCGTGTTGCCAGTGCATTAGATCTGAGCATGATGTATTCATGGCATCATATCTTTACTCTGAGAATGGAGAAAAATAGTTTTCCATGATGAGAAATGGAGGCAAAAATGGGAAAATCATGCGACTCCTATTACAAATCTACATGCACACAGGATAAAAATTTTGCAAAGTTTGGGTTTACACATTGGGTAATAAAAAAAGTTATAGTATCATATAAGCAAGAGTTCCATTATAGTATGATACTGATTACAAGTCAAGAGAGAGTTACAATTATACAAGTCATTAGTTAAATGATGTGTACAGTTTGGGTTTCCTTGCAGACTAACAAAGGATAATGACTAATTAACAATGGTTTGCAAGTGGCAGATGGCTACTTTAGAGCTCCAAATAATTATATTTGTACAATTTTTTTTAGGTGCTTTTACACCCTGCATGATATTTATTTAGGATTGTATGATTATTAAATTTTGACTAAGGCAGGGAAATATGCTGATATTGCTTACTTGAATGGAATCTTGATCACTTCACTTTTCCAGTGAATCTGCAAGCATTGTTCATGTTAGTTTTGTGTGTCAAGCAATTGCAGGCCAGGCTGTTTAATTATAGCATTCTATGACTTGTCAAGAATTGTGTTGTAAAGCAGTGTATAGGCTTTGGCCTAACCGAAACTCAAAATAAAAGCAGTCCCATGGAATGTGAGGGAAATTGGTAGGTTACCATTCTGTAACTAGCTAACTTGTTTAGTTGGTTAGTAGAATTAACATTGCAGTGCATCTATTTTATTATCAGAGAGGATTCAATATTAAAAAGTATGTGCTCTTTTGCCTTTCAATTGCCAACCACCCTAAAAAATCACATGTTATGAAATATGTAAGAAAAAAATCATTCATTTTCTACCCTGTACTATTATTCAGAACTGTATAGTATTAGATTTATTTTGAGTGTGGAAGGGTTATCTTATGGAAATAAGTGAATATCTTGTATTTTCTATTGAGAAGAGAAGATAGAGTATAAGTTATCTCCTTGAACCTTTTACAGATTATGTAGATTGATAGGATAAAGGCTTCTGATTTGTTACATTTTGAAGACAGTTGGATGAAAGGATAGAAGTTTAAGGTTTTGTTTAATATATGCTAGTCTTGAACTGAGACAATTTTATAACCAGGTGGTTGATTTATGAAGAGATTTACTATCAATAGTAATGGAGACCTTCACTTACTTAAGTGACTTGTTGAAGATTGCAACATGCACATTTTGACTCCTACCTTTGCATGTATGGTTGATGTGACTGAACAATTTAATTTGAGTACTCGTTTTCCTGACATCAGTTTTGAACCTTTTTTTTCATTTGATGAAAAACTTCGATTCTAAGCACCAGACTGAAAATGAAGTTAAAAACCAAAATTCAGTTGCATAGATGAGACATGTTTCTAATTGTGAGCTACATCAGTTACATGAAAATGTTAATGAATTATACAGGCACTAGCAACTGCTGTTTGCAGTTATAATATTCTTATTGAGTTTGGTTTATAAGTATCTGAAAGCAGATCTACGTGCCATCAAATCTGACATTTGTATATTTACAGCAGTGAACAGCCTTGACATGCCTTGCCTTGTTTTTGATATTCATTACTGGGGTCAATAAGGCATATACCCAGTCTCAACACTGGTCATGCTTTTATTACTTTAAAAAATCGTGTTTGGTAATGTTACTTTTGTCAGACCTAAATAAATCTAGTCCTATAAATACAATGGCATATTTAACCAGCAACCTCGTTTCTGTGTAGTATTCAAATAATCTTCATAATCCTCAGTTAGTTATCTTGAATGTTTTAGCATCTATGTGTTAACTCTTAAATAAGATGCAAATGAAAAAAACTTAGCTGGATACCTCATTCTAGTTACTTTCATAATGGTGCCCATGACCATTGGCATCATAGCTGGAAGCTGAATGTCTAGTCACATTTTACAAAACTTTACTTGAATTCTGGACATAAAATCATGTTTTAGATGTTGATTCCATCATTGCAGGAGATGGAAATTGGATTTCATCTGCAGTTCACCATGGAACACCACTGTGATTTTTTTTTTTCTGAATGTGTATAATTGTGTAGAACACTGTTTTAAGATGTAGTCTGGTTGACAATGGTTGGTTTTTCTGCAGAAGTGAAGATTGCATATTGCTCATGTGAAACTTGCTGACAACTTAAGTAGGCCCATTCACAAGATGCAAATACTTGATCCAAGAGGACATGACCTCACATTCAACTTACATCATTGTGTTTCAACTGGCCAAGCTGATATCTGAGATGTCTAACACATTGTAAGATCAACTAATATATTATCTGTACCTCTGTCAATCCACAACCTAACTTCACTTTCATGCACCTTTACTGACTTACTGCCAAACTTCACCTGTGTATAGGATGAATTGACAATTCTACATATTTGTACACAAGCTAAGTAAAGTGTCTTTTCTTTCAGTTGCCAAACCACCTGGAATCTTACTTTAATGGGGTCAGAGCTATTACAACCTGAAGGTGAAGCTGGAAGAAACAAGATAGATGAAATTTCTCTTCAAATGCTCCCTCACTCCACAACTAAAGTGTGAGTTCTGTCTGGTCAAGGTGCCTGTTACTGCTAAGAGATTCTGGATCGAATTGACCAGTTGGAGGTACTTAAAGGAAGGTTTTGTTTAAACATTTTCATGAGCAGCCCTGAAAGTTGTTCTAGTTCAGATGAAACCACTGCATTTACCAATCTGGAATTCTCCTCTTGCATGTTAAACTTAATAACAACAAGATGCCTCTGTCAAATTGTAGATTCCACTAATATGGTGCTGCATTGTTCAGCAAACCATTTATAAACTTATCAGTGAAGACATACTTGTGATCTGTGATTAAGGTGATTCGATATATCTTCTTGAGTTGTGCAAATTAGACATAGGGCATTACACTGCTTGACCTTGATTTCAAGTGTTTAAGACTGCTGCTTTGAGACTCTTAAGGTAGAGGACCCAGCATCCCTTTGCATCATTTGCTTCACTTCACTGCCATTGATTTGTAATGCAATAAGAAATGTAGATAACCTCCAGTGATGTTTCAGCCAACATGCAGCTGAGACACCCATTATTCCATGAGCAGAGGTTTGTTTTGGCCTCTACTTTCTTCAGAACACGCATCTTTTTAGTTAGCAGATTATTTTCATCATGTTCTGCAGAGTCTACAGCTTTCTATTGACCCCCTAGTGTCTTTGATAGCCCACCTTTAACAGTTTCCTTCTAATTTCCCCTCAGTTTGGATTCATGTACGTGGTGAGGGGACCTCCCAAGGAATGTTCTGTTCTTTCAATTTACCTCCTCTGGGATCTAAACATTTACCCATGTGCTTGCCATGCATGGTGGCCCATGAAGGGGAGGAGAGGATTCTGGTGGTTGAGGGATCCAACCCTAACACACCACTTTGGCCTTGAATTCTTGTAGATGGGCAGCCATGGGGTAGCCCTCTTGGGTCAATTGGCAAGTCCATTTGGGCTGGGATCAACCAAGTACCAGTGTTGGATGTTCTCAACAGGTGTTGTGGATATTGTATCTGATGCTGGTGTTTGGGTACAGTGTTCACAAAACCTTGGCATTGCTGCAGTGTTCTTGTTTGGCATTGTAGTTGGTTCCCTCATAGGGCTCCATGGTGGGTACGGTCAGTGGGCACCAAAATATTTCTTTTTTTATTATATGATGCTCTGAATAAAAGCTTAAATAAAATAGTGAAAAACCAGTTCATAGTGAAAAGACCATGTCTTGAAGATTCTGAGCAGCAATCTTCAACATCTGTAATACCTGTTGTACTTCATTTTTTTATACCATATTCTATTTCAGACAAACCTTTAGGTTAAATGTCTCTTTTTCATTCAGAAGGGACTAGAGGGACTTGCTGGCTCTCTAAAGTCAATAAAGAAGCTTTGATCTGGTGACATATTGGGGGAAACATTCACATCTCAACACAGTGAACTCTACATTCAAAGGCAATTGGGGATATTCCTATTGAGGTTACACCTCATGCTACTTTGAATTCATCAGGGGGAGTTATTATAAATATATATGGGTTGAGAAAATATTTTACGTAGAGGAGCGAACAACGTTTCGACCTTCTTCGGTCATCGTCAGGTTCACAGAGAAAGAAAGAGGTAACTGACCGGAAGCTGACCACATGTTTGAAAGGGGTTGTGTAACTGAGTGTTGGAATGTAGAGGGCGGTGTTAGATGTTTGAATATATAATTTTATATTATTTATTTTATTATTTTTAATATAGGTATAAAGGTGTTCCTTTGTATTGGTTTATTTTGGGTTTAAGTTGTATAAGTTGTATAATTTTGCATTTGTTTGTTTGTTTCTTTAGTATTTAAATGTTTTCTATGGTTATGTTGTGTTTATTTGACATGCAGTGTTCAAAAGCGTGTGAAGGTGACTTTTTATGTTCTTTGAATCTGGTTTCCATTTTTCTACTTGTTTCTCCAATATAGAAGTCATGGCAGTTATCACATTGTATTTTATAAATAATGTTGGTGTGGTGTTTGTCAGTGTAGGTTTTACATAGTATAGACTTCAGTTTTGTGCGTGGTTTTTGAATAAATTTAGTATTAACTGAATGTCATATTTTGTCATTAGTTTTTGCCAAATGTTTGTTATTTTTCTGCTAATGTCAGGAATATATGGTATGCAGCAGTATATGGTTTCATAATTTTTTGATTCGTGAGATATATTTATTTTTCTTAGTTGATTTTGCTTTTTGTCTAGGTGTGTTTGTATAATGTTTTCTACAGTTTGTGGAGGAAACTTATTGATGTTGATGAAGTATTGTTTTATTTTGTCTAATTTATCATTAATTTTATCTGGTGAGCATAGTTTTATGACTGTGTTTATTTGATTTCTTGTTATGTTGAGGTTTTGTTTTGTTTCATGTGCTGAGTCCCAAGGAATGTATTGTCCAGTATGGAAGAATTTTTGGTGGATTTCTGTTTTAAATTGTGTGTCGGTTCTTGTAATTTTGAGGTTAAGAAATGATATTTGATTGCTTTCTTCCTGTTCACATATGAAGTTAATGTTGGGATGTATAGAGTTAATGTGATTTAAAGAAAATTAAGTGTGTGTTCTGTAGATCTGAATCTTGTAACTGTGTCATCTACATATCTGTACCAGTATAGTGATGGATGTAATGCTGTGTTAATTGCTTGTGTTTCAACTTGTGTCATAAAAATATTGGCTAGAACTGGTGATACTGGATTGCCCATGCCTAAGCCATTTGTTTGTATATAGTTGTGGTTGTTGAACATGAAGTTTGTCTTCATCATGGTGAATTCCATGAGGGTCGCTAATTGGTTGCTGGGAATGTCTATAGATGGGTTAGGGTCTCGGATATAGAGTTCTAAGGTGATCTTGCAGGCTTCAGTGGTTGGAACTTCTGTAAACAGGGATATAACATCGAAACTAGTCATTAAGGCTTTATGATTATGTTGATTTAGATTAGATTTGAATTTTATAGAGTCTTTGATAAATGAGCTGGCTGATGTTACATATTTGGAGAAAGCCCATGCTATGTATTTACCAAGATTGTAATTAAACTATTCATATGTGGACATTATTGGTCATAATGGACAATCTGGTTTACGAGGTTTGGGGATGCCGTATATTTGTGGTGTGTGCAAGTTGGTTTTACGTAGGTAGGATTAAAGTGTTTGTGAACCTGACGATGACCGAAGGTCGAAACGATGTTCACTCCTCTATGTAAAATATTCTCGACATCACTGATTATGAGGAGCTATTGTTGAGAGAGATTTGAAGAATATCCCAGAGTAGGAGATTCTTGCTGGTTTCTCCACCCAAGGAGTTTCTGCAGTGAGGTGAATCTCCACTTTTAAAGATGGAATTATGATGCTGACCAGTGTCTTTATTCTGACATTTACATCACCATATCCACTTGCCACCATCAAGAGAAGTTATCTTAATTGCAGGGTATGGCTATACATTCCAAACCCTCTTGGATGTTTCCAGTGTCAATGGTTCAGTTACTCGAAGATGACGTTGTGGTTCCTTGAAGTGTGCTTGTTACGATGGAAACGATCATGATGCCTATGAGTGTGAAACAGACCCTCATTGCGTCAACTGCAATGGCTCTCATCCATCCTACTTTCATTCTTGCCCTAAATGGTTGGAAGAAAAACAGGTGCAGCATTGGAAAAAGATTCAAAATATTACATACCCTGAGAGTCATAAGTTGCTGTTCACTACTTCATTTCGGATGTATGCTGCTGCACTTTATTCCACTACTACTGTGGGAGTGCAGACGGATCTCTCTATCCCTCCAAAAGAATTGTTTTCAAACCAAATGGAAAGTCTTTTGATCTCCATGGTTAAAAAAGTTGATGAAAAAAGCTTAAATACTCAGCTCTGTCCCAAACATACATTACAGCAAATCCCATGATCCACTTCCTTTGGTACCAGGTATGAGCATTTCTTGGGTGCATTTTATCTCACCCCAGTGTGCAAAATGATCATTCGTTCACGTCTTCAGTTGCTGGAATCCTCTTCTGACAACTAAGACCTGCCCAATCGACCCAGGGTAGGATCCATGGAGTTCGATAGACCTACCTCGATGAAGATAGTAAAGAAAAAAGATGTGGTAGAAAACAGAAGGCTTCTCTAACCAATTTGTCCAAAACATAAGTAAAAATGGCCACCTTGGTGTAATGGAACTGTTGAGGTTTGCGTTCTAATCTAGATGACATCAAAACACTAATTGCTTCCTACCATCCTGTATGTGTTTCCTTACAGGAAACATTTCTGGAACCTGCTGATACAGTTACCTTTTGGCAGTTTTCTTTGTACAGAAATGACTGGTTGTGTGATAAATGAGTGCATGGAGGGGTAGCACTGTTGGTTGATCAGCATCTGCCCACCCTGTCTTTGCTACTTGACACACCCTTGAAGGCTGTAGACATCCATGTTCCCTTGGGTCATAATATCACTGTTTGTTCTTTCTACAAGTTTCCTGGAGAGACCTATGATGAATCAGACCTTGATTTCATTTAACAGTTGCTGTCTCCCATTTTAATCCTGGAGGACTTTAATGGACATCATTCACTCTGGAGAAGTGCTGATATTGATAGGATGAGTCACTCTGTGGAGCATATGCTCTCTGATCACAATCTTTCTCTTTTCAATACTGGTTGTTCTTATTTTCATGGACCTAGTCAGTCCTTCACTGCTATTGATTTCTCAGTTTCCTCCCTTTCAATATTCTCCCATTTTTCATGGAGGGTTGACAATAATCCACAAGGCAATCATTTTCCTATAATTTTGAGAGAGACTGGCCATGATAGATGCCACCTGATCCATGTGCCCCAGTGGAAGCTTGATCATACAAACTGGCCCTTTTTCACTGCTCTTGCAGAACTTGATCCTGTCATTGTCTGTAAGCCATCAATAGGTGACTGTTGGCAGTTGTAACTGACTGTATTATACAAGCAGCTACTCAATGTATTCCTAAAACCTCTGCATGTTCTCCACGATATCCTTGTCCGTGGTAGAATCCTGCCTGCCACATGGCATGGAAGGCTCAAAATCAGGCCTGGGATACTTTCTGTAGATATATCAGTCTTGGACCTCATCGCTTTCCAGCAGGCTCGTGCACGTGCTTGGTGGGTAAAACATCAAAGCCAGAAGGAATCTTGGGTTAAGTTCACAACCAGCATATCTTCCATCACCAGTTCTAAAGTCATATGGGAGAAGATTTGAAAGGTCATTGGGCAGTATAATTCTGCCCCCCTCTCAATCTTGCTCTCTGAGGCCAGGAAGTAGCTGATACCTGGAGCATTGCCAGTACTCTAGGTGAAAGCTTTTGCTGGGTGTCTAACACTTCTGCTTCTTCCTTCACCTTTTCAGCCATCAAGACTTTGGCAGAGCAATCACCTCTTTCCTACTGAGCTGATTGTCTCCATGACTATAATTGTCCCTTTACACTGGTGGAACTCAAACTGGCCCTTCATTGGTCTGGTAGCACATCAGTTGGACCTAATGATGTACACTGTGAAGTGCTGTGCCATCTATCTCCTGCTTTTCTTGCTATTCTTCTGCTTGTTTTTAACCAGATCTGGCAGGAGAATGTTCTTCCTAATACCTAGTGCCAGGCTATTGTCCTACCTTTCTCTAAGCCTGGGAAGGATCCCAAGATTCCTTCAAACTACCATCCAATTGCTTTGAGAAGCTATCTCTGTAAGACCTTATAGAGGATGGTTAATGCTTGTCTTGTTTAGTTTTTTGAATCAAGCAACCTCCTCTCATCCACCCAGTGTGGGTTTCAACGACAGCACTCCACCATGGACTACCTGATTTGACTTGAAATATCAGTCAGAGAAGCCTTTCTCAAATGACAGCATGTTGTATCAATGTTCTTTGACATTGATAAGGCTTATGATACAATGTGGAGGTATGGCATTTTGCAAAACCATATATATATGGATTATGTGGCCATTTGTCCCTTTTTATTAATTTTTTAATGGACAGGAGGTTCCAAGTTCATGTGGGTTCGACACTTTCCCATTTTTTTCTACAGGAACTTGAAGTCCCTCAGGGGCTGTGTTTTGTGTGTCAAACTTCTGAGTATAAAGATTAATGCCATCACTGAACAACTCCCTCTTACTGTTGGAAATGGGCTTTGTTGACAACTTTTACATCTCCTGTCAGTCATCGAATATGAAGTATATTGAGCAGCAGCTACAGACTGCTCTCAATCGTTTACTGAAGTGGACCACAGCAAATGGCTTTAACTTCTCTCTCTCTAAAGCTGTTTGTATGCATTTTTGCTGCTAATGGGATTTTCACCCTGATCCTGAACTCTGTATCAGCAAAGTTTTGCTGCTTATGGTCCCTGAGACAAAGTTCTTGGGGCTTATCTTTAACCATAAGCTGACCTTTATAACACACATCAAGCATCTACAGGTTAAATGTACAAGAGCACTGAACATTCTCCATGTTCTCTCCTCCACCACTTGGGGAGCAGATTGATATTCTGTGCTGAAGACATATGTCATGCTCTTATTCGATTGAAACTTGACTATGGATCACTGGGTTATGGCTCTGCCAGGACCTCAGCCTTAAAGATGCTGGACCACATTCATCATTAAGGACTTTGACTCTGCACTGGGGCTTTCTGCACTTTTCAGAACAGATGATCTGCCATTGCACCTTTTGGCCTTTGTATTCAGGTGCAGTTGGATGAATTGGGTCTGTCCTTGGATAACATTGCTGTATCCACTGGTCAGCTCATCCCACCATGGCTTCTTACAGTCCCCATATGTGACCTATTTTTAAGTTATCTGAGGAAAACAGACACTCCCAATTAGAAGTACTGTCTGTTATTTTCTAAATATCTTTTGAACCATTCTTCCATTTCTATTTACACAGATGGTTCAAAATCAGGTGACTGTGTAGGCTCTTCCATGGTTCATTGTGGTTTGGTGGTTGTTTGCAGAAACCCCTTTACAGCTTTTGTGTTCACTGCTGAACTATATGCCAGTTCTCTTGCCCTTGATCACATAGAAGCTAAGCAGTACTCAAACTGCACTACTTATACTGACTCACTCAGTTCTCTACTGGTCCTGGAATAGGTTCTCGTTAGTTCATACCCTTTTCTTGCCGATATTCAAAACCGAATGGCCCATTTCTCTTTAACATCTACTTTTGTCCAGTTTTTCTGGATACTGGGCCACATTGGTATTTGCGGGAATGAACTCGCTGACACCACAGCTAAATCTATCTGTTCTGGCTTTATCATTGCTGTGCCTATTCCATACATGGACTATGGTCCTGTGTTCAAGGCTTGGCTCAGTGCCAGTTGGCAATCGACTTGGAGTGAGCAACATGAAAACAAGCTTTTCAAACAGAAATGCTGTATTGGACTTTGGCTGTCTTGCTTCTGTTAGGAGGGTCATTCCATGTCAAATCATCCAGGGGACTGCAGGTGACCCCTACAGAATGCCTTGAAAAAATTCACATGTGCTCATCTACCCATATAATGAAAAATTGCCAAAGATTAGATCAATATCTCTTAATAGTTTCTGAATTACAGCACTGCAAACTTTAAGTAATTTTTTTTCTATTTTTGGCGAATTCATTTTCTGCAATTTTGGCTGCTTAAAGCTGCATAAGACATGGTGGAAGAAGGCTGAAATATGCCACTGACTGAATTAATCTCGCAGAAGTAAAAAATGGTCTCAAACCAAGTTTATCTCTCTCAGGATTTTCGTAGTGAGGCTGTAAATTCACCTGAAAACCCAGAATCGTAAAAAACATTGGTTTATTTAATAAGCCATAGCTCTAAGATGTAATATGATACAAAGCTGAATTTTGTTTTTAAATGTCCTATAACATATTAGTTGATAAATCAGCAATTGTCGTAATTAAAAGTCTATTAGATTTCCTGTAAAAAATGTAGTTGCATGCAACTTTTTATGATTTTAGCTAAAAATAGCCCTACTTCTGGCCACAGTTTGACCATGTCACCAGTTATTCAGCCTTTTCAGATTTTTACCATATATTTTTGCATCTCATCTGAGGGGGTCACCTGGAATATTTTCCAAAATCTTGATGATTTGACATGGAACGACCCAAGATTGGTAAGAGGAAGTTGTTCTGTCTATACTACGTATTGGTCACAGGTTTTTAACTCGTTTTCCTTTACCAGGGACTGCTGCACCAATGTGTAATCTGTGTAACACTTACGTCACAATAAGCCACATTTTACACTCTTGTTGTTGTTGCGACTCAACCATGGCACAATTTTAAACATGTTCTGTCTCGGGGTTTGTCTATAATGTTAGAAAGTATTATTGGTGATGGTGATGCTGTTCACCTTGGAAATGTTTTTAGTTTTTTAAAGGCCATTAATCTTTTTAATAATATTTAAGTTTTTTAATTTATACATTAGACCGTTTTTAATGTGATTCCCTTTTAAGAATCATGGTCTATCTGGTTCAATTTGAAGTTAGAAAATGGCTGTAATGTCAAATAACTCAAAACCAGGACTGGAAAGGCGAACTTCAGGTGACTGATGCTGCTGTTTGAACTACCCATTAATCATCTTGGCAAGTTATAATTAAAATTTTGCTACAAGTCTTTTAACTTTTATTACTTTACTTTCTGAAAATGGCTATAATATCAAATACCTCAGAACCAGGACTGGAAATGCCAATTTCAGGTGACTGATGGTGGTTTTAAAACTTACCTGTTAATCTTCCTGGCAAGTTATGATACTTACAGTTGTGCTACAGAAAGCCCTTTACAACTTGTATAACTGTAGCTTTCTGTTACTGCTGTAAACTGGATGTAGACATTCATTTTAATGCTATTTGTTTTATTTTTTTAAACTTTGTTTCGTTTTACGTTAATTTCCTTTTATGAATTTTACTTTATTTTTTTACGGGATGTTTGGGGCAGATGGCCTAGCTGCTTTGTGCCACAAAACACCAAACCAACCTTCCAATGTTCTTGGCCACAGGTGAAAGTGATCATGTTGTGGCATCAAAATTCAGAACTTTGCAAAAACAAATCATTTGGTTGTTAGCACTATTTTCCTATTTGTAAATATTGTAATTGCTTTATTTGCCTTTAAAATCATATTTTTATGTACTGGTCACAGCTAGTTGGTTCTGTATATTGCATTATGTTGAACAATTTTATATTTTTGATTGTTGTAAGTGCTGACTAAAAAAATTGCTGGAATCAGTCATTTACTGTGCAATATGTATAGGAAATCAGCATTAATCACTAAGAATATGGTTACAATGTTGGTAATTTTTTGGTTACATAATTTTGTATGAGTATGGCTTTTATTATTAAAAGTCATGGAACTACAAGCAATTTGGTAAAAATTTTATTCAAAAACAGTGCTAAAAATGTTATAAAGCCATATATGTATCTCATTGGTAATTATAGAGTTACGAGATTAACTGCAATGTATTTTTCACCTTTCAGTTTCAACTCTAATTTAGTTAAGAGACTACAACAGGATTTTGTCATGAAGAAACATTTATTTGTTGATATAGAAGTGAGAGAAATGTTCATAGAAGGCAGTTCCAAGTCTTATTAGAAGTTAACGTTGTTGGGTATGACGTTTAAACTCCGAAATGTCCAGGCTACTGGTGTCATTTCGTCACTTCAAGCAAGAAAAAACATGAACATGAACAAGAAAAAACATTACATATCTTAACATCTTCATGCTGTTAATATTATCACAGCACTTGTGATGTTAGATCTGAAAGCATTTCCCAATAGATACCATAGTGATACTTGCATATACTGACACATATCAGTGTATGACTTAACATCAGGAATAAGCTGCACAATCCATAACTGGTTAATTGCATTGTGTGTGTTTGACATGTGTAACAATTTGTGTAAGAATGAAAAATCATGGAAACAAGGAAACATTCATTTCTTTTCAGAAATTAAAATGAAAAATTTTTTTTCATTTGGTCATAGCTTCAGTAAATTATTATATTTTAATTTGAAATTTTGTAAAAAAAGTTATTTTCACTTTTTTCACAGACAAACATTCAATAATTCTGTAGATTATAATTCCAAATTTCATATATATTTTTCAATCTCGTAATGTTTAGGTGTGTCTTTTAAATTTTTAATTTTGAAAAACACACCTAAACATTGATTTTTGTGTGTCACATGGTATGTTAAATTCAACACTGGTTGAAATTGGATGTTTGATGTCAAAACACAAAGCCAATAGTTTTACATGAATTAAAAATTCAAATTAACAATATTTTAAAGCTAGAATATAAAATAAAAACTTCTCATCTCTTTATATGGTGAGGTATCACTAACATACTGAAACAAACACAGTAACTCCTTGTCACCTCTTTTGATTTTTGGAAATGGTCTGTTACAAACATTTAATTCTGTATATGTGAAGAACCAGTCAAAAGCTCAGAATATCTTCTAAATAGTTTTTTAGCCATTTTGAAGTGTGACAGCAATGTTTCTTTCAAAACAAATGTTTGTGTTGGTAAGTTGAGTATTTTATCCTGTTTGAATTTATTTTTATCTATATACAGCTCCATTGCTACACGATATAAATTAATGGATTTCTGTGGTATCAGTATAGTAATTTATTATCTTTTGATTATTCACACACACACACAAACCTAAAAGAATTATTTCATTTATCTTTTTCCATGTACAAAAGTTTTTAAGGCTTGGCAACCTCCAGCAACTAAGTACAAAGGTTGTAATTAGAAGAGATAATTGATAGCTTACTTTATTTACTGTTCTGTTTTTTAAGAAAAATAAGTTTAGGATCTTATTTGTAAGTAGTAATAATGTATGTACATATAAATACATTATAACTGAAATGTGATATTTTACAAAATATTAGTCCACTAAAATACAACTAAGGCAGTCCACTTTGTAAATACTAAAGATCACTTTTATATTATTTGATACAATACTATGAGTGCACTTGTGCCGTGTCATTGTAATGTATATTTTAGCAAGTAAAGACTGAAATGTCAGCATAATAAAAATATATATAAATGTATAATGTTATGAATTTAAGCTATTTAAATTAAATATTTATTTGAGTTATAATTGTTAATAATTCCAGAAAGAAAAAAGCAAAATTTATATTCCTAATTTTTTATTTTTATGGTGATTATGACATCAGTCAAATTTACTGAGCACTTAAAAGATTCCAGTTCCATAATGAAAGTAACAAATGAAATAAGTTTTTATCTTATGAAACACTTGATAATTATTTGGAGAGCATAAAGATTTTACATGTGAAATTGATAATTTTATGATGCCTAAAAGTATTTTTAATCTTAAAATGAAAGTTGCTCTCTATGTTGGATAGTCAACATTCCAAAATAAAGTTGTGAGAAAAATCCTTAATTAAGATATATTACCATATAATTTAAAAACCTGAGTTTTTTAAATGAAAGCTTTGTGATGTTTACTGATTACCTGCAAAATTTTGTAAATGTGCTCAACTGATTAAAAATCATAGCATAATTATTCTCATGAATAAATTTGGTTATGAGCTGGATTGATTTTACCCAACCTATAATGAAAGAATTAATCCAAATATTAACACTCCTCCTCTACATGCAGCTTCCAAATATTTTTAAATGTTCTGTGGACTTAGAAACAGGCTGTGAATTATAATTAACCTAAAATAACTATTCATAGGTTTAATACCCTCACACCATTTTTTTTCTCTTTCTGTGACTTCTCATTAAGGGAGATAAGGTCATCTGTGATTGCTTATTGTTATAGGTATTAAAAACAGCCTTGAAAACTATTGATCACTATGTTGGTACCCTTGCTTATTGATTCACTTAGCTCTGTGAATCAGTCTTCCAGTGTCAGAGTTTAATGATGTGACATGACTTGTGAAATTATTTTATATAAACAGAACAAGTGTTGCTTAGTTACATAGGTATCTTACAGGGTACAAAATAGTTTAGTGGGTTTGATTAGCAGAAACTTTTAATTAGTATTAATTTTATTAACAAAGTTTGCTTAGCATCTGTTTTAAATTCATCATTTTAATGCATTAAGGTGACTAAATCCAACATTAAGTATTAACTTTTTGTGAAGACATCCAATAATGAAAAATGAGAAACTTAATATTTTATTCAAATAAAACTTTCATTTAGCTTCAAACCCAGTTATTTAATTGTATCATACATGGAATTTCATGAATATTATAATTAATAGTTATATAAGGAGAAACTTCAAAGGTGCAAGAAATACCACACACCTCCTTTGTCACAAAATAATGCAACAATCAATTAACCAAGGAAAGAAGTGACTTGGAAGATTTTTGCAACTGAATAAGATGGTCATAAGTGTTTTTAAATCCATTTTTGTTTATTGTTTACAATACCTCATAACTTTTATCAAAATATTGTCTCCTTGGCTTTTTGAAGAAAATTTCTCTTAACTTGTTAGCAGTAATTACCCCTCCTAGCATGGAGATTCTATACTGTGCATGTCAAAAGGTTTTTAGTTGAGATACATTCAAAATTTAAACTACATTTTGTTTATGTTATACCAATTCACATAGCCTCAAAATTTAGCTAATAATGTATATTGTAATAGCTTGTAAGTTTCAAGTTCTTAATTTTATAAAGCAATATTAAAAAAAAATTCTGAATTTTCCTTAGTGTGAGAAATGTTACTTTATTTTTCTCAAGGTATCTTTCTTCTCGAATGTATTTACCACTTCTCCAAGAAGTATGAAGTTAGAAATAAATTATGTATTGTAATATTGTCATCAATCAAATAAAGCATAATTTTCATAGCCTTAAACCCTGTTTGGTTACAGAGCCATTGAACAATAAACCAGACTCCTCTTGCCACATTCTCTCTTTTAGGATTTAAAAATAGTTGTATCTTACATTTGGTTCTACATTATCTATAACCAATAGAAATGCAAAGTTTTCATCTATCATATGATATATTGTTTTCTGAATGGAAAATTGCCAATTTCACTGTTAGTGCAAACTTCATTCCCACAGAAAAGATGATGACTAGTTTGGATGAATTTGTAATGACTCTTATTGCACAGCTAGAAACCTAGAATGTGCAAAGAAATACACATTATTCTACATTATTTGGTGCATTACAACCAATAGAAAAAAAAAGGTCATTGACAATTGATATAAAAAATAAAAAATCTGGGTGAGTATTTTGTTTCTTGTTTTACCATGTGTTTCATTTATTAAAATAAAATAAGTGTTGGAAAAATAGAAAGCATTTTAGGTTAGATTACGTAAAATAAATATTAATAATAAAAATTTACATATAAACAGCTTGGAATAGCTTATAGGTTTGGTAATTTGATATGATAATGTGATCTTTTCCCGAGTGATTTACAACTTATAGTAGTAAATGGTTTCAAAGGGCAATAAAAGAATGAAATAGGTATAATTAAATAGACCTAGTTTAAAGCTACTGAGAATAAACAGATGTAGTTTTATATTAACAGTTTAAATGATTCTTTTTTTTTTTATAATCATGAGGTCGGTCAAATTGACCAACATTTTGTGGAGTTAGCATTGAGAAACAAGATATAAAGTTTTACTGTAAAATAGGTTTGATATATTTAGGGGGTTTTAGAAATTACCCAAATGATGTTTGAAATTTTTGTAATGAAGAAAAGTATTTTTAATTTTAACATAAATCATTTTGTACTAAGGGTGGTCAAAAACACTGTATTCACAGATAAATTTTTAGAAAAGAGTACTTGATTAAAAAAAACTGATTTTTGCATATAAACAACAGGTAATGTTTACTACAAATATGCCAAAGTTTGTGAAAATACACATACTGCATTAAAAGTTAGTGTTAAAGCTATGTACTAGTGAAAATGGTCATGTGGCTAGTCTTTGGGTCCAAGTTCTCAGTGAGAGTTCATAATCGGTTAAATGTTTAGTGCAGGTACTATTTGCATGTATCATATTTACGTAGTTAGGATACTGTTGCTAACTGTGCACATTTCAAACACCATGAACAGACTACAAATTGTGTGGTGTGCACCTTACAAACTGGAAATATTGTATGTGCTGTTTGATGGGAATTTCCATGAAATGAAAATAATCTTTGGCTTGAATATATCAAATGGAAATGTTATGACACTTTTACTGTGTTGGAGGTTTTGAATACACCATAATAATTCCAACATTATGCTAAGCAAAAAGGAAAGTAATATGCAGATGACGTTGTTTTGATTTACAAGTTACAATGCAAACCTGGATATTTTGTTCCTTGTAGTGTAATTACAAATAAAATGGATTTAAAATTAGAAAACTACACAAATATATGATGTGAATATCTTTGGCTAGTAATATTTGTGGATGCATTAGTGAAAGTGAATATTTTCCTAATGCAGTGATAATTTTTTTTTATGTGCAGTGTATTCATAAATAAAATTATTTTGTCCACTTGAATTATTAGTTTCATGTGTGATTCACTTAGATTTCATAATGGAACCACTAATAAATAATAAGGGTTCTAAAATAGACCTTTTGAAGGATCATACTATTTACATTTTCCTATTCAGAAAAATGCTGATGTATTGTGGGTTTTTGTATTCTAATATTAAGCCAGTTTCCAATAATTGCTTTTCTTTTACAATAATTCCACTGCATGTAAATCACTTAAGTGTGTTATAAGGCTTTCTGAACATCATGATATATAACATCAACTATGATGACCTTATCAAGATATTCTAGAAAATCTGTTAGGTTTGAAAGTCCTTTCATGACACCACCCTTAAAATTATTAAATAAATATTAAATTTTCAAATATCTTTCTAATGAAATCATTTCAAAACCTTGATAATAACAGATGTCATTTTAACAGGCATAATTAGTACCTTGGACACTGCTTTGAACATTTTTCCCAACAGTTAAAGTTTATTTCATATCAAGAGACTTCTATGAAGTAACAATTGGAGTTTCTGCTTCATCTCTGTTATTTGTTTGGACAAATCTCATCAGTGTCAGTAGCTTTATTCTGATGTTCAGTATGTTATACTGAAATGTATGTTGTCATCTCTATTAAATGTGTGATTGAAATTAAAACCAAAGTCCATTCCATTACCTTACACATGATAAACTTAGCGATCATTTGCTAAGTATTTTTTATACTTCTCAATCTACGTCATCAGGGTTGCTAGAAATAATCATTAATTTGATGTCATCAGTAAACACTAGTAATTAGATTAACTGTGCTCCTGTGGTATAGAACGGCACTGTGCATTTTCTATTTCTTTACTAAAATGCAAATTTCAAAATTTTCATTTTCTTTTCAGTTTGGTATGAACACAGAAAATTGCTCATGTAAACATAGTAACTTTTCCTAGTATTAGTTCTTTGCAGAACCAGGATTGACTTATAAGAAGTTAACCACATTTTCTTGTTGGAAAGATAGCTTGTGATGTACTAAAATAGAAAACTATTTTCTCATTTCAGTTTTGACAGATGAAGATAATGTGTTTGTAGAGTGACAAGTGTAACTTAGTTTTGTATGATATTATGGCAGACTTACAGAAATATTTTCAGATTTATTAGCTAGCTACAAATCTCAGAAGCTAAGCATTCTATCCTAACTTGACTTGGGCCTACTCAAACATGAGAAACATTTTTTTTATTTTTTTTATTCATTCAGTAGACTTGGAGTAGACATTGTTATCTGCAGCTTCATGGAACCACTCTTCAAGTGGTGAAACATTTAATGCAGTTATGTAATTTTCAGTTTTTGTTAACTTTGTGTGTGTAAGTTTGGTAATTTTGATTCTGTAAAACTATATGCACTAAAGACGAAAGGCAGAAGACTTTCAAAACTTCATCCTCTACACTTGTCTCCAGAACAGGCAGTTGCTGTCCATTTTACAAAGTTTCATCATATATGCACTAAAACTCAAAGTATTAAATCTATCTTGTGCATAGTTGCTGTCACTCAGATGTCTATGCCATAATTATTTCTCAAATTCTTTTTAAGTGCATTTATCTTCTGCTTTATCCAACCAGTCTTTCCTTCCCTAGTCTTTGATAACAAGGGTTGATGGCCATGCCTTTTCTCCAATATACCTTCCTTCTATCTATCTTGTCTGTGTTTTTAGGGTACCAGGTAGATTCATGTGCTGCCCAGGTTAGTTATTGTTTTTGTCACACTCTTCCTTTTTTGAGGCTTCCATTTACCATCATTTCATTTCTTGGGAACCCTGCTTTATGTGGGATTTTTCTCCCTCCATCCTTACAAGATGGATCTGCCTGCTCATCTTTATAGCATATGCCTTTTTGAGGGTGGAGTATTGTAGGTTCTTCTCATCAGATTCATCACCTCCCACATTATCTAGGTACTATTTCATTGACTTTTGATGAAATTCTTCATGCTGGCATCAAAACTGCATCTTTATTGCTCATTATCTACTTCACGTGGTTGTCTTATCTCCATAGGGATTTAATACTTCCACCAATGGTTATTCTCCAGTCAACCCACTGTATGTGGACAGATGAGTGTACAGATATTTTTCTCACCTTGTAATCACTGTAGGATCCCACTAGACAGCTGATGTTGCTTTCCAGGGTATACTTACACACCAAACCTGCACTGAGCCAGGATAATGGGAAGTATTTACAACAGCTCTTGCAACTCTACAGATTTTTACTGGGAAATGTGTTCTGCAAGATCACTTGAAGTTTCCCTGTGGTATTTATTATGCTTCGTCTCAGATCCACACCATAACAATTTCATGAATTATCATGGAAAAAGCAGCACCAGAACAATGTTTCTGCCTACATCTATGGCTAGAACTTGTTGGATTTTTGAAGTAGGATTTCAGGATCACACATTACACCCAAAGACCTTTCTGGACTAAAAGATCAATGAATTTCTGGGTCTCCTGTATGCAAATTATCCCTCTCTCATCAAGTGAAGCACAGGAGACTCTTGTAACTTATCAGTTCTCAAGTACTGAAATGGTGGACTGTGGAGAATCCTCACCTAATGGAACCTAAGTCAAGGTTTGTTCAGTAGAGTTGAGGTGAACACACCATTCCCAGTCCATTCCACGCTGTATTAAAGAAACACCCCATGATAGTGTCATTGTTTGAGGTTGGATGAGCACAGATACTCATCACAAATTCTCTTCTCCCACAGCTGGACTTTACCTGTCAAGCCTGGTGGTAGTCTGAATGAACACCATCCTCACTACATGTATTAATTGTCCTGCAGCTTATGTTAGAGTATTCAGACAGCTGTGTACATATTCTTTCTGTCATTGTGACACAATTGTGGCTTTTTTGCATCTTCTGTTCTATGTGAGCATATAGTATACTCTGGATGAGAAGAGTGCCCCATCATTGAGAGTACCTCATGGGCTTCTTTTGGACACTTTTAAAGGGCACTTTTCTATATAATCCTTGCACGAGTCCTTCCATCTCAATATGAGATTCAAGCTGTTGTGTGGGAGGAGGTGAGTGGTTTGGAAGCTAACTTTCTCCATACTAGAAAATGTATAGATGTTCATCTTTACATGCATACCAACTCATCCTTCCTACTCTTATGGTACTCGTTTATTTTATTGTCTTGCCAAAGAATAAGGATGCACAAGATCAAATGTAAAGAGAAGATATATTACATTCATATTGGGAGAGGGTTCTGTTGTATGATAACATCACGTAGTGGTGCACTTTCATGTGAATTAATATGATATTAGGTGCGAGTTTTCATAAGGTTTGTGATTGCAAACTTCTCAGTTCAAGCAAACTCAAAAGGAAAAAAGCTCTTTGTGTGTGGAGGTGAATATCTATTTGAAATGCATTTTTAGGTGAGGAAAATGTTTGTTACCTGAATACCCATTTATTTATTTGAAATTCATTTTAATTCAAACAATGTTAATATCAATACAAATGTTTTATTGTTACAAAGTAGAATGAAATATGAAACTATTTTTTTGTACCATATCATTTATTGTTTCATTACTACAGAACTTACAAACTGTGTTTGAACATGAGAGATAATTTTATTACCACCTCTGTATCTAATTCCTCTATACTTGTAAGTAATCATGATAATGGAATTTAATTACAAATTGGATATGTTATATATTTACTTTCTTTATCCTTGAGGTATATTTACATAGCAAAATTTAAGTTGCTTGTTTTATTTTTTGATATCTGTGTGAAATGAATTATTTTTTTGGTTTGTCTTTTATTATGTGTTTTGCTGATCATTTATTTTTTCTAAGGATTTCTAATGTTGCTTTCCCACTAGCATACTAAATGTGACAAGTTTTCTCAAACAAAAATAAAGCAGTGTTGACCTTTGTTAAACCATTCTGTAACAATATGGCTTTGAAACCATGCTGTCCAGTGGTAGAGTAATTTGATAAACTGAAATAGTGAATGAAATTTGTAATGTGGGAAAGAAATTAAGAAAGATTGGAGTTCAAACAACTTGCAAAATTTTCCAGCATTTCCAGTGTCATCATAATAGAGTAAGTAACCTAAAACTTTTAATTTCCTAAGACACATTTTCTCTTTGCATGTTGGTTGTACAACACCATAAAGTCTAGAACTAACACCAGTATTAGCAAAATTAAGTTGTCTATTTTAATTTTATAGAAGGAAATGGAAGTCCCATAGTAGGAAGAACTTGTAAGAAACATGCAAAAATATTGGTAATTATCCTTGACAGTATGGATGAAAATTTGCTACTGTTAAAGGAGTATTTATAATTTTAGTTTATTTTGCTTGCATATGTTGTAGAAAAACTGTTGTTTTTAAAAATTTATTATTCTGTTTTGTTACTACTATTAGCTGCCCCTATCTAACCATCAAGTATCACATAGCAATACCAATTATCCAAGGAGTGGTTACTTTATTTGTTTTGGCTAACTTCTCTCTTGCAACATTCATGGATCCAGGAGTTATTCCTAAAGGTAAGGTTATTTCAGTTATTACATTTTTGAAATATTTTAAAATATAATTTGGTAGAATAAAAATTGCTTGAACAAACTTAGTACTTTTACATAGATTTGTGTGTTTTTTGTGTGTTTATATTTGCATGACAAATTTAGTATGTATGCATAAATTTAGCAATTTATGTGTGTGCTTCAACTTTGATAAAATATATATGCTAAACAGGGATGAGAAATGGCTGCCATTTAAATTTTTCACTGTTTATGTTGAAAAATTGGCTATTCATCTGGTGTATTCAAATACAGTGAGAAAAGAAATTTAAGAGAGCTGTGGCTAGAGACAAAATATTAAACTGGTAGACTTTGTTTCAGCTTGTCTAGTCTGTTACTATACTTGTACAACCAAAATGGATGTGTAAGCAGTTCTTAATTTCAATACATATGATAACAGCTGTAAACTCTTCTCTCTAAATTACCAAGGAGAGCAAATTGCTGTCCTCAGAAAAAACAACAAACTAAAAAAATGAGAATCAAACAAATTCTAACATGACTTTATATTGTGACTGTTCATGAACTGTTTATTTTGGGTTACAAACATAATTGAAAAATTCATTTCCAAGACCTTTAACAGATGTGGAATTATTTTGTATCATGATATGCATAAACCTCAAGTTAAATTCATTATGATTTTTGCAAATGTCATCCAAAATAACATTACATTCTCCCATAACTCGTTATTCAAGCTCTCAGTCTTTGACTGTGCATATAATAAAAGTTCAGAAGCTATGATTATACAACTTTGACTGTGAGTTGTTAGGAATTAGGAGTGTCTGCTAGATATTTTAGAAATATGTACCATTATTATTTGAACATTTCACAGGAGTGATGAAGCTTTCAAAAACAAACGTGATCATGAATCAAATTGCTTGTAATTGAGGTCATTTAAATAATGAGTTATCTGAGTAATCTGTATTATCAGTGATGGCCTCATCCTGACTGGCATTCAGTTTGCATGAGTCACCTTCAGGATTCATCTTTTTCTGGGCTTCCTGTGTTAGTTTCAGAACTTGGATGCCTTAAACTTGTTTTATTCAGCTCTGATTACTTTTTTGCATTTTTTCTCTAGCCAGACTTGGGTTTGCTTACAAGAATGTCCTCTGTTATGTGGCTCAATGCAAGTGTGCAATCTGACAAATGTGGCTGTCAGGATGCTGAAACCATGCTCAACCACACTGTTACTTACACCAATTGCTGTAACAACCTCCACAAGCAAACATAGATTGGTCAAATCCTTCAGGCCATTTTGTAGAATCTGTTCCCAGAGACTTGTAGTCCTTACACCTTCAGAGTTTTTTATTCTCACTTATTGTAGCTTGCTTCATAGTCAGCAGCTTCCAGTGGAGTTGAAAAGTAATCAACAGCTTTGAGAAACTCAAATTGAGGTGCTGCATCCATTCCTCTAGTTGACTTTACTCAAGATTATTTTATATGGGCTATTGTTGAAGGACTTACATTGTTCATCAAGAAATTGGATTAGAGCTAGGACCACATTTTGTTTGAGCATGTCTGAATTTTCACTATCAGTTGTAACAGTGCTGCCATGATGAGGTATTATATAAGTCATTCTGTCCAAAGTGGCTGATGTGAACTCTGTTTCTTTTACATTCTTTGGGAAGATTACAAGAGATATTTGTGCCATTGATAATGTACTCTGTTTTATTCATGAGGGAGTCAATCTTCATTTTCAGTTAGGTCTTGCATTCTCATCTTTGTAAATGAAAGCATGAAATACTTCTCTCTTGAACTTCAATGAAAGAGAAAAAAAAAGACTTGTGTTCAGAACCTCATAGAGCAGACAGCTTGACAGCAAGACTGGTAACTTTTCAGTTTCTTCAAGATACCTTTCAGCCTAGAGATTAGTTTTCCATGCTTGTAGTGTGCAGTGAAATTCTGATTTGCCTGAGTAAGGGGGATTCAATTATTCATAGGATGCAAATTCCCTTTCTTTGGTGGCCTACAATGCACATTCCAGGGACCTATGGATGCTTGTATATCTGATATTTCTGTACATTTGCTGTTTCTTCAAAATTCTTCTTGAATCTCCCAGATCTATTCAACAGGTAGTAGATGATGATCATCATATCATTCACTTAGTCAAAAGCTTCCTCCTTCATCAGTGTTCTTTACTGTCAATTCCAACCAGTGTAAGATTGTCATAATATAAAAGACTGTATAGTGTAAATATTAATTTATCTTGTCAGTGAATATTTTGATTTAGTTTTGCTCATGACAAGAGTTAGAAGCAATTATATTAAAGTAAATGTTAAGACAAGTTCAGTTACATAACATGGTAAAAATTGTACATTGTGTTTATAACTTTTTAATGTCAAGATTATAGAATGTTGTAAAATATTGATGTATAGGATGTATAGCAAGCAGGCAGTTTAGTAATAAACATATACCGTGTTTCTCCGAAAATAAGACGGCTTATATTAATTTTCACTCCAAAATACGACACTAGGGCTTATTTTCGGGGGATGTCTTATTTTGATATATTAAAAAAATGAAGTTACAAAGTAAAACTATTAAACTAACAATTTAAAATAAACTATTATTAAACTATTAATTTATATTAATTTTCACTCCAAAATATGACACTAGGGCTTATTTTCGGGGGATGTCTTATTTTGATATATTAAAAAAATGAAGTTACAAAGTAAAACTATTAAACTAACAATTTAAAATAAACTATTATTAAACTATTAAACTAACTGATTAATACTTAAACAAACTAATTAACTAACTATTAAACTAATTAATAAATTAATATTTTTTTTATTTCTTTCCTCTTCCTGCCACTCTTAACTAGGGCTTATTTTAAGGGTAGGGCTTATATTAAAACTATCCCCAAAAATCACACTAGGTCTTATTTTATGGGTAGGTCTTATTATCGGAGAAACACGGTAAATAGCATGAGATGAGTGCAAACGGATAGTGTAGATAAGAAAAGAAGTCACGTAAAAGAAATGCTTGGACAGAGAAGGAAGGCCTAATGATTAATATAGACCCAATGGGGGATTTATATTATAGTGAGTCTAATAGGATTGAAATACATTAAGAGAATAGCTTATTTCATTAAAGAAAGGTATAAAGTAACTGGAGCTGCCTTTGTATACTTTGACAAAAATAGACATTTAATGAAAGTAAGCTTAAATATGATAAAGAAACAGATGATTTTAGAAGTAGAGGATACAGTTGTTGGAACTTGATGAAACATAAGTGAACTATGCTTGGATTGTTTGGTGATAGCAATGGAGATAAATAGTTTGGCTTGTCTTCTGAAGTTCTAAAGCAGATAAAGTAATTAGCAATGATGTATAAGGACTTTAAACTTATTTATCATTATTTTGAAAATTATTTTATATATGTATATAAATTTCCATTTTTGTAAAAAGTAAAAGGCACCTAGAACTGTGTATTTACCATTTCTTCAGTTGCAGTTGCTGTCACCAAACCCTTGATATACTGACCATGAAGTTCTTCAACTTCAAGAATGCTCTCTACTGGCTTTTGAAGATTTTCTGCAGTTACATTCTGCTAACTGTCCATCTTTTCTGGTACAGGAAAAAAGAATGCAAGATGTCTGGTCTTTATAATTTTAACCATGACTAAATCTTTCTCACTTGCAGTTTTTCTGGACTGCAATCTATTATTGAGCAAAGCAAATAAAGTAGAAGAGCACAACATTAATAACTTTGTACTGATGCCATTTGAAATTTTTTGAACAAATTCTCTGGCTCTATTATTGCTCTTTGTTCATTGTATTAGCTTAAATCCATTTTATTTCTGCTTTCTCACAAGTGTCTTGAAATTAATTGTAATCTGTTGACAGGCATAAAGTAGGTTGCCTTCTTGGCAACTTTCTCTACTCTTGATTGTGTATGACAAGAGCAATGTTGGATGCTGGGTACTGGCAGGAGAAACGCATGAACCAGAGGCCTCATCTCTGTCTCCAACATCAAGTAACTTCTTGTAGTCAGGATCACATGTGCCTTGATTTAATAAGAAGTTTATCTAAATCAGTGTTGATTTCATTTTGGTGTAGATCTAGTATTAAAAGTATGATAAAAACATGGTGTTTAAAGAATCCATCATAATTCAGTTAATTAAAAGCAGTAGAAACTAAATAGAAAATTGGAATGCATATTAAAGTTTAATTAAAATAAAGCTAAAATAAAATTAAAGATAATACGAAATTAAATACAATTATAAATGTATGATTGTTGGTGTTATTAGTTAGTTAAGGTTTCTGTTTGCTTTTTAGTAAATGTAAGAGTGAAAACAAGAGGGCCAAAGGTTGAGTGAAGCCTTACTTTTTTTCCCTAAACTAGTTTCAAATAACTACAAAATCTTCAGTTAGAAAATTTAGGATAAATCTGCAACTTTACTGTGTGTTAATTTTTGTTCAGTTACTAAAATGTCAATGTTTCAGATCAGATAATTTTGGTGTTGGTTTTAACTTCTATAACTTTAAATTTGTGGATAATGTAAACATGTAGGAAATAGATTTATTTTCATAATTGAAAAATTCACATTTTTTACTGTGATACTTCTTTTCTGGCCATTTGAAAATGTAAGCACAAGGGAACCAGTCATTTTGTAGTTTTACAAGGTTATGCTCTTTTGAGGACCCATAGCAATTAAATTCTTTAGACAGCATATAACAGATTAGTGGAGGAGGAAATTTCTTTTTCAAGGGACAACTTTGTAGTAATTACATGACTTATTTTTTAATATTTAAATTAGCATGACCCAAAAAGTTTTTGACTAGTTGTTCATCACGGAATTGTTTGCAGTCTGTTGTTTATGACTAAAAGGTTTAAATGCATGATTGTTGATTCTCATAAAATTAAGCACATTTTATTGTGTCTGGCACATACATGTATAGTTTCTATGCCCTTTAAATTATTTTATATTTGTTTACCTTTGATGTCAACTATCATGTGGCTGTGTGTTTCATCAGAATGATGAACTGTTTGCATAGGCTTTTACATCTATCAGGAACTGGCCTTGTATCCTGATATCTGGTTTTGTTTTATGTATAATGACTCAGCAAATTTTACTTCATATTTTTACAGCATCTTCATGACCATCAATCTTCTCAGCTTATATCCAAAGCATGGCAGAATTGAGTTAAAAAATGTTGCCTACTGTGAAAATTTTTGTAGTGCTCATTGATGGCATCTTTGGTTTTTTTACTTGGTTTACCAAAATCAAGCCATAGAAAAATATGACTTTCCATACAGCATTGCCAAAAGTTTTCTCATTGCTCAAAAGCAACTGAACCAGAAAATCTCGTTAATGTATGTATGATAATGGTTAGTCTTGCATAGAGGTTACATTTCATATTGAAATAGGTTGTATGTTATGCTTGCTTCTTCAATGTTGAAAGCTCCTGGAAGATAAGTACTGATTGACTCTATTTTAGTTGAACACACTTTATTATAATAAAGATCAGCAAGAGCAGTCTGTCAATCTCTCACGAAAATTTGTCTTAAGGTATGTTGATCCACACTTGCACTGCCAAATCACATTGACTTGAAAGTATGTTTGCTACATGATCAAAGTAAATGAAATCCTCGTATTTGCTGTGATGATTACAGTATTTTTCAATTTGTTTGATTTTTAATCAAACTTTCAGAATTTTAAGGAGTGTTATTTACATTCTTTGAATGAATGAACTTAAGTGCAAAGTAATACAACCATGATCACACTACTTAAAAATAAACCTCTTTGTAAGACTTGTTTTTAACTGGATTATTAATAAGAACTGATTAATTACAAAGTGGCTTCAGAAGCTGAAGTTATCTGGACTCCTTGATCCTCTGTGGGTAGGCCAAAGTGCACATGTTGTGACTTTTTTACATTTATTTTAAAATTAAAATGTTTTCCATGTTTATTAACAAACTTAATATCAAAACAGAGTTGATAAATCAAATTTTAATTTTATGTAAGTTTTAAGCTATTTATAAAGAAATATGTAAAAAAAAATCTCAACATCCAAGAGTATGAAAATTGTGATATTTGTTTTCTATATTGTTTACCATTTTTCTTCAAGATGCAAAATTTAATGTAAATTACTTATTGTAATATAGGTATTACTCAGACAAAGCATAATTTTTATCACCTTAAAACTTATTGCTTATGGAGCTGTAAACAAGAAAATCAGAGCCACTTACTGTACTTACCTACTTTTAACAAATTAGCAAATAATTCTGAAACATTCTATATCACTTATCAATAGAAATGCAAAGAAGTATAAAACTTTGTTTTTAGTACAGAGTATTATCAATTTTGTCTTTATTTGAAAGTGTACTGTATGGTACTCAGATCAAGAAGCTAAGGGAATTGTCAAGCCACTCTTGTCTTAGTTAGAAATCTAGTTATAGTAGTTGGAGAACATTGTTTGCGTTTTGTACATGTTATTATTCTATGTTTCAAGATGCATTAAGTAAATAAAATTAGGATCATAATTAGAAAAAATTTGGCTTAAATTTTATGAGCAACCACAAACAAACAAAAAGCATGATTAAATGTGATATTTTTTTGTTTTCCCTGTACACATTTTATGCATTGTTATAAACTTAACTAAAATTTAAAAATCAGAAGCTTGTCTACATTACTTTAAGGAAGATAATGAAAAAATAATGGATTTCTTTACCAATTTGTCCAGGAACCTACTAGAAATAATGCAATTTTAGATTTATTGTTAACTTTTAATATAGAGGTGATTGAGAGGGTAGTGGTAGTTGGTAAACATCTTAGACACAAGGGATCATTGCTGTATTAAGTTTGTGTTGCTGCATGTGGAAGTCAGAAATAATATTTTGTTTCTAAATTTTAAAAAAATTATGAAGAGATGCAACAAGAATTATTTGTTGTGAATTGGCAGCTGATATATTTAGACACTGAGCAAGTGTGGAAACTTTTCCAATATTCAAAATAAATATATTCCTTACACAAAGAAATGTAAATAGCAACAAGTAAAAAACAAACAGGTTAACTCACAAAGGGTATAAGAGATAAAATAAAAGAAAAGCATCACAAATTTAAAATTCATATTAATTCACATTATAGAATGTCAAGAAAGTTGATCAAACAAGAAATTAGGACATTCGAGAGGGTGTATATCTGAAAACATTAAAGTTAATGTAATAATTAGGGGGTAAACAAAATGTTAGGATGGGGATAGGTAGGTCTCTTGAGGGATGACAAAGGAAGACTTGTGTCTGATTATGATATGGTTAGGTTATTAAATTCTGGTATTCTTTCAGTTTTTACTAATATTACTGATAATAGTAGTACATGAATATTACACTTCTAATAAGCTCCTATTTTAAGATGTTACACTCCTCAAGCTTTCCTCTTCATTTGCCTTCTGTGAAGGGAGGTAGAGTTCTAGTTATTGTGTGCAGAGAGATAAGAATATTTGATCTGAAATAACATTTTGTTACCAGAAAAGTACTTTTGATAGATAATTGCCTCTGTTCATCACCCTCCCAACTACTGGTACACATTATTCTTACCTCATGCAAGTGCTTATGGGGTTCTACTGTGCGTGGAGGATGTCACCCTTCTGTTTGTGATGGGCTGTTGTTACATGATGATTACATCAACTTCACACGAGTTACAAATTAATTCATTTAAATCTAGGTTATCCATTTGTGGGCTAAGTACACAGACCACCAAATCAATAAATTTATGTGCATATTAAAGAAACATGCTCAAAAATAGTCATAATACAAACACAAACCAAATTTTATTGAAAGTATTGGTCAATTCCTCTGCATCAAAACTGTACTAATGTATGATAGTTCAACAGTAGTGATGTGCAGAATCTCAGATACATGTGAGGAATAGCTACTGCATACAAAGAGGTAAATATCTATTACAAATACATTTTTAAATAAGGAAAGTGTTAATTTTCATGCTTCACAATGGTCTGAAATGGGCCAGTATATAGATCCCTGTGGCTTCTAGCCTCTATATTCCCAATCCTTATGGGTTGGGAAGCTGGACCAATTAAAAGTTTAATTTGTTGATCTCTATCCTGAATTTTAACATGTACATTCTAAAGCAATCTATTTAATTATTTTATGGTGTTTAAATTTCTTAGCTTTTTACCAGCATTTCAATTTCTCACATATACATAACAGTTTTCTGTGATGGAATGACTAGGTTTACTAACACTCTCATTTGTACTGTTTTTAGATTATATTTGTGTAAAGTTTCCTATCAGTTTTTAGTAATTCATATAATACAATTGTTAATAAGTTGAGCTGAGCACAGGCTGATAAACTCAGGGGTTGTGCTTACAGGTATTAAACCTCAATGTCAAACTAGGCTGTGTTACAGGAGGTTGAAGAGTTCATTTATTGATATCATTGCCTTCTGACTGTGTACTTTCCTATTTGACCTGCATCCTTTTCATTTCCTTGCTACACTGGATGGTACTTTACATTCTGGTAGTTTCATTTCCTCTGAAAATGGATGGAAACATTTTGTTGTTTTTGTTTGGTTTACAGGTGCTGAAAAGATAAGTATCCTGCTAGTAAAGCTGTGCATAATTCTCTTGCATGCTTCTCAACTTCCACGTTTTGCTTTATGCTGGTGCTATAATTATACATTTATGTTATGATTCAAAACATGCCATTCGTTTATTATGTGTGTTATGGTATCTGTGACTTTGTTAATTTACTAGTATTACAAATTCAAAGTGATCAGTTTTGTACTTATGAAGAAATGTGAACTTGTAACTGTTGATCATCTAAAACATCAGTTTTACAGTAAAAAATATACATTGTTTAATATAACCATTCATATATTTTTGTTTCTAAATGCAGCTAAAATTACAGACTACTGTTCCAAGTAACAAAACAGCTTGTCAGAACAAAAATTTCATCATGAATATAATTTTACCTGATTGGGATGGCTTGAATTAGCTTGTGCTGAAAACCTTCAAGCATGAGCTGATTTACATTGTTTAGCATTAGATGTTGAATTTCTGTGAAAAAAACAAAAAAAACAAAATTTTCACCTGTCCTAACAATTTATGTATTTGTGAACTTTGAAAGACCTTTTGAGTAGCCATAGTAACTGTGTATGCAAAGTATTTCACATGGGGTATGAAATTAGCTATTTTTACTGCACTACAAACATGCCTTGTCAGTTATAGTAGCCTTTTCATGTCCAAGAAGATACAGCCTCCTTAATTACATTTGCCATGTGCTCAGCTGTGACTCAATTGTTTTATTTATAGAACAGAATATTTAATTTCCCACTAATAGTAATGAAGGTGTCATTAGATTTTGAAGTCCATTCATTATTGGTAAGGGCAACAGGAAAAGCACCTTTCAGTTGAGTTTCAAGTTTGTTTTTTTCATTTTTGTATAGGTGTTAATTAATCCAGCAATAAAGTTGGCCTTGGAAGAAATGCCATATCTTGACTCCAAAATATTGAGCAAGTTCTTAAAGCTAGGATTATCAACTGTTGGTTATCCATTACTGAAAATTGTCTCGTATCTCTAGCCATCAAAATTTCCAATATCTCTTATCTATTTTACCTTTGAATTATGTGGGTTTAATTTCATTTTAAATGTTTCTAGGAGTTTTAGCTGAGAAATATTATGTTTTGGTTTTTGCTGCATAATGAAAGTAAAGTTTTTGAAAATTTACTTCTTACAATGTGGTATTTTCTTTTTAGGTATGTGGCTGTGTTTGATATTCCTGTTTTTTAACTGACCATCTCAGAGTTTATATTGTTTTTAAAGTTTTAGTTTTTGTTATTCTGTTTTGATCCAAACTTTAAACACTATTTTCTAAACTGCTGATTTGTAGGATGAAGTGTTGTGTCCTGTATTTTATTTTTACAAGACCTATTGTTGACACAGCATATGGTAGTTTGATTAACCATTTATTAAATAACTTTACATGGTAGTTGTGAAAAATTAGAAATCCAACTAATTGAGTTTTCTAGCTGCTTTACTAAAAGAGTGAAATATGTATATTAAGAATGGCTATATACAGTACACCTAAAACTGATCACATACTTGAATGGAAAAGTGAATTTGTAATTTATGTGATTTAACTCTTTCATGAGAAGTTGATTGTGTAAAATGTTGACTGTTCCAAGTAAAAAGCATTTTTAATGATAAGATTTAAAATGCTTTTCTTAAAAAAAAATCACATTTATGGAACCTCTAAAACCTAAATAAATAACATTCTTCTTTTGATAAAACTTTCCTTTTTATCTGTTATTTTGTTAACTCTAGCTATTTATAGTCTCAGTGGATTTGACTAACTTTGTAACTATCATTAAAAAAGAAAAATAAATTTAAAGTACTAGTTTTTTCTTTATAGAATTACTGCACCTTGTTATAGGAAAGTACATTTAAATCCTAAATAGCTTAAGGCTTATGATAGTCTGTAGAGGTTTATACTTAATTTATTGCCCTTTTTTTCCCCATAGATACGTTCTAAATAACTTGGTGAAAGCATTGTTCAATTTATTGTATTAAATGATGTAAAACATGAGCTGTTCCCAGTCATAGTTTGTGAAGGGGTTTTACTTTTATTATTTTGCTTTATCTAACCTATTAAATTTCAAGTTTTTACATTTTAGTTACTTTTCTAACAAAATACTGCATTTTTTTCCCTAGTATATTTTATGTATTTTCCTTTGACATTTTGTTTTTCGTTGGTTGTTGCTGATGAAATCTTACTTTTTTATGCTTATTGTACTAAGTCACTAAATATATTTTATTTACTTAAATAATGCATTTAAGAACACAGAATAATAACATATGCAAAACAAACACTGTTCTATAACTATCACACTTTAACTGGATTTTTAACTGAGGTAAGAGCTTTAAAATTATTCTAAAAGCTTCTTGGTTCAAACAAACTGAAGAGTAAATTGTCAATATCTTGTACTGAAAATAATATATTTAGTAATTTGATAGATTAGACTTTGTTTTGGTTATAAATGATACAACAAAATATTGGAGAGAACTATTGGCAATTTATGAAAGGATAGATGCTATAGGTTGGCATAGCAAATGATTCTAACTTCCTCATTTGTCTCCATAAATAGACTGAAGGCTAAAAAATTAGGCTGTGCTTTAGTAATATCTACTGATTATAAGTTTTTTATGATAAAATTTATACTTCAGAGAGGAGTGGTAAATAAACTAGAGAATGAACAAGACCTTAGAGAACAAATGTCATGAGGGAGTTTAAGGATTTATTTAAATATTTACTTTTAAATTTAAGAAATTGAAACCTACAAAACATTAAAATTTGCATTTATTCATATAGATTCTTAATAAAGTAGTATAATTTTGAATTTAACTGTAGAAGGTCAGGAAATGCATGCATTAAATTACCTGTAGTGATAGAGTAAAAGTTGTTTTTTTTGTAACATAAAAGGAGATTCAAAAAAAGTAACCAAACTGGAGTGTAGCACAAATGAACCATGTTTTCATGAACTATGAATAACCGTAATTTTAGTTAATTGCTACAGCTCTACTTTACACCTTGCATTGCTGGCACATTCATTCAAGTATTAGTCTTAAGTAATAGCTGTGAAGCAGAAAGTAGCATGATTAATGGAACCTTTTGTAATGGGCTCAATATAAAAAACATTATTTAATGTACACATTTACACACGTTAAGTGTTTGCATTATAACTTTTGGTGCAGTATGTGTATCTTCACAACATTTAGTAGACTTTTAGTACACAAAAAAATCAGATTTTCTAATTAAATATTTTCACTAAAGATTTGTTTGTGAAAATATTGTCTGTTTTATTACTGGTCCAAGTGCAAAGTGATTTCAAGCTATGATGAAAAACTATTCTTCATCTCCAAAATCTGAAGTATCATTTGTTCAATCTCCCAAACCTCCTACATATATTTAAAATGATTGTTTTCAGTAAGATACTACATTTTGCTATTTTCTATACATTAACTATGTGGGGTGTGTCAAGTGACCAACCCTATAACCATCATAAGACAATTAAGAAATAAATCAGTTATGTTTTTTCATAATAGAATGACTACACATTATAAATACAAAAATACAGGTGTTTAGTCTAAATAGCATAAGTCTCATAATGTTATTTATTTCTTATTATATTGACCTTCCTGTCGTGCATAACTAACATCACATAACTTGCGATAACACTGTACAGATACACTCATTATATTCAATAATGTAAAACTGACTTTTATCCTTTATAAAGTGATGCTATCTTGGTTATGTTTTAATGGACTAGTGTTTTGTGATATGCAGTCACTTTTCAGTTATTGTATATTATATATGCATGTATGTATGTAGATTATTACTGTTTAGAGAAAAGATGAAACTTTGTTTTCTTAAAATATAGAATAATAAATAATAAAGTAAATGAAATAATTATCTCTTCTAGCTAAAACCTTTGAATGCAGTCACTGCTGGACCTAGGTTGCTAAGTATTTTAAAATTTCAGACATGGAAGATATCAAACAAATTTGTTAAAGGTTTGATGTATATAGTTTAATTACACAAGTATCATAAATAACTATAGTGCTACCATAGAATTGTACTATAATTTATTAAGATTAGTAATGAAGTTGTATTTAGGTCTAAAAAACTATCAAATTTTGAGCACACTGAAGACAAGCTACCTTCTTGAGATCTTGGTTTCAAAGAATGTGGTAGCCTTTTTGCAGATTAAAATGGCTGAGAAAATCACTAGGGAGACATTCTAAGCCAGGGGTTCCCAACCTTTTGACACTCACAGCTTGAAAATGTAATTGATGAAATAAAATTAATGTTATCCCAAGCTACTTCTAACAAGGCTACGCGACTCCCCTGCCAAGGCTTCACGATCCACCGGTGGGGAACCCCTGTTCTAAGCTGTCGATTGGTTATGGTTATGTGCATGTCATGTATTGAAGTAAGTATATATAAGGGACCATTTCCAAAAATTGAAAGAGGTGAACAAAATCACTGTGGTTGGTTCAGCACATAAATCATATCTCAGCAAAATAAAAAAATGAGGTTATTATTTTATATTCTACCTTGTTGTCAGTATTGTAAATTTGAGTTCCTAATTTGTATGAAATTAGAGACTTAGTATTTTGACATAAAAAGCATCTAATGTGAACCATTGCTGCATTCAACATACCATGTAACTCACTAAAATCTATATTTAGGTGTTATTGAATATTTTTAACTTAAAAATTAACTAATTTTATATTAAAGATTGAATTGTAATCTACAATTTGATTTCAAACTTATTGTCATAGATTCATAAAATAGTAGTTAAATATAATTTTGAATGCAAGTCAATAAATGCAATGACATGACCTTTAACCAGTGACACTTCTAGAAAGGGTTAAATGAAAACATAAGGTCATTTATTTCCAGTATTAATGTCTTCTATTCACCATTATGCACTAAAGATAGATACTTTTTAAAATGATGTTGAGCATACAGAGGTTAAAGGAGTCTTCTTGCATCATTTCACATTTTTTAAAGCTTCTGCTATGCATCAGAATATCTTCAGGAATGTTTAGCTTATTGTGTCTAGTCGGTATGTCAAGGGGATTAAATATATTATGTAGATGCTGAAAAGGACAGGCAAGAGGTAATTAAGGCAGACAGGTATTGATGATAGTCTAGTCTTATTGAGCATGTGGTGTATCTTTTGATAGTTAATGCAACTATCATCCATCTTATGCTTGACATATTGATACCTTTTGAGTATTATGTCAGAAATATTAGGCAACTGAACTATTGTAGACATCTTCAGGGTCTAAAAATACTGAAAAGGTGTTCTGAACAGCTTCAAAGCTTTTCTTATATGTCAGCTGCAAATTTGTTGGGTTGATCCAGACTTATTTAAATTTAATATCCACCTAGTGATGAGGATATCGATTATTCATTCTGATAAGCAGCTTATCTAACTGCAGTTTTTTCTGGTACTTTCTTATCACCAATGTTCTTTGGGATAACTTGTTAGAATCTCAGATCATATAACTTCAGATACTTCAGATGTGTATCATTTGTAAACTCATCAGTATTGATCCAGGTTTCTCTTTCACCATAATAATCACCTAATTAAGTGGTAGTTGTTGTTTGTTCTGATGTTTGTAAGATGATTTGATAGCCTTTAAAACAAGTGTTTCTGTATTTGATTTTGTAAGGATTTAATATAAAGGTGTCATTCACCATTTAAAGAATGCCATTGAATATTATTCAGCTGATTGGTATTTTAGCACTAACCTAAACAGGTTGGTTTCTGTTAGCTTTGTAACTCTTCATATGAAGAAACCAAAATGTGTGTGTATTCTTTTAACAGTTACATTAATAATTCCAAGATGATGCATAACCTACACTGACATCTAGCTTCCTGATTCAGTGTTGCCCTCCATGCAAATTTTTTTTACTAACCACTAACATTGAAGTCAACAGAGTCTAATGTTCTGATGCTGTTGCTGCATTATTGCATACAAATGAGTATGATTCAACTTGTCACCTATAGGATTGGCTTCTATACTGATTGTTCAATTATCACTTTTTAATTTGGTATTCAAGTGTTCTTTTTCGGTGTGTTTGTTTTTCACTCTGTTTCTTAACATCAGTGTTTGGTTGAAGTATCTACAAAATGAGCTTATGGAAATATTTTTATTTTCAAACAATTTTGTTTCCATAAATTGGCTTGTTTTGCACAGATCCAGTCATTTCCACATCATCTAGTGTTGAACATCTGGACATTGTTTGCTTAGACAGACTACAACCATTGCCTTAGTGCGTATTTGTCTGTTAGAGGACATGGAGTCTTCCATGTGGCCTGGACCTTTATCAGGTCTTTACATAGACTTCTATAAATTCCCTTTTTTAGGATGTGGATTTTAAACTCTTTTTCTGTTGCTTCAATTTCCATAACATTCTTGCATTGCAGCTGTGAATCTACTCCAACATTCTGTATCCTTCTATGAATTTTTTTTTAAGTATGTTACCTTTTATTTCCCTTGTTTTTTTCCCATTCTTTACTTTATTTCTTCAGGATATTACTTTACCTCTTTCTCCTGATATCTAAGTACATGCTGAAAATATTTTCTGTCTCAACTTCACTCTGGTGCTGCTATACCTAGCCCTTCTTTATTAGCTGCATATATGCCTTGGCTTAAAATAGAACTGGAGCACTGTTTTTTCTCTGGTTTGGTGTTCTGACCCATTGTCCTTTGTTAGTCTCTCTTAAACTCAGTTTACTTGCATTTATCCTAGTTATTACCCTTCTACTTTGTCTGTCCTCTATCCATATCCTTTTGAAAACAAATCATTTCTCTGAGAGATTTTTGGCATATTCTTCTTCCTTCGCCTTGTTTTTTCCCACTTACTCTGTGTTGCTAGAATTTGCTGGGGAGGAACATGCTTGCTCAGTTATGTTTATCTCTCTCTTATCTCAGGGAATATTGCCTGGCTTTTTTTGATAATGGGTTTTTGGCAGGTACTCGATTCTTTGTTGTCACTGGCTGAGGCCATGTGACAACATTTTCTCTTGACCACACTTGTGTGCTGTCTTTATTCCATTCTCATCTTTATTCTATTTCAGTTTCTGATCACTTCCTTTGTCATATTTGAGCAGTTCTTTATTTCTTCCTTTCATTGTTCTCAGATTTTCTGTGTGTAAAATCCTTCATCCAGTCATGATTTTTCTGTTGTTACTCTTGTTGACAGCTTATCTATTTAGCTTACCTTTTTGTTGAATGGAAAACATATAAGCATTTTCAGGTGTCCTTTCATCCCATTCATTACTAAAATTATTCTTGGGCTGACATGTAGATTACCCCTCACACCTTTGTTGTACACTATCTCCATTGTTTGGCTATTTCATTTTCATTGGACTATGGACTACTTTCAGTTGCTTTTCATCAAACATCATATCTTTGATTGGGTGTGTCATTTTCCTTCCCATCTTTTCACATAGCTCTTTTGTTTCTCTCAAAGTATACATTTGCTCTTAGAAGTTTGGGGTTCTAGAATGGAGCCTGAAGTTAATCTGCATGGATCACAACTTTCTGGAAAATTGTCATCCCATATACATGCGTGCTATTTTTCTGCGGTTTTCAAACATATTCGAGGAGAAAATATGAGCGATTTGGGGGGCCAGGTAGGTGGTTTTTGAGGAGAAATCGTATTTTTTCAATGTTTATTGCAGAAAAAAAAACAAATCTGACTGCCATCTTGGAGGCAGTCTCGTTTCGTCTCGTTGCAGGTCTTGTGGTCTGGTATCATGTGCATACCAGACGATAAAATATTCTCTACGCTCCAAAGAAACAACAGCGATTGAAATGTTTAAAAGGAAAGATGTTCATTTTGATCCTGTAGACAAGAGAATGTGTAAGGAAATTAGATCAGCAGCTTCAAAGTATACCTCAAAGCTGAGGGAGAATCAGAAGAAAAGGGCAGAAAGGCTTGAGGCCTATGGTTCTGTGAAATCTGGCCCAGCCACTTTGGCTAAAGAAAAAGTCCAGAAAGCTGCAGAGGCACAGAGAGCTGCCCATTCAGAGAAGGAGAGAAAAAAAGCTTGGACGAGAGCACTGGAAACCCTTGTCTCGAAAAGAGGAAAGTAGCCAAGATTGATTAAAGGAAATTAAGTGATTTGAAATTTGACTGTAATTTATGCAGCAGAGCAGAAGTTAATATCAGTGACTGAAAAACATTTTATTATTATCTGCAGCATACAATGCCAGTGGTTTATTTTAAAGCATGTCATTAATTTTATTTTGAAGCAATGTCAAAGCTTTCCTTGATTTGCTGTTTCAGTTTGTATTGTGAAAGAATGAAAAATATACTGATATTGAGGTACCAGTAATTTACTGACAAGATTGTATAGATGAACAAGGTTTACTGTAGGTAGTCATGTAGAGTAATTTTAAGTAATTTGAAATTTTAATGGAATACATGCAGCAGAGCAGTTGTTGTTGATGTCAGTGACTGTACAAAATTTAATTTCTGAGGCATATCACTGATATCAGTAGTTTAATATTGAACCATATTAGTAGTTGAATTTTTAAGCAATGTCATAGCTTTCCTTTATATGCTGTTTTAGTTTGTATTGTCAATTTGTGAAAGAATGGAAAATTCACTGACATTAAGGTACCAGTAGTATAATGACAAGATTGCATAGATGAACAATTTGAACTGTAGGTAGTCATGATTAGTCAAAAGAGTAATTTTATGTGATTTGAAAATTGTATGGAATATATGCAGCAGAGAAGTAGTTATTGGCAATGACTGTAAAACATTTAATTGGCAGCATACCAGTAGTTGATGATGATGATGTTATTGATGACAAAAATGATAATAATGAAATGATTTGTATTTGAAATTTTTGAGTTATTTTGGCTTTATTAACTCATATTACTAATATATTTTGATTTAGAAAAAAAATTAAACTGAATAAATAGCAAATAAACAATCTTAAATTTCATTTATTTACTTTTTATTTTATTTGTTAATTTTAGATATTTTGATATATCTTCTAAAAAATGAATGCAAATTAAAAGAATAAATCAATCTGCTAAAAACTGTAAATGAAAGTTATAGTTTTTATTAGTTTGATTTAGTCTTTTAATTTCCTTTTGTTATTTTATATTATATATATTGTGTACTTTTCCAACATTGCAATGTCAAAAAACATAAAGAAATTATGTCCCAGATGGCACCAAATAGCATCCATTTTTTTAAAATTTCCCGGGGGGCATGCCCCCGGACCCCTAGTCAGACGCGGCGCAGCCACGCTGTGGCGCCTCTAGCACCAGGCTATATACCTTTTCCTCTTTTTTTCATAAATGTCATTGGCATGCCTGTATATACTATGATGGGTTATTTATTATCCCTCTAAACTTTGTTGGAAGACTCTCAGGATCATCACCTCCACTGATATGTTGAGACCATTGTTAGCATGTACATTGATTTGATTGTTAGCATCAGTATTTATCCTTGTTGTTATTAACATCTTGAATTTCCTTGGCTTTTACAGGGGGGTCATAGTTCTGCCTCTGTTTGAGGTTACTGACCATCTTTAAATGTATTTATAGTTTTATCTGTGTTATCCAAGCCAAAGATGGCTTGCTCATGCATGAAGTTGTAGTTTAGATGGGAACTGCTATAGTTTAAGTCTCTGTAAGGAGTGGGGTACTCTCATCATAAATTACTGACATCACTCGTTATAAACTTGTTAGAATAAAATGAGGTTGAACTTGTGGCACAGCTCATTCCACTTCTTGCCTTATACTCTTCTAAATTGATTGACTGCAGAGACCATAAGTTCTGTTTTGTGCAATCCCTGTCCTCTATTCATGGGCTTGACTTTGCTCACTTTCCAAGCTTTATCAGTACCATTGCTTTTACCAGTATGGTGTGTTCTTGTGCAGAAATTGTTGAATAATTTTGTTTGATGTGGAGAGATTCTTGAAGGCACAACTACCAGAAAGTTTGGCATCTTTGTACGGATTTCTATGTTGTTTTTTTACCATTCTGTTGGCCTTCATATATGAAGTGATCACTGCTGACATCATGTCTCATCTGCCAATTAGAGATGCCATCAAAGATATGGCTAGCAAAACTAAGGTCTCTCAGTTCGTCAGTACAAAGTTGGTGGCTATATTATGGAGAGCAGACTGTAAACTTTTCCAATTTAATGTTTCATGCTCATCTCATATGGGTTGCCAAGCATTGAAGACTTCTGTTGCTAGTTACATAGGAGTGTTGTCAGACAGGAATCTCCAATCTTATAGGTGATTTGCTGTTACTATTTGTGTATGCTTTGGTAATTCACATATTTGTGAGTAACTTTGAATGCATTATCTAAATTCTTAGTCACGTTTACTGTGGATGTTACTGCCTTACTGAAATGCAATGGCCATCACATATTTTGGTGAGAATGAACTCATCATGTTGTGAAAGTTTAGTCTCTTGAAAGAGTACAATATTATAAAGATTAGAGATTCTCAAGGTAGTATTTGTTTCATCAGATCCATTTGACATTAGAGAAACCTGTCCTAATGTGAAACTGATAGTCTGTTGCAATTTTCACGTATTCAGAATTTGTCAGTTTGGTGTTTATTCCTCAGTCCCCCCCTTTTTTTTTGTACTGGGGAGCCAAAAGATATGCAACAGAGACTAAATTGCACTGTGGCATTCATATGGTCACTGTTTTTCTTAATATGTCATGTTTGTTGGCATTAAATACTTACTGTTTAGAGTGCCTGATTATTGAAAATTAAGTGCACTATTGTAGATTATGGTGTACCCTGGTCAATAGGGTATAAAGGAGCCCTCTCAAAATTAAGAATCCTTTATGGTGTAGAACATTATGGTAATCTAGTTCTGTGTATAACTAATTATAACTGGGGTCTTAAATTTATTGATTAGTAAATATTACACATTTCCCAACTTTAAATACCATCCAACACCTCAAAATATGATATTGCAAAGCTCTCTAAGTAACTGGTTTCTTGACCAACTTAAGTTGTAGCTGTTGATCTGACAGTTAGTGCCAGTTATGATGATTATTGTTGTTAATGATGCAGCTGACCACCAGAACTTTCTCAGACATTTTCTTACTTGAATCATTTTATAATGTTTTACAAGTATCAGCATCTTCCTAATTATAAGCTGAGGTGGTACTAAATTTTTTTTGTCAAGTTCCCAATGTTCACCTCTGATTCCTGGTCAAGCCACTATATGGACAATTCATTTGTAGTATGCTCCACATGTAACTGCTGTATCTTCTGTGCCATTCAACTAATCCTTGCAGTACTAGGTGTTGATCTGTCCAAGCAGATCCAAACTCTTTCTCTGCTACTGAAATATTTGTATCATATCTAGTCTTTACACTGGAGTAACTGTTCCTTCACTGTTCTGTCATAACACCTCGTGTACTATAAAGAAACCTTTCCTCGTTGCTGTTATGTAAACTTGTGCATCAGCCAGAGCAGATTTTATGATGCTCCACATAATCATGTAGGACACTTTACCACATACGTTATAGGGGGAGAATTGTATATCACATTCACAGGAAGCAGTATTTCCCAAACAAATATGAGAATGTTTGAATACCCGTTAGATCTTTGTTCTGTTGAACATTATGCTGTCATGATTTACAACATGTGTTTGTTCCAGCAGTTTGACGAGGAAAAATAGGTTTTTCAAGTATCTACTTTGTAGTTTGCTTTACTTGCTCCACAAATCAATGGTTGTAATGAAGTGATGTCGACCTATTCAGCACACTCAACACTTTGCATGACTTCTGGAAGAGCTAGTTATTGAAATTAGTTCCTGATCTGTGTGCATGTCTTGAGGTGTGTTTGATCAAGCTATCCTGTATTTTGTTTGTTTTGTCAACACACCAGCTATGACTTATGCTGAAGCATCAGCCAAATTACTTATTACTGCTTAGTGAAGTAATTGATAATGACCAGCATATTATGATAACCTTATTTTGCTTCTGAGAGAGAACCAGAAATATTCAAGGCTACTCACCAATTCAAGAGAACTAATAATTCTGTTGGTTTTTATTCTGTCTAGGCCAGTTTCCCTATGAACAGTACATATAGTGCAATACCAAATATGTGAACTAAAACACATCTGCTATTCAGTGGTGCATGTAACATCTTTGTGATCTCCTGTTTATCTGTGACACAAATTCTTAGTAATATATTGTCTCAGACCCTGGGGAACACTAGCTACAAAATAGGATGAAAACTGTGTGCAGTTGTTTTGATAATAGTAGTATAATACTCTGTTGCACACCTGTAACTGCTTGTACAAGTGCCATTGCTACTTTTCTCTATTTGAGCTAGCTGAGCTTTACTTTACTGGAAGGCAAGAAGCACCCATGTTACATCTAAGTCTTTCATTTGCTTTCTATGGAGCTCCCATTGTGTTAATTATGGCATTTATTTATTATGGCCTGTCATTGCTACTATGGAAATGCTTTGAATTCCTATACATGGTGATTAGGATATTAATGAACAAATGGGATCACATTATGTAGCAAGACAGTCTATCCATGTATCTGTGTTGTTTTGAATGTTGCTTAGTGGCAAAATATTCTCACATATAACCCAGAAGGATTCTAAAACCTATTATTTCATTCATTTTATAATTTTTATGAATTTTGCAGCCTATTTCAATTATTCCTCTTACCATCCACTTGAAGGTGATGATGTAAATGTATTAAACATGGCCTCAAATTAAAAAATGGTATTTGTAAAAAACTGATATTAATGAAAAAACTTATTAATGAATAATTACTGTAAAAGACACTAAGTTTTATTCAAAGTAAAGTTTTAGATGTGTCTTTAAGATTTTTTTTTACTTTATATATATAGAGAAAGAGAGTGAATGAGTTTAGGTTCACAGACTATAAATGTTCACTGTATTTTAAATCAATTCTTTATGAGAATCTCCAGTTGGAGCTTAACATTTTACACTTCAAACTAATGCAATTACGTAGCCAATAGCTACAATAAATTATGTACCATATTAGCTAGCTATATTTGTTACCAGTACAAGTTAGCTGGTGTGTCTCACAATCCTTTTCTCATTGTTGAACATAACAAAAGCCAGCAAATAAGATAGAAAATTTGAAATTTAAAAAGTTGTAAATAAGGATCATAAAAAGTCAGGAAACAAGACTGGAAGTACTGTAGATATTATTTACTCAAACTATAAATCTCTATTTTGACTGTATCTAATGTAATCCTAGCTAACATCATGAAGTCAAAATGAGATTTGTTGTCTGATTAAAATAGTGTCTGTAGTACCTGCAGCCATGTTTGCTTACATTTTTTACAATCCCTATTTACAGGTTTTTAAACTGTCAATTGTTTACTTGCTATAATTATAATGTGGCTTTTACTGTTTGAATTTCTCAACAATTAATTATAATACATATGTACGATTATACTGAATGTATGTTTTGAGAAAATATACAAATGTGTAACTGAATTAAAGTGTACAAACTCTATTTGAATAATCTGTTAATGTATATTTATTTTACATAGAAATGTTATTTTTGCACTTCATACAGAGGTAGATATAATTGTTTGTGAGGGAAACTTTTTATTATAACTATTTCTTATAACTAGTTTCAAAAACTAGATTTTCTTTGCTAATGCAAATGTGAAGTGATGTCATATGTCAACTTGTCCCACAAGGCTAATGTACTCCACTGGTACAGCAGTAAATCTACCAACTTACAATGCTAAAATCAGGGGTTCAATTCCACTAGGTGGACTCAGCAGATAACCCAATGTGGCTTTGTTATAAGAAAACAAACACAAGGCTGACAAAAAATAAGTTGAATATAAATGTAATGGATACTTGAAACCATTGGTACTTCATGAAAGACCATAATTACACTTTTTATTCACAACTGCTTTTTTTTTCTTCAATCTATAGTTAGTGTAAATGTATAGGTAATTGAAGAATTACACATTACATATCTTTAATGGTCTGTACAGGTGTGTAAAATAGTGTTGAAAACTAATGGAATGACCAGGACATTGATATCTAAAATTGTGCAGAATAGTTGTTTTATTATAATAGAAATTAAAGCTGAAACAGTTTTTTGAGGGAAAAAAATTTAGTTTAATCCTGGTAAATAACACAATTGCAAAACTGACAAATAACACTCGTTCATGGATCACATACTTGTGTGATAGTTGCTGCTACCTACATAGGCAAAAACCCAAATATCATTTAATTGTATGTATACATGAATATGTGGAGATCTTCTATAGAAAAAGTCATAACATATCTTCAACTGAATCTAATGTTTTAGTTATTGACGTTACAGAATTATAATTGCTCAATAAAAAAATTAACATATTAAACAATATTCCTAGCTTGAAAAATAACTTTTGAGCTTATTCTCTACACCAGAGCAGATGCTACCAGTATCCAATAACTAATTTAATCCACATTATAATCCATAAACTCAAGAAAATTGAAGTTTTATAAGGTATGGTGATGATTGTAAAATCATGAAAATAATTGTAGCAGAACATGCAAAAAATTGAACTCGGTGAGTTAGCCTGTTCTAACTAATTCAGTTAATATAGGTCTATTGTGTTTCTGTTCTTTACATTTAACTCATTAGCTTTAACTCCCATCTCGCTTGTAATTGTTTACCATAATACACAGGACATTTTTTAATATTCTAGTGATTAATTGTATTTATAGTTTTTGTATTTATTGTAGAAAGTTACTGAAGATGGAATGTATATATTCCAAAACATCCAATAAATATGTTTTTGTGCATCACTTCTGTGGTTATGTTGTTTATTATCAAAATAGATACTGTATTACTTATAGCTATCTGTTTTTAGGATAGCATGACCAGATTTAAATAGAAATGGAAATTTTATTAATTATAGCATTTTTCCTCATGTGCTTATTCTAGTCACTGATTAATTATTATTATAGCTACTCCAGATGAAGACAAAGATGATTTTCGTCAGCCTCTTTATAAGAATGTGGAAATAAATGGTGTCACAGTTCGAATGAAATGGTGTGTGACCTGCCAATTTTACCGACCACCTCGTTGTTCTCACTGTAGTGTTTGTAATACATGTATAGAGGTAGGTTGTGACTTAATTTTTTGTTAGTTTCATTATTCCAGTTGCATTCTTTGTTTCCATGGTAAATTGTATGTTGTGCAAGTCTTGAAGAAAAAGTTACTGTTCCTTTTTGAGTAGTCACATCAGAGCAAAGGTAGAAAGAAAAATCAGTAAAAGAAATTATATAGCAGCTGTTTTGAAACTTATCTCTGTGGTGGCTTATACAAGCTTATAGTTACACTTTTGGAGAGAAGGGTTAAAATGAAATGCTCTTACATTCTGACTCAACTTTATCATTTACTGATAATAGCTTGTTAGGATCAATGATTATTAAAGCTATATCAATCCAGTTTCAAAAAGACTGAGTGTCCCACTTTCATTTTGTATTCTTAGTTCTATTTCCAGTATCCCCACAAAATGGTTGGTGGGTATGCTATGAAAGAAGTTGAGTAACAGGTGAACTATTGCAAGCTTTATTAAAATAGTTGAGTAATGACCAGTTTCTTTTCTTCTTTTTTTTTCTTTTGGTGTAATCACTTGTTTTGGAAAGGTCCTTTCATATATACCAAACAACTCAGTATGACACAAGTGAAAAAGGATCCTATAAATAAATTTTTGTATTTTGAGAACAAGTTTTAAGAACTATTTTTTTAGCTTTACTAATTTCTCAGTTTGTTATAAAGAAACTGAAATTATCATTTGAGATAAAACCTTAGCAGTCTGAGCATGATAATGCTTTTATGAGTAGTAGTAAATGATATATTTGTGAAAAATGCCAATATCTTTGTTTTCCTTAATTCTGGAGTTTAAGATCTGTGTTTTTCTCTTAATATGACTTAATTATATAAAGATCTCATAAGGTTGTACAGAAATTTTAGTACTAATGTTAAAATACTTTTCAGTACACAAGCAAGTCGCATATCACTCACAGTTGATGTAAAGTTGCTGAGGAATGGTATGTGTCAGAATTATATTATTTGGCATTTTATAAATGAGGGCACTGAAAATTTCTAACTGCTGGGAAGTGAATATAATAGCCTTTTCTTGCACAAAACATTCATACACTCAGATAATAAAGATGTTTATATGGAGGAATTAGAGTTTCCCAGGTGGGAATGTCCCATTTAGTTAGTAGCATTGAAAAACAAAGGAATATAAGTCAACTTGGGTGACAAGAGTCATCTCTATAGAGAATTGAAAAAAACAATGCCTAAGCTGTTGTAAACAGAGTTGCATCTTATAACTGGTGAGAATCTATTAAAACAAGTATTAGTGACAAAAATGCTGTTTATCTTGAGCAACAGCACACAGTATAAAAAGGGTCATTTAGGAAAGTGATGAAATATCATGTTTCTTAAGTTGTTTGCTTGACATATCTGTTCAACATTTGCATACTTCATGTAGCTATAGAATGAAGTGGGTATTCATGTTATTACACATTAAAATATACTGTTTAAGCCAGCAGATGCAGTGCCTCTGAATTTCTTTACAATCAGAATATTTAAGCAGGCACTGGAAAAACCATCATTTTCATGTACTAGCTGAATTATTAATGGTGAACAGGAAGTACCGGTGCATTTCTGATGTAACGTATGACAAAGCCTATTGCAGTGGGGACTGCATTACAGGGTTATAAAAAATGTATGGCCACATAAAGCACTATCGAATGTAGTAATAGGGAACATAATAGTGTGATAAGGCTCCAAAATTATTTCAAAATAACATACATAACATCAGTATCATATGATAATTTATTCTTAAAAAGTATATGAAAAAAATAATGCTCATAAAAATGTCGTACAAGTAAAGATTTCACTGAAAAGCCGAATGCATTGCCAATGAAGTGTTGTATTTTTCACATTGTTATACATAATATAACAGTGTATTTTTCTTATTTTGATAAGTTATTTTATATCATATTTTTTGCTTTTTTAGTTTATTCTTTCAGTTACTTTTGTGCATTCCATTAACATTCCTTAGTGTTTGTGTGGAAATTCCTTGTGTTGTTTGTTACATAGTAAACATTTTTAGTGATTGCATGCAATATTCTTTGACATCTTTACATGTTACTGCTATCATGATTTTAGTTTCTACATGCATTTACCAAAAAGCATTGATAAATTTCATAATAAATTAAGAAAAAAATTTATGTTATAGTTAATCCTCTCTCATTACAAATTTCTCTTCCTTCCTGGATTTGTGTCCGAGATCAGCCATTTTCTTGCCTGAAGAAGTTACTTATTACATTAGAACAGCTAGGAATTTGCAATGACAATTATTTAAAAAACAAAATCGACTTTATATGGAAGTGTGGATTTTGAGTTTGTACAAACTTATCACCTTCTTAAATTTTAATTATGCTATGTTTCTGAATTTCATAACATTCCTAAATAAGATTTTTATCTTTATTGATATTTTACTTCTACTAGAATGTTATTCATGACTCTTATTTTCTCACAGAAACTGCCTTTTGACATCTTTTTTCCTTATTTCAGACCATATTTTGTTTGTCATCACCTTATATTTTTTTCCATTTCTATCAGAGTTTTTTTCAATGCACTCCTGGGATTTCTGGTTTCACAAATAGACTTTAATTTCCCACATATTTTAAGTGATTTCTTCTAATATATAACACAGCACACAATTTGTGTTATTTTGTGTGAGGGGGAGTATAGAAAAGGATGTTCTACAAAATCATAACTTATTTAGAAAGAATTCTTAGAACACATCAACTTCATATCATACTAAAGTCTTATGGCAAATATAATTATAATGATTTCATTTTTGTTTTTGTTGTGTACAGTTTTTTGTCCAAGCACTTAACTCGTATACATAGAATTTTATAATTAGAGCTGATTTACAAAAGCAACCCTCAGTGTGAATTTCTGTATGTGGTGAGGGGACCTCCCAGGGAAGGTTCTGTTCTTTCAGTTTACCTCCTCTGGGATGTAAACATCCACCCTTGTGTTTGCTGTACGTGGCAACCCGTGAAGGTGAAGAGAAGATCCTGGTGGTTGAGGTGTCCAACCCGAACACACCACTTTGGCCTTGCATTCCTGTAGACAGTTGGCTTTGGGGTGGCCCCCTTGGGTCAGTCGGTTGGTCCATTTGGGCTAGGGTTAACCAAGTACCAGAATTGGATATTCTCAGCAGGTGTTGTGGACATTGTATCTGATGCTGGTGTTTAGGTATAGTGTTCACAAAACCCTGGCATTGCTGCAGTGTTCTTGTTTGACATTGTAGTGCATCCCCTCATAGGAATCCATGGTGGGTGGGGTCAGTGGGCACTGAAATTTTCCTTTTTTGATTATGGATACTCCAATTAAAAATCTTAATAAAATAGTGAAAAAACAGTCTAGGTAAATGACCACATCTTGAAGATTCTGATCTGTACCACCTCTTGTACCTCATTTTCTTGTATTGTATTCACTTTCAGACATCTTTAAGGCAAATGTCTCCCTTTTTCATTTAGAAGGAATTAGAGGGGCTTGCTGGCACTCCAAAGTCAGTAAAGAAGCTTTGATCTGGTGACGTATTGGTGGAAACATCCACATCTCAGCACAGTGAACTCCTCTTGCATTCAAAGGCAATTGGGGATATACCTATTGAGGTTATACCTCATTCTACATTGAATTCATTATGAGGAATTATTGTTGAGAAGGATTTGAAGAACATCCCAGAGTCAGAGATTCTCTCTGGTTTCTCCACTTAAGGAATTTCTGCAGTGATGCATTTATCCACTCACAAAGATGGAATTATAATGCTAACCAATGTCCTCATTCTCACATTTATGTCACCACATCTACCTGTCACCATTAAGGCAGGTTAAATTAATTGCAGAGTACAGCCATACCTTTCAAACCCTCTCCGATGTTTCCAGTGTCAGCGGTTCAGTCAATCGAAGACATCATATAGTGGTTCCTTGACATGTGCTCGTTGTGGTGGCAAGGACCATGATGCCTACGAGTGTGATATTGACCCTCATTGCATTAATTGCAATGGCTTTTACCTGTCCTACTTTCGTTCTTGCCCTAAATGATTGGAAGAAAAAGAGGTATGACTTTTGAAAACAATTCATAACATTACTTATCCTGAGACTAGCAAATTGCTGCCCACCACTTCATCTCAGACATATGCTGCTGCACTTTGTTCCACTACAACAGTGGTAGTGCAGATGGATTTCACTGTGCCTCCAAAAGAATCATTCTCAAAACATGCAGGATCTTTTGACCTCCATGGTTAAAAGGTTGATGAATCAACTTCAACACCCATCTCTGTCCCTTCCATACATTCCAACAAATCCCAAGATCTCCTTCCTTTCAATTTATGTACAGGCATTTCCTTGGATACATCGTCTCCTCCCACCCCACGATACAAAACGATCATTCGTTCATGCTCTCAGTCACTGGAATCCTTTTACAACAGCAAAGACCTGCCCAATTGACATAGGGTAGGATCCATGGAGGTCAATAAACCTCCCTCAAATAAAGATAGTACAGAAAAAAGATGTGGTTATAAACAGAAGGGTTCTCCACTCGGTTCAGCTACATGTAAATAAAAATGGCCACCTTGATACAATGGAACTGTCTAGGTTTACATTCTAATCTGGATGACATCAAAACACTGATTGCTTCCTACTATCCTGTATGTCTCTCCTTACAGGAAACATTTCTGAAACCTGCTGATACAGTTATTTTTGGCAGTTTCCTTTGTACAGAAATGACTGGCTGTATGATGGACAAGTGCATGGAGGGGTGGCACTGTTGGTTGATCAGCATCTGCTCACCCTGTCTTTGCTGCTTGACACACCCTTGAAGGCTGTAGACATCCACGTTCCCCTGGGTCATAATATCACTGTTTGTTCTCTCTACCAGTTTCCTGGAGAGACCTATGATGAATCAGACCTTGATGATCTCATTTAACAGTTGCTGTCTCCCATTTTAATTCTGGAGGGCTTTAATGGACATCATTCACTCTGGGGAAGTGCTGATATTGATAGGATGAGTCACTCCACACAGTACAATGATAAGAGGTTCTTACATTCTAGCTTGTTAGTATTGTAATCTACAATATGATTCCAAACTTAGACATAAATTGATAAAATAGTAGTTGAATAATAGTTTGAATGCAAGTCAACAAATGTAATGACATAGCCTTTGACTCTTGACCTGTTGCACAAGGATCAAACAAAAATAAACTTAGTTTCAAATATTTTTAGGAAATTTTGGTAGAATGTAAAAGTCAAAAATTTTGATTAAATTACAATAAATGTAACTATTTTCAATTCATTGTGTAAAAAGAGTAACAACAATGAAATCTTTTCAAATTTTTAAATTGCAAATTTTACAAATATGACATGAAAATAAGATTCTCAAAGCCACTTAACTTCTAGAAAGCTCTTATGAAGTTTAAAATATCTTTCAAATAATAGTTTTTTGTACTGCAGTACAACAAATTTTTCTATAGCCTTTAATTACAATAAAAAATTGATTTTCAACAGTGTAATACTTTTAAAAACATTTTCACTGGCAGGTGCATGTTCAGTCAATTCAACAGTAGTTTTTTACAAATAGTAATGAATAAAAATAAAATGTGTAGTCCACTCAATCCTGTGGTTCAGAGCATGTATGTGGTGTGTTTGTCTGGATGGCCATTTATAACTGTCTTTTGTCTTTCTGTTTGCTATTTCAATTATGAAATTTGCATTGCATTTGTTTTTAAGTAAAAGAGACTGAATACAATGCATTGTTGACAAATATCTTGGGTGCATCCAACACATTAAAATACTCAGCTAACATTTGCTGCTGAGATTTTTCTGCTTAATGCCATATTTCAAGATGAGATACTGTACCATACTCTGAAAGACGTGATGTTGGGCATAAGAAAGCTACAGTGTATTTTGAAATGATTATTGCACTGAAAGTTCATTGTTTTAAGAGTTTCATAATGAAAATGTGCAATTCATTTATATACTAATATTTAAATTAGGTGATTTGTTGCTATTATGAAATAAAATAATGTTTTGTTCTCGTAAGAAGTTCTGTATTTTACATCACAATTTGTATGTGTAGTTAAAAGTTAACATCTGTTGGAATGTTATGCACTAGAACACTACATAAGGAAGCACAAGTTATAGTTATAAGTGTTTTTAAAAATATTTTGAAAACCCGTTTCAATGTGAACTTCAGATTCATAGACATTTCTTGTAACTTACAAATTTATAAAGTAAAGAATCATTACCTCCATATTTTCATAAGCTCTATTTTTATTGTATTAATTTCAACATTTGCTTGAGTGTACAGTATGCTATGATTTAAAAGGTTTGTGTAGTAAGTAAGGTGAAGCAGTGAATCAATGAATGAGTAAGGGAAGTATTCAGTGAGTAGATAATAAGTATTTAAAAAGAGGTTCAGATTAGTGTTAAAAGTGAGAGTTATTGTATTTCTTTTGAAATTCATGATTAGCCATGAAATTTTGCATGTAAGTTTATAAGTAAATTAGGCCCATATACTTTATTAGTCTTAGAATTTCTGTTGGAACTTTGTGATTGTACAAACAAGTCTACAACTTGAGCCAAAGTGAACATATCCTGTAGCAAATATTATTGAAGAGAAATTAATTTGTTGTTGTAATGTGGGCTGGGATTAGCATTATTTTTGTCAAATAATCCAAATGAATTTGCCTAATGATAGAACACTTTACAATAATATTAGTTGTTGTTTTTTTGTGTCTGATACTATGTTTGTAATTAGTTTGTACACTGTAAATTATGTATAATAGATGTCATATGTTAAGGATAGGAATATATAAAAAAATGGAAATGTTTTAATTGACACATAAATGAAAATAGCCAGTATGTTTCCTGGATATGTTAGCCACATGAAATGACAGTTGAAAAACAAATACTCAAACTGAGGCATTACAGAGGTAAAGACTTTGATCTAGAAGAGATAAATTGGTGTACATGAAGTTATGAGGAAAAAATATATCAATAAGACCGTATTGTAAACCAACTGCATGAAAGTGAAGTTTTAAACACATAATCTGACAGTATATAGTTAATAATATACATTGTATCAGACATGTTCAGATATCTTGAAACACCATAGAGTTTTAAGCACATTTTAATGGTAATACCAATGTCTTATAAATGTCATTGCAGCCAGACACTTTTAGAGTTTTAGAGAGACCTGTGTCTCTTTTATCTTTGAGGTCTGTGTCTATAATAATAAAAAATTGATACGTGAAAGTTAAGTGATATAATCATGAGCACAAAATATAATTTGAACATATAAAAGCTGACTGTTTTTCACATGTTGGTGAGGTACATAAAAACAAGTTGCAAAACTTAGATTTTAAAAAAAAATTATAATAAAGCTAAATTTGAGGCCTGAGCCAAATGGCCCTAATTGCAGTGTATCAAGTCAGGTCCATAAGAAGGTGGAGTTTGGAGTGTAAGACTTGAGTTGATAGTTTCTTCTTTTTGTTCTTGTTCAGGGTAGTTTGGGTTTGTGTGTGTGTGTGTAGTGAAAGATGAGCTTCATTGAAACCAAATTTGCATATGTAAATATTGGTGTCTTCTAATACTTTTTAGTTTGATCTTTCTTGGCCATCTACAATATAAACAACTAGAACTGATCTCATTTAAATTTATTGCAAGATAAAAAAAAAACTTTTTGATATTGTGATTCTTATTTGTTCATGCTTGTTTTGATTTTCATCATTATAAAAATTGTTCTAGCCATTTTTCAGTCTTTAAATTATCTTCATTTCACAACAATTTCAGGTTTTATAGAACTTGTAATAAATCTGTTTCAGGTCAGAAAATGTTTTGGTGAGACAAAACATAGAAAATCAAATAATTTATGAAAAATAATAATATCAATAGAATTTCAATACAAAATTATGCTTAAATTATTGTTGTGATTATAATAGCTGTGTATATTTAATACTTGAGGTAAACCACTTTCATAGATTGTATTATGTTTAACCATGTTGAAGAAATCTTCTGTTATGGATCTTTGTTATTTCTCTTAATAACTAGTGTCTCTTTGAATTTGTGTTCATTTCATGCTTTGAATAGCATTTCTGTTTTTTGCATTTCACCTCATGGTTACATTTTACAGCATGTTGGGAAACTTGGAACTAAATATTATTAATTATTTTTCAATTCAGATGTTTTATAAGTGTTCCATAAGTATAACCCTCCCACATCTTAGTAGTAAATCCATGTTAATAAGGTCTATCCTCAAGTAAACTTTGTGCTCTGTAGAACATCTTTAAATTAAGGAATTTCTTCCCATTCATTGAGGAGGTTAATGAAAGATGGAAATATCCTATCACTTTCAAATATACAGATCCTCCTTGCTTGAGAGGTTAAATTGTATCCATTACCATGAAAGGATTGTAAAATACCATATTCTTTTCATCAGTAATTCATGTTTTACAGCATGCTGTGGAATGTAACTTTGAAATTAGATTTGAACAACTTGACATTCTTTTCAAGACAACACATGAAAGAAGTTAAGGTTTGAAAAGACTGGCTATTTTGAAGACATTTCAATCTGAAATAATACATGGGCTAATTAAAAAAAAAAAAGGCTAGTTGCATATTTTTAAGCTGTGAAGTTGAGAAAGTGTGTATAATAATTTTATAATAAATATTTTGTTCTTTTAGACATTTGACCACCATTGTCCATGGGTGAACAATTGCATAGGACGACGCAATTATCGCTATTTTTTCATGTTCCTCGTTTTCCTCAGTTTCCATATCATTTCCATTTTCACTTTGTCAGCTGTTTTCATCCTGGATCATAATGACTCATTGAAATCCACACCATCCATTGTTACGTATCCTTTCTAGAAAAGTGACTGGTCTAAACAATTTTCTGTATGTATGTGACAAATATGATAGGGATGGTAATCAAATGCCTTTATTCTGTAACTATACTAATTATATATAGTTAAAATGACAGGTAAATATTCAGAAAAGGAGATGTATAGAAAAATTATTAATGGGATAAAGTGTTTTGGGCTTACTTTGTGATATAATTGGGAGGTATTTAAGTTTATCTTCAACTACAAGTGCTTTGGAAATTTTGTTTATATTCATTATACATTCAAAATATAGTGTCAAGTGTTTAAATAATAAAATGTTTTAAACCAAAAACTCATCATGAACAACAGCTACATTTTTAAATTGGATGTTCTTGAAATTAAATGTTTTTATCTCCTTTATTTACTAAAAAAAAAAAGGAAAATAAATTTTTTCACCTGAAAAATTGTGTTGAACAAATTCCAGAACCAGTGAGTTAGTTTCATTCAAGTTTTGTTCGCTGCATCTTCCTTAATTCTCAATCCTTCAAAGGCTTCAGTTATGAAAACAGCTCTCTGCATCTTAACATAATGGCATTTACAGTTATTACATTGAGACATGTTTAATCTCAAAAGCCTATATGGTAACACTACACTAGGCTTAATAGTACCCATTGCAATGAATGTCATTAAATAGTAAGTTTTGAAAATAATATAAAGGCTAGTAGGTATAATTCTTAAAAATAACAGCTTAGTTCCTACAATACATGGGCACATGTTCTAATAAATTGACCCTTCTGTCTATTATAAGTTACTAAAAGTGTTATAACCAAGCTAAAATGTATCTTTTAAATGTTCTTATAATTGTCAGATTAGTGAACTAATGTAACTATATTTAGATTAAATATTGAAGTTGTATAAAGTGTATTTGTATTTCTTTTGTCTAATTGAAAATCAAAACATTTTTCTTACAACTAAAGTCTTCTTGTCTTATGGTATTTGCCAATAATACTGTTTTCTGAAAAAGAGTAAATTAGGAAGATCCTGCTGTACGCACACACACACACACACACACACACACACACACAGGGTACAAGCTACAAGGTGGGATTATAAAATGTATCTGAGGTTTCGGAGGTAACTGCAGAAGTATGACCCATATTGCAGTGGGGATACACCATCTATCGCTGATAGATGTTGTAGTATGTACCCTGGGATCCCCTTTTTTATAAAAAATATTTTTAAATTTAAAAAACAATGTGTTTTAGTTTGTAGCTTGAATATCTTATGGTTACAATTAATCAGAGGTTGGGATTTGCTGTTTATAATACAGTCCTTTCTTATGATTTTGTTTATTCATTTAACTTTATTTAGATATAAATCATAAGGAAGGACTCACCCTAATTAATTTAGTCAACATCTAGTGCATAAATTTTTAAATCTAATGCTTTTAACACTCCTACGAAAAATGGGGCCTAATAGGCCCCACTCCCCTAATAGGAGTGTTAATTTTTCAGAAATGTCCTATTTATCCACAGTAAGTAGTATTTGTTTGACTTGTAATCACATGATATCACCTGTCTTATCATTGTAGGATATTGGCTGTTGATAAATTTACTAATTTTGCAGAATAATAGCCATTCTGCAAAGAATGGAGGTAGCTAGAACAAAAATCAGCTTAACTTTTATCTTTCGATATTTGACAATTGCAAAATCTTAGAATAAATGAATATTTTTAAACATTATACTTTAACAACAAATTTCTGAACCAAACTTTGATATTCTGCATCTAAAGGACACACATCCAGTGTTTCCTTGACTCTTCCAAATTTTATAGAATATGTAAATATGAGGAATCCCACAGTGCTTTTATCAATTCAAATAATGAAACGAACTAGTTTTGATGTTGCTGTAACAATACCTTTAAGAAATTCTTTCAAAAGCAACAATCCTTTGAAGTTGTTGTGACAACCAGCATGTCTTCTGTCAGAATTGCAAAATATCATGGATAATAGACAGCAGAAGCATCAGATCCTAAACATATTTGCAACAAATGTAGGATAGAAAACACTTTATTCTACCAGTGTAATAGGTAAGGATGCAATCTTCACTTAGTATTAGTTGCATAGTAAGCATGCAATAAAACATACCAGAGAAGAATTTCCATTGGTGTTGATAAAAATGTTAAATGATCAAAGAGAAACATGTTTATCAACAGACTGGGTATGTTCAAAGAATCATTGGAATATATGAATATGACCAGAGCAGTGAGATTACAAACACTGGGGGGACATTAAAAATAAAAACAAAAACTGATTACTATCCTCTACTATTTAAGCCTTAAAGATTCATGTATTTCATTTCATCTTTTCCACACCTTGTATGGACTGTGCTTTGTCAATAAAAATATGCAATTGGTTTTGGAGATACGTTGTTAAAATAGAAGGAAGGAAATATGACACACTTGCATACCATAGGTTTACTTGATATTGGAAATTTTAATTACAATTGATAAAATATATTTCAAATATCATATTGTATATAAATAAGTTGTAATATATAAAGCAAGGTTTAAAAAAGAGAATGAAACTTGGCTTTCAGTTTTAAAAAGCATTGGAGAAAACTTATGCAGATTATAACAGTAAGATAGTTGACATAATAGTATCTTGTGTTATGAGTGCTATTTTTATATTGCACAAGTGAGGTATCTGTCCTTTGTTCAGGTTATGAACCTAAAAAATGTACTGTGTGGATGCTATGATAAGTAACTCAAAAATTCTAACTTTCACACAATCTATTTATAATATAAAATTATTAAAGTATTCATTATCCCTCTCTTCAAGTTTTATATAAGCTTTAAAAACTCACTGTATATCCTTAAAACATGATATACGCTGTGCAATGGTCAGGGTGACCTTTTACAAAGAGGTATTAACCAGAGTAGTGACAATAGAGGTGCTTTCAACACAAAGCTCTTACTGTTTTTTGAAACTGTTTCACATTATTAATTAATTGATGGTCATTGGTCATATAAATGTTTTGCAGGATGGCATTGCAAGATCACAGGTCAAAGTTGGTAGTGGGTATATCTCAAGAAACTGCTCTTAATATTGACTTTATCATGGCTATTGTAGTATGAACTTCATCTGAGTTTATGCATTACTGAAATAGTGGTGGCCATTTCTTTTCATTGCATTTCTTTATTATATATAAGGTGTTTGTGTGACCCTCTCATGTTGTGTGTATGTTGCATTATAAGAAAATTTAAAAGCAAATATTTTGTGTGGTATAAGGATGTGGCACCATTTATGAGTATAGTTGATGCTAATTTGCATCAAACATAATAATTGGAGATGAAGGTGGTTGTAAACTCTCAATCATGTCATTTTGTTCCAAACTATCATTCCCTAAACGTTGGCTGAAATTGGCCTGGTGACCTAAAAACAGAGATTTTTGTGCTTTATATATAACAATAGACAGATTTAAAATAAAATGGGTCTGATTCAAATTTCTATCCTTATCAGTATTGATAGTTTTAAATATGCAAGTATACTTCAGTTATTATATATGGATGTGTATGTTCCTCATTAAAAGAAATGTTGTAGATAACTTTATCTGTGAAACTGATTTGCTACTTTTCATCTTGGATTGTTTCTCATTTGATAAGTTTAGCTACATAATCTTTGTGTAATATAACCTTTAATTTGTTTCCATACTGACGTATTTGATGTTAAAACATTTTCATGTACTATAATGTCCAGCAAAGTTTATCTTGCTTAATGCAAAAAGTCGGATTTGATATAAAGATATTTCAGTACAAACTCTCAAATACAGTATGAATTGTGCTGTATGTTTGTATGTTCCTTTACTCCTTACTGCAGATTTGTCATAATGGGAATTATTATTCTTGTATTTATTCCAATTCTTGGTTTAACAGGTTTCCACTTTGTCTTAGTATCTAGAGGAAGGACTACAAATGAACAGGTAAGTTAAAGCCAAGTGATTCTTGGTGCCCACATTGTGACAAGTGTATTAGTAATATGTTTAATGTGTTTTCTCACAACTAAATATGTTTATTCCTTAGTCGAGAGGATTGTCAATTACTGCTACCATTTAAATCCTCATTATTTTAAGGAAATATTACTTTCAGTAAGATATTATGGCAGATAGCTAATATCCAAGTCAGTTCTTTGTAATTGTTTACTGTAATAAATCCAATCTAGTGGAGAGTTAACAGGGGTACATGTACCCCTATTCTCTAATTTGGCATTTGTGCACCCCCACTTCAAGCACTGAATAAATCATAATCAAACCAATATGGGGAAGATATTAGAGCAACTAAAAAAAAAAAAGAGAGAAAGTAATGAATTAACAATACTAAGTCAACCATTAATATTAACCATACATTTTCCACACATTTGCTTTTTTTTTTCTTTTATGCATTAGATAAAATGTTTAGAAGGCAAATATTGAAAATGTATTAACAACAAGCATTTTATAACATTCAAAATTTTAGCTTCAAAGTTCTAAGGAAAACGTTTTCTTTAAAACTCAAATTTAAATTTGAAAATTAATTATTTTTATATTTCACTTTAAAAGTAACTGAAACTGTTTGGCTTTGGAATTTCAGTCTATTACATAAAACTATAAAATCATTAAATTGCTTAATAAATATTCAAAGTAAAAGCTTTGCATAAACATTATTTACTGTAAAATGTTTTAATAATGTTAAATCTGTCATTGAATATATTTCATGCTTCTTACAAGGAAAGGTTTTTTTCAAGTTGACTGATCAACAATAATAATCATTGTACTGGTAACTTACCTGATTTGTTAATCTTTGCATCACATTGTTGCTGAAGTACTAGTATAAAACAAAAGATAAAAATTAGTGAAGCCTGAAATTGTGATTTTGTTATATATTCCATACATGGATGTGTAAATTATTGTGCTTCTCTTGGAAGTTTATTTTCATCTCTCATCCATTTCCCTCTCGGTGGGCTCAGCAAGAAAATACATGCTCATTCATTTCCTTTGAAAAGTCACTGAAATATTATTCATAGGAGAAATTAAGTCTTTATCTCTTAGAAGTGAATGAGAAATCTTTTATAAGTATTTTAGAAAGTTGGATTAAGTTAAACAGTAAATTCATTTCACTTATGTTTTTCACATTGACTTGTTTTTTTTCCTCAACAATTTACCTTCAGACATGGTTCCTTGGTTGTTGGGATACTCAGGGTAAGGACACATTTTTTAACTGATATGTGCCTTTTTGTATCATACTTCAAAAATCTACTGATGACACCAGTGTTTTAGGTGGTCAATTTTTGGTGAATGTCAAAATTATACAAGTTCAATGTGAAGGCTGTTCATCATTGCCCTTTTGTTTATGCCTTAGTTTCTTGCCTGTCACTGAATCCTGTGCATCCAGCAGTACCAGTGTCTACTCCATAAGTTTATGCACTGTGCACCTATGTTACAATTTCATCTCAGATCCTTGGATGGTGTTAGTGTTCTTGCAGTTCCTTCAGTTTCCTTCTTTACCCCCAATTATCATCTTCTTCCCTCCTCCTTGGGATTTTCTCCCTAAACATTGTCACTTGGAAATGGTTCAGATTCTACTTTTCCAAGATGCTATAGAACATGTCAGTCACCTCCCAGTGACACAGCAATGTGTCTGTGGACTTATAATGCTAGAAATTGTATTTTGAAACCTGCATTCGACAGAGCACAGATAGCCCATTGTTGTAGCTTTGTGCTTAATTCCAAATAAACTAACAAGTACCACATTTATTAGCTTTGGCAGTGGATGTCTTCCGTTTGGATCAGTTCTACTTTACATGTATGCCTGTCCTCATCTGTACCTTCTCTCCTGAGTTTTATCCTTTACCCAATCTGCTCTGTCATATTCTTATTGCACCTTTTGGGTTGACTTAGTGTTGGTTTCAGTTCTCACTTACTTTCCACTTCCTTTTATCCAGTACCTTTTCCATTAATCCATCACTTATGGATCATTCTATAGTCACCATACTCTGGTTTCATGCATGGCATTTGACCTGATACCTTGTGAGGCAGTATGGACTGTTCACGCATGAAACTTCCATCCTATTCCATTCAGCAAGACCTTCCTTCTAATGTTGCTTTTCACAATTGGGTTTCTGCATTATGATTGCATAATGTAGTATTGTAGTATTCTCATTGTAGTTTTCTACTAGCCTCCAAATATTTTACCTGACTGGTCGACAATGGTAATTCATAAATGGTAGATGAAGAATGTCATGCAACATTGTCCAATGCATTCCATTTTTTTACATTCCTGCATAACATTTTCCTATGCAACTATTTTTCTTTGGTTGCATTCCATCTGGATTCTTCACCCTCCACTCTTTCCTGAATGGCACCTTCATGTTATTCTCCACACCTTTATTTAATCCACATTTGAACCTTTGACTAAATCTTTCTCCCCATGTATCACTTAAGGCAGGGGTTCCCAACCTTTTGGCACTCATGATATGAAAATGTAACTGATGAAATAAAATTAATGTTATCCCAAGCTACTTCTAACAAGGCTACGCGACTCCCCTGCCAATGCTTCGCGACCCACCAGTTGGGAACCCCTGACTTAAGGCCTATTTCCTGCTCCCTTTTGCTTGTGGTTGGCATTGGTCTGATGAAAATCTCTTGGCATATCTTTCTTTTTTTATCACCATATGTATTCTTCTGTATCCTAATCATAGTTCTTCCCACAACATTGGCAGTTTACAAAGACAGTGTTTCCTTTCCCACATTTATCTTTTGTTGCTCCTCTTTTCATTTATTTACCCCTTTAAATTCTTCCTCTCCTAGAGATATTTGACATACTGCTCTAAAAAAAAAAAATGGATTTGTCAGTTTATCAGATTGGCTTATTCTTCTGTATTTCCTGATTCCCAGTATTATGTCTAAAATATCTTTTCATCAAATACAGCACATTATCTTTTTTCCCTGACTTTTCATCTTGATTGGTGTTTGGAAGACATCATAAAGGCTGACATATGGACCACATTCTTTTCCTCTTCCCTGCTTTGTGGCCTTCCCATCTGGATATTGTCTACTGCCTTCCAATACTCCTCACATCAATTCGACTGTGGGTGAGTAAGTAAGTGTACTAATTCTTAAATTTTCACTGTACAACCTATAAGGTCTATAATGCTTGCACTTGAGATGGGGTGTTCCACAATACTGCTTCTTATAGCCACATAGAAGTTGGTTCTTGAATGTTCTGGTGTTGGTTGGAGCTCAACCAACCAACCAACATAAATCCTCACACATGTGGTTGGACTTGGGTCCCTTCTTCTACCATGGACTTGACAATACATTCCCAATGTTGCATGGTTTTGGACTGAAGTTGACCCTCCATATTACATTACATCTTTCTACCATTGCCTGGATGTCAGGTTCCTGAGTATCTGATGCTGGTTGTGTACTAGGTCTGATTCCTTTGCCAAGTCAGTGTGAGAGTCTAGTAATCATGTAAGAAGATGTATCATATCAGAAGTTATAATTTTCTTACACCAAAAATGTATTTCTGATAGATACTTACCTACACTCACACTTTCCATTCTTCCTCCTCTTTTTATGGTGCTTCTTTGGTGTCAAATCTTGAAGTGAAAATTGGGTTCCACAGCATAGAGGATGTCAGCTGCACTAGGAGGCTGTTGCATCCCTATTGGTGGATGGCTGTTGCATGTTTATTTGCATGCTACAGTGTAGCAATATGTTAAAACATGCGACTTATAGTTAAGTGACAAAGTTGTGTGAATGAAACATATCAAGTTAATTTATAGGTTATAAAAGAAGGTATTGACACTTAGTTATTCTTTAAATATTTAAAAGGTATTTCAGTTTAATACATTTTAACTATTTGTGTATAATCTTGACATCTGTTATTGTTTTCTCATTAACAGAAAATCAGAAACCAGAATATGTATGAATTTGTTGATTCTTTAGTACAAGTTTTTTGCTAATCCCTTGATATCATGTAGTAATCTAAAAACTGTTTAGAAAAGATGTTTTGTCATAATAATACACACATCTTGTAAAGGTCACAGGTAAATTTCGAGGAGGATACAACCCATTTTCTAAAGGATGCTATAAGAATGTATGCTTCACTCTTTGTGGACCACAATATCCTAGGTAAGGTATAATTTTAGTTATTATAGTTCATTATAAGTAAGAATTACTTATCTACATTAATTTATGTAAGAGACAAAACATTTTACTGTTGTCAAGAAACACAGTAATTTATCTTGCAGCTGTAAAAAGAACCTGAAGTACATAGTGTTTTGTTTACATGAGTTTACATGGTAATCAAAATTATTACATATTGTCAGTGGAGGTGCTCTACTGGACTCTTATTTCACATACTTAGGTTAAAAGCAATACATTAAGAAGTAACTGGATTATAACATCTTCAATTTTGATTTTTTTTTTCTTCCCATCAAATGTGCGAAAACTTTATTTTAAAAACATACTTAACTTTTATGGATTTTTCTTTTTTAATTTGGTAGAGTGATAGATCTTTACAGTCTACAATTAGGAGTCTCCATTGGTATAAATATAAGTAAACATGCAAAGTTATTCAACAAAAAACATTCAAATTTAATGAAACTATTTGAGCTTGCTTACACCAGAGCTGTTGGTTAAAAAGTTTTACTACAGCTTCATCAAGGAGTAAAAGTTGACCATTTTTAGATTTTGGTCTTTCAGATTACAGATGGTTCATTTAGAACAGTAAAACTATAGTTTGAAAGGACGTGCAGATACATAAATATTGGTTAGGCCAATCAAACTAGATTAGCAGTTTATAGCTCAAATTTTCAAAATAATAAAACATGTGGATGGTTATTATCTATTGCTATCTGTTCAGCACAAATGTACTAATTATTATGAAATTATCCTAATTAAAGATTGTTTAGTGTCACATTGTAGTAGTTTAAGCAATCAGTATAAATAAGGATGCATAATATGACTACCAATTGCATGAGGGTGATGACAAGAAACTGTTAATCTAAATTCTATGGTATTAGTGTAAAGGGAGCTGTTAACACTGTTTCAGAGAGGAAAGACTACCATCATATGTTTTAGCAAATGTGGTTGGTTCTATAAAGGTCTATTTTGGATAATAGGGTTGTAGTCCTAATGTTAATTTTGGTTATTATTAAGTGTCACTTTCTTAGTTTTTGCAGTTTGTTGGTGTGCATTGAAAGAGTCATATCTAAACAAAAATACCTTATGTTTGAGAAACAACTGCAGCCAAAAGAAAAGAAAAAAAAAATTCAATATAACTGTTTAAGTCGGAAACTGCACAGTGCAGAAACCTGTACAAACCAGAAATATCAAAATTTTGTAGTATTATCTCAAGATTTCTCTTATAAAAGGCCCTCTATATGGTGTAACCTGCATAACATGGATGGAAAACTATCTTTCACCTCATCTATATCAACAAATAGGATTAGAACCTGAGTAAGGCAGAAAAAATGTTTTTGACTAAATATTAATAAATTCTTGTTTAATGAATAATTTCTTTAAATATTAATAAATTCTCAGACATTGTTACAGTAAGTATCTGTTAAATATATTGTTCTTTTTTCTGCTATCATTATTTTTGCAGTTAAATTAGATTAATGATTTGTAGAAATATTTCTTGTAAGTGCAAAATTCTACTCTTTACATAATTTTCATGAAAAAATAAATTCCTATCTTCCCTAATTTTAAAATTTAGGGAAATTTACCATGGGTAATAGATAAAGTGAAAACCTGTGCTGTTAATTTAAGGAAGAATCAACTTCCTGTGAAATGGAAAGCAAATAATAGTGTGGATGGTAAGTGCTATATTCAAGGAATTTTTGTACAATTAAACAAAAGAATGGAAAAAGGAAATAGGAATATTTTACTTTTCCCAGATAATGCAACTTGTCACTCAAAAGTTCAACTTTCAAATGTTCATTTAGTCTTTCTACCTCTATGTACAACAGTAGTTCTACAGCCACTAGATAATGGAATTATACAGTGTATAAAACTGATGCTTCAGTATATTATTGCAAACATGGATGACTGTAAGAGAGCATCTGAAATGACCATGAAAATTGATGTCTCAGATGCAATTACATTTTTAAGTCATTCAATCAAATGCATAAAAGATGAATGGATAATAAATTGCTTTCAAAACTGTGGATTTATTCTTGATAATGGTGGAGATTGGAGAAGTTTTGTTATGATGATTTTAGTGAAATCCAAACTCTGAGAAGAATGATGCAGTTGATTCTGTGAATGCAGAAAGTTTTGTGAATATTGACAATGTTTTAACAGAAACTGATGAAATTAATTTAAAATCTATAATAGAATTGCAAGATGGTAAAAATGTGAGATTCAGAAGATGAACAAAATGAAAGATAGTGAGGAAATAGAAATTCCTACTTCATTGCAAGTGTTAAATTATGTTAAAGCTATCAAATTGTATGTGAAAATGAAGAAGCAAAATGAACTTCATGAAAAGGCTGTAGAATCGGCATTCCCTTTTAACTGCACAAGAAAGTCCATTAAAAAAACAAAACAGTTGAAACTGGACACTTTCTTCAAATAAATTTGATTAAGATTTTGTGTACTTGTGTATATTTTGGATGTCTATTTTTGTTATTGTTCTAATACATATAGCATAAACAGTATAATAACTTTATTCACAAACACCTTATTTCCTTTGAGTCAAGCAAGTATAACATTACATTAAAAAATTATATGTAATTAAGGAAATGCATGTTTACTATATCTGAGCCAGAAAGCCTGCTTAAGCCAGAAATTTTACTCGGTCCCATGCAATTCTGCTTTAGACAGGTTTTACTGTATACGTGTACATTATTCATTTAATTACATAGATATGAACCTGTCAGATTTTCAAATATATTTGTTGGTTACAGGAGCTTTAACCCTCTCCACATGGGCTTGGAAAAGGTGTAAAATCAGAAATAAAATGAGCAGCTATGCTCTTTTTTTTTATTTATCAGTGAAGTTTCAAAGTATATGAGAATTTGAACAACAAAACATTTCACAATTATTTTCAATGACTAAAGTAGACACTTGGTGAAAATAATGTAGTAAATGGCTTCTTGTGTCAGTAGACTTTACATACTATAATATGATACTCTCAAAAGCAACAAAGCAAATGTGAAGAGATAGCCAACCTAACTCCTGTTCCGAGAACAAGGATCTGATCTATTGAATTATGTATCCTACAGTATTTTCTTGGAAAATGCAAAGTTATCGCACTTCACTTAGTGAAAATGTTTATGCCAACAAAAGATTGTGGAATTTATTACCTTGTATATCCTACTGTATTTACAATAATAATTCTAAGCAGTAAGACTATTTTGAATCTGTTAATATGTTTATTATATGGTTTGATGCTGATACAATAAATGTTGTACTTCTGATATTAATGTTATTTTGGGGTGTTTTGAATTTAGCAGCATAGGTGTACAAAGATGTTATTTGAGCACATGCTTATAAAATCCTTATCCATTTTTTCAGCACACTTATTAATCAACCAATAAAAATCTAAGATTCCAGTATTATCTGTTGCACTCACTTAGTATTGCGAGACTTTTAAGTGTAGCCTATTTTTCTTAAATAAAACATAACGTTATTTCTTGACATTGGTATCATATTTTATCTTTCTAAATGTTATGAATAAGCCTATTCTTAAGTTGTTAAATTTCTAATGTTGTATAAATTGCTGTTATTTTACCTGATTTGAAACAATTAGAATAGTGCACATTTAGTAAGCCTACAAGATACAGGTATTTTGCAAGTCACATTGATATTTCTGCTATCATATGTTACTCGTTTGTATCTGTATGTATATATAACACAGAAACAATATAATATTTTAATTTTCAGTTCTGTCTGTTACCATTCTTTGTTGTTGTCCACAATCCACTTGTCAGGCAAAATTCCAACCACCAATGTGAAGCTCACCAGCAACTAAAAAAAAAACAGTTAAGGGGTAGGAGTTGAGTGCCTCAACCCACAATGTCTCCACTTCAACTGACTTTTGCTGTCTATAGCCAGTTGTAGAGAAGTATATACCCTAAATGTATATAAAAATAACCTTTAGGTATCATTAAACCAACCTACTAAAAATTCTTCCAAGTAAAACACCTAATCTTCTCCATTTTATTTGACATCATAAAAAAACATTATTACAATATATTTATTGTAGAAATAAGCCACACTTAGTTTCTACAGAACTCCCAACGTCAATTCTTTTTATTAAGTGTAAATAATAAAACATTTTTCAGTAGAAAAGAACCATCCTTAAATTTCTTCTGAACTCCCAATTTCATCTTTTATTTAATAATGAGTGATGTTAAACAAAATGAAAGTTCCTTAGCATTCAAGCATAAAATGAGTGAGCTGAGACAAGCCCAGCTATATTAGGGTGGTCATTCTACTCCAATGTACTGAACTACCCTATATGTGACATTTAGCTACTTAAACCAAGTAACTAATGCCCTTTAATTTTCCCATAATAACACAGTGTCCATGAACTTATCCTTTAATATAGTTTCATATTTATTATAAAAGTTGATTTATGAATAAATCAATGTTATGCATAGTGGAGTTATAGCATTCTTGTCAGTACGAAATAGTCCCACAGGTTTGCTAATATTGATCATAATTACCGGTGAACCTGCATGTTTATCAGTTGTTGTTTTTTTTCATAATTGTCCGCTACTGTTAAAAGGGATTATTACATCCCAGTTCAGAAAGATTTTTAACAGTTTGCAATAACAGTAATGACCACAGGCATTATTTATTATGACTTAAAGGTTGCAATAAGGAATGATAAGAGGTATGTATAATTTTGAGTTTCAATTCTTTTGTATTGTTTCTTGTTTATATGGAGTTCATTATTGTTTAGTAATGCTGATTTTAATTGCCTATGAACAATTAATGTATTGCATAGCATTATATATAAATATTATTATATACTAATAAATATTTACATTTTAATTATTTATAAAACATAAAACAATGGATACAAAATACACCGAAAAACAAAGATTTCGAGTACTTGCTGTGTTGCAAAATATTGTGCTTGTGCATTACATGTGCTAAAAACCTTGCTGTAAGATTTGTTTATTCTTCTGAGCAGAGGATGGAGTGAGATGATATTTTCCTAGGCTTCAAATATAAATTTCAGAAGGTTGCTATATTAGTCTATACAAAATTCATATAATTAAATCTGGGTCTCTAAGTAAGGTGTATGTAAATTTAAAAACAAACAAAAAAACAACAACATTACTATACAAAGCAATGACTCAGTCACCACATATTAACAGTTTTGACAAAATTATTACAAATGACTGTCAGTTTTGCATAGAGGGGAAACTGCTTTTTCTCTTGGGTATAAATACATGTTAATTAGAGGAAGGTGAAACTAGACAAGAGGTTTCAAAAGTTTTATCTTAAATAAAATAAAAAAATTATGAACATACAGGTGTATTTACATTGCTAAGATCTTGTGTAAGGCTAACTTGTCAATTGTATAAGTAAAATATACTAATTTATTAAAAACAATGACCATGCAAGTATTTTTCTCCAGTAGTGTGGTTTTACCTTTTTTGTTTTTCCACTTAATAATATATAGAGGCAGCTTGAGAATTTAAGAAATTATCCACAAAACTTTAATCACTCCATTGTTATCTGAATTTATAATCTAATACTTCTGACTTTTTTATTTCAGTATTATGGCCTAAAATATCTGAGAAAATGTCATTGGTGGTATTGTATTGAATACACTTATAACTTCAGAAAAACATGTATATTGTGAACTAAGTGCTTAAGTTCAAATTTCTGAGTTGTATTAAAAATTGCCTGATTGATACTACCATTTAAGAAGTGAAATGATCTTACCTTGAATGTTTTGTGGTTGAATTTGCACTCTTTATCAATAGTTGCAGAAATGGAGTATAGAATATTAACAAAATTGTATTTTTTTTCCTTCTTATGGTGACATTTCATTTGCTTCTAAGTTAGTTTGTTTCTTACCGTTTTCTGTGAGTTATAAAACAGCCATAATATACCTAGCTGGAACTTCAGTGTCAAATTTATCAAACTCTGTAGTAGTTAGGTCTGATTGCACTGCTCTCTAGGTGTTAGAACTCAAACGTGCGTACCTGTTAATGTGTATTATATTACAAAAGTTACTATATATTAAAAATTTGATGCTTATATTATTATGTATCATATTTTAAAGTACAAGATAAGAGTTCTGAATCAGGTTTCAAATTTTTAAAAAATTAGTAATTTAAAGTTATTTCTTAAATATAATAATGAATAAAAAAAATTAATGTACAATGGTTAGAATAAGGTTTCAGAGACTGGTTTATTACTAATAAATTGCACTTAGTACTTCAAGTGATAATTTTATTTAGAAATACTATTAATTTCTCTACAGAACAAATATATAGTACTTCATGCATCTGTTAGGAAAATTTTCACACATGCCACAAACCTTTAGTGGAACTTCCTCTCCTGCAAGTATCAATGTGGAGTGCAGCAGTTAATAATGTAATCATTAGATTATAACCTTCCACAAATAATATCCCACCTTGTTGAGTACTAATGCTGCAACAAAATCTTTTCCTCTATACTACTTTGTCCAAAGTTGTTTTTCTTAAGAATTAACAAAATTTTGTACTTTCAATACTGTTCAATTATGTTTTTTATTATGAGGATCAAAATTTCAAATAATTCATTTAGAAGTTTGAATTCAGTTATCTTAAATTTTGTTTTCAGGACATGTTCCACTGTCTGTGCTCAGACTATTGTGTCAGTACTATTTCTTTCAGATGGATTTCATTACATCATATTCCATTTTATCATCACAACAATGATCAAGGCACATGTTTATGTGTAATTACTTCCTGGTGAAACCACAGTAAGTTTAGACTTGCATTGCTAAAATCCAGGATTTAATTCCCTGCATTAGACACAGCACATAATCTAATATGGTTTTGATCTAAAAAAAAAAATTTTTGTGGACTCTTTTTTTTTTTTTTTCTTGAACCTTATGTTTCTCTCAGACATGTTCATATACATCCCTTTTAGTGCATTTATATCCCAAGATCACTATCTTCTCTTGCATTTTTCTCTCCTACTTTACATTTCTTCTGTTGCAGTGACTCACTTGATCTTATAGGGACTTGAGTATTTCTCATTCTCCACTTCATATGGACTTGCACCTATTTGGAATCTCAGTCATTCAGCAGTAAGTCTCAAGGCTTATTACACTCGTATATTAAGGTTTCCATACTCATAATGGTTGCCACACAGGTAGTAAATTCTGTAGCTTTTCACTTGACAATAACTAAATCTACCAAACAATATCTGTCAACTGATGTGACACTGCTGACAGTTTCCAGAATATGCTTTCAATTGTAGGGGCCTCAAATCAACATCTTCAAAATGTTAGCTGCACATTGAGTGTGCAGTCATCTTCTAATTTGTCTTGTTTTCTTGTTGTGATTCCTTCAAACATCTCCTCTGGTTTGTTTGTTTTTCATTCACAACAGAGGGATGCTCACTATATAAACCTCTATTTTTCTTGCACTGAGCTTTTCTCTTTTAGGTTCATGACCACTTTGTTTTGTTAGTCTGTTATGTCTTAGGAGCTTATAACCTAGTGGTGGATTGCTCATGTTTTGCCTAGATCAGATCTTTCCATAGAGCAATCTTTCCATCCTCTGGTATTTACAGTGAATTTGGGAGTCCTATTTTTCCTGCCTTACTGACTACTTCAGTATTTAACTTCCATTTATAATTAATAGTAATTCCAACTCTGTCAGTAATTTTGTTAATTTGAATATATCTAATAACTGATATCTGCAATTTTGCTGAATGTATTTAGTATAACTTGCAAAGAAAAATCTTAATAGTGTGTGAACTTTGACCTTTGTGTAGCACCAATGGCTATTACATGTAAACAACACAAGGTTTTATTTTAGAATTTTTCTTCCTATCCCAAAATATAGGCTTATATTTACTCAATCCATTAGAAATACTAATCAACAATTTTATTTTTCACATTATTTTCCTCTCAGTGACTTTTCAAGAACCCTATGTTCAGAAGCTGATATGTTCACCACCACCTAAGTAAAATAGTCACTCTGATGCAGTGAACTATCGGGGTTTCCATTCTAATGCTAATAACATACTCTTGGCAAGAACTTTTCTCATTAATTGAGTACTTTTGGTTCTTCACCATCAAGTCTTGAGTAGAACAGTTGCCTCTTTTCTATCAGGCTGATCATCTCTATGACAATTGACACTCATGAAACTCTGATTTGCTCTTCATCAGTCTGGTAATACATTGGTCAGAATTGATTATGTTCACTGTGAGGTGCTGCACCTCCTCTTTTTTTTCTCTCACTATTCTTCTGCTTGTTTTTAAGTAGATATGGTAGAAGAATGTTTTTCTTATGCTTGGTGCCAAGCTCTTGTCCTCCCTTTCTCTAAGCCTAGGAAGGATTCCTAGATTCTTTCTAATTACTCTCCAATTCCTTTGACTAGCTGCAAGGTCTTGAAGAGTAGTGTTAATGCTCATCTTGTTTGGTTCTTCAAGTCAAACAGTCTCATCTTGCTCACTTCATTCACTAACTGAGGATTTAGTTTTGTATGGAGGCTTTCTGCACTTCTCCAGTCCAGAGTTTTTACACTGAATCCCACAAACCTTCTGTTCACCTCCGTCATTTGCAACTTTCATTGTAGTATGTCATTAAACTTGGATCGTTACCACAATATCCACCTGGGGTTGTGTTTTCCTTCCTCAGTGGGCTATGCTTTTTGGATAGACAATCTACCAATCTTCCTTTTGGCCTTTGTATCCAGATTCAGCTGGCCAAGTTTGGCAAATCATTGGATGATGTTACTGTCTTCACTGATCAGCCCATCCCAAAAAAGCTTATTACTCATCCCTATCTGTGATCTCTCTTTGAGTCATCTAAGAAAGACTGATACTCCCAGTTGGAAAAGCTATCTTCTCTTTATTGAACATCTTTTGAACCATTCTTCCAGTCAGGTTTATGTGGATGGTCTGTGTTCACTGCTGAGTTGTATGCCATTTCTTTTGCCCTGGATCACATAGGAGCATAGGATCACATTTATACAGACTGTTGTAAGCTCTCTACTGGCCCTGGAATCACTTAGCATTAGTTCTCACCTTGTTCGTATCAATATTCAACAACAGCTGCCCAATTTTGATATATCTTATATTCTTATCCAGTTTTTCTGGATACCTGACCGTGTCTGTATTCATAGGAACAAAATCACTGACACTGATGTTAAATTCATCCACTGTAGTTCTATCATACATATATGGAGTATAGTCCTGTATTGAAGGCTGAGCTTTGATCCAATTGGCAGTAGACTTGGAGTGAGCAACATCTTAACAAGCTTTTCTAGATCAAACTGTCTGTTATTCTTTGTTATTCTTCTCTGTCTGGTTTATATAAGGATCAGGGGGAGGAAGCCTTCCTAACTAGGCTACACATTGGTCACATTTTTAACTCATTGTTTTCTTTTATCTGGGACTGATACACCAGCATGTGGACTTTGACACTGAAGTCACAATAACCCACATTTTATTCTCATGCCGTTGTTGCAACCATGAGCAACAGCACCATTTTAGACACATCTTTTCTCTGGGTTCATCCCTGACATTGTCATTGGTGATAGTGATACTGTCCAACTTCCTTGTGTTTTTAACTTTTTAGAAGCTATTGTTTTTTTATTCTTATTTAAATCTTTTAAACAAATTTTGACATTGTTTTGTTTTAACTCAATTCATTTTTATATTTTATAATTTTTACATTTTTTACTAGTTTGGTGTAGATAACCTACCTGCTTTGAGTCAGTAAATGTCAAACAACCATACCAACCAAAAATTTAACTAAAATGTTTAATGGTATCACTGTGAGTTTAGGATACAAGTGCAAGTTTTTCTGCTTTTCAATGCTTTTAATGTTAATTGATATTTTATGGTATTTTTTTTTGCTGAATAACTCATTATATTGGTAAAGGTAACCAAATAATTGATGGAAATTAAACCAGTTAAAACTTAGTGTCTGTACAAAATGGAACTTTCTGATCAGTAATATTAAAATTAATGTAGTGTTTTCCATATTTTTCAATAATTACCTTCTTTATATATTGGAGCTTGTAAGAAAACGAGAATGAAATATTTTGTTAGAAAATGAATGTTGTTATTAGAATAGCAGATACAACAGTTAATTTTTGCAAAAATAACTATTGAATATATTTACACTATTTTACACACAAAATAAAAATGAAATCAAAATGAAAAGTATTTCTTAACGTTCTTAAAAATAGTTTTATATCTAAACTCCAAAAATCAACAACATACTAGAGAAATACTCTAGAAATGTGTATACCATATTTCATGCATATAAATTAAACATTTTATATATGAAAAAATTGAATGATTTGACATAATTTTATTCTGGTGGCCCTGAAAGGGTTAAGATTTTTAAGAGAATTGGTTGCATCAAGAGATCATATTTTTTTCCTACTTATTGGTGAGAATAAGTATTTTGTATAGTTCATGGTAATTTATTTTTTTGTGATATATATTTTATGACTGATATGAACCTGAGACATGGCATGTCAAATAAGTGATCTACCAACTGTGCTAAAGGGTTAACCCACTAACAACTGTCAGTAAGGCACTTTTTTCAACAACTGAAATTGTTATATTCTTTTCCACTTGCAAATAAGGCCTAATTTCAGGGTTATGGGACAGCCCCATGTTGAGTGTCATTGTGATAAGTTTTATTCTTCATTATTTTCTGTGTACTTTCTTGGCTGACAGTTGAACTTGAGGTTTGTCACATGGAAGGTGAGTGCTCTATCAATTGACCTAAAGGGTTAACCAATAATGCTATGGTAAATCACTTTTGAATGACCAAGGCTACTGCATCTTTACTGGTGAAAAGTTTAATTTCTACTTTAAGGATTAATATTTAAAAATTAAACAATATTTTTGTCTTTATGAATGTTAGTTGAGATAGTTTATGATGATAAACTTGGTTTTCTAAAGGTACAAGAAGCAAAAGTTAAGACAACCTTGTACAGTAGCTGGACAAACACCTTCAGTATCAGCCCAGATGACAAACAACCAAGTGAGGATTTACATGGATAGCAACACTGGTCTTCAGACCTACTCAAATGTTAATAACTATAACCAGGTCAGTTACAGAACTAGAAAATTAAACTAGTTTCCATGTTATATACAGCTGCTCAGGACATCATTGTGAAGTTTTTATTTGTGTTACAGTAACTGTTATCTTGAATGAAAGTTCTTTAATTTTATCAAAAATGGTTTTAGTTCCCAATTTTGTTTGGCTAATATAAATATAATACAGTATTATTTTCTCTTGTAATTCATGTTATAATAACAGGCTTGGTTATAAATGTAAGGCAAACAGGTGAATGTTTTATATTCATCATTTCATCTGGGTAATAACTGTTTCAAGTAATCTAGGAAACACAGGGTTTTGAAAAAGCATAATATTTACAGTAGTAAATGTCAAATAATTCTGCTAGATCTTAACTCTGTTACTAATAAGCTAAAAATATTAATACCTAGAAATAAATATTTGAAATTATTAACATAGAAATATTTCTACTTCATATAAAAGTTAAATTGTACTTATTTTGTAGTAAGAAAACTTGTTCTTAGCTTTAAAAACCCAATTTGATTTTCTTAGTTTTGATATTTATATATGCTAACTTTGTAACTTCATATCCATATTTGTGCTTAAACCTTGAATTTTCTCAATGTTTGTTTCAATAATATTACTTGTTTAAAATTGACAAGTATGTGAAAAATAATCTCTGTGCCACATTCTGATAAAACCAGTAGGTTTGTCCAAGAAGTGCAGTCCAAAATTTTACTATTGATAAATTGTTAATAACTGAGGAGATTGACAGGTTATCACTTGTAAGAAATTAAAAGGAAAGCAGTAAGCCTCATTCCTTTGTATGTGACAATTTTGTATTATATTAATATATTAAGTAAGACTGTAACTGAAATTTCAGATAATTTAATACACTTCTTTCTTGAAGAACTACATTTGGCCAAAAATATAACTTTACATGTAAGGACCAAAAATAATGCTAGTAGTAGTGAGGGTGCCCAGCTAATGATTAAGAGCAGAAAGTAAAAGTGATCACTGAATATTTTTGTTACTTGTAAGTAAAACTGTTATTATTAACTGCAATTATAGTATTGAAGAATTTTAGCAGGTCTGGTAAAGGCTGTATAGAATTGTATTCTAAAACATTTTGTCAACCTGAGGAATTTTGAACATTTTTGTATAGTTTCAAAGGATTATTGTGCTGTGAGCTCAGCCAGTTGAAAAGTTTTTATTGATATTGTGAAATTGAAAGATAAAGAACTAACTTTCACAGTAAGTGTCTGGGAAAATTGCATATTTCAGTTGGTTATGCTTTCTGTGAACTAAAAAATGGGTATTAGTTTTATGTAAAATTATATTCAAATGTCAATCACAGATGTTATAAGTAGTAAAGATACTGATTATTTTTCCAGATTTTGCTACTATCAGAATTATATGCTTTATGTAAGGGATGATCAAACCAATTGTTTCCTTTAACAGTGGACATAAAAATTATTTTCAACATTTTCCACGTGCATTTTGTAGTTTTTTTATCTTCATTTAAGAATGCTTTGTCTGTTTAAATACCCTTTCCACTTATTACAGACAATTAGGCATCTTCATTTAATGAATCATTAGGTGTTGGCATCTCTCAGTGTGTATTTATCTAATACAGAGTTGAGCATGATCCAGTGATTAACATGTTGACTGTAAATTTATAGACCCCTTATTCACATCTCAGTTACTGTAAAAAAACAGAAATAAAAAACTGCACTTTGGGATTGTTAATGTATTATAAAAAGTGATGGTAAAATCCCACACTTTGGTCATACAAGAGTAATGGAAGAGTTGGTTGTTAACTAGCTTCTTTTCTTCTAGTCTGTAAGTTGAAAGTAGTTATCACTGGTCTTTATATGCTCTTGTTGTTGTTTTTAAACTGTTTTAAGTTACCTGGTTTAAAACCAAACTAAACATTTGGGCTATTTAACCATTCCATAATGTATTTTGAATTAGAATCAGCATTCCTCCTTCAATATGTCAGTCCACTATGTGCCTGTATGACATGGTAATTTACAAAGCATTGCTCTGATGGTTATATTGTTATGTATCAGTGTTAGATTTTAATAATTTTAAGGGTATTTAATTATATTAATTATACTTTAATTTTCAATATGTATTTTATGTTTGTGTATAATTTTTATTCTAAAACAAAAGATACTATGAGAAGATGTTGCACTAATTTCTTTGTCATATTGGAAAGAACTGACATGTACATCAAAATGTAAAAATACTGTACAAAAGAGAAAACATTATTGAATTACTAATATATGTGTTAGGTATATTAAGCATTTTGCTGCACTAATGTTGAATGAGAAGAGCAATAATCTTCTACTAATTCATCTGTGTAAGTTCACAGCTCTCATCACCAGATCTAGACAAAGGAAGCTGAGCAAAAAAAACAAAACAAAACCATTAAGTCAAAGGGTGCAGATAGAAACAAAAAAAATCTGTAAAGAAAAGGCTATTCTTAATTTGTGCAATATTGTTATAGCATTGCGGAAACTGTCCAGGAAGAATTTTTCCGACAAATACACTGTTATGCACAGTTTAACTATCAGCAGGTTGTTTTGTATTATAAACTACTTTACTTCTGGCCAGAAGGAAACCATTTCACTAATATATTTACAATTAATCTAAAATTATGCTTTTGCGAGGTAAGCAAAAGTGCAGTAGCTGTTGCAGCCTTGTCACATCCCATTCTGTCATGCATCAAAATAAGCTCAGTGTGAACTTGCATAAAGTTTGAAATTCTTTACATACGTCTTTCTGCTGTAATTTTCAGCGAAGTTTAAATATCTAGCCTCTTCATAAGAACAACCATTTGATATTACAGTAAAGCTTAATTTCCTACTTTTAAACATAATTTATTGGCATCATATTTTCATAACTCCCCAAGACTTTCTTTAATATTGAGTACACTGATAGTTACTTGTTTGGGAACATACACAGGGTAATTCATAACATGTGCATCAGAGTATTGAGGATAACCTGCAACAGAAACATGTCAGTGACACTTTGTAATATGATCACAATAAATTGTTTAAAAATAGGAAATTAAGCTTTACTGTGATATCACAATAAAACAAAAGTTAGACTTTGAATTCTCTTTTATTAGAAAGGTCTCACCTATGATGAAATACTATTTTTTTATTCAAATGTTCTAATAGTTAAAGGCAGTATCATGATTTTTTTTCCCTCTATATAAGAACTGTATTCTAAGTTGACTGTACTCTCTTTTGGTTCAACTTAAACTTGTACACTTGTACTAGAAGTTAAAAGTGTAGTAAGTTGGCAGTAGTACATCTGGTTTTCAATATAACAGTTGATTTGCACTCAAAGAATATATTATTTTTTATTGTGAAAAATATTTAAAGGGCAATTAGTCATATTTTCAAAGTTTCATAGGGTGCCTTTTTTTTTTTTTCTGAACACAAATTACATTCCCCTGGAACACAATTTCATAATAACATTTATAGAAATAATCTACCTAAAAAGTACAAATACATAAATTATATTTTTAACACTTTTATATTATACTGCTTTTTTTTTTTTCAGCTTTGTCCTAGTTTTGCTGAAATTTCAGATGTAGACCTTTCAATGGATGGCACCCAGAGTCAGTCCCGAGACTGTGAACCATCACCTCCACTACCTTGTCAAGAATCCTCTGCCAATTACTTTAGAAACCAACCACGAGATTGTGAATGCATTTCTCCATCATCTCATCAAAATTCCACTACCAAGTATATAAGAAATCAATCTGAAGATGTTGCGTCTCCTTCACTGTCTCTTCAAAGATCTAATAAGAGCCACAAAAATCAGCTACAAGGTTATAAATCATCTTTTCAACCTAACCAGGTTTCAGATACAACTTATCTGGCAGAGACCCCTGTAAGCAACAATTGTCACCAGTTTCTTGATAAAGATTCTCAATCTCCTAGATCCAGTAGTCTCCAGATCAGGCAGACTCCTCCTCGTAGTCAAACTAGTCCTTCAGTGGGATATCCAAACATACTTAACCAAGCTTCTAGTCTTAATTCTTACCGTGGAGCTTTTGGCTCAGGAAACATCAAAACTAAACGTAAATTTGTATCTGAAAGTGAGCTGATACAAGTGTTGGGAAATCACTGGGAGAGCAGTTTTCCCAATATAACCAATCAGTCTATACTGACAAATCTTTTGACAGAAAATGTCTACAGAATATATCATCATTCCAGGCAAGAGAATAATTCAGAATTCATTTTCAGTCACATGGGAAAAAGACAACATCTATATCCTGAGAAAAACAACAGCCCAAGAAATGAACGTCTTGACATCAACTTTCCGCACTCCAAGTCAGCTAGTAGCCACAGTTCAGATGTTGATCACAATAGTCTTAACTCCTACAATCAAAATAAGCATCCATCAGTAGACCTGAACAGGCCAGTGTCATTTATTAAAGCTCTAGAATTTTCTGAAACTCAAGAACGAGGAAGAGGGCAGGGCACTCCACGTCTGGAACAGCGGCAACTTGTCCACGGTCACCACCCTTTAAACAATCAAGAATTTTCTCAATCTACTACTTCTGAACAGAACACTTTTTATGAAATGAATTATGAGATCTCTGTTTAGAACTTTACTATCATATTCTTCCTTTCTAGCCAGCTGTGATACTTGTCGAGATCCCTCTATATAAGTAGATTTAATTAAACAGATACAGTAATTACAACAGATTTGATACTATAATTATGTACTTCTACTGCACTCAGCTTTAACATATTATCTACAGAGTAACTGTGTTTTTCAGTGCAGTTTATTATGTTTCTCTTGCATATTTAATCCCACAACAAACATAACTGTAATAATTGTCTGGTATTTTTCATATGCCCATATTATTGTCAAGTATTTTAATTTAATGCGTATGTGAATTTTTATAGCCAAAATATAAGTAACTGAAAGTGCTAGAAAAGGTGGTAGAAGTTAAACAAATTTGAATAACAGTTTTATCTCTCATACCTGCATACTTGCCATTGCTGTAGGTTTCAGAAAAAATTGTTTTTCCTGTTTAGACCAAAAGTGTTTTGTTTAGCATAAATAGCAGACTACTTAAATTAGATTGCATTTGACTCAACATTCTTAAACTAATTTATCCTTATTATTGTAGTACAGATTACCAGTATGCAGTGGATCATTTGTTTTCATCATTTTATTTTTTTATGATAGTGCTATGTAGCATTTGAAACTTGATACTAATAAATTGACCTAAGCTAGTAGTATGTTTTTTTAGCAGGTTTATTTTCCATATATTAGGAAGCATATATTCATCAGGGTCTCACCTGAACAACCTAATATTTTTTATATTTATGAAGTGTTTTGTATAGTAGGTGTTAATGAAAATTTTATGGAGTTTGGACATAGCATGTTCAGTCTACCAAGTATATTAAAAGTAGGTGCTTCACACATATATATATATATACATAGTAAATTTTACTTGAACATTCCAAATATATCTGACATCAATGTGCAAGTTTTATGTAGCTAATATTGTTATTAAATTCATAAATGTCCATTAAACTACATTTTGTTTTAATCTATATTTAGGCATCAAATGCTTAGTGTTATAATTTTATACAGTGCATTTTTTATGTGTGTAGTTCTTTTTTCTTCTGATTTATTCTTTCCATAAAGGATTAACTGTAAAACAGAGCTTTCATTTCTAGTCATAACATCTTACTTTTAATCTTTGGCATTATGATATATTCAGGGTATAATATATATAGTGTAAAATATACAAGTTATTGATTTGACTGAAACACAAAAAGCTTCTTGGTATTAATTTAAAAATTTTAATTAGTAAGAGTGCATGAGTGTAAGGTTATTTCCAGTTATATACATGCAGTGCTCCGTGTATGGCATAATATTGTTTTGAGACTAACAGGGCCTTTTTTAAAGCTTATGACAGATCTATCTGGTGTAGTGGTTTATTGCATATAATATTAACATTATAAGTGTGGACTAATACATTATCTAAATATTTTAATTGTCATGGTATACCATATAGAATACATTATAACATATTCCATATAATGCCATGTAGTAGACATTTAAGTAACATCACAGACTTAGGTGTTTATACCATGGTGCAGTGTGTAAAGAGATGTTACCTCAAAGTTCTTGATGTTGTAATGTTTATTATTACAGAAAAACTGTTTTGGTTCCTTATGAAGTTTTTTCTGTTTTTTATAGTAAGCTTGGGCCATTGATATGTGAGTAACAATGTCACGTTTTCCATAGTTGGTATCTTTTAACAATTAAGAATATTTCTTACATAATTAAAGGGATATTTTGTACATATCTGGTGCTGCACAATGTGTGTTGCATTAACCATTAAACAAGTTATGATGTTTTGGTATTTACTAAATAGATAATAAATATTTAACTAGCAAAAATCATAGGGTCAACATTCATTCCTCTCAGTTTTATAATAAAAACTTTCACTTGTACAAACCCACATTTATTCATCCACATATATAGCATAAGGCTCAGTAAATTAACTGTTATTTAATTAGTGTATCAGTTTGTTTAATTACTCTTAAATCTTGTTGTGATATCACTTAGAAATATATTAATGATGTGTTGATAATCCAGCCAATTGTCAGACAAGCCAGAATTATGTTAAACTACTTAAAATTGCCCACACTTCCTTCAGACATTATAATGTACCTGATGTTATTTTACTCCAGGTGAAGATAGGTATTAGTTTGTTTCCATTTCAAAAATCCTTACAAAAGCTTTGAATGAAGTTTTTTAACTTACTTGATATGGTCAGTGTTAAGTGACACTATTAATTGATCATATATGTACATTTGTGACAAATGCTAAAATAACTGGAATGAAAAAAACAAAAACCAAAAAAAAGAAAAATATGAAAATATTTACTTAGTACTCAAACAGTACAATTTAGTGCCAAGAGTCAAACTCCTATTAGAAGTGAAAGGTGTATATCGTGTTATATGATTGTCATCAATATATGTACATTTGTGAAGAGTGTATTGGTTTGTTTATTGCCTAAATCACCCTGTATAATGTTAATTCTGTGTATGTGTTATGTAAATAAAATAATTTTGATGCAACATTGGTTCTTACAACAATTTCATGTTCCATGAAGGTTCTTTGGTTTCCAACTTTGTCAGCATGTAATAATTCTGATGTCTATTCCTTTTAAAAAACATTTATGTCCACATATAGCTCAGAAAGTGGGTAATGCTACTTCATTTCGTTCTTTCCTATCTTACTAAACTGACCACCCTAAATGATGATAGTTATGAGGTTAGCACTTGAGCTGAATGTCAGAACAGTCAATCTACTACTTTTAAAAGCATTTTCTTATCTGGCTGTTTATGATATGTCAAATATGTATTTCAATATATTCCTCCTCAACAGTTGAGCTGATATAGTATGACAGTGTTCACAACATGAAATCTAACCTGCTCATCTTACTCTAATTCCCAGAGAAACCAGTTCTTAAGAAGCTAATGATTGACATAGAGTTTAAATTTGTCTCCATGTTGATGTGCATATGAGCTTTTTGTAACTGCTGTAACTAAACCTTTTATCTTGTAGAGGGCCCAGCATGGCCAAGTAGTTAGGGTGCTTGACTCGTAACCTTGGAAGTTGTATGTTTGAACCCCCTCACACCAAACATGCTTGCACTTTTAGCCAAGGGGTTATTATAATGTGGCACTCAATCCCACTATTCAATGGTAAAAATAAGCCCAAGAGTTGGCAGTATGTTTTATACATTAAGTTTTTTTATCATGCTATGGCCCAGAAACAATAGAGAAATGTCAGTAGAACAGAGTTCACATAAACCTTTACATGATGCTAGTTGGACTTCCTGCTAGATATACTGCAGAGATTAAATTCTCCCTAAACACTGCCAAATACACCCTAGATTGTGAAATAGAGACAGGTAAGTTTGAAAGTAAAAGGAAGATCAACTAAACTCAGTGATACTGATGTCAAGTATCTTTGTTTACAACTTTCCAAACAGAAGAAAGACTTACTGATTTCAAGCAGGATATAAATGACTATGTATCAAATGTCCAGGTCTACAGTATCAGAAAGAGTCCATATGAATGGAATATTTGGTCAAGTAGCAGTTAAGAAACATTTACTTCAATCTTGAAGTATTGTTAAGAGACTGAAACTTGCTAAAACAAAAAGTACAAAACTAGACTATAGATAATTTGAAAAGGTATTTGTCCAAGTTTAAAATATTTTATTCAGATTATCCAGTGGAAGAAAGGTGAACAATACCTTTATGCATAGTGCCTACCATGAAGCATGGGAGAGGCAGTGTGATGGTTTGGAGGTGTTTTACTGATGAGAGAAGATATTGGCAAAATAGATGGAATAATACACCATCAGATACTTATTCATCATGGTATACCCAGTGATGTGCATATTATTTGTAAAGGATTTTACTACCAAGAAACACTCTTCCACCCTATGGAAAAATTAATTAACCAAGAAAGAAGTTGCTATAGTCATTCAAATGATGCAATGACCCCACAGCAGATCTGGGATTTCGTAGATGAAAAACTTGACAAATCAAAAGTTACATCCAAAAACACTGTGACGGTGCCAGATCTAGCCACAATATTTCACTTTTTGTTTGGTTATTGCTTTCTCATAGAATGTCACAACATACAGCCACTTAACCTATCTTCTAATGTGCATGTTCATATGCAGTAACACCAAATTCCTGTAGACAAATTGGTTAGTACATCTGCAATTGTTAAAGGGTCTACATTAGATTCAATCATCAGGAGTTGTAGTACATTCATGTACATAACAAACATATAGTTAACAGTTTGTACTGTCCATTCAGTCAGATCATGGTATGGTGAAATACATTTTTCTTATCATACCCAACACATGACACAACAGATAACTTACTATTCATAACAGCTCTTATTTATGTGTATCTCGCAAACTTCTCAATGATAGTTTCAGTCAATATATCAGTGAAATAACTGATAATATCTAGCACATTAATATATGTTTGGAAAGAAGGACCCATAGCTGTCTGCCAAAGTTTTCCTTACCGTGGTCTCCCCACCTCCTGGCAGTTCATGTTTCATAGTGCAGATAATATTCTTAAATATTTATATACAAATACAGCCAGAATATTTTTTTTTTCAAAATTCTCATTGATGCATTGCCTGATTTTCCCAAGTCTTTTCATTAGGTAAAGTTACATGTTACTATCTCATAACAGTAGTACAATGCACCATCCTGATTTCATAACTGGCTAGATAAATGCAAAATTGTAGATTCATCACTACTAAATTCAACAGCTTGTGACAATCATGTTCACTTTGCTATATGACAAAATGTACCACAGCAATTTCTGGGTCCTTTAATTAGTTTGTCTCCCAAAGTTTGTAACTGGTCATCCACATGCAGAATTGTTGCTATCTTTAGGGTTATTATGACTCCTGCTACAATAGCCACTGCAGAGTGAAGAATTTGGAAATTCTTCTGCTCTTGAAGTAATCTGTTTACATTTCAATGCTGCAGATCCAATCAATGTTCTCCATGACTTCTAATATATAGAAAAGTCAGTGTGCTTTGCTAACAAAGCATTCTAACAATATTTTTATGCCATGTTATTTAGTAACAAAAGTATATAGGCTTTACTTTTATGCTAAATTGGGTTCAGAATGTACATGTTAATAACATAATAAACCTGAGCAGACATGGATATATTCACTAGTATTGATATAGATAAATAGTGTGGATGATATATAGCTGATGTACTACAATATTGCACACACACACACATATTAATATAAACTATCTATGGTCTCAATAAATTCTATGTGTATTCAATAGGTGATTAATATGCTAAGTACTATTTGAAACTATAATCTGAGCAAGAAACATGACTTCTTCATTTGGCAGACCCTTAGTATCTAATATTGTTGAATTAACGTGTTTACAAACATTAGATTATGACATCCAGCAGCAGTAGTAATAATTGTTCTACATCTACCAATGAATAAGACAGTCTATTAAACTGCTCCTAAAGAAACGAAACTGAGCATAGACAGTAATAAATGTGTCGTATGTTAAGAGCAACATAAAAAACTATCTGTGGATACCCAAGTTTTATTAAACTAAAAGATGCATTCTCAAATTTAAGAGATGATGTGTGGAAATTGGCATCATTAGGTTTATTACCATCCAAAGTATTATATTTCACATACAAATATGACCGATCTTAGACATAAAAAGCTGACATGCACTTCCCTTAGTCAACTAACTACAACAGTAACATCAGCCAGAACGCACAAAGTTGGTTTGTCCGTTATTTTATGTGAAGGGGTAGGTACCAGAATGACTTTACAAGTTAACTTTCTAAATCAAGAATTCATCAAAACTTCCAAGGAAGTTATTATTAAAACTTCTGACCCTGATTCTGTGGGTTTGACTCCACTGTGATTTGCAAAACTAGACCATTTGGGGAAAATCCGTATTGAAACCTGACTGCATAACCCAAAACAAGGACCTTAAACGATATAATTCATCTGATATGAAAAACTCATTCTCCGTCCTTTGGTGAATTTCTATCAACTGTCCATGCACTCATTGCACACAATATCAGCATTCTTCATGAAAAGGAGATACAAGTGATGAAAATCACAGCTGACAAAGAAACTGATTTTTTTTTAAATCTAACTTAATTAGGACAGAGAGGAAAACAAACCAATTGACATTTGTTTTAAAGCTGGTATGCTATTGTATAACTCACACAAAAAATATCTTGAAAGAAATGTGAGTGCAAGTTGCCAAAATAGGAGATTTTTTTCTAGTACAGTTCTCTCCTGTGGAAGCTAACTTCAAGCAGCATGTAGAGAGTAGCCTGGCAGACCAAGCTGTGGACATCATCCCTCATTGCAAACATTGACATTGTATTTTCCAAAAGGTTATTATTGGACTAAAGTTGCTGACAGAATCACACCAATTCTTTTTGAAGATCCAACATCAGCAGAAAACATTAACAGACAAGTACATGAATGCAAAGGCAGAAAAGTTTGCACACAAACTGTGAATGGGGTAAAACTTGCATACCATGTTGCAAGTTATGTCCATGCAAATACAATACAGAAGACTACAACAATAATCTGACAAATTCAGTAGCAGTAGGTAGTGATAGTGGTTTTTTAGTTAAGTACACAATGTGTCAGTTTTGTTTAATTATCTATATCTAATGTCTAAAGCCCATTGCATTAATTGCCTAGTTTAATTTATTTATGTTTGATTTCTAGTGATGAAGTACCAGGTTGTTTTTTATTCGCTTATGTATGTAAGAGTGTAAAGTTTTAATAATTAATTATATATTATAGAGTTATTTTCACAGTAAGTAAGATCATATTCATGAAACAAAAAATATGACAATTTGGTATGTATATTTATTCATATATTTAAATACATGATGTAATATAGATTAATAAATGTAAACATTGTCAGCATATTTCATATTAAAGAAAAAATAACTGCTTCACATATAAACAACTTACTTGTTTTGAGCTTTTGAAAAGTTTTTTAGTGTTAATAATTAATAGCGCAGATAACCCTCGAGTAGCTTTGCACAAAATTCAAAACAATAATTGATTACAGAAGAAAAGGTCTGTACTTTGACATATGCATTGATTTTGACTTAGAAATGTTAAACTAAGTTAAAATGTGTTTAATATTTCTAGCAAATGATCAAATATTATTGACTTTTCAAAATGAATTTGGAGCATCACCTTTGCCTTGAAAAATTAACGTTATATATGGCAGGGCATAAAATGACTAATATTTTGACTCAGTTGTATTATTTGTAACATTATTAATGATTATCTAGAAAAGGTGTCAATGGAGATGAGAAATTAAAAACAATTTTTAAATAATATTCACAGTTAAGATTGTTTATTAGAAGATCATTTTATTGAAAAAGTTTCTTTAAAAGAAATTAAGTGAATACAAAGAATGGGTTATTTTTAAAATGGGGAAGATTTATTTTATAGATAGACTTTCTTTGATTAATAGTTGAAGGCTGGAATTACCTTCACTTATTATGTTAAATCCTTAATAAATTAGGAATGTCAAGTTTCATAATGCAGGATTTACTGGATTTCAACAATACTTGTTTGTTTTGAATTTTAGCACAAAGATACATGAGGACTATCTGCACTAGTTACCCCTAATTTAGTAATGTAAAACTAGAAGGAAGGTAACTAGTCATCACCACTCACTGCCAACTCTTGGGCTACTCTTTTATGGTGTGACAGGATTCCAACCCAAGACCCTTAGATTATGAGTCGAGCACAACTACCTCACCATGCCGGGCCACTTTAATGATACTATCATGTGCTCCCGAATGCAAATGGATAAATATTGTCAAGTTTTTCGTTACAGGTGGCCTTGCAGTTACTACATATGTATTAATAGGCAACCCAAGTCATGTTTCAATTTAAAGGGCAATTTTTAAATTATGTTGAATTTGACCTGTTGATAGAACTTTCTTATTAAAGACTTAAGTTCTTTAGAAAGTATGATACTTTGTTGTCTTAGGTGGAGGATGGACAATGAAATTGCATATCAACTGTAAAACATTTTATGAGGGTTTAAAAATTTTTTGTTCAAAATATTTTAGTTAAGCTTTCAGTTATTTTCTTATTATTTTATGAAATAAAAACAACCATATGATGTAAAATAAAATAGGTTAAAGTTAGGGTTAGTTGCTGAGTTGATTTTATATTCTACAGGAATAAAAGTATCAAACTGAACGAACTATCGTTTAAGTGTTTTCTTTGTATAACGTTGAAAAACATTTGAGCATATAAATTAATTAGCAAATGTAGAAAAGGTAGAATATTCGCTCCTTTATTCAAATTCAAAGTGAATTTTGTAGACCAATTGCTGCAAGTTTTAGTGCTCATGAAAACATTGAACTTCAGTACTGACAGAAAAATGACAAGAGTTATCAATGTAGCATTTATAAACCTGGATAAAATTACATTAAATTTGCCTGCAATTACATGGTCCAGTTGGCATCAGCTTACTGGATTACATCATATGTAATTTATTATTCCGTATCTATAACTGCTAATGAATTACCCCAGGCAACAATGAACAACCTTATTCGCCATTCTTATTATTTACCTATCAGCACATTATCATTCATAATTATTTAACTTATTGATATTTCATTACTACAATTTTATTTGTTATGACATTGAAGATTACCTCATTATTAATAATAATTTAAATTATTAACTACCCTCTAGTGATACATCAAGTTGGATAATTTCATTCGGTTTGGCATTGCCTGCTGGTTGAGGCTTTTGACTTGTAATCTGAAAGGTGCCTGTTCAAATCCCCGTCACACTAAACATGCTAGTCATTTCAGCTGTGGAGGTGTAAGATTATGTTATTTTGTTTGATCAACCAGCAGCACCATTCTACTACATAATGAGGAAGATGCTACACGACACCACCACCTTTTGGCATTATGTGTACAACATTATGACACATATAACCAGATGGGAAGACCACCTGAAGAAACTTAGAGAAGTGTTAAGACGTGTGCGCAGCAGGTCTGACCACCAGACCATCGAAGTGCTATATTGGCTGCCTGTGCTGGACACAAGGTAAGCAACCAAGGAAGAGGAGAAGGTAATCCACATAAAATCTACATCACATCCATTGACCAAGCAGCAAGTCAGATCCTTCCTGGTATTAGTGAGATACTACAGGAAGCTCATCCCAAACTAGGATGAAGTTGTTGCACCATTGACTGACCTAACCAAGAAAAGCTTATTTAACAAGATGAAGAAGGATTGTTTGTTTTTGAATTTCGCACAAAGCTACTCGAGGGCTATCTGTGCTAGCCGCCCCTAATTTAGTAGTGTAAGACCAGAGGGAAGGCAGCTAGTCATCACCAAAGAATGGCGTGATTGACCGTCACATTATAACGCCCCCACGGCTGAAAGGGCGAGCATGTTTGGCGCGACGGGGATGCGAACTCGCGACCCTCAGATTACGAGTCGCACGCCTTAAGACGCTTGGCCATGCCGGACCGATGAAAAAGGAACCACAGCAGATGACATTCCAGAAATTAAACAACATGTTAGGAAGTTTACCAGTAATTGTAATGTCATACTTCAGCAAACCATTCGTTGTTCAGACTCGTTCTTCAGGTTTTGAAATTACAGCAGTACTTCTACAAGACGCATCACGACTCAGTTCCAATAAATCTTAACACAGTTAGATGTCTGCTGACGTCACAGTGCGATGACGTGAATGCTATTATATACTGAGCTCTCGTAGATCCAGAAAGTACGGGCAAACAAACCGGCTGTTTGGCTGACAGAATGACACACGCAGGGTCGTTTTTGAGAATAAAATTGTTTGCAAAGGATGTTCTGGGATCCAAATTTTGTTATGAAGATATAGATCAACATTCAAATACTTAGCTGAAAAGAAGAATGCAATGTCGTTGGCTGCCAGTCACGGAGAATCGCACGATTCTGTTAGAAAGGTAAGGCGGCTTTATCAATTTTTTTTTTTTATTATTCACACAAGTTACTTTCAATTTTCCATCATCCTGTGTAACGTTAAAAACATATTCCCAGTGGAAAGAAACTAGTCTGTTTTCATTGTGATTTTATACCCATGTGTATGAAATCGACTCAGAGCAAGTAATAATTGTTATGTAGACTTCTTACACAGGTATAATTAACTGAATTATACCGAATTATGGTCGCTCTCATTTGTAGCAGTTTCGCAATAGAATTTCCGTCCTTTTGGCTCAAACTCACTGTTAATTTCGGAACTTGTTTCATATACTAGTACATTGTATTTTCAAAACCCATTTCTTTTGAAAGAATGAATGTAATTCCTGTGATATCATTTGATATCATTAAACACTGAACAATAAAAATACATTAGTTCGTCTACGCTCATCTTTTTAATTTCTACCCAGTATAATGGGTTGTACACGATGAGGAATAAGATTTTCCTCATTGGTAAAAGGCCAGATGACAGAGAAACACGGGCAATAAATTTATCCGTAGTTTTCATAGACGATGTCTGATTAGGGACTATAAAACCCAACTGTGTTTTTGTATCTCCCCACTACCATTTGAAAAAAAAGAAGAAGATTGAAATCGCTTTGAAGAGTCAGTTTATTGCCCGAATGTGTTTATCTGTCATTTGGCCTTTTATCAATGAGGAAAATCTTATTCCTCATCGTGTACAACCCTCTATACTGGATAGGAATTTAAAAAATGAGCAGAGATGAACTAATGTATTTTTATTGTTCAGTGTTTTATGATATCAAAGTAAATGCTATCTAAAGCACGACTCACTTGGAAAAAAATATGCCTATAATTTCTAAATTACTTTCAACTGAATAGGAAAAAACATTTGTGATGTAGAATTAATATCTGCTTCATACTCAATAAATGTTCACTAATCACAATCCAAAAGCACGTCTGTAAATGAAATTCCTCGTAGCTCTGCCAGTGTTGTTACCGGGAGTGTTTTCCTGGTTTGCATTGTATCATGATCTTAAAATAGCACAAATCCACAACCATGATAATGCATATTTCTTGTGCTGTAATGGTGCTTCAATGGACTTCAGTAGCACTACTCCTGCACACAGCGCAGTAAGGGTAGTTGTTTCTGTTTGTTACGGTTTTACACTTCATGCATTCAGGTCTTCGCGTAGCAATTAAAACTAGGCACAATATATTTATTTATTTGATTGACGTTTTGACCTGAAGTTCTGAAGACAGCCGTCATCAGGTAACTTTGGCGTGATTTCCATTTTGAAAAAATATATAAATAAATCATACTAGCTGGGTTACGGAAGTTACGTAAATTCATGATTAATGAAAGTTATCTTAGGACACGAACAGTTATTTCCTTTATATATAAATATGAAACAAACAACGAAAATGCCCATAAATACAGCTAAACACTAAATGTGAAATTGTAAATTTGAATGTACCTTCTCATGGACCCAACAAACCTTCATGCCAAATTTGAAGATCCATCAACACGGGTGAAGTTGTGGTATTTTTAAACAGAAAAGATCAATCAATTATAAAATGTATAAAAACATAATATAAATGAGTTAAAAGTAAAAAGAAAGTCAGATATTTTTAAGTTAAAATATATGCGTGAAAGTGATTTACATTACAGTCGCAAATCTCCAAAAACTACTCACTTCTAAACATTTTTGTTAGTTTTTGTATAACTTTAGTTTAAATACATCTAAATCTTGATTCATATGTTGTTTTAATCAGACCTTGTGTAAATGAAAATGTGCAAACTTTAGTATAAATACATGTAAATCTTAATTCATATGTTGTTTTATTCAGACCTTATGTAAATGAAAATCTGCAAATTTGTCCGTTTTTACATAGAAAATAGGTTAATTTCTAAATTTTATTATACAGGTCACAAAGGCAAAGCTTGAAGGGAATAATGGCCATTTTCTGTACTTTTACAACATAAGCAAATAAGAAATAACACATACTATCCAGGAACAAAATTTGTGTAACATAGTGATATTGATGTAAGATTGACCAGTGAACTGTGCAAAAGAAAAAAGAAAGCTGAATAATCTGGCAATAGACTGCATTTAAACGTTTTTTGTTGTTTTTTTCTCCATTATAATAAACCTTTAACTCATTTTTTTCATCAACAGTTATTGGTACTAGAAAGGTTTTTACACCAAATACATAGCTCCTCCAAACGTTTGTGTGGAGAACATTCATTCACTTTTGCAATACCGAGGAAATTTAATTTGTACGTATGGAAGGACCACACGGTTTTAAGTGTTCAGAAAGAAGTTATGTAGGCAATAGATACATAAGATTTATACATTTTATTCATGAAATACATGAAGTAGTTAATTTTGCTGATTTGTAGGCAGTATAGTTTAGATGTCTTTCTGGATATGAATAAGTTATAGAAGTTATAAAGTTAAGATAATTTTAATGGTACAAAACTAATTTTTTAGATACAGTACAATTAAAGATATATTTATAATGGCATTCAGATATACTTTGTATTTTATTCATTCGATGTATTTTTACAAGTATTTTCTCTTTCTTTTTATACTACTTTTTTCAAGGACTGTATCTATAACCATACTTCTTAAAATTTCAGTCTTTATATATAACATCATACAGCTAATTTACTTGTATTAATTTTGAACATCTGTGTATATTAAAAATATAATTCTCATAAATTACAGCAAAACCTTCAGCGGTAATATCCCTTGGAAGAGGAATTGACGAAGCAATGTATGAGAAAGAATTATCCATGGAAAAAATGTCGGAACTTCAAAGTAAAACAACACTTAGACTCCAATAAAGACAGTTACTCTGTAATATCAAATATTAAAACAATATCCCTTGAAAGAAAAGTTGACAAAGCCACGTATGGAAGAAGAAGGTCGAGAGATTGCGACAGAAAATACTTTAGTTTTGTTTGTTTGTTTGTTTGTTTGTTTGTTTGTTTATTTGGAATTAAGTACACAACTTCACCATGGGCTACCTGTGTTCTGTCCATCAGGAGTATCGAAAACCGATTTCTATTGGTGTGAGTCCGCAGACATACCACTATGCCACTACGAGGAGCCACCTATGGAAAAGAATTATCCATGGAAAAAGAAGGTCGGGAGATTGTGACTGAAAAACCCTTGAGACTCAAATAAAGAAAGTTACTATGTAATAGCAAATATTAAAACAATAATAGATGAATATATAAGATACGATAACTGGGAAAAAGAAATAAACAATGACACTATACATAATGAAATTTTACCTACAAAACACCCAGAAAATTTATGTAATCTAAAACACAAAAAGAGGTCATCTAAACTTAAATAGTAATGTAAATAAAGTGTATATGTTTAAAGTTTCTCAGCAGACGAATGTTTTATACAATGTTATAAAAAGTAAGCACTATACTTGACAAACATGGAAGTGCATTTAACGCTACATTTGTTATCCTTTTGTTTGTTTTTCATTTAATCGTTGTATATTTTCTAATTATTAACATGACATTTTAAATCTTGTTGTATACTTTTTATCATAATAGATGTTTATGAAAGTCATTATACAATTTAGGAGTGCACGAAAATTGTATTTAATCTAAAATGACGCCACAAAGTGAGTGATTTTTCACACACACACACATGAGTATAAAGATCTAATTATTTATATTAAAGAATGAACTTAAAGATAAATACTCTATACAATAATATCGTTAGCCTAAAAAGAACCACGAATGATATAAGACATCAAATGATACAGTGAATTTTAAACACAAAAAAACATTTTTCCTGTGGTGTATTATGTTCAGTTGCTTGTTTTTCGTTTTTGAGAATGCTATCCTTTGCCTTTAAATATTTTTAAAGTGCCCGATATGAAACAAGTACATTAATTATTACAGAAATAAAGTCGTTTTGGCAACGATCAGAAAGGCTATGTCCGTTCAAACTCTTGGCTATTACTCGCTAGGCCCTTAATTGAAAGTTATTATCAATAGCTTTTAATTGCTTGATATTTCTTAAAGGTGTTTGAAAATAAATTAAAGAACCTAAAAAGAGACTACTATGAGGTTTTGTTTTCAGCAGAGGTCCTACATTTCATCAAATGTTTTGTCTACAAGTTAACCTTAAATCGTAACGTGGATTCTGTTTTATAGATGTCTTGGTACATCTATAATCAAATTCGTACTGGTCACATTGTAAAACCGTTGTAACATAAACTATGTCCTTTTTTACGTACTAAACTTTCAAATCATGCCTCACAGCGAAGAAATTACTCTAAGATTATACATGGTCTTTTACTCAATGAGATATGGTGAATTAATTTCCACTGAAAGTTATAAATATGAAATTTTGAACAAAGTAAATCACTTACATAGGTCACACCTAGTATAGAAAATAGGTTATTGTATATACTACTTAAACTACCTTGGCCATATCATATAAAATCTAGTTTTTTTGTGCTACCGCTCCATTTTGTTTAGAAACAAAACTATGCCTTGATATTCTATGTTAAAAGTATGTATATTACATTTAAAAAACATTCACAGAGGTCGGCTTGGATTCCACTTCTTTAGTTTTTTTACCTTTCAATTTACGCATATATTGAGATTAACGTAGACCTTTTCAAGTTTTTGGTAAGGTGTAAAAACATCGAAGTTAAGAGATTAGTTACTGTAATTTGTTTGCTTTTACTAGTTTTTCTCGAAGTTTCCACTTTTATTTTTCCGGATAAAGTATCTTTTTTATTATTATTTCTTTATCTCTCCCAACATGCTGTCATTAGTTCTAAAATGATTATGTTTGAAACCAATTTTCAGGTTTAAACTTTGTGATATAATTTTCACTACAAATCATAGGCCTATAGGTTTTTGGGTGCTTCATTTTTTCGGCGTTTAAACTATTTTTAGGTTATACGACGTAATTAGAAAAATGTGTTTTGTGTGTTGTAAGAGATTTACAAAATTCTAATTTGTCATATGTTTTTGTCAGGTGAAGCAATACTCGTAATAATTATTTTAAAATGTTTCATTATTTCGACAGCCTTACTGTGAACAGTATTTTGGTCCATAAACCAATATTTTCTCAGGAAATTCGGTCAGCACACATACTAAGCAATCAACGCATATTAGTCATTGTAATAAAATAATAAACATAAAGAACGTAGTATACATGAAATAATAATTCTATTTTATCAGCGCATGTGCAATACCTACATAAATGTTTGTAATTTTCATTAAAAATTAGGAATATTTAATTTTCAAGGTATCTTCTGGCTCAGCAGTATTAAGATTGCTATATACTTTTTTCTAGTGTAACTTACTTTATAACAGTACCTACTACAAGAAAGATCACATGATACCATGTGTGAATGACTTAAATCAAAGACTATAAGGGTGAAAGGAACTTATTTATTTTCTCGAACAATGTTCTATATTATATTTATATGCACTGTATGCATAACAGTTTTATGTTAAATAACAGGCGAAAAACGTTTAATATGATATAAGAACTGTCTCGTTAAAATAATAGTTTTATCTGTAACTTTTTAAAACATATAATTAAAGATAGAAGAGAAAGATTCCATGTTAATTATGCCCTGTAATGTATTGACTAGTACATGTTTATTTTAATATCGATGTTTGTTTTAATTAAATATATATTTAGAAATGCATGTAACTTTTATTGTTAAAGGAGTATCACGAACGTTCCGCCTATCATCTAAATTTGTAAAAGATTATCGAGTGTAATAATCAACATTATATGTTGTACGAAAGCACTAGCGTATCTTCATATACCATTGCCAAATGAAAATTGGAGAATCTCAACCTAATAGTTTGTAAATCGATGCGACTAGAGACAGTTTTATATTGTTGGTTTGCTACAGTTAGTTTACTATAAATAACAGAATCTATAACTATGATAAACGCTTATTAATCATAAAATTACAGATATTTGACCAGGAACGTTTATAGATTTCAAATATTACAAACCATTTAACTTCAGTAAATTAGCATCGGACATTAGTATTTCTACTAAAACATTAGATATTTTTGTCGGGTAAAAACCTACGTGTGAAGAAGCTGGTTAGCTTCCTGTCGTGTACCTGTGTATCAATACAGAATTAATTCGCTCTTCGTAAACCGATGATAAAATATTCATTTCTAGGCTAGTTAGAAAAATCAGTGTTGTGTGAAAGTTTGTAAAACAATTTGTATATAAATTAGTATCTGTAATAACTATTATTCTAAACTGTATTATTGTTTGTATATTAAAGTATATTTGTGTTAAGAAAGAAAACTGCGTGTATCATTCTTGTTGGCAAATATCATGAACTTGATACATATCGACATTCATTAATCTCTAAATTTAAATTAAAACTTCTGGCTATTTGAAATTGTAATACGTAAAATATTAATTAGAGATTCGTCGGAGATAAACTATAATACGTAAAAACTACAGGTTGAGAAACTCGTGACCCGAAGTTTTAGCAAACTATAACAGTAACAATGACCAATCTGTGTTAAAGTTTATGATTTTTTAAAAATATGATTGAAAAATATGCCATTGCTTAGTTTTCACATTAATATAGCTAAAAATTAAAATTATATTTTAGGTACCGCTGTGTTCAACCGCTTAAATTGTATTTATTCTTAACGTGGTATGAAGGTAATAGTCTGGTAAGTGTCAATTCAAGTGGATTGAATATGGTAGTAAAGGTATTTTACCACTGTAATTACATCACAGAAATAATTAATTACTTCATGTATTTACGAATCGTTGTTTATATCTTACAACAAATTAACATTAATTATTAACATTTAAACTTAAATGGCAACAATATTGACCAAGGAACCTTTTATTGTCGTCTATTTACCAATAGTGATACAATATTATTTTTCCAGTATCGTCCATTAAATTAAACACCAAAGCACACAAAGCCAGCCCTTACCACTCCAATAATTATCAAACTTTCCTTAAAAGTTAATGCATCTGGCATGTCTGAAGGGAATTCGTTAAAAAGGCAAACCCCCACCTTTATAACACTTGAAAAGTAAAGTAGTCTTAGCTGAAAATGACTTCTACCCTGTACAAATTCATATTGATGTTTTATACGTTTACCATTCTCACATTTAAATATGGAAAAAATATGTATTGACACTATAACTTGTTGTTTTTTTTAATGTTACCAATAATACTATTAAACACCTTGATAATATCCCTTCTAACTTTTTTATCAGATAAAACAAGTTCAGGAATCTTAACCTACTTTTATATAATAGATATCCTACTAATCCTCCTTTGAACCATTTTCAAAAATTCAGTGCCATTTCTAAGGTAAGGAACCAAAGACTGAACACATTACTCTTAAGGTGTCTCAACCAATGATTTGTTTTGATGGAAATGATCTTTTTCTTTAGTTAATATTCTTAAGATTATTTCCATCAAAATTATATTCATAATTGAAATTGTAATATCCAAAACATTCCACTAACAGAAACTTGAATAGATTCAACATAATTACTATTAGCTTTGATATCCTTGAGTTGAAAAGGTAGCTTACATTTTACGCATAAAACTACTCCCTTTTTTACTTTAGTACTCTATTCTTAGTAAACAACCTATCACCTTATGTATGAAAGAAATTATCATCAAAATTGTCTACATTTAGCCAGTTTTCAGTTATTCCCAAGCTATCAAAATGCTATGTTCTGACAGCGATCTGAGGTTGAAGTCATCCATTTTATTTCTTTAAATTGTATACTTGTAGCATTATAATAACATTTTTACTTACTGGTAAAACTACCTTTGTACCTTGTTCCCATGCCATACCTCTTTCTGTATGTTATTTTCTATTCATTATTCTGGCCCCCTCCAGTTGTCTTTAGAACTAGAAGTTAGAGTTGATTTAATAGCTTTTACAAACAAGCTGTCCCTACCTTGTTAGTATTACTATTATGAAAAGTTGTCAGATGAGCCTTGTCAGGTTTAGAGAGCATAGTAGGCAATGGCAAATTCACATTCTTATTTATTCAATATGATTGTAAAATAATGTGTATAACTAATTTATTGAAAATATGGTAATTAGATGTAAATGGATTTCAAACGAAGAATATTTCTAGCAAAAATACTGTTAAAGTTGTGTAGTCTGCTTTGTTGTTATTTTGAAAGGTCAAGTCTGAGGTCATCAATAAATTCTTTTCAGTTTCTGCAGCATTTTTTTTTTTACTGACTTATGACCGGAAGTGGTGATTACTATAGTTGGAAAAATAACAGTGGTAAAATAAGTTTGATAGTGTATATCTCTGAAATAGGAAGGTTATTGGATGTTTAAAACAGAACTTTCTAAGCAACTTAAAAAAAATTGAACTGTAAAAATTAAAAAAAAAAATGAATGTCTCACAACAACACGAAAGTCTACCACTGGTGCAGTGGTAAGTCTTCGGATTTACAATGCTAAAATCACGGGTTTGATTCCCTTTGGTGGACTTACCAAATAGCTCAATGTAGCTTTGCTATAAGAAAACATACACAACAATATAAAAATGATAGAAAAATTAAATTATATGAACTGTTTAAAGCAAAATAAATGCTGCATACAGTAAAAGGTAGTTTATTTGGCATTGGATTAACCAGAAAAATTGATTAGCTGGAATTTTCTATATTTTCCCTGTACAAACAGTTATTGAATAAACTGGCAGTATCTACAAATACATCTGGAATGTTTAGTGAAGAAAAAGCAAGTGAAATATTTCAGATTCTTAAAGCTTGTTAATAACACCATTAAAATGTAAATAATAATGTTCATGTTAATGTAATAATGTTCAGGGTAATAAAGATATAAATAATCTTGAGGAATAACATGATAATTGCATTGTTTACTTTCATCCATTCGCCTTGTGTTCTAATGTTTTCTTGAATACTCTGTAATTTGAATAAAGTAATAATCTGTACTACTGTAATAATAATGTCAATGTTTATAAAGAAATAATATTAGTAATCTTGAAGAATAATGAATGCAGATCACATTTACATACTTCATGGTGTTGCCATCACTTTGTTTGCATTTTTGCTTAATTTATACCAGCTTTGGTTGTCAACACAAGCATTTCATGTCTTTATGTTTGCATTATGATGGTGTTTTTAGTCTTTATTATTGCTTAAAATTGTTATGATTATCATTAATGTTGAAATATTACCAGAAATCTTGCTGCAAAAAACTTTTTAGTCTCATTAGTATTGGTATTTGTTGACACTGAATTAATTAGTACTGCCTTTGACCCACAGATGTTGTATCATAAATCTTTTACTTTAATAAGTTTGTTCTGTGTTTTATAGCTAGTGTGATTTTTTTTAAATATATCGACAGTGAGAAAGAAAAATTCAAGGGATGTCAGTGACACCTATCATATGCTCTTATTCTTTTCTCAATCACAATTTTTAGTAAAGAAGATTGCATGATTAAAAGGATGAAAACTTGCACTGACTTTATATTAATAAAGATCATTTATCAAATATTCATTGAACAAATACATCAACACCTTCAGTACTTCAGCACTTTTATTATGATTACATACTTGGTGGACAAGTGAAATTTAGATAACTTGTCGGTTTGATATTTAAAAGTACATTGTTAACTAAATATGTTTAGATAGTTTATATGTATCATCACTATTAGTCATGTTTTATTCAATCTGTCTGGAATTTATTTTTCATCATTGTTAAATATGTGTTTAATAATAATGCTTTTTATCAGTGTTGGATTAACATTTTGTTTATGATGTACTACATCTCTGATATAATAATTCTTTTCCTGTTTGTAAGGCTGATCTTTGCTTTGACTCTTTTTTTCCTATGATTTTGATACCAGAAACCAAATTTTCTCCTCACAGTCTTTAAATTGGAGTTTGTCCCCATGGTACTTACATTGTTGATTGTTCCTAATTGATCAAAGTCAAGGGTTCCAGTTTAGGGCCCTACTGTTTTGACTAACTTCAGCTCTAAGTATCTTGTCTTGGTGGTACAGGTTCTTTCCTGACATCTTCACTCAATGGGCCTTTGTACTCATTCTTATATAGATGACTGGCTACTGCTCATTTCTTCCTGTTCATAATCCGGAGATCATACTTTTTTGTTTCTATAAAAAGTAGGACTGGTTCAATTCCTGATGAAAGGGAGAAAGTCCATTCTTACCCCCCACTCAATTCCTCATTCATTTGATGGTTTTCTTCATTCCTGCCTCAGTTGAGCCTAGCCTTTTTTTCTGTCTATTTGGGATATGGAGCAAGCAGTTTACAAGGCCCTCACTTTATGTTCTCTCACTGCTCGAGAGGCTCTGTCTGTTTTGGGAATATGGGCTTTCTTTGAAAATGTCATTCCTGTGAGTCAGATTTTTATGTGTTTTCTTCAGCAGACACTCCAAGCTTAGTGGAACTTCTAAATGGATTCATTGGACCATCCTTTTCTCCTTCATTCTTTAATCAGAGCTGAGCTGGCTTGATGGTTATAGAGACTAGACCACAGTGGGGTGTTACTCCTACCCAATGACAGGATTAACATCTGTTTATGGACTTGCAATTAAGAGGGTTGAGGTGCTAATCTCACTTCCAGGTTTTGGTTGGTCGAGGAGCCTTCTCTCCATATTGACTTCCTCAAACTTATGGTGGTTCATTATGCATTGTTACTCTTCTGCAGGTGAGGGTGGTTATGGGACACACTGACTACTTTACAGTGATCACTTATATCACCAAGAAAAGGTATACCAATTCCAGGTCTCTGTGCTTTCAAATCCTGGATCTCCTTTTCTTGGTCTACAGTCACCACATTGTGGTCTTAGCTTGCCATGTTTCTGGTATCATGAATATGGTTGTGGATTAATTATCTCATCCAAACAAGATTTTCCCCATGGAGTGTTCTCTTGATCTACAGATCTTGCAGTGTGTATGTGTTCCCACCTGGGGACACTTCATATATGCCTTTGCTACCAACTGCTACACCAAACTCCATTTTTGTCTCTTGTTCCACATCCATTTACTTTTACTGTGTAGGTGAACATTTTCAGTCCAGGTTGGAGGAGTCTTCACATCGATGCTCACCATTTTGTTTGACTCCTCTCTAGTGCTCCATCCCTAATGCAAACCACTCCATGTCTAGTCCTGCTATGGTTCTCATTGCTATGAACGTTACTTGTACAACCTTTCATACTTTTACCTTTGGCTCTGTTTCTACTCTGTCAACCTAGATTGGACATTGTTCCTCCAAATATTGCCACACTTCATCTTTACACATGGTTTCTGTTAAGTCCGTTGCTTTAGTCTAAGGACTGACTCCACATGTTGCATCTTTCCTTTCTCATTCCATCAGACCTTTATCCATTCCCATTTACCAAAAGCAGTGGTCTGTTTTTCAAGTTTGATCTCTACAATGTGGTTTCCCTTTTGTTCTACATCTTTTTCAATTTTTCACCTGTTTGTTTGAAAAAGGTTTGTCTACTCCAACTGCATTAAGCTATTGGGTAGCCTTGTTGAAAACCTTACATTTCTTCTAGTTTCATAAAGTTTTGTCTTCCCCTGTTGTTCCCTCCTTTTTTTACTCCTTTTGAATCATGCATCCTCTTTGTTTCTTTGATTTACCTGATTGGTATTTTATTGTGGTACTTTATGCATTTTCCATTCTCTGTTCAAGCATCAGTGTGTTTCTTGTAATATTTTACCCTCAAAACCTACTTTCTTATCCTCATTGGTTGTAGATGTCATTGATCAGACGTTTGTGCCTTCATATTAGCTGAATCCTCTACCATTCCTCTTTTGTTCTTCCATATCCTGACTAATACTTTCTTCATAAGACCTATGCTGCCCATGAAAGCAGTTTGACTTTCACACACATATCTGTACCTTCCATTTCTCACATGTACCTCCATTTCAAACTTGATTGGCTATTTTGTCCTGTTTGCTTCTTACAGTAGCATGTACTGCATTCTTTTAGAGTTAATGTTCCTGACTTTTTATTCCCTGGAACCCATCAGTTTCTCTTGCTCTATCCCCTGTTATGCTCACTGGTTGGGTTTCTCAACTTGTTAGGATGGTGTATTCAGATTTATTGATGGAAAGTTGCTTTTCTACGATGTTTCTTCTAATCAGATTTGTTATCTCATTATCTTTTACTGCTCACCATTGTTGTTCTTTGGAGATGATAATTCAGGCCAGAATGTAGACTAGTACCAATGCCGTCGACGGGGTATTAACCCTGATCCTGAACTTCATATCGGTGAAGTTTTGCTGCCAGTGGTCCCGGAGACCAAGTTCTTGGGGCTTATCTTTGATCGTAAACTGACCTTTGTACCACACTTAAAGCAGCTTCGGGTCAAATGCACAAGAGCACTGAACATCCTCCGTGTTCTCTCTTCTACCAGTTGGGGGGGGCAGATCGCTGTTCAATGTTAAAGGTATATTGTGCTCTTGTTAGATCGAAACTCGATTATGGATCAATGGTCTATGGCTGTGCCAGACCCTCGGCCTTAAAGATGCTGGACCCCATTCATCATCAAGGACTTCAACTCTGCACTGGGGCTTTCCGTACCTCTCCAGTTCAAAGTATATACATTGAATCTCATGAACCTTCTCTACACCTTCACCGTTTGCAACTATCTTTACAATATACTTCGAAACTTCATTCCTTACCAAAGCATCCCACCTGGAAATGTGTTTTCCTTCCTCGGTGGGCAGTACTTTTTCAGAATAGACGATCTGTCATTGCTCCGTTTGGCCTTTGCATCCGGGCGCAATTGGATGAATTGGGTCTGTCCTTGGATAACATTGCAGATTCCACAGGTTGGCCCATCCCACCATGGCTTATTACAGCCCCCAAATCTGACCTTTCTTTCAGTAACCTAAAAAAAGGCAGATACTCCAGATTGGAAGTACCGTCTTTTATTCAATGAATATCTTTCAAACAATCATTCAGTTCCCATTTATACAGATGGTTCCAAATCAGGTAATTCAGTGGGCTCTGCTATGGTTTGCTATGGGTCAGTAGTTGTGCACAGAATCCCTTCTACAGTTTCTGTGTTCACTGCTGAACTGTATGCCATATCTCTTGCCCTGGATCATATTGCAGCTGAGCAGTACTCCAACTGCACTATTTATACTGATTCGCTAAGTTCTATACTTGCCTTGGAATCGCTACACGTTAGCTCACATCCTATTCTCGCTGATATTCGAAACCGACTGGCCCATTTCTCATTAGCAGCTACTTCAATCCAGTTTTCTGGATACCAGGACATGTTGGTATTCTCGGGAACGAGCTTGCAGACATGGCTGCTAAATATGTCTACTTCAGCACCATCACTCCTATGCCTATTCCATACATGGACTATGGTGTTGTCTTCAAGGCTCAGCTCCGTGCCAGCTGGCAGTCCACTTGGAGTGAGCAACGTGACAACAAACTTTTTCAAATCAAACCCAAAATTGGACTTTGGCCATCTAGCTTCCGTAAAGTTCGGAAGGAGGAAGTTGTTCTCACTAGGCTATGCATTGGTCACAATTTTTTAACTCATCATTTTCTTTTATCTGGAACTGATGCACCAATGTGTAGTTTGTGTAACACTCAAATCACTATCAGCCACGTTTTACTTTCTTGCCATCGTTACAATTCTCAACGACGGCAATATTTTAAAATTTTTTCCAAGGGTCAGTCTGTAACATTGGTGATGGTGACTCTGTCCACCTTGATAATGTTTTTAATTTTTTAATGGCCATTAATCTTTTTAATCTCATTTAAGTGTTGCATATTTATTCATTACACCTTTTTAATTGTGGTTTCTTTTTTACAGTTTTAATCTTTCTCCTTCAATTTGGCATTGGACAATGGCCAGAACATTAAATAACTCAACACCAGGGCTGGAAAGGCCAACTTCAGGTGACTAACGCTACTGTTTGAACTATCCGTTTGAACTACTCGTTAGTCGTCCTGGCGAGTTGTTATTATACTTTTGCTGCATATCATTTCACACTTTTACTACTTAACTTTTTAGTACTGGCCATATTGACTCATAACCCAGAACCAGGACTGGAAAGACCAACTTCAGGTGACTGACGGTGGTTTTTATACTTACCTGTTAGTCTTCCTGGCGGGTTATGATCATTACCATTCTGCTACAGGTAGTTCTTTACAACTTTGTTGACTGGATGTCAACATTGGTTTTTACGCTATTTTCTGTTTTAATTGCAGTTTTGATTTTATCTTCAATTACTTTTACAAATTTTACTCCATTTACTTGACTTTTATCTTTTTACTGGACATTTGGCTACTCATTATTACGATTTTGCGGAGTGTCTTTTAAAACTTTTATTCTTTTACATTTTGATAATAGCTGCTATGACACATAACCCGGAACCAGGACTGGAAAGACAAACTTCAGGTGACTGACGGTGGTTCTTGTACTTACCTGTTAGTCTTCCTGGCGGGTTATGATCATTACCTTTTTGCTAGAGTAAATACCTTACAACTTCTTATACTCTGCCTTCTATCTTAACATTGTAGACTAGGTGTCAACATTGGTTTTATACTTTTTTGTTTTACCTTCATTTCCATTTATGTCTATTACTACATTTATTTATTTATTTTATTTATTTATTTTTTTACATTTTTACCGAATGTCTGGTGCAGATAGCCTCGCTGCTTTGTGCCATAAAACACTAAATCAGTCAATCAATCAAAGTCTCATTCATTCATAAAACATTTCTCATGGACTTCATGAGTAATGCAGAAGGGAAATTCTGTCCATACATGTTGATCCTTTGAGTGAATAAATTGAGGTCAGTCTGTTTTTCGAAGTGGGAAATTGTGGACACCCATTGCATTTTCTCCAATTTGACATTCCTCGGACTCTCCACTATATTTACTTTTCTGTGAAGCAAGTGATGTTTTATCAGTTCCCATTTGCATTGCATAATTTTTGTTTACCAAACATACTCAGTAAGAAGAAGATAAAGCTAGTTTCCCTTCTTCCATTTCCTCTGAATGAGTTTTTCCAGGTGGACAACTGTAAGTTGGAGCAAGATTAATACACATGGGATCTTCTTTAAAATGTTCTGCTCCCACAGCTGTGTACAGTAGAGGCCCCTGTTATCATTATTTCCAGTTGCAGAAGATTCTTTCACTGTTTTCATGGTTTAGTTTGGTGGACTTCATCTCCCTTCTAATGCTAGCAACAGGATATATGGATACTGTTTCTATGGTTGAGCAAATGTTTCATGTCTCTCATAATTCCAGATACATGATGCACTAAAGTTAGATAAGTTCTGATATCTTCTCATAATACCAGTTGCAGATATTGTTCTATTCTTATGGTTGCATTGAAGCCAGGTAATGTCTGTAATGTCAGGTCCAGTTTGTTGTACTTCTTGCCCCTATGGTGATTTTAGGAGTTTGTCCTTTTTTGGCCTATTGCTAACTTTTTGTTCCCAATTCTGGTTGCTTGATGTCTGACACACTATTTACTTATGATTGACATTGATGAGTGAACATAAAATGTCTGCTTTCCCTCGCCATTATATTTATGTAACACTAAATGTTTAAAGAGTCCATTTTGATCCTCTACCTCCTAATGCTGATAACAAATTGTGGAACCTTGTCTATTCAGTTGAGAGAGATTATCTATATAGTTCATTTAGTTTATAGATGACTATAGATTGCACTTTTGCACGCTTTTTTTTTTTCTCTACTCATATCAGGTTTATTTCCTGCTTCAAGGGTGAAGAGCATACGTATAATTGTTGTGCAATATCTTCCATTTGTGCTTTGGCTTCATCTCAGAACACACCTGTTCATTTTGGGCAGTTGCTTTCTACTTGGCTTCAATGTTGAGTGCCTAAACCAGCCACTTTGCAATATGGGATTATAGTTTTGAATGAGAGGAACTAAGTAACACTGGATCACAAGTTAACATTTTCTTACCCTGAAAATGTATTTCTGACAGGCCTCTTATCTGGTTATTTGAAATGCTCCTAATGCCTCATCAGTTCTGCAGCCAATGTTTTCTTTCTTTTAACATATTTAGAGAAATTTTTGCTGTTTGATTTAACACTATCATCTAGCTGTTTGTTATGAGCATTTTTGGATTTTTAATTTATTTTGTAATCAAATGCTCATCTCTCCTTTGTTTTGTAATTGTTTCAACCTACATGTCAATTTAAATTTATGGTATTTATCTATGATTTTTGTCTTTAATGTCTTTAGTAATCCAACTGAATTTGACCATCTTTTTTTTCTCGTATTTTTAGGAAAATACCTATCTTGAATGAAAAGCAGTTAACTTTGGAAAAGTTCCAACATCTGTTCCATATTGCTCTTTAACTCATTTTACCGATTCACTAGTTGTTATAGTAAAATTTAAAAAATGCTTCATCAGGTTGTTTGTATGGTCAACATTATTTGCAGAATAAATATGAAATTGAACTTTCTCTGATTGAAAAACTTGACATTAAGAAAAATTAAACTTGAGATCAGTAAATGCACATTTAAATAATTTTTATTCTTACATACATTTGAGTTTTTTTTAGAATATCTTGTATAACTGTTAATTTCTTCTATGTTCTTTTAAACCTTTGTTTGAAAACAATAAATCTAACAAGTGTATTTTGTGTTGTAATGGAACTCAAAAGAAGTTAGTTGTGTGAAACTGAAATACTTTTCTTTTTTCAGGAGTGTTAATTATCCCAATATAAATGAAGACTGTTATGGAGTTTTCAAGTTTTACGTTTGGAATATTTGGAGGAATAAGTATGTGTTGTGGGATTGCTTTAGGGTGGTTTCTTCGAGGAAAATTTTTGAAAAATCAGCAGCAATTACTAAAGATTGCCTCTGCTCTAGGAGCATCTTCAAGAGAAGAGGTTAAACTTGTTTTTAATGTGTAAAATGTTGCTATAAATCATTAGTTGTTATCAGCACTGTGCAATATTATCATTCATATGAAATAATTACTGTGATAATGGGCAGTTATTGTGTGACAAGAATTGAATTGCAAATAGTATTTATTTAAATACCAGAAATATGAAGTTAGTGATAACAAAGTTCACATGAAAATAGAAAAAACAGAGAAAAAGTGAAATATTTATCCTATGTGTACAAAATTATTAACTTTTCTTTGTTCATATTGAATGGATACTCCATGAATATTAATTTTTGTCCAGTATTTCATTTCAGAAATTAAGAGATATGTATTTAGAAGCTGAGACTTTTTCCATTTCTAAAATTTCTATGAGGACTGATTCAGGCAGATTACTTCTTATCCAGTTAACTTACTTGAGGGTTGACTAAAACTGATGACTAGCTTGTTTAGGGGCTGACTCAATTTTTATTATAGCTTTTGAATGTTTAGTTACTGTGGTGTGTGTGGATGTGAGCTGAATAGAACTTTAGTTATTATAGGAGTTGTTTTTACTAATGGCTGGAATATTTTTCCTAAAAGATCTAGGGATGTTCTGGTTAGGAATTGCATCACTGGTGAGTCTTTTCTATCAAGGAAAACTTATGTAAATGATATATTGTTTTATGTATGCTTAATACTATTTGTCCAGTGATATTTGATCATCAAAACTTGTGATGTCTTTTCAGATTTTTATCATTAGAAACTCTATGCTAATATTATCCTCTTTTAATATTCTTATCTGGCCAGATGTTTACATTTCATCAGCAGAAGTTGTGTCATGTTGTATAGTTGAAATTAGTAGTGTCAAATGGAACTTTATCCAGTTTGACCCAACTAAACTCATGGTTGTTTATGGTTTTTGATGTAACTTGGTGAAGACATGCAACTGGTATGTGTTGAAAATACATCACTAGAAAAGTACACTGCAGAAAGACATATCAAAGTCAGAACTGGCATTTGGTGTACTAAACAAAAGTCTTTTTTCGTATCACAAAGTGTATATTTTTATCATTTTTTCAAAGTATGTAGCTTGAACATTTTGTTTATTTGTATTACTTGCTGATTGTTTGTCAACTTTAGTATGTGTTTGGTGTGTTTATTTTAATGAATCTTTTCTAGCCTTTCTAAGTAAGCTTACATTAATATTATATCTGGATTAAGGATATTATCAATATACTTTGAAGGTAAGATAATATCCATGTTTTATTTAACTATGTTGATTTCACAACAAATAATTGCACCTCATCATCTGAAGATTTACAGTATCATTATTGTTAATTTACTACAATACTGTTTATTACTACAATTATTGTAGTTTTTTGTTTATATACAGAGCATAGCCATAAGAAGGTAATTTGAGGTTGTCAAGCAAAAAAAAAAGATAAATTATTTTTGTAATTAATATTGATGAGCACAGCTGGGCAGTTGGTGAACTTTGCTATTTGATTCATTGTCTAACTAATTAATCAGTTACAATGAGCTGATTTGTTATCATTACATGGGACTATCTTACTATATTTCACTGTTTTTAAGACAGTTTTGAAATAAGCTTTATTTAGTGTGATAGATATCTTCAGGTACAGCAGTTTAGGATTAAGTTACTTTCTTAACTGGTTTTCTGCAGGCTTGATCAATTTAACCAATCTTGTAATCACAAAAAATATGAAAGAAATCTAATTTACATTTTTTCTTGAAGGATTGCAGATTTTAACAGAATTACGATTATTTATTTATCATAAATAGTCTCAGAATTCTAACGATTTACATATGTTTATATTTAATTTTTTTGTTTTATTGTTTGGACTAATCACTTGCTAAAGACAGAGCTGGAGTTATGGTATTGAATTACATAACACGCAAGCTTCTTATGTGCATATTGTGTGGGAAAATTCATTCACTTTCTGTTTAATTTTTGTTTCTTTATCTAACTTAATAAGTACATTTTTGCACTTTACTTACTTTATAGCAATAAATGAGAAATATACCTAAAAACAAGAAATGTAGTACTAATGTGTAAGCTGTATGCTTTTTTGCTGTGAAATTCTTGAAGTATTGATAAAAGTTCACCCAAATGTTTACTACTGTTTGTTTGTAATTTATATCAAATATTCATTCTAAATCACAAAATAATAGCAGACGCAAAACAAACAATGCCATGTAAGTATTATAATTTAACTGTTTTTCTAACTTAGTTTTGAGTGTGGTTAACAAAATTTTCTTATCTTGGAAATAGCAACTTTGAATTTGTATGCTGAATAACATTATACACGGATTTGTGAATTAAAATATTTTTTTCTGCTGGTTATAAATAATGTAACTGCTAATATCAGGGGCAATTATTGTTCTTTTTTCAAAGACTATGTGGTAGAAGAGCATGACTTTGTGGGTTGGAAATTCTGTTTTATGTTTAACTACAACAAGATGATAAGAGATTATAAAATGATATTGTTGTAGCAAGTTCTACAGTATAAATTTGTTATTTGTATTCAAACTCAGAAGCTTGTATAGGGTGAAATGATTAACTAAATTGTGCAATTCAGAGCTAACAGGTGTCAGGTGAAACATAAAAATGAAAACTGAGATTCATTTAAGTCTTTTCTTTTCAAATTAAAGAAATAAATTTAATCTGACATTAAAACCTTCATTATTAACTACATTTTCATGCCCACTTTATTTCCCCTTGGTGTGGTTTTCTGTACATGGTGAGGGGACCTCCCAGAGAAGGTTCTGTTCTTTCAGTTTACATCATCTGGGATCTAAATATCTGCCTACATGTTTGCTGTGTGTGGTGACTCGTGAAGGAGAGGACAGGATGCTGGTGGTTGAGTTGTCTAATCCTGACACACCACTTTAACCTTGAATTCCTGTAGAAGGACAGTCTTGGGATGCTCTCCTCAGGTTCATTGGCTGGTCCACTTGACCTAGGAACAACCAAGTACCAGTGTTGGACTTCTCAATGGGTGTTATGGACATTGTGTTTGATGCTGGTATTTTGGTATAGTGCACAACAAATCCTGGTGTTGCTGCAGTGTCCTTCATAGGGCTTTCTGACAGATGGGGTCAGTTGGTACAGAAATATATTTCTTCATTATGGATCCTCCAACTCAAAATAAAAAAATCAAATAATAAAAAAACAGATCATTGATAAACAACCATATCTTGAATATTCTGACCAGCAATCTTCAATACCTTTACCTTATTTTTTGATATTACATTCTTTATTAGACAAATCTTTAGGGCAAATGTCTTCCTTTTTTATCCAGAAGGGACTAGAGAGTTTTGCTGGCTCTCCTAAGTCAGTCAGAAAGCTATGTTCTGAGGACATATTGGTGGAAATATCCACTCCCAAACAGAGTGAAATCCTCTTGCATTCAAGTCCGTTGGGAATATACCCATTGAGGTTATTCCATGTGCTACTTTGAATTCATCATAAGGAGTTATTGCTGAGAGGGATTTGAAGAACATCCCTCAAATGGGAGATACTTGCTGGTTTCTCCACCCAAGGAATTTCCACGTTGAGTTGTATCTTCACTCACAAAGATGAAATTGTGATGCCAACCAATGTCCTAATTTTGACATTTACATCACCACATTTACTTGCCACTATCAAGATAGGATATCCAAATTGCAAGGTGTGGCCATATATTCCCCTTGTATGTTTCCAATGCCAGTGGTTTGGTCACCCGAAGACATCAAGTTGTGGTGTCTTGATATGTGCTCGTTGAGATGGCAAGGACCATGATGCCTACAAGTGTGAAATGGACCATTATTATGCTAATTGTAGAGGCTAGATGTTTTGATGACCAAATTTGATGTGAAAGATGTTTACTTTCATATTCCTATTGCTCAGGAGTCATTGCATCATCTTCTGTTTATTTAGAGAGATGGTGTGTTCCAGTTCCATGTACTACTGTTAAGCTTTGCTTCTGTTCATTGTGTGTTCTGTCGAGTTGTCTGTGCCTTTCCACATCATCTTCATTCATTAGCTCTGGATTCATCATTACATCTACAACTGGCTCCTGCTTTTCTCTTCCTGTAGTTTACAACTTTGTCTACCATGTTTTATGATGGATTTTCCTAGAGTATGTAAAACCCTTTGTTTTAATAGAGTTTTTCTGACTGGAAAGGAGAATGCAAATTGGTACTTGTTGTGCTACTGTTTAGCTTTGCTTTTGTTCATTTTGTGTTCTGTTGGGTTGTCTGTGCTTTTCCTCATTGTCTTCATTCATTAGCTATGGATTCATCATTACATCAACAACTGGCTTCTGCTTGTCTCTTTCTGAGCCCAATCTGCCAATCAAGCCCATTTCCTTATTTGGGAGTTTGTTTGGGTGAGGTTTCTCATCAAGGTGGAAAAGTTCCTTCTTACTCCCACTGAACACTTCATCAATTTGGATGTATTCTTAAATTCCCATCTCAGTCAGGTCCAGCTTCCTTTATTTTGGCTGCTGAATATGGAACAAGTAGTTACCAAGGCTCTGTTTTCACCTTGTGTTTCTGCTCGAGAGGTTCTCTCTCTTTTGGAGATGTGGGCATCCTGGGACTTATTTTACTGGATTGTTCCCTAAATTAAAAGTTTCTTGGTCATTGGAACTTCTCCCTTGATCCTTTGGATCATCTTATTACACTTTCCCAAGGCTGACCTTGTTTGGTGGTTTGAAAGGGCTCTTGTCACAGTGGGGGATCCTCCTCTTCTGTTCACAGATGTTTCTTGGTGAGTTGGAGGCTCTCCTCTACACTCAGGAGATTTCAGTTAGATGATAAATTTATATAGCTAAGTGAGGTATAAATAAGGTAAAAATCCTTTAGTTTCCAGAGAAGTAAACCATGGTCACAAACAAAGTAATTATACCAATGGTTATGTTTATGTAGTGAAAAATGCTCAGCAGCTTTATATATGAATATCTCCTTTTATTTTTATAAACTTAATGTTTTTATGTAAAAAAACTGATAATTTTATTAGCATTCTGAACATAATTAATGAACTGAATCTTAGACAAATAAAAAATTGGAACTTAGCTATCTTGAACATAATATTATTTAGAAATATGTTATGTAAATAATTATAGAATTGTTAAAAATATAAAATTATTGTATTACATGGTTATATCATATTTGTGGGATTTGTATTTCCTTATTAGTATGTTTTGTATATTTATGTTGTGTAAATATGAGTAATTAAGATCAACTTCTATACTTTTTATTCATAGTTTTGTGGGTTAACTTTTTAAATTGTCTATTCCTTCTTTATAAGTAAGTCAAAACTTCAGGTTTTATTTACTTTTAGTGCTACAATATTCCTGCTTTTTGAATCTTAAATTTAACTCGTACATGAGTGATGAAGTGTATTACTGGCAAAATCAGATTTTTCTTATTTATGAAACTACAATGAATGAAAATTATTCAGTAGTTAAGATACACTACATTTCACATCATAAGAACTCGGGGACTTCTAGATTGTATACAGAGCATTTAGTTTGTCAAATTCTAAAGGTGCTTTGTAACCACAACTGTTTAAAGCATTCATTGTACCAGGAATTATTTGAGTTGCTTTGCCATTTTTATGTTTATGCATAGATTTTTTTCTTCTTTTACATAAAAGGTCCACTTCACCAAATTGAACACTTTTTTTTCAATTTCCATCCTTGATCATTTTCCAACTCTGTATCTTTCTTATTTGGCATTCTATTATATTTTACTGTGTAGTTTTGAACTAACTGGTGTACATTTCATTTATTTTTAAGTTGTTAACTTTAAAATTGGAATTTTTTATTATTAATTTTCAATAAAGCCACAAAATTATTCATATACAGTTGTTTAGATGTCTATTTTAAATAACAATCTGTTTTTGCATTTTTTTTCTCATTATTAAAATTAGGTAGGATATGGTTTTGAAAAATTTTCAGTACTGTTCAATGGCATTGGCTCATTTCAGTAATATTTAAATAGCAGATATACCTGTGATTGCTACATAGGCCAAATTTTATCTTCCTCCCTCAGTTATGGTTTGCTTATGTTTAGAATTTATTAACTGTGTTTATTGTTATTTTTAATAAAAACCATCATAAATTTAGAATTTCAGAAGTGATCAGTTGCTCATTTTAGTTCTTCATGCCATTTGTAAGAAAATAGTTGGTCTTTCATTAGTAAAATTGTATTTTGAAAAATCTGTTTGGCAAGTATTGAGAAGTCACACTTTCTGAAATAGCTTGTTTATTAATTTTCTAAATAAACAACTGTTATATGTGTGCACTTTGTTGTAATTTTGATCACTGCTTGCTTAATCTGTATTTTTATGTTGGATATGAAAGAGTATTTCAGTTCTCTGCTTTTTTATATTCCTTTTGTGTGATGTATTTTTAAGTCAGTTATTGTAAATAAAATTGGTTTGAACTTGGAATTACATCTAATTTTTAAATTTTATTTTCCTTGCCAGTTATTTATTTATTTTGCTTTAATTACCCTGTAACTAGTGACTTGTCATAGAGAATGGTGTTTGCTTCTCCCTCAATTAGTATCTAATTTTATCAAAATTTCTCTCTATTTTATTTATTTCAGTTTGGACATGAAAAGTTTTTCAAGTAAACTCACTATAACTTTGCTTCTTGCTAACTTTATTTGGGACCTCATTTGTTGTTAGTTGGTAATTTAGTGAGTTTCTTTTATAGAATAGAGTGTGTGACATTCAGATAATGAAAAGCTGCCTTGTTTGTCTGTGTATCATGTAATGGCTTGGAATTTTCCCAATATTCTATTAGAAATTAATGCTTTCCATCATTGAAAATGCATTTCTGATAGATACTCACCCCCTCTCACAATTCCTATTGGTGGAGAGTTGTTGCATACTCATTTGTAAGCTAGGATACAGCAACACTACATGTAATCACACAAATTTTGGAAGGGAGTCTAAAGGCTAGTGGCAAGTGAAAATTTCTGTGTATAGAGGACATCACAAATTGAGGAAAGCTATTGTTAGAAAGCATAAGTTGGAAAATGTTCACTTTTCTTATTGTAAGTAAATATTTGCATACTTGTGCATATATCTGTGCTGAGTCTTTGTTTGAGGTAATCTCAATTGTAGATTACTATATTCCATGGTCCAGTATTCTATAAACCTCCAGATAGTGAATGTAACTGACTACTGTGTGGAAAATAACAAACTCTATACACTTGATTTATTTGTTTTAAACTTATAAGTTGTACATTGGAAATAATTTATAGTTAGCTTTTTTTTAAATTGTAAATAAAATTATTTAGTAAGTTTAGAACTGAAACAGCCTGTGAAATAAATGAAGTATGAAACAAAAATACATACAAATACCCACTTGTAAGCAAAAGGTAGAAATACAGTGAACTCTACTGATTATGAATTATTCTGAGCTTTGTGTGTATACTTTGTACAACAACAACAAAATGGCTTGTTCAAAATTTAAAACTTAAAAATGATTAATCACTCTTAAGTTTTTAATTTTTTGAAAGGTAACAGGAAGTTTCCAAATTAATAATATCAGATGCAAATAACAATAAACACATTAAATCCATGCTGATAAAAATTAAAGACATTTTTAAAAAGAAAGGATTGCAACTAGTGAAGACAACAAAATTTTAATGAGAAAAAATAGTTAAGTTGAAATGCAATGGTTAATGTATGGATGGTTCAGTACATTATATTAAGACATTTTTGGAGTTTTGTCATGTTTTTACAGTATGCCACCATTTTCTTTTGTGCTGTCTTATCATGATAATAACTGTGAAGCATAGCTCATTTTGCTAAAGCCTGTTGTATTCAAAGCACACCCTTTCTTTCTCCTGGCTATCCATAATCTTTTAGTTTGAGAACAATGATTTTGTAGAGCCCATTAGTATGATGGTTTACTAATTGGATGCAATATAATGGTGAACTCATTTTTGTATAAAACAAGTACTACTGTTTAATATAAGAAGATCCAGAATATTTGTCTGATAGTACACAAGGTTTACCTACAATGTTTTTTTCCTCTTACCTGATTTTTAACTTGCCTCTGGCTACATATCCATTGATGAATACACTGCACAACAAAGGTTTTGCTTCTTGAACATTGTTGGGTGTTCCTTATAGAATTTTGGCTGTTGATTATGAAAATCACATCCAAATTTGCCCATCATGTACCGTTTCATTGAAATCTTCAGTTTTTCTACAATGGAAAAACAATATCAGGGCAACTGGAATCTGTCAATGCTTGCTGACTACTGTTGGACACTGCAATGTGATGCACCAGACATTGAATACAAATGAAAATCAGGAGCAAAACACTTCTAATTATGTTGAACTTAACAGCATATTAGAAACATAAATGCAATTAAATACATTACTGCCAGTAAACAGTCAACTGTCTATTTCTCAGAGTTCCTACGTGATAAAGCAAAACCAAAACTATATTTGTGCATACCCACCAGGTACCTGTCACAATCGGCAAAAACTTTAAAAAAAAATTGTTGTGCAGTGTTATGAGTCCCTTCAGAAAAGCACCAGGACACGTTAAAAGGTGCTGGACTTTGCTAACTATGAGTGAGATACAATTTGTTTCGAATCTTTTTCTCTAGATGGCCTTAGTGTCCCAAGTTGATCCTTTTTCTTTCCTTCCCCAGAACCATTATTTACTAGGATTATTCTCATCTTAAATGTTTTAGATCCCTAATTTGAACTCATCTTCAAGATGTGAATGAGTATTGTGCTTGGGAAAAAGTTGTTTCATACATTTCTCAACTGTGATCACTTTACTGTGGCATCACAATACCTATGAAACACTTGAATGATGTCAAAATATAGTTGTTATACATACTATGCCACCATACCTTTACATCAGCTGTGGTTGTCATGTGACTTGCTGATAAGTTTTTGAAATTGTTTTCTCTTGGTGGATTCCTGTACATGGTGAAGGGGGGGACCTCCCAGAGAAGGTTCTGTACTTTGAGTTTACTTCCTCTGGGAACTAAACATTCACCCATGTGTTATCAGTGTGTGGTGACCTGTGAAGGGGAGGAGAGGATCCTGGTGGTTGAGGGGTTCTACAGTAGCATACCACTTTAGCCTTGAATTCCTGTAGTCAGGCAGCCTTGGTGTGGCTCTTCCAGGGTCAGTAGGATGGTCCACTTAGGCTTGGGTCAACTGAGTACCAGTGTTGGATGTTCTCAATGGGTGTTGTGAACATTGTGTTTGATGCTGGTGTTTGGGTATCATGCAGTCAAAGACATCATATCGTGGTTCTTTGACATCTGCTTGTTGTGGTGTTAAGGACCACGACACCTACAAGTGCGAACTGGAACAATACTATATTAACTGTAGTGATTCACACTCCCGATGCTTTCGTTCTTACCCTAAACAAGTGGAGGAGAAAGAGATGTAATGTTTAAAGACTGTGAATAATATCTCCTACCCAGAGGCTTGGAAATTATTGTCCACCACTGGGTAGGAGATATTATCTCCTATTATCTTGGACATATTCTGCTGTTTTCCATTCTACTACTACAGTAGGAGTGCAAACAGATCTCTTCATGCCTCATACAGAGACATTTTTAAACCATGTGAAGAGTCTTTTGCCCTCCATGGTTAAGAGAGTTCACAAGTCATTGTCAGCATCTATCTCTGTCCCTTTCTTTCCTTCCAGTGGCTACCTAGATCGACTTCCTTTGGCTCCAGCTTCTGAGGTCTGCTCGGGTTTGTCTTCTTCAGCCCCAAGATGCTGAACAATTATTTATTCACACCTTCAGTTGTTGGAATCTACATCTGCCAACAGACCTCTTTTCAATAAAGAAAAACAACATGGTCAAAAATGGAAGGGCTCTCTGCCCAGTGCTCCTCTCCCTGAGTAAAATGGGTTCTTTCATATAGTGGAACTGTTGAGGTTTCTGTTCTGATTTGGATGTCATCAAGGTGCTAATTAATTCTTATCATTCTGTGTGTCTTTCCTTATAGGAAACATTTTTGAAACCTGCCAATACAGTCACTTTTTGGCAGTTTTCTTCATACCATAATGACAGGTTTCTGTGTTGGACAAGTGCATGGAGGTATGGCACTGCTGGTCCACTAGCATTTACCCACTTTATCTTTGCCACTTGATAATCATTTGGAGGCTGTAGTCATCCATATTTCTCTGGGTTGTACCATCACTGTTTGTTCTCTTTACATGTCTCCTTAAAGACCTATGATCAATCAGATCTTCTTGCTCTCATCATGCAGTTGCTGTCTCCATTTTTAATCCTGAGAAGACTCTAATGGACACAGTCCCCTCTGGGGTGGTGCTGATATTGATGGTAGGGGTCATGCCATAGAGTGTGTGCTCTCAGATGATCTTTCTGTCTTTAGTACTGGTTCTCCTATATTTATTTTCATGTGCCTAGTCAGTCTTTGATTGGTATTGATCTCTACCTGCTCCTCTTCATTTATCTTGGGAAGCTGACACTGATCCACAGGATAGGGATAATTTTTGTATCATTTTGTTACCTGAGCTGTGTGCATTGGTGGAAGCTAACCCAGGCCAACTGGCCCACTTTCATTGCTCTCTCTGAACTTCATAGTGTCGCCTGTAAGCCATAAATGGACGACTCTGTGGCAGCAGTGACTCAGTGACTTAGTGTATTGTCCATGGAACTGCTCAATCTATTCCTAAAATCTCAACACATTTTCCACAGTATCACTGTCCATGGTAGAATCCTGCCTTCCAAGAGGTACAAAATGCTCAAAAACAAACCTTGGATATCTTTCGTAGTTATCTCACACTTTCAAAATGCATTGCTTTCCAGTAGGTCCATGCATATACTCAGCACATAAGACAAACATTAAAAGCCAAAAGGAATCTTGGATTAAGTTTACAACCAGCATCTCTTCTACTGCTAGTTCCATCATATGGGACAAAATATGGAAAGTCAGTGGGCAGTATACTTCTGTCCCCCTTTCAATCTTGCTCTTTGATAGCCAGGAAGTTGCTGACACCCATAGCATTGCCAGTACTCTTGTGTAAAGAGAGATTGCCTCTTTCCTTTTGGGCCAATCATCTTTATGACTATAATTACCCATTTATGGTGGTGGAACTTAAGCTTGCTCTTTATTGGTCTGGCAGGCAGTTGGTCAGACCTGATGATATTCACTACACGATGCTGTGCCATCTCTCTTCTGCAGCTCTTGCTATTCTTTTGATTGTTTTTAACTGGATCTGGCAGAAGAATGCTTTTCCTGATGCTTGGCATTGTGCAATTGCCCTCACTTGTTCTAAGGCTGGGAAGGATCCCAAGATTCCTTCAAACTGTTGTTCAGTAGCTTTGATGAGCTATCTCTGTAAGATTTTGGAGAGAATGGTTAATGCTCATTTTGTTTAGTTCCTGGAATCAAATCCAGATGGCTAAATTGGGTCTATTCGTAAATGTCATCACAGTCTCCTCTGTACTCTGTCATGGTTTGTTATAGTTCAGTAGTTGCACGCAGGATCCTGTCTACAGTCTCTGTTTTCACTGCTGAATTGTACACCATTTATCTTACCCTGGATTACATAGAGGCTATGCAGTACATGAATTGTGTTATTTATACCAACTTGCTTAGCTCTCTACTGGCCCTGGAATCACTTGACGTTAATTCTCGCCCTGTTCTCATTGATATTCAAAACCGATTGGCTCATTTATATCCAGTTTTTCTGGATACCAGGCCATGTTGGTATTTGCAGAAACTAGCTCACTGACACCACAGCCAAGTGTGTATGCTCTCGTTCTATCGCTGCCTTGCCTGTATCATATATAGACTACAGTTCTGTGTTAAAGGCTTGGCTCTGTGCAGGTTGGTAGCTGATTTGGAGTGAGTAACGTGATAACAAGCTTTTCTAGATTAAACCATGTAATGCTCTTTGACTGTATTGTTTCTTAAAGGATCAGAAGCAGGAAGTTGTCCTGGCTAGGCTACTCATTGGTCACAGCATTTTAACTCATCCATTTCTTTTATCTGGGACTGATGCACCAATATGTGGCCTTTGTGACAATACTATTGTCACAATAGCCCATGTTTTAATACTAGCTCTGTTTTTAAATATTTAAAGGCTATTGAATTTTTAAATTCTATTTAAGTGTCTGTCTTAAATTTGGCTATTGTTTTAACTTGATTTTTTTTACATGTTCTAATGATTTTACTTTTATTTCTTACTGGTTGTTTGGTGCAAATAGCCTAGTTGCTTTGTGCCAATAAATTCCAACCAATTGACCAATATTGTTTTATTTTAATATACTCAGTTCTGTGTACTATTCTTGAATATACATAAATACTGTATGTAAGGACAGTGTGAAACTCAAGAAATTAGTTTAAAAAGGCAATATTTTAGTTATTAATATTTTCCACAAGTTCTTCAGGGAACTATAACTAAATACTTACTTTATTGATCTGAATGTTTGATTTTAAAATGTAGTTTACAATTTTGTCTACCATGTTTTATGATGGATTTTCCTGGAGTATATAAAACCCTTTGTCTTAATAGAGTTTTTCTGACTGGAAAGGAGAATGCAAATTGGTACTTGTTGTACGTAATGACTTGAAGATGGGAAAAGGAAAAATAGCAGCTCAAGTAAGTTTTTTATTAAAGTTTGGAAAATTGTGGTAGTATTAGTATTTATGTTTGTGATTCATAAGCCACATTTATTATACAAATAAACTCGTATATTTAGTCAAAATGGATTAAAAATACAACAGTACATATTTATGTGGTACAAAGTTTTCACTGTGTTAATAACTTAAGAACTTATTAAAGTATTGGCAACTTAAGGTTATTTATTTCTTTTGATATGCAGGGATTTATTTTTGTTTATATGAATACTTTGGTAATCATAAAGACATTTCCAAAGAATCTATTTACAGAACAATATAAAATTACATTATTGGAATGAATATTGTTTGTAATATAGGCAAAAGTGCAGTAATTTGAATTTATCAACAGGGCAAAAAAGTAAACAGTTGTGACTTATATCAAAATTAAAGAAAGGAATATACAAAAATAACTTTTTTGAATGAAATAAAAAGGTAATTTAACTGAACCAAAATGCATAAAATAATACGTTAAAATTCAGTAGAACAAAATGAGAACACAAAAATAGTAGAGATCTGCATTGTAGAGCTTGCAAACTGGATTGAATCCATGTGATACCATAAAATATTCCTTGGAATTGAAGCTGTGGTCAAATTATAACAGACTGTAAATTACTTAATTCTGACAGTGAATGATTAAGTATTACTTATTGGCTACCTTTCATATAACACTATGTAACACAAATTTTGTTCCTCTGTAGTATGTGTTATTTCTTAATTGCGTATGTTGTAAAAGTACAGGAAATGGCCATTATTCCCTTCAAACTTTGATTTTGTGACCTGGATAATGATATTGTGAAATCAACCTATTTTCTGTGTAAAAAATGGGCAAATTTGCACATTTTCATGTACATAAGGTCTGAATAAAACAATATATGAATCAAGATTTACATCTATTTATACCAAAGTTACACAAAAATATTTAGAAGTGAGTAGTTTTTTGAGACTTGTGACTGTAAAGTAAATCACTTTCACGTATCAGCCCCCCAAATATAGTCTCCCATCATGTTTTCATTATATGCTCCTTGGTAGTGGCATTCAAAGTCCAGTATATATTGTGAAATGCTCACCTTGCTCCTTTGAGTATGCTCCCATGTTCTCCTTGAATTTATCAAGATGAGCATCAAGGATATGGATTTTCAGGGACATCCTGCAGCTCATTTTGCTGTAGTACTTCACCAGAGCTTCAACCAGTTCTGCATAATTTTTGGCCTTGTGATTGATCAAGAGGTTCCGAACCACTGAAATAAAGTTGCCCCAAGCTTTGTTTTCCTTCCTACTGAGCTTCTTGAGGAATTATGTGTACTCCAGGATCTTCTTTATTTGTGATCCAGTGAAGACACCAGCTTTGACCTTTTTCTCAGATAGTGTAGGGATGAAGTCTCAAAGGTTTTTGAAGGCTGTAGACTAGACTCCTTATCAAGAGCTGTGACAAATTGTTTCATAAGACCTAACTTTATGTGCAGCTGCAGGAACATCATCTTCTGGAGGTCCACTAGTGGCTCACACTTGACATTTTGCCTCCCCACAGAGAACTTGGTCCATTGTGCTGCAATGTCACTGCTGTCCCAAAGGCAAAGATAACAGGGAAACTTGGTAAAGCCTCCTTGGAGACCCTTCAGGAATGCCACCATTTTGAAGTCTCAAATAACCTCCCAGCCATACTCATCATACTTCAGGGGTTCTAGCAAGGTCTTGATGCTGTTGTATTCCTCTTTGAGTTGCACCAAAAGATATTTAAATTTGTATAATATAAAATTTTACTATTCAAGCAAGCAAAAATTGTCCATCTTACCTTCTAGAACTTTTATGCAATGCTCGCAGGTAAAATGAGGTGCCCAGGGTTTGTATTGATCCTCAACAGGTATGCCAAAATTTACCTTGTAGGCTTCACACATTATAACAGATGCTGTCACAAAGTACCTTTTTGCTCTTGTTTTGATAAATTGGCCATATACATAGCAGAGTGCATCTGGAGAATGCTTGCAGCTTCTTGATACTACCTCTGATAAAATCAGATAGGTCTATGTGTTCACCTAGGCAGCTAGAACTAAACTGAAGTGGTGAGCCCCTATATATATATATATATATATATTATTATGGAAAGTTCCAGAAAATTCTGAAAGGTTCATGAAAATTCTTGTAAGTTCTACAACATTCTAGAAAATTCTTGTAAGTTCGAGAAAATTCTCTGTCAGCTACTCAGCACTGAATCTACCTGGAATGTTCTGGAAAATGGGTAAATTTGAAAATTTCATTAATCAAGTTACAAAAGCAAAGTTTGAAGAGAAAAATATGTCTTCCATTTACTTTAGACATAAGCAATTGGGAAATAACACTTTCTGGCCAGGAACAAGAAAAAGTAAAAATTTTGTTACATAGTGTAATTTGTTACTCAAAATTAAGTACAGCAGCAGGTAATTTTTCAATAACTACAAGATACTAAAATAAAAAAGATAAATAACTGCATTATATTAAATTTCCTAGCTTTGTATTTGTTTCTTTCTGATTTTCCAACTTATTATTTTCAGTAATATTTTTATTTGAATAAGGAGTGATATTTTGTATATGGGCCATGAGAATCATTACTGATGACTTTCTTTAAGAAATTTCAAACTATACTTAATGTATATTATTTGCTAAGTAAAATTAAATTATAGTACATGTAAGCTCTAGACTGCACCTCCTGGATATGTGACGCCTGCAAGTCAGAGAGAATGCTTTTTAGCAGTTGATAGCTGCCAGATTTTATTGTTACTTGACTTTATTCATTGCTTGAGTGTAAGGTTACATGACAAAATGGTTGTTCAAAAGAGCTTAAATTTGCCTGGCTCGTATTATTACTCCCTTGAGGCATATGAGATTAGTATAAACTAGGAGTTAATCTGTTGTTGAACACAATGGTATGGATCATTAAAGTAGGTTACCAAGGGCAATAGAATGTTGCATTAACTCTTGCTACTGGCTAGGTCCCCCAAAATTCATCTTTATAGTTTCTGTACTATAATTTCTAATATGTTTTTGTATCTTCACATGATTTCATAAGCTTTCAATAACCAAGAGTAATTTGTAGATAAATATTTTAACTAAGGTTTCATACAAATATTTCTCCATGAATATATAGTCAGTGTGTTTAGTGTTGTGAATGCAGATAAAAATTGATTTTACTTTATGATTAAAAAATTCATTTCTTATTTGTAAAATCTCAGATTTTATTTGCATAAACTCTAAAACCTTGTTAGTAAATTTTAATGTTTTTTTGAGTAAATCAATATTGTGTCTGCTACTGTCTCTACCGTGTATGAAGTTGGTTAATTTAACTGATGTTGTAACAACAACAACAAAAAATTAAAATCTAATTTTTTTTATATTTTTCTGTCCAGAATGACTTCAAATTGTAACATAAAACCACATGTTTATCCTAAATATCTTTAAATTTGGGATGTATACATCTATTATACTTAAGTTTTATTGATTTATTATCCTTTAAACAGTGTCTAATTATCCTGCTGCATAAACAGTAAGTTATGTGGCATATGTAGCTCTCTTTACATATCAATTGACATAGAACTGTCTACAAAGTATAATTTTTTTTGTTTTTTAGTCTTAGTACATATGTATCAATATTTTGTAAGAGCCAGTGACATTTTGTTTACCATACATTATACACATACACATATATATAATTACTATATATAAAAAAATTCTTAAATTTCATTTATTTTTCTTAAATGGTAGAATTTAGATATAAAAAAAAACAATCTCTACTATTTATAACATTATGAAGTCTTTTGTACCCGTGTGTTGTAGTTATTAAGCATCACTGAATTTAACACACGAGGCAAGTAGAAAAACGTTTCTGGCTTTCCAAGTAAACAACAAGAGCTGTTAAAAATTCAGCTAAGCTCATTGATGTGTTTACTGTGAGGATAAAGTTTGAATTGATTGTGAAATATACAATTCTCTGTACAGAAAACAATGTTTTATGATATGTCATTTTTATAGATTAAAACATTGCCCTTTCTATTGGTGATAAATAATGTAACATTAAGCAGAGAAACTTACTGGGAATTTCTGAAAGGACATGACAGGTGGGTATGTGGCAAGAGGGGTCTGATTTCTTGTTTGTGGTTTTGTAACCAAATGAGATTGAAGGCTACAAAAATTATGCTTTGCCAAACAATGACAACAAAATTATAATGAGTAATTTACATTGAATTTCATACTTCTTGGAGGGATGGAAAATAAATTAAAGAAGAGGGGATGCCTAGAAAGAAAATGTCACAATTTTCTAGGGGAAATTCAGGAATTTCATTTTTAATATTGCCATATAAAATTAAGAACTCAAAGCTTATATACTATTACCATTTGAATTATTAGTTATGTGTTATGTTAAATTTATTCACATAACAAGATAAGAAAATAGTTTTATTAACTTTTGAATGTAAGTCACTTAAACCTCATGACATGCACAGAAAACGATGTTTGTAGCAAACGTATTATGTATTAATCATTTTTGAAGCATATATCTGTTCGTAGTGAGGAAATTTTCCAGTGAAATTCTTGCTTGTATATTTTACCTCTTCAGGGATTCATGCATATGATTGTGTACATGGTTAGATAGGAAGGAGAGGAGTGGATTCTTGCATTCAATTATTTAAATTTTATAGATGCATTGTATCAAAACACTGAGTAGCACTGCTTGTGTTGAGACATAAACACCTTGTGCTCCATCATTTTGTTTGAGTCTTTTTTTTCTTTTTGCTCTGGTTGAAGGCCTTATCTCCTGAGGTTTTATCTTTTGACAGTGTTATCTTAATGCCTTGGTCTTATTTGTTTGTGAGCATGTAATTATCACTGAACATTTTAGATCTGTCCAATATTAGCCTTATGTAACTTTATGATAACTTACAGCATTAAAGATCTCTATATTCTATATTGCTCTCTACTTCAAATGTCAAGCTACACAACACAAATGGGGTACTGAAGCTTGATATTTATCTCATTGTTAACATAATAATTCAGTGGATAATTCATAATATTCCATGCAAATTTCTTAACCTTTTGTTCAGTTAAATTTGTACGTAAAATCTTTATAAATTTTCACCCATGTTTTGGCTTAAGTTATTGGGTGAAGTGGTTCAACAATTCCACCTCTTCCACCAGAAAACACTGTTCACTAAATACTTATGAATTCTCAATTTCATATTGTGACTGCAGTGGCTACTGACGGTACTTATGTTCAACAGTCGTGACAGAGGCTGCAGGTGCTACGGTATTAGCAGCGGAAGTGTCGGCTATAGTTTCAGATGACTTCTTTTACATGAGCTTGGGGATCTCTAATCTAAAAGCAATTCTGCTATTAGCTGAGGAGTTGGATAAGTACAATGCAAACTTAGACAGCCTCTTCCCCCCTTTCCTATACTGTGCAGGCATGTTCTCAGTCTGTTCAAACACTCGATCCCAGTCCATAAGTTCTTGCACTTTAAATCTCTTCTGGGCTTGTAGCCATCAAGTTAATGTGCTGGCTTGTTAAATATTTGCAGAGATGCCAACCATTACGATTTGAGCGTAATCATTACGATTTTGGTGTATACATTACGACTCTACGGTCATACAGAAATATTATGACTTGTTGCAACTCCCAAATTATTATATATTATATAGGCCTATACAATAAAGTGATAAATTGTATCCCGATGGCTTGAAAGGGTGAAAAGAAAATTTCTAGTGAGATACAAATAAATTTTGATAATAAATAAAAGACATAGTCCAAATGGCTACTTGCAATAATCATGTTTGTGCTTGAAATAATAAAAATATCTGTATCTCTGACATCTACCAATAGTTTGAGTGTGGTGCTTCTCCATACTGGGTATGTGGGGGAACCTATAGTTACGTCATCAGTGCTTGTCAGCCAATCAGTGCTCGCGTAGATGGGTATTTCTCGTTTTCTAAGCAGCATAGAAACACCAACGTGATCATTCACAAGATGGAAAAAAAGAGGCCTCATTCACCAGATTGTCTTGTTTCTGGCAAATCTAAAAGGACTAAAACTGTGAATCAAAAATTTAGGAAAGAGTATAGTACAAAATATCCAGTCATTGCATCAAAAGTCAGTGACAGTCATGTGTTTTGTACAGTTTATCACATCGATTTTTCTGTGGCGCATGGTGGGATAAATGATTGTTCCAGACATACAAAATCGGCATCTCACCAACAAAAGGCAGAGGCAAAGACAAACATGATGCAGATAACGACATTTATGAGTGAGAATACAGGATATGAAACCATAAATGCAGAAGTGATGTTCACGCAATTCGTCATTGCTCATAATTTACCCCTAGCTGTAGCCGATCATGCAGGACATCTATACAGAAAAATGTTCCCAGACTCTGATATAGTGAAAAGATATGGCTGTGCTAGAACCATAACTACAGCCATTGTACAAATGTTGGGTTGTGAAGATGACAAAATGATTTCAAGCATACTTACTAACACTGTTTACAGTTTAGCCAAAGATGGATCCACAGACATGGATGACTCAAACTGTATCCAGTGGTTGTACGTTATCTGAACCCTTTGCTTGGAAAAATTGTTTGTTCTCTTTTGACAATGGTGGAATGGAAAGAAGCTTCAACGGGAGAGAATGTTTTCAAGCTTTTGGACCACGAACTGACAAAAAGGAAAATTTCATGGGAAAACTGTCTTAAGTGTCATAAACATGATATAAACTAATCCTACCACAAAGGCTTTTTCTGCTTACTGTTCGTGCATGTTCAATGTTGCTTTACCAGTATGTTTGTTACTCTGAACTAAATGAAAAACATAATTTCAAAATAATTTTTTTAAATTTATTTATTAAATACACAAAACACAGTCATAAATGAGCAATCTATAGCAGTAATAAATAATAATAATAGTTATAATAATAATATAATAATAAACAGCTTAGAGACATTGGTCAGGCCTAGTAGCTGCAAATGATAAAGGGCTCGGGTCTACAATCATCACGCTCAGTCATTTGAAATAGTTGGCATCTCTGGTGATGGGATTTATAGTCTAATCAATCACATCAAGGTCCTGATTAATTTTTCAACAACTACTTTTTATCTTCTTAGAAGAAATATTCCCTTTTTTAAATCAAATTACAGCTTTTCAAAGAAAAATGCTTTCTTACTGTAAAATCTGTAATTTGTAAAATATAATCGGTAATTAAAAACAAAATTATCCATAACTAAAACACATTGATATTTTTTTGTTTTTCATAGTTTTCAGTAGCACAGAAGTATAACAATTGGAATGGATATGTTCAAAGTGGCATGGAAGTGCTTGTCAGCCATCACATCATATCCTTATTTGTAGAATTGTATATGCCATTCAAAGGAAAATATCAGTCAGAAAGATTAAGATAAATTCACTCATTAACCCTCTCACTGCAGCTATTCTTCACTGTGCATAACAGAAGGTTTTAGTGTCTTGCAATCAAATTTTTATTAAACAACTTTTTTATTTACATTATACCAATTATTGTGGTGTTAATGAGTGGATAATAATCCATATTGTAATAGCATATACGTTTTTAAGTTCTTAATTTTTATATGGCACTATTTAAAACAATTGTGAATTTCCACTAGTGTGACTTGTGAAACATTTTTTTCTAGGTGTATTGTTATCTCTTTTTTGTATCCACCCCTTCCCCCTAAGAAACTACAAAATTAAACAGAAGTTACTCACCATAAAGTTACCTTTGCTCAGACAAATTATAATTTTTAAAGTCTTCAATTTTGTTTGGTTACAGAGCTATCAAATAGAAATTCAGAACCCTTCTGCAACACCCACCTGTCACATCTTTTCCTTCAGGATTTGTCAATGGTTCTTTCTTACATTTAATTATATGCCACCTATAACCAATAGAAAGTTAAAATTTGGTCTATTAAATGATTTATTGTATTATATTGTGTTCTGAATAGATAAGTGTCAATATCACTGAAAATACAACTTTGGGTCCCAGGGGAATTATGACAGCTAGTTTGGACAAATTTGTTATGGCTTTTGTCACATAGTTAGAGAGTCAGAAAAAAATGTGATTGTTAAAGAAAGTTGTCTGCTTTTTGCATGTTTTCAGGCTCTTTCTTTTGGTGCATTATTTAATTAAATAAAAATTATTTAATGCACTACTACCATTAATATAAAAGAAGTAGGATTAACTGTTATCAACAATTGAAAGCAAGAAAAAAATACTCAAGTAAGTACATTTCTCATGTTTATTCTTTATTTATTATTATACAAATAGCTAAGGTGTAGAAAGAAGTAACTATTTATAATAGTTAAGGTTATATTAGGTAAAATAAGCAATAATGATAATAAAAAATATTTTGTGATGTACACAAGCAAGCAGCTTAGAGTAGCTCATGGGTATTGTAATTCGATGGTATAATGTGAGCTGCACATTCCCCAGGTGACATATAATGGTGTGAATAATAGTTAGACACAGTTCAAAGGGCAATAAAACAATAAAATTTAAGTATAAATATGTGTATGTTGTTATGAGTTTAAAGCAACTCAAAATAAATGAATGTAGTTTCATGCTACATTTGAAGTCATTTTAGGAAGAAAAAGAGACAAATTAGATTTATTTCAATTTTTTGGGGGAGATACAAGGTCTATCAAATTGACCAATCATTTATTGAATTAGATTAGAGAAAATAACCAATAAAATATAAAGTTTTACTGAAAACAAACATTTGAAATTTATTTAGGAGGTTTTAGAGATTACACAAATGAAATTTGAAATTATTGAGATGAATAAAATTATTTTTAATCTTAACATGAAAATCTTTTTGCCTTCAGATTATTCAAAACATACATGATATATTCAAGAACAAGTCTTTTGTTGGCATATGTAAAAGACTTATAATGTTTACTGAAAAACTACCAAATTTTGTAAAGATATATACACTATAAAAACACACACACACATACATTTGTTGCCAATTCTTCAAGTTGACTATCTTTACAATTTCATCTGTTAATGTTTTCAATGATTTATTGATTGATTGCTGGATTTTATAGTGGGGAAGTTGTCTGTTACTATGTGAAAGAAATAAATAACAGCAAGAGCCTATTTCATGATTCTCTTGATGAAAAAAGTAAACAAAGCATTAAAGTAATTCAGTTTTATTTCATGAGCTTCAGTGTGTTCCTAAGCTTATAAAATTTTTATTTATATTATGTTTGCTGCCACATAATGTATGATAATATATAATAATAAATAGATATACACTAAAAAAAACAAACTAAATTACCACATGCTTTAGACATTAAACTTACTTCCACCCAGATTTATTAATTCAATGATCCTAGTTTTTCATACTATGTTGGTTGTCCAAAAAATAATTCTTTAGCTTTCAAGTTGAATTAAACTTTTGTGTATGGGTTCAGTAAATTTGACAAATCTTGTAACTGTCAAGTAACTGTTGTAACTATACATACTATAATTTAGTTGCATCTTAGAACATAAAAAATATAAATTTGAATGTTCCAAAACTACTGTAATTTAACTGGCTTTCTAACTAAGATATAAACTGCTGAAACATCTATTAGTTGCTCAGAGTTGAAGGACAATGACCACAGACAATAAAATATGAGGCCAACTGTCTACTATGCGCCCCAAAAACAAACAACCATAGTAAGATTCTTAGGGATAAAAGTTTTTTTATTAGTTATAAACATGTCCATCACATAAGTTGACATGGTTTAGATAACTCCGTTGAAATTTATGATAAGATGGAAGGAGCATACTGGTTTATTGGTATCTCAACAAGTGGAGATAATATGACTTTCAACTTTTATATTTTGGCTTGTCAGCATTTGTTGTTTCTGTGGAACCCATATAAAGTCAGAAAGAAAATATATAATAGAGAATTCAAAGTGCAAGACATGTCATTATGTGTCACAGAGAAGTAAAGACTAAGAATTTAGTACAATACATTATATTAAAATTAAGCAAATAAAACATTGATGGTTATACGATATACATTGATAATAAAGTTGTTTAAGTTTGAAAGTAATTTTGTAAAAACATCATGATGTACATTTTTACACATTATTCACCTGTGTGTAAAAGAGTTAATATTCTTTTAACTCTAATAAAATAATAAACAAATAAGTATTCTGATTCAACAAAAAAAGTAATATTGCCTCCCTGTTTGAAAACAAGTTACTGGAACTGGGAAATAGATTGAGAAGTGTTTATCCACTCCCAAATAAACATATGATACAATATTCCCTTAGGTACAATATTGAAAATGATTTAGTTAATAACTTAAGGTGGTTAAATGTAAATGATGCAAATATTTCTAGGTCACATTATTAGACTTAATAGAAGTAGAAATCAGAAAAAACCAAAGAAAGAAGCCAGTGTATGATACACGTTTCCAGGTGAAGTTTACATATAAGGAAAGAAAAAAGAAAACTAGAAGAGTCAAAACAATATATTAAAACAGCAAAACACCAAACATTTTAAATATTGTTTTGAAGGACTCATTGCTGAAGAGTGCTTGAGGGAGAAAAATGAGCATAAGAAGCAAATGCTTTAACTGAATAAAACAGACATTTACCTTATGAGTATAGACATCAACACGGAAAGAAATTTATCTTATGTTCAAATAATTACATGTGACAAAAGAAGCTCATGAAGGTACAAGTAAATCAAGTAGTAGGGGTAGTAAAAATAATAATTTTACTTCCAGCAGTTGTTAATAGAGCAAGAGATTGTAGTATTGATAAGATTTCTTTTCTTTTCACTTGCTCTTCTTGGGAGGTTGACGTCAATTCACGGGGTAGTGATCATTTTTCTATCATATTAAGAGAGATTGACTGTAGTCAGTGCCACAGACCCGTGTGCCTTGGTAGAAGTTGGACCAGGCCAACTGCTCCTCTTTCACTGCTCTCTTGGAACTTGATCCTGCCATCTTACATAAATCATCGATAGATGATTGTGTAGCAGCAGTGACTAACTGTACAGTCTAAGCAGCTACTCAGTGCATCCCCAAAACCTCGACATCTTTCCTATGGCATCCATACCCTTGGTGGAATTCTGCTTGTTATATAACATGAAAAGCTCAGAAACGTGCTTGGGATAAATTTAGTAGATATCCCACGCTCTCAAACCACGTTGCATTTCAGCAAGCCCGTGCATTTGCTCGGCAAGTTAAGACGTCAAAGCCAGAAGGAATCTTGGATTAAATACACCTCCAGCATTTCTTCAACCACCAGTTCAAAAGTCACATGGGACAAGATCCAGAAGGTGAGTGGATGGTATACTTCTGCCTCCCTCTCTGTCTTAATATCCAATGGCCATGAAGTTGCTGATGCTGAGAGCATTGCCAATACTCTTGGTGAATGTTTCTCTCATGTATCTAGCTCTTCAAACTCATTCCCTCCCTTCTTAGCTATTAAAACACGAGTTGAGCATCTAACTCTTTCCTTTTAATAACTTATAACGAGGTTTAAGAATACCAGATATTCAACAACTAATGCATTTCAAAATTGCTTCATAATGCGATAATTGTTGTTTTTCTTTCGAATGTATTTCATCGACTTGAAATTACTGAAAAAAAGACATTGTCCCTATGACTACAGTTGCCCTCTTACACTTGTGCTTCATCGGTCTGGCAATACATCAGTTGGACCTGATGATATACATTATGAGATGCTACGCCACCTTTCTCCTGCCTCTCTTTCTACTCTCCTAGTTGTCTTTAACCGGAAATGGCAGGAGAGTGTCTTTGCTGATGCTTGGCACTAAGCTGTTGTACTCCCTATTCTTAAACCTGCAAAGGATCCAAAGATTCCTTTGAATTACTGTCCAATTGCTTTGACAAGTTGTCTCAGTAAGATCTTAGAAAGGATGATTAATGCTCATCTTGTTTGGTTCCTTGAATCAAACAACATTCTCTCACCCACTCAGTGTGGGTTTCAAAGACAATTCTCCATGATAGACCACTTAATTTGCCTTGAAACATCAGTCATAGAAGCCTTTTTGAAGCAACAACATCTTGTTTCTATTTTATTTATTTAAAGAAAGCTTATGATACAACATGGAGATATGGCATCTTGCGAGACCTTCACTCATAGGGATTGTGTGGCAATTTGCCACGTTTTATTAAGCATTTTTAATGAACCACAGATTCCAGGTCCATGTGGGCTCAACACTTTCCCATTTTTTCCCATTCAGGGCTGTGTTCTGAGTGTCACACTTTTCTTTATAAAAATTAATGCCATCAGTGAACAGCTACCCCCTATGGTTGCAAATGGTCTTTTCATTGATGACTTCCACATCTCATGTCAGTCATCAAACATATGGTTTATTGAGTGGCAGCTACAAACTGCAATCAAACATATACTTACATGGACCACAGCAAATGGTTTTCAACTTTCTCTCTCTAAAACTGTTTGTGTACATTTCTACTGCTAACAGGGTATTCATCCAGATCCATAACCTCGTATTGATGATGATGTACTTCCTGTTGTTTCCGAGGCAAAGTTTTTAGGTCTCATATTTGACTATAAATTAAACTTTACTTCACATATCAAGCAACTTTGTGTCAAATGTATAAGAGCATTGAACATCCTCCGTGCCTTTTCCTCCACCTCTTGGGGAGTAGATTGATACTCAGCCCTTAAAATTTATCATGCCCTTATCCAATCTAAACTTCACTATGTGTCTATGGTCTTGGTTCTGCCAGAACCTCAGCACTGAAAATGTTGGATCCTATCCACCATTAGGGGCTTTGACTTTGCACTGGGGCCTTTCGTACTTCTCCAGCCCAAAGTTTGTATGTATGGAGTCCCATGAACCCCTGTCTGTATATTTGCCATTTGCAGCTGTCTCTTATGTATGCTTCCAAACTTTGATCTTCACCACAGCATCCTGCTTGAGGTTCTGTTTTCTATTCTCGGTGGGCCACGCTTTTTTATAATAGAAAATCTGCCATTGTTCCTTTTAGCCTTTGTATCCAGGCACAATAATAAAAATTGGATTTATCTTTAAATAGCATAGCAGTATCCACAGATTGGCATGTTCCACCATGGCTAATTACTACCTCCAACTGTGATCTATCTTTGAGTCATATGAGGAAGGCAGATACTCCTGATTGGATACATCACTCTTTATTTGCTGAACATTTTTCATATGATCTATCCATTCCCATATATACAGATGGTTCAAAATCAGATGACTCTGTAGGCTCTGCCATGGTTTGTTACAGTTCAGTTGTGGCACACAGAATCCCATCTACAGTATCTGTGTTCACTGCCAAATTGTATGCCATTTCTCTTGCCCTGAACCATATTGAAACTATGCAATATATGAATTGTACAATCTATACTGATTCACTCAGCTGTCTATTGGCCCTGACATCATTCCATATTAGTTACCACGTATTCTTATCAGTATCCAAAACAAACTGGCCCATCTTTCTCTGTCCAGTTTTTTTGGATACCAGGTCATGTTGGTATTTGTGGGAACGAGCTAGCTCACAGAGCAGCAAAGTCCATTTGCTCTGGCTCTATCACCACTATACCTGTTCCATACATGAACTATGGTCCATTTATCAAAACCTGATGCATGAATGTGTGGTCTTTGTGGCACTTAGGTCACAATCGTACATATTTTGTTATCATGCTGCAGTTACAACCAAGAATGACGACACCATTTTAAACATATTTTTAAGGTAGGTTTGCCATTGACATTAGCCAATGTCATAGGTGATACTGCCCACCTCACTCATGGTTTTACATTTTTAAGGGTCACTGGTTTCTTTTAACTTAATTTAAGGTTTTTAATGGACGATACACTGTTTTAGCATGATTTCTTTTACACATTTTAATTTTTATTTTGACCTGAACCCAGGACTGGAGAGGCCAACTTCAGGTGACTGACAGCAAGTTTGAACTCAACGCTTCAGTCTTCCTGGCAGGTCTTAATTTTACATGTTTTACATATTTTAACCTTAATTTCCATATACCATTATAGTATACTACATCTTGTTTGGCACAGATAGCCTAGTAGCTTTGTGCCAATAAACATGAAATACCTACCTACCTTGCATAGAGAATACTTACAGCAAAACTTGTCTGTTCTTTGGTAAGTAATCAGTTTCTTTATTTTCTCTATTTTTACAACCTGTACAACATGAAATATTTTATCATACTTTATACAAATAATTCTCAAAAAAATTTTTATGGGCATGTGTTAGTGTTTACTACACCTTTGTTTATGTTCTCTAGCACTTTATTTCACTTACATGCATTGATATTTGTATTTTTAATTTCTTTTAGTGTTCCCATGCATCTGTTCTTGCCTACAGACAACTCCAGCAAAGCAGTGCTGAACTTTTGAAAGAATGGGAAGCATCAGGCCAGAGGAAGGTGGTCGTGAAAGTGGATGATGATATGTCCTTGTAAGTTGAAGATATACATGTATTGTGTATAAGAGCACTGGCAGGTCCAGCAATTTCAGAAGAGAGAAGAATGTAATATGCAACCAGGGATCAAAGGGACCTCTTTTAAGTTAGAAGAATACAAAAAGTGGCCATAAAAAATACTGCAACAGAAGAAATATGGTAGAAAATAAATAAATACACAATAGTCTTTTATAAATAACCTAAATAACACTACACCTATTACTCGACAACTGCAGGGTTTGTGTGTGTTTTTTGTGTATCTAATCAGTGGGCTGAATTTTTCTCGATTCTTTCAGTCTCCATTCCCCAATTAATTTCTATTGGTCATATCTGTCACATGACACTTTCCAGCTAGGTTACTACACTCTCTTTCATGTACCAATTGTTCTTGACAAACTATTCACTAACAGGTTTCTCCATTCTGTGATTGTTGGTGATATGTTTAGTATTACTTTGTGTTTCCTAGTCAATATTCATTTAGATAAAAAAGGCATGTTTGGCAAGCTGATATATGGCATGAATTCCTGAATTATTTCCAGCATAGAGTCAGATCAGGTCTCTTCTATCCCACCTTTGATATTTAGTGTTGTTTAACAATTGTGGGGGGATGGGAAGAGTCACTCTCAATTAAGACTGTCAGTGATCTTATTTGCAGTAAGATTAAACACATATTTCGTTCACTGGTGTTCCTCCAGGAGGCTCTGGGGCTACAATTGAGAACAATACTGGAAATTATGGAGAGAGTTTAGATTACCTTTTCCCTGTGCCTTTTTTAATTCTGATGGCTTCTCATGTGGCTACCTTGGGATTAGCTACCTTGAGCTTCTTTTCTTCAATTGATCCATTGAGTGTGTGATGTCTTTCCCAAGTTGCTTTGGAACTTTTATCTTCCTTGATGGATGAAAGGTTTTGGAATTAATACTTAGTTCTTTCTCTATACACTGATAATATGGATCATGCAGCGTGTTTTTCTGCTTTGTTACATGAAGGGACAGTTGTGCTTTATTCACTACATTATTTAGCCTACAACCACTAGGTGCAAGCATATTTTTACTCTCAAAGAATACATCTCTTCCTGGAAAGTTTGGGTTCTAGAACAAAGTGTAATTAACTGAAAAGATCAGAACTTTCTATGATTTGTCTCACCCTATACATGGTGTAGAATTATTTATTATCCCTCTAAATTTTGTTGGAAGGCTTTCAACATCACCAAATCCATTGATGACAGAGTGGGACCATTATTAGCTTCTACATTAAAATCCATGTTGTTGGTGGTGCTTCGACTTTCCTCAACTAATACAAGGGGTCATAATTCTGCTCCTGTTCAAGGGTCCCAGTCCCACGACATCAGCCCTTTGATTTCATTGTTACACTGAATAGTTTCTCTCCATATCCAAGGGTTCTGATGCTCAGTTGGGGTGTTATCAATGGCACTGGTGGCTATTTTATGCCTGTTTGGTCTGTGGGGCTTAGCTCTAAGAATTCTTGGATATGTGGTAAATCTTAGCCATAAACCTGTGGACATTACAGGTTCTTGAGTCAGGATTAGTCATTCAGTTATCATCTTCACCACCATTATTCACCCAAATTGTAGTTTTATTTTTCCACCTCCCACAAATCCTTGGTTTTTGGAACTTTGGTTTAGGGTAACCACAGTTTTGTTAGTCTGGAAGAAGGGAGAAAATCTTGCAAATTATTCTGGGGTTTTACTCCCACCAGTTTTATTGGGGCCTAGAAGACAGGAGATTGGCATCCACTCATCAGTCTTTATCTAGATCCTCCAAGATTCAGAAGTAAATTATTCTCCTCTCTGAGTCAGCATTTTTTAAATAGAATTATGGATGTCCAAATTATATATCACAGACTTCTATCTGCACATTTCCATGATGATGGTGTCCCACCATCACATATTCATTTTGTGCACAACAGTTAGGTGCTGCAGTTCAGGACTCATATCAGCATCGTATGTGTTCTGCTAAATTGTAGGAGTTTTTCTCTCATCTTCTTTCTCAAGGCCTGTGCAAACACCATTACATGAATGATTGATTATTGTTGGCACCATCTCTTTGATTAGCAGAACATCACACCCAGAGCTGTGATATGTATTCTTGTTCCAGTATAATATTCCAACAGTCTGGGTATATTTTTCACCACATATCTCAGCCAAGCTATAAGACAGGAAGTCCAACTCTTTCTCATATATCCTTCTCTCACTTTCTCTTTCAGGAATGTGGGCATCACTTGAATCACTCGTTCCTTTGGAAAGAGTGCATAAGAGATTTCATCATTGGTCTTTATGCAACCATAGATCATCAACAGCAGTTCAAGGAATTCCTCTCTTATTCAGGATCATTATTTTCAACATTGAGGGGTGGTTAGATTGCAACAATACTAAGATATGGGTTCCTTTGCTGCCATGTCGTCCAGGGATCTATTTCTTCATGGATACTTCAGTTCATGGATGGGATACACATCTTAACAGTCAGAAATTCCAAGGTCTACACATAGGTGATGAAACCTTTCTATGCAGTGTTTTAGATATTTTTTCCTCTTTAAGACACTGTATCATGGCATGGACTTATTAAGGGTAAAAAGAGGCTTCACTCCAACAATCCTGTAGTGGTGTCTTGCATTTTCTGTCAAGAGAGCACTTGGTATCTTCAGGAGTGAGTGCCTTATTGGCCATCTCTTTTGAGGCAGCCATGATCTGAAATTCTATATCTGACTTCAGATTTGGAGATTGTGTAGTGCTTTGCATGGGGTCAGGGGTTTAATTTTTAAAGTTGCAATGTATCTGTTTCAATCTTTGCTATGTCCCACAATGGATATTTATGAACAGAAATGGCACACATACTGGCAAAGGTGTATTGACAGAAGGTTCAACCCACTTCATGAGAAGTTCCAACTATAATGCATTTTTTGACCTGACCCTTTGAAAGGGGTTTTGCATCAGATTCTTTGTGAGATACAACCACTTCAGGTATTTAACTAATGTAATAAGGTGGTATTACCTGCTATTTCTCAACATCTGTTTGAGACTTTAGCCTCATGTACCATGTATCAACATTTCCTTTAGGTTTAATTTTTTGTTGCCTTTGACCTACAGACATTGCTAGGTATAATGGTTTGCACTGTTTGTCCAAAGGATGCTTTATCATTCTGTTTACATCCTCAGACCAGTTTTTATTCCCTATGACACTGATAGCCAGGGAAGCAGCTAAATTCTTTTCATTAGTTCATCAGATCATTATTTCTCATTACTATGACCAATCACATCTCAATTGGTTGTTATGTCCAGTGAGGATCTCAAAGGTTTTGTTGCCTCCACTAATGCATTTAATAATGCTAGACAATGACCTTTATTCCTTGGGATCATTCAGTTTCCCAGGACTTAGGTCCAGAATTGACCATTATAATTTATTGAAGGCTCTTCTGAAGATAAAGAGACTTCCGTGAGTCATGTTTCGTCAGTTCTGTCACGTTTCTATCTCGTTAGTGACCTGGTTGAATTGCCCACTGGAAGACGTTGGGCTGAGTGGAATCTGGGCCTCCCCCAGTTCTTTTATTTTGCATTATTTACACACCTGGCAGTATCTTTAGTTGAGGGTTTCTGACTAACCCCTGTAGCTACTTTAACAACATTTGTTGTATTATACAGAGGGATGAGTATTTTCATTGCTTCTCTTATTTACCTTTTAGGGTTCATTACCTCATTTTTAGGGGATTCCACTCTGTGGTAGGTGTACTTTTATCAAACCAGTTTTGCCTAGCAGCTGCTAAAATAATATACTTTAACTATGTTGCAACAGGCTTTGAAGAAATGAGGTGTTCAATTAGACCACCTAGTGGCTGATTGGTTGGTATTACTGTACTATGCTGGACTGATACCCATGGACTTTTATAAGTAAAGCATAAGGGGATCGTGCTAATTCCTGCCAATCATTGAACTGAATAAATTGGGGTAAGTTTAATTTTATAAACTTAGGGTACTTGATTCAGTTCTTGCACTGTTTCCAGAGTACTGTTCGACAGGGCTCTACAGCGTGCATTACCCCCAGATTCTACTAGTGGAGCTAGGGGGTCCTTATTACACCTGAGTGGATGAAATTCACTCTAACAAAATTAGGCCACAAAATCATAAATTCATGGTATAAAAATATGAAATATTGATTTATTTTCAGAGTACATTGGAGAAAAATGACAATGTTATTGTATATGGTTTGAAATTATTTGTGCAGTAGTTTTTGTGCCATTAGGAGCACCTGCCATTTGCACATTAATACCTTGCTGATCAGTAATGGTTAGGGTCAGCTAAGAATCATTATTAGTACTCTTCTTTGTCTGCTGCAATAAGTTTAAGAATAATATACAGAAAACTCTGGCATTGATGCGTCATAAAATTAGTTTATGGAGTCAACTGTAATCTGCACTCCCCCCTATTGTTCACTCATTATGAGAAAACTCTGAGTAAGATTGCATAATATTTACACAGAATGGATTAGAGTAAGTATGCTTGCTTTTAAAAATGTGAACATAAAATAATAAACACCTTTTGGCTTCCAAGGCCCTCAAGGAAATTTCCATTGAGGTTGTCCATTGTAATATCTTAAACATCTTCAGGAGAATTAATGCCAAATCCAATCTTCAGAGTATATTTAGAGAAAGAAACTCTCCATTTTTCTTAAGCCCATCCTTCTTCCATTGTTGAGGCATGTATTTGACTTGTTCCATAAAGCCATGAGATCCAAGTCCTTTTCTATCAGTCTATATGTGTGTCTCTAAAGGAAATTTCTACAAACTTGGCCAATACATATTTGGTTCAGTAGTTTTTTTATAGTGAGGAAATAAAGGTCTGTAATTGGTACATCCATGGAGATGCAGTGATGCTCGTGGTTCATTGTTCTTCATTCATGCCTTTATGGGTCATCCTATCCATACCACTAAATATACTGTTGAATGCTGTTGTTCACATGTATATTGGATGTGTGATTAAACTCTTTCTGCTTTTGATGTCCAAGGAAAATACTGATTATTTCATATACCAAGAGTTGTCACTTGTCTTCCATAAAGACTTCACTGAACACAACAGGTGTAAATGGGAAGGATAGATCTGTAAAACATTGACTCTCAAATTATATCCTTCTTGAACTCTGACATACTTTTACATCCTGATTCAGGTTTTTACTGCTATTTATCTATCCATCAATTTATCTTTTTCTTATTCGATAATTTTCATAGAAGAAAGACGAAATTTATAGGGTAATAATTATTTTTAAAATAATGACAGGAGTTAGTGTAACTGTAATTTACTACTTTGATGTAATTTGGTCCTCTCATTGTGAAATGTGTTGAGGCAGTGACTGATTGCAACATCTGTGCAGCACTGCTTACTTCATTTAAAACCTTGATATATTTCACTTTTACCATTTACCATAGTGGACTCCTGCCTACCAGCATAAGGCCTGGGATTCCTTCCATAACTATGCTTTTGCTTCTAACCTTACTGCCTTTAAGAAGGCTAGACTTCAAGCATTAAGAATGAAGTGCCATAATGAATCAGCAAATGATTTTGGGGAGGGATATGGTATTTTAATTCCTTCCAACTGTTCTGCTGAATATCATGAGCTGAAATCCTTCGTTTTATATTTCAATCTTATGGCCTGTTTAGATCACTAATCTATGGCTTCTTAAGGCTAAAATATTGACAGGTACATTGTATCATGACAACCAAAGTTGAGAAACATTGATTGACTAAATCTGATAAAACTAGTGTAGTTGTTATAAGGTCTAAACGGGATCTGTTTTCTTGAAAACATTTTAATTTTCCTTCTAAGGAGTACCATATTATCATCAGGAAAGACTTGAGGAATTCACAGTACTAATGTTTTTGTGTGAAACATGCTGAAATCAATCAATAACTTGGGATATAAAAATATTTTTGTGAACAAAATTAAATACATAAAGCCTTTAACAGAATGAATTTCATCCTATGTGTATTTAAAATAAATGTGTGGAAAAACAATTTTAAGTTTTTTATATATTTTTAATTCAGTGGTATACTTTTGTCTTTGGGGCAGGTTGAACTTACATCAGATGCAACTGTCACAAATCTTGGAAGCCTTTCTTGAACAAGAATATTTTGTCCATGTGTTTATGACCTAGGAAAGGTATATGATACTACATAGTAGTATAGTTGTGCAGTTATTTACCCATTTTTTATGTAACTTGTTAAGAGGAAAGGTTTTTCAAGTTTTTGTTAGGTCAACACTTTCCATCACTATTTTCATGCAATTTCAGCATCAAAGTCAATATTTTGACTGCCACATTTTATTTTCCCTTTTAAGTGAATCCTATTGCATGCAAAACAACTCTCCTGTCAGTTACAAACTGTTTTTGTGTTCATAATTTTCAGCTTACCTTTCAACTATCAAATGTTGAGAAGTAGCTCAAAACCACTTTTAATTAGATATGCATGCTTTTGGATGTGTTTTTTGCTGCCAGTAGGATTTACACTCTGACTTTGACCTCTATCTAGAAGCTGATCTATTCTTTGGAGATGGAAACAGTTAGTTAGATGCTTTGAGAATTGTTGTTAGATAAGTTTTAATACTCACATAAATTAACTAAAAGGGAAGTGTACATGAGCAACAAATACCCTGATGGTTGTATCATCAACATTCTAGGGAGTAGAGAAATGTTTATTGCTATTAATTTATCATGCCTTTTCTCTCTTGAAGTGGATTTCTGTATATGGTGATGGAGACTCCCAGGGAAGGTTCTGCATCTACAGTTTAGCTCCTTTAGAATATGGAGATCCATCCATGTGTTTGGTGTGCATAACAATCCATGAAGGGAAGGAGAGGATTGTGGTGGTTGAGGAGTGTTAGTGGCACATTAGCACTCTACTTTGACATTGAATTCCTGTAGACAGGTGGTTTTGGGGTGGCTCCCCAGGGTTAGTTGTTTGATTCTGTTGGAGAAGGGTCAACTAACTATTAGTGTTTGGCACTCTCAGTGAGTGTTGTGTACAGTCAATGATGCTGGTGTTTGAATATAGTTTTCACGAAGCCCTGGTGTTGCTACAGTGTTCATATTTGGCATTTTAATGCATTCCCTCATAGGACTCCATAATGGGTGGGGTCAGTGGATACTAAATCATTTTCATTTTCTTATGGAAACCCAATTCATGAAAAACTAATGAAAAAAACAGTTAATAGGTAAGTAACCTAATTCCACACCTGTGCCTTGTTTCTTAATGTTGAAATCTTTATCAGACAAACCTTTAGGCAGATGTTTCCCTTTCTTTTATTGAATCTGAATTAGATAGACTTGTTGGCTCTCCAAAGTCAGTGAAATAGCTACTTTTTGGGAACACCTTGGTGGAAACATCTACACCAAACTACAGTGAATTCATCTTGAATTAGAAGGCCATTGCAGACAAACCTATCGAGGTTACTCCCCATGCTACTTTGAATTCCACATGAAAATTAATTGAGAAGTTTACAAAACATTCCAAAGTTGGAGATCTTTACTAGTTTCTCCATCTAAGGAGTTTCTGCTGTGCAACCTATCTCCACTCATAAAGAAAGAATTATGCTGCCTACCAATGTTCTGGTATTGATGTTTACATCGCCACATCCACCTGCCACTTTCAAAGACAGGTTATCCTGAAGTATAAGGTATTGTCTTGTATTCTTAACCCTCTCAGGTGTTTACATTGCCAGTAGTTCAGACATCGAAAGGCATCTTGTCATGGTTCTTTGATGTGTTCTTGTTGTGGTGGCATAGACCACAATGCCTACAAGTGTCAACTGGGCCCTCACTGTGTCAGTTACAGTGGCTCTCTTATTTATGAACTTACCTTAACTCGGTGGAGGAAAAAGAAGTACAACATTCACATACTGTAAACAACATTTCTTACCCTGAGGCTCCGGCTAGCATTGCTGTATAATTATGATGTTACAAACTCACAAAACATTTACCAGTAACAGTAAAGGTAGTACTGTCTACTGTAGTGAATGGGTTATTGAAAAGAACAGATATTGGTGTATGATATGCATAAATGTTTTATATTAATGACAAAGTGTGAAAATTTAGAGAAAATCCTAGTTTTAGCCATTTTAGGGATCTTCAATGGATGGGAAACAACTTAGCATGTTTCCTTTTCCGAGAGTTTCATTTTTTTGCTGGAAAGGTAGCCTCAGTATAGAGATAAAACACTAGCAATAGAAAAGAAACATGAAGCAGTTTTATATCCATAGAATATTCCTATAAATGAATGTAATTTGGTTCTGAGGCCTTTTCTTTTCTACTTGCGTTCAGCTAGATACTTTTGTTTGTATTATTAAAATATATATACGTACAGTAGTATGTACCAAATGTGAGATAACGTAATAAAATTCGTATATTAATGTTAAGTTCAAGTTTTGTTTTATTTTCCCCACAATAAAAGACTGCTTTATTAAGTTGTTTTTGCATATAGAAAGAAAGTTTGCTTTAGGACTCAAAGAATGCAAAAATAGTTCCAGATTTCCAAGAGTCCATGACTATTCTAGGTTCAGGTTCTGTTTAACGCAGCTTTACGTACAATTAACATGGGAGCAAATACTAGGCACCACGATGAAATTTTTAATCCCCATGACAACCTCGGGCCTGGGTTAAAGATTATGAAATTTTCTTTTGAAAAAATAGGAGTGAGAGGGGATCTGATTGTGGTGTGTAAGTTTGTTAATGAAATGAAGTTTTGATGTATCTTTTTTTTTGTACTTAACAGTGAGAATGGTAAAACTAGGGGACACAAATTTTTGCAGCTAAGACAGCTTTACGTTTTTTTAACAGGCTAGCTAGCCTGTTGGAATGGATTGCCTTCAGATCTGATGCATGCATTGTGCTCATTTTAAAATAACATATTCAAATATTATTTACACTATATGCATAAGATTTGTATTTTTCTCTATTTTTATCTTAAACACTATCAGTATATAATTCACCTAGTCATTTTCTTCTTTCTCTCTCTTTTTTCTTGTTATCGTGACAGTATTGATGTTTACATTACTTGTGCTGCCTCATGAGTTACTACAGTTGTATCTTGAAATTCCAATACTGGTGCACTTTTTTCACTTGGGCATAATTCCAATAAATGTCTTCTTTTCACATGTAGGCCTACTTCCAAATAATCATCTGCTTTTTGTGAAAGTCCACACAGGGAAGTTCATATATTTTAGTATACCCTTTGATGAGGCAATTTATTTTCTTAAAATATTGGAGAAATTGTTAATCTCACTTTAATATGTCAATTATTAGGCATTCTATGATGGTTAACTTTACCTTTTCTAATTTTTATATGACCAAAACTCTTTCACTTGGCTTTATTTTTAGTTTTCTCCTGCTAACTGATATATACATCTCGTACTAAAGCATTCTAGAAATCTCTGTAGCCTTAACCATCAATAACTTACAAACACAACTTCCAACAATAGTCTGCTTTAACTATTATAAGAAAAACTAAACAATCATGAAATATTAACTATCAAAATAGTGTGTGTGTTTGTATGTCTACAATAATGTTAATTACAAAAAAGAGAACAGATGTCAAGTTTAATATTTATAAGTACAGTGGAAAAATACTTGTATTAGGTGATTAAACGTGAGATTGAAGTCTATATTTTTTTTCTGTTTAGAATGGAGCTTGCACATCATGCACGTAGAGTTGGACTACTTACAAGTATTGTTTGTGATGCTGGACGCACCCAAATAGCTGCTGGAAGTAAAACAGTCCTTGGCATTGGTCCTGGTAAGTACATCCATTTAAAAGTAAATATTTATTAATTTGCATCTTACATTAATTTTCATACTCTTCAGGAGCTTGTGAATTTTAATGACAACGTTGATTTGTATTATATATTTTTGTGCATATCACAAAAAATATTAGCATTGCACTCGTGCTTAGATATGAATGGCCCAATCCTCACTTTTTTATTATGCCTTCTCTCTAAAGTTTACAAGTTGGCCAAGGTTAGCAGCTATCACAGATGCTTAATAGAAGTCCATTAATCTGTTAGTGATCTGGAAAGGTTATTGAATGTAATGTTGGCAGTATGGGTTGAAAATTTCTGCGTAGTACTGAAATCCATCATGGGTCGAAGAAATTCAAGACTATTAAATATACTTTTAAGAATATTAACTCATTAAAAAATTATTATTTCTCAGTGCATTCGAACTGTAAAAATAAATTTCACAGCTGAATTAATTTAATCTCTGAGACTTCAGTAAGAATTCAGGACTTTAAACCAGCACATCCATTTTGTGCAAATTATTTCAAATATGGGCTTCAGCTCATCACAGTTACAAATGCACATTATTTGCTATAATGATGACTTGAACCATTGAAATTTGAACCACTTGCAACTTGTTTTTATTTGGTCTTAAGAAAATACTTAGGGCTGAATGCTGAAATTCTTATTAAAGCTTCACATGTGAAATGTAATGAGCCTATGGATTTTAGTGAGTTAGTTGCAACATCATTAATGACTGCATGCAAAAAATCTAGAAATTATGTTAAACTTACCTTGGTAATTTATAGTAAAGGGTAATATTAAGCCCAGAATATCAGAATGCATTTTAATTCTCCATTGGGAGGAAGCACTGGCAACATCATTTATTTATATGTCTGCAGTGTAGTTATATTGATCACAATGAGCATGTATTTTACTGATACCTTTAATTGATGTTCCTGTTTCTGAGTTACTAGTTCTTTTAGTCATGAATTTAGATTTTTGTGAGTTTGAAGTTGACTAAGGTAATTCTTCTACTTTAGAGAAAATGGAGCAGGACAGATGTGTCAGATCAAAAACATAGTTTATCAAATCATTTGTAACATGTGGAAATGCATATATAGGAGAAACTAGAATATTTTGTTCACGTGTGCATCTTGTAACTCATTAGTGCATTATATATGTATGACCAACACAAAACTGTTCTAGTTGAGCGCTTCCTATACAAATGTAGAACCCCTAGCACAGAAAACCTAAATCCATTTAATGCTTCTATCTCACACAAAACCAAAGGTTTTAAAGAAAGAAAATAAATGGAAGCAATACTGGTTTACAAAAAAAATCCAAACATGAATGACGATGGATGGGTGATGCATGTAAATAAACTGCCATGATTCCATTCAGAATACAACACATCATACCAATACACTTGTGTGTTCTGGAGTATCACACAAACTTGCAATGTGTTTTGAACACTGCTGATAAACTTTGTGTCTTTTCCATTTGTTATAGTTTCTAAGCAGCTTCTATTTTTTGTTTATTTTAGCTAATTGTAAAACATGTTGTAGTTATCTTTATATCTCATATAAAACTAATATATGTTGTATGTTAGTATAACTGTATATTTAGTATTATAACTATAGTATGTTATTAGAACAATAATGAAATAATTATAATTGATATATTTCAATAAATGTTACAGCTGACTTGAGAAATAGAACATTACAAGCAGTTTTATAATTTAAAAAATATTCTAATATCAAACAATTATGTATATTAATCCTAATGAAGCCCCAAAGGGGAGACATTGGTTAAAATAAAAAGTTCTATTATACATGTAATGATGTAATTTTTTTGATTCACTTAGATCTTTCCAAAGCATGAGTTTCATTTTTCAGTAAACACATCTAGAACAAACTGTGATAATGTGTACATAAAAATATAATCTTCAGCCCATTCTGAGAAGTAATTAACAACCAGCAAACATCAATTACCTCTCCCAGTATTGGGAAGAGAACCAGCTATATCTCTGTTACAGTCTTTTCTGATACAGTTAGTGTTTCTTATGGACAATGCACAAGGTACAGTATGTACACAACCACTTTATACAGAAAGGGTCGTAAAATCAGCATTTGTATATTTACCACAGTGTGTGTCACTTGCTGGTGCCAACCAGTCCATGTATGAATGCAAAATCAGAAGTATTCCCTGCCTTAGAACCCTTGAGGTTTGCTAGCTTCATCACAGTTGGACTATCAGTGAAATCCAGTCTGTGATGTTATAATGTATCATCCTGAAAAATTATATATACGAGTGCTATATATTAGGAATGTAATATTTACTCTTTACCTTGTTGTATGTCAAGTAGTGCCCAAGATATGTCTAGGTCCTTTCATTCCTCTTCCTGAAAATCCTGACTAATCATTTGTAGTAACTATTCATATATTTTGTCATATTTCTATTGCAATAGTTTTCACTAGGCAGTTTATCTTTTAACGTGTGAACATATAAATCTTTAACGATGCAACTATTTTTGCCCTTGAAGCAGAATACACCCTATCTGAGGAATGATAAGAATTAAAGTATTAATAAGTCGCATAGATACCTACTCAGAAATATTACGTGAAAACTATAAAATTACACTAAATCCTTCCAACTAGAATCTGAATATTCAGTAACACACATAATCTTACAGATTAGGTAGATAATATGCCTGAATTTCTGTGCTGCTGAGTCAGATGATGATGATGTATAATGAAGTTGAACTTTTTTTATTTTTTTTCAGCATTTTTATTCAATGTGTGATAGTACTTTTTGGATATTTGAATTTCATTAACCACTTCGGTGATGCATGTTCCACTTTGTGAACTTTCTCGCACATAAGAAATGGGAGTAATATCTGATAAATACTATAAATATAAACTACTTCTTTATAAATTATCACTGTTGAGGAGCAATCTGTATACAACTTACATGTACAGTTGCATTTGCCATACTATCCTCTACCTGTGACAAAAGTACTCCAATTTCATTGTTGCTGGCATTAGCATCCAGAATAAATGAGTGGTCTTGATGAGGATTAGTCAACACTCACGATTCATTCAAAGCTTGCTTTAAGACTATAGCATTTAAATAATTTAAATGCACTTGTATAGATAAAATATTAAAAAGGAATGCACAGTAAACTAGTTTTATTGCATTGGTTGCTGCATTTGTGTGAATAGTGCTCACAAAGTTAGTGACCAGGCAAACCACACTTGTACATGGTTGTCAGGCCTTGTGGTGCAGCATGGGTTCATCCATCAGATTATCTATACATTTTTTTGTAAGTATGCTATTGCAGTTATCTGTTTAAACTTGGCCATGTGGATTGCTTTCTTCTCCACAAAATCAAGTCCATGGACTTGTCAATGAATACCCATTGAGACCATTACAGTAAACCTTAGGACATTCAAGCTAAGTAGAGTTCTTGTTAAGATCTGAGATACTAAGGAACCTCACAATCCTAAGATATTCTGAAACCAAATTCTCACTTGAAACATAAAAGGAAAAAGCTAATTCTAAATCCTATATTATAGGATAAATATTATGAATTGGCTTGCCATGGTCACAATTTACCATAGAGTAAAAGGAAGAAAGAAGTTTCATAAATACTAACACCTACCATGTAATTATAACTATCTACATTACAAATGAACTAGTTATGAAAAGGTAAAATTAACTGGCCTAAATGACTCTGGAATTCCTTTTTGCTTCTATGTAATGACCAGCAAGTACTTATTTAAATTTTAAAATAGGCCAAGTATTACCATTATATTTTAGTTTTTGTGTCCTGTTTTAATACTGTATTTATTTGAAGTAAGTCTAAAATTTCTTGTGTGTAATAAACTAAGTACTATTTAATTTTGAGTTAAACATTTTTCAGTAATGCCTAAATAAAGACAATGAAACTGTAAAGAGCACTGTAGTTCAAAAATATATTTTATGTAACTTCAAATTATTTCTGGCATTTAGGTAAACATTCTGTGTATATATTTGACATAAACAAATAGTAACAATTTCAAAATGTGTGTTCTTTCTTGCTCATTGGTGACAAATACCAAAATTCTGATGAGATATAGTAGTTCTTAAAAACCCTAAAAGATACCATTTATTGTTAAACATTTTATTTATAATATTGAGTCTTACTTTCAAACTGAACTATTTTCTGTGCAATATGACAAAACTTTTTTAAAGTACTTGTGAGTAGCTGAGATGAATACTAACATCATTCTTGGAAAAAAAAAAAAAAAAAGGTAGTTGTGTATATGGAAGGGGGACCAAAGTGGAGTGTTAATGTAAGTCGATAAGCTTGGGTTCAAAACTGTTTGCACTTCATTTTAATATTGTACATATTTTAATTTCTTAACCTGTCCAGGCATAAGTACTAAATTTTTCAATATGTGTTATTTATTTATCATTATAAAAGTAGTTGAAATGTAAGGTTAGATAAGAAATTTCTCCAGAAGGAATGCACACAAACTGTCTTCCACGATATTATCCAATACTTTGTTTATTGTAACTGGCACTAAGCTCTTATCAAGTGATTCATTGCATGGTTCAAAGATGTAAATTGTTTCTAACCTGAGACTATTAAAGATAAATGTGTTCCACTCCAAAGCTATTCTTGAATGAAAAGAACAAAAACCATTGCATTTTAAATTTTGTTTCTTCTTTTACTATACATCATAAGAGATGAAATATAAAGTTTTAAATTTCAGTTACTAAATTCTAAAGGTTATGTATGTGCCTACTACTAAAAACAAGTTTCCAAACCCTAACTGGATATGAAAACAATTTTGTTTAGCAATTCCTTTTCAAAAGAACTGGGTGTTAAGTATTACAATACCAACAAATAGATGTTGATCCTTTTCCCTTACCTCTTCTCTTCTAGAAATATATATTACATAACTTTTGCTTACATCCAAGGTAGAAAAGAAGTGTTTTGTTTTGACAATTTCTTTATTTCATTCTTCTACATTTGCAGGTCCTGAGGAGCTGGTGGACAAGATTACTGGACACTTAAAACTTTTATAATACTAACTGCTTAAAAACAATGAAATTATCTTTCAGTGTGGAGAAATATTTGTAAAGATTATTCACTCTATGTACTGTACATATTTATTCCCATGCCCTAGAGATATTTAAACGTAGCAAGTGTTCCTCCATAGTTGTATGTTCAAGTTTTTTCCTGCGCTTCTTCATTATCTCAGCTTTTCTAGCATCATCTTTACCTAAAGCTTTGGCATGATTCCATTCTTGGGCCTGGAGAAAATAATATGCACTGACATCATTACTAAGTTACAGAGTATTGTAGAATTAAATTTTAATGAAAATAATTCAATAGTATTTTTATATATGCCATTTTCAGTTAAAATGTGCTTAATAAAGAATTATATAATTCAACTATTGTCTAAATAAAAGTATGAAACTTAATGTTTTGATGGGTTGTATTATGTACATAAACGTCCCATACAATCTGTTTCTTTATGTTCTGGTGTGTCATTGCTAGCTTCCTCAAATCATGGTAGTCATATAGTTGATCTCCAAGCTTATGCGTATGTAGACTTCAATTTTTCTAGCTTTCCAAAACTTGCCTGTGCCCTTAGATCTGTAATTTGTGAGTTTTGCTATTGTAGAATCTAGTATAATCTCTACCTGAAAACAAATAAGATCTTGAAGATAATATTTCAATGTTTAAATTTATTTGCTTCTCCAAAGGCACCTTTCAAGTCATCTTAAAGAATATAATTTTTTTTTTCCTGGCAGAATTCAACATATAAAAATTGAAGCAAGTACAGTGTTTTTCACTGCAATGCCATGATCCAAAGTCCAGCAAGACATACTGACATTACGTTGAGAAGATTAATGTACTTAACCACAACTCCACTATGACACTCACCCAAAGAACATAATGTTCTTGTGGACTTGCATATCTCCAGACATTTAGATTCAAGACTACTTTGATCAATTTAGGGCATTACAGAATGTGACACTGAAGCATTTGAATTTTTTGTTTTATTAAACCTTTCAAACAAGATGTTTGAAATGAATGAATCCAGGGACATGTGCTTGAGTATTATATGTCCTAATAATTGTACAAGCTGCTACTCAGTTATACACACACATTTAATGAAATGTGCTGCAGGTTAGATCATGTGAGAACTGAGCAAGCTATAGGGTCAGTTTAAAAGCTTGAAGCAAGGAGCTTAAGAGAATTTGACCTTATGTACAGATGATTAGACTGAGTAGTTTCTTACTATATCTTCTGAATATTGTGATAGTGTGTTCCTCAACAGGCTTGCTGATGTATCACATGGGACCAAGGGGCAACTCAACTGTTAGTGAGGCATTTTCTGTGATATTAAACTACACACTGGAGCAAAAAGAATCCAAGAAGTTGCAAATGCTATTCTTAAACAGTCTCCAAAACCTGTAAAGGCAAGTGCCAAAGATAAGTTGATTCTTCATTCCATTGCAGCATGGTGTAACAGGTACCATTACTTCACTGGAACTGGAGTTACACTCCCAAAGGTTCCATAGAATAATGAAGAGGCACCTGCTTTAACAGTGGCATGTGTTCTATTAGTTTTGAGAATTATGATATCTAATTTGTTATACAGAACCATTGAAGCCAATGCTAAACAGGTGCAGGAAGGTAAGCAGTAGTATCTACTGACTTAAACTAGTAACATATGAGTTGGAAATAGTGGTAAGCTTGTGTCAGAGCACAAGGGTTATTACCAGTACTGACATTCAGTGAATATATAGAGTAATACAACATTTGGAGAGTGCATGGTTGTCTCTAGGGGCAGTTGTTGTAAAGGAAAGAAGGAATAAAAGTTTGTTGTGTTTTTCAAATAGTTGGATGTGGTAATGAACATTGGTACCTTTATAATACATGGGTGAATGTCGATGTACTGGAAGGAGCCTATTGGTTCTGTATGCTAGACACAACTTTTTAATACTAGCATGTTAAACTGACAATGGAAGTAGACCTAAGCCTACTTTCAACATTTTACAAAGATTAATGAATTATGCATCTTGTCATTCAGCCTGTGTGTTTGACTAAACTTCAGTAAAAGGACTGCAATGAGAGAGTGGTCTCAACTATACAAATGACATTTTTGCCTTTGATGACATAATTAGAGAACTTGAGAATGGTATTACATATTATACCGTATTAAAGTTATAGGCTTAACATTGAACCATTGAAAGTGTGCATTTATAAGTGCAGTTTCTTAGTCACACAGATGGATTGAGATGGAACATACACTGGTACTATAAATAGCACACCTGTCATGAACTGAGACCCCTACATAAAAACAAGCAAAAAGATAACAGTTATCTGAGTTTCTCATCATCTTAGTGATAACTTGTCTCTAATTTCTCTGTGATCTCTACACTAGTGTCTCAGCTAAGGGTGGTACATGCTTTATATTTGGACATAGCAATGCAAACACATGTCCAACTACTTGAAAGTCACCTAGGTCACAACTATCCATTCATTATGAATACAAATTCTAATGACAGTGGAACTGCTGTGGTTTAGTTACAGGTACAGGAAAGGATAGTGTATGTGATCATGTATGTCAGTGTAGGACAATGAAAAACTGCTGACAGTTGTATATGTCAAAAATATTGCCACTACCTTCATGGTAAGGAGTTTATCATTTGAGTGGATTATGATATCACAAAAAAAGACATACACTTCAATAATGCAGAAGGTACAATTTCAAAATGTATTACCACACTGTCACCAACATGGAAATAATCAATTTTCTCAATGGCCTTAAGATAGCACCTGTATGTTAAATGTTCAGATCCTGATAAACATGCAGTCACATCAATTCATATAAGTGACAGTTCCACATGGATGACAAAAAGCAAATCAAGGATCCAGAGCTTTGGTGCTACTTTTCATGCACCAAAGCTGCAGGTACCTATCACAAATTGGTGAGCATAGTACTGATTAAGTACAAAATCTATTAAGCATATGCTTTCTACATTTGTTAACCCTTATCACACTGATTGGGATAAGCATCTACCACATGTCATAATAGCATATTGAGCAACAGTTAACTGTTTAAATCACCTGATGTTTGTAAAAAACATATAGCTCCTTACAAATCAATTACAGAAATATCTTTGTCTACAAAGGCTATATTGTGCATTAAATGATGTGGCAGCATATGGGAAGAATAACTGTACTGCACAACACTAGTTGAAGAAAGAAAGGTTCAATTCTGGTGACTAGTTTAGAAACTACTTGCTGCAGCCATCAAAAATTTGCACAGTATTGTCACTTGCAATATCTGGCACTTGCATGAAAGTGCAGAATTTAATTTTTTAACCATCATTACAAACCAACAAGACATGGTAACCAACCTGTTATGCAGCTAGTGGTCCTCAAAGCTCAATATGGTTCTTACACACTTTAAGTGCTTAAAATTTAGTTCCCTAATTTTTTTGGAATAGTCATTGAAAAATAAATTTCTTTTTCAACTTTCTTACAATACATATTTTTAGTATCATATACTTTCTATACCAATGTGAAGTTGCAAATACAAAATAATTGTTGCTCATTTTATATTGTTGAAAAGGTTTTACTGTTGATCAGATTGCATGATATTTGCTGTACAAAGCTATAATAAATGATAATGTTAGCTGAAATTTCCTGGGAAGTAACAGTCAGATTAAAATGTCAACAAAAGCTGGAGGTTTTGATAAAATAGCTGAAAGGACTTTGCAAAGCTTGCTTTCCAAGCATTCAGGATACATTTTTTGGCAAATATTGATGATGTTTATTTATACAAACTTATTGAGCAAACATGCAATATTTTGCCTCTCCGCAAGACAGCGTCTGATGGTGTAGTTGTTATACCAGTTTTGATGAAGTATTCTAACACAGCAATGAAAATTAACCATAGAGGGTACAAATATGCATCATTTTCCTAGATTTATGAATAAGTTATTTTTAGTCCATGTGCATATTTTGTGGTTCAGGGCATGAAACCTGATCTAAAAAGATGTTTATAACAGAATAGTTTCCTTTTGTTTAAATCCATCTATGCTGACTTCATTTTAGTGACTCAAGTTGCAGATGCTACCTCATTCAGTGGGTAGCATCTGCAAATTTTACCATAGCATGTTTTCCAAAAAGCACATGGATTTAGCAATTAATTCTAATATGTTGCTATATATATGTTTTAGCCATTCAGCAGTTATGTTACTACTACAATTTACGCAACTACTCTGGCTTGAAATATTACATTTGGATAGGTCTGGCATAAAACCAATGCAATTGGCTCTGTATTGAGATTGTGATGAAAAGGTATTTCAGGCTTGATCTCAAACTTAAATACTCAAAAGTATGATTTTTTTTTACTCAACACAATTACTAAAGAATCTACACCACATCTGAAAAATATGGTGAACCTATTATTTTCTTTAATGTTGGTGAAGAAATACCACTGGTAATTAACATATTTGTAGGTTATGTGATATAGTCTTCAATGGTAAGATCACAATATGAACACTTGGCCATCCTAAAGTAGCTTCACACAATAAGTTTTTTATTGAATTACTCAAGATCTTTCTACACTATCCATCCCTCATTTAGAAGTGACAGACTAAAGAAAAGATAGCTAGGCAATATCTACTGCAACTCTAATTTAATGGTGGAATTGACAATTGCATTACAATTTCCTTATAGTTGAAAGGGCAAGCATGTTTGGTGATGGGATTTGATGTCACATAAGAACCTAGATGAATTGTTCATTCATTAATGCTTGGAAAAAACGTGAAGAGTGTATTTGCCACAAGTGAAGCAAGGCACTGTACACAAGAGTTGAATAATGGCTTGAATGGTTGTGACATTTAACTTAACCTGATGACTGAGCTTCTGTCTGTCATAAGCTGATTTATTTGGAGCTTACAATCCTGTTTAGTCATGCAACCACAATTTTGTGAAATGTTTTGACAACATATGGTACTCATGAGATGATCACAGTGAACAACTCTCTGCCTTAAAGCCTACAGCCCAATACACTGCCAACATGAAGTAGCATCGTAGGATTGCATCTCCAAAGTATCTGCCTTATAAACTTAATATTATGAGATTACTCGAGTTGCAATGGATGAAGATAAATTACCACCCCAAGTTGGAAAGACAGGGTCAGGTTGGTAAAGAATTGACTATATAATTGTTTAATTTCTAACTGGTACTCTAAAACAAATAATAATTAATCAAATTGATCTTGGTTGTATCAGTGTAATTTTTAGGTCATACCATGTAATACAAAGCATTAAGTAACTTTTGCTGACCCTTCAATTTATTATGAGCCATGTTTTAATTAAGGTGATTATTTGTATTTTGATCTGTAATTTTTTAAATTATTTTATACCAAATTAATTTGTATGGAGTTCTCAATTTTATGCTTTCATTTTGTAATGTAACTGATCAGTGCTGATAACTCCTTATAATTTAATATTGATTAAAGTACATTAAGCATTTCATTAACTGACTCATGCAAGTTTCAATCTCTTGTGTTTATGCTTGGTGTAGTGACATTGTGTTATTTTTAGAAAATGATCATAACACTTTAGAACCTGTTATCAATTTACTAATTTGGCCATTAATATTAAAGTTGTGGTGAGACACTTCTGAGATAAATGGAGGTTTATGACGAATTTACTCAGATACATTATGTAGCATTTTTTCTATATGTAGTTAATAACACTGGCATTAACTAGATGTCTAGCTATTTCCTTTTTTAGCCATTTTTATTTCATCTTAAGTGAAAGATTTAGCAAAAGTCTAAGGTTTTACACTGTTTGTGGCCTATTGGAATAATTTTTCTCAGACATGACACACTAACACAGCAAATAGAATGGGAGTAAATTTTTGGTTGAGTGGGCTCTACACATTAAATAGCTACATTGTGTAGTAGACACAAACAGGCCAAGCAAGACAACTGGATAAAGTATGATTCCAAGGAGTAGGAAAGAAGATTTGCAAAGTTAGCAGAGGGGGAGCAAAACAGAAGTCAGAAACCAATAAAAAGAATGAAATTGCCAGGAAGTATAGCCAAAAAGATCCAAACTAAAAAATGTGAAGAAAGTACACAGAATTAATGAACTTATAAAAACTTGGAAACATGTAGTCTACAAAGAGCTTAAAACTAACAAACCATCCGTAATAAGTAATATCTAAAATGCAAAAACCATGATAGGGACTGATGAGATAAACAATACTTACACATAGATCACAGAAGTTGACTTAAACTATAAAACAAAAGACATGTAACTAATAGCAAAGATACAAAAAAAAGGAACACATAACTAATTAATATTAACAATAAAAAAAGTAAAATATTAACACAAGATAAAAACTAAATGCAAGTTGTAAACTAAAGCAACCATGATGGTAAAAGTTGTATAAAATTCAAACTTATACAACACTGACCAGAAATATTAATGACATAAATTACTAAGTGCAAAAATTAGATCCATATATCGAGCTCATATAAACTCATTCAAAATGGGTATATCTTTGGGAAGCAAAAAAATACACACTGAGCAGCTCTCCACAGATTTCCTAAGAAAAAGAATACCTATTTTGAAAGAGAAAAAAAATTGATGGCTGAACTAAGATACAAACTCTCCACAAACAAAAGCTTGTGTTTTCACCAGGCATTTCTAAACCTGAATTCATAAGATCAAAGAAAAACTGTGGAAACAGATACATCCCAAAAACAAATGAATAGAAACTTGAACTTGAAGCTGATATTTATAATTGATGATCAAGATCAACCAAAAATTGTACAATCATGTGAAGAATGTAAAACACACATCTATACATGAGAATGCCAAGCAAGAAAGTGAGGATTATTCTACAAGGGTAGAAGGAGCAACCTGCACTAGTACAGAAGGTGCACTGGGAATGGTGGAGGGTGGGTTGTCACATAATCAGAACATATTGCTGCAACGATGCAAAAAATAAATACAAAAAAACTGGTACACTTAAAAATAAAAAAATCACCAATGCCTAGCAAGAAAATGTAGGTTCAGATACTTATGAGGTAGTACTGTTTTGGAAATATTGGTATGCTTATTCACTAGTCCAACTAGTCAACTAATTATTTCAATGCTTTAAAAAGGTATATTTATATTTTGCTGTCTCTTATACTAAGTTTACTATTATGTAAAAGTAGAAAGCTTTTTTACTTGTGTATGGTTCACATATTTCATTATTTTTATTGCATATTTGGTGTATGATCTTTTCTGGCATGATGGCATATTACAAGTACTTTAAAATTTTAGTCTTTTGTCTGTTTGAGCTCCTGGTGTCTAACTGGTTGGTCTTTTTTTTTGTTTTTTTAAACAGAAATCTCTAATGACAGTCTTTCTCATATCATCCTTACAGATGGCAGCATATCAGTGGTTGAAATGCTGAATATGACATAATTAGTTAATAAAAATAAACATATAACCCAATCTATCATTTGACTTACCACTTGTCACTGAGTTACACCAGTTTAGGGGTAATTACACCTCTCAACAATGACTTTGGACAAGAACTTCATATTTATTTTTACTATTTTAAGCAGCTTGTCTGTTCAAAGTCTAAATTCTTGTGAGCTGAATAATTGAAAAGAATAAATTAGTAACATCAAATCCTATATAAATACTGTCAGTAATAATATAGTTTGTTGGTGTTTATTAATACAAAGCAACATAGCTATCTCTGCCAAACAACCAGTGAAAATGGAAAGGTAATATGATATTTTTACATTTTATAAAGTCAAGTTAAAATGAAACAGTGTCCATAATTTGGCTAAAAGAGTTAAATAAAATTAAAAATGCCAATGGCTCATACAAGTTAAAAACATAAGCAAGTTGGACAATGTCACCATTATCAGTGACACTTTCCAATGTCATGGGTGAGCCCACAGAAAAAAATTTAAAAGGGTGCTGTCACTCACAGTAAAATATGGGCTGTTGTGACTTAAGTGTCACAAAGGCCACACACTGGTGGATCAGTCCCAGATAAAAAAGAAAAAACAAGTTAAAAACTGTTAATAATATGTCACCTAGTCAGAAAAAACCTCTTTCTTCCAATCCTTATGGAAACAAGATAGTCAAAGAACAACAGAAGGTTTGATTTGGAAAAGCTTGTTGTGATGTTGCTCACTCCAAGTCAACTGCCAACTGGCAAGAAACCGAGCCTTCAATATAGGATGGTATAGGTATGGCTGTGGCAGTACTAGAGCAGATAGACTTAGCCATAGTGTCAGCAGATTTGTTCCTAAGAACACCAACATGGTCAGGTATCCATAAAAACTGAATATAGACAGAAAAAAAATAAAAATGGGCCAGCTAATATCAAATATCAATGAAAACATAGTAGGAACTAATGTTAAATTATTCTAGTGCCAGTAGAAGGCCAAGACAGTAAAAAGAGTACAATGTAAAGCATAGCTTCTACATGATCTAGGGCAAGAGAAATGGCATACAACTTTGCAGTGAACACAGAAACTACAGGGTGGATCCTGTGAGCAACCACCAAATCACAACAAACCATGACATATCCCAGAGTTACCTGATTTTGAACCATATGTATAAATGAGAATGGAAAAAATGGTCCAAAAGATGTTCAGTGAAGAAAAGACAGTACTTCTAGTTGGGAATATCCACCTTTCTCAGATGACTCAAAGAAAGGTCAGAGGTTGGGATAGTAATAAGCCAAGGCAGGATAGACTGACCAATGGAAACAGCAACATTACCCAATAATACATCAAACTCAACCAGCTGCACCTGGAAATGAAGGCTAAAAGGAAGAACAGCAGACAATCTATTCTGAAAGAACATACCCATGCTGCATTAAAAATCAAAGTTAAATGGCATACTGCAAAGAAAGTTGCAAATGGCAGAGGTTTGTGAGACTCTGTGTACAAACTCTTGACTGGAGAAGTGCAGAAATCCCCCATGCAAAGCCAAAGTCCTAGATGGTGAAGAGTCCAGCATCATCAAGGCTGAGGTCCTGGCAAAACCATAGATCAAAGACTCATGATCCAGGATGGAGCAAATGAAGGGCAATATAGATCCTGAGCACAGAATACTGACCTGCTTCCCCAAGAGGTGGAAGAGGACATGGAGGATATACAGTGCCTCTTTACACATGGCATGTAGTTACTTGATGTGAGAAATGAAAGTCAGCCTACTGTCAAAGACAAATCTCATGAACATTGCTTCAGGGACCATAGGAAGAATAACATCATCAAGATTGAGCTAAGGATTGAGATGTAATACCAGAAGTGGATGTAAATGGTTTTGCAGAAAGAAAAGGTAAAGCCATTTGCTGTGTTCAACTACAAAAATAAACCTCAAGTGGAACACAACACAAGTGGAAGTCACCAACACAGTGTGTTTGTAACAGTAGGAGGAAGTTGCATAGTGATAGCATTATTCTTGATACTTAAAAGTGCAACACAAAAGACACAGCCCTGGGGGACTTCAAGTATCTGAGGAAAGGTACAGGAAAGTGTCAAATCCATGTGGACTTGGAGTAACCTGTCCAGTAAAACATTCTGGATTAACATGGTAAATGGCCATGTAACTCGTAGGGGTGGAGGTATCGCAAAATGTTGTACCTCCACAAAGTGTTGTAGGCATTCTCAAGGTCAAAGAATATTGAAACAAGATGTTCTCTCTTGAGGAAGACTTTCAAGCCAAATCAGATGATCCACAGTGGACCATCATCAAAAGAATCCACACTGGGTGTATGAGAGGAGGCTGTTCAATTTATGGAACCAAATAAGATGACAATTAACCATCCTCTCGAAGTCCTTACATAAACAGCTAGTCAAAGCAACTGAACAATAGTTAGAAGGAATCTTGGAATTTTTTCCAAAAAAGGGAAGACAGTAGTCTAGATCAAATATCAGAAAAAACCTTCTCCTGCCACATCTCACAAAAAACTACCAGAATAATAGCAAGAGAGGCAGGAAAGACATGGCACAGTATCTCACAGCAAACATCATCATGTCCTACTGGATGAACAAGAAATATTCTCACCAATATCAGCAATATTCTGTAGATCAGCAACTTCTTGGCCATTAGAGAACAAGATGGAAATGGAACAGGAAGTATACTTCCCACTAGCATTTCGAATCTTGTCCCAGATGATTTTGGAACTGGTGATAGAAGATACGCTAATTGTGAACTTAATTCAGGATTCATTTTGGTTTTGGAGATTGACAATGTGGTTAGAAGAGTAGGGTACCTGTAAGAGGTGTCTTAGGTCCATATTTGAGCCTTCCATGCCTCCTGGGAGACAAGACATCATAATGCACAGGGATACCATGAAAAATGTGTTAAGGTTTTAGAAATAGATTGAGTAATTGCTGGGACGATACTATCAGTCACTACTATTATGTTGTCATCTATTGATGGCAGACAGATACAGCAGCATCAATTTCCAAGAGAGCTGTAAAAGAGGGCCAGTTGACCTGGTCTAAATTCTACTGAGGTGGGCAGGTTTGATAGCATTGGTCACAGACAAAATGACATGAAAATAATCACTGCCTCATGGGTTACTTTCAATCCTTCTTGAAAAACAACAGACAAGTGAGGGGAGCAGAGAGATATATGAAAGGCAATAAAAGACTGACTAAGTACATAAATATAAGATCCAGTACTGACGAGAGAAAGTTTGTAATTCAAGAGCATACACTCTATAGAATAACCCAGTCATCAATATCAACACCACTCAAGAGGGGAGTAAGTTCAATGGGTACATCCCCAACAGTTTTAGAATTATGGAAGAGTTCACTATGTTTTGAGGTAGATGTTTCCACTAAGATGTCCCTATAACGTAACTTCTTGATGGACTTAGGAAAAACTAGCAAGCTCTCTAATCCCTTTTTAATGAAAAATAGAGAAATTTGCCCAAAAATTTCTCAGATAAGGAATGAAAGATTAAAAATTGAAGTACAGGCTCTGATGGTAACAGTGTCTGGTACCAGTTGCCTATGCTTGGCATTTACCTTTAAGATTTTGTTTTGTTTTTTCAATAATTGTGATATCTATAATAAATAGAGGAAAATTAAGTGCTCACTAATCCCACCCACCATGGAGTTCAACAAGGGGACACACTACAATGCAAAACAAGGACAATGCAACAATGCCAGGATTTTGTGAGCATAATACCCAAAAACCAGCATGAGACAATGTCCACAACTCAGAGCCCTTCTATAAACCACTATGCTGTAACTAAAAATATTACTACTCACCTCAGTTAAGTAGGGGTGTTTTAAATACACCATTGTTTCCTCCTCCACTGCTAGATCTTTCCACAATTGAAGCTTCTTATTTCTTGTAACAGGTGGAACATATCTATGTTTCCTGCAGTAAAACAAAAAAACAGCTGTAACTTTGCACATAATATTAAAAACGTGAAAACAATATAGAGGTTAAAAGTTTTAATGCTTTCTCATGTTACCATCTAAATGAAAATATCAGTTCACATATAAGCATCACCTTTATAACCACTTCATGTTGTTAAAGCTCACTTCTAGTCATATATATATACATACACACACAACCACTTTATGTTGTCACCACCTACTCATGAATACAAGTCATAAACATGCACACAATGATTTATTACTGTTTCACAGCTATTATCAACAACTTTTAGACATGAAGCACACACATAAACATGTTTTACAAACAATTTATGGTGTTATTATCTGCTTGTAAACTCAAATCATACATATACAAACTTTACTGCCACTTCAGAGTATTACCTTCACTTGTTAGGTGAGGTATATATATGTACAAAGAAAGAGAGAAATATGCCCAGCTTTGCAGCCACTTCAAGCTGTTATATTGAGCATGTAAACATGAATCATACATACACACATAACCACAAAATTTCTACCAACTATATTATTGCATACTTGCAAATTTGAATGATATAAACATATACACATACAGCTAACTTTGTGGCCAATTTAAAGTGTTATAATGCATTTTTGAACAAAGTGATATGGCTTCAAAGGAAACATACAAACTGAAATATCTATGTAAATATTACCAAGTCAGGTTTATAAGATTTTAGAAGCTTTGTTAACAGGCTTTCAAATGAGCAATATTATCAATCACTATATCTGCATTCATTTTGTAATGCTTGTAGTTTGAATACATCATAATCTGAGTCCTTTAAGTTTTCCTTGGATTACTGAATTTCTCATGTCAGTTTCAGCTTGAAAAAAATTATTCGTAAAACTTTAAGGGTTACTGGCAAACTAACAAATAACAATGAAGCAATACACATATTACCAAAACTTAAAAATATGAAAATAATATTTAGCTATTAATTAAAAAGATCTTCAACCAAAGTTAGTTTTCAAATTTCTTGATGAAAAGCAGTTTTAAAAAAGAACTCACACATGGAAGACTGATTATAATTCATCTACATTGTTTTGTTTATTTTTTAATTCTGTGCAAAGCTACATGAGGGCTTTCTGCAGTTGCCATCCCTAATTTGGCAGTGTAAAACTAGACAGAAACCAACTACTCATCCCCACCAACTCTCGAGTTACTCTTTTACCAATGAATAGTGGGATTAACTGTCACAATATATGACACGTATATATATATATATATATTGCTGAAAGGACAAGCATGTATAGTGTGACAGGTATACAGACCCAGAACCATCAGATTTCGAGTCGAGTGCCTTAACCACCTGGCCATGCCAGGCCCTAATTCATCTACATATTAGTCCATAGTGCTTCCGCTGCTTTCTCTACTTCATCATTAGTAATACTTAATTTGGTTGGCTGAAAGACAACAAACTCACACAGTCAAATTTGGTCCTAAATCCTAAGTTAACTTGTACGATCACGTTATCTTAAAAGTAAACAGTGAGTACTGCACCATTTTTGCTATTATTTACTTAAGTCTTTAATGATTCTCTCTATTTTTTTAGATAAATGTAAGTTATTTTTACCAATCACTGAAAATGGTCCTATAAAAAAGTTTACTAGCTTCCATATTTGGTGCAATAAGTCTTTTATTCACTACTCCAAACACTTCAACTGATCACTAGGTAGCACAAGGCCTAAATTCTTTATACCACTGTACAAAATTCCAGAAAAATATTGCATTTGTTGTCTCAGTAAAATGAACTTTCTGTTTTGCTATACTGATGTTCTATGAAATATTTTGGTATATACATCTTCAATATCAACAGGGAATCTATCACTGTTTGTAGGGTACATTTACTTGTCAGCAATAACAGTTTCATTACAGGTTATTGTCTGACATGGAGAATATGACATGACATGCACTTTAAGCCAAAAGTATCACAATTCAAAAGATCACAAGATGCATGTGACACTTTTCACTTAACATCTGGATGAAGCCCTAGTGGTTTTAAATTTATTCTTTCTTTTTCTTAAATAATAATAACCTGACCTTTTCAATTTTTACTACATCTACAGAGATGCCAACTATTTCAAATGACTGAGCGTAATGATGGTAGAGAGCCCGTACAGATATTGTACAACCACTGGATACAGTTTTGAGTCATCCATGTCTGTGGATCCATCTGTGGCTAAACTGTAAACACTGTTAGTAAGTATGCTTGAAACCATTTTGTCATCTTCACAACCCAACATTTAAACAATGGCTGTAGTTTTGGTTCTAGCACAGCCACATTTTTTTGCTATATCAGGGTCTGGGAACATTTTTCTGAATAGATGTCCTGCATGATGTTTATGTACCTATTAGATGTGAGATATTTAACACACTACTATTACTGACTACACTGTTATTTTAACACGACAAGACTTGCATCTAAACAGCAGTTCAGCTCTTAAGCATGTACAGCTTTACAGTAGCCATATGGGAACAAATCATAACACATAACTTGTACAAGTAAGGTAAAATCAAATCCTGAACTATACATTGGTTGGCTACAATTCAAAACCAGAATCATCTTGAATGATATAAATACTTTTGTCACCAGAAAAAAGCAAATTCTAAAACAAACTGCAACTCTAGATAGCCAGATCAAAATAAGCCTTACAGTGTCAAAAAACTATATGAACATACATACATTTAAAACATCAATATAATAAGTGAATGAAGTTAAAAGCCTTAACTTTAAATATTTTATATCCCATACTTAACATTTTACTAGCCTTTAAACACAATGATAATTTATGGTGTGGTCACATGGACCCCAAAATATTGTTCTTTCAGAAATCACAAAGTCATTTCAAAAATGTATATAAAGAAAGCTTCCATTAAGGTATGAGAATATAAAAAATCTCAATATTACTATAAATACAAATATTAATTACTGAACAAATAAATTGCTTTGTTATACAGATCTTATCCTAGTAGTTGAAGTTCAAATAATATACTGACTTTATCATGACAACTGTTAAAGAAAGTTAATTGTTAAATTTAACCTAAAACTATAAGAAACATACTTCAACTTAGGTTTAATGTCAAAAGAAATCAATGCATCAAAAAGTAACCATTTTCTCCAAAGTAATTGCTCTAAACTTTGGACACACTTTAGTCCTAATTAATCTGAACTTATAAGTCATTATTTTGTATGTATACACACTATCAAAATTATTCACTTACAATACCAAAATCAGAAACTTTCAAAAGTAATGACACACTTTTCATCAGCATTTCAAGTGCATATACACATATATCAAGATTCAAAATTTGTAACCAGTCTTTCATAAAAATTCTAACTAGTCCTTATTGGGTATAACTGTCTACTTCAAGAACATACAGTAAATATTTCACATTAAAAATTCTAAAGCTCTTACCATATAACTTTGTTTAAATATATAAAACAAACATAAAATGTCAAAATATTTAGAGGCTGAAATTCTAGACTGCAGTTAACTTATTACATATCACATACGAGTTATTTAAATAAAGTATACTATTATTTTATTGCATGTACAATAGTATAATTACATGATTATGTAATTTTCATATGATTCTGGTGGATAAGATGGTTACTTTTGCACTGGCATTACTTCCTTTTGCTGTAAGCATCTTCTATGATCTTGCACAACATAGAGGAGGAATTGCTTCTGTTCTTTCTTTGTTGTGAGGAGTATGGTATTATACTCCTCACAAAGGGCTACACCCCTTTCAGCATTATCATTTACTACATTCAAGTATTGAAATGTCTGTCTACCTACCTGTAGTTATCTCTAAATCTTACGAATCTGAGTCACAATCCAAAATTCCATAAAGAGTTTTGAGGCATCTAAAGAAGTCATGATTTTTTTTATGATGACACCTTTTATTAACATGTCCTCAGGTTTCCTGATAGTTAGATGAATGTAGTTTAGAGGTTCATCCATGTCGTTCTTCTCATTTAATGCTTTTACATTGTTAATTTTGTGTTTGTGTATATAGCTAAAGCAAGTAATGCCAAACCAATGAGTTCTTCACTGAGATACCACAGACATCAAGCAAATGTTTGACAGGCAGATCTTTAAAGAATAAAATTCATTCTCTTGTACTTAATGAGACATAAAAGGAATATAAGTTCATTATGAAGAGCAGAAATTACAACAGGTGCAGTGAACTATGCCCTAAGATAGATTTGAATAACAAGAGTGCAGATGAAAAGTTCTTTCTCTTCATGACCAGTAAGCTTAATATGTTCCCAAAACATACAGATCTTGAAGACCTGAGCCATCTACTGTACATGATAGTGTTCCAGATGCTATAAGTTACATTCTGCAAGGAGAGATGCTACCAACAAAGATTACAGCTTATACAAGTACCTCTTGATAATGATTTCTAGGTTGGCTGACCTACAGTTGTCTTGTAGCAAAGTCAATGACACTGGCCTTAACTTCCTTTATGGTTGCTATTTCAGCATAGTCATCTGAAGTTTCATAACTGGACTGGACCATACATTTCCAAGGTTGCTGGTACCAACTGAAAAAGCATTATCTGAATCAAAGAAATGCCTCATGCACTTTTTAAACCACACAACAGGAAAAGTTTGGTGTACCAAATACAGAAGATTCTTGTTTAATCTTTATTCAAACAGCAAGCATGCATCACTTCTGTGAATAGTGTTGATTGCTGTTGAGTCAAACCAAACTGCCTTTACAAAATCAGTGACTTTCCACTCTTAAGAAAATGAGCCACAGCAAAAGTTTGAGTCTCTAGTGCTAGATACCAACTTTAGAACAGAGAAATTGGTTTAGTCTTGCTACAGACAAAAGCACTGGCAGACAATTCACTTGTTCTTTCCCTGTGAGAATATTCAGGAGTTTGCAATCCCAATGAACTACAAGTAAGACTTGACTGGAACTGTTTCTTTATGATTATGACAAGTTCTTCATAATTGTAACATAGAGATCTTCATATCAAGAAATGGTTAACAGTTAATTCTTGAACATCACAACCAAGAGTATGAGCTAAAACAGTAAGGATAAATGTTACCTTTCACTCAATTTGGCTCTGTTTTTTTATTCAGTGATGACAAGAAAACCCTCTTGTAAAAAACAGAAATATACATGTAAAAACGGCTGGTTTGGGTTGAGAAAATTTTTATGTAGAGGAGCGAATAACGTTTTGACCTTCTTCAGTCATCGTCAGGTTCACAAAGAAAGAAAAAGGTAACTAACCGATAGGTGACTACATGTTTGAAGGGGGTTGTGTAACTGAGTGTAGGAATGTAAAGGGCATGCTTAGATGTTAGATTATACTTTTTATATAGGTATAAAGATGTTCCTTTGTATTGGTTTATTTTGGGCTTGAGTTGTTGTATAAGTAAGGCTTCTTTAATTTTGTGTTTGTTTATGTTTGTTTTTTTATTTAGTATTTGGGTGTTTTCTATGGTTATGTTGTGTTTATTTGACATGCAGTGTTCGAAAACGTGTGAAGGTGACTTTTTATGTTCTTTGAATCTGGTTTCCATTTTTCTACTTGTTTCTCCAATATAGAAGTCCTGGCAGTTATCACATTGTATTTTATAAATAATGTTGGTGTGGTGTTTGTCAGTGTAGGTTTTACATAGTATAGACTTCAGTTTTGTGCCTGGTTTTTGAATAAATTTAGTATTAACTGAATGTCATATTTTGTTACTAGTTTTTGCCAAATGTTCGTTATTTTTCTGCTGATGTCGGGGATTATATGGTATGCAGCGATATATGGTTTCGCGATGTTTTAATTCGATGTTTTATATACTTTTGTTAGTTGATTTTGCTTTTTGTCCAGGTGTGTTTGTATAGTGTTTTCCACACTTTGTGGAGGAAACTTATTGATGTTGATGAAGTATTGTTTTATTTTGTCTAATTCATTGTTAATTTTATCTGGTGAGCATAGTTTTATGGCTGTGTTTATTTGGTTTCTTAGTATGTTGAGTTTTTGTTTTGTTTCATGTGCTGAGTCCCAAGGAATGTATAGTCCAGTATGGGTGATTTTTCGGTGGATTTCTGTTTTGAATTGTGTGTCAGTTGTTGTAATTTTGAGGTTAAGAAATGATATTTGTTTGCTTTTTTCCTGTTCACATGTGAAGTTAATGTTGGGATGTATAGAGTTAATGTGATTGAAATAATTAAGTATGTGTTCTGTAGATTTGAATTCTGCAACCGTGTCATCTACATATCTGTACCAGTATAGTGGTGGATGTAATGCTGTGTTAATTGCTTGTGTTTCAACTTGTGTCATAAAAATATTGGCTAGAACTGGTGATACTGGGTTGCCCATGCTTAGACCATTTATTTGTATATAGTTGTAGTTGTTGAACATGAAGTTTGTCTTCATCATGGTGAATTCTATGAGGGTTGCTAACTGGTTGCTGGGAATGTCTATTGATAGGTTAGGGTCTCTGATTTAGAGTTCTTAGGCTATCTTGCAGGCTTCAGTGGTTGAGACTTCTGTAAAGAGGGATATAACATCGAAACTAGCCATTAAGGCTTTATGATTAAGTTGATTAAGATTAGACTTGAAATTACAAGAGTCAGTTACCTCTTTCTTTCTTTGTGAACCTGACAATGACAAAAGAAGGTTGAAATGTTATTCGCTCCTCTACATAAACATTTTCTCAATCCAAACCAGCTGTTTTTACATATATATTTCTGTTTTTTATTGCCCAGTTTTTAGGTTCAGAATATAATGATTTTCCAGTTCCTCTATCCTCATTATTGTTATTGGTACTGACTCAACCAATTTCATCATCATTGTTGTAAGATGATTTGCAATAAATGAGAGTTTCATTCAAAGTCTGCTGTTCCTGCTCATACTTGCCTCACCTTTTTCTTAGTTCTTGATTATTTTAAAGAAAGAATTTTATCTACCTGGTCCATTCACCCACATCATTCCCTTTCTTTCCCTTTGAACAAGATAAGTCCTTGATCAGGGTTGGGTCATCCCTCTGAGTGGTGTCAAAAAGATCAAGTAGATTATATACAAACACTGCTTGATGAGATCACTGTTTTTCAGTTCTCCTTTTTATAAATTTTTATTTAGCTTTGTCCATTTTTTCTAAAAAGCTTCTCCACTTTGATAATAGCATAATGTTTTGGGCAAACTTGAATTTGGACCTTGTTCCAAAAAGTTGCAGCCCCTTTGATCATCATCTTTCATAAAATGTCTTCTTTAATGTTTTGTGAGGGTAGGGAAACTCACACACACACACACACAGTACTTAGTCTATTTGAAGACAATTTGCCTCATGAGTTCAGTTTCTTTTGAACTAAGCAACCAAAGTGCAGTCTTACTTCTTGTTGCAGTATCCATTTGCAATGATATACTAATATCAGCTGAAATGATACAGAAGATTCTGCATAAGTTCTTATATATCTTCACAGTAATTCTAGAAATTACTATCATGTTATAAAGAACATTCCAGAAGTGGCAGCAGACATTATTTACATATGGAATTTTCTTGAACATTCTGAATAATGTGGAAAACTGGAAAATTCCAAAATATGTTATAATGGTTTCAAATATGCTAGAACTTGCAGATATAATGCAAACAACAAGGTAAAATTTAAACAACCTTGTCCAACTTCTAAATGCTTTCTAATATGGATGTAATTTGGTGTGATTTAATAATTTATATATCTACTGGAATTTGTGCTAAATTTTGCAAAATAAAATTTAAAAAATAAGGATTACTTTAGAAACAGTGCTAAAATTGGGACTTTTCAAAGTGCATGAATCATGTGACACAAAAACTACAGTTTAAGTATTTCAGGTTTCCTTTGAAACGAAGTAATTAAAACTTAGATAACATATAAATTCAAATAATAATACACAATATTAATTTGATACTTATATACTGATAGTTAAGTGGTTTTATTAAAATTTGTATGTAATATAGTACATACAAAGAAAGGAATTTAAAAATGGCATTGAATGTCATAGGGCAAAAGCAAAACTGTTTTACCACATGATGATACCACAGTAGATAGAAAGGAAAAAATTGTGGTGCCATGATTCCAGGATATATTATTGTGGAACTACCATTTTATTCTGATATTTTTATTGTCCATTACTTCTACTTTTATGTTGCTAAGTTTAAAAATACTTCTTTCTTGGGAAAATTCAATTTTTCAGGAGTAGAAAAACTTACAATCAATAAAAAGTTGTTTCAATGAAAGGAGATGGTTGTTCATGTGAGTTTTGGGTTCTAAAAAAAATGTCCTCTACTGGATATATCATTTGCTGATGCTGCTGATGTCTACTTTCTAGTTACTGTCAATCTTACTTTCAACCTCCACTGCATCCAGAATAGCCAACTGAGTTCTCCTCATGAAGTTTGTTTGTTTAGAATTAAGCACAAAGCTACACAATGGGCTATCTGTGCTCTGCCCAGCACAGGTATCGAAACCTGGTTTTTAGTGTACAAGTCCACAGACATACCACTGTGCCACTGGGGAGCTCTCCTCATGAGGACCCACCATAGTGCAATGGTGATGGTGTATTGCCTGGTGAGTTTGAGACCATATAGGATAGACTGTACAGAACTCCATGTCCTTTATCAGCCAAATTAACACAACCCAAGTCAGGCTGAAGCTACATGAGACCAGCTGAGAGAAATTGGAGATGCAACAAGAGGACCAAGTCCACCAGCTGGAGCAGTTTCACTGGCAAAGGATATAAAAGATACTAAGTGGTAAACTTAGGCACAATAGTAAATCTCTCCAGAATAGAAAGTTTCCTTCCAGTATAATCATGTGTCATTGAGAAGCTGCAATCCTAGAGAAAGTTATGGTTCATACAACTAATGGGATTATTAAGAAAGCCTTCCACACTTTACCCAATATATCAAGGGTGTTTCAGTCAGGTGTTGCCTGAAAAATATACAGAAGAGATTTTGATTACAACCATGTGACTTCAAGCAGAAATTATTTCAACTGGCTGATCTCCTGGTCCAGCAGTGAAAATGGAATGCCTTATTCTGAGCTTGGATGGACCAGCCCTTGACTCCATCGAGTACTTGACTGAAGCATCATCTTAGACAGGGATATAGTCATTACAGTCTAAGATGATGCTTCAGTCAAGTACTTAGCTAATTATGCAGGTTACTGCAATGACCTTAGTGAATCACAAGAATATCTTCATTGATAAGTTTATGAAGGGGATACCAGAAAAAACAAGGAAATATCATATAGGTGTAAAACTTATAGCCTGCATTTTCATGTTTCAAAAGTGTATTTTGTAATATGAGATAATATTAACAAATACTCAATAAAAATGTTTGCTGATTTCAAATATTTCTAGAATTTTTCTCTATGTAGCCAAATACAAGTTTCTGTTGCTTTTACTTCTTCCATGAAAAATTCACTTCTTTTTATGAACATTTTAATGTTAAAACTGAAGCAATCATTACTACTGTTGAAAACAATAGGTACACTACATTACCCAATAATACTTTCCAGGTCAGCTATCCTTACACATATGGGTTGGTCCAGTGATCTTATCTCTTAGTGGAGAAATAATGCTTACTATAATTCCAAGTTTGCTATATATGCATCTTAATGGAACTTGGCAGGACTTTGGTAAAAATAAAAAGGTTTCTCTGTGAATTTAGACTTTGAATAATCTTAGTGCAAGGTAATTTTCATGCTAAAATTAAGAATATATTTTTATCTTAACAAGAGTTTTCATAACCTCTAGAATGTCCTAAATGAATAACAAAAAAGTTATTTTTCCAATAAAACTTTATTTTCTCTATCACAACACAAAATGCAACAAGATTTTGTCAAAAGTTGGAAAATATAAAATAAAATCAAAAACACGTCTTTTTATCAGAATGACCTGCACTTTTAAGCAGACAGTTACAATTATTGTTCATAAGAGACTTCGGCCTCTAACTTTTTAACAAATTATTTCACTTAATTTTGTTTTATTCTTCTTTGAATCATAGTTGTGTACAAGTACACTACTGTAATAAAGCAAATATCACCTGGCAAAGTTTTAAGTTTTCTTTCCCAACCTACTAAGTCTCTGATTTTTACCTTTTAGCTGTTTTTATAATAATAATTTAAAAGAAATGTAGTACTTATGCATGGATCTTGTTCCTTTCTTGTAGTGAAAGTGTCAATAAATGTTTACTTTAATTTTTGGTGAGGTTGTTTACACTTTATTGAATTATTTCTTTCTATCAAATATTCAATTTTGAATGTAAAATAATAAAAAAACATAAAAAATACAATTTCCTATAAGTATTACAATGTAAGTGGTGTTATAATTCAGCTACAAGTGATTTAAAATAATTAATTTGGCTGTTTACAAGTGACTCAGCAATAGCAAAGACTAAGATTGTGCACTGAGCACAAAACCTGTGGCCAGAACAAGTTACTCTAAAAGGAACTGAGTATGTTGTATGTTATTTTCTCTACCCTAACTCTATAAGAATTTGGTCAATTTGACCGACCTTGAAATAATCATAAGAAAATACAAAATAAACCTACATTGCACTTTTCTTCTTTCTAAAATGACTTTAGATGGTAACAGAAAACTACAATTATTCTACTTTATGACTTGGAAATTAACAGTCACAAATCTCTTTCAGTTGTTGGTTTCTTGGCCAGACAATTGACCTAACTTTAATAATCAGGTTGAAACCAAACAATGTAGTTCATATGCATTGTACATCATCTGACAGCTAGGAAAGCAAAGAATACCACTTCCTTTCAGTCTGTGATAATGCAGATCAGTGACTGTCCTAACTACCAAAGATTAAAAAACAGTTGCAAAATGTACAGTCATGTGAAAAAATTAGGACTCCCTATGAAACCCTGTGTATTTTGTAACATTTTTGGATATATAGATATTTAATCTCAATTTTAACAATACTGAGAGATTATAGGAATATAACTAAACAATTCCAACTGAAGAAAAGACTTTTCAATATCTTCTGTAAATGTAATTCTACAAAAATGCATATTCTAACTGAGGAAAAAGGACACCCCCACATTTATTCCCACTTAAAATGGCTCAACTCACACACAGGTGTATCACACCAGGTGCACATGATCAGAAGACTGTTACTCAGCATTCTGATTGACGCTTGCCCAATGTAAACCTCAGACATTTAGTTTGGTGTGTTCCTGACTGTTGAAGTGATAGTGAACACCATGGTGAGAGCAAAAGAGCTGTCTGAGGCCTTCAGAAAGAAAATTGTAGCAGCTTATGAGTTTGGTAAGGGATTTAAAAAGATCCCAAAAATTTTGAAATCAGCCATTCCACTGTCTGGAAAATAGTCAACAGGTGGAGGGCTTTCCAAACAACTGCCAACATGCCCAGGTTTGGTCATCCAAGCAAGTTCACCCCGAGAGCAGACTGCAAGATGCTAAAAGAGGTCTCCAAACACCCTAACATGTCATTACGTGACCTACAGCAGGCTCTGGCTACTGTTGATGTGAAAGTGCATGCCTCTACAATCAGAAAGAGACTGCACAAGTTTAACTTGCATGGGAGGTGTGCAAGGAGAAAACCTTTGCTCTCTAAGAGAAACATCAAGCTCAGACTGAAGTTTGCCAGAGAGAATGTAGGCAAAGACCAGGACTTCTGGAATAATGTTCTTTGGACAGATGAGTCCAAAATTGAATTATTTGGATACCAGAAGAGAGGACATGTTTGGCGTAAACCAAATACAGTATTCCAGGAAAAGAACTCCACACCAACTGTGAAGCATGGAGGTGGGAAGTGTCATGGTTTGGAGCTGCTTTGCTGCAGCAGGACCTAGACAGCTCACATTCATAGAATCCACCATAAATTCTACTGTGTATCAGAGGGTGCTTGAGGATCATGTGAGACCATCTGTACGAAAATTAAAGCTGAAGTGGAACTGGACCCTGCAACACGACAATGACCCAAACCATACCAGTAAATCCATCAAGGACTGGCTGAAAAATAAGAAATGGAGAGTCCTGGAATGGCCAAGTAAAAGCCCAGATCTTAATCCCATTGAGTGTGGAGTGACTTGAAATGGGCTGTACATGCAAGAAATCTCTCAAACATCTCACAGCTGACAGAATTCTGCACTGAGGAGTGGGGCAAACTTTCTTCAGACCAATGTCAGAGATTGGTAGATGGCTACAAGAAGCATCTCACTGCAGTTATTTCAGCCAAAGAGGTAACACTAGCTATTAGGGGGTAGGGTGTCCTAACTTTTCCTCAGTTAGAATATGCATTTTTGTAGAATTACATTTACAGAAGATATTGAAAAGTCTTTTCTTCAGTTGGAATTGTTTAGTTATATTCCTATAATCTCTCAGTATTGTTAAAATTGAGATTAAATATCTATATATCCAAAAATGTTACAAAAATATACAGGCTTTTATAGGGTGTCCTAACTTTTTTCACATGACTGTAGTTCATAGATTCTGCCAGACATTACTACCCAATATCAAGAAAAGCATGAATTGTAAATTCTTTTCAGTCTGTAATATTTTGCCTACCTGACTATCCTAGCTGGTAATTGAGCAGTAATTCTACAATGTATGGCATATATATCATATCTTCCAATACTATTTGACAGTTCGAAAAATAAAAGTTGCAGCAATCTTTTCACTAACTGACAGTCTTAGCTCATGATAGTCAATTACTCCCACCTGTATCAACTGAGAGGTCAAATTTTCAGGGAGGAGGGCCATATATTATACTACAAGAGTAGCACTTCTTATCCAAACAGCCTAAAGACTCCTATTCTCTTACTCTACATACTGTTATCACATATAAAAAGTGTTTGTTCCAGTTGGGATTAACTTTGTAACAATCTGCTTCACTATCTGTACTATTTATTCTGTCAAACTGTCAAACTAAGGTGGTATGGTGATACAAGTGTCTTCATCACACCTAATCCTTTAAACAATTCAGTAAACAGTTGGCTGTTGAAGTTAGATCCCTGGTATACATGGGTTTCATTTGGTGCTCTGAATCATGTTATTCATATATCAATTAATATATCACCTTCTGTCTGTGATAAAATATCAACTAATCAATAAGAACGGGCCACTAACAACTAGTGTGTACTGATGATCTCTTGCAGTCACTAGAAGTGGACCAGCAATACCCAAGACTATCTTTTGCAGAAAAGATCTAACAATTTTCTGTTAGAGTTTACTCTGTTTTGGCCATTTCTTTGTCTGAATGATATACACCCCAGAAAGTCACACCAATACTAAAATCTCAATTCATTTATAATCAAAGGAACCAGAGACAGATGTTAGCATATGTGTGGATTAAACCTTGGTTCCCTCCAGCAGAAGTAATGTCAGAAAACCACTCATTTGTGGGTCAGTAGCAGTGGTACAGTGACCTTTTTTCAATTGCAACTACCTAAAATGGTACCACAGGTTATGCACGTGCATGCTACACTACTCTACTAGTGCTGGGTGGGAATGACTTTGCTACCCACACTAGATCAGAGTCTTTTAGTTGTTTATTCTAGAGTTCCTGAAAATTAACTCTGGCATCTATCTACTAGTGGAGTCTTTTACTTTATGGTTTATTGTCACTAGAAAAATGGCCATATTTTAACTCCCAACTTATGTCCAGGATCATGACATATCACAAATGGACAAATTCTCACCAACTTGTAATACAGTTGTTTGACTTTCCATGTTGTGGGCTTTGGTGATGAACTGAATTAAAGTATATTTTTGCAATGTTATTATTCAATGTACTATTGTTCCCTCCCAGTTTTTAAAGTTTATTAACCACTTCAGCAAAGCACAGTAAAACACAAATTGCATACTTCCTACCATACAAGTAGTTGTGAGTGTTTTAAGAAGAATATTTCAAGCACCTTTTTTTCATCATACAGTATCTGTATTAAGTAGCTATATGTGGATGCCCCAGTTTGGCCTTCCCCTTTTAAAAATGCGAGATTCTATTGGACATTGATGCCAGGACAATGGAGATGTAGCAGCTTTATCACACTTCCAGGATGGAATAGAACATAATAGTATATGCTAGACATACACATATAGCTACTTAATATATAAGAGCCAACAATAATGCTCCTGTCTTTGAGAAAGTAGCCACAAACCATCAGTGAACTAATGTAAAACCAAAACAACTGTGAGCTTCTTGCTTCTAACAGATTGAGGCAAATTTCTCACTGAAGTTATCTTAGCTGGGTCCATTAAAATTTCATCTCTAACCCAAAATGTGATCCAGATTTTCCACCTATTCTTGAGTGAACAAAAACTGTGGTTTCAGTTTCAAGCCTGCAATGTGTATGCACTGGAAGACCATCTTCAAATTTATAAATGTAGACTCAAAAGTGTGAAGTGTGGCTAAACATCTAAATATCATCAATGTAGATCAGGCATCTCTCCAGTGATGGTTCAAGTATAAATTCCATCAGCTGTTCAAAAGAGTTGATGCATTATAAACACCAAACAGCTTTATGCAGAATTCATACAAGCCATCTCTTGTACTAAAAACAGTCTTAGACTTGCTTTATTCACCCAACTTGACTTGCCACTATCCAGATAGCAGGGAGTTGAGAAAATGGTAACCTTCCAATATGTTTAATGAAAGTCTGATACTAATAGCTTTGCCATCTTTGTTGCTCAGTTGAAAATTCAGGAAATTGTAGATGGAAACACAACAGTATATAACTACGGCATTTTCAATAAAATTGATTTCTGAGCAAGTATGTGATGAGGCATTAACAGCAGGAAGAAGCAGAAATTTGTAAAGTAACTGTGACTGACAACTTAACTGAATTATTTAGGGTATTGAATAGAACAAACAAGTTTTCAAGAAAATTATATTTATTACACCAAACACAGAAGAAAAAGGAGCATGCACACAACTGTGCAGACAAGATCACAGTCAACAATCTAATAGGTGATACTTGGTTCTTTATACTCAAAATGTTTTTACTTTCAAAATGTATTATTAATTTTACAGGTATCTTGTCAGGTTCAGTACTTGTATTTGTGAAATGGAATTTCTGCCACAAAATGGAAAAATAGCAATGATAGATTAATGTATGGACCAATGGGATTTGGACTCCCACCCACAATGTGAGCTACTGAAATAAAGTACACACAGCAGATAAATTACTGAATTATTATTTTTTTGTTTATTTATTTAGCATGAGTTTTTTGAGTTTGTAATGTGAAAGTTATGTGATAAGTGCTTAACTGTTCTCTTTTGATCAAGAGAACAAAATAAACTTAAAGAAGACTCAAATATTCACAAAATTTGAAAAGTCCAATATTTGGCCATTATAGATTGTTTACTGCTATGTAGAAAATACTTCTGTAGACATACAAATATATAAAAAATGAGAAGTTAAGAGAAATAGCATGGCTCCTTTGGAGTCGAATAATATTTTTTTATCCTGTCTTAATATTTATACTGAGAAAACTCTTACTCAAGGCCCAAGGATTTTGTCAACACAGTAAATGAAAAGAATATACAACATAGTGTGTTCTTATATGTGGGATGCCCAAAGTGACAAAATGTCTTAGTTGGGCCCTGGTTGTAGATAGTTAAAAAACAACATTAACTTATCAACAATTTTTATTTTGCTGTTGTTGAGTATTTTATTGTATTTTTGTTGACAATGCTTCATCCATTTAACATAAGCAAACTTAGCTACAGAAAAACTAGCATACTTTAATTCAAAAGGGAATTAGCTTTCTCTTCAAGGTTGTTGTTTGATGGACCATTAATAATCATTAGACAATCATTTCTTCAGTATCTCTTAGTAAATATTTATCAAAATCAGTAGAACTGGAAAAATCTAGCATCATAATGACAGTATCCTAACCAAATGTTGAATGGTATTCAACATTTCTCTAAACTATAAGATTTGTTTTGAAATTATGTTGTTCTTTTTTACACTCAGCAACAAAGGTTAATCAAAATAAAGTTGACTCTTCATTGCAGTGTTTTAAAAGATAATGTATTCTTTACTTAATGAAAAAGAAACTCACCCAATCCAAATATTTCCAGGAATTCTCTTTACAAAGTGAAAACGTCCTCTTGTGAACAGAATTGTAGTCAGGTGCATATTGTTCTATCTGAAAGAAGACAACATTTAACATTTTTCCCACCTGAGAATGTATTGACAAAACACACCTTTTCACACAGATTGGTTTGATCCCTCAAGTATCTTCCTATAAAACTTCCATGGCAATAGTCTTTAGATAACTCCCACCTAAAAAGCACATTTAAAATGAACTGTGCTAGTGTACGATAACAGGCAATGATAGCCCTCTACCAATAACAGTGCAACACAAACTCCTTGTAGAGTAACTCCACTAAGCACTCGCTTTTGAATTAAGTTTATTCTTAGATGAAACAAGAAGGTGCACTACAGTGAGAAGGACAAGTGGGAAAGTGTAAGGATGTATTTATCAGAAATATATTTTCTAGTCAGGAAAATGTAGAGGGGTGGTGAAAATACTAAAAAGAAAAGAGGAAAATGCAAAAGAGCCTCAAATATTGCACGGATAGGCAGAAAGTTTACATAATTAACCAAGCACCACCCACATATGTGGTCAGCAAGCCAAGAAGTTTAGTGTGGTCAGGACACAATCAGAAAGTATGGTATCTGACCCTGACTCAACTAGACAGCCAAAGAGAAAAAAAACAAATGATTTCTGCTGCCTTACTTTGACTTTATTATGCTGTATACAGTCAGTAAGAATTTTTTAAAGTCCATAACTCCAGCAGTTTGAAATTGTTGGCATATATATTCAAACAACAGCAACCACAAGCAAAAAGAAAAAATATGGTACGATGGGACATAAAACCAATAGTTTGAACAGAGTGCATGTAAACTTAATCATGATTCCAGTAAGGCATGAAAGTAAGAAATAAGATCTAATTAAAAAAAAAAAAGGAAGAACTGGAACAAAGTGAAGAGGACAGACAGAGTTGAAGGACAACAGGAATGGGATAAGAATAAGGTTAGACAACTGAAGACTCCAATTCTGTGAGAAAAGGATTGAAAAAATTCCACACATGAAGAGACAGAGAAGACACACACCCCCATGTGAAAGACATTGTGTATGGTTGAAGCAAGAAAGAGTGGGAATGGGTAGTAGTAGCATGGACACCAATCTACAAAGCAGAGGAAATCAGGATTGTGTTAGTCAAAGAGGCAACACAAACAGGACCTAACAAGGAGTGTAAAATATAAAAGCACAGAAGCAAAGAAGAAGGTTAAGGATAAGCATACAGAAAAAGGTTGGTTGTTCGGTGTTTTATGGTGCAAAGCAACTAGGCTATCTGCACCGCAGAAAAAGGCATGACTACACCTGGCTAATAGCATCAACTGCGAGGACTAGAGGACATGGAATTGATGACCAGAAGAGGGTAAATGTTTGGTACTTAAAGGAATGGCAAAGGCATTGATGAAAAAAAAAAAAGCCTGTGTGTTGTAGAACCCTATTTGGTCAAGAGAAATGACCACTACCAAGATAAACCCAATTGGAATGAGCACCAAACAGCATGTCCAATACTGCAAGCAATGAGCCTTAGAATCTTCCTGGCAGGCAGGACTCCACCATGGACAAGGATACTGTGAGAAATATGTCAAGGTTTTAGAAACAGATTCAGTAGCTGCCTGAAACAGACAGTAGCAGGATCAAGTTCCAAGTGAGAAATGAAAGAGGGCCAGTTGGCTTGGTCCAACCTCCACTGAAGCATGCAGGTTGGGTAACATCAACATGCCAATCTTCCTCAAAAAGACAGGAAAATGATCAATGCACCATGGATCACTGTCAACCCTCCAACAAATGTGATAGAAAAGTTAAAGGGAACAGATAAAAATATCAGTGATGGTAAAAGACTGACTCGATACTTGTAAATAAATATAACAACCAGTACTGAAGAGAGAAAAGTTGTGATCCAATAGCATACACTCTATGGAATGACCCTTCTGTCAATCTCAGCACCACCCCAGAGGGGATTATGTTCATTAAAGTCTTCCAGGATTAAAAAGGGAGATAGTAACTGTTCAAAAACAAGAATATCTGACTGATCAGAACACAGGTAGAGAGAACAAACAGAGATGGTATGACCCACGAAAACACTGATGGTGACGGCCTCTGAGAGTGTATCGAGTGGCAATGACAGGGTGGGCATGTGCTGGTCAATCAGCAGTCCCACCCCTCCATGCACTCAACCATCAACAGCCTGTCATTTTGGTATAACAAAAACTGCTGAAAAGTGAGTGTAGTGGAAGGTTTCAGAAATGCTTCCTGTAAGGAAAAACACACAGGATGATAGGAATTAATAGAGGCCTTAATGTTACCCAGGTTAAAATGGAAATCTCATATCCTAGGGCAATCATCCTTCTAACCAATAAACCAACAAAATGATCATAAGTGACACAAAAAAAAGAAAGAAGGTAAACCAAGTTTCTTACATCTATCAAACTAAATACACATACAAAAAAATTGTTGCCCTTTACTCTCATCTCACAACATGTGATTTATTCACATGATCAGGCAAATAATTCTGAAAGTTTCTAATTCTCTATCCTTATTAATGTTACTGAAGAATAATTCTGCACCTAGACTTTCAAACCTTAAAATTATTGCCCATGAAATTCAGTTTCTTATTTGCATAAGAAACACAAAAACAAATAACAGAATGCTACTTAGCTCATAGATACAACTTAACAGTGAAACCAATTTAATGTGAATATCATGTTTCACTTCCATAAAGTAATACAACAAACCTTATTTCACTTTCTATCAACAAAAAACAAGAAATCTTTTGATATACCTATCTACCCTACCCTATTTTCTATCTACAAACTACATGCATATAAGAAACTCAATATACATCCAACTCTGATCTCCATACATCTAAAGGCCAACTATCCTATTACAGTAGTAGTACTAGTCTAAAATAAACTGTATCTGAGTTGTTAATACATTAAATTTGTGTCCATAATGTTACTACTTAAAATGTAATTATAAAAAGGTCATCTACATTTATGGATTCTAAACACTTGCAATCTCAAAAACATCAATGACATCTCTCCCTTAGCTCTTTTCTTCAGTAAAATCATGCAAAAAATATTTCAATTTATACCCATACAATACTCCGTCCAAACCCAATCATTCTGGTAGATTTTCTCTGACAATACAACATATTTTTTTTAATATCTCATATTTCAAGCTCTCATGGTTTTCTATAACAATCTCTATACTAACATTCATACTGTACACTTCCAAAGTATCTCCTCCAAATCAATTCAAGAGTCAGAAATCCAGTTAACATCTTTCCTTGTGAAAACCAGAGATAACATAATTTAAAATCTGAGTAGCCAAGCCTGTATTCTTCCTCCATCCTTCAAAGCTGCAAGTCCAGTTTTCGCATTCTGTTTACCTCCAATATATCAGAAGGAATTTTTTCTGTTTAATCTATCATTATATGCTTACTGTTCTTCAAAAGCCCTATTAGATATCCTAATTTAATGTTTTAGCTAATTACTAAGTTCAGTAACTCTAAATCTTCCAACCTGACCACAGATTTGTAGTATGCAGTGACAGAATATTTTCTACCCTCTTACTTAACATAAAATTTTTTGCAACTTTTTATAAATATAAATAGCATGATTTTAACAATGAATGTTGTTCAAAGCAAATAAATTCCTTTCACCCATTATCTAAATATTATACCAAGTCATAAAACTAGGCTATTATAAGTACCTTTTTGTTGGAAAGTTTCTGTGAATTAGAATACAGTATATGAAAGTACACAGTGATCTTTTACCCTGGCAGTCAAGTGATACCTTTAGGTTATAACAAATGTGGCACACACGCATTGAGTAGAATAATTGTACTGTTTCATTTTCTCAGTCTGGATCAGTTCTTCACAGACATTTGTAGAGATTTACTTTCTCAGCAAGAGCTCTCAAGTAACAAGTTGAGGCACCATAAATACACTTTTATCTTTTCACTGTAGTTGAAAGCTAAATAAAAACTGTTTTACTTGATTTTCTTTGTGTCCAGTCTCTTTCTTTAACAATTTAACCATATGTCAGGGAACTCAGATTTACTGTTTTGAAAATCAGTGCCCCTGAGAATATTACAAGTCTAAATTTCCTAAACCTATAATAATTATATCTCTTATTTTCTAGTAAGCCATATAGGTTTATTCTTAATTGTAATCATGTTTGTTACTAGCCATAACATGTAAAAGTAGTTTGCCCTTAACAGGTTCCTATTTTTGTTCAATATTTCTCTTTAAATTGACTAATCAACCAAAGCTAATTCCTGCTCCTAGTTTCAAAATAAGCTTTTCAAAATTTTGGAACTAAAACTATATTATTTTTATTATTATAAACAGTAAAACATAAAATCTAATTATGTTACTGTTATTCATTCCTAAATGTTTCCCTGCCTCAACAGTGAGTATATCCTCATCAGATATTACCAGCAAATTTAGTATGACAACTTCTACTCTTAGTTTCTTAAGTACCTAATGAAGAAAACAGCTTTGAACTACTTCCATAAAACCTCTCACCATTCTTATTACACTCCAAATACTTTCGGTTAATGCCCAAAACTGAATCTAGCAATTACCTTCTTGTTAGAAGCAATCCTAATCTTATTCAAAAGTGTAATATTAATTTCCTCTAAGAAGTCTGATGACCTACAGCAGGTACCAGTTACTAACCTTTCACTCCTGTATCTATGCTTCAACTGCCTTACTTTCTTGCTTCATTTTCTCTATTTCAATAGGCTATAATTCACCCCTAATATACAGGGCTACAACACCTCTTCGAAGTAATCTATCACTTGACAATAAATGCCCTAAAGGAAAGTATCCAGATTGAAGAGAAAACACGTTAAAATATAAACAGCATAGGAAAAAATAGAAACTAAAGAGGCAAACAAATAAGGATAGGTGGTCCCAAAAAATTACCGAGCTACAATAAAGAGCCACATGAAGACATTAAGGATGGAGAGAAATACAGCAAAGTGAAGATAAGATAAAGAAAAGCAGATTACAAAAAAAAAGAGACAAATAAGCAGAAAGATGAGTATCCCAAGCAGACAAAAAAAAAGAAAAGACTGAGATTCAAAAAAATATAGGAAGGTCATGACCTTAAGCCATAATGAAAGGAATCACTAAGGCAAGGAGGAGAAGTAAGATACTTATCAGCATGGAGGTGAAACAGAAGGAAGCTCTTGAAGTGCAACAGTCAAAAAGTCATTATGATATACAAGCACAAGAAATATGAAGCCACACAGATCAGTTATGAGCATAACAAATATGCAAGAAGAAAGTACTCATTTCTTATCAGGGAAAGAAGAGCCAGAAGCAAAGACTGGAGGTGAAAAGGCAGACCAAAATTGTCCACAGGTGAGGCAGCCTCCAAAGAAGACAATGAAACAGAACAACATGGAAAATGAATTGGAAAACAAGTCAGCAGAAGTGAACCAACCACATGATGTATGACACAGTTTAAGAAACATCAACAATGGACATGCTGAATCATGGTTTAATACAATGCTATCATACCATGGTAATTTAATATTTCCATGATATTTATAGCACCTCACTATGTATTGAAATACAAGACTTGTGTGCTAGGCCTTTGCTCTACTAAGTATGCTAAAGGGATAACAGCTGAATACTAGCTACAAAAAACATATTAGGTGCCTCTAACCCCATTAACTCAGTTGGAAAAAATGTCCAAAAAAGAATGTCTGGGACTTGGAATGTTGTTGTTTTTTGTGCATTTGTTGTTTGAAGTCACACAAAGATGAAATATAGCAGCTAAAGAAAATGAAGTAACATCCACACACATGGAACAAAAGTAATGTAGCACTAAAGGCACCTGTTATGACTAATAATGTAAGGATAGCTAATTCTGAGGAACTTACTGGTAAGTAAAAAACACTGATGAAGGGATTTAAGGAAAATGGTCATGGCTTGACAGGCATATTGCCAAGAATAAATTGTGGGAACAAGACACTAAGTAGATCACTGAGATTGAGTTCCAGGTTTGTATCAGTATGTAGGATGAGCAAATAAGCTGGTTAGATTTGTGGGATAATTTTATTGGGAAAGTTAATCTTTTTGGAATAGATGACTTACAACTAAATAAGGTAAGTAGTAGCAATGGGCTATCTGTGCTCAGCCCACCACTAGTATGAAACTATATTATGAGATCAGAAAGGTAGCTAACAAAAAACTGGGAAAACTGAATCTGAAATTGAGGGGGATAAGTTTTTAGAAATTGGTCAGGATACATTTATACACTAACTGATGATGGAAGCTACATTAAATTAATATTAATATTCACTGTGAATATAGAGTTGTGGTTGGTGAGCAAATATTTGAGTGCAAACAACCACTGCACTATTAGATTTGGGATTCTACTGCATGTAGAATTGAAAAATAGCACCCTGATTCTAAATTTGAGGAAAGTCTGTTTGTTTGTTTTTTGAATTTTGCACAAAGCTACTTGAGGACTATCTGTGCTACCCATCCCTAATTTAGTAGTGTAAGACTAGAGGGAAGGCAGCTAGTCATCACCACCCACCACCAACTCTTGGGCTACTCTTTTACCAACAAATAGTGGGATTGACCATCACATTATAACTCCCCCATGGCTGGGAGGGTGAGCATGTTTGGCTCAACGGGGATACAAACCTGCAACTCTCAGATTACGAGTTGCACGCCTTAACACACTTGGCCATGCCGGGCCTTCAGAAAAGATAATTTTAATAGAATGAGACATGAAGTAGCTTTTGTAGATTGGATTAAAGAGTTGGCAGGGGATCTTGAACAAGTACAGAAAGAATTTAGGGAAAAATTAATGATCATAGAGAAAATACATATTTCCTACTAAAAAATAGGGCCACAAGGTGGAATAAGTTAGTATGGTTTAGTAAAAGTTTAAGAGATCATATTGTGGATAATTATACATAATAAATTCAAGAAATTTAAACTTAATGGAAATAATGACTTGGTGGACTATAGGAAACCAAAGAGAGCTTGTTAAAAAAGAAGTTAAAAGAGCAAAAACTAAATATGCAAGAGGGTTGGTTGAGAGAGTTAAATCAAACAACAAGGAATTATTAAGACATACGATAGGTAAGCAAAATGTTAAGCCTCTTAAAAATGAGAGTGAGAGTCTGATCTTGAAAGACTATGAGATGGTAAACTTATTAAATTATATGGGTCATTCCATGTCAATTCAACCAGGGGGTTGCAGGTGACCCCTACAGAATACCTTGAAAAAATTTAAATGTGCTCATCTACCCATATAATGAAAAATTGCCAAAGAGTAGATCAATATCTCTAATAGTTTCTGATTTACAGCCCTGTATAATTTAAGTAATTTCTTCTTATTTTTGGTGAATTCATTTTCAAGCAACTTTGGCTGCTTAAAGCTGCAAGAGTAATGGTGATAGAAGGCTGAAATTTGCTACACTGACTGAATTAATCTCACAAAATTCAAAAATGGTCTCAAACCAAGTTCATCTCTCTTAGGATTTGCATAGTGAGGCAGTAAAATTACCTGAAAACCCAAAATCGTAAAAAACATTGGTTTATGTAATAAGCCATAGCTCTAAGACTTAATATGATACAAAGCTGAAATTTGTTTTCTTATTTTCTATAAAATATCAGCTGATAAATCAGCAATTGTTGTAAATAAAAGTCTATTAGATCTCCTTTAAAACAATGTAGTTGCATGCAACCTTTTATGATTTAGCTAAAAATAGCCCTACTTCAGGCCACAGTTTGACCACGTCCCCAGTTATTCAGCCTTTTCAGATTCTTACCATATATTTTTACATCTCTGAATATGATCTACAAAATACATCAGGATGGTGTTCAACCTATATTTTGAGTTATAATTTTTTAAGGTATCCTCTGACCATATTTAAAAAAAAATCAGTTTAGGTGTGTTACTGTGTGCAAATATATCTATACAATTTTGAAAAATGTCTGTCAGAATTTTATGAATCCCACTGAAATATTGTAACCAGCCTTTCACAATGTTAAATAATGAAGTTGTAAGAAACAAGAAAGAATTAATTCGTTTCTGAACAAGTTTATTGGCATAACTGGTTAGATCACATGGCAATGAAAATATATTGTGTATGCATTACACTTATGTAGATATGGCTGAGTTTAGGATTAATAATATAACAAATACAAAGGTAAATCAGACACAAAAAAGCACAGTGCTACAAAAGGGGATAACTGAGAAAGATAATAGTCACGCCAAACTGCAATAATCATGACAATGAAATGTTTCAAAAACTGCTTTGGTGATAAATTAGCTTTAACAACATCAAATAAACATTGCTTTGTTCAGACAGCTTGAATAAATTTCTGAAATTTGAGTTTGATTATGTTTAGATCACTTTGACTTAGAACACAGTGGCGAGCACTACTGTCTTGCACAGTAGGTGCACTTATCAGACAAAAAATATGTTGGAAAGGAATCCAGCTTTCATCTTTATGCAACCTTGCAGACCATGAGAACAATTCGTTACTTGATGTCTTCATAAATGACACCAACACATCAGAACACATCTTTTATGTTTCCCATATACCATTCATGATTGTATATGCATGCCACATATTTCCCTGGCTGATAATTGTCATTGCTATCATTAGACCCTATTTGAGCTGCTGCAGCATCACTTTCACTGCTACTACCAACAGTTACAACTGTGTACACATCATCATCTGATAGCCTTCTCATATACAATTTGTTGGTAGTGTGGGAAATAAAGCTATGATGTGGCCTAATATCTGCCACAGTTTTGCATTTTTCAAAGTGCTCAAGTAGATCAAACTTTACACAATTCTGCAGGATAATTCCCGATTGACAAGAAAGAACTGAATGCCCTGAATGTGGTCTTTTGCCCAATGGTACATATGAAATACACTTAAATTTTGATAATTTATTATTTTTCAGAACCTTGATTTTTTGAAGATCATGTTCAGAGATGTAAAAATATATCATAAAGGCTGATTAGAACATTTCAATGGGATTCATCAATTATTTCACAATTGTATGGATATATTTGCACACAGTAACACACCTGAATTGAAGTCTTTTTTTTCAAGTAAACAACATATGGTCAGAGGATACTTTAAAAAATTATAACTCAAAAAGTAAGTTGAACACCATCCTGATTTTTTTTGTATATCATATTCAGAGATGTAAGAATATATGTTAAAAATCTGAAAAGGCTGAATAACTAGTGGCATGGTCAAACTGTGGCCAGAAGTAGGGCTATTTTTAGCTAAATCATAAAAAGTTGCATGCAACTACATTGTTTTACAGAAGATTTAATAGACTTTTAATTACAACAATTGCTGATTTATCAACTGATATGTTATAGGAAATTAGAAAACAAATTTCAGCTTTGTATCATATTAAGTCTTAGAGCTATGGCTTATTACATAAACCAATGTTTTTTACGATTTTGGGTTTTCAGGTAATTTTACTGCCTCACTATGCAAATCCAAAGAGAGATAAACTTGGTTTGAGACCATTTTTGAATTCTGTGAGATTAATTCAGTCAGTGTAGCAAATTTCAGCCTTCTATCACTGTCACTCTTGCAGCTTTAAGGAGCCAAAGTTGCCTGAATATGAATTTGCCAAAATTAACAAGAAATTACTTAAAGTTTACAGGGCTGTAAATCAGAAACTATTAGAGATATTGATCTAATCTTTGGCAATTTTTCATTATAAAGGTAGATGAGCACATGAGAATTTTTTCAAGACATTCTGAGGGGTCACCTGGAATATTTTCCAAAATCTGCATGATTTGACATGGAATGACCCATATGTTCTTTTCAGTTTTTAAAGAAAATTACATTTTATTCATCAACTGAAGTACTTATGAAGAAAATACTGAAGTAATAGTACAAACTGGGATGGTCAGTGTATCTACGTATACAGATTATTTTAAGTTTGGAAACTGTATGACAATAAGTTGGAAAAACCAAAAAATTGACGAGTTCCCTGGACCAGACAACTTTCATCCTAGCATTTTAAAAGAATTTAATTTTATTTGTGAACCACTAGCTAATACTTTTTATAGGCCATTGAGTAGTGGAAGAGGATTAAAATATTGAAAGGTGGCTAATGTTAGTCAAATATTTAGAGGAGGCAATAAACATTGTCCAGGCAATCAAAGGCCAGTCAGTTTAATGTCATTAGTTGGAAAAGTTTTGAAACTGTGATTAAAGATGCATTACACAGTTGCTTAAAGCAGTCTGATGTAGTGTCAAAAGTCAACATAGTTTCACTAAGGGAAAGTCTTGTTTAACATATCTTCTAACATTCTTTAAGGATGATGCTGCAAAAACTGGTGAAGGAAATACTGTGATTTGGTTTACCTTGATTTTAAAAAATCATTTGATAAGCTGCCTCACAAAAGATTTGATACAAAAATTAAATCTGTGGGTGTGGAGGTAATGTTGTTAAATTGGATAGAAAATTGGCTGGAGAGTAAAAAAAACAGAGTAATAATAAATGGACTTAGATCTGACTGGATCACAATTATAATTTGATGTGCCTCAGGGCTTTGTGCTCAGGCCTCTGCTCTTTGTGATTTATATTTGTAATATTGACTCTGGAATGACTAACAAAACTGTAAAGTTTGCAGATGATATTAACATTTTTGGAATGGTTAATTGCATCACAGATGCTGCAGACTTACCGGGAGATTTGGAACATTTCATACATTCAGCTAATACATGGCAGATGATGTTTAACTACACAAAATATAAGTTGATGCATGTACGTTTTTACAATTCAAATTACTATTAAAATTGAAATGGAAGTACATTAAACACTGCAGTTGAAGAAAAAGATTTTGATGTTGTTATCAAATAATCACTTAAATCATCTCAATAGTGTTTTGTAGTTAGCAATAGGACTAATAGCATTTTGGGTAGCATCTATAGAAATATTTAATACAAGAGAAGGGATATTGTTTGATTGTATAGGTCACTTGCAATAACTCCTTTAGAACCATATACAATTTAGGGCTCCCTTCCCCAAGAAGGGCATTGAATTGTTGGAGAAGATTCAGAGAAGAGGCACTAGAATGATATCCGAGATGATGGGATTGTCCTACAAGGAAAGATTAAAATCTCTTAAAGTTAGTTTTTCTGAAGAGGAGAAGGGTTAGAGGGAATTGAAAGGTGTTTACAGTTATTAACTCTTGTATATTATACTGAACCTGTTGCTAAAAAGTATTTATACTATAACTTTTGATGCAGTACTTGTACACTAATAAAATCTGTAGACTTTAGTAAAAACTGCAAGTCTGTTGTACACAAAAAAATCAGATTTTTTAATGAAGTATTTTTACTGAAGATTTGTTTATCGAAATATCAAGTCTGTTTTTGTTACTAGTTTGAATGCAAATTATTTAAATGTTATGATTAAAAAAATTATTCTTCATCCCAAAAATTTCAACTATTTGTGTGATCTCTAAAAGTTCCTAAATACATTTCTTGTTTGTTTTTAGTAAAACTTTATATTTTGTTTATTTTCTCTATCTTAGCTAATGTGGTCTACAAAATTAAACAGATCTTGTAACCATCATAAAAAATAAGAAAAAAATTATAAATTATGTTTTTTTCATTCTGGAATGACTAAAACTTATAACATCCAAATAGCTTAAATCTCATAACACTATACATGTATACATATTTTTATTATGTATACATTACAATCATGCAGTAGCTAACTTTATCAAAATTGCATTGACAAGGTGCACATGCACTCATGTTACCATATCAAGTAATATAAAACTGGCCCTTAGTCTTTGTATAGTGCCTTGCAACTGTAAAGGTAAGATATATAAAAACTTACCTTTTTAGAGCAGGTATGATATATGTAGAATAGTGATAAGAAGAAGTCAACAGTCAGAAGAAGATAGAACCAAAAGACATAAAAAAGGTATGATAAAAGTAGCTCACACATCAGTTTGAATGAACTCCATCAGATAATGGAAGTGAAAACCTAGAGAGAGTGAGTAAGGTGTTACATTCAATAAGATACTGTAGTTACTTCTTGAAACTAACAGAAGAAATCTCTCAAAGAGATGAGAAATTCAGAAGAATAAATAGATGGAAGCATGAACTGTGAAAATGAGCTGAGTAGGCAGAACAACAACAAACCACATGGATAGAACAGAGAAAACAATCAGGAACACAATGATTATAATATTTAAAAATGGAAGAAAAATTTTGGGAAAAAATAATGGTACACACATCATATTTCCTATAGCCACACAGGAAAAAACTAAAAATTAGGACCAAAGTGAAAATGATACAAGGAACAAGAGATTAAAGGGTCAAAGACAGGAAGGATAAGAGCATGGTGAAGAGTATTCAGATTAGAATCAGGAATAACTGCAAGATAAGGATGATAAAGGTGGCAAAAAAAACCCACAGAAAAGACAGGAGAGGATAATACTTGACATGGTGATAAGAAACCTACTTGAAATAAAAATTTATTCTAAAGATGGCTGGTGTGAGTATTAAAAATTTATTTAAATAAAAAATACAGAACAATATTTTGACCTTTTTAGGTCATCTTCAGGTTAACCTAGAAGAAGAGAAGGAGAAGACTGGAGAAGGTGTATTAGAGGAAACCATGGCTGATCTGACCAGAAATTTTCAAAAAGACTCAACATGAAGTTTCCAGAATGAAAGAAAACTCGAGCAGGAGAGAATCATCCAAAGAGAAAAACAAAATTTGGACCAGTCCTGACAGGACTCATCCCCAGCTAGAACTGAAGGAAGGGAGTCAGGGGACCAGAAGAGGGGAATTGAGGAGTTAAGAAGAGTGGCAAAAATATCAAAAACAAAAAGTATCCAGATAAAAGGACAGCAACTTAAAGTCCAGAGGAACAAAAGTTCTATCCACAGGTGGTGTCTTCGCAGGCCTCAAGAGATGAATCACAAGAAGACTCAGGACACCCAAACGAGAACAGGCTATTGTACAGTGAGCCAAGAAACATGGGTCAACAGTACAGGAAAAAGAAGAGAGAGACAATGAGCACTCTGGTGATTGATAAAGAAGACAAGTGCAGAGTTCACTGCGTGTATCATCAAGAAATATCTATGTACCATCAAAAGTTGTAAGAGATAGATTTGATGAGACAATGTATTATGGTACCGACAACTTAAATGCAAATGAGAGTCAAGACATACACTCCCCATATTGTTGAGATGACAGCTGGAAAAGGGGACTGAGATTAGAGTAATAGAGGAATACTTATTATGGCAATATTTTAATCAAGTCACCAGCTGAGATCTTTGAATAAGGAAGGAGAATAGTTGAGGACAAGAGATCCCAAGCACAGACCCAGAAAACAAGCAGCCCATTGTAGACATCACATATGAGCTTTGAAATAATGTTCATGAATATCTTTGTAACATATATAAAACGGGGTGGCAAAATACTGCAAGTTGTAGCTAATTCCTCCAATCCTTTATATTTAGTAAATGTTCAACATATATGTGAAAAAAAAAGGAATTCCCATATATTTGGCTTTGACATAATGATCTGGGCCATCCTTACAACATAAGTGAAGCAGAGAATGACATCCAAACCTTTGATACTTCTTTTTAAGTTTTCAATAACAAATAGTGTCTCCTATTGTACTAATGAACAACACACTGCAGGTATTACTACACGACATGCATAAGTATTAAAAAGTTAATGAAATTAATAAAAATTGCATGTTTGATCAAAAACTAAGTTTATTAAGTATTTAGCTATATTTTGGACTGATGTGAAATGGAATGATACTGACATGCCCTTCATCACACTTAAATAAAATGTCATGTTTCTTAGTCTGAACGTCAGACTACGTTCGTCACTTCAATCTGAAGTGAGTATACGAACAAAACGTAGATAAGTTTTAATTCTATATACTAAACAGGAACAAGATAAGTCTTAAGGTTACAACTTTTTTATGTTTTATTTTTGGTACGTTACGTTATCTACGTTTTATTTTTAACCATGGTCGTAAGGGAGTAATCCTTATTTTATTAATACTGGTATTCATACATTTCATTAATAAGTAACGTAGTTTTCGTTTTTTTAGTTTTACTTGCTTGTAACTGTATTGTAACGTTGAACTTAACTAAGAGGTTATATTTGATTGACGTTAGTTTGAAGAAAGTAAATGTCCGAATTATAACGTACCTTAGCTTGTGCTTATAGAAACCACACGTCACATCAAAGTATAATTGCCTCAATAAAGATAATAGGTGTTTTACCGTTCGTATTCTTTAAATTTTTACAAGTAATCCGAAGCCTATGTTTCACCTCCGCTTTCGTCCAACACAACCACCAAACCAAATAACACAGTTCTCAACTCTGTTCACGGTTCATTTTAGAGCTCCCACAAACTGGAAAACACATCATACGCGTTATAGTATTATTAGCGCAAATAACAAGTTACGCCCTAGAGATATTAAAAAGTCAGTTTTTCGCTTCCGATGGTTTTTTATTTTATTATTGCGTTTCTTATTATAATTCATAAAAAAACAAAAACATTTATATTGTATTCCAAAAGTATATGGAAATTACTCAAATTCTAAATTTAATTTTACTGAAAAGCATAAAAAACAAAAGACCGAAACTGATTTGATATAAAAGTCTGTCACGATTCAGTTTTTACACTTGGCACATTTTTTTCCATACAAATATCTGTCCTGATTTAGTGTTTCACATACAAAGACTTATGTCTTTCAAAAATATACGTTGAAAAAACAAATTAACACTTAGCACTGAAGCGGATCTGCAGGGCGGGTGCGATATAAGAAATATCAAATATTTTCTATTTGCTTTACAGATACAGGTTTTTAAATTTAGGTTATTTTGTTTGCATGCTGTAATAGCAGCAAACGTGGTTTAAAAAGTCGTAAAGATGCAATAGTTGTTTCATTTCTTTGTTCTTTATAGAAGGTGATATCATTTCTGCAAGAAAGGATATTGCAATAATGTATAACATCTGAGTTACAAGAAATCAAGAATTGGCATTGTGTAATAATATCCATTGTTGGCTAGTTATGACGTTTACTGTATCTAACGATCATCCAATAGTCAAGAGATTAATCTGTGAACTATTCAAAGAGAACAAGTTTACCTATTGAATTCAAGTATGCTCTCTTTAGCTGGGTTCGAAACCCCGTCGCACCAAACATGCTCGCCCTCTCAACCGTGGGGGCGTTATAATGTGAGGGTCAATTCCACTATTCGTTGGTAAAAGAGTAGTCCAAGAGTTGGCGGTAGGTGATGATAACTAGCTGCCTTCCCTTTAGTCTTACACTACTAAATTAAGGACGGCTAGCGCAGATAGCCCTCGTGTAACTTTGAGTGAAATTCGAAAAACAAACAAACTCTTTAGCCGGTTTCTTCTAGGGGATTGTCAAATAAATACTTTAGTCAGTAATAACTCATTTAATTTTATGAAGAGTAATCACAGGAGAAAGAAAGCTGCGGCGCTAAACACAGCCTTGCAGAAAGGAATGCCATTTCTTCTGCGTAAGTACCTCCTGTTTTTTGTTGTAATAAAAATTTGGTCAAATTATTTCAATGTGTCTAGACATCTTTTTTTATATTTAAATAACTTCAGTTCAAATTATCTGTTACTAATTTGAGTAACAGGTCAAAGGTAGTCTGAGAATTGGCGGGATGGTGATGCCTAACTACCTTCTCTCTACTTTTTCACTGCTAACTTAAAGACGGCTAAGTAGTTATCCCTTGTGTAACTTGCACGAAATTCAAATCAAACTAGCAAATTCCTCACAGGGTTGCATGGAGGAAGGACAACACGCACTTGTTCACATGTTTCATATATTTTCTCCTCCTTTCATATACGTAATAGTGTGTATAGATGACAGTTGTGCAACCTTCAATTACTGTACTTAAATGCCTGGCTTTTTTACTCCAGTGTTAATTATTTTAATTTTAAATCATAGTTTTATAGTATCGCTGTCTGATATTTGGGCGATTATTAAAAGTATCAAAGATATGAGACTGAGAGAACTTTCAATATTATTCTAAAATTCATAATATATTAGGCACGGCATGGCCAGGTGTTAAAGACACACAACTCGTAATCCGAGAGTCGCGAGTTCGAATCCCCGTCACACCAAACATGCTCGCCCTTTCAGCTGTGGAGATGTTATGTGACGGTCAATTCCATTATTCGTTGGTAAAAGAGTAGCCCAAGAGTTGGCGGTGGGTGGTGATGACTAGCTGCCTTCCCTCTAGTCTTACACTGCTAAATTAGGGACGGCTAGCGCAAATAGCCCTCGTGTAGCTTTGCGCGAAATTCAAAACAAACAAACAAACCAAACTTTATATATTTATGACATTCACTTAGTCCTCTTTCAATTTGAATAAACCTCCGATCGTATCCTCTTTTTCAGGAGAATGTAACCAGGATAGGTTTGGATAATTTTGTTTATTATTTTTAATGCATCTAAAAGCTATTCTTTGTGTCTCAATTAACAATGATTTTTCACTCTCTGTAATCTTGTTTTCATTTATACATTTAGTTGAGTTATTTGATATTTTCCCACTCGTTCTCTTGTCTCAAATGGAGATTATGTGGCATGTAGAGAAATTTAATTGCAAGAAAGAGTTCGGGAGAATTATTATCCTAAGTTCGATGATTTTTCTTAATATAAGCATACATCATTCTACCTATAGTTATTTGCAAAAGTGTTAGGACAAGAGAATATTTTATCATTTTTTCCGTTTTATGGAGTAATTTTTCCATGCCATTATAAAATGTAGATTTGAACATAATGGTAATACTTCACAAATACCTGTTGACAACTGAATGAGCCAAGGTGAGAATACTTACCATTCTTTAAAACTCCCGTTTACTTTTATCAAAGACATGCCAAAAGGGTTCTGCTTGAATGAACATACTGATCAAATTTAGGATCCTAACTAATTGTTATGGTACCCAATGCTCTGTCTTAATTATATAGAAAGAACCTAGCAAGGAGCTAACGTAAGGTACTGGAATATTTCAGAAGATATCAATTTAATAGTGTTTAACGATACATATTAAGTTTTGTTGTTATGCAACAGCCCCAAAATCTAAAGAATTGTCAGTAGAGCAGAGAGTTTCTATAAAAGTTCTACATGATCCTGGTTAAAGTATCTTACAAATTGCTACAGACTTTAAATGCTCCCCAAACACTGTCAAGGGCACCCTAGATCATTTGATCGAGACAAATAATTAGAAAATAAGAAAGGAAGAGGCATAATATCTAAACTTAATAATACTGATATTACAAAGCTTCGTTTATACAGCCTTAGGGACAGAAGAAAGACTGCTATTGACCTTAAAAATGAGATAATGCGTTTGTGTTTTTCTTATAGCAAAGCCACAAAGGGCTATCTGCTCAGCCCACCGAGGGAAATCGAACCCCTGATTTTAGCGTTGTAAATCCGGAGACATACCGCTGTACTAGCGGTGGGCAACAATGAGATAAACGACCATGTAATAAATGACAGAAAATTGTCCAGATTTACAGTATCGAGAACACCAAACAAGAATAGAATATATGGCCATATAGCAGTTAACAAACATTTACTTCAATCATCGAATATTTTCAAGAGACTGAAATTTGATTTCAAATCCTAATTTTAACACTGGCATTTGTAAATACCTGAACTTTTTATGATTTTAGTTATATTTTTACATAAAAATGTTGTGAACCTGCTGTAGTTTCTTAGATCTTATTACAATTAGCCTATAAAATAATCCATATTTGAACAGATCTCATTGAGTGTATTCTAAAAATATATAGTTGTATATATTTTTCTGTTATATAATAAAAGATATAACAAATTAACAACATTTTAAGGAGGGGATTTCTTTTTGTCCACCTTCTGTGTACATACATTGGAAATATTTTTTCTTGAGGAAGAACTTATTAAATATACTTGACTCTTTCAGTTTAAGTTTATTGCTAACATTATGATTAAGATTTTTTAATAGTGTAGCTCTCATATAAAATAAATTTAATTATCTTGAGAAGCAATATTTTATGAGTTTTTTATGTAACTGTTTACAAATCATACCTTATGTAGTTCAATTGTTATTAATTACAAATTCTTTAGAGTAATGAGATTATTGTGTTATATTGTTGAAACCTTCTGAGTTTCTCATTGGTTTAATTGACTGTTATTGCATCCAGATATTCAGCATTCTGTGGAATGTTCTACACTTCTGTCAACATAATACATGTCAACAAGTCTTTATTAAGCTTTAGTTTTAGACTGTGTGATCGTGAGCTTAGCAATCAAGAGTGTATAGCGGTGATTTTTAAAGAAACAGTATCACAGACTGCATCGTAATAATAAAGTATCGAAAAATAATTAATCTTGTCAATTGTGTTATGAAATAATTGAATCGCCTTTGTTGACTTTGACGAAAATTAAGTTATTTAAAGCTCTTGTTGCAACTGTGTGATAAAATGTGTAATGTACATTTGTATACAAGTCTGACTTCTTGTAATATATTATTTTAAAAACGAGTGGACTTTATTGTTACTTGTTTGTAGCCAACAAGTCACGATCACTTTCTGTAAGTAATCCGACCTTACAAAGCACGTTTAATTTGTTTGTAACTGAGCTCAAAACTACACAATGACCTATTAGTGCTCTGAACATCATGGGTATCGAAACTCGGATTCTAGCGTTGTAAATCTGAAGAATTACCGCTGTACAACTAGGAGGCCAACCAGGGTTAAACAAAAAATGACAACGACAAAAGTCCAAAATAAAACTTTCAAACAGTTGGATTGTAAAATTTATCACTTACCAAAAACACGGTTAACAAATATGTAACTGGCCCTGCAGGATTTGATACTTACGTTATGTACAACTTAACGCAAATTTTTATTACTCTTCCGTATTTATGTTTCATATTTAAGCACACAATTTATTAAATATTGGTAATAATGCACCTTGCTTAAGCTAGCTAGCTTGATTTTTATCAGAGAGGATATTTAATGTCTTCATAGAAATTCCTACGTTCGAAGTAATTTACTGAAGTTGATCGGTTGTAATGTTCAATATATATATATATTCTCCTGGTCAAATTATGTAGCTTTTCAATTAATAGGCGTTAATCATATTTATAGATTCTTAGGCGTATAGCACACTGACTGTAGCTGTCCAATAGTAATAATAATACGTCGCACAGCGCGTCGATTTTCATTTACGAACCACACGAATTTCTCGATGTTTCTACAATATTCTAACGCGTTGTCATAAACAATTATTGTTGATTCTCACTTTCAAGAATTCTCTACAAATTTCGAAAAAAAAGGTGGAACTTGTGCAGTACACAATAAAAAATATGCATCACATGCAAAAAAATAAAACTATACAGAAACAAGTGTAAGAACTAAAAATAAACGTGTAATGGTAAATCTGTTATATATTAAAAACCTGGATAAAATAATAAGCAGGGTACGCAGAAATCAAGGTGAAATGTTTATATGTGAGGGTGGAATTAATATCTTTTACATGTACAGTTGGAAAGCTAGATTTAAATCCCAATAAGTTCCTGTGAGATATCACAACTGACTGAGAAGGGGAATGATCTTATCAAAGAGGGCAGAAAAATAAGCTTCCGAACTGAGCTATTAGAAATATTAAATTCAGGATTAAAGCTGAATCGTGATACTGTCAATAGAGACATAAAATAATGATGTATTAATGGCATGGATGTTATTTTCATCATGTGGGACCAAAAAGACTATTACATGTTTTGGGCGTATTAGAAGAGAAATGCTACTGGTTAAATGAAGCAAAAATTGTATTGACTTTAATTGCAACAAAAATTGTCTTACAATGGATAACAAAAGTATTCTCATAGACACCCTGATACAATTGAATTAGACTGAGGCATTTAGGAAACGTAGAAAATGTATAAAGATAAATGGGAGATAATGTATCTTTTGGAAACTCTGAATAAAAATAAAATAATAAAGTCCCATCAATGAAGATAACTTCTCACAGGGAAAAGAAGAAATAAGACAAATGTAGACAACAGGAAAAATTACTCATGGAGTAAATCATGGTGCCATATACAGTCAAATGTTCATTGGAAATTAAATAAAAACATTGGTTTTGGTTTGAATTTTGCACAAAGATACACGAGAGTTGCATTAGCCGTTCATAAGTTAGCAATGAAAGCAGTTAATAATTTCCATCCACTGCCAACTCTTGGAGCTACACTTGTACTAACAAATAGAGGGATTGACAGTATCGTTATAATGCCCTCATGGGTGAAAGGACGAGCATTTTTGGTGGAACGGAGATTCGAACCTGCGACATGCAGATTGTGATTTAAGCACTCAAACTACCTGGTTATGCTGAGTCCATATCACACCCTACATGAAAGCTTATTGGTATTAAAATATTAGTAACAGAATCAGATAATTTCAAAAGTTAATACCTGGTAGAGAAATACAGGCGAAGTCCAGCTTGAGAATTCTACAACAAGCAGTGGTCATCATCAAATATGTGAAAACTGGAAACCAGGATGTGTTCAAGAGTTCTACTAAGAACACTAATAAGACTGATGAAATGATACAAACTCAAATCAAACACTGACTCATCAGATTTTACGAAACGCAGGGTAACAAGAAAATTACACGGAAAACTCAGGAGAAAACCCAAAAGAAAGAAAGAAGGCATAAAATCAAGCAAGGAAACGAAAGGACCACAAAAGAATATGTCAGAGACGGCAATAAGAAATCCAATCTGAACCAGAAGCAGAATTTTGCTTGTTCTAAAGCACGTGTTGGACACCTACTACAGTGATGGAAGCATGCATATAGTTATTGTAAAGAATGAATGTGAATGGAGCTAGGAGTAAGAGCACAGAATGAATCAATGGTTGAATAAACAAAGTGTCGAGCTTACTGTAATCAAGAGGATGATGGTCCACTTTTGAAAGTTATGTTGGTACAAGTAATCAAACAGATTTGCTTTTCCTAACGATGAAATAAGCACTGAGTCACCCACAACGATAGGACGTCGAGGGAGAGCAGTTTTGACCCACAAACAGCTTAAAATAATTTCAGAAACCAGAAGAAGTTGACAAATAATTTAATAAATTAAGTAATAATTTTCAATACCGAATACTTTTGTATATCTAACAGAAATAGAAGATATTTTCATTTAAAATGCTCAATTTTTATTTGCATAACCTCTGTATTCTCGTATATTAATTTAAAAGTTTACTGTGGTAATATTTTTACCTCTACACACAGCATAGTTGATTCCAAGGTTTTAGAGCTATCATGTCAATATAATGAAAAGAATTACTGAAAATCATGAAATAAGCAACAATTATATCCTTTTCAATGTTGAACATAAAGTTAGAAGTTACTTATATTTACAGTTTAAACCTATATTATTTTATCAAATAAATTTTTGTTGTGTTTTTTATTGTCTATTTTTACTTTGCCTGTGGAACAGATATCCCGAGACCATAAAATAAATCATTGTATGAGCCTTTACGCTTGTTCCAGTGAACCGTGGTATCTGTATGTGAAGGGTACAAGTACAAGAAGTATTCAGTTATATCTCAGTAAAACTATAAAGATGAAGGTTAATTTAGATTATGGCTGAGCAATATCTGTCGTGAAGCTGATTTATACCAGAATTTAAAGATCAAGGGATAAAAGGAAAAAAAAAAAAAATCTGAAATGGGTGATGTCACTGCAGGTACATCACGAAATATACAGGTGAAGACAGATATGAAATATTTTCCTTTAAAATTAAGAAATTAAAATATGGATTATGAGCTGCGTTTGGGTACTTAGTTTATTGACATTTATTGATAAAAAAGTTTTAAAAAATCGTAAGATGCGCACATTGCAGCAAAGTAAAGAAATAACACATGTTCAGTCGATACATTTATAATTATTCAGTTAATTCGACGACATAGTACGATCGTGTATCGTGACGCATTTCTTGTACTTCTATTGTACCAGTATTGATATTTCGAGTATCGTATATATATATAATTAATAGACATTCCAAATTGTTTGAAGTTTAGTTATTCTTGTTTAAAATTATAACAATAAATAAAAAATAGTGATTTCTAGTATATACATTTCCGTAGAGCATACAGGTGTAAAGAAGGTATTTTAATACAATAAATTAACGATCTTGATTGAATATAAACAACAACATGGTGTTATGAAGTATTTTATTAATAGTATTAAAATGATTTCTAGTACTTAACAATGTTGTGTTGTCCACTTACATTCACGTGGTCGCTAATTCTTGCGTTAAGCCTAGTTGATTCTGCCAACCTGTGGCGAACACAAATTATGCGCTGTGATATTTGTCCGAGTGTTCGTCTGTCTCCTGTCACGCCTGCAAAGCTCAACACTTACTTTTGAAATGACGTGTTTTTTTTATTAATTTCGCGCAAAGCTACACGAGGGCTATATGCGCTAACCGTCCCTAATTTAGCAGTGTGAGACTAGAGGGAAGGCAGCTACTCATCACCACCCACCGCCAACTCTTGGGCTACTCTTTCACCAACGAATAGTGGGATTAACCGTAACATAATAACGCCCCACGGCTGAAATTGCGAGCATGGTTGATGCGACGTGAATTCGAACCCGCGACCTTTAGCTTACAAGTTGAACGCTTTAACCCACCTTTCCATGCCGAGCCTTGAAGGCACAGAGACATCTGTCTGGACTCCCACTGTTGTAGTGGAACGAATTGCAGCAGCATACGTCTAAAATGAAGTGGTGGACAGCAACTTTGAAACCTCAGGGTAAGTTATGTTTTGAATCATCTTCAAACGCTGCACATCTTTTTCTTCCAACCATTTAGAGCAAGAACAAAAGTAGGATGGGTGAGAACCATTGCAATTGATGCAATGAGGGTCTGTTTCACATTCATAGGCATTGTGGTCCTTGCCACTGCAATGAGCACACATCAAGGAATCACGACATGATGTATTCGAGTGACCGAACTGCTGATACTGGAAACATCTGAAAGGGTTTAGAATTTATGGCCATACCTTGCAATTAAGATAACCTGACTTGATGGTGGCAGGTTGATGTGGTGATGTAAATGTTAAAATGAGGGCATTGATCAGCATTATAATTCCATCTTTGCAAGTGGAGATATGCCTCAGAAACTCCTTAGGTGAAGAAACCAGTGAGAATTTCTGACTTGGAGATGTTCTTCAAATTCCTCTCAACAATAACCCCTCATGACGAATTCAAAGTAGTATGGGGCATAACCTCAATAGCTATATATCCCCAATAGCCTTTGAATGTAAGAGGAGTTCACTGTGTTCAGATGTGGATGTTTCCACCAATATGTCACCAAAGCAAAGCTTTTTGGCTTACTTTGGAGAGCCAGCAAATCCCTTCTGAATAAAAAAGGGAGACATTTGCCCTGAAGGTTTGTCTGAAAGAGAATGTAATATAAGAAAATGAGACACAGGTGTTACAGATGTTGAAGATTGCTGCTCAGAATCTTCAAGACATGGTTATTTACCAATGGACTGAAGGCATCTAGTAATCTGCTACTAATTATCTTGACAGTTTGTGCAATTTTTGTGAAACATTGAACAAAAATGTGCCTTAGAAAATCACTTCATAGCTTTATAAAGAAAGACTGTCCTTTTAGCTTATTTTTGAACTCCCATAGATCATCCTCAGTCTGCTGATGTTCTATATACTCTCCATACTACCATCAGCTGTCTTGATTGTGGAGCAGCTATCACTGTATATCCTGTAGATATTTCTCAGTGAAATACTAATTAGGAGCTCAGAAAGTGAGGATACAATACCTTTTTGGTCCAATTATTCTGACAATCAACAAACCATCCCAACTTTGCAATAATCAAGGAGCAATCTCATAATACAGTACATATAATTAGTGAAATACCCCTTTACAGCTTGGAAAATAAAGAATACAACTTTCTTTCTGTCTTTGATCTTAAAATTATGTAGTTGTCTTAGCTGCTACTCTAGCAGATAATCCAAGCCATAATGATAATAACTTTTGTGTTGACATCGTGGCTAATCAGCAGAGTTATGTTATGCTTCTTCTCCAGGAATTTCCTCATTTGACTCATTTTGTGTGACAGTGAAATTACTCTCTGCATCCTACAGCTCATCAACTGAGTAGAGATTAAATGAAACAGAACTTGCATCATCCTGTGTCTCATCAGATTCAACCTTTAATTGTTGATCTAGCCAGTGCACAGGATGTTTGTGAGTAATGTAGTCTTAGCTTCTCCATGTACTTATATGTATACCATGTAACTGCTATAACTTTAACATTACTTAACTGCTTTACCACATATTCTACCATATTGTCAACCTTACTTTTATGTAATGTACAAGGTCATGCACTTCAACAAATGAAGACATTAATCATTCGACATATGTTTAAGGAGTTGTTTTTTTTATCAAACATGAGCATGTTCAGAGAACAAACAGTATACCTATGCTTCAATGCATGATACATCATCCCAGTCATTTCTGCCATGATTAACAAATTGTTTCAGCATTTATTTAATAGTTTGCATTGTCCATTATGCTAAACCATTAGACTGAGGTGATAAGATAAATTATATATCTTTAATACACCAGAACTTTACCTAACTGAAAGAAGAGCTAGCTTCTGAAATTGTATCCATGTAAATCTCTTCAGGTGTGCCGACTCAAGCTATTCAGTGTCCTATCAATGCATAAGAGGCAAACTGTGGTGAAAAGTGGGCTGAGTAAAGTAATCAATAATGACTAGTACATAACAATTACCACATTCAGTTTTACAGAATGTACCAGCAATATACAGGGCTATTCTTCACAAAGGAGAAACAATACTCAACTGGTATTCACCCTAATTAAGCTAACATTTACTCTAAATAGAGCACATCATACAATGCTTACAACACCACACCACTTAATGCTTCAACTCATGTATGTCAAGTAAAATCACTGTCATGCATTTGCACAAAAGTATGTAAAACCTTAATAGTCTCCAGTTTTCACCTTATACAAAGTCTAAAGTATATCATGATTAAAAGCTGTAGGGAACATATTTGTGAGACAACATGAAAACCAAATGTCAATATGTACTAGCCATGTTTCACCTTCTGCACAGCAAAGAATATTCAAGGTAGATTTCAGTCCTTCACTTACATTTTACGTAGTTTTGATAGTTGTATCCAATTACTAATGGATTCTCCTTCCATATGACTTGATGCCACTACAACAGAAATAAATGGCTTTATCTCCCACACAGAATTTACAGTTAAGACATGCAACAAACAAACAATTTATCCCCACATGGAAAACAATTTCATCAAATTTTATTTGCATGCCTGAACAACACAGGACAACAAAGTAATGCTCCTGCAATATTATGATCAAGTGTTCAATCATTCTTTCCAGGGGTTTAATGTTAGAAAGCCACTTCTTCAATGCATGGTGTGTATTCAAATGTGAATTTTCAATCACAGAAGTAGTGATGGCAGTGTTTGATGAAGACCACACCTTCAACTTCAAAGCTGTTCTTTCTTCCTTCACTATATGTATATCAGGAGCTACAAGAATATGCCATTCCACTTATTCTCTAACTCTGATACCTACCCTCCATTCCACTATTGCTAGCATCAGTTTCCAACTAGAACTCACATTCTCATTATGGATATACCAGCACTGAAAACCTCAACTAAAGTATCGTTAATAACAGGAATGGTTGATTATATCCTTCAATCCATCTAAAGTTCACATCAGCTTTAGTGAGAGCCAACAGTGAATAATGAAGAAATTACCACAAAGCATCATCACTTAATGCAAGTTCAAAGAAACAGCAGAATTAAATTAATTATAGGATGAGGTCAGTCTTGCACCACTGTAATCTTCAAGAATCAATATATGACAGAAAAATTCCACATCTTTGCATATAAGCACACATTTTCCTTTTAATTTCAACCCTACCCTTCTTATTCACTAAAATACTATGCTCAGTTTTCAGCAGTAGGAATGAATATGCATTCAAATATTGTTGAATTAAAGCAGGCTTTCTTTCCCATTGCACCCTCTTCATTATAATAAAGTCCATTAGCCTCTTGAAAATGATGGGCATATTACAAAGGCCAAGTGACAATATAAAACATATAAATCATCTCAATGTTGAAAACAGCCTTAGGTCAACTCTCATTATGTAGCATAATTTGCCAGTATCTGGAAGCTAGTTCTAAAGTGCTGAATCACTTGGTATCTTCTAATATATCTTGACATTTAGCTAGTGGCAGAAGTAGACACACATCATTAAGTGCCATTGAATTCACCCATCTGAAGTCAGTACTCAGCATGCCTTCCTTCCTTCTGACAACCAGTACTGGAAATGCTTATGCACTCTGTAATGGTTGTATGATTATATCCTCTAACATACACTATACGTCAGTGCCGGCTCCATTTATAGTGCCCTAGGCAAAATTGAGCAGCAGTTGATTACTCTGAGTTGTATATGATGTGCATTATCCATATCTATGTGAAGACAAGTTACACTTGTTCAATCATTTGATTCACAAATACATTAGCACATAATCAACCAATGAAACTGAGAATAGAAATTCCAAGTTACAAGAATAAGACTAGGTTTCATAGAGTAATAGTGTATATTAATATATCTTTTACTCACCACAGTGATTCTATATGTTTATATAGGCTTTCAAGAATATGTAGCTTTGATGATGCTAACTTATTCTTGTGAATTATTTAGCCAATAAACTGTTTAAAATACTTAATAATAATGTGAAGCCAGTCTATCATTCTGTTTATTATTTGTTACTCAGTTATATCAATTTCAGGGTATTCCATCCTTTTACATTCGCCCTGGACAAGAACAATACAGGAACACAGTAAAAGACATCTCATACTTAAGTTATAAATGCCACAGACACTGACGGACGTCAACTCCTAAGATTGAGGTTGCTTGAGAGTGTAGCCCTAAGTGGATGGTTAACTGCTATGACAGACTGTTTAGAGCATTATGGAAGTTAAAAAGTTAGTTAAATTGGCATTAGGAAACCTAAAAGAATGTATGTAATACAGGCTGGCTGAAAATGTAAAAATTAACATTAAAGATTTTTAAAAATATATTAAATCTAAGCAGAATATTGTGATTAGTGATTAGGACCTCCAAGGTATGATAAATTAAGGCTAATTTCTAATGATTATAAAAGAGTAGGTTTCTTAAATATTCCTTTTTTTTTACTATCTTGCCATTATGGTTGAACAATGCCTTGAGCAATCCAATCAATATATTTTTGCTAGTGATAAGGCAAATAGGATTTTAAATCATATCTACAGAAATATTGAAAATTAGTCTAAAGAGGCTATCATTTCATTTTATTAATCACTGGTTAGACCATGGATGTTGTGCTTAGTCTTGAGCTCCATACAACAGAAAATACACTGAACTTTAGAAAGGATTAAGAAAAGAACTACAAATCATACTTGAAATAGAAATGTTCTCATATGAGACAGTTTAATATACCTAAAACTGAGTTGTATTTAAAATAAGTTAGAGGGGAACTGACTGAGGTGATAGTGTTGATATATAATAGGACTAGGGAATACAAATATACAATTTAGCAGGGTAACAATAATCTTCAACCATCATAGCTTTATTTTTCAAACAGCCTTTAGAATAGATTGCATTCAAATAGATAGACAGTCAATTTAAGGGAGTTTAAATTGAGGGCATGATAGATATTTGTATTATAAGAACTGGCTTTCAATTGGAACAGCCAAGGTGAACCAACACATCCCTTTTTGTCCTTAAACTTTACATTTAGCTAAAACACCATACACACTCCACCACTTTATGGTTTGGATTGTTTTAAATTTTGTGCAAAGCTACACAAGAATTGTTTTAAATACTTGAAATAACATGGAAATATATCAAGATAATAAGTAATGTGAAAAACTGGCATTACTTTTTGTTTCAAAAAATTATGCATCGTGAAATATCACTATTGATTTTTATATAACTAATTCATTCAACTGGGGGTTTATACATGTATAACACCTGAAGCTATATGACAAACTTCTTTAATCAACTTGTTGTAATGTGTATTAGCAAAGAAGACTTAATAATTAACTTATGTACAGTTCTTAAATTTTCTGAAATTCAAACAGTCTCTTATTTATATCTTTAACTGTCACTTTCTTTAAGTAACATATTTAAGAGGATTATAACTTCAAGAACACTATTCATAACATATCAACACTGAGTGTACATTTGAAGAAAATTGCCATGGAACAATCTGTAACAAAAAATTCAAACATATACACCAGTTCTTTGTTCATCATTTATTTTAATTATTAACCATTAACAGTGCTTTTATAACTACATCTGGTATTTTTACATATATGAGAACTTATACAAGTTACAACAGTACATATTACTAACACAGATTGCAAGACTAGTCTGTGGGTTATCCTACTGAATATTGTTAAATAATGTTTTTAATTCAAAACATACAACCAAAGCTTAGATACTTTCCAAGTTGAAGAACCAAATTAAAAGGAACAGAAAATGTTTACTTTTAAGACAACTACCTATTCTGATAATGGTAAGTAACAACTGAATGTTCTGTCACTTTATGACAAAGGCCCACAATGTTACATCGCATACTTTCTTGTCCATTCTCGTGCAAGTTCGCTGTACTTATCCTGATCAGTCTTGAAGATTCTAGCAATTTCTGGCACCAAAGGGTCATCTGGATTAGGATCACACAACAGTGAACAAACTGACAAAAGTACTTTTGATATTGTTAAGGCTGGTGACCACTGAGACCTCAAAATATCAAGACAAATACTTCCATTACTATTGATGTTTGGATGATAAATTCTTGTCGTGAATGCAACTTTTGGTGGCTTGAATGGATAATCTGTGGGAAAATGAATAGTCAGAAAAAACACTCCTCCTTGATATGGGCTTTCTGGTGGTCCGAGAATCGTGGCTTGCCAGTGAAATAGATCATCACCAACCGGGCCTGCAGAGCACTGAGCTGGTGGGTCCCTTCTCAAATCATCTAACTCTTTCTTTATTCTTTTTAGTGCCATTTTATGGGAATGTTAACAAAATAACGAGAGAAAACAGTAACTGATTCTAACTTATGTTTTCTCTTTAAATTGCATGACACAGAAATAAATTTAGCGATTATACAATAATCTCAAACTTCTTCACACAGACAAAAGGTCAGTAGTCGTTATGCAGTGGAGAAACAACCGCCCTCTCGAATATTACAATTAACAACAAATAATCACTAACAAAGTCTTTAACATAAAAATAAGTTTGATAGTTAAATCTGACTAACCGTTCCTAAAACTATTTTTTATCACTCTTGTAATGGAAGAATATTGAGAGAAGCATAATCATTACATTAATAAAGTTTGCTAATTAAATTAAACTTTCAGGTATTTCTACCTGTATTGTGAATGTTTAGTCACTACAAAATATTTTGTTCGACAAATAAATATACGAAAAATTACATTTATTATAGTAATTGCATAGGAATGGATTTAAATTATCATCATTTATATTAAATGGCAATATAAATGATATATCACTCAATAGAAGGAATGGAGAAATCGACCTTGGAATAGTAGAAGATAATTTACTCAAACCATATGACAAGTGCTCTGTCACTAGAAAAAAAGGTATTGAAATTTTAGAATTTACTTGTCAAATTTTGGAGCATTATAAAAAATTTTCCTTATTGGCTCGTAGGAAAGAGTTGACAGTTTCTAAGGTGGTTCCGAAAACGAAAGGGTTATCTTACAGATGTGATAAGCAGACATGCTTCTTGTTTTATAACCCCATCATATCATTACACAATTTTTTAAAATCATCTTATTAGATATTTGTGAAATGCAACTTAAATTGATCAAGAAAGTTGTCAAAGTCCTTTTGCTCTTTGAATTAAATTCAACTCAGAATTAATTTGCTCATCAGGGAATTTGATCGTCGATAAAATATTAAGTTCTAGACCGAATATAAGACTCATTATTGTCTATAAATTTCTAAACTTGTTTTATATCAGCGGTTCTTAACACAGCGTGTGTGTCCGTTCCGTTCACCCCACTGGTATGATTCGTGACGTTATGCTCCACTTGGCCATCATTGGCTGCGGCTGATCACGTCACATCACTTGGCCTTCATATCTGTGCTGCATGGAACTTCGTGCGATTAGCAGTCGACTTGTGACTGTAGTAATCGGGCGTCATTTGTGATTTTTTTTCCTAATATTTCAATACCTTCATACTAACTATGTCGAGCAAAAACAAAAAGTGGTCGGACGAATACGTACAATATGGATTCACGTGTATAACGGAACATGATGGGAGTCAGTGTCCTCAATGCATGATTTGCAATGCCTAGTTGAGCAATTCTAGTCTAGCATATAACGGAACATTATGGGAGTTAGTGTCCTCAATGCATGATTTGCAATGCCTAGTTGAGCAATTCTAGTCTAGCACCAGCAAAACTAAGAGAACACTCCTTAAAGCTGCATGGAGATGCGAAATACAAGAACACAATGCTTGCTGAATTCAAGGTAAAGAGAGCCAGGTTCGATGAAAAGGCTACTTTGCCTGTTCTTGGCTTTGTACACATCGACAAACCGATCCTCACAGCATCGTACGAAGTTGCGTACTTGATCGCAAAGCAGGGCAAACCACACACCATTGGTGAAGCACTCGTAAATCCAGCTGCATCAAAGATGGCGAATATTATGCTGGAAAAAGCTGCTGAAAGTAAGTTATCCCAAATTCCTCTTTCAAATGACACCATCAGCAGCAGAACAGATGACATGAGCGATGACATTTTGGCTCACGTAGTTGCAGATCTGATTTCAAGCCCAGCAAAATTCAGCCTTCAACTCGACGAGACTACCAACATTTCCAGTCTAAGCCAGCTTGTTGTATTCGTGTGCTATGTGAAGAACTACGAGATAAAAGAATTTTTTTTTATTTTGTAAGCCTTTTATAACAACAACTAAGGCAGCCGACATGAAGAAATTTGTGGATGACTTCTTCAGAGACAACAATCTTTCGTGAGATATGGTTTCTGCAGTTTGTTCGGACGGAGCTCCAGTCATGCTGGGACGAAACTCTAGTTTTGTTGAGCTGGTAAAAGCCGATGCACCACACATCATTTTAACGCACTGTGTTCTGCACAGGCAAGCGTTGGCAACAAAAACCTTGCCTTCAAAACTGGCAGAAGTTTTTAAAATTGTAGTGGAATGTGTGAACTTTGTGCGAAATAGTGCCCTGAAGCACCACATCTTTAAAGAGCTGTGTAATAAAATGGGCTCTGAATTCGAGGTACTTCTGTACCATTCTAATGTTCGGTGGTTATCCCGGGGAAAGGAGCTGAATCGTGTTTTTGCCATGCGTATGAAATTATCCCTGTTTTTGCGAGAGCACAAACATTGTAATGCAGATTGCTTCGAAAAATCTGAGTTCATTTTCATTTTGGCATACATGGCCGATGTCTTCAATGCTCTCAATCAACAGATGCAGGGCGGTGGAGTCAACATCATCGAAGCGGAAGAAAACCTGAAGGCTTTTCAAAAAAGCTACCGTTATGGAAACGACGAACAGAGAATGATAACTTTGCAAACTTTCCCCTGCTGGACGACTGTGTAAGTAAGATGGAAGATGTGTCTGAAATCAGAGACATTTCTGTACCCGGGGAACTGAAGCAAGCAATTCCCATGCACTTAGATGAGCTCGTAAAGTCTCTCGACGGATACTTTTCCACCAGAGAGTCATATCCAGCATGGGTGAGGCAGCCGTTCACGTTTAGTGTTGCGACAGCAGATGTCAATGATAAATGCCTCGACGAAATCATTGAACTTCAGCACAGCCAGGTGCAACAACAAATTTTCAGAACAATAAGGCTCTCAACGTTTTGGTGTCACCAAATCGTAGCGTACCCTCTTATTGCTAAGAAAGCCCTTGAGATACTCGTACCGTTTGTTACAACGTATCTTTGCGAGCAATCCTTTTCGAGAATGGTAGACATAAAAACGAAGAAAAGGAACAGACTTTGTGAAAGCCGTTTGATATGAGAGTGGCACTTGCCAAGGTGAAGCCGCGCATTTCTGAACTTGTCACTGAAAGGCAACAGCAAAAGCCACATTGATTTACAGTAAATATTCATTGAGTTATGTTTTCGCTTTTGTGTGAAATTCATGTTTTGTTGATTCTGTTCTTTGAACACAGTGATATTGTGTGCAACTGATGCATGGTTCATTTTGTGCACTAATAAAATATCTACTTATGTTTTGAATTTGAAAAAAATCATATTTTATTTTTCCAATTACGAAAGGTTCAGTGAATGCAAGTACGAAACATCCGGAATTCAGTACCTCCAACAAGGTTAAGAACCACTGTTTTATATAAACCATCATTTATAATAACTATTAGTAATAACGGTTATTATAATTTGTATTGTTTTTACAAATTTGTAATTGTAATTTAATTTGTATTGTTTTTATGTTTGTATATTAAAATATATTTGTGTTTAAAAGAAAATTGTGTGTATCAGACTTGTTGGCAAATAACATAAATTTCATACATATTAACGTTTCATTAATTTCTAAGTTGAAATTTCTGGTTATATGAAATAGAAATACTAAAAGTGCATAATACAGTAAAACCTGTACAAGCCGGAAACATCAAAATTTTGCAGAATTATCTTAAGATTTCTCTTATAAAAGGCCCTCTGTATTGCGGAATCTACATAACGTGGAAGGAAAACTATCTTTCACCTACCTCATAGGCCCGGCATGGCCTAGCGCGTAAGGCGTGCGACTCGTAATCCGAGGGTCGCGGGCTCGCGCCCGCGTCGCGCTAAACATGCTCGCCCTCCCAGCCGTGGGGTTGTATAATGTTACGGTCAATCCCACTATTCGTTGGTAAAGAGTAGCCCAAGAGTTGGCGGTGGGTGATGATGACTAGCTGCCTTCCCTCTAGTCTTACACTGCTAAATTAGGGACGGCTAGCACAGATAGCCCTCGAGTAGCTTTGTGCGAAATTCTCAAACAAACAAACCTACCTCATATATCAACAAGTGGGATTAGAACCTGAGTCAGACGGAAAAAATATTTTTTTATTAAATATTAATTTCTTATTTAATTAACAATTTCTTTAAATATTAATAAATTCTCGGACATTTTGTTACAGTAAGTATCGGTTAAATATGTTCGTTTTTTTTCTGCCGTCATTATTCCGGAGGTCGCTATTCGAACGAACAATTGACTGTGCTTTTGGTCGCATTTGCTGATGGAAAACTAAAGAAACCATGGGTAACAGGTAAAAGTGAAAATTCGCGCTGTTTCAAAAATTAAGGAAGAATCAACTTCTTGTGGAATGGAAAACGAATAATAAAGCAGGATGACAAGTGTTGTATCTGAGGGATATTTGAACAAATTAAACAAAAGAATGGAACAAAAAATAGTAATATTCTACTTTTCCTAGATAATGTAACTTGTCGCCCAAAAGTTTAACTTTCAAATGTTCGTTTAGTCTTTCTACCTCCATGTAAAACATCAGTTCTACAGTCCAAAAGATAATGGAATTATAAAGCGTTTTCAATTGAAATACAGAAAACTGATGCTTCATCATATTATTGCAAGCATGGAGAACTGTAAGAGAGCATCTGAAACGTTCATGAAAATTGACGTGTTAGATGCAATTGCATTTTTAAGTCATTCAATCAAATGCGTAAAAGATGAATGCACAATAAAATGTTTTCGAAACTGTGGATTTATTCTTGATAATGGCGGAGATTGTGGAGAAGTTGTTTGTTATGACGATTCTAGTGAAATCCAAATCTGACTGAGAAGGTTGATGCAGATAATTCTGTGAACGCGGAAGGTTTTGTGAACGTTGATAAGAATGTTTTAACAGAAAACGATGAAATTGATTTAAAATCTATAATAGAAGTGCAAAATGGAAAAGATAGTAAGAAAATAGAAATTCCTACTTCATAGCGAGTGTTAAGTTGTATTAACACTATCAAACTGTATGCAAAAATTAAGGGGGAAAATGAACTTCACAAAATGGCCGTAGAATTGGCGTTCTGTTTCAACCACATGAGAAAGTTCATTAAAAAACAAAACAGTTGAAATTGGACACTTTTTTCAAATAAATGTGATTAAGATTTTGTGTGCTCATGTATATTTTGAATGTCTATTTTGTTCTTATTCTAATGAATATAGCATAAACAGTATAATAACTTTATTCACAAACGTCTTACTTCCCTTGAGTCAAACAAGTATAACGTTCCGCTCAGAAAGTATATATAATTAAGAAAATGCATGTTCACTGTATAAGCCGGAAGTTTTACTCGGTTCCGTGTGATTCCGCTTTAGACAGGTTTTACTGTATAATAAACCAAAGGATCGTCCGAAATAAGTTATAATACGTAACAAATACCATGCTCTTAAAATTGCTCTCAGTGTTGCATTGCCTCGTCCTATTCAGTTGTACAACCATATCAGTTTTGCATATGTCCTGTTATACCTGAATCAGCTTTATATTTGTTATATTAGTAAATGGCTCCTTTACTAAAATACGATGTTTTCCATTACTGACACCTTCAAATTCACAAAAATACATTAATTATATTAAAATAAATAAATAAATCTGTCTAACTTTTTCCAGTTCTTCTGGTTCTTTGGTCCATTCTCCTTTCCTTTGCTTCACATAGGCCCGGCATGGCCAAGTGGGTTAAGGCGTTTGACTCTTAATCTGAGGGTCTCAGATTCGAATCCCAGTTGCACCAAACATGCTCGCCCTTCTAGCAGTGAGGGCGTTATAATGTTATGATCAATCCCACTATTCATTGGTAAAGTGTAGCCCAAGAGTTGGCAGTGGGTGGTGATGACTAGCTACCCTCTCTCTAGTCTTACACTGCTAAATTAGGGACGACTAGCGCATATAGCCCTCGAGTAGCTTTGTACAAAATTCAAAACAAACAAACAAACCTTTGCTTCACATTTTACATTGCTATATTAGACCATGCAGTTTTATCTATTGCTTTTGTTTTCCTTTGTCATCGCTTGGTTCTCGTTCCCAGCTGCTGGATAAAGAGGAGACTTAACCCTTTCTTGGACTGCCAACCCACTGGGCTAAAATAAAATGACACATTAAAAATATTCATTAATTTACTGACTCAAACTATGCTGATGAGCATTGAGAGGTAAAAGTACAGATTACAGCAGGGTGTGTGTTTGTGTTCTCATAGCAAAGCCACAACGGTTTTTCTGCTGTGGCCACCGAGGGGAATCAAACTCCTTATTTTAGCATTGTAAATCCAAAGACTTGCCGCTGTGCCACCGAGAGACGTCGCACAGTAGAGGGAGAAGCAAATCAAAGAATTCATTGAGCCTTTACGTCAGAGATTGTATTTTAAATTTTATCTTTGGTGAGAAAAATAAGCCTATAATATAATTATTAATCAATTGATCAGATATATAATATCGTATAAGAAATTAGGCATATATATAATTTAATTAGGTTACTATATAGCGAGTTCAAAAGAACGGAAAACCACGTAAATACTGTTCTTATTTTGTTTGTTTCAGTTTATGTTTGGGTTCCTCATTTTATATCCTTTGTTGTATATGTACACGTTATGTATGATATTATTTTTTTCTTTCGGTAGTTGATACCATAATCATTTGTTGATTACATTTCTGTAAACATCTTAAAGTTTAGAAATGGAATTAAAAATATACCTATTTTTTCAGAATACCTGTGATCAATTTTACATGGATCATAGCAATATTCACGAATTGCTCCTTGAATTAATAAAATTTTGTTTCAATATTTTCCAGTTTCTCAGCCTTTTGTTGTTTTTTTCTCTGAAAGTAGCAGATTACCCATTCGTTCCACGCTTAAGTTTATAATAGACATTAAATACAACAGTTTAACATTACTGTAAATTTCTTTCGTGTATACTATATTTTCTCATTTCTTTGTTTCATCAGTGAAATACAAACGATATTCGTGCAAGTGAACTAAATGGTTAAAAGTAACAGGCAAACTGCGTTAACAAACTCAGAAACATTTTAATGTATCCTAACTTGCTCTTGATATGGCTGAAATTGTTTCCTAAGTTTTTGAGAAAATTACCAATTTTAAGTCGCATGCTCATCTTATGCAATCAAACTTCCTCTCGGCAAAACAGCAATAGAAACATTTTCTTAAAAAGAAAGAAAGAAAGAAAAACAGCTTACAATTGTATTTCTAAGAATTTGTGAGTGAAAGTAAAAATAATGCATAACAACATGGGAAATAAGCAATATCTGCTATACCCAGAGCTGTTGAAGCATTTTGTCCAGTACCACGGCTCATTGATTCAAGCTAGTAGGGATACAATCTTTATGCTGTTAAACTGTGTGAACAAAAACTGCTATGCTGTGAACTACTTACACTAGTGAAGTGTACTTTTTATCAATTTTATACCTATAAATAAGAATTAAGCTTAGGATCAATAATACAATACTATAATTTATCTTAACACCAGTTTTTTGTTTTGTTTTTCCACGAATTAACTTTATTTGTCATAAAGAAGAACTGGCGAATTATCAAACTAGTCTTATGATCAAAGTTACAGTTGGTGAAGAAATTGCATTTTTATCACATTTTCTTTAATATATATATTTTTGATTTCAAACTACATCCATGAACCAGTCGTAAAATTTATGAGTGAGTTTATGTAAAAGATGTTGTTTGTGTTTTTTAAATTTCGCACAAAGCTACACGAGGGCTATCTGCGCTAGCTGTCCCTAACTTAGCAGCGTAAAACTAGACGAAAGCCAGCTAGTAATCACTCATCACCATCCACCGCCAACTTCTGGGCTACTCTTTTAGCAACGAATAGTGGGATTGATCGTCACATTATAACGCGCCCACGGCTGAAAGAATGAGCATGTTTGGTATGACGGGGATTCGAACCCACAATCCTCGGATTTCGAGTTAAGCGTCCTAATCACCTAGCCATGCCTGGTTAGTAAAGATGAAATATAGATCTGAAATGTTATTTTTATATGCCTCTGATTTTGAATTAAGAATGTGCAAATTAGGAGGAATGTAGAAAAAAACTAACTGCAAGTTAACAATTTTTATGAAACATTTTATGCCTATATTTCTCATACATTTTTGTGAAATTAATTAATTTTTCAGAAATAAGCATTTATAACATATTGGACTGTTAAAGTTTTGATTCATTATATATTACTGTGTTTTTGTCTGGTTGCTATCTAACAGTTGTCGTATTGTCTTATGGATATGTTGGTTCAGCGTTCATGTGTTTGTGCCAAAATGTATCAAACAATTACACCCTGCACTATGGGGATTGAATAAGGATGATGATCAAATCCTATTATTCAGTGAGACAGAACCTCAAAGTTTTGTAGGGGGTGACATTGACTAGCTCCCTTCTTCTAGTCTATCAGTTAAAATTTAAATATGAGTAGTTGAGATAGCTTTTTAAGATTTATTTTTCGAATATCCAAAATAATCCGAAAGCAAGTTGTTTTGTTTGTTGAATATTTAGCCATAAATGTTGTGGCAGTTTCAGATTCAATGTATTTGCTTAGGAACTGCAGCTTAACAGAATGCTGTCTGAAAATATTTTACAATGTAAAACTATGAATTATTTGACCCAAATACGTTTGAACGAAAGAAAACTACTGGAAGTAAGTTAAATTTAATTCACTTATTTTTGTTTAACAACAATACTCTAAGGTTAACGCAAAAGACAGAAAGAAGTATATTTTGCGCGTGCCTTTACTGGAAAATTCAAATGTCATCAAAGCGATTCGAAATTTTAAACAAGTTAACCACTATTCCAATATAGCATTACCTACGAAAAACAACTGTACAATTTCTTTCAGAATACAGGCACTACCTCTGTGATTAATAGTCATTCTATCCACAAAGTAAGGGATATTGTATCTTTAAGGCATCACCTGGTCTGCCATTGGAAAGACCAGTTACTGTTTATTTCTATACAGTATGCTCCATTTTATAGAACTCATTTCCATGAGAAAGTGCAAGTAACGCCCTGTTCGAGTGACTCACTTCAGTAGGTAACTAGAACCAGAGGATCTAAGCGGCTCCGCTAACCAGTATTCTATATTAAAATTACATACACAATGTCTACAGAACTGTTTAAAACGTTTATATTAAACAAGGGGGTAGAAAGCACATAACATATCTCTATACTATAATATCAAGTAACTTAAAGACAAATTAATTAAATCAACACTTGTGCATATGTATACAATTGAAAGGAGAACAACATCAAAATAATTGCACAATAAACAATTTATTAAAATTAAGCTCCAACACTAAAATCACTAAATTTTTCGTTGTTCTATACTACAGTTCTCAGATGAACGGTGGTGTAGAACGTCAAAACATCTAGAGTCTATTTAGGACTGAACTCTGTTTGTAATATATTATTTATTGTGCAATTATTTTGATGTTGTACTCCTTTTATTTGTATATGCGTGGATACGTAATTCTTACAAGTGTTACACATTGCACTTTATAGAATGTACTTATATAAACTGTTCCAATATTGAAGAATAAATTTTCTTGTTATGTTCTATTTTATTTAAATACCTATATTTTTTATATTACACGAATTTATATCAAAAACACTATGACACTAAAACAATGTAAATGCTTGAAACTAATCATACCTTTGACTTAACGTTTCAAATCAATGTCAGATAAAGTGCTTTTTTCACATTTCACTTAGTGTATCCGTTTTGTATTTCACTTGAAAAATAGATGGAAAATGCCGCTTTTACATAATTCTAGCTTAGACTCTAAAAAGGCCAAATGAAGAGAAATGTGAAAAACATTTTATGCGTTATTACATTAAAAACTTTCTTCATGAAATAAATACTCACGTAACTAATCATTTAATATATTTATTGATGACGTCTTTCAATGAGGTAAGCTATTTTCTTTATATATTTTGTGTGAATATCCGTTAGAACTCTCAAAGGAGCTCTATTGTTTGATGTGGAACTATTTCCCAGAATAACATAACTATTGTTTATTAACAGACATATAAGTCTGTTGACATTGGTAGAGCAACTCTTTTGAAGCTATTTATATAACTTGCTATAATATAGAATATGGTGCAATTAACTTTGAATCACATCCATAAAATATGTCAACGTTATGGTAAAAAAAAATCCATTAATAATTGCTCTTGTGATAATTAAAATACTTTAATTCTTAAGCAGAGATATAAGTATTGAAACCGACAGAAGAAACTAGAACCTGGAAAATGGTAGTGTATCCTACTAGTAAAATAAGAAAAAAACTATATTTTTTGAAATAAACTCTTTCTCGTAAAGATTTTAAAATTCGCTATTCTGGAATTATGTTCACAATATCACTACTTTACTTTATCAATATATATAAATTTCTTGAAATTGGTAGAATAAACCTCATGATTTGTTCATATAACAAGAGACTGAAAATTGGGTGCTACCTCCTTTCTGCAACATGCATGAACTATCTACAATTAAAACACAAAATATACTTGTCAGAAACCAGTATTTAAGCGACTATAAATTTGTAGAAAATGATAGAATTGTTAATAAGATATTTACACAACACATGGTAAAGACTGGGAATCAGTGATACTATTTAATAAAATGCATAATGATTCAGAACAAAAAATATTGAAGCTTATAGAGAATTTATAAATTTATTGATATCGCTAAAAGAAAGGGTATTCCGGGAATGACATTACTTCTTGCAGTAGTATGTTTAAACAATGTCAGATTTACTTTGAAAATTCTAGAAGTACGTCCCAGAACAATAGTATTATATTTTATGAGAGAGCATATATATATATATCTGTTGAAATCGTTAGAACAGTTTTTGATTAGAGTTTTATACATTTAAGAATGGATCTTAGAAAATGGTGCTAATCATATGCAGGAGTATTCATACATCAAAACTGCCGTCAAGTGAAAAGCCAAATCGTTTACAATTAACCCAAGGTAGAATTATGAACATGATGCTAGTTGCTTGAATCAACATGCATAAACTATAGTTGATCTGGAATGAAAATTCACTATTTAAGAATTATGTCTCTAAACGACAAAACTGCAGTTTCACAAATAAAATATAAATCTGTTAAAATTAAAACAAAGCTTAAATAATACCGTATATATATATATATATATTTCAGGGTAAAACCTGAGAAACTATGGTATTAACTTCCAACAAAATATTCACCTCACAATAAAAGTAATGAAGTTTATTAAGATTCATACAACATTTATGAGATCAGTAGACGATAATTTAGGAATTTTTATGTATTTAATGTTTGGAAATGGTGCTACTTATTTTCAGCAACATGTGTAAACTAATTATGACTGGATTAAAATTTTCACTCTACCAGTATTATGCTCCAAAATAACACTCTGAAGATCAATAGCTGACCTATAAATGTGTGGAATTTTGTAACCTAATAATCTTAACTTGTTTAACATATAACCCAAAAGGAGAGCTTAGTATTAAACGATTTTTCTTTGAAACAAGTCAATAATCATGCAACAGTGTAAGAAGACGTATAAATCTGTTGAAATCGGAAGAACAAATCTTGGTTACTTGTTTATATAACCAGAGGAAATCATGGAGCAGTATATATATAATGCTTGTGGGTCACTTTTATAAATTAGCATAACTTCGTTTGAAAATGCTCGAGTAAACAAGCTTCTTTAGAAATCAGAAGAAATCGGCTGAAGTAATTCCGCATAATTTTTCTCAGGAAACTACTTTTTCTTTCATTTTATATGTTTTAAGGAAACATTACCATGAGTATTAAAATTAGGTATATAGAAAGAGTTTTGCTCTGTCTGCTATAGCGTACTAAAAGTTATTCAAATATCTAGCCTGCCAACTATGCTTAAGTCTTAGTTTTAGTAAAATTGTTTTAGCTGGTTTTTAATGCAAAAGTAAGAAGTAAAATCTCAATTATACATTTTTTAGATTTGTAAAAACCTGTTACACGTCCATGAAGCAAAAAATTGGAAAATTGCTCGATATTACCAAATGATTTATGAAGAATTTCCATAATAATTCCGAATGTAATTTATCCAATTATGAAATAACTTCACAAGGAAGCTGTTTGACATTAATACTGCTCATTGAAACAAAGTTGTTAGCTAATGTTTAAAACTCTTACAGAATGGAAATCGCTTCAACAACGTCGTCAAAGTATCACAAAAACATAAAGACTGGTGAAAGTTGGTTGATTGAAAAATATCCGTGTTTCTTAGCATACATGTTTACCTAGACCAAATAAAAGAAGGAAGTGTATCACGTGAAAAATTTGAATCAGTAGCTGTTAAGTGTTTTCTCAGTGGTATGGCTTACATGATTCATGGCGTAAGAACAGATAATAGTCACTAAAAGAGGAAAATTCATGAGCATCTCCAATGAAAAGCGTATATGGAAGCCATACAACATAAAGAACTAGAGAAACAGTGACAGCAAATATCTCTCAACCATTTGAGGATCAAATTTTTGAAGCGTTACCAAGTAGGGGTAGTGGAATTTCTCATTCATTTTGCTGTTAATGTGTACTTACGACTCTCTGCTAGAAACTTTATCTTGGAGTTGGCTTTCTAGATCGCTCGCTCAATTTCACAGCGATAGACTGATAAAATTAATTTCATGAGCATGGTATAGAAGTAACATTTTAAGGATTTAACCCAAATGTTAGTATGTTATATTATAGACATTCCAATTACTATCACGAAACGCAACTCGTTATTGCTAATGAAGTAGTAAAACAAGTGCAGTTACAGTTACATGAGTGCCTTGCATTCTGCATACAGGTGGATGGTAATGTTAGTTATCAAATGGTGGATTACAAGTTACATATTTGAACGTCTCGTTTCTAAAGCTTTCGAAATGAAAAATATTTTCTAAGCTGAAACTTTGTTTGTTTTTGAATTTCGCACAAAGCTACTCGAGAGCTATCTGTGCTAGCCATCCCTAATTTAGCAGTGTAAGAGGAAGGCAGCTAGTCATCACCACCCACCAACTCTTGGGTTACTCTTTTACCAACGAATAGTGGGACTGACCGTCACATTTATAACGCCCCCACGGCTGAAAGGACGAGCATGTTTGGCGCGACGAGGATGCGAACCCGCGACCCTCAGATTACGAGTCGCACGCCTTAACACGCTTGGCCACGCCGGGCCCTAAGCTGAAACTAAATTAGAGTGGAGCTGTAGGCCTGTTAGATACATCTCTATGTTTTGTCCTCAGTAGGTGCAGGTTTAGATAAATTGTCAGGAATAACAACTGATGGAGAAAATGTAAACACTGGTTCTGAAGGTGGTTTATAAAAGAATATAAAATATACTCTGAAGAGAAGTATTTTGACTCTCTGGAGTGTTGTACATATAAATGTTCTTGCTACTAAACAGCATGCAAACAAGTGTAGTTGAAATTAAAATTTGGCTTGTAAATTTAAAATCAGTTACATTATACTTTAAAAATATTCTACAAGGATCAAATATGTATGCAATTTTTTCCCAAATTGTAAGCACTTTCCCACTCGTTTTGAAATGTGCTTTTTAGAGCATCACTGCAGTAGTATTTAACACAGAGATATAGGCAAGTGTGGATACATCCTAGAAAATGAGAATAACAAGAATGAGAGAACTATTACAGTTGGATTTTTAAAAACATAGAATTATTAAGGACTTCAGCATTAGTTGACCTGCATTATGACAGATCAGCTACTTTTTAAAGAATCTACAAATGCAATCGCAAAAGAATGATTTCATTTGTCGTGATGTTTCCACTTGTTAAAATTCCTCATTACGAAATTTTTCATGAAAGAAACCAAGATCTACCCTAGTGAAGAGGAAGGGAAACTTGAAAATGTGAAGCACACGACTGATGGTAGAGTAAAGAACACCATGTAAATAACAACACAGGATAGGTTGTGTATAGTTGTTGAGAAAGAAATTAGTTATTATTAAAAATATTTTTCTGAACTTGCACATAAAACAATAGGAGATCATGAAAGAAATAGTAGCATTCTTTGAGTTCAAACATTTGCAAAATTTTGTGCAAGCTGGTAAAAGTATTATTTCGCGAATATTTCCAGAAAATTTAACAATTTGCCAAAAATTGTGCAAAGCAGTAGCCCCTTATAAACAAAGCTGGAGACATTATTTTGGACTCTAATCATAGCTTTTGATTAAATCAAAAAATCTCTAAGTTCTTATGAAATATTTAGTTGTTTTTACATACCAGAGAAATGGTATACTCTTTGTAACAACACGTATAAATTATGTGTGGTTTATAGGGAAAAATTCATATTTATCAGGACAAAATTACTGCATTAATTACAAAGCTGTATTAATGTGCTATAATTAGCAGTTTTTATATAACCTGTGCTAGTCCTATGTATTAACTGTTTGTCTTTGTTTGTCCATGAAGTCCTCACACTATTATGGAGTTAGCAAGTCTAGGATTGGAAGATAGTTTTATGATGGTACAAAGTGTACTCTGTGTTGATTTTAAATAGATGAACGTAATGACTCACACTGATGACTTTCCTTTACCATGAAAAAAAAATAACATCTGAAAGTGTTGAATGATTCTTATTGGTTATATGCTCTGGATCTGGCATCTGGATGGTGTCAAGTCAAGCTTGGTGATTAAGGAAACCTAAGACTTTTTAACTTAACAGATTGCCTATATGAACTCTCCAGTATGTTATTTGGTCTTGATAATGCACCAGTTACTTTAAAAAATTTATGGAGCTCAGAACCAAAAAACTATAATGAATGATATGCTTGTTGTAAGTTGATAATATTTTGATGTTTAACACTCTTTCAGCTCCGCATCTGAGAATCCCAAGATAGTATTTTAGCGCATATAAAAACAGGGTTGAAACTGAAAACAGAAAATTGTTCACTTATGCAGAAATAAAGTTTCTCAGTCTCATTGTATGAAAAATAAGTGAAAAAATGGAAGTTTTTTTGGTTTGGGATCATATTGCCAGTGATTTGTCATATGAGTTCTGTAAGAAGAGGAGAGTAGTAGGTACTATCTGCTTGTGTATAACTTACCAAAAAATATGTAATTGAAAAGGTTAAGACAACTCTAGTCGTTGGCTCAGACGTGGACGACAAGCCCTTGATCACTAAAACAAGATTAATTGTCCAATCAGCAGTTAAAACTGTTGATTGATTAAGAAATCAATGACTGAAAGAGTTCTGCTATCCTTGTTTTCTGAGTTATAAGATATGGTCTTTTCTGATAAAATGCTTGTACAGTAATTAGTGATCACCACTTGATTAACAACAGTGAAGACAGTTACCAGTTCAAAAATCAATGAAAGAAAGGATGTTGCGTACCAATCTTTCCATGGTTGATCTTGTACAATGTATGCACTACATTGTGCGATCACCATTCGTTTTTTACAAAATTAAAATGATTTTCATTCGTAAGATTGACCAGACCAAAAGGTCTTTGCGAAAATTGCTTTTCAAGATATCAAGAATAGTGTCACTATGCGATATCTGAGGATATTGGCTAATAGAACAAATCTCGTTAGAAGATGTAATACCAAGAACACCATTGGTTAGTACAACTAAATATAGGTGCTAGGAGTTTCAAAACTCAGCTGAAAAATTTTAGTGACCCTTAATTTCAGAAATATAAAATGCTTAGCAAAAAAAAAATCATTCAATACTTTGTGAAGAATGTTCACCCTGTCTAAACGAGTAATTATAATCTTCCTAATTTACCCATACAGTATTTACTGGAATCTTTTGTACATTTGCACGTGTATAATACCTTCATGAGCAATAACTGGGAGTTTTGTTTATCAGCACTGAAGGTAAAAATTTATTGACCTGTGAATTGAATGCTGTATCAAACAAACAAATCACCAAACACAATTGGTGGGCAATATTTTAGTCAAAAGAAAAGTTTTTTATGCCTTTAAATCTTCAAATGCAGCCAGTTACTTGGGTGTTGTATAGAAAGATAAATTAATTACTAAGGATATAATTGGTGCATACGGTATGTAATGTCAAAATATCATACAAGTAAAACAGATTAAATTTACCATAACCAGCTGATGAACAATGTAAAGAGTGAAAGCTTACCCAGTTCAAAGAAGATATAATGTTAATATTTAAAACAGAACTTAATAAAAACAATTATGTAACAGAGTGAAAAAAGAATGGTTGGTCATACAGAAATTATTTAGCATAATCATACTAAAACCATCAGGTAAAGGCAAAGCGTTTGTAGTAATCGCGACAACCGTACATAAGGGCAAAGTAGACTATTGATAGGAAAAAGAACTGGTCAAAATGTGTTTCCTTGTTGGTACAACGTGTCCAATGTTTCCTTCCTATGTCAGATATCCGAAGCTTCCGTCATTCGGTTGATTGTTTTCGTTTGTTTATTGTTATTGTTTCAATTTTGCCCAAAGCTACACGAGGGCTATTTGTGATAGCCGTCACTAATTTAGCAGTGTAAGACTAGAGGGATGGCAACTAGTCATTACCACCCACCACCAAGTCTTGGGCTACTCTTTTACCAACGAATAATGGGATTGACATTATAATATCCTCACGGCTTAAAAGGCGAGCATGAGTGATGTAACGGGAATTCGAACCGGCGTTCCTTAAATCACGAGACAAGCGCCCTAACCACGTGCCCATGCCAGGCCTCCTTCCGCTGATAAGTTTTCTCTCACATCTCCTTGTTTTTAGTATTGTTAAGAATGGGATGAAAACTCTTTTTTTTTATCTGTCCTCAATCTGATTGATTACGGCATCCAGTTATGACACAATTATTTTTTATTGTAATCAGGGGCGTAGATCTTGGGGGGATACATTCCCCTTCATTTTAGGGGTGTATGGTAAATACAATCATCCCCCCTACAGTTTGGTCTGTTGAATTGTTTTATTGCATCACAGGCCTACAAATTGTGTTTGTTCTTCTGATTCTCGTGTTCTTACCAATCGAATTACATAATTAGGCCTAGATGTAGGCTTTTTCAGTAGCCGAAATGTACATCTTTAATATAGGCGTGTTTCTAAGCTTTTCGATCTAAGCGATCAGTAGGCCTAAGTACACATGCAAGTATCGTGGTAACAAGATTACTGTGACTGCATGTTTACAGCTTTCAGGTTTACGTAATCAGAGATTACCAAATTGAACGGTTCCCATAAGTGGTTGCAAAATTAATCCCCCCCCCCATCGGGTGTAAAAAATCTACGCCCCTGATTGTAGTAAACGGAATGCGATACATAGGTTTTGGACAATGGCCTGTTGGATATTTCGTGCATGCTTTTATTAGACTCGATAGACATGAGCACACAAAAATTGGGTGCCGTAGGGTACATACACCACAATTTAAGTAACGTAGTGTTCTTCTGAGGACTCTTCAAATAAATTTTCAGACACATTTTTACCTAACATTAATAAACCTGAATCTTTTGTTTTAAATCACAAATAAAAGATTCTTAAAAACACAACTTTTTTGTCATTAGGCCTACATCAGATGTCAAAATTCAATACATATTTTATTGTGGGAAAGAGAATTATTTTTCAAAACTCATTTAAGGATATACCATATTAATCCAACAATGCTGAAGTGTATGAAAATATATAATAAGAAATATCATATTTCATTAAATGAAGTATTTATTTTAAATATTTTTTCAAACATATTTTAAAAATGAAAAAAATAGTCGACTGAAATATTTTGATTTGTTTAGTCATGTAAATATATTATTTAGAACTGGTTTTACATTCCTCATTATTAATTAATTTTTAGTTTGGATTTTTTTTAATTTCGCGCAAAGCTACTCGAGGGCTATCTGCGCTATTTTAGTTTGGAATTAAGCACAAACGTACACAATGGGCTATATGTGATATCTAACATGGGCATCGAAACTCGGTTTCTAGCGTTGAACATCCGTAGACATACCACTGTGTCACTGGGGAAGCCGTTCCTCATAAACATGCTTTCAGTTATTTTTTGCTATAAACAGAGATAAAAGTTTAGAAACTATACCAATGGTAAAATAATACCGTATGATGGATAGGTTCATAATTTGTTTGTTTGTTTGTTTTGGAATTTTAGCAGTGTAAGACTAGAGGGAAGGCAGCTAGTTATCACCACCCACCGCCAACTCTTGGGCTACTCTTTTACCAACGAAAAGTGGGATTGACCGTCACATTATAACGCCCCCACGGATAGAAGGGCGAGCATGTTTAGCGCGACGCGGGCGCGAACTCGCGACCCTCGGATTACGAGTCGCGCGCCTTACGCGCTTGGCCATGCCGGGCCAGGTTCATAGTAATACTAAAAAGCATAGTGTGCACCTCATGGCCTTTGATGTATTCCATAACTTTTTCATTAATAAGTCTATATGTTTCTACGAAGAAGTGTAAGTAAAACTAAACAACAGATTCAGCAAAATGAACTTACAGTTCGCAATGTTAACAAAACAAAAATTGAGTATGAAAAGAAAACTTTGCTACATAATCTTGATTTTACTTCACCACTACCGTTTATCAATGAAAACTTAACCAGTATAGTTTAAAAAACCTAAGGTCTGATGATTTTAATGTGATGTTTGTAGAAAAGCGAGGTTCCATCTTTCAATATATTTCTTGTGTAATTACGTTTCATCCTTTTTCCAGTCTGGATAAAAAGTGTATTGCTGGATGATAAAAGCTCTTCAAAAACTTTGTTTATAAACTGTCCTTGCTTTGTGTGAAATAATCATATTAAATAAATATGTTTGTTTGTTTTTTAATTTCGCGCAAAGCTACACGAGAACTATCTGCACTAGCCGTTCCTAATTTAGCAGTGTAAGACTGGAGGGAAGGCAGCTAGTCATTACCACCCACCGCCAACTCTTGGGCTACACTTTTATCAACGAATAGTGGGATTGACAGTCACATTATAATGCCCCCACGGTTGAAAGGGTGAGCATGTTTGGTGTGACAGGGATTAGAACTTGTGACCCTCAGATTACGAGTCGAACGCCTTGACACACCTGGCCATGCCGGGCCAAATAAATACGTAGACCTATACAAAAGATCGTGGAACATGTAATAGGTAAAAATAATCTTTGCCTACTAATATAAAAAAAACTAAGCCACATGTCAAATATAAAGTTCAATTGATGTCTGGGAGTTGCGTAATACTTTAAAAGTATTCAATCATGAATTGGTCTTGCAGAGATAAAACATAAAATACTGGCCATGAATCTTCATTGGATTGGAATGTTCATATGAAGGTGGAACTTTCTCTAGAAAGTGAAATTCACAAACAGTAACTAGTATAATGCCAAAGATATGTTTAAAATTAGTGCCTGTAAGTGCATAGCCGAAGACTAGTGATAAAACTCATACGGTATAGCTTTGCATTTTTTAGTTATGTTAACTCTTATCTCAAAGGAACCCAAAAGAAAAGAAAATGTCAATCTTAATGAATTCTCATACTTAAAAAGTCAAGGATGGCGGCCAACCTAGTTTCAATTACTTGTGTAAAAATCAGTATTTGCAGTTTCATCTCCATTTTTCTTTCTATATACACTGCTGGCCAAAATCTTAAGGCCAATAAACATAAAGAAAAAATATGCATTTGCGTTGTTAGATTCAACCACTTATTTGTGTAGAGCTTTGAAAGATGAGAATAAAAAAAAACAACTTTTTGAGCATTTAATAGAGAAAATGTGAACACTATGAAATTAGCCTAAATACTAGCTGGTCAAAAGTTTAAGATCATACCAAAAAAAAGTCCTAAACAGGATAGGTTTCAGTAGTGAGTTGCACGGCCGTCATTGCGAATAACTGCAACCATTCGCTTTCGCATGATCAATATAAACATTTGCAGAAGGCTGGCTGGAATGCTATACCAAGTGGTGAAGATGGCTTCACGAAGATAATGCACTGTTTAGAATTGACGTCCATTTCTATAGACTTCCCTTGCCATCCACCACCAAACATTTTCAATGGGGTTCAGTTCGGGCGAACACCGCTGGATGGTCCAAAAGGATCACGTCATTCGCCATGAAAAAAGTCCTTTGTCCTGCGGGCATTGTGGATTGCAGTGTTGTCCTGCTGAAAGATCCAGTCATTTCCACACAAGCAAGGGCCTTCAGTCAATAAGGACGCTCTCTCCAACATGCCAATATAGCCAGCTGCTGTTTGACACCCCTCTATGACCTGAAGCTCCATTGCTCCATGGAAGAAGAAAGCGCCCCAGATCATGATGGAACCTACTCCACTGTGTCGCGTAGAAAATGACTCCGGTGGGATATCTTTATCGTGCCAGTAATGTTGGAAGCCATCTGGACCTTCTAAGTTAAAGTTTTTCTCATCAGAGAACAAAACCTTCTTCCACTTTTCCACGTCCCATGTTTGGTGCTTCTCAGCAAAGTTTAACCGAGCTGTTTCGTGGTGTGGAAGGAGGTTTGGCCTTTGAAGACATTTACGGTTTTTAAAGCCTTTTTCTCGTAGATGCTGTTTTATTATTCTTGAGCTGCATTCTGCGTCCTCCAAATCTGAAGAAACAATTAATTTCTTCTATTTGAGTAATTATTTAACCGTTTTATAAATAAAAATCTTTACAAATCAAGACCTCCCAGTGGCTCAGCGGTAAGCCCGCGGACTTACAACGCTAAAATCCGAGTTTCGATACATGTGGTGGGCAGAGCACAGAGAGCCCTTTGTGCAGCTTTGTGTTTAATTCAAAAACAACAACAAATCAACAGTATACTCCATACTAAAAACTTTACTTAACTGACACATATAAAATGAAAGTGTCCTTTTGTGGTATTCTCAAATATATTGACTTCTGTGTAAGAATAAAATAGACCATCTTAATAACTAAAGATTGAAGAGGAAATTTACAGCGCAATGTGAAATTTATAAGCTGATTGAGTTTTAAATAGTTAGAAATAATTAGACTGAATATATGTGGTATTTAGTTAAAACAGTGTTTTATTGTGACACACAGCAAAAAAATACAATGTGCGTAATTGTGCAGATGCTTAGACAATAATATATACTGGATTTAGAAATTGAACTTTAGCTTTCAACCTCTCACGATAAACCTCAGTTGGCAAAGTTTAAGTAGAACCGTACCTCAGGACTTACACCCATACAAGCCATCCTGAGGTACGGTCCTACATGAGCTTTGTTAATTGAGATTAAACCTGAAGATGACCTAAGAAGGTCGAAACGTTGTTTTTAGCTTTATTAGTAAAAGTGTTAATAGTCATACCAGCCGTCGTAAGATGTATTTTTTCTTCAAGTGGGTTTCTCGTCATCAAGAATTTAAGTAGAATCGTTCTGTATAGCAGACTGCATCTACTTTGTCCACAGAGATGTTGTTGCAACTTTTTTCTTTCTGTTGAATAGGTATGTGATAGCAGTGAGTTGAAGTCTGTATGTTGCAGTCACAAATGCTAAGAAAATGACCAGTCAAGTGGTGATACTCATCATAACGTAATTGGACTGAGGACTGCATAAAGCCTTAGCTCTACTGTCAGTTCTACCTCGATTTTCAAGTGATTAGTTTAACAGAAATTTGTCTTGAGAGAAAGAAAACTGCTGACTCATTCAGTGTCTACCAATTATACATACACACATCTGTGTTACAAATAAAATTGTTCCCACATTGTATCACGTGTCTAGTTTACTTACTTTTCTCACAACTTAGATCTCAACACCTATAGCATTAGAGGTATCTCATCCGTGCACTATCCAAGAATTCACAGAGTAAAGACATCCACCATATATCCCTGAGAGTGAGGCAAAGCAGATTTCGATTCAAATGAACAAATATTCAGAAAAAATTTAGGCTACTTCCTGAATTATTTTAAATAGATAACTACCTTGAATGGTTGTACTTAGGAACAAGCAAATTCAATGCCTGACTCCAATTTTAGAAGACCCAGCCATGGGTGCCATGAAATACTTGGATTAGTAGCAGAAGAGAGACGGGAACACACCCATTTCTAAGTTTTGCCACTAATTTATTCTCAAGAGAAAATAAAAACCTATTTCATACCATATTCACAAACCTGTTAAGTACTGGCATACTTCCTCTAAGGATCTCCCCTTCTATATGGATGATCGATATCAACTGCATACTAAAGCCTACGCTGAAATGGGCACTGTGCATTTGGTGGATATCCTTATGGATCAATTTATTGAATATTTTCACAGCAAAACCATGAGGCACAATTGGATGTAAGGGATATCCTCGCTTTGATAGAGGCATGAATTAGTAATGTAGATATTTTTAATAAAAAGAAAACTACTCACAGTTGAAGTCTTTATGAAATACTATCACCACTACTGATAGGAGTTTCATCATGTAGGTGAGCCATGATTTGTTGAAGCGCTTATAAACTTTAAAAATCTGGAAGAATTTGTGATACATTGTATTACAACATTGCACAAATATGACTTTTTTATAGTTCACCATTTTGTCTTGTCAAAAGAAAATATGAATTGAATACCTTACCACACATTGGGAACTTTTTCACTGTATGTGATTTGAAACAACAATAATTTCTGTCATAACAAAAGGTAAAGCATGAAGTAGGAAATTTCACTAGTAAATGAATGCTAAAATTAGTATTTTTGGAATTCCAGAAAAAACAACATATAAAATGTCCTTACAGCAATATGAAGTCTAATCAACAGTACTAGAGAACAAAAGCACATACGCAAATAACCTGCGGCATAAGTACAGTCAAGTGCTGAAAGGTGTGTTTTACTGTTACCATACATCATAAAGACATGGTTCTATGACAGTGCTTTAACTAATAGTTCTCAGAGCTTTAGAAAGAAAATTTTCCATGCTGTATACAACACAAGGGCTAGAGGACATTAAGGTATCACACACATATATGCTAATATTCAATAGCATTTTGTGGCTGCATTTGAACCGAGATATTTGGTAATTATGTAAAGACTTTATAGTGTATGTCACCCAGAGAAAGAATTAATTGAAAAATGGTAAACTCCGTATAAAGAAAGAATTATTGGGTTCTCTCTGCACAGGATAGCCAGGATATTATTGATACACTCAAAAGTACTGCAGAAGTCATTAAATCATCCTGTTATTATCAACTATAAAATGAAGAGACTTGAGGCTTATCATTGGTCTGTGGATTAGCACTTTCTTTTGGTAATGTATCAGCAGAGAACTAGATAGCACAGTTCAGAACACTGGTAGAGTAGGTAATATAGGCTATCATGCAAATTCTTACAAGGTTTCTAATTCTGACATAACAAAATAAGGTCAACACTTACCATAAGTGATGATGGCATTCAGAAAACAAGGATCTACATGCTGTTCATTAAATATGCTCATGTTAGAATGAGACATACTCCTTCCTATTGCACTGTATGTTACCCTCCCGAGAAAACATTTCTCATTGTTTACAAGTCTCGAGGTCTTTTACATTTGATGTGCCTGTCGACAGAAGACGAGCTATGATCAGATAGTCAAAGAAAAGATATTCCAGTGTTGAGACTTTTGTCAGGTTGCAGTAAAACCTGGAAATATGGAAGCAACTTGAATCCAGTCAAACTAATCGAAACCCTGACAAATTAGTCCACTGTTGCATGAGTTACAGCATATGTGAGGCATGCAAAGGTTGAAGAAATATTCTGCATCCATATGTCAGAGACAAGTCAATGATGCACTGAGAATCAGATTAATTAATAACAGGGGAACGAAGATATTGCTTCGAATCATGCTAACTCACCTAATGAGGAAGAAGAGCTGAAAAGATTTATTTGGTAGTCTGTGATGAGCCATTGGTGATAGAAGCAACTGAGAACTTTGACCATTGAATAGGTTACCAACATAAAAATCCAGATTAATATGGGTAAGGTTGAGAGAAGACTGATGACAGAAAGGGTCTTAAAACCCTTGGTTTTTCTAGATGTTGAACAGAATTTTACTAAATAAACTATCCATCAAATATCACATAATAACTGCCTGATCATCAGAAGTTAGGAACGTTGTTGACTTGCATGATCACATACTGAAGAAATGAGACATTATTTGTTTACCGAGTTATCAAGTGAAAAGTGTCTACTACATTGTAAACTTCCATTTGATTTTTTGTAAAGGCAGTCTTTGGTTGAGAAACCAATGGCTGCAAGAACCTTGTAACCGCTACTCTCTGAGCTATCAGATATTGTTGTCCATCAGAATGTATGGAACGAATTTTGTGAGTATTACCATTCAATTATCTTAAGTTGGAATGATCGTATGGCTGCGAGTTCAAAGCAACCTTCCCAGCTATTAATTTGATTTTCTGATGCAAAATATCGTCCAAATATTTCATAGAATCACTTCTATAATCTAGTTGCTTGGCAAAAAGTCTCAGAAGAATATTACTTGTATTCACTAGATTTTCGAGTATTTACCTAGAAAAAATGCCAGTTCAGCAGGCAAGGAGGAAGATGCATTTCCTTTGATAATTTATTGAGAGTTTATTTTAATCTTCAATTAAACCTTCAAGCAAAATATCCTAATTCATTCAAACTTTGCCATTGACTAGTTATTGTGTTAAGTTTCAAATATAAGTCAGTAGACTATGTCAGCTGCCTGATGATATTAATGTCGCCACTGAGCATTGCTCCAGATGACTACCAAATTGTTTTTGTTTTTGAATTTCGCGCAAAGCTACTCGAGGGCTATCTGCGCTAGCCGTCTCTATTTTAGCAGTGTAAGAATAGAGGAAAGGCAGCTAGTCATCAACACCCACTGCCAACTCTTGGGCTACTCTTTTACCAACGAATAGTGAGATTGATCGTTATATTATAACGCCCCCACGACTGAAAAGGCAAGCATGTTTGGTGCTACGGAGATGCAAACCCGCGACCCTCAGATTATGAGTCGCACACCTTAATCCACCTGGCCATGCCAGGCCTAGATAAATACCAAAGGTATTCATGCAATACCTGAATGCAATTTGTATAAAGTACTGGAGGATTTGATGATGTATAATAGATGTATATGAATACAGTGATATATACGTATATGTAAATAGACACATACGTATGGTCTCATACATGTGCATTGTAACGGATTTACAGTTTTACGTTTATTTTTATATCTATGCTTGTTTCAGTACGTTTTTTCTTTTTTACATATGACGTATATTCTTGACTGTGTATAACAGAAGTCCTGCCTATTCTTGAAATTTATAGATGATTGTTGAGAGTAAGAATCAACAATACTTCTTTGTGGAAACGTGCTATAACATTGTTGAAATTTCGAGAAAATCGCGTGATTCATATAGAAGCAGCTGAGCGAAAGAGAGAAGACTATTATTGGACAGCTACAGTCAGTGTGCTATAGGCCTCGGAAGCTATAATTGTGATTAACTCCTATTAATCGGAAAACTACATATCTGGACCAAAAACGTTTGTAGATTTTGAACATTTCAAACAAATAAACATTTTCAAGCATTTTTCACAGTGGAGATGTAATGCATTTTCGCGGTTTTGGGTTAACAATTCTGTAATTTGCAAAGTATGGTCGGATTTGTACCAAATTTCATGGGTACATCAAGATTTGAACTTCTCAGCACACTTCAATAAATGCAATTGATTATTCTGCATCTGAGAAGGATGTTCTGAATTTTCGAAGGTGAAATTTGACGTTTTCTCAAATAAACTTGTGCAATCTTGAAAAAGAGAGGCGGAGCGAAGGTATGTAATCTCCTTGATTCTTTTGTTTTAAAAAGAATACCAAAATTTTGACAGAGTTCAGGATGTCTATTATAATCACTAGAATGTGAAACTCATAATTGTGAATTGTCATTCTGAAAATCCTTTAATTTAAGAAAAAATACTGGAAATAAAAACTATTTTGTGTTTCATAGACTCTTGTAATTTTTTATGTATATAAGAAGTAGTTCAGCTTCGTGCCGAATTGATAGAATAAGTTTCTGGTGATTGTTTTATCAGAGCTACACCACGATTGTAAAAAGTGGTATTACTTCTAAAAATAACGGAAGTTCTGTTTTTTTTTAAATCAGAAAGTCACGTTAATAAATATTAGGTTTTTTGAATCGCAGGTATTGTCTAATGATGGAATTCGAAGGCATTTCCATGCAGTGGCTAGAAGATTCTAAAAGAAAATATATGGAAGCTCGGAGACTAATTGACGAAGAAAGTTTGAGAGACCCGGTGTCAGAACCTTACAAGTCCAAGTATGCTGCGAAAGAAATACTTTCTAGTTTGAAATGTGACATAGAATGCTTTTTCAAACATGATGTTTCCAAAATAGATGATACATTTGAAGTTAAAGAGAAATCTTCCAGAGCTGCCTTTTTATATGCATTGATCCATTTTGACCTTGGTGTCTTAGCAATTGATACTGAAGAACTGAATGTGGGAGAGGAATATCTTGGAAAATGTACACAACTTTTAAGGCAGTTTTCACAAAGACACGAAACGCTATTAATATTTGTTTCCTCATTGAACAGTCTAGGTGTCTTATGGGCTGGAAGAAATGAACAGAATAAAGCTTGTGAGTATTTGAAAGAAGCAGAACGAGTCTTTGCAAGTTATAAAAAAGAGAATAAAGCCTTACCAGCAGATTTTTGTGATTTTTTCGAGCCTGAGCTAAAAGGAAGCAGAGAAGGTGAGCTGAAAATTGAAAAAGCTCACACTCACACGTTATATTATTTAGCACAAGTTTACGAGCATTTAGGTGAAAGTGAGCGAGCAGCTATGTATTGTCATTCAACATTAAAACGCCAAGTAGAAAGTGGAGATTATGATCCTGTTGATTGGGCTTTGAATTCAGCTACCTTAGCACAGTTTTTTATTGCAAGAGATAATTTTTTACCTGCACGACATCTTTTAGCATGTTCTAGTTATGTGATATCTAAATATGAATGTGAATTAAATTCCAAGCTCTTTACCCCAGAGGAGATGGATGGGAAATTAGAAGAGCTTAGGCATCGTAAAGCAGATGTTGCTAGATGTTGGGCGAAGTATGGTCTCGTTCTTTTGATTTCTTCGCAGGACTTTCTTTCAGGTAATCATGATGACCTTGCAACAACCAATACATTAAAGAGTGAAACTCATTCTCGAGATCAACCATACTTATTGTTTCGTAATCAAGAAGTCAAAGATTATGAAAAAGACATTCCTTATAGTCCTGTTGCTAATTATGAAGAAGCACGACTTGTTTTTCTTAATACCCAGAAATGGCTGAATGAAGCTAAAGGCTATTATACAGTAGAAGACCATGCTAGTGACTATGTCCAGGTAATACAAGAAATGAGCAAGCTTTTTAAAAGTCTCTCTGCTTTTGAGACTTCTCCTGAACGTCAGTGCAGAATGCACAAACGAAGGATTGATTTGTTGGAAGAATGTTTGAAAGCTTTAAATCCCCAATACTATTTGCTGGTTTGTCGGCAGTTAATGTTTGAACTTGGAGAAACATATTCAGAAATGATGGACATAAAGCTGCAGTTGTTTACATCACACTGTAGCAATGAAGCTCATGCTGTAAAGAAGATAAATTATTTGGGAGAGAAAGCTATTGAACATTTTAAAAGTTTCCTTTGTACTCTTAATGGTTCTGACCAGAAATTACCTGAATCTCTTGCAGATGATGTTGTGAGACCAGCATTGATTGCTCACTTTTATCTTGGACGACTGTACTCTAAACTTGTTTTCATGGATCACCGTGAACAGTTGGAAGCACTTTCTGAGAGTGAAACTAATTATAAGTTCATTGTTGATTATGTGAAAAGAAATCCTTCACACAGAGATGTTGTTTCACAAGAAATTCAAGCAATAGAAGAAATGTTGCAGCTTATTCCAGGAAAAATGCAGAATATTATGAGCAGCACGCTTTATCCTTAATTTCTGAACAAATAAACCAGGGAAGTTTCCAGTGTGTTGTTGCTGATGTTTAACTTAAGTATTTATTAATTGTGTAATTAATATATCTGAAAATAGTTTGCCATTAGAGACAGACACTTTATACAGAAGATAGTAATTTAGACTGCATACCCCAAAACACCTAAAAGGCTATTTATTACAGAATTCAGGTTTGTTCACATGTGAATTATAATCTGCACAGTACTATACTTACATGTACTTTATTTTTCTAGGGATTGTTATATTTGTTAGAAAGTTTAGTTTTTATGAATGTTGTCACCTCTGCCATTTAAAACTTATTTCGCTGATATTAAATTATTTTGGCTTTTTTATTTAATCAATTAAGATTAATATTTAAATAAATGAAGACTGTAAATAATAAACACTTGGGAATATTAATGTATTCCTAACAATAATCTTTTAACATAATGTTTTGAAATGGATAATGGAAAGTTTTGAAAATCACTTTCGTGAAGTAAAGTACTTTGTGCTGTTTTTTAAAGATTGTCAAATAAGTGCTCTTTTGTTTGTTACTTTGTACTTAAAAGAACATATGGCCAACCCATGTATGCTGTACAAAATGCAGACGGACGACATAGATACCCGTAGTTGTTACTTTTTCTTATCCTATAAGCCACTAATTTCTAGTGCTTTTATCCATACCTTATTTATATTTTGTAGAGCTAATAAACATGAGAAGAAAAAGTTCCAATGTTAGGTTGTTTATAGGAATATTTGTAGAAGCTCATAATTATCTTTGCTATGAAAGATAAATTAGTTTAATGGCATAGTTCAAAAATATAATTTTTGCAACTCCAATTGTATTAGTTAAATAACAGGTGTTTTATTAAAACGTCTGTATTAAATTATTGCCATTTATAAACACTGAATAATATAAATTTACCAGGTATTCCAATATTGTAGTGTTTTATCTTTTAACATAATGCTAATATTGTGGGTTTCAGGAAATAATCTTTTTATGAAAACCTCTGGAGCTTTTCTGTATATATGATACCACACTTGCATTACGCTTTTTGTATTCAGTTTACATTAAGTATTCGTAGCTGAGACATAAGCTAGTAATTATTTTGTTACCCTTCCTGAATTATCTGTATTCAGTGTATAGTAGACTAAATACAGTACATTCATGTTCCCTGTTCTTCTAAGTTAGCTATGCATATAAAAAAAACAGTAATGACTAAATTGCATTCAAGCACACTGTTGTGAGACTTCATTGAAATGTTGTCATTTAAGAAATTTCAAAGGGATTTCTTTTTTTAAGGAAATTGGAGTAATTTTCAATTATGTTTGCAAGATTGTTTTTGTAAGTAGATCTATCTTTATACCTTATATCTAAAATTTTAATTGGAATACCTTTTTAATTTCAGTTTTCTTTTCTAGTGTTTATAGCTGGATATGTTACTATCCATTAGATTTTTTAATGTTGGCCACATTGATGAAATTTTAGGGTGAAGCTTGTGTAAGGTGATAGTACAGGTAGAAAAGCTTTTGTTACAGCTGCCACATTTCTTTTGACATTATTTCATATTTACTCCTATATTATTAGTGATGCATTATTGAATGGACACCATCCCATTCTAATCACCATAGCCACTGAAAAACATCCTTTGTTTCAATGTTTACCAATATGATGGGACAGAACAATAACAGTCATAACATTTTAGAAGAAAAAGGAGAAATTGTAACATGTATGAGGGTATACATAAATGCCTTACAAAAGGTTATAAATAGTCTCTGCTTTATCGTATTAAGTTTGTGGAATTTTATAATTTGTGGAAAATTTGCTTTTCTAAAATATGATTTAAGTTCATTAATTGTTTAAACATTGTTCAGTTTTCTGAAAACAAACTTGAAGCTGTGTTATGAATTAAAAAAAAAATGATTAGAGGTATGTTCTTCTTCCCCTTCAACCATCTTCAGGTGCTGGTAATAGTAACTTGTACTTAAGGTCAGTAGTACAGTATTAAAAGTGTTAAAAAAGGAATGAATAAACATGCAATACTTGCATTAATGACTAACATACTTTCATGATGTGACTTTATCATAGTACATCTGCAGATTTTCATTCATATTAATATTTTCTTACATGTGGTTATCACTGTGCAATATTAGTTTGTTTCATCAGTTTCCTCTATATTTTCTTCTTTTTAACTTTAGTTGTAAAGTACCTCAACCTTTTCCTATGTGTGATTTTACTGCATATTATAATTTTATGGTTAGTAACTTCTCAGATCAGAATAATAAATTTAATGTACTTCGGTAATGTAAAAATGTTTTGTTTTTGGTGTGTATGTTGTTTTTTTCATTATAATGGTAGAAAGTATAACTGGGTGCACAAGAAAGATTACTTGTATTAGGTAGATGTTACGTGATGCTTTTGGTTACCTCCAAGTGTTCCTACATTAGAGGAGCACAGAAAATGAACATTGTTTGTAATTCAAAATACAGTAATAAAAGTTCATTTGCATAATAGTTTATAGTTTTGTAAACTTCATAAAACAAATTTTATTTATGGATTATTTACCAATCTAATCATGTAACCATATGTCTTATTATGCTGGATGAAAGTGAACAAGTATCCCTAAGGTTTTGTTTGGCAATGTTGTTTCTCTGTCCGTGATGAAGATATTAAATTTTGGTGAAATATTATTAGTTCGAAGACGTCATGATGCACACTTGTCTCAATAACTTGTAGTATTATGTTACAGTTTCTAGAGCCCTTATGTGAATATTTGTTAAAGAATCTTGTGCAAGATTAATTTTACTAATTATAATATTGCACACATTTTGATCTCCAAGATTTATAACTACCAAATAATTTTACCCGAATTTGTCATATCAACATCTTGTAAAACCTAGACATTCACATTTATGGTGACACCTTGATACTTGTTAAGAATGTAAAATGGCATTTCAGTATTTATATTATTCTTGTTGGTTATGTATATGGATTAAGTGTTTTAGCATAGTTATATGCTTGCAGAGAGGGTGAATGTAAATTAGTGGAGGTGTGTATATAAGCTTCCTTCATTATAGTAACAGTTTAAATCATAAAATTATATTGTATAAATCATCTGCAATATTTAAATCACTTGAATGTTTTGTGCTTAGGCATTTAATGTGTTTACTGCATCATGTGTATAAACATTCATAGGTTATGCAGTCTAGCCAAATACTCTTTAGGTATGACAATGACTTGGAATGATATTTGTTATGCATGTTATGAAAGTACTTGCTATTAATGTAAGGAGTGGTTAATAGTACAAAATTGTTTCTAGACATTTATAATGAATGTCTGAAAGCAATTGGGTAAAGTTGATAATAACCTATTGTGTTTTGTGATAAATTTGTAATGTCCATCTTATATTTATGTCTAAGACGTAGACTGCATTTAAGGTAGTGTTTTGTTTATGTCAGTTGCATTTATATCCTGTCAAATAACCATTCTAAAAATCGGTGTCCTAACTAACCCAATAACATTGGGCACGTGCATATGAGTGAATTACTTGATTCCAGATTGAAAATACAGACATGTACTGGCCGAAATAAAAAGCTAATTGCTAATCTGCTTCTGTAAAGTGCCTCTTAAAAAAAAAAAAAAAAGTCTTTATTATCAAATGTACTTTTTGTTTGTTTGTTTTTGAGAAATCTGTTTGTGTCTGGGACCAGAAATTGTTCCTGCTAAAGATTAAATAAGAGAAATATAAAGGAGAGAGTATTCTCTCCAAAACAAATTCAGTTTTTCTTAAATCCTGTGATATTTGAAGAACACATACTACAGCAATTTAAACTTCAAAGCTATTTGTTTATTAAATGTATATCATAATATACAAGTGTAAATAATAAAAATTTACAGCAGAGGTGCTGGTTTTCAGTTTTTTTCAAATGGCAACTTGTAGCTCATAAGTCTGGTATCTCTTTACCGATTTGAGATCCATTACAGTTTTGAATTCAGAAGGTCAAACCCTTTTGTGTGTTTGACCATGGTCGGTGTGTTATATATTAATTTACTGTAACCCTACCTAAAAGAATTTCAGTTTAGGGTTGGGTAGGTTGGGAGAGTAATAAAATTGAAAGTTATATTCTCACTTGGTATTGCTGGTGCACAAAATTATAGCTAATAAAAAGGTAAAAAAAGTATGAGATTAATTTTAATATAATTTTGTCTAAAAAATTTCAAGCATCATGGCTGTTGAAGATTACTTCTTATTTTCTTTAAATCAGATGGGTAGAAGCAGAGAATTACAATTTGTGAGTGCAGTCTGCGAGTATTTGTTTTGGTATTAATGGAGTTGTTAAGTTTAATTATTAATTTTTCATTTTGAAAATAATTTTTGTTATTAAATTGAGTAACATCTTACAACAGTATAAGATACAGAAATACAATTACAATAAAAGAATAAACTCTCACTATTACATTAAAAATGTTTTGGTCACTCTGAGGTCCTTCAGTGGTGCCTAAGTCGTGTATCCGAGATTTTTGTCCTGGACTTTGTCTCACAAATGAAATATAACTTTGGAATATGGGATTTTCTCAGTAAAGAGAAAACATTCATTCATTTATAATTCAACCTTAAGAGGTAATTTAATCCTTCATTTTGTACACATTATTCCTTGAATAAAGAGACCAGTCACACTTACTGCACCTTCCAGAAACAGCCCCTTGGTGTGGATTCCTGTATGTGGTGAGGGGACCTTCCAGGGAAGGTTCTGTTTTTCAGTTTACTTTCTCTGGGATATAAACATCCACCCACGTGTTTGCCATGCATGGTGATTCATGAAGGGGAGGAGAGGGTCCTGGTGATTGAGAGGTCCAACGCTAACACACCACTTTGGCCTTGCATTCCTGTAGATGGGCAGTCTTGGGATGGTCCCTCTTGGGTCAGTTGGCTGGTTCACTTGGGCTAGGGTCAACCAAGTACCAGTGTTGAACGTTCTCAACAAGTGTTGTGAGCATTGTATTCTGATGCTGATGTTTGGGTATGGTGCTCACGAAACCATAGCGTTGCTGCAGTGTTCTTGTTTGGCATTGTAGTGCGTCCCCTCATAGGGCTCCATGGTGGGTGGGGTCAGTGAGCATTGAAATATTCCTTGTTTTATTAGGGATCCTCCAAATAAAATCTTAAATAAACTAGTGAAAAACAGTCCAAAGGTAAACGACCATGTCTTGAAGATTCCGAGCAGCAATCTTCAACATCTGTATACACTGCTGGCCAATAAACAAAGAAAAAATATGCATTTTGCATTGTTAGACTCAACCACTTACTTGAGTAGAGCTTTGAAAGATGACAATAAGAAAAGGGAAAATAAAAATAAAAACTTTTTAGCATTTAATTGGAAAATGTGAACCACCTCGTTTTTTTTTTGCGAGCTATATGCTTATCATATCTACCTTATATTACCACTGGAATATCTATTTCATTACCAATAATAACGTCATTCTAAGCCTGCAGAGTTAAAAAGAGTGCCGATATTACAGCACCATATGTACGGTGACCTGTTCTTGTTGATTTATTTGTTATTTAATACTAAGTGACTTACAGCAGCTACGGGTCAAATGTACAAGAGCACTGAACATCCTGCATGTCCTCCCTTCCACTACTTGGGGAGCAGATTGATATTCTGTGCCAAAGATATATCATGCTCTTATTCAATTGAAACTCGAGTATGTATCAATGGTCTATGGCTCAGCCTTAAAGATCCTGGACACCATTCATCATCAAGGACTTTAGTTTTGCACTTGGGCTTTCTTCACTTCCCCAGTTCAGAGCTTATACATAAGGCCTCATGATTTTTCTTTGCACCTCTGCCGTTTGCAACTGTCTTTACTATATGCTTTGAAACTTCGTTCCTTACCAAAGCATCCCACCTGGGATTGTGTTTTCCTTCCTCGGTGATCCATACATTTTCAGGATAGACAGTCTACTATTGCTCCTTTTGGTCTTTGTATTCAAGTGCAGTTGGATGAATTGGGTTTGTCCTTGGATAACATTGCTGTGCCCACTGGTCAGCCCATCCAACCATGGCTTATTATGGTCCCCAAATGTGACCTATCTTTAAGTCATCTGAGAAAAGCAGGCACTGCTGATTGGAAATACTGTGTTTTTTGCCGAACATCTTTCAAATCATCCTTACATTCCTATTTATACAGATCAACTTCGGGTGACTAACCGTGGTTTTTGAACTTACCTGTTAGTCTTCCTGTCGAGTTATGATAATTACAATCATGCTAACAAAAGTCCTTTACAAGTTGTATTACTGTAGTTTTTCTCTTCCTACTGTTGACTAGATGTAAAAATAGGTTTTAATGTTATTTCTGTTTTGTTTAAACTCTGTTTTATCTCAATTTCCTTTTATGAATTTTACTTTAATTTTAACTTTTTAACAGATGTTTGGTGCAGATAGCCTAGTTGCTTTGTGCCATGAAACACCAAACCAACCAACCAAATCCATAAATAGACCAGTCCTGCATTTTAAAAATACTTGGTCAATAAGTTAGTCAGTCACGTATTTTGTTTATCCTGGCACTCCAACAATTCAAAGAGCCCTATAAATTAAGCATTCCGTCTTCTAAGCAACAGCGATAGTCTTGTAACTATTAGGTTTTTAATAGCTGACACAATACCAATTCTATCCCACATATCATAAGTTTGATAAACTTTGTTTTTATTTACATAATCTTCTGTTACAGGTAAACTAGGCCTCTAATTTATATTATACTGACATATTTTCCATCATACCTATTTTTGTATGATATTCACAGATTCATTTTAGAAACTGCAGGCTACCAACAAATTCACTAGAAAAAGTATTTGGGTCTGTCATGCATAAAGAGACTGAACAAGAATTTGCACATGGTAAAACATTTCTTTATAACTGACAAACAATCAGTGTAAAAAGAAGTGTTTGTATTACATCTTTACTATAATGAAATATACTAATTTTAATTGAAAGCTCTCAACAATTCAAAAATTGTTCAGAACTGATGATATTTAGATGAATTCTGGAATGTTGCTGGAGTTCTTGTTAAGCTTTTTCAGGATGAGAATTCTTGGCATTATGTGCAGAAAAAATGTCAATTAATTCAGGGCACAGCCATCACCTACGTGACTGAGAGTCACTTACTGGAAAACAAACAATAATATATTCCACCGACATCAGTTGGCTTTCCATCAGAAATTGTTACCATTACTATCTGTATATGCTATAGCAGTTTGTTGTTTTTCTAATAAAGGAGCACAAGTGATATTCCATAAAAAGTGGTCCCATGCCCTACATGTAATGTTACTACAGTAGCCAAACTAATTCTGAATAATATTCGCTCCATAAACCAACAAGTTATGAATTTCGCGTATACAAATTAGTTCTCATGATGGTTTAGTACAGCAAGTCGTGTTTGTCCCTAAGTAAGGTGTACTATTTATTTATTATTGCTTTCAATAATATTAATTATATCAGCTAGTATATTGAGTCATTATGTTTGTATTTTGATTCGTTTTTTATTACACTGTCAGTATAAACACTGTTAGTTTTAAAATTATTTAGAACTTACCTAAATCTCTTAAGTTTGCAAATCTTATAATTTACTATTAGGATAATGGCCTAAACTATCATTTAACTGATGAGATAATGCATTCTGATTCTTAAAAGTCGAAATGTGAGAAAAGTATATGAAATAGCTTTACTGAATTCTTGTTTGATTTTTGGTTTCATTCTAAATTTATTCCGATTGGAAACTAATAAATTGTCTTCAATTTAATATGCAAGTCCTTCTACAGATTGTCTCTGGGTCGTACATATGGTATTGACTTCACAGACACGTCTCATATCCTGGTCCTACAACACCAAAATGATCCTAAATTGTCTCTCTAGAAACAAACTAGAATTAAATTCTGCATATGTTGTCCATCGACAGCCAAACTTCTATACATATATCAGCTATAATTGTTTGCCAAAAACATTCATCTCGTATAGAGGGGGTGTTCACACTCTGATAAGATGCAAGGATTAATGCTTAGCCCTTGTAGCCATTTCTAACACAATCAATGGTGTTCTATGTGATGAATTTGATTGTGGATTATTTATCTGAAGTACAATTTTCCACAATAAGTAATTTTTTTTTTCCAAATATACTGAGATCAGTGTTCTCATCCTCCTTCCTTTACTGGTTTTCTAAAGCCCATCATTCACACATATAATAAATTGTGGAGGAATACTTGAATAATTCAAAGGCAGATAATTCCCTGAAAGATTTTCTCAGTTTCATGGTGCTTTTTATCGTCTACAGATGGAAATTATCATGGAACATCATATTTCGTGTAATTTTCATAATTACTTTTGAAAGACTTTGTAAACCTGTTTTGTGTTTTTAAATAGAAAGAACTAAAGCTCAGTAATTTTGCTTTGAGTGATCCACCAGGATTTGCAAAACAACATGAATTATTTTCATTTTGACTTGTTTTAAATAAAAAAAAGAGAAAAAACAATGAAAAATAGTGTGAAGACAGCGTTTATTCAACACAGAATTACGAGTGTGTAGATGAAGAACGATGTTTTTACTGTATTTTGAGATCTTTGAAAAACCTGTAGATAAGAGAAGAATCTCTACCAAGCTGAGAAAATGCAGCATTGAATGCATAAATCCATAAGGCAGATGTTGACAGGGAATGTACACTATCCACGTCATTCAAGTTTACTCCAATCGAAAAATAAGGACAGATCTATGATCAAGATATCTTTGATTCGTCAGTAGAAAAAAATCGCAGTTTTTCACCTCTTTCAACACTACTATAACCTTTACCACAAGAAAACTCGTGATGAAAACATCACTATATTGAAAGAAACTTAACTTCCTTGACAAATGTGTTCTACTTAAACCAATCTACAAGGTCTGATCAAAACATTCAGACTTCTTCTATTACGAGTGCCAGCACAGAAACAGTGAGCTTCACTGAGGTGTGTACAAAGTGGAAATAGTGATTTACCCAACAAACAAGTCATTCTCTACAGACCTAAAACACGTGTTGCGAAAAACGTGTTTAAAGACAGATGTATCTTTTGCCCCTGTCATAATAAAAATGGTCAGAAAAGAAGAGCAACGTTTTTAAATCAAGTTTTGTGTGAGAAACGGTAAAGAACTGCCTTTGGTGGTGACTGCTTAAGTAAGGATATCGTTTATCAGTGGATAAAACGCTTCCAAGATGACCGAGAATGAGTCAAAAATGACCCACGTTCTGGGCGACAGTCGACATCGTCCACTGATGAAATGGTCACTAAGGTGAAAGAAAAAATTCGAAGTGATCGATGATTAACTCTCCGCAAAATTGCTGATGAACTGGATATTTCCTTTGGATCATGTCTGGCGATTTTAACTTAAAAACTCTGCATGAGTACAGTGTATGCAAAATTTGTTTCAAGTCTGTTGAATGATGTCCAAAAGTTTCACCGTCAATAAGTGTGCGAGGATCTGAAAAAAGGCTAGAAATTGGCCGTAATTTCATCAACGTCATTATTACTGGTGACGACTCAAGGGGATACGGTTATGACTCTGAAACGACACTTCTGTCATCGCAGTGGAAGTCTCCATCATCACCACATTCATAAAAGGCACAATAGTCTCGATCAAATGTAAATACGATGTTGATCGTGTTTTTTGATGTTCGATGATATGTTCATCCTGAATTCGTACCACATGGCCAGATAGTTAATCAAACCTTTTATGTAGAGGTCTTATTATCTTAAGGGAGAAAGAAGAAATCACCGTGGGCTGGGGGAGAATTGTCAGTTTTTTTCCATCATGACAACGCGCCTTCACACACTGCTGTCTTTTCAAGAATTTTTGACAGAAAAAAATTCTCCAGATCTTGCCCAGTGTGATTTTTTTTTTCTGTTCTCAAAAATCAAAATTAAGTTGAAAGGAAACAGATATGATGACATTTTAACCAACCATAGTAATGTGAAAGCACAACTTAGTCGCATAACAGTTGAAGACTTCTAGCATTGCTTCCGATAATGGCAGGAACGTTGAAACAAATGTGTATCAGCTGGGGGAGATTAGTTTGAAGGGGATAACATATGATAATGATGTATGTACATTATTTTTCGGAGTAAAAGTGAAGTCTTAAAACCTTTTGATCACACCTCATACACATTATGCCTGAAAATATTTCAGGTGGACTTTAATTTTACTATACAAACAAGACAGAAGACATCCTGGATGCCTCTATACTAAAGAGATATTATCTACATGAACTCGTAACCAGGTAGTTCCCAAATTAATGTTTGTGTTCATGAAAATACGTCATCTAAATATTAAGATCATTATAGGTACCTCCGAAAATGACAGGTTCGATATTCCTTTTGGATGCTAAACACTGGTGGGCTTTTAGCAAATGATTTATGTTCCTAAACCATATATAGTGTGGAGACAGGGAGTAAGGTTATAAGTGTACATAGTTATCTAATTTCTATAAAATTACAGTTTCATGGAACTAATTTGAAGAAAGAAAGTTTATCAATTAGAGATAGATGGAATAAAAGTGACAAAACACAGTGTAGAAATCCAAAAATTTATAATAATAAAACATTATTTTTCAACTCGCATAAGCACGAGCAAATGTGCATGAAGATAAAGTGAGAACATGAAGAAAGTGGGACTGAGTAAATTATGAGGATTTGACAAGAACACGAACACTCGTATTGTTATCAGACAAGAGACTTTCTGTCTACTCATAAAACCGGAAGATAAAACAAATTAACATTAAATAAAGAATGGAAGAAGCAAAAAATAAGTCGGACAAAAAGCATGACAAAAAATAGCATTGAATGGCTGATCATACAAGGCATAATAAAAATTGCACACATTTTAACATTGAAGAAGGAACAAAAACCCTTTTAAACAGCCCAAACTTTAAAGAAGGTAATTCAGTAAGCATATAAAAATTAAGCAAAACCATTTATTGAAATCGAAAATTAAAAAATTACCGTAATTCCCGGTATCGAAGATGCACCCCCATTTTGATTAGCTAAAGTTTGAAAAAACAAAACAAAAACATAAGAATAAAGTCGCATCACTTCCATTAATCTTACCAAGATGTTTCGTGGATTATTCAGTGACTTATGGTACACAAATCCTCTTGCCCACTTCTCGTTTTTTGTTGTGAGCTAATATCATATCTACCTTATATTACCACTGGAATACCTGTTTCATTACCAATAATAATGTCATTCTAAGCCTGCAGAGTCAAAGAGTGCCGATATTACAGCACCATATAACACGGTGACCTGTTCTTGTTGATTTATTTGTTATTTAATACTAAGTAACACATTTCATTCTTGGTCATATCGAGGGGCTAGGGTTACGATCTAGCATCAACACGCTTCCCCTAGGCTTAAGTTTAGGCCTATGAGCAATGTAACCTTCGGCCTGAATTGTTTGTTTGTTTTGGAATTTCGCACAAAGCTACTCGAGGGCTATCTGTGCTAGCCGTCCCTAATTTAGCAGTGTAAGACTATAGGGAAGGCAGCTAGTCATTACCACCCACCGCCAACTGTTGGGCTACTCTTACTAACGAATAGTGGGATTGACCGTAACATTATACACACCCACGGCTGGTAGGGCGAGCATGTTTAGCGCGACGCGGGCGCGAACCCGCGACCCTCGGATTACGAGTCGCACGCCTTACGCGCTTGGCCATGCCAGGCCACCTTCGGCCTGAAAGACACAGGGTAACATCTGGATACTTATTTTTGGGAAATAAGGTATTCAAGAAAACATCCCAGTGGCTCAGCAGCAACTACTGAAAGCTTATAACGCTGAAAACTGGCTTTCGAGCATAGCACAGATATCCCAATGTGTAACTTAGCACTCAACAACAAAGAAACTTTAAAGAAAAACGTCAAATTACACACAAATTGTAGAAAAAGCTTTACATAAATCATTAAATACAAATCAAACTCTTCAAACAGTTTACAGTATAAAATCCCTCGCTAGTACAGTGGTGAGTCTATGGATTTACAATGCTAAAATCAGGGGATCAATTCCCCTCGGTGGACTCAGCAGGTAGCCCACTGTGACTTTGCTATAATAAAACACACATACAATATAAATTCTTTAAATAGAGTATTAACATGGACTAATAAGAGAAGAGTAATAACAGAAAAGAGAGCAGGAGAGACAGAAAATAGGGAAAAAAGGTTAAAAGAAGAAGAGGAAATAAAGAGAAAATGAATAAGAATACAAATTGAGAAAGAAGAAAAGAGAGACAGAAAATAGAGAGAATACAAATACAAATTGTGATCATCAAGCTCACTCAACAAAACGATGAAGTCTCAAGAATGACAATGGGGTTAGGGCCAGCTGAGCCAAGCTGCTCCAAAAAAAAGTATATGAACAAAAAGATGACATGGATACTTTCCTGGATAGATATGAAAAGCGCAAAGTCAAAACCAGAGCAAGGCAACTGGGCAGTCTGTCAAAGTCCACTTACTCAAAATGGCCTACAAGTGTATGTATGGCATCAGAAAATACCATGAACTATGAAAAGTTTAAAGTGACCTTGCTGATCTGCAGAATAATGTTTTCATTGAAAGTTCAGAGGAGCCAAACTCTTCACTGGAAAAACTGCATTTCAGTTTTTGGCACATCTACAGTCATACTTTAGAAGATGAACTGATATGTCCAAGTATAACAATAGGTTCAAGGGACTGGCAGATCTAATATGTAAACAATTTATTATCATGTGCTCAACTAACATGCCACCATTCCTAAAGAAGAGAACCCCTAAAGGCATGGAGGAGATGATCAAAATGGCAGAACAGCATATGGAAGCCTATGGAAGGAGTACAACTGGGAAGTTTAAGAATATCCACTTGAAATCTAAACCAATGATGGTTGACCAGGGGAAAAGGAGTCCACTAAAGGTGACATGAGGTTAACAGACAAATAGGAGAAGAGATACTGTAGTTGTTATAATATAGGGCACTTTGCAAATGAGTGCAAGTCCAACACCAACAAGCAACAGTAGTAATATCAACATAAAGCAGCTGCAAATATTAACAAAGATATTGCTGGAGTGCGACTTTCACCATGGATGCTGCTGCTAGAAGAAACAGAATCAAGAAAACATGTCAGATTTACCACAAGAAGGAAATTCCATTTCACTGGTTGATTAGTGTATACCTAATGGATGGCTGAAGTTACCCAGTAGTTTAACAGGGCCTGTAATGATCAGAACACGTTACAGATATTGTGAGGCATCAAGAAATTACGATAGACCAAGAAGTAAAATTATGTCTGGGACAAGAAAATGAGAGTGTGGTATCTGATAATCAGATGACAGACAATGCACACATAGGCGTGCTTAGCTGATAGGACAGTTAGAAAGTTTTCCATAGAAAAATTAAGGGGGATATTCTATATTATGAAGTATAACTTGAAGCCATGTGAATAAAGGAACCAATATGAGACTTGGTGTTGGAAACGTATGGGTATGAGAAATTTGTAAGAACGAGCATTGACGTGGCATCTGCAGTCATTTCAAGAGCTCAATGGAAAAATAACACAAAATACATCAAACCTCTTAAAGTTTCAAAAAGTGAAAGTCCGAATGTAGGTCGATAGGAGGTGAAGGAAGTGCAAAAGAAACACTCTTACAAAACAGAAGACGGGAAAAAGTACATTAAACTAGATCTGTCAAAGTTGTTGTTCTGGGGAAGTCAAACTAAGCAGACAATCAGAAATTAAATACCTACTAGGCCTAATACCAATAGGAAGAAAGGAGGTGAACAAGGATGTCAACATAAATAAAAAACTGACTGGCAAGAAGAAATAGTAACAATATCTAATGTGCTAATATACATATATATCAGGAAAGACTATACCCCATGCAACGCAAGATAAAGACAAGGGATCCTGTTACAGTGAAGCCACACTGAAGCTCTATGTAATCTAGTACTAAGAACAGTCTTTGCATACAATGTTAAAATACTGTAATTATTTTTATTGAAGGGGAGCTTATTGTCGAATACACATGACTGTTAAGTGCAAGCAGTATTATTTAAAACATTGACAGTATGGCTGGGTATTGAACTTGAGAAAAAAGGAACCAAACAAGATAGTGATGGAAGTGTACATTTCATGTGATCTGGCTAATGATCATATAGCAGACTAAGCCATCTCAGCTTTACATTACTGGCTTTTTCATTTTCTCTATCAAAAGCTTGATGTTTAAATAGGATCTCAGCTTACATCATGATGCCCTTCCGACAGTTAATCTTAGAATTCTAATTTTAGGACTATTTTTCAAGAGTGTAACAGTTTATCATAGAAAATTCTGATTATATTTGTGGAAGCCAATAATGTATAGATAAGATAGCTTATTCTGCTATATGATCATGGATAAAATGATAGTCCTGGCCAAATTGTTTGCATATTTTATAATAAATAAGACCATTATTATTACAATGAAATACTAATACACTTAGTACTGTCAAATTGAGAATTGTATGTTATTTAAACATCTATGCGTGTAATTTATATAATGAAAGAAACTCTATGGACATCATGAATGATTTATTAGAATAGTAAATAATTTTAACAAGAGCTTGTAGAAAGATGTGTAATTCACCATTTCACCTATCACAACAAAACCTTACCAGTTATATTTAATGATAGAACATAACAAATAATTATAAATAGCATATGTAGATTTATATTAGATAATTTTAAACGTTCAATACTTGGTTGGTCCCTCTTGTAAGTTAATGATTTCAACAAGGTGACGTTGCATGCTGTCAATGAGGTTCTTATGGAAAACCCGTGCTTTCATCCCAACTGGTGATCAGAAGGTACTCCAACTCAAGTTATATCAGCTGCTTGGGGTCGTGATTATTAATTTTTCGGCTTTTTTCTCTCCAATAATTCTCCATGGGATTGCAAGCTGCAGACTTTGCTTAGCATGGTAATCCCATAATGTCCTCCTGATAGAAATAATCATGTACATTACATACACTGTTTACAGTGAGATTAATTATTGCCAAACCTTGCTCTATCATATAGCAAAAATATCGTCTCCATCTGATGCTTGTATTAGGTACTATTGACGTTTCCATGTAAGATGTAAAGACTAATATGCTCATCATAATGAATAAATAGCTGCTTAAACACGTGCATCATGGCCTCCTCTGTGTTCCTTGTGGGAAAGACAATCTTTCCTCATTTGTTGTACAGGCAAACGATAAACATAAAGCCTTACCATCAGCTTTAACAAGCTGGAAACAGGACTCATCTGGCAAAAACATCTCACCACTGTCATAACTGTAAGTTGGCATGCTTCAACACCCAACTAACATGGTGATCATAGTGTATTCTTGTTGATATCAGTCTTCTATTCACTGATCTTTTGAATACTCTGGAATGAATGGATTCATGTTATTCCTATCTTTCGACTTTGATGTATTAACCCGGTCAAAACATGATAATCACTACGGCATTTTTAAAATTTTGTCTAACATTAAACTTTCCGAGAACAACGTTTTCTATACTGATGACGTTTCAGGATTGTGGACACAATTGATTAGGATTACCTCTACTGTTCTAGCAAATCCATTTACTTGGTACCGTTTATTGACAGTTGAATACTTTGATACCTACAGTTTTTTGCACGTGACGAGGCATGAATCTTACATGAGGCATAGGGGAAATGTTTGAATAAAATACTAATCTGTTTCGAAAACGATTATACCAATAGTACACCCATTTATACATGGAGAAATAGATGTGCATGTATGTGTCTGACATATAAATACTCAGAACAAATTATACAGACCAGAATAACAAATAGTAGTTTTTCCGATCATTTGTTACCTTCCCTGTTACTACTTGGGCATTTATTCAATATCTACTCCATGTATATAAACAACATATAGTATATACAAATATCTTTGGACCCATTCCATTCTTGTCTCGTTTGATTTCATTTTTTCAAGTTCAGTAGCTAGCCTTACATAGTTCTTTTATTTAACTTTTTCCTAATATTTGGTTGTTTACTTTTATAAGATGACATACGTGAGTTATTATAAAAAAGTGTATTCTAAAGCTTTACGATTTTACATCGAATTATAATAAATTAGTAATCAAATATTGTAAAGAATGTTTTGCTCTATCAAATGATGATGAAATTATGGTTACTGTTAGAATTAGGTAAACGCCAGGTCAGTTGAATAAAAAAATTATAAAATGAAAATAAGAAATGTGTTTTTTGGCTATTCACTGAAAACGCCACATCCACAAGAGGTGGAGCGATTATGCCGGGTAGCTTTTCAATTCAAGCTTCTGATGACAACGTATTTTCCAATAAAAGTCCGGAATATTTCCAGTTTACTTAATATCTTATGGTTTCTTTCTTTGGGGTTTTTGATCAAGTAATAAAAAATTGTTACATTTTAGCTGTAAATTGAATACTGATGATGCATGCAATTATCATGTATACAAATCTCGTAAAAATTAAAATCATAGCATAATTCCTACGATAACGGAAGTTGACTGGTTAATTATTTGTATCAATGTAAAATAAACATAGTAAACAAATGTTGGTTGTTACGTGGTTTTGCACTATATCAGGGGGTATTACTCGAAAAGGTAAGTCTATGAATTTCTAGATAATCCGAAATCAGTATCTTGTTTTAGTGTAAAAAATGCATTCTGAATGTAAGTTTTCCGTTGTTGCTGTCGTTTTCACATTTTAAGAAAAGAGAAAGAAAATAAAAAGACAAAAACGAAAGTAATTAGCATTTTGAAAAAAAAAAATGCTAAATAAGAGATAAATAATTATAGATAAAAATAAAACAAATTGAAGAAAAGTTGACGAACAGTGGCGGCGCCAGGATATTTTCGTTGGGGGGTCTTCCCAAATGTAATCAATATGAAGTATAGATGGTAAATTATAATAATGTAAATACCAAGGTACATTTCAGAAAGATGTGCTATTCTGAACTGCATTTTCAATGCAGTTTCCATTGGAAACTCGTACTCTGATTAATAATTCATTATTACAAATTAGAAATAATCTGTTTACAAAATTATGCGTATATGTAAAAAGAGGAAGCTCACCGAAATTCCACCCAAGGTAATACATAATAATAAAGAAAATCAAGATTAGCTTAGATGGAACATTTAATATACCATTAAGAGTAAAGCTACAAATCAAAAGAAATATAACATAAAGACAGTTTATATAGCAGAAACGAATTATCCCATGTGAAGTTAATACACTCTGACGAAAAGTAAAGTCACTATCAGGCTAATTATCTTTCATCATGTGTTTATAGACAATATTACATCAAAACAATGCGCTTGTTCTGGTGATTGGCAGCAAATGCGTCTGTAACAGTATCAATATCGAGTTGTTTTGCACTCCTGGAGTTTATTGATATGATAGCAAGGTTGCTAGTGCGGTTGTTACCACTGCTGTTGCACAAGTAAATCTTGAGAAGCTTCAGACATGAGAAACTTCTCTCACAAGCAGCTGAAGTGACAGGCAGGGTCACAGCGATGCATACAAGTTTGTGGAGATTCATGAAGGCACCCTTGTATGGCTCAAGCATGGTTGCAAGCTCCAATGGTGTGGATACTTCCTGCCCCTTGTCTTTCTTCCTGGCAATTAGCCAGTTCAATTGGTGTACCTCTATTGCAAGGTCATCCTCTGCCACACCATAGTTTGCTACCATTCTTAAGAGTGCTTGCTTGTCCAGAAATGTGGAGTGTTTGGGGTTCAATGCAGTTGCACCCATCAGAACACTACAGGCATCAGAGGAGAATCTTCTATTCAGCTTGTTGAGCATCCTGTCTATGATGGCATAGAAGGTGTGTCTTTTGGCATCTGGTGTTGGTTCATCTCTTTGGCCAGTACCAGATGTGATTATGAATTCGTCCAGGTGTCCAGGGGCAGATCGCTGTCCAATTGACGCACCATCTCAGTGCGTATTCCCACTTTCTTACATATATCCTCAACAGATTCTTCCAAGTCTTTCCATGCTGCTTCAGTTCTCATTTCTGAGAGACCAGAGATGACAGATTGTACTAGGTTTCTTCATAAGTTCACATTATTCATACAGGCCAAACTGTGATTGTGATATTGTTCTTATTATCATCAGTGTGACAAGCACCTGTTACAATAATGTAACTACTACATTACATTAAATTAGGCACTTCTAAATAGCTCAGTGACAACTTCAAAATTCATTCTAGAATTGTTTAGAAATATTATTTGGTCAGTTAACATGTATGGTTATTATCTAATCATAAGCATAACATTGATTGGATTGTAAGTCACAATTTTAAGTGTATGCCAAATCATCAGTACAATTTTGGATGGCTGATACACAATGCAAAATGATCTCACAGAGGACACAACACCAGCTAAATGCTTCATAGTTTCGACCTATACAAATACATTTATACATGCATGCTAGGTTTTACTTTTCAATAAAAGATAAACGAAATTAATGGGTAAATACCTGTAATACCTTTGGTTTATCAAATAAAATCCTTGATGATCTGTTGTAACTTGAAATCAATGTGGTTGTCTAATATTCGTCAAAGATCAAAATAGAATGGCATTACACAGGGAGCGGCAATACAACGCACGAGTTGCAGTGCATTCAGTACTTGGCTATGGGACGCATGACACATACTTCTGTCTTAATGAAGACGTTGAGTTCTACAGATCTGTCTCTCTTTGATGTTAATTGTTAAGCAACAACGACGATTGTGTTTTCCATATTTTATGAATATATATAGGTAACAATATTGGAGGGTTGAGGGGGGATTGGGTCATTTGGGGGATCAAAGCCCCCCTGTCGCCGCCACTGTTGACGGAGTAATTGGAGATATAAGGAGAGATCACAACAAGACTGAAAAGTATAGAAAGACAAACGAAGTACATAAGTTCTGTAATAACACTGAAGAAGTAAAAAAAGTGATTATAGAGGTAGGGAACACCAGGAATATAACTTAGGAAATGTAAAGATTAAATCAGTAACGCCTCTTTCTGTATTTGTTCAAATACTCAAAATTAAAACACCATTTACTGCAAAATATGAATGAAGAAAATCTATTTGGTCTATAGTTAATGCAACTAATCCTGTTCCATTTATTACAGCAAGCCCTTCCTGGACTAAGCTGCATTCAATTCCATAAATTAGATAGTTAATTTACAATATTGTCCAAGTGAAAACAAATGGACTATTATAGTAAGATATCATAGGAGACATAAAATAACTTCCAAAGTAAACAGATGGGACAGTGAACAAACCATTCATCTTTTTGCCCATTTTAAATAACTATCTTTAAAAACATCAATGAATCTTTCAGCTGATAGCTTTAACAACTATCAAACAGTGTTAGCTACCTCTTTCAACAGGTTCAGAGTGACACAACAGAAGGAAGTATCCAGAGTAAATTTCTGAAAGATATAGAGGGAAGGAGGCATCGTAACCTACTTTAAGGGAATCTCTCCAGTTGGTGATGGGACTTGAATCAATTAAAGTTGCAGATTAAATACTAATGACACCATACAGAAGCCATGGGAGCACCAAATCTCGTAGTATTGAAATACCAACACTCCCTTTCCTAAATTAGTCTAGAAAAACTGAAAGATTGATTAGTGAGCTAGTTACTGAGAATGTAGAAAATAGATTACAATGATAAAGGCATTTCAAACATAACTTGAAAATAAATATTGTGAATAACTATATTTGAAAGCCTAGATAAAATACGATCTCTGCCTAGACGAAACTAGAAAGAGGAAAATGCTATAACTGTGAGAAATATAGCCATTACAGCTGAGAATGTATGTAGTCAATAGCTGCTACTAAGGCAAAGACACAGAACTCAACCTCATCAAGGGAATAACTTGTCAGGTACCAAGAAAATAGGAATTTGTAAAGTTATGTGACAATGTTTATCCAGAAATACCTTACGAAACAGAAAGCTTATTACTTGACGAAAAATGTCGACAAATACATGTTATTCAACACTGGTTCTACCACTGTAATAGTTCGACCTAATTTGATATTTAAAGGTGGGAAATTGCCTCCAATGATGAAGGAGAAAGAGGGAGTGGTTGAAACAGCAAGAAGGCATAATATTTTGATAAGACCAAATTAGAAGTCACTTTCACTGTTGGAAACTTCTCTGTATCTCACTTTGTGTGGACACATGGACTTTGAGAAGAGTACACATTGGGAACTGATTTTGTGTGGAGAAATGGATGCAAGGTTAGGCTTATTCCAAGTAGCTCAATATTCTTTGTCCATGAAATTTAGGTACACTATATGTAAATTACCACATCAGAGGTTTACTTTTCAGTGACAACAAGAATGGTGGTCACTGCACTATTAAGAAGTGGAATACTAGAACCGGGTTGTGGACCTGAATAATAAAAATGTAATATATGGCTTGCCCATGAAAAAAAAAGCTGAAATCAACTTCTTACAAAATGAAACATAACATCACTATGGTATAACTAAATAATTCTCGTCAAAACAAAAATTCCTAAAAATAATAAGTGTTGGAGAGGTCCATACAGAGTTCAGAAGAGAATAGATCATGTGCTTTACAGAGACAAGCAGTTAAGTCATAGGTCATTCATCAAGTAGGGACAAAATATCACCCTGTATGTATAACATAAGCCCCTTTAAAAGAGTCACAAAAGGTTTATCGTACGACTTCATTTTCATGAAGACTGTTCATTGAATTTCACAATCTATGAACGTGGCACCATTGTGAACTTTATTTTTTATACTTTAATCTAGAAGAAGCATAATGTTAAATAAGTTCATAAAAGTAGTACAATACCTAGAAAGTTCACAATCACTTTAAGAAAAGTAATTTTGATGTATATCTAAATAAAGGTAGATTGTTTATAGATATGAATAATAAGTTAATGAGAAGTCAGTGAAGTATTTATTGAGATATGACTGATAATCCAATGAAGTATTCAATGTGTGTGAAATATCATATTGTTATTGATCAAGAGAAAATTAATCAAAAAGGTTATTTAGTAAGTCAGTCAGGTGTTTGTTCAATTAAGTAATTTTCTGTTAAACATTGTTAGTGTATTAGCCCTATGATAGTTTTATAATTTCTATTGAAAATAATTTTGTGAATGTACACCTAAAACAGAGTACAATTTAAAGTAGAAAGAATAAATTAAATAGTTATTGTTAGGTGGACTCGATCTTACATTATTTTCATAAATAATAAAGAGTTTGCTTGTTTGTTTGTTGGAATTAAATACAAAGCGACACACAGTGAGCTGTCTGTGTTCTGCACACCATGGGTATCAAAACCCAATTTCTAGCAATGTGAGTCCACAACCATACTGCTGTGCCATAAGGGTTCAAGCCTGCTTGTGTAAAACATTAAAAGAAAATTCTTCAAAGAAATAACAAGGTAGAAACCTTTTATCATAAAACATTAAAATACTAAATAAAAAAATCTATTAAATTAAAACACGAAATATAAAACAAGTAAAATTTTCAAAAATTAGTAATACAAATGAAATAAAAATCTCAAACAAATTAATATACAAATAAAAACCTTAAACAATAAATAAATTACATATTAAGTAGAACCCTTTGAACAAATCATTGAAAAAACCTTTCCCCTTTTGTACATCATTACTACGTTTGCAGACTTGGAACATAAAAAGTGGGTTTGATACTCATGGTGAGCAAAGCACATATGAACTGTTGTGTAGCATTGAACTTAAAAACAACAAAACACCCATTAAATGAGACATTATTGCAGAAACATGTACCACTGAAAAACCTTTGACATAAACATACATAAAGAGCAAAAGATAAAAACATAAAGAGCAAAAGATAAAAATATCAAGTAAATGAAACTTTACATCTTTAAATATATTGTAATATGAAAACTCTTTAATCATAACATGCAAAAGATTTAGAACATATATATTAATTTTGAAGGTACTTGAACAAAGAAAATTCAAATACAGAAAGATAATAAGACAAGAAATTTATAAATTTATAATCATAAGTCCCGTCGGTTTACAGGGATGCAAATCCGGTGCAAGAGATTAAAAATGGAGATACTATAAAACTAGGAAGACAATAGCTTTCAACTGATCATGCCTATAATCAGAACAAAAATCATGCTCTAGACTGTTGCTCTGTCACTGTTTGACAATTATAAAAAAATGGTATCAGTCTGTTCAGCCTATCCAAGGGCACCAAGAGTTGGTTTCAATATAAGGTAGTGACTGGCAAAACCTACATTTTTCTCTATGTTAATGGGCATATTACACGTTTACCACCTCATTTAATAAATAGTACATTAGAAATGTTTTAACTTTTCAATTTGTTTATACTAGTTGCCTTTGTTTGCTATAACTGATACTATTTATTCTACTAGAAGGCATATTATCATAATGTCACATTCTTGTTGAAATGAACAATTACTGTATTATCCTTTGTTGGATGAGTAGATGATATCAATATGTTCCAGCCCACTAAATGATGGGAAAGAATGACTTGTAACATGGTGATACTATCCATAAGGCAAAAGTCATGAGGTTTCTTGCAAGATTGAATGTTCTATACTTTTAGAGTTCTAATGGTTTCAATGATAGCTCTATAAAGGTGTATCTGACAAAAAGGAAATATCCAAATCTATTCACTGATTGAGTAATCATTTACTTGTCTGTGCAAATAGTTTTTATATGCAATGAAGTTTCTTTTTCTTAAAATACTTGTGTTCAATCCCTTTATTTCTCACATAGCATAAAATCCGGCCCAATCTTAAATTTCAGTTTACTCTGTATATTTTCTGTTTAATCCTTCTGTTATTAAATGGACCTATCTGCTACATGTGCAAATTCTTACTTTATTTGTGAATACAATAAGTAAATAGGAAGGACAACTTTTGTGGCTGTGTTTGTTAATGAGCATACTGGCCCTAACTTGATCCCTTGAGTTAAATGAGTTTAAAGAAACTTGTTTACTACAAATGTTGACTTATTATGGACATAAAATTATTCAACAAAGAGGAATATTTTGCTATCAGAGAGGAAAGTTGAACTTTAGGAAAAAATCTTTTCAACATAGAACTTCTACTTATGCTGCAAAAGTTCCTTAAATTGATCAACTTTCAACCACAAGCTTTAGGAAGATATGTGAATGTCTGAAAAATATAGATAAGTGGATTAAACCTAGTTTCTGAGGATATATCTCAGCAAAATAGAAGCAAAGAGAATGGAGAGTGACTGATATAAAGACTGAAAAGGGCTTTACAGGACTTTCAGGCTGTTACTATGTACAGTACCACAGGCCCCTTTGTGGTACAGAGCATCAACATTCAGTTGGTAAGGGTAGGACTTGCCACTGGTGGACAATATCCACTAGTTAGAGCTATTTCTTTGGTAGATAAGGCACTGAACACCACGAGTCAAGACTATGAATCTTGGAGCAGTGAGATTTTGAGATGAGACTTACTCCACAATGTCAACCTTGGCTTACAAGGGCATATCATGGCAGCATAGGGCCATACTATGAACTGGAATGCAAAGCTTGTTACCCTATCAACTGGAACCCATTACATTTTAGTTGTTGATATCTTAGCTAAGCATCAAGTGAAAATTTGTTAGAAAGAGACTTTTGCCTAAGCCACAGGCTTATATCATTGAAGAAAAGTAGAATATCCCCTGATATTTGAGTGAAAAGCAAAAAAGGACCTTGAACATTTTCTATATGTTTTAGGCAGGTAAACAAATGTAATGGATGGACTCAGGAACAAGCTGTCAAACACCTGACCCTGAACTTAAATGGTCTTGCCTTGGATACTATTAAACACTGGAAAACAGTTGTCTAGGAGTTGCTTCATTAACTTAACTCATTAGAGACTCCAGCAATAAACTGGTTCAAGGCTAAAAAAAAGGACAGGAAGTGAGGGACTAGCCACCTTCAATAGTATTTGTAGATTGTGAAAATATTCTTGCAGATAAGTTCAGTGAGTCTTCTAAATGAAATCATAAAGTAACACCTGGGTGTGTAGAACAATCTTATTCTAACTTAAACAGTTTCCATTGTAACTCAATATGAGGTAATAGTTTTGAGGTAGTTATTAGAGAAAAAAATGTGTACCAACATATGTTGTGTCTATCTCTCAGACAGACACACCTACTCAGGCACTTCGACTATACAAGAATTCTCCAAAGGAGACAGAACCTTCAATTCAGGAAGTGTGCAAGAGGTAACAACTAAGATGACTAGATGTTCCATATCTAGCAGCCAAATGGAAGAAGTCTAAACCAGACTAAATCGAGAATTGAAAAAATGTTCTGAGGTGAAATGAGTACTGAGTCAGACAGAATAACTTGGAAAACTTGATCCAGCCAAGATGCTTCAATGAAAAGTGACACAGCTAATGAAGAGACCTCCCAAGAAGAGCCAAGTGGGAGCCAATCATCCATGTAATAATGGAACTGAAATCTAAAACTGGATGTGTCAATCAGGTATTCCTATCACTTAGCTGAAAGCATAAGAAGCTGAAAATATTCTGAGAGGAACAGCTTGAAACAGCATCTGAACTTATTGAATGAGTAATGTTGCAAAGATGGGGCAACTGAAATGTATATAAAGGCATCTCAGAGTTTGATCTTCGTCATCTGTAGTTCAAGGTAAAACCAAAAGAGGAAGAAACACTTCCATTTTGAATTGTGAAACGACCAAACAGTGGTTGAGAAAAGAAAGGTTAAACAAAAAGAAAAAATGACAAAAATAAAATCCACAAGAGGGACAAATGACACTAAATCCCTTTTGTCCAAACGATGAGAAGTGAAATTAAAGGTTGTTCTTATGAACATGAATGACCCACTGACCAGTGACAAAAGTAGTCCTGATGTACACAAATATGAAAAGAATGAGGTAGTAAGACAAAAGTATAGAATATTACCTGTGGAAATATTTTAAGTTTTCCATTATGAACGGTGTAATTTTTGTTTATAGAAAGCTTTCCTAAAAATCTGTTCCATAAAGTCATTAAATTGATGGCGATCTTACTGTCTTTACACCTTTTGATCTCACTAGAATGACATATGCTCTGCCCACTGGAGAAAAATGCATGGTTGTAGTGCTGTACAGCATGCAAGGCAGTATGGTATCCTTCAATGGTAGGTTACAGATTTCTTTTATGTTTGAATGAAAATGACCATTCAACATGGGTAATGCTTGTCCTTTTGATTATATCTTGTATTAACTAATATAAGGAATAATAAATTTAAATGATATTAAAAGATGTTCTAGGTGTGACCAGTTTCAAATGAATCTATTTGATTCGGAACAATAAACTAACCTGCATCTGTACCTACAAGCACAATCATGATGACTATTCATTTACAGTATCTTTCTTTCTTGAACCTACATAACCTGTACAAGTCAAAACAGAATTGCACAAGCACTTGTTAATAAGACTAGTGTTACACTATTCACTACAAGAAATAAATGACCTCATAACATCCAATTGTTGTTTTTCTTTAATTGGACACTCAATATTTTGCTTTATAGCTTCCTCAGGTGCATTCCATTAAAACACCTATAATGTAATTTTCTTGTAGTATTAAAATGTATTCTATATACCAATATGCAATTCAGAAACTAAATCATGAGTCTCATACACTATTTACTGTTGATGTTGAATATTGTGGTAAAATTGAGATCACCTTATAGCAATAATAACCAGAGGTTCAACAAGTTATTTATTATGTAGTAGTACTGAATATCAGCAACTGAAGTCTCTCACTTGCAACGATACCAGGATGCAGGCCATCAAGAAAGAGCAACTCAACATAATTCCATTCAATAAAGGTGAATCTGTATCCAGACAGGTTACCTATTTAAATAAAACTGACTACTTTAAATATAATAGTGAGTGAACTGAATCAGTATGCAAACCAGACAGACATAAGCAAGAAAGCAGACCTCAAAAAAGTAAAATGGAATGATGTTCCTCTTGGAGAGATTTTATCACACTTGGGTTTGATTACAGCTTTGGGATTTAAGCTATAATTTTTATATTTCTACCTATTGGTCTACCTGTTTTACTTTTCTTAATCCTTGATTTACTAACATCTTTAGGGGCAGGTTTGTATCTATATACGTCTACTTACTTTAAATAACAATACTAATACTCTTCCTAGAAATGACCCAAACAATGACTATAAGTCCTTTTTTCCCCAACTACTCTCCAAACAGAGAATTAACTATAGATAAATAGGTGGTGGACACAAAATATAGAATTGGTTTACTTCAAATATTTATAAAAAATAACAACAAAACCCATCAAGTGGGGTATCAATTTCTGGGTTCTTGCAGAGGCTGTGTGTGGATACTGTTTGAAGTTTAAAATCTGCAGTCAAAGAGGGTCAAATGGTGAACTAAACGTTAGTATAGAACTTTGTGGTGGACCTCCATCAGTCTCACCTATGCCCAATATTCCCACCTCCATCTTACCCTCACAACTCTTTTTGCAGTATTTTTCCACGATTCACCTCCTGTTTGAGGTTCTTCATAGAAATCCTAATGGATATTTTGGGGACATTCTGTCCCTTCTTACCTCCATATCAACCTGTTTGTTGTCTTTGTATCTGGCTTTGCAAACTTGGTTTATATATTGTTGGAACATTTTAGGTTGTAATGCTATCTTGAACCTGTCTATCTGCTCCTTATCTCCAAGATATGCATATAGCTCTATATTTAAGATATTTCATATTTTATACAGTCCCAAAATTCTTGAAGTCTCAGGTGGCATCTGTCCAGCAACAACCTACCCTTTCACATGTGGTAGCCTGTTTACCTCAACTGCAGTCAAGTGTGGTGCAGAATCCAGTTTTCCATCCTGCCCCTTCTTCTCATGATGCTATGGTTTGTTGTTTTTCTAGATAACATACAATACACTACTAATAGTTCCAGTGAATACCTAATTGGTTTGGGCCTGGTGGGAGCTTGACTTGTGGCCTTTGTTTATCGGTAGTGTCCTTTCACTATTTATATTTGGGTTCTTTAGGTTTTATAAGATTCAAAATTCTGTTTCATTCCCTTCTCCTCAGAACTCCATAATTTCCCCGTGTGTATCAAAGCTGGTATGGGACCTCCTCACCCAACAGTCTATCAAATCTGTTCAACATCATTCACCAGTGTTTTACTCTTGTCGTGGTTCACCAAAAAGAGAGGGGACTGGAGGCCTGTCATTAATCTCTCTCACTTCAATCATTTCTTTTCATTTTCAATATTTCACCATGAAGCTCCATCTCATTCTTCAGTGGGCATTTTTCCTGGGTCTATGGATGGCCAAGATGGACATCTCCAATGCTCATCTGCATATTCCTATCTTGATGTGATCTTGTCCTTACTTTTGGTTTGCCTACTGAAGGGTGCTGCACAAATTTTGAGCCTTGTCCTTCAGACTGGTTTCAGCTTCTTATTTTTTTTTGACTTGTGAGCTTTTGCTCTTCATCCTCATGCCTTGGGGCTGCATTTTCATTTTCACATAGACAACTGACAACTTTTGGCCCACTCCCAACAGGTGTTGGCCAATCACAATAATCAGCTCCTTCTTAAAGTTGCTTGGGTAAGCTAGTTGATGAAATTGCAGAAGACATTCCTGCATCTTACTCAATATATTTTGGATTTAGATGTCATTTTTTCAACACCAACTCAGTCAGACCTGACCTTCTCCTCTCCAACTTCATTCTTTGGAATTGTCAATTTGCCATGTCCTCTTTGCTCCCTCAGTTTCTGCATGCAAAGTGTGTCACTTTTGGGAACATGATGTTCCATTACACCACTAACCCTCTCAGCTATGCTCCCTTCAATGGATTCCACATGATCAATGGAACCTCACTCAGGATCCTTTGGATACTCCCATTAGAGATCCGTCTTCTCTTGCAGGTGATCTCCTTTAGTGGTTTGACAAAACACATATCAACAGGTGTACCACTTCTTCCTCTTTGTCCAGATTTATATCTTTTCATGAATGCATCCCTTCAGAGTTAGTGTGCATAGATCAATCACTAGGAGGCTTAGGATTGTTGGTCTTTTGGTGAAGAGTTTTACATACAGTCTTGGAGCTCTTAACCATTCACTGGGCTTTGAACGACTTCCTTCTTCTTTTCATACTTTGTCTGATAATAAATCCATTCTGACAATTCAAAAGTAATGACTTATATCAATACCCTAGGAAACAACCAGTTGAGATCTGTCTGTTTTCATACATTAGATCTCTTTTACTGGGCCCATGCACATCACCTTAATTGGATTGTGTGTCATATCCACAGTACTTTCAACCTTAATGCAGATCACCTTTCTAACCCTTACAAGATTTACACAATGGAGAGTTCCCTTCAGCCTCTTGTTTTCAGGAGGATTGGTAAATTGCAGTTTTCCTCTAATTATTACTGCTCTCAATCACCAGTTACCCCTATTTTGGTCCCTGGTACCTTACCCTCAGGCTTTAGCTACAGATGACTTTGCCCAGGACTGGTCATGCATATTCATATATGTTTATCCACTTATCAGATTGCTTTATCAATTAGTTTTCCTCATCCATGCCAGGTCCTTCTAATTACTTCCTAGTCTTAAACTTTTGACCAGCTAGTATTTAGGCTATTTTCATAGTGTTCACATTTTCCCTATTAAATGCTAAAAACGTTTATTTTTATTTTCCCTTTTCTTATTTTCATCTTTCAAAGCTGTACTCAAATAAGTGGTTGAGTCTAACAATGCTAACTGCATATTTTTTCTTTATGCTCATTGATCTTAAGAGTTTGGCCTCTTTCAAGGGGTACATTTATTCTTCTTTCACTTACACCAGTCCCTCCTCCTAATCAAATTGAGATTCTAGATAATCTTTTTAATTGAGGGAAGTACCATATGGAAAGTTATAATTTTCTTATTCCACCCTTCCTCCCCACTCATTTTTGGTACTTCTGTCTCTGCCAAACTTCGTAGTGATAGTTTAGTATGGGCTCATAGAGGGAGTTACATGCATCATGTAAGTGTACTATACTCCTATTGTTAAAATGATGCATTGAGGGAAGCAATGAACAAAAATAACTAATCATGTAAAAGGAGGGATGTACATATCAGAAATACTTTTTATGTGCAGGATAATTATAACATTCTAAAAAAGGTACACGACTTCCAAAAAATCTCATTTCTGTTCGATGTGTTTATCTTATAGCAAAGCCACATAAAACTACCTGTTGTGTCCACCAGGTGGAATCAAATCCCTGATTTTAAGTGTTGTAAATCCTTAGATTTACTACTGTCCCAACAAAAACATTCTGTTCAGAGCAACAACTTAGTTATTACATATCTATAATTGTGACAAAATTATGACTTTCACCTTCAAGCTCTTTATAAATGACTGTCAGATTTATGTACACAGGAAACAACTCTTTCTATTGGTTATAAACAGTTAAAATAAGTACGTGGGACTAGACAAGAAGTTAAAAAAATTCAGTAGTGGAAGGACCCAGACTAATCAATTGACTAAATACATTGACATCTCAGTAAATCAAAGTATATTACAGCATTTCAATATTTCCAAATAGAGTTTCTAATATGTTTACCACTGCACGCATTTGTATGGTTATGTATAAAAACCATAAAAAGAACAATACAATAAGAAGTGGTATGCGACATACAAAAATTTGATATTTTGCATTTTCTTCTTAACATATCTTTTTAAGTTAAGAAATTTGAATTATGAACCACATGTGATATTAATTCCACTGAAATAACAGTATAGCTATTTAACATTTTGAAAATAATTTATTAAAAAGGCCATAACACACACTCTTCATCCTGTTTGCAGAAAAATGGTTAAAGCTGTAAAATGATCCAACAATTGCACCTTTCTTGGAAGCTGTGATATGATGGCAGTTAAGATGTTCTCTATTTGGTATGTGAAACAAAGTGAATTGCATATTACTGTTATTATTAATCCTCAAATTAACACCAAGAAAATCTGTACTCTTGCCATTCAGTTGAATTAGGGTGAATTGGATATTGAAAGCTATGAAATTTAGGTAGTATAAAAATTTGATTAAAGAAAGAAGGCCATGGTTCCATGGTCTAAACATCAACATATCTAAGCCAGAGATTAAGGCCAGTGTTGGTGTTTTGATGTCTGTTTTTCAAAGAAAAGTTATGCAGAAGTGTTAACTGAATAACAAACTAACTTGCACTCCAGTCTAAATTAATTTTTATATATATGACTCTGCTTTCTAACCTATCAAAAAGGTTCTATCATTCCAGTCATTAGAGCTGCATCCGTCATGTTACATAAAACTTCCAAAAAAAGTTTTTTAAACATTCTAGACATCCTAATCAATTATTAGTTTCATACAACTTGGACCTCAAAACTGAAGGAGTTTATCATCACTTAATTAGATATTTCAAGGGTCACAAGTATTTGTGCTCAGCCTGCATACTGCTTACATCATCAGTTACAGATGACAATTAATTGTAACAATGATACTGTGTTCATTTATCATATAAAACAATGGAAAAATGTAATTTGGAAGTGATTTATTATGTTCACAGTAAAATTTACAATAAAAAAATTTGAATTCAAAGGTAGTCTAAATTTGCACAGTACTTACTCAAAACTTTATCTTAAACACATTCACATTTTTGATTGTCAGTTTCCTCACTATGCTTCTCTTTCAACACTTTTCAGTTGCACTTTTTCTTTAACTACATATCTATGTTACACTATGAAATTATATTACGAGCTAATTTATTTCACCTGATCTAACTTTAACAAAAATAAAGAATATACAAAAATAATAAAGTACTTACTTTTGTCTTCTTTTTTCTCTATTTGCCATCAGCTATGAATTACACTTAACTCTACTTTTTACTTTAATGGTAGTACTGCATAAAACAATCTTTTAATTTATTAAATAATGCACTAACAAACAACAGAATAACATCCAAAAAGTAGATAATGTCCATAACTGCCAGCTTTTCTGGCTTTCTAACAATGAGACAAGAGCCATTACAACTTCATCTAAGCTCATCGTGTTTTTTGTGGGAATCAAGCTTAAGCTAGAAGCAAAATTAATTATTTTCTTTGAAGAAAACAGAAATATAATACATTACTTAATAAATGAAAAACCTTCAGTTGCATTTGGTTATAAATAATAGAGTATTGAATGTCAAAAAGAACTACAGGCAATTTCTGAAAAAGTCAATGTGACAGATGGGTGTGGCAAGAAGGATCCAATTATCTATTTCATTACTCTGTAACCTAATAAGACTGAAGATTATGAAAAATATTCCTTATGTGAGCTGTGATGTTATATGATGATGTAATTTATACTGAATTTCATACGTTTTTTGAGGAGTGGTAAATAAATTCATGAAGAGGGAATATGCCTACAGAGCAAACATCATAATTCTCACACTAGGGTAAATTCTATATTTTCATTAAATATTAACTTGTAAAGGAAAAAACTTCAAACTCACACACTATTAAAATACAGATTATTAGATACATTTTTCTGCCATATGTATTGGTATACCATGAAATTAAAGTAGTTTATGTTTTGAATGCAACTCACCAAAACTTTGTGAATATGCAGAAAGAAGAACAAGTTAGTCTTGAGAAGGTTAAAAAGAATGTAGATTACAAAGAAAAGGAGAAATGTTGATAACTTTGCGTTGTTGAAAAAATATATTAGAGTTAAGATATTATTAGGAAATATTTTTTTAAAAACAGACCAGGTAATTATTTATGTACTTTATATGACAGAAATTGATATTTGGTAAGTTAATACTTATCACTTGTACTTTTAACAATAAAATTAGTATATACTACAATATTCCAAACTAAGAAAGTTGTAAGTCATAATTTTTCAATAAGACTAAGCTGCAGTCATTATGGTCATTATATACAATATCATTTTTAAAATTTACTTGTATCTGGTTTTCTCCTGAAAGCATGGGTAATAATTTCTACTTAAAACTTTGTTTTTCTGTATGTTCTACAGTTAATTTTTTTCCTTATTTGTGTGTGGTGGGGGATTGTAAATGCATTTTTTTTTTTTCAAAATAACACTACTTGTAACAAATTTTTAGTTTGTTAATCTGATGTTTAAATATTAAACCCTTATTCTCTATTTTGTGTATTTATTTTTCAAGCCTAGTACAAGACATTTAGCTGACATTTTTAACTCTTATAAATACTGGAAAAATGTTAAAAATAGCAGTGTTTTGAGACAAAAAGCATTCAAACCAATAAATCTTAATATCATTGTGTATATTATGAGTGATCTGATTTTCAATATAACAAGATAAAAGCTTGGCTGCTAATTTATTTGTTTCAAATATTTAAAGTGCAAAATACACAGAAAGCTAACATCTCTTCTTGTTTCCAGTCTAAAAAGTCTTCAAATTTAGATTTTTCTCATTGTTTCTTTGCATTTTTGAATATATAAATTTCTGCATTTAAACTGACACTTTCCTATTTTCTCTTTAATAATTCTTTTTTTAATCAAATGACTTTGTGCTTATCATTTTCAGAGGTCTTCACCCAGCTTAACTGTATTAGGCATTTGTGTCAGATGAACTTTTCTTTTACAAATTTTGAATCTGTCAAACAACAAGCATACAATACAGCTGGTTACTGCAATCTAAAGAGTGATACCCCATCTGTTTTAACCTCAGAGTCCCCAACCTATAACTAACATACTACTGAAAAACAGGGCTGTAGTTAAAACAAAATCTCCTTTCAACATGCTGTATCACTTAATTAACATTTTCTTGGCATATTGTTTATTCAGATTTAAATTAATTTAGTATCTTTGGTTCTTTTTAGCCCATTTTTGATAACCTTTAAGAAAGAATTTCATAGCCCCCAGAAGGGCTACACTTCAATTTTGGGAAACACTGGTTTAAAGTATCACTTACAGATTGACATTAAACTAGTTTTAGTTTATTTTCTTACATCTACTTTTCTGGCAAACAACTAAACACACGTAATGCCTTCTTTTCTTTATTGTAAGTACATCACTTAGGAAGATGTTCTCATATTCAAGAATATTCAAAAACATTTTTAAATCTAATGATCTCAAAATACAATACCTCAAATTTAAGGATTTTACAAAGCTATATTTTAAGAGGTATCTGAAATGTGAGAAATGGATAGCTGACATCATATTAAATGAATCTCGTGTCCAGTTGACTCTTTCAGCAGTGGCTCGGTCCATGGGACCAGCCTCATAACCATTTTGTGTTTGACAGTTTTCAAGCCATAACTTTAAATTAATAAGCACATCTCCATGTAATTTTGCACATTAACAGTTGCCATTAAATGGATTTTGCATTCAAAAATTTTTTTTAAAGTACAATTTTTTTCTAGTAATGTTTTCAAATGTTGATTGGTCAACATGCAAAGTAATTTTGATTTTAAAATTAAAAAGTACCTTTACGCATCAAAAACATTTTCATATTTCATGTGAGAAATCAATGTTATATCTGTTATTTTTACTAATACATCTGTACAGATTTGGTTGATTTAACTGATCTCATAACCACCATACAAAATTAGGAAACAAATATAAATTATGCTTTCTTTGTTCTGTAATGACAACAAATTTTAACACAAAAACACAAATGTTTAGTCTAAATAGTTTAAATATCATAACAGTTATATATATTTATTATATTACACTTTCAGGTGGATAAACTAGAAGTCACGACATGGTACAAAAGTACTCCTGTTATCACATCCAAGAATATAAAGCTCACCTTTAGTCCTTACAAACTGACCTGTCTTGGCTGTATTCCTCTGCACTAGTATTTTGTAAAATACAGTCACATTTTAGTTCTAATATATTGTATATGTAAATATATTATTACTATTTATAAACAAGTTGTTAAGCTTATTTTATTTAAAACAGAACAGTAACTAAAGAAGTATACAAAATAATTATCTCTTCTTGTTAAGAACTTTGTACTTAGATGCTGATTGCCACAGATTGCTAGGCTTTATCATATGCAATTTCATATGCAGAGGATATGAAACAAAATATTTCTGGGTTTTATATATACATTTGAAACAACTAAAAAATCAAACTACTATATCAATACTTTAAAATTCTGTTATAATTTATCATGCTCAACAACTAAGCTATATTTGGGTCAAATGAAAAGCAAATTTCAAGCAAGCTAAAGATTTCCTTTATCAGCTTGAAGTCTAGTATAAAAAAGTTTGTAATCAGAGAATCACTGAGAAAGAATCACTTAGGGGATATTCTGAGCTCTCAATCAGTTATTCACATGTCACTGACAGTAGATATATATAAAACAGTTTTCAAAAATGGAGAGGGCAACTGTTTGATTCAGTAAACACAGTGAAGTCTTGGCAAACAGAAAAAATAAGATGTTCTTATTTTATATTGTAGCTTCAAAATATCAGTAATTTGTATTCCTAATTCATATGAAACTGTAGGCTTTGTATTTGGACATCACAAACATCTAATTTGAACCAATGTTGCATTCAACATACCATGTGACAAAAATATTAAAAAGAAATTGTTTTTAAACTTAAAAAAATAAACTAATATGTAATAATAAAATTTGAATTATAATATGCAATTTGTTGCCAAACTAACTGACAAATTCAAATAAAAGTAGTTGAATAACATTTTTAATTTAAGTCAACAAATGTAATGATAGTTGAGTGCCTGCAAATTTTCAAGCAAATTATTATCTATCTAGTGAAACAGCAAAAAACACACCAAAACAAAACATGTCAAAAAGGATTTTACTACAGATTTATTGTGATTAAAGGTTAAAGATATAAAATAAAAATAAATTATACATAAAGAAATTTTAGAAAAAGAGCCTATTTCAACACTGCATACAATTAGGCTAACATGATGGCATCACTACATTACCATAAATATTAATAGCAGAAATATTATGTTTTTCATTAACACAGATTATAAATATTCCTTTGTATTCTGCAATATTTAATACACAACTAGCAGTTTTTGCAGAAATGTTATAGCAGAAGAGTTGCATAAATAATATTAAAATTTGTCTATTAAGTAAAGCTCTTTACTGGTGGAAAAAACTAATAAATATACATGCTGAATTTGTATACAATTTCCTTACCTAGTCACTACTTTGAAAAAACTTTATAAATTAATATTGTAAATGCAAAACATCTAATTTATTTAATTTTAGATGTGCTTATCTAAATCTAGATAATGTGACAGTTATTGTTGGTTAGCACGGAACTTAACTTCGAGCCACATGGAAGTTAACTTTTAGATGACTATGGCCACTGAATTTAGGAGAGGTTGGTAATAATTCTTACCTTAACATGTGTTCTGATTCTTGAAAACACAGTAGTTTAGCTCTTTAGTTGCATGGAAGTCCACTTCTACTAGATAACTCAAAACATCAATTTTAAACAAGTTAGTTTTGAACAAAATAGTAATCCAGATGTTTCCAAAAAGGTTATTTAATCCTAACCAAAATGGTGATACACATCCAACAGTAATGCTTACAGAAGTTTTAGACAAGGATAATATGATGCCTGAAATATGAAAGATTTCTCAGCAAGTCAAATTTCTTTTTTCTTTTTTTGTCTTAGCATACTTGGCATTTCATAAAATACATAAGTAGTACTACAAAATGAAAACATATACAAAATCTTACATATTTTGAAATATTTAACAAGCATATTAGAAACTAAACATCAATTCAAACAGTTTAACATTTAAGTCAAATATTTAGAATAATATCCAAAATATTTTTCTTGAAAAGAAATAAAGCACTTGAATACTAATAAAAAAAATTATATTTAATACTAGCAAAAGTATCTGACCTTTCTCACGTTATTAGATTGATTTATTCTAGATAACTGCGTCAGTGTGTGTATTTGAAGCCATTTTGGCATGAAAGTATAACATATACTTTTGTTATTCATTTACAGGATGTTTATAAAAATAACCTTCCCTCTGACTTGCCATCTGATTTTAAACTTAAAAAATAAAAAACTAACCTTTTTAATTAATGGAACCTCTAAATTAAAAAAAACGATTTTTCTTTCCAATTTTAATATATTTCAATTTATGCTTTCAGTAGATAGCCTCTTAGGAACATTAGATTATACTTCTATTGATAAACATGATATAAAAGCCATTGCTGGAATGCACCATTACTGAAATGTGCTAGCTTCGATTTATATTAAGTTATCTAAAGAACCACTTCTTTACTATGCGCTTTTTGCTAGACTGCCTCAGTGAAAACATGTATATGCACATAAGTAATACTATCCAAGTGCATAACCTCAGGGTCCACTTAGTATGAGTGCAAAATTTAAGGTTTCTAGTTGTTTGTTTTGGCAGCCACATATTCTTTCCTATGTGGTTTTTTTTGCTAGTTTGCCTCACAAACAGATACATACCCACATGGATAAATAATAATACCCAGGCACATACCTTTAAGGTCCACTCAGCTTGTATACACAATTTTAGGTTCCAGGTTTTTTACTGTTGGAGTTTTGGTGTTCACACACACACACACACACAGGCATGCCCTTTTATTATTACAAACGTAAGGTAGAACACAAATTACTTTTACAGAAAGGTTAAAACTTCATTTTTTCAGAACTTGGAGTTACCAAAATCATTAAAATTAGCAAATAGTAACATTTGAATTGCTGAAGTAATACTTAAATGATAATCAAACAATTTATTTATAGAATGTATTATGAAGTCAATCAAAATAGTATATCAGACATAAAACCAGGAAGAAAACAAAAGAAAAAATTCTGTACCAAAATTAAACTATAATGACCATTAAAATTAAGTAAATCTTGCACTTAGTAAAATTTCAATACATTTGTTCAACACTTTTTGATGCAGCTAAGTGCTTTTTTAAGCTCTTTTAAATAGTAAAAATGCTATTTTGTACAGTAATTACTAAATTATTGAAAATGTACTCAACTTTAAGAAAATGCATTAGCATGTGTGATATTCAGAATAGTTAAAAACTGCTTAAAATGCATATTAAATGTAAAAAAAAGAATTTAATGAAAACAGTGTGCACATATTCTCTATCACATAACTATTTGTTACTTTGTTTCTTCATTCAATTTCATACAATCTGAATTAACCATTCAGACTTTTAATGAAGTCTACATTAAAAGTACCCAATTAATGTTGATAGTGTAAGATTACAGGTTCAAAACTAACTTTAAACACACACACACACACTACACAACCATTCAAAAGTTCTCTAAACAGAGATAATCAACAATTTATTTCAATCACCTTCATTAGAAATTATCCGATCCAAAACAACAGCAAAATTTGCATTTAACTATATATGTGGGCACAGTAATTATAACAATTGTGATTACTGTAACATAAAAGTATGATACCCTATAACCAAAGCACTTTTAAAAAGTGAACATTTCATCTTCAAATGAAATCTAGTTAATCTGTATTAAACTGATTTCTTGAACCTACGTGATTTCCTATCATTTTGTAATCACCATGTGATTTTTTGATTTTTTAATATATATATTTAAATATAGTAAATACTGCAAGTTTGTTGTACCCAAAAAGTATTTTTTTAATAAAGCCTTCTTATCACATTTGTTTCTGAATTTACAAAGTCTTTACTGAGTCATTCCTAGCAAAATATGACTTTCATGATGAGAATAAAAACACTTTCTTATTTTACATTTTTCAAATTTCAGTTGCATACTCTCCAGAACCTCCTGAAAGAATATTTTTTTTAAATAAAAACTTCATATTTTATCTGTTATTTTCTCTACCCTAACATTAGCTATATTTGAGAATAAATCAACTGACCAACCACATAGCAATCATTGAATAAAACTCATGAAATAAATCTAAATTCCCTTTTCTTTTATCATAACTGCACACCACAGCAGGCAGTTCCACAATATTTATTTCTTCTCACAGACAAACCCAACAATCTTTCAATTTAGATTCTTTTTCTCATAGTTTAACAGCTTTGTATACGGAAAAAATCAAGCCAAATATCAAATCAGACAACCAGAAACTCAAATCATGATATTGTGTGTATTTTGTTTACTTAATGTTTTCTTCATGGAAGTTTTTTTTTTTCATCTACCCTAATCAGTTTTAATTTTTATACTGTAGTTTGGTTTTTATGTATCTTTGTCATCTGTTGTTATTAAAACTATTACGTATTTCCACCTGGAACTTTTTTTCAAGCTGTTGTACTCATCCTCAAAGCTCAATTGTTTATAATAGGTTTTGTCTCAGAAAATACTCTCATAAACAAGAAACAATATTGTGAAGCTACAATAAATTAAATGACTTTATACCTAAGCTGTAAATATGTTGAATTAGTTCTGATAACTAGCCAAGCTGCATTCCAATGAGAGCATATAATAAAACTAATAATGAAGTTTTCAAAACTTACCATCTGAATAATGTTTAATCCTGTAGCATTCAATAACTTGGAACCTTTTCTTTCTGGTGTTTAGAAATATAAAATGGAAAATATAATTGTGTACTAGTTGTTTCACATGTATGATGACTGTTATGTATTATAATTAATCTCAGATCAGTCTGGAAATTTGGATTTAGAAGTTAATTAAATGCTAACATGTATCAAATTTATGATACTTGCCAACAAGATTGATATGTACAATTTTCTTTCTTAACACAAATATATTTTAATACATACAAAACAACAATACAATTTATAATAACAGTTATTATAAAGTTATTTATATACACAAATTTTAGAAACTTACAAATAATATTCATTCTTCTATCTGATCTGGAATTGAATATTTTAACAACAGTCCATGTCCACAAAGAGTAAGTTACTTTTATGTTGACACACAAATACACATTACTTGATGCGAATGCTAGCTAGGTCTATTCTTGTTTCACCTAAAATACAGTTTACAAACTTACTTTTCACAGATAAAGATATATATCTAATGTCCTCACAGAAACACTAATGCCCATCCAAAGTTATTTCTCTGCAGTTGAACAGTTTGTAATGTTTAAAATCTATAAACATTCCTGCTCAAATATCTGTAGTTTCCCAATTAATGTGTGTTTATCACAATCACAGCTTCTGAGGCTTGTTGCTTCACAAGGATTCTAGTGACTCTGGAAAACAGAATGATATACCAGGCATTTTCTCACCAAACACTACAAAAAGACAATTCCCAAATTTTATCCTATTGAATACCTACAAATTAAAATAAGTGTAAAAAAAACAAACAAAACTAAGATTATTACAAGAGTAAAAAATGTTTGAATTAACCATTTAAATTTTTATACATTAAGACACAAAATTTCAGGCATGCATCAAGGGAGTTGGGCTGTCAAGTGACACCTCAAAAGTCATGTGGTGATTTAATTATTTTTTCTCTTGCTTTGTTCTTCAACTTTATGGATAACCTTACTAAGTATTTATTCTCCTGGGTTAATTTTCTGTACCACCCCAGTACTTGGAAAACTAATTAAATCTTTTTCAATAAATAAACAAAAATATAAACAGAATAATTCCAAATAGCAGGAGAGGCTGTATGAAAGTAAACCTGGAACAAAAAGTTATGGGATACTTGTATGGGAAAATCACACAGTGATTTAGGTTCCAGAATTCACCAATGATTAAGCAATGAGAAATTTAACCAAAAACTAAATATAATTACAATAAACTATCTTAATGTCTCCAAATCATACAGCTCATTTCAAACTCTTCTAAAATTATTTAATAACAATCTGTTGAATGAATGAAAAGGACAATATGATATTTAACTTTCCAAATGAAAATCTTTCTTGGCATCAAATTCATTTTCATGCACTGACACTGTTTTATTTCAAGTTGATTATTTTGAGAAAAGATCTACAAATTAATTTTTTAACACAATAAAAAATTATCAGTAAAGCTAACCTAAACCAAAAGTTAACTTTTAAACATATCAAGCTGAAAACATATAATCATTAAAATGTGGGTGTTCATTATCAAAATGTTAAGTAATATTTTGCTTTACTTCAAATAAAAAATAACTGCCAACAACTATATGAACTATAATTTAATTTTACAGTTAAAATGAAAACTTTGCTGTAAAAATGTTTCTCTTCAAACAAATTACACTACACTTTACATAAGGATAATCATGCAAGTTACCAAACACATGAAAGGCACAGAACCATAATTTACAAATTTAGCACCCATAGACTGGGCTCTTAGTAAATTTCTTTCTGATCATTAAGAACACTTGTACAATAAGACTGTTTACCCCTGTAAGCACATATGGGTTAAAACACAACCTTTTTACAGAGTTACAATCAAAATTTAATTATAAAACTTATCATCAAAATGTAATTTATTATTCAAATTTTAATTTCTTAAAGAGTATTTTAACAAATTCCAATTTTCACTTCTCTGTATTACATAACATTTTTTTTGCTTTCAATGGCCAATTTTATATTTTGTTCTACCCTAAATGACCTGTTTCCCAGGAATTACACACTCATACTTAAAGTATCTTTAAACCAAAATTATAACCCCTAAGATACATACAATAAAAAGTGTATGCCCCTCATAGCATATCCTGTCTTTTTAGAAAATGTCAGTAAGTCTCTGACATTTGCTATTACATTATTTCAAACAAACAGAAAAAAATGGCTTCAATTTGTTGGATGCTATGAGGCTAGGATCATTCAGTTTAAAGGATTTAAAACATTTGTCAGTTTCAATGTCTATTATAGTTGGAGTTTTACTTGTCCAGCTATTGGAAGTATTTTAACCTGTCTATAGCTTATTCAAAAAGCCACAAATTATAATGTTACAGGGCACTATTTCTTTTTTATGCATGACAACACTTTGTACTGTAAAGCAAATATTTTGATTTAAAAAAAAATTTCTGAGACAACATTTTCATTATTAAAAATAGGCATAGTAACTACTGGGTACTTCTTTCTTACAAGTACAAAAGATAAAAAGATTCCTAAAGTATTAATTTCTTGTTTTTATGTATATCTTTTATAGCAATAAAATTAAACAAAATATAAAAATTAGACACTTACTATGAGGATAGATGGGTAAACTTAAATGAAGTAAATATACAGAGCTATCATGATAGCAGAAGCACTTTGTGATTTTGTAATTCAACATGCATGATGGTATCTCAATCCTTTGTTTACATAAAGTGGTATAGTCAATCAACAGCTATTGCTTTACTCAGAGTAACTAAAATTGTAAAAATAAAACTACATATAATAAAAATGTACATAAACTTATAATAATAAATAGTGTGTAACTGCTTCTTGCAATGTGCAGTTATCATACAAAAGATGTGAGCAATTTAGATTTTGTATTTGTTTTGTTACATAATGATTACAGATCAGCAAAACTAATTTATTCTGTATACAGTTAATGTTAAGCTAGAGAAAACAAGACAAAATAATAAAGGTTTACTGAAAAACTTATACTACATGTGATTATTAGACATATGTTTATTACCAACAAAAAGAGTTAATTTTAAACTACAATCTTTCAATGATTATTTTAAAACTGATGCTAAGTATTCATTACCAAGACATCAAAAGCTGAAGCATTATTTGTCAATTCTGTCCTCACTGTTGGTTATACAAAGTTACATTACATTTAGATTTTACTGTTATATTTTACTTAAATCTATCATTTCTTTTAAAATTCATATTTCAAAGGTTTAATTTTTTATGATAGAGCTTGTATATTAACATTAAGATAGAGAAATAAAATATTAAATATACATATTTACTTTTAAAAAAATTATTATATTCATTTAGGAAGTTCTAGAGGTTGTGCAAATGAAATCTGAAAATTGCAAGATGAAAAAAATCTTTTATACTTAACATGAAAATTGCCTTTCATGTAAACTTTTCAGAATCTTAGTGCAAATAACTACAATAAATAATGAATTTTCAGTAGAAAATATTACATGCCTAAGAAAGTTCTCGCCAAGTGTCAAACAATTCCATCTACTGTTTTATTTTTGAAATGAATTGTTACAAGAGTTACATTATGTCTTTGTGATTTAAAGATGTGGTAGCTAAAGGGTAAAGCTATTAAAGCTAAACAATTGTAATTTTCATTTACAAGCTACAGTTAACTCTAGAAAGAAAAAATGGTAACTTTGATTTATTTCAAAGTCTTTATTTCATTTATTTATTTTGTCTATGTGGTTACAAGGTTAGTTAAATTGACCAAGTCTGTACAATTAAGATGGAGAAAAGAACAAAGTTTTACTGAAAAAACTCATGTTTATTTATGAGGTTTTAAAGGTTATGCAAATGCAGTTTTAGATTTTCAGATCAAAAAAAGGATTTTTAATTTTAACCAGAACATCATTTTACACTTGGGGCAATCAACATTTTGATTCCATACATTCATGAGCAAATCTTCAGTTAAAATACTATATTAAAAATCTGTGTTCTGTTTAAAAAAGCTTTAACATTTAATGAAAGCCTGCCAAATTTCATTAAGATGCCATCCTATAGCATGAAAAATCTGAAGGTTACTTGGTGGTAACAAGTTCAATTACATTGACTCCATTTGGAAGGAAATGAACCATGCAGAGTAAGTTATTATAATGTTTCAAATATGTTATGTTCTCCACCAAAGAAATAAAAATTCTCACAGAGCACATGAAATGGTAATGTATTCTAAAGAGAAAAGATTCAACCCAAGATAATAAATAACTATTCAAAACTAATGGAAGTTCAAAAGCTTTAAGCCATATCTTAATATCAACATTTATTTTAATTAGAAATGGCTGGAAAACTTAAATCACAGTAATTCATTTGATCATATGTCTATTCCTCATGATCCAGTTTCAACCAACATTCATGTCTTTGGTCTGTATAAATATAGTTCTGGAAGTCAACATCCTTACATAGTGAAAGCTTTGGAGACAAAATCTGTCAGGATATGTAATCTAAGATTTTCTTAGGCATGATTTACAGTTGTTTATTACAATGCAAACTGGGGTGTTAGGCATTAGTACCTAATCATACCACTATTGATAATGGAAATTGTAGTTTGACAAACAGTAACGGCCTGGTGACTCAATACACTTATAGTACCAAGGTTTTAATATTGCTTTGTTGGCAGCTCAGTATAACACAACTTGGCAACTCCTCAAAAAGACTAATATATATTTTATGCAACTGAATATTATGAGGTAAAAATAGCTCTCAGTGTAAGTATTGATCTTTACTAACCTGATCCTTCAGTATAAGAAATGCTGCTAACGTACGATGGTGACACCAATACTGAACATCATATCAGGTAATCCTGTGAAAAGCAAACATTACATATATTTAAACTGATAAACACATATTTTATATACTAAGCACTAATAATGAATTTTAAGGTAAAGAATTTCTTGAGGTATAATTTCAAGTAACACAGCTTTTGAACTTATATGTATGTTTTCAAACAAGAATGTAAGTTTTCACAATAACTACTCTTAAAAGACAAAAATTTATCCATATGAACTTTCACTGATAAGCAAAGATGAAAAGATCAAACCAAATAATAAAACTGCTGTTGAAACAAACTATGCACAAAAAACACGATAGTCACAGATTCAATTTATTATCAATATTACAAATGTTTAGTGTTTCAGATACTGTAAGTAGATGATGACAAAACAGCCACAAGGTTTTGGTGTTAACACCATCAAGGGTTCATATCAATATGGGTAATACAAGTTTTGATACTGAATACAATTTTTTTTTTTTTTAAACAGTGACCTTTATTTGATAATAATTCACTGCTGGAAAAACTTGTGTAACAACATACATTTTGTTTGTTTTTTTAATCTAAACTGTAACTTATTTCTAAATCTAGAAGACAGGACCCTTCCATGAGTAAAAATCTGATAACTTTTAATGGTAAATACTCAGTGATATACATTTTTAAAATTACAAACACACAATTAGTGTGCACGATTACATACAAATTGTTTTAAAAAAACTTTTATTAAAGTTTTACAATACTCAGTCACAAGCCTGATATATTTACTCACCAATGCAGTGCTATTATTGCAAGTGCAACAAGTATATTTCCATCCACAAGTACAGATGATATCTTAATGAAAAGGATTTCTGTAGCCACAGCTACAGAAAGTAAATTAAATCACGATGGCCACATTCCCCAATCCATTCCCCAAATATCCATGAAAAATTCCAATTTTCTAAATATGCATTAACACATAAAAGCATGTATAATTGAATGTTTCCTCATAATGCAGGTCATTTTGTTTTGGAGAGGAGAGGGAGTGGGGTACACAATTTTCCCAGATGTCTTTAACAGTTTTGATCTTGATAACATGTTTCGACAATATCTAAATTTTCCCCCTTTTCCTTTAACTCCTAGTTCTTTGGCTTTTAGGGGCTCTTGACCACCCTCTAAATAGTATTAAGTTTTTACACAAGCACAACATCAGTAACAAACACCACACTGAAAAATGGTCCACAAAAGGTTTTTGTTCTAAACAATAGCAGTTATAACTTCTCTCTCCAAAAATATAATAGATAACGTTTTTATTTCAAACTTTCCCTTCTCATCCAAAGTAAATAAGAGGAAGTGACTAACATATCTAAGCATGACTGAGCCAGGAGACTATATAAAAAAAAAAAAAAAAAGATACATAGGATTACCAATATAAGTGTTGTGGTCCAATGTATCTTCAGACTAACAAACATGTTGCAGAACAAATGGACATTGATTAATACTTACACACAAACCCGGTGATTCAGCCGCACATTTACCGCACGATGTTTGCAATACCGTCACGTTACGCGTCTTCCTCTAGTCTGCCTCTAGCATCTGTAATTAATCTCGGTAAATAGAGCTCCTTTATCAAATTAAATGATTTATTTTGTTACAGGAATACATTCAAACCCGTATATGAAGTCAACCAGCGATTTTATTTTACTTTTCTGTTACAGAGAGACCTGTGATAGAATATTACAAGTCGGGTAACGAGTAACAACTATCACATAATTCATGGTACATAATGTTGAAATGTTGAACACGAACCATACACGAAAAGTCTTAAGAGCTAAAATATAATAGCCAGAAAAAATACACGAATTATGTTCACTCTACGTAAAACCAGATGTACAAAGGCATGTTTCTCCACATCTGTCACGTTCTTCTTTTGTACATCAACTCGCGCCATCCCGCTCCACAGCAATGCCACCGCGATCGCGTTCCTTCAGGCACCCGTTAAAACATAGCGGCGCGACGAGCAGCAGTCGGAGGTGTGAGTCGTCCTGATGTGTAACTGTTTTGAAGGAAAAAATAGTTTGTTGAACATCCCACTACCAATTATTTTATAAAACTACCTAAGAAAAACTAACAGCTGCCCCATCTAAAAAAGATCATCTTTTTCAGCTGTAGAAAGATACATTTTGGGAACACTACAATATTCTGTTCAAAAGGATTACTTCTTCTCATAATGTGTGATAACAGCTGCTTCACGTATGTGGTGCTTTATCAGTTCTGTTTGACAATAATTACGTGAAACACTGGGATAATTTCAAATGTACTGTTAAGGCCCAATCCAGAGAATTTAAAGTGGATAGCAATCTAGCTACACTAATACCTAATAACTGACTGTGGCACTGCAACCACATACAACTAGAATAATCAAGGTGAAGGATGGATTAAATATAAAACTTACCAAAATGTTTAACTTTGTTTATAAGACTGATGTTATTTTGAGTTAGTAATACATGCTAGAGAACAGAAAATTTTAGATAGTATAAAGACCAAAGGTTACAACTTAGCTAAACATATTAGAGAACGAATAATTCTAGTTAACAGACACTAAAGGTTGTGATTTTTTCATACTCATGAAGAGTTAAATGCTGAAAAGCAGGGTGTCATCAAGATTTCCAGAATGAGTAGCAAACTTGGATACACAACTATAATTTTAAGTAGCCAAATGCAACTATCACTACCTCTTAATAATTACATAACGTGCTTGCTCGTGTATAATTTATCACCAAAATGCAATAAACCACTGAAATAATATTACCAAAATATTTTTTCTTAGTTATTTAATTGTAACCACATAAAGTGTCCGGTGAATGTAATTTTAAAACATATCATTCATAAAATTTGTAATTCTTAAATAAATGCATTCCATTAATATAATGTTACCTACAATTACCAAATAGGTTCCCATAACGTTGAATACATTGGCCACTTGAGTCACTAGTACCAATTCTTATAACTACTAGCAGAAGCCTAATAGGGGTTATGACTTAGCCATAGAATGGAAGACAACAATTGTATAGAAAGATTAAGCCTTACAATTTATATTGTTACAAACTGCTTATGTGGTAGTTAAAAGATTATTAAAGTGGTGGTGTATACTGAACAATGTTCTAAGACCTAAACTTCACAGAACAGTCAGTATCATCAAATACATTTTTAACACCTCTTTACAGGACAATTAATTAGCCAACAGTTTCTAAAACTGTAATGAATTTGATTATCATATAGCAGAATATAAGCTTCAAGTATTTTTCCAATAACTTCATTAATTACAGTGCCAGCATGATTTAATTAAATTTTGTGAAGAATTTATAAATTTAAAAGCTAATCAACAACAACTACTATAAGTGTTCCTCGTGGATGATTCACTTCTAATCTGGTATCTATTTTCTCTATCACTTCATCAATTTTAAGTCTAAATTTTCTGAAAGTTATACCTTTCCTACTTTATTCTATGGAATTACCAGTGGTATGAGTATTGCCTTCATTCTGAGAAGGCCATCATTTTTATCTATATATAACAATATTTGCTCAAAGTCTAGAACAGAATATTTTCAGAGTATTTCCATTAGAGAAAGAGGACTCAAAAATATCCTTGTCACCTAGAGGTGTTGCCTATCATTTTGTACACTTATCTATTTTCACTTTTGTTTTGCTATGAATAAATGGTGTTCTGTTCTCTTTAAATTAGTTTAGAAAAAAGTTAAGATTAAATTATGCAGTATATTTTCTACTGTTCCTCTTATTATCTATAAAGTATTGTTGAACTTGAAATGATTGTAGAATAAACTTAAGGAATTATATTTAGTTTGCTCATTTTTGATGACTAATTTTCTGTGTTCTTTGTACTCTTGTGTAGAGTTATGTTTTCTCTAAATCTTGAAAACAATTTTCCACATATGAACACAGAGACAGACAGGAATTTGATATCCCTTAGAAATTATCTAGGTCTGGAAGAGGTACTCTTCTGAGCAATGGTTTTCTACCAACACTACAAATACAAAGGGGCATTACTATAATATTGGTCCACCCATAAATTGGGGAAGGTGAGTTATTGCTCAGAATTGCAAAAGTGACTGACCAGGTTCTACCCCTAAACATTACTTTTTGCTCACAGATGACCGAGTGTGTAAGTAGTGATTTATACAGTGGTGATCTGAAGATAGAATTTTTCAGTACCCCTACACTATCACCAAAGAGGGCAGTCTAATTAGAGCCTGATCATTTTCACTTGTCACCAACTGAGAAAAATTCTGAATGCAGATGAATCAAAACTGTCTCATCAATGGGAGAAACAACATGCAGTGTCACTAAATTATGCAGATAATGACTTTTGTAGCAGAATGCAAAATTCTTTGAAATCAACAGGTGTCTTGCTATGACCTCAATGGGTTGCAAAAATTTGGAAGGCAAGTTATGTATAGTAACTCATAATTCTTCACTCAGGAAAAAGAACCAAACATTTTTCCAAATGTAAGAGTCATTGATGATAATGCTATTCTGCCTTCTGACACTTTGGGTAACCCAAGTTCTGCAGACACAGGTCCCCAAAGATGAGATAAATCTAACTTATCCTACGTAGTCAAAAGGAACTGCTAAGAAAGACATGTACCCTCTTCTTCAGCATTTCAGATATATCACTGTTGGTATGGGTAAATTCAAGGAATGTTGGTTCAGTGCCTGAAGTTTAGTCTCAACACACCACTGTCTGACCATAACAGTTAGAGCTCAGCAGTTGGTAGTATTTGCTAAAAGATTACCCAACACTCCCATGAATCAATTAATACAGTGTTTCTCACACCATGGTACATACAAAAACAAGAGGAAATCCTCAATAGTCATGATATTTGAAATTTGTATGAGCAGGATTAGAGCAAATCAATCTACAAAACTTTTTTTTTTCCTTTTTTATTAGCTCTATTTCAGTGGGTCAGCATACATACAGGAGTAAATTAATCTACAAGGCCATAGGCATGGTCAAATGCATCAATTGAAAGAGTTTGACCACCTTAGTTTCATTAGATCTCAAACTGGTGAAGATGAGAGCTTAAAGTTAAAAGTTTGTACTTGGAAAAAAAATAAACAACTCAAAACCATTCTATGAACTGCTATGCCACAACTAAAAATTGGTGGCTTGTATTTCTTTCCTTCTAAGTTAGTTTAGGGGGAATTTGGTAGTACACACCCAAACATTTACCAACATTTCTACTTGGTGAAAAACAATCTATTCATTACACCAAATTTAAGGCTTGCACTAATGGTCCATCAGTAACTTAGCCACTTCCACAAACAAATGATGATCAAGTCAAGAACAGTGAACAGTACAAATATGTGTTGAGGAGGACATCATCACACAAGTGGTGTTTCATAGTGAACTCAGATAAGGACTAATTCTTGTGCATTACTGCTGTTTGCCAGCCATGATAAAATTAAAGCATGAAACATGCTGTTTTTTGTTCAGAAAAGCAGGCTACACTTGTATGAAGAGTTACCTATCCAAGTGGTGACACTGTCATGGTGCTCCTTAGTAATTTTTGACTATTTATTCAACTTCCAATTGCAACAACATTCAGTAGCAATTAACTATTACTAACGAGCATTAATCAATGTCATATAAAAGAAAGCCAACAAATGAAAATTAGTGCTTCAGATTATTAGCACTTTCAATTATCTAAACCTCATGTTAGAATAACTGATACCTGATTGCAATCAATTAATGATGATGATGGTTAATAGATTTTCAAATTCCACTAACTGCCAAGCTTTAATTGACACAGTAAGCAACGTTGAAGTGGTAGAAGCTTTCTTTCCAATTAGGTTTACTTCGATATACTGTACGTGAATGAAAATGTCACTAAATGATGATTTTTAAATAAACTAATGTTTTTGTGGAATAACAACTTTTTTTTGAACCACACAACAGTGAGTTGCCACTACATGTGAACAAGTAATCTGTAATAGATAATACCATCATCATTTTTCTGTATAGTTAATAGATAGTATCATAAAAAATTTAACAGTTCTGTATATTTCTGATGTCAATAAATGTGTTGAAACTAAAGAAACAGTTTATTGCATTCTACCTTTTACTGGCAAACATACAATATAATCGAAGCAAAAGATTATGGAAATTCTAAATAAAATTTATCTACATACGTTTACAATTATTTTCACACTGATATGTTAAACATATAATTTTAAATTTAAACATACAGTCCCTAAAATGCATTGCACTTTTGGTACTTACAAACTAACATGTTCAAGGTGTAGTCTTGACTGTGTGAGCTCTAGAGTTTATTGTTGGAACATAAGAATCAAAGAGCATGTTCAAAATACATTATGTAATCAGTCAGTCAATTTTTGTCACTGCTTGCAAAACCGTGACATTACAACAACATTAGCAACTTCATCATCTTAAGAAGTGCAGCCAATGAGAAAACATTCTGCACAAAAGAAAGCTTGTGAATATGCAAGGTGCATACTAAGTTGAATGTAAACCAAATATCAAGTCAGATACAGCCAGCACTGACATAAAACATATACTGAAGAACAGAATTATACAGGCTACAAAAAGTACTTGGTTACCTCTAGTATGTTTGCTTGAAAAAAAAAAGAAAACATGCTAAGATTCTGTGTAAATTAAACATAGATTAACATGCACAACTCAACTTGATGTTTTTCTACTTCCATGGATAATGAAATGTCTGGATGCATTAGAACACACAATCTGGATCAGCACTTTATATCTAGGTCCTAGATAGTGTTATGTTGTGCTAGATTATTACAATTTGAGGTTGTGTGCATGAATTTTGCATTATGCCATTTGATCTCCACAACATAAGTGTCACTTTAGAATGGCTGATGAAGCATAAACAAATTGCTCTGATGGCAGATTCCTGGAGTATGTTAATATCTTAGTACCTGATCATGTTTCACACTGATGTTCAGTAGCAGTATGATTCTTCTGCAGACTAGAAATTTAGGCCACGAATGGGCGCACTTAAACATTCATTGATAAGATTCTCAGTCAAACTGTAGGATGGGATGGGATCTTAATGAACACCACAAGTTAGAGATTGGCCTTCATCAATGACAAACTTAATTCTATTTTTAGTTGCATTACCACCAATTTCCTCAAAGCCTATAGTGCTACTGTCTGCTCTAGATTTGAGATGCATTTTATTTTATTGAACTACTATTTTATGAATTTATGTCAACAAGTTTGCTATTAAATTGTAGATTATAATTTAAATTTTAATATTATTATATACAAGTTAATTTTTTAACTCAAAAGTAAATATTTAAAAAAAAACTCATCGAAATAACAATTTTTGTGAGTCTCATAGCATGTTCTTGATATCAAAATACAAAGTCTATGGTTTTGTACAAATTAGGAACTCTAATTACTGATATTGAAAAGCTGGAATATGAAATAAGTACTTTCTGTCTTTTCTATTTGTTGAGATATTGCTCACATGCTGAATCAAACACAATGGCCCCAGTCACCTCTTTCTATTTTTGGAAATGGTTCCTCAGATACACTTACTTCAATATACTCTAGCAATGATTAATTTGAAACTGAATACCAGTTTTCCTCATGTGACTTCCATAAGTATTGTTGTTTGCTTGACTGACTATAACACTTACTGTTTTTTTTTGTACCTAAATATGCTATCTCTAGAGAGGCTGTTAAATTGTACTTAGGTCTTACTTACTTTTATATTTTAATTAATTGTATTGTGTGTGTTTTACAAATTGTATTTGAAATATTTAACAAATGTTTGAAGTTTAACTTCTTGGTGCCTGGACTGTGAAAGTATACAAAAAGATAGCATCATTCAAGGGTACAAAGTGTTAGCGAAATGAGTTTCTGCCGCTGTACAGTAATAACAATAAAGTCTCACATGCACAAATTGACATGCCAGCAAAAATAATAAAAGACAAAGAACTGAAAAGGAAAACTGAAAATAAACAGGAAGTGAAAAGATAATGATGTAAAATTTCTCATATTAAAGAAACAAATTTCAAAAACTCATACAAAGAGCTAAAAGGTATGTATATATTTCCATTTCTTAATTTTAAATATTTCATTGCACAGTACATTGATTACGATAGGTATAGATCATAGGTATAATAAAGAAAAAAAATTAAAATATTTACCTTGAAAAATATTTCAATATTGATTTAGGTGGTCCTATAAATTATGTAAATAAAATATGAAAACCATAAGATAATATATATGTAGTATTTTTATGGTTCATATAAAAATTACCTCAGAGGTGAACAATTTAGAGTGAGAGTGCAAATCACAAGATTAAATAATGATTCTTTATTAAAAATAGTAGAAAATTAATTGAAAATATTTTATTTTTCCAAAACTACGTATTTTTTTTAGAAACATTCTTGTCAAACTATAACCAATCCACTAATTTTATTTTTGTAATTAAATATAATAAGAGTGGTATAACACTCTAAGAACATTAGAAGCTGAATGCCAAAGGGTAAATGTGTTTCTATGTACAGAAACCAATGTAATATAAAAACATTTTTGTCACAAGATACACTTCAACTCTCACAAAATAATAAGCTGCATTACAAAGAACATTTCTCTTCCTAAAGAACAGAAAATATACATCTCTTTTCTGCACAGTATGCAAACACAAGTAGCTACATATTACATTTGATATAAAATACTGCCCAAAACAAGTTAATTTGGATCTACAAACATGGTACTTTCAGAATTGTTTAAAGAATAATTTAATTACAGTATTATCTAAAACAACAGAAGAGGCCCAATCATGTAACAGTTCAGCAAAATATTTTGAATTAATGAACTTGGAAAGAAAAGGTAAAATACATCTGTCAAGCTATCTTTAGTAAGAAACAAAATGAAGTATGTGTCTGTTATCCAATAAACATAAAAACAGTACCTTAAAGGTACTGAAACTACTTGAGAATGTTGTTGTAATTTGTACAATGAAAAAATATATATAATTATATGAGAAAGGCCAAATTTCTGTGCTCTCATTTATTCATTCAACTGTATAAATAGCCCACTGAAAACAATTTTTTTTCCCCCATTCACTTTTCAGTTATGAAATTATTAATAAATAAGTGTTTTAAAAGAATTATACTTACCCACCAAAGTTTTAAGTAACATAGCCAGTAAACATGTGCAATACAAGTAATAGTTCATGATTCAGTTCATGTAATGGCATAGAATAAAATTTCTCCTTGTTTATATAATGTGACAAATCATTGCTTTAACAATAAAAGGAATGGGACATAGCTAACTTAGAATAACACTCATGTTTTATAAAATAAACAAACTTTTAGAAGCTTAACAGACAAGATGCTAGCATTTAAATGAAATCTAGAAAACACATTGACTGAATTTTTTATACAATAGAAACAGAATTATTGCTTTCAGCCTTCAAAACTGAGGTTGATCTCAACTATAAATAGTTTGGTATGTTTAGCTGAATGTGAACAAAATAAATAATTGTTACATTTTAAAAACAGAACCACTTGGCTGCTCAACAAAAGTCAGTTTTTGATTTTGTACAAATGACTCCAACTTTAACCTGAAATGGATATAAAATCGTTGCTCTCAGATCTGCACTTGTCAATTTAGTCTGAGATACAGATAGAATCAGTGTTTTCAGATCAGTGAATATAGGTTAGTTTGAAATAAAGACAGAATACAAACTTTTATTGTTATGAATCAGAACTTAGCATGAAATTCTGACAGAATCATTGGTTATGGAGTTTGTGTGTGGTTTGATTTAAACTTAATTACAAGGAAAACAATTACTTTTAGATATGTAATTATGTTAGATTTGAAATACAGACTGTCTTCCAGTTCAGTTTTGTAAATAAAATTGAGAAATTTGTTATTTACAATCTATAATCAAGATGTCTGAACTGTAAGTATTAGAAAAGAATAAAAACATTTAACTCAAAATTTGGTCAACAATATCCACAAAATTACTGCTTTGAGAATTAAGGAGTTTCCAAAACTTATTATGTACATTTATTTGATGAATTGAAGTACAATTAACAACGATTCATTTTTATTGCTCTTTAATGTCTTTAACATGACTCACACTGTCATAGAAAAATATCAAATGGTACTAACCAAACTATGATCATAATTCAGTGAAATAAAGACATCTACAGCTTATATACAAGTACAAATCATTACAATGGTTTTGCTTAGGAGGTTTCATCATCAAATTAAATAATTGAAATGTCTAAATGGAATTTGGTTTGAACAGCAAAATGTTTAGTCATGTCTTCTCATGAGGATTCTGTAATTGTGGCATAAAGCTATAGATGCATTTTAACATTATTTTACATGAATAAAGCAGATATAACATCACACACTTAAAAAGTCGTCCACAAAATAACTCTGGATTAGGCCTTTGTTATTGACAGTTAAATACTGGGTAACAATTGTAACTTATGTCACATGGTGAGAAGACTGATGCTCTTAAAACTATGATGTGTAACATTTTACTTGACAAGTCAGAGTTTCTACTCCTTTTTCTAATGCCAAAATCTCTGTCTAAAACTATTTCATAACTTACCGATCTTCAGCAAAACTAGCGTATCGGTCATACCTGTCAAATAAATCCACAGTTTTAGAAAGCTTTCTTCACATTTATATTTAAAATAAGAATGAACAGACACTAGCTATGACAAAATGAAAAATGTATTATTAGTATACCTTGAAATATACTGTATAATCCTCTAAACCACACTGAAACACATGAAATGTTCAGATATCAAAGTCACATTTTCTTTAATATTCATGTTTTCAATAAAACGTCAACAGACTGATCTCATCTTGTACTAAAAGCCACTTTCTCAGAATGTAACTATTTCAGTTGTCAAGTAAATATCACCTAACTTGATGTTTTGTAGCACAGTCATGGTGTCTCTCACACACCAAAGTAAATATCTAATACATTCAGTCACAAACCAAACCTTTATTTTTTCAACACAATATTGGATGTTAAAACCTAAAGTATCTTGCTGGATGTAATATATACATTTACATTTACCTAACTAATAGACTACCTTTTGGTAAAAAGCAACATTCACTAATATGGTTTCTCAGCACCATATAGGCTAATAACCTCCAATAACTCTTGATTTTTATAACTATTAAACATAACCAGATCTGTAATCAATTTACCAACAAATTTAAAATACAAATATCAGTAATCTCTACTGCCACTTTATTATTCAGAAATCTACTGCAGATACTTTCAGTATTCCTTACAACCAGTTTACATATAGGAGTCAACTATGGTAGAAGGGTGTGTAGCACTCCTATCAGTAGAGGGTTGTCACAAGTTCATTTGCATGCAACAACACAGCAGGTTTTGATGGGAATCTCAAGGCCAATGGCAAGCAAAAAAGTGAATTGAAAAGCTATACGTAAGAAGATGATACATATATTTTCCGAGATATTAACCCTTTTGCTATGGATAGGGGTCAGAAGGCACATTAATATGTTTGTAGACTTATATTAGAATATAAACTATTTTATGAATATATATCAATAAATTTGGTATCAAATTGTAGATTATAGTTCATATTTTAATATTACACAATAGTTAATTAATTTAAATGAACATATTAAAATAAATTCCTAAATATTGAATTTTGTGTGTCACATAATATACTGAATGCAGCTTTGGTTCAAACTGGATGGTTTTACTGTCTAAATACAAAGTCTATAGCTTCTTAAAAAATAGAAACTCAGTTTATCAATACTGTCAAGCTTCAATATAAAATAAGTACCTCGTACCTTTTCTATTTTCTCAAACATTATTATATTTAGTGAATCAAACTAGTTAACTCCACCCACTTCAACAATCTTTGGAAATGCTTGTTTTCATACACCTACTTTGTTCTAAAACACACTTATGACAAATCAAAAGTTCAGGATTCCCCCACATGGTTTTATAAGTGTATTTGCTGTGAAAACCCATCTCCTCTATTGCACACTTGCAGAGAAAAGGCAAGATGAAATGGTATTTGCAAAATAATATTTTTCAGACCCAAACACAGCTTAATTAGCAAGCTTGATTACAGTGGAGTCTGTGGTATTAATGTAGTAATTTAATATTTGTTATTTTAAAATGCATGTATTTTTTTTTAGTTATTTTGCTTCACATGCTCCACATGTAAAATTTAAGATTACTTAACAAATTACTATGAGTAAAAATTTCATAAGAAGATACCATTGTTTTTTATATTTCTTTATACTTACTGTTCTGTGTGTTAAAAATAATGGAAATGGTATTAACTGAAATGTCATTTTGTTACTAGTTTTTGCCAAATGTTGGTTATATTCAAAAACCAGGCACAAAACTAGTCTATACACTGATAAACACAACACCAACATTATTTATAAAGTACAATGTGACAACTGCCACGACTTCTATATTGGAGAAACAAGTAGAAAACTGTGAAGTTTACTAATTTTGTCTCACAACTGTAGAAATTCATACGTTTTTCTTCTTTCTGGGTCAGCTTAGAATCTGTAAAAGGATATATCTAGTTCTGAATCCCATCTATTAATACAGCCAAAAATGCAATAGTGGAAAGTTATTTTCAAGTTTTTTCCAATGCTTATATTGTGCATGTGCTACCTCCTAATACAACTACACCAGGATGAAACAACATGATCACGTGACATTATAATGCCACCCAGAAAAGATCTATTCCAAACCACTAACTGTAATGTTTAAAGGAAATACAAAACACTTGGGAATGTGGCATCTTTATCATTGCTGATAATATTCTCTCTATTATTTATCATTAGAAAGAGAATGCCACTTTGATTTCATACAGATTCATCAGATTTCTTACATTTTCCCTAATGCTACCAGTACCACTTTCAGAAAAATGCTCGACATTGAAAGCAGTGAGTTGTAAATGTTTGTGGTCCAGTGTCCTGTGAAATTAATGAACTACTGTTTGTTGAAGAAATATGGTGAGATGTCTGGTACAAGAAAAAATGACTATCAATACTCAGCTGTAAAAGTTTTGTACTGAGACTACATCCTCAGAGTTTGAAATATGTGCCCTATATAAGACAATTTTTACTTATTAACTAGTGCTGATAAGCTACAGCTTGCAACTATTGCAGTGCACACAAGAATACTCATAAACTTATCTTCATTTATGCAGAAAAATATCTTTACTACTTAGACAAAAAAGCAGACCAACTTCAATAAAAATATTACTTGATCTTTAACTACGATAAAACTAACTTAAAAAGAAATGTCTCATTTACTTGCATGTCCTATAATCATCATTATCCTATGAAACTAATAAAACTGTATAAATAAGTACATCAAGTACTTGGTGTAAGAGTATTAGTTATTGGATTATGATACAAAAACCAACTAGGATATTTAAAAATGCATGGTTGTTATTATATAGTTTCAAATTCATGATAATTACTACTTACCCTCTGTCCACTGGCGGGTAGTCAAACCTAAACCAAAGAGAGTAAATACATTAATACAATTCCTCAAACATAATGTACATATATTAAAACTGTCTTTAATTGTCATTATAGTTCAATACAGTGAGTACAAAAAAAAGGTAAAACACCATACATATAATTTACAGTCTACCAATAAAAGAAGTCTATCTTTTTTTTTTCTTCTTAAATTTGCCTTTGTATAGGGTTTCTTATGACGTGTAATTCTGAGAAATCAATATAATTCAGTGACAACCAATTAACTGAATGATAAATTGGGCTTCATATTTATAAGCTGCTCAAACAGTATTAAACTTCTGAACAATTTTTATCAAAGCTATTTTTAATACATTACAAACTTAATCTTGAAAAAATACATATCAAAACTATTGAATGTTATACACACTTTAAATTATATATATATATATATATTTTCTGTTAGTTTGTAATTAAGCATAAAGCTACATAATGAGATATCTGTGCTCTGCCCACAAGTATCAAAACCCCAGTTTCTAGCTTTGTAAATAAACACTCATACTGTTGTGCCACTAAGGAAGGGGAGGGATCAGTTCTTCTATTTCTTTATCCAGAAAAATAAAATTCTAGAAAGAAACTGTGGGAAATATCTAAAGCAAGAGTCTTATAATTTAAACACTTCACAGTTGAAGAGGCATATACAAAATTGTGTCATTGTACACAACTTAGTTTCCACTTCTTACTCTACTTTTTTAATAGTGTGCTAAGACATTGTCTAAAATACCACTTACTGAAATGATACTTCTCATTTACTTTACAAGTATCAGCACACCTCAAGCAATGCTAAACATACTACAAAGGACTTGATTTTTCATATCTGGGGGATTAATTATAGGCAAATTTTTTGGAGAAGTTACTGCTTTTGGGGGCAAAATGTTTGACATACAAATTCAAAAAATGTCAGAAAAAGTTAGGGCAAAGATGATAAAAAGTAGAATAAAGGTAATAATAAAAACAAATTTTACTTCTAATTTTTTTTTCTCTACATTGCATACTTTGATATTCAATCTTCCCCCAAACTCATCTAATTAGATGCATATAAATAAAACAATATTTCATTTATTTCACTTCCAGTAAACTCCTACAACTCGCAACTCAAATTCCTAGCAAATTTCTACCATACAGAAACGTGCCTCATTTGCAATCAATTATCACTGCCCAAATTACCCTCAGATATCTCTCATTCATCCTAGAAGAGCTTAGTATCAGAAAGACTATAATGAAACAACCCATATCTAGATAAGGTCCCAGGTAAACTGATTCTAATAACTGAAGAAATGAACACACAATAAAAATAAGAACAGTTGAGAGATGCTGCAGAGTTTATTAACTGTGTAATGCTTTGCTAAAAGGAATACTAACTAAAAATGTCACTCATTACCAAACCACTATCAGGTAGTAAGAATTAAATATCTCAAACACTATAATAAACCATGTCTTTTTTACTTATAGCTGTGAATGAATCAGTAAACCAGACAATTAATAAGGAAGACAGTTTTATAAATAGTAGATATATTTCTTTGAAAGTGCAAGTAGTGTCAGATACATAATGTTACAGCTGTGTGCATCCAAATACTCACATAATGAAAACACTTTGAGATATTGAGAAAGACAATGTCAACAATACTATGACAACTGAACCACACACACAAAATACAACTCTTACCATGTTACATAACAATATTTCTCATAACCATCACTTTTAAAATAATTACTTTTAACACTCTTGTTATGAAAATTAAATAATCATTCAATATTAAATTACTATATAAATTAAATGATAACCCTTACGCTAAACAGTCTTGTATATCCAACATGTAGCAAACAACAAAAATAGTAACCATATAAGAACAATGTGTTATCACAACATACTGTAGATATAATGACTGTTTTTAAACTTTCCTTCCAAAGAATTATAATGCATAAAATCTAAAGAACTTCATTAATATTTTATATTTTTTACACTTCTGATACATTATGTGAAAATTCCATTAATTTCTCATATCATTAAATTTAAAATACGATGTTTAAATATAGACAATTATTTTTTCTTTAACTTTGTTCACTGTTAAAGTATTAAAATAAAGTTCAAAATAGAATTAACTTTTTGTGATCAAACACAAGTTTTTATCATTTTTACATTTAAATATTTGAGAAATAATCTTGCAACTCCAAACAGGTTAATTATTCATGAAGTTACTTGTAACTTTTATTAACGAAGATCTACAATACTGTCACAAAAACTTAAATACATGATAAAACTATTCTTAACTGACTTTTAACTTTTAGGAAACAATATATTCATATTCTTTGTGGGAAAATCAAGAACTGTCACAAGGTTCTGTAGATAAATAATGATTCACTTTATGAAGCAGAGATTATTTGCATATTAAGTAGCAGCAAAAAAAAAAAATATATACTATTACTCCAAAGTTTAACTAATTTACAAACCTTAAATATTTGAAGGTGAAATTAATTTGTTATACACAGAAATGGAAAATTAAACCCACCGAATCTTATCTACCATGTATAAGTAGTAGTAGTTACACAACACAATACCTCAACTGTATTTATGAAATCTGTGTCACAATGTAGTTTATAGAAAGAAGCAGATAATAATGATGGCTTATTTCACAAAGATTGGCAAGTTCTTTCAAAATTTCTTAAATTACCTACTATACTCTTCTTAATGCATGTTTTTATTGTTTATCTTGCAGCTTATTCTGTAGACAACATATGTACAAGAAAAGCAGGCCAAGACAGAAACAGCCTGATGTCATTCTTAACACATTGAGTATGCACAAGTATCCTTTCACCAATTCCAATACTAATGACTCTATAAAACTAAAGTGGGAAACCACATGTTAAATGTCTATTTACAGTCCCAATTACAGGATAACTTAAAAGTTGCCCATTCAGAAAATGTTATGATCTGTTTCAATGTGATTGCTCCTTAGTTACAGTTATCTATGTAACAGTTAATTGCACTTCATTATTGAAAATATATTTACAACTGTACAAGATGTTTGCTAGTTAATATCAATCACACAAGAAAACTATTTTAGGACTATTCAAGAAAATGAACAAGCCAGCAATATAAACAAAAATATTAGCCAGGGTTGCATCCTCATATGGAGGCCTTCTGCCTTGCAAGAAAGAGAAAAGTTCCTTCTCTGACGTAGGTAATGGAATTCTTACTGTATATTGTCCTATTCATTCCACACCTTTTACTTTTTGCTTGTTACACTATACAGTACCCTCACTTTGCACCATTTCTCTTTTACACTTTTGCAACTAGACAGCATCCAATGTTATCAATAACAGCCCATTCTCAAGTCAGTCACCCTGTTTGAAAAATAAATGCCTTAACTAGAGCTTAGCTTATAACTTCCAATTTATATACATACATCTTCTTATACCACTATCTTTGGTACATATCACAAAATATTTTTTTTACTATTAAGATCCTAGTAATCTTACCATTAATCTACCCCCAAAATACCCAAGTGCAGTACACTAATAATTTTTATCATGTCAGTTATAAGGAAAGTAATCTGGCAATTCATACAAGGTTGAATAAATGATTGGTTTTGTTACAGATTATTATGTATTTTTGATACAATGACAGCTCACACAGATAACAAAATTTTCTGAACAAAGAATTTAAACTTGTATCACACAAATACAATAATTCAAATTATACAGAGAACCAAATACAAATTAACCTACTAAGTAAAAAATTCTCAACATATAGACAAACATAATGAATTACTGTACTTACAAAACACTAATCAAGAATGTATATATGTCACAATAAAAGCATAATCTCAAAAAATAAATTTTATAAAACTCATCAACCCAATTGGATTAATATATCTCAAGAGAGTATTTACAAGGACCTTCAGTTTATCTAAGAGATTTTAAAGGAAAATTAAACCTTCATTCCATATATTTAGAGCCTGTAATGAACTTCCTTGTTTTTCTTCTACTGCTTTTTCAAATTCTAGCAGAGCCACAACCTCTCTCTCAACCTTTCTTTTTTTTATGTACATCAACTTTCACAGATTTTAACATATTTCAGATTCATCCATTAGTCAGTTCTTTATAAACTTTGAAAGTTAATATTTTCCTACACTGAAAATATATTTTAGATAGATGAATTTTCTCACAGTTACAGCTTTCCTCAAATTTGACTTCCCTCTACTAGTGAACAAATTTTTGCTCACCACTAACCTTGAAACTCCCACCTAATTACAAACACATACCACATGATTCAGCTTCAGTTACTAATGTAGCACGTAACAGTTCTACATCAATAACAGTGCAACAAGCCCTCTCAGTGAATAAACTCAATCTTAACTTTGAGATTAAGCATTAAAAATAAAAGAGAAAGTGGGAAGGATTAGTGGGAGGTATGTGCAGGAAAAAGTATTTATACTTTCAGTTGAGATAAATATTAACTATCATACAATTACTAAACTACTCTCACAGTTACAACCAGAATCCCACACTGAACAGGTGGAGGGACCAGTTTAAAATTACCTTGATGAGCACCCTGCAATGTGCTATATCTCTACAAAAGAAAAATTTGTGGGAGACAGCACCCCCTCTGAACCTGGTATGTTCTTCACCTTTATGGAGCCAACAACTGGTGCAGTGTCACAATCAAAGGGTGGAACACAGTAACAATTCCAAATCCGAGTTAAAAGTGGTTAAAGCATATCAGACTAAGTAGGAGACCAACTCAATTCCAGGCTAGTGGCACTGAGAGGAACTTCACTGGCCCATCACAAAAGAAGAGTCCTCAACAATTCACCTCAATATTAGAAACCAGAAGGGAAAAGGAACCCCATTCCAAGAATCTAAACCATCATGTGTACAAATCCAGCACTGCCTCTAGGAATGTACGTTCATACAACATCAAGAAAGGAAAATGCAAGGTGGAGGACCTATTCCAGTCCAAATACAACCAGCACTGGGCATATAACATCCATTCTGTGGTAGGAGAAGGTTCTCATTCCACTCATGAGTGAGGGCTTATATTGGCTGATTCAGCTGTAACCAAAATCAGTAATACAGGAATCCACATTCAGGTGGCAGTTGGAGGGAGGGTTCCCAACCAGAAAGTCAAACTGCAAAATAGACAGAAGAATCCAGTTCAGGCCAGTAGCATTTGGAATAAAATATTACACACATTGGAAGAGAACAGTCACACTTTCTACACAGGCAAAATGCTTCCACCCTACTTTTGACTGTATGGAATTGTGCACACTCAGAGGGATTCCTCCAAAATCCACCACCTCAATTACTAGGAGCTGACAAGTAGCAAGAACTCCTGTACCACACTGGAAGAAATGGACTGATGAGTCCAGAGGAACACATCACCAGAGAAAGTGCAACAGGAGATCATGAAACCCTATTTTGAAAATCAGACTGTTTCCAATTTGACAATCTAAGAACTGTTAAAGATGGGCAACAATCTTCTATCTCAACCTTTCTCTGCTTTTTTTTTTATGCACATCAACTTTCACAAATTTTAACACATTTCAAGAAGAACCTGAAACTAGTCTTGTAGAACACCCTATATTACTAGTAAGCATGACAATCCATGTAGACCTCACAGATCTTTGAATATCAGTATACCTAGATAGGCACCAATCACCACAGGATAGGATCCATAACATGTAAAATAGACTCCAGAAACAAATATGAAAGAATGAAATAAATTACCCACTCAGAATTGAAGTGGCTACAGGGGAAAAAGATATCCAAGTGAGCAGTAAACTGCCAGATTGTGCAAGTAGTGTGACTCAGAATTATGGGGAGTGGTCCACATGCTAGCCTGGTAAATCTGCTCCAAAGAAAGACAGATGTGAGCAACCAAGAACACTGTGAGGTGACAGATCTGATAAAACAATACACACAGAACAACAGGCAAGAGTCAGAGGAAATGAAGGAATACACAAAACGGAAAAACCTAATAAACACAACCGGTCAGGGTGACAGAAGAGAGAAATGGATGGATTCCAATGGATGAGAAACAAATGGGAAAAACAACCACAGAAGGGCGATTTTCATAATGTGTAACAAAGCATGGACCAGACATAGGAGACGATCTGGATCAGAGCAGTAATAAATATGATAGGAAAGTAAGAGAAATAGCTGGAGAGGGAAACAAATGGCAAAAACAGAAAAAACAAAAAGAAGATAGCAGCAGCACTCCCTATAGCCCCATATGGTTTAAGAGGTTGGACCCTAATTAAACAACTATGGAAACAATCAGATACCTGAGGAAGAGAAGAATCCATGCTGGATGGACCAGCAATGGAATTTTTATCATTAATGCAGATACACAGATATGGATGAGGGAAAGACGGTGCGAGACAACAGGGAAGCTACATGTATGGATAGTCCCGAACCTCACACAAGAGACTGGACAAAACACACACACAAAGCTGGAGTGTAGGGACTGAGTAATGAAGCACCCTTGATTGAATTGGTCACTGGAGGGACTGGAATAAGAACCACAACTGAGCTGGTATAAAAGAGCCATAAGAAGGACCTGACAGAGAAAGTACTCGAGGTAAAAGATGAATGAAAGAGTATGTACAAAGGAAAAGATCCTTCCAATCCTGGTCGAATGCACCCGAATGACATGGAACTGGGAACCAAAAGAGAAAGCATGAAATTCAAATGAGTGGAAAATGCATCTATTTGGGGAGTATCCAACTAAGAATTTATCCTTCAAAATATCTGGGTGTTGCTAGAGTACTAAATAGAATCTTGTTGGGATTGGACAAACAATCTGCAAAAAGATTAAAAGCAACTATTTCAAATGACTGAGCATAATGATTGTAGACAGCCTGACCAATGTCTCTAAGCTGTTTATTGTTATATTATTATTATAACTATTATTATTTATCACTGCTATAGATTGCTCATTTATAACTGTGTTTTGTGTATTTAATAAATAAATTTTAAAATTATTTTAAAATTATGTCTTTTATTTAGTTCAGAGTAACAAACATACTGGTAAAGCAACATTGAACATGCACAAACAGTAAGCAGAAAAGCCTTTGTGTAAGGACTAGTTTATATCATGTTTATGCCACTTATTGTAATAGTTTTGCATCTGTTGCAGCCTTTGCCTTCATGAGAATGTCTCTGGATAGTTTGGAGTTATAACAACATTGTTCATTTGACTGCATACACATCTTGTGTGTTAAAATACTGCTCAAAACTGAGGTGCTTAAGTTTGATCTGAACTTGCTTTTGTTTTTAGTCACTAAACTAAATATCCTTTCACTATCAGCATTAGAATGGAAGATTGTAAAAATTCCAAGCATAACCTTACACAGAATGTCATACTTCTGTTTGCCATTTCCATCCATAACAGTAGACAGCTGAACCCAAAACTTGTCAACATTCAACTGAATTTGAAGGACAGTTTCTGAAAAAGTATCAATTTAATAGTTCAATTATTGCCCTTCCAATTTGTCAATAGTGTCATGCTCATGTGTATTGACAAGAACAGGATACCTGCCTGTGAAGAAGCGTAGAGAAGAGAAATCTTTGCTAACTTTCAGTTTTGGATCAGCAACCTCTGTGTGAATCAGAAGTTCATCATTCAGAGGGAAATGTTTCATAATGTAATTTGTAGCTGCAATATAGTATTTCTTGACACTGCAGCCATTTGTTGGTAGGCAGTTATCCATAAAAGCTCTTATAATTCTTAAAGTAGAAATGAAATGAAATTGCCATAACATTTTTCCTATAGATCTCTCCCAACCTTAACTCTTACAAAATAAATGAAATAACAAATTATCTTCAATAGAATTATAAAAGCTTTTAAGAATAACTGCCTACCCACAAATGGCTGCAGGCAGTGAAAGACAGTAGGAGTTGAGAAATTGAGAGAGTAAGCACAATTTCATACCATTAAATGCTTTTCCAAAATCACTGGCTGATTTAACATCAGCATTTTTATTTTGTCTAGTAGATGGAGTATCTTTAACACACTTTGGAACTATTACCACAGACAATATCCATTACGACATTAAAGTGATAACTGGGGTTTACAATGGATTTTGTAACAAACTTCCCAATGCATATTTTTTATATGCTAAAAAAATTCAAACCCTTAGGACAAGCACCTCAACAAACATGATGATACAGTCTTTGACTTATGACCCTTCACAATAGGGTTAAGAAATAGAAATGCATACATACTTTTTATCTCTTCATTGGATAATCTTAAAACTATCATCTTTGGATCCCACGCGTTATTTCACGTTGTGGTTACATGTCTAAAATTATGAAAGCTAGCTAAGCAAGACAAAGCATAAAATAAATTTAAATAATAGATAATCCTTTTGAATATTAAAACAAATAATACATAATTAACTAAAACTTAAAAGTACATCCCACATGCAATTAAGTTATCTATCAAACTAATATATACAAGGCGAGGAAAATTAGCCAAACAGTAGGGACAATCATGTCTAACAACACTCTTAGAAATTGTATACCTACACAGTCAACATTACCTTAAGGTAGATACAAGATAGTTTACAGGAAATATTCTGCTCTCTGTATTAGTTCTAAGCATCCCATTCACTACAACAGTTTGCTCTATGGCAAAAGTTCTTGGAACGTACTAGAGTTACTCATAAATAGTTTAAATAGGGCATTCTTTCACCACCTAAATGTAAACGTCTAATTTACAAACAGCTGTTTCTTTTATATCAACTCTTAAAATTTATAACTGTAACAATGATGGCACCTGTACAAATAAAACTGCAGTTATAATTACTGCTTTAAAGGTTTCTTTTGAAATAAAGAAATAAAAGCTTAAACAATATAAAACTCTGAATTATAATGTCCTTCATGATAATAACGTAAGTAAAATACTTTGATAGTAAAGTGGTTTATCCCTTTTTGCAGCAGGCTTAGTATTCACAAGTTTGTCTACACATTTGCACACGTTAAGTATTTGCATTATAACTTTTGATACAGCAAGTGTATCTTCATAAAATTTGGTAGACTTCTGAAAATATTGCAACTTTTTGTACACAAATATTCAGGTTTTTTAATGATGCATTTTTCTAAAGATTTCTTTGTGAAAATATCGAGTCTGTTTTATTAGTAGCCGGAGCGCAAAGTAATTTTGCGCTATGATTAAAAAGTTTTTCTTGGTCCCAAATATCTCAAATATTATTTGTGTAATCTAGAGCCTCCTAAACACATTTTAAATGTTTGTTTTGAGTAAGAGTTAATATTTTGTAATTTTCTACACACAAACTCTGTGGGGTGTATCAAATGACCAACCTCATAACCATCATAAAAAACATTAGGAAATATAAATTATGCTTGCTTTCATGCTAGAATGACTACATATTGCATATTTTATATGTATATATATTTTTTAAAATTATATTAACCTTCCAGTCATGCCTACCTAATATTACATAAGCTGCATTCATGCAGTGCATGTGCACATATGTTAAGTATCCAGTAATATACAACTGACCTATAGTCTTTCCTGTCTTGACTGCTTTAATGGACTACTATTTTGTAATATATACATTCAAATTTCAACTATTTATATTATATATGTATATAGATTATTACTATTCAAAAATAAACTTATTTTTTCTTAAAACATAAAACAGCAAATAAAGAAGTAAAGGAAATAATTCTCTCTTCCAGTTACAACCTTTGAACTTGGTTACTTCTAGACATAGGTTGCTAAGCCTTTTAAAATTTTGCATGTAGAGAACATCAAATAATATTTTCAAAGTTTGTGTGTGTGTGTGTGTGTGCACAGTTTAACCAAAACATCATAAATAACTATACTGGTACCAAGAATTCCACTATAATTTACTAATTTAGTAACAAAGCTGTATTTCAATTTCAAAAAAATGTGAAATATTAAGCAGACTAAAGACACAACCTAACTTCTTGAAATCTTGGTTCAAAAGAACTTTGTTGCTTTTTCACAGATTAAAATGGATGAGAAAAATCACTAGGGGGACACTTTAAGCTGTCAATTGGTTATTCATGTTATATACTGAAGTAAGTGTGTAAATATATAGCACCATTTTCAAAAGACGAAAGAGATGAACTGAGCTACTTTGTTTGATTCAGTACATAAGCCATACCTCAGCAAAATAAAATTATACAAGATTCTTATTGTATACTCTATCTTGTTAATATTAATAATTTGAGTTTCCATTCGTATGAAATTATATACTTTGTATGTTGACATCACAAGCATCTAACTTTAAACAGTGCTGCATTAAAAAATATTTTAGTGAGCATTTTTACTAGAGATTTGTTTGTGAACATATTGAGTCCATTTCATTACTAGTCTGCTTGCAAAAATCATCATATTGGAATAAAAATATTTGTTCTAAAACTCTCAAATTTCATTTAAGTAATACAGGCCACTGGTTAGACCATATTTTGAATACTGTGTTCAGTCTTGGACACCTTACCCTAGGAAAGATATTGTATTGTTGAAAATGGTTCAAATGAGATATACTGAAGTAGTATCTGGTATGGAGAGGTTGTTATATGAGAGTTTAAAACCCTCAAAATTATTTTATCTTGAAAAGAGTTGGAGAGGATTTGACTAAAGTGTTTAAAATTGTAAAAGGAATTGGTGATGTTGATATACCAACATTTGCATACTTCACAGTCAAAATAACAGAACTGTGAGGCACAAATACAGACTTACTCAAAATAGAAACCATTTTCAGATAAGATAATTTTATTTTTTAAACAGGGTGGTTGGCCTATGGAAAGGGATGTCTTTAAATATTATGGAGCCAATAAAATTGAGTTTAAATAAAAGCTGGATAAATATATGAATGATTAAAATGATTTTAATTAATTTATTTAAGTTTTAGTTTGGCTTAGAGAGAACTGCCAGGATGGACCAACAAATCCCTTGTTGGCCCTAAACATTATTATGTTAACCTCTAAAATCTCCAATATACATTTCAAATGCTTGTTTTCAGTAAAACCTTATATTTTATCTGTTATTTTCTCTAACCTAACTCTATACAAAGTTTGTCAATTTGACTGACTTTTTAATCACCATAAGAATAAATTGAAATAAACCTAAATTACCTGTTTGTTTTATTCTTACAATGATTTCATAATGTAACACGAAACTACACTTATTTATTTTAAATAGCTTTACACTTGTGACAGTATATGACTATTTATACTTAAATGTTATTGTTTTATTGCTATTTTAACTGTGTCTAATTACTATTCACACTATTACAAGCTGTAAACCCCTTGGGAATCATGGTCCACATGTGAGCCTATCTAATGACATTATTCACAAGATATCCAAGCTACTCTCCCTTGTGCTTCATGAAAATTTATTTTTACATTTAGTTACTTTTACAATAATAAAGAAAACACTGGAAAAATCAAAAATAAATTACTTACCTAGATCTCTTTCTCTTTTTTTAGCAGTTGACTGTCAACGAAACTTAACCTTACTTCCTTTGTTTTTTTACTTATGGCAGTGGTGCAAAAAAAACCTTTTTAATTAAATAATGCACCACATAATATGGAATAATAACATGCAAAAAGCAGACAATGTTCCATAAGTATCAACAGTTTTTCTGGGTTTCTAACTATATGACAAGAGCCCTTACAAATTCATCCAAGATAGTTGATATGTTCTTGAGGAAATAAAGCTCGTACTAAAAGAGAAATTAGCACTTCTCCGTTCACAAAGCATTGTAATATATTTCATTTGACAGCTGAAAACTGATTATCAATAAAATATAATATTACACATAAGAGAGAACTATGAACAATTCCTCAAAGAGATGTGACAAGAGAGTCCAATTTTCTATATGATGGCTCTGTAACCAAACAAAATTGAAGGGTATAAAAATTATGCTTTGTTGAAGCAATGACGATTTGGTGAATAAATTACAAAATGGGATGCCAAGAAAAAAACATTTCACTTCTCACACAAAGAAATAGTCAGAATTTTGTTTAATACTGCCTTGCAAAATTAAGAATATAAAACTTGTATACTACTGACTATGAATTATTAGCTGCGATTTATACTATAATGATCTATATAATATAAAGAGAAAACAATTGAGTTTTAAATATATATCACTAATAACTTGTGATATGCACAGTAAGTGATGCCTGTGCAGAGGATTAAAAAGTCATTAATGTTATGAGTGTCTAACTTCACTACCAACACACATCCATTTTTTCTGAAGTAACACATATTACCACCAAATGTAAAAGAACTATTGAAGCTTGAAATAAAACAAGCTCTTTCTATTGGTTAAAGACATGTACATCAAATAAGAACACATGGTTTATAAAACTGCTTTGAAATGTAAGGAGGTTGACATTTCTGCTGCAGGTTGGGAAATTTAGAGATCTCAAGAAACAGAAAAGTTTGGATGTTAAAACTGTATTTTGATCTTGGAATTGTTTACAGATCGTGTTCACGTTACATAAAGTTGATGCAATGCTACTGAACTTATACAAACAAAAGTAGGGACAAATGAGAGTACTTGTATGTCAAGTGACAAGACTGAAGTTTGAGAATTTTTCGAAATAACTTTTGAAATCAAGAAACTAAAATGTGGTAACAAACCCCGGAATTAAAGACTATGACCTGATACTATACATGGATAACAAAGTTTGAATTTTTAATATACATCTGTCAACTGGTATGACATGGAAAAAAGCAAGATCCATACTGAATAAGGTTAAAGGTATTAATTTACTACTTCCTTCATAATGAGTAATGCTGGACAATCTACTCTGAAACAGCAGCTAACCATACTTAATATGTTTTTTTGGGGAAAGGTGTAATTCTTCAGCAACAGAACAAAATCATAAATTATAGTATATGACACTTCTGATCTTCCTAGCACTGTAGGGTTGAGCATCCCATGGCATCTTGATTCAAATGATCCCTGACTTCCTATTAGCATTTGCAGAAATTAAATATCAATAAATCTTGTTTTTATACAAAAGTAGTGGAAAATTATATACTTTTTTAGAAGAAGCAAAATAACAAACCCATAATCATCATATGGTCTTCTGTAGTAGAGATCATCAGCTCGTGAAGTAGTAGCTGATGGAGGTGGTGGTGGAAGCCTACGTTCATAAGGGTCTGGGTAAGGTCTCATCCGTTCAACTGCATAGCTCCTTTCACTAAACCTGTCAAACCCATAACCATCTGAAAATCTGTCGTAACGACTCTCAGGGCCATATCGCCCAAAGCTTCTTTCTGGATAACTTCCGTAAGTAGTCATAGGTGGTGGCAACCTACTGTAACGTGCATTTCTGAAATATTAAAAATATAAATTCTTTTAATACACACAAATGAAGAGAAAGTAAGGGTTCAACAAATATCACTGCTAGAGGAACTTTAAATAATAGCAGAGTACAACTATTGCTAATATTGCATGTACTATCACAACTAAACAGACTTAAATTAATGTACAAAGTTCATACAACTTTCAAAAAACCACTAACCAATACAGTTCTATAATTGATTGATTGATTGATTTAGTGTTTTATGGCACAAAGCAGTGAGGCTATCTGCGCCAGACATTCGGTAAAAATGTAAAAAAAAAAAATATATAAATAAATGTAGTAATAGACATAAATGGAAATGAAGGTAAAACAAAAAAGTATAAAACCAATGTTGACACCTAGTCTACAATGTTAAGATAGAAGGCAGAGTATAAGAAGTTGTAAGGTATTTACTCCAGCAAAAAGGTAATGATCATAACCCAGTCCAGGAAGACTAACATAGCAAAATTGTAAGTTCAAGAACCACCGTGGCAATCACCTGAAGTTGGCCTTTCCAGTCCTGGTTCCGGGTTATGTGTCATAGCAGCTATTATCAAAATGTAAAAGAATAAAAGTTTTAAAAGATGCATAGCAAAATCGTAATAATGAGTAGCCAAATGTCCAGTAAAAAGATAAAAGTCAAGTAAATGGAGTAAAATTTGTAAAAGTAATTGAAGATAAAATCAAAACTGCAATTAAAACAGAAAATGGCGTAAAAACCAATGTTGACATCCAGTCAACAAAGTTGTAAAGAACTACCTGTAGCAGAATGGTAATGATCATAACCCGCCACGAAGACTAACAGGTAAGTATAAAACCACCGTCCAGTCACCTGAAGTTGGTCTTTCCAGTCCTGGTTCCGGGTTATGAGTCAATATGGCCAGTACTAAAAAGTTAAGTAGTAAAAGTGTGAAATGATATGCAGCAAAGTATAATAACAACTTCGCCAGGACGACTAACGAGTAGTTCAAACGGATAGTTCACACAGTAGCGTTAGTCACCTGAAGTTGGCCTTTCCAGTCCTGGTGTCGAGTTATTTAATGTTCTGGCCATTGTCCAATGTCAAATTGAAGGAGAGAGATTAAAACTGTAAAAAAGGAACCACAATTAAAAGGTGTAATGAATAAATATGCAACACTTAAATGAGATTAAAAGATTAATGGCCATTAAAAATTAAAAACATTATCAAGGTGGACAGAGTCACCATCACCAATAACTCTGTCCAATGTTACAGACTGACCCTGGGAAAAAATATGTTTAAAATATTGCCGTCGTTGAGAATTGTAATGATGGCAAGAAAGTAAAACGTGGCTGATAGTGATTTGAGTGTTACACAAACTACACATTGGTGCATCAGTTCCAGATAAAAGAAAATGATGAGTTAAAAAACTGTGACCAATGCGTAGCCTAGTGAGAACAACTTCTTCCTTCCAAACTTTACGGAAGCTAGATGGCCAAAGAACAATTTTGGGTTTGATTTGAAAAAGTTTGTTGTCACGTTGCTCACTCCAAGTAGACTGCCAGCTGGCACGGAGCCGAGCCTTGAAGACAACACCATAGTCCATGTACGGAATAGGCATAGGAGTGATGGTGCTGAAGCAGACATATTTAACTGCCATGTCTGCAAGCTCGTTCCCACAAATACCAACATGGCCTGGTATCCAGAAAAACTGGATTGAAGTAGCTGCTAATGAGAAATGGGTCAGTCGGTTTTGAATATCAGCGAGAATAGGACATGAGCCAACGTGTAGCGATTCCAAGGTAAGTATAGAACTAAGCGAATCAGTATAAATAGTGCAGTTGGAGTACTGCTCAGCTGCAATATGATCCAGGGCAAGAGATATGGCATACAGTTCAGCAGTGAACACAGAAGCTGTAGAAGGGATTCTGCTTGCAACTACTGACCCATAGCCGAGCCCACTGAATTACCTGATTTGGAACCATCTGTATAAATGGGAACTGAATGATTGTTTGAAAGATATTCATTGAATAAAGGACGGTACTTCCAATCTGGAGTATCTGCCTTTTTTAGGTGACTGAAAGAAAGGTCACATTTGGGGGCTGTAATAAGCCATGGTGGGATGGGCGACCTGTGGAATCTGCCATGTTATCCAAGGACAGACCCAATTCATCCAATTGCGCCCGGATGCAAAGGCCAAATGGAGCAATGACAGATTGTCTGTTCTGAAAAAGTACTGCCCACCGAGGAAGGAAAACACATTTCCAGGTGGGATGCTTTGGTAAGGAATGAAGTTTCGAAGTATATTGTAAAGATAGTTGCAAACGGCAAAGGTGTAGAGAAGGTTCATGAGATTCAATGTATATACTTTGAACTGGAGAGGTACGGAAAGCCCCAGTGCAGAGTCGAAGTCCTTGGCGATGAATGGGGTCCAGCATCTTTAAGGCCGAGGGTCTGGCAGAGCCACAGACCATTGATCCATAATCGAGTTTCGATCTAATAAGAGCATGATATACCTTTAACATTGAACAGCGATCTGCCCCCCAACTGGTAGAAGAGAGAACACGGAGGATGTTCAGTGCTCTTGTGCATTTGACCTGAAGCTGCTTTAAGTGTGGTATAAAGGTCAGTTTACGATCAAAGATAAGCCCCAAGAACTTGGTCTCCGGGACCACTGGCAGCAAAACTTCACCGATATGAAGTTCAGGATCAGGGTGAATACCCCGTCGACGGCAAAACTGCATGCATACAGTTTTGGAGAGAGAGAAATTAAAGCCGTTCGCCAGAGTCCACTTCTGTACACAATTGAGGGCGGTTTGTGGTTGCCGCTCAATATATCTCATGTTTGACGACTGACGAGATGTGAAAGTCGTCGACATAAGCCCATTCGCAATAGTGAGAGGGAGTTGCTCAGTGATGGCATTTATCTTTATACTGAAGAGTGTAACACTCAATACACAGCCTTGAGGGACTCTAAGTTCCTGTACAAAAGAACGGGAAAGTGTCGAACCCACACGAACTTGGAATCTCCTGTCCATTAAAAAATTTTTTAATAAACATGGGTAGATGGCCACGTAACCCATATGTATGGAGGTCTCGCAATCAGGAAAAACATTCTCCTGCCAGATCCGGTTGAAAACAATCAGAAGGACATCAAAAGAAGCAGGAGATAGATGGTGCAGCATGTCACAATGAATATCATCAGGTCCAACAGACGTACTGGCAGACCGATGAAGGGCCATTTTTAGTTCCACCAGGGTAAAGGGACAATTATAGTAAAAGAAACAGTCAGTTCGAAAGGAAAGAGGTGATCGCTCTGCCTGAGTCTTGATGGCCAGGAAGGTGGAGGAACAAGCAGAAGTGCAAGATACCCGGCAAAAGCTTTCACCTAGAGTGTTAGTGATGTTCCGAACATCAGTCACCTCCTGACCATCAGAGAGTAAAATCGAGAGGGGGACAGATTTGTAGTGCCCATTAACCTTTCAATCCTGTCCCATATGATCTTGGAACTGGTGGTAGAAGATATGCTGGTTGTGAACTTAATCCAAGATTCCTTCTGCCTTTGACGTCTTACCCACCTAGCATGTGCACGGGCCCGTTGGAAAGCAACCCGGTTTGAAAGTGTGGGATATCTACTAAAAGTATCCCAGGCCCGCTTTTGAGCCTTCCGTGCTAAGTGGCAAGCAGGATTCCACCACGGACGAGGATATCGTGGAAAACGTGTCAAGGTTTTAGGAATACACTGAGCAGCTGCATGTGTAATACAGTCAGTTACCGCTGCTATACAGTCGTCTATTGATGGCTGATTTACGATGGTAGGATCAAGTTCTGCGAGAGCAGTGAAAGTGGACCAGTCTGCCTGATCCAGCACACTGGAGCACACGTAGGGTGGCATCGACCACGGCCAGTCTCTCTCAAAAGGATCGGAAAATGATCACTGCCTAGTGGATTACTGTCAACCCTCCATGAAAAATGGAAGAATAATGAAGGGGAGCAAACTGAGAGATCAATAGCGGTAAAAGACTGACTAGGTGCATGAAAGTAAGTGGAAGAACCAGTATTGAAAAGAGAAAGATTGTGATCATAGAGCATCTGCTCTACAGATCGGCCCCTCCCATCAATAATAGCACTTCCCAGAGGGATGATGTCCATTAAAATCCCTAGGATTAGAAATGGAGATGGCAATTGTTCAACGAGCATTAAGATCTGATTGATCATATGTCTCTCCAGGGGACAGGTACAGAGAACAAACAGTGATGGTATGACCCAAGGAAACACGGATGGCTACAGCCTCCAAGGGTGTGTTGAGTGACAAAGACAGGGTGGGCACGTGTTGATCAACCAACAGTGCCACCCCTCCATGTACTCGACCATCACACAACCTGTCATTTCTGTACAGAGAAAACTGCCAAATGGAGACAGTATCAGCAGTTTTGAGAAATGTTTCTTGTAAAGAAAGACAAACAGGATGGTAGGAAGCAATCAGCATTTTGATATCATCCAGATTAGAACGTAAACCTCGACAGTTCCATTGTATCAAGGTGGCCATTTTTAAGAACGGGTAGGTGAAGTGGCTGGAGAACCCTTCAGTTTACGACCACGTCTTTTTTCTTTACTGTCTTTAGTCGGAGGAGGTCTATCAACCTCCATGGATCCTGCTCTGGGTCGGGTGGGCAGGTTTTTGTTATTGGCAGGGGAATCCAGTGACTGAGGACGCGAACGAATAATTGTTTTGTCTATTGTGGTGGGAAAAAAAGATGTATCAGAAGAAATGCCTGTATTTGAAACTGAAGGACGTGGATCTTGAGGTTTGTTGGAAGGTATGGGAGGAACAGAGATGGGTGTGGAAGTCAATTCATCAACCTTTTTAACCATGGAGGTCAAAAGGCTTTTCATTTGTTTTGAAAACGATTCTCTTGGAGGCACAGAGAGATCTGTCTGCACTCCCACTGTAGTTGTGGAATGAAGTGCAGCAGCATATGTCCAAGATGGAGTTGTGGACAGCAATTTCGAGCCTCAGGATAACTAATGTTATGTGTCGTTTTCAAACGCTGCACCTCTTTTTCCTCCAACCATTTCGGGCAAGAATGAAAGTAAGAGGGGTGAGAACCATTGCAGTTTACGCAATGTGGGTTCATGTCACAGTCATAGGCATCGTGGTCCTTGCCTCCACAACGAGCACATGTCGGGGAACCACGACAAGATGTCTTTGAGTGGCCGAATCTCTGACATTGGAAACATCGAAGAGGGTTTGGTATGTATGGCGAACCCTGCAAATGAGATAACCCACCTTGATGGTGGCAGGTGCACGTGGTGAAGTAAATGTTAAAGCGAGGGTATTTGTTGGCAGTGTAACTCCATCTTTGCGAGTGGAGATCGCCTCACTGCAGAAACTCTTTGAGTGGAGAGACCAGCGAGAATCTCTGACTGGGAACGTTCTTCAAATCCCTTTCAACAATAACTCCTCGTGAAGAATTCAAGGTAGCATGGGGTGTAACCTCAATAGGTATATCCCCAATTGCCTTTGAATTCAAGAGGAGTTCACTGTGTTGGGATGTGGATGTTTCAACCAATATGTCACCAGATCGAAGTTTCTTTACTGACTTTGGAGAGCCAGCAAGTCCCTCTAGTCCCTTTTGAATAAAAAATGGGGACATTTGCCCTAAAGGTTTTCGAAGAGAATGTAATATAAGAAAATGAGGTGCGTGTGTTACTGATGTTGAAGATTGCTGTTCTGAGTATTCAAGGCGTGGTCGCTACCCATTGACTGTTTTTTACAATTTTATTTAAATTTTTAAAGGATCCATAGGAAAAAGAAAAAATTTCGGTACCCACTGACCCCACCCACCATGGAGCCCTACAAGGGGACGCACTACAAAGTCACGCAAGGACAATGCAGCAACGCCAGGGTTTCGTGAGCACTATACCCAAACACCAGCATCAGGCACAATGTCCACAACACCCGTTGAGAACTTCCAACACTGGTACTTGGTTGACTCTAGCCCAAGTGGACCAGCTGATTGACCCAAGGGGGGCCACCCAAAGGCTGCCCGTCTACAGGAATTCGAGGCCAAAGTGGTGTGTTAGGGTTGGACCCCTCAACCACCAGGATCCTCTCCTCCCCTTCACGGGTCGCCACGCACGGCAAACACGTGGGTGGATGTTTAGATCCCAGAGAAGGTAACCAGATAGAACAGAACCTTCCCCTTGGGAGGTCCCCTCCCCACGTACAGGAATACACACCGAGGGGAGGCTTAGGAAAAGGGAGAACAACAACATTACACCATGCATCAGGAAAAACATTCTCCTGCTAGATCCAGTTAAAAACAAATAAAAGAACAGCAAGAGAGGTAGGCGAGAGATGGAGCAGAATCTCGTAATGGCATCAGGTCCCACTGATGTACTGCTAGACTGATGAAGAGCAAGCTTGAGTTCCACCAGTGTAAAGGGGCAATTATAGTCATTAAAGACAATCAGCCCAAAAGGAAAGAGGTAACCACTCTGACCGTGTCTTGATGGCTAAGAAGATGAGGGATGAAGCAGAAGTGCTATATGCATGAGACAACCTTTCACCAAGTGCACTAGCAATACTTTGGGCATCAGCAACTTCCTGGCTATCAGAGAGCAAGACTGAAAAAGGAGCAGAAGTATACTGTCCACTAACCTTTCAAATCTTGTCCTGTATGATTTGGAACTGGTGGTAGAAGAGACGCTAGAGGTGTATTTAATCCAAGACTCCTAGCTTTGACATCTGACTTGCTGAACATGTGGACAGGCCCACTGAAATGTAATAATGCTTAAAAGTGTGGGATATCTTTGAAAGGTATTGCAAGCCCGTTTTTGCTCTTTTCTTGCCATGTAGCTGGCAGGATTTCACTAAGGACGAGGATACTGTGGGAAACATTTTAAGGTTTTAGGAATACACTAAGCAATACAGTCAATCACTGCTTCCACACAGTCATCTATCAATGGCTTACAGATGATGGTAAGATCAAGTTCTGAAAAAGCAGTGGAAGAGGGTCAGTTGGCCAGGGGCACAAATTGGGTGACATTAACCACAGCCAGTCTCTGAAAATGATAGGAAAATTATCATTGCACCCTGTGTTACAATCAACCTTCCAAAAAAGTAAGAGAAATGTGATGGAGAGCAGAGAGAAAGATCAATAGCAGTAAAAGATTGACTATGTGCATGAAAATAAGTACAAAAACCAGTATTGAAGAGAGATAGGTTGTGATCCATGAACATATGCTCTATGGAATGACCTTTTCTATCAATATCAGCACCCTCCCAGAGGTGATTATGTCCATTAAAATCCCCCAGGGTTAAAATAAGAGACAGTAAATAGTTAGCTTAATGAGGAAATCAAGGTCTGACTGATCATAGGTCTCTTCAGCAGCCAGGTGAAAAGAACAGTTAAGTGTTGGAGTTAGACCTCTCATCCACCAAGATTCTCTCCTCCTCTTCATGGGTAGCCACACACAGCAAACATGTAGGTGGATGTTTAGATGCCAAAAGAGGTAAATTGAAGTTACAGAACCTTCTGCGGGAGATCTGCTCACTATGTATAGGAACCCACGTCGAAGGGCAAAAACCTCATTATAGCAACACAACTATTAAGTATAGAAGCTTAGAAGACTGCACACTGTGGTATAAACTAAAAACAGAATCTTCTATATCATACTTTATCAAAGAATATCAAAACAATTTTATACTTACGGATTCCTGGGACATTCTTTCGACCTACAAAAAAAAGAACAAAAAAAAATGAAATGTTGGGTAATAACTAGCTACACAACATTCACATAAGTTGACTAAGAATGTTTCTTTCTAACCAATTAAGAGATGTTAAATCACTAAGATTTAAGCTTTAACATGGAATTTTTATTATTATATTATCGGAAAAAATATATTCTACCTTTCCAGTTTTGACTCGCAAGATTTATGGACGCATGAGAGAACAACTATGTGAATATTTAACATGCTTCAAAGAAGGCCCTCAAGTATCACTTTGTGCATTAACCATATGGCATGGGTCCCCTTTCTGCACATCATGATGTTTTACTGAGTTGCATTCAAAATTTAATTTAGCAAATTCACTATCAATATTTGTCCAAAAATTAGCATATTAATGTTTTTTATATTTCAATGTTTGATACTATCTGTTTCAATTCCCTAATTTCAAAAGAAACTTGAAAAAACTATCCACTGTTTTGTTGTCCCATAATGTACAAACTTTTAAAGGTTTTAACTTTCACTCTATGAAACTAAGTATTTCTTCTCATACACTAGGCATCTGTCTAGTCAAACTATGCCAATTGCTATGCTTACACAGCCTTCTCTCAACTTCCTTAAGGCAAGTTCCAAGAGAGGAAAATAAATTTCTTTCTGCACATGGTAATGCTAACAATACTCTAATGTTTCCTGACAAAGCCCATTCGTGTGTGTCACAATAAACAGCATTACAGAACAAGAAAATAAAATAAGCTATATGTGAAAATGCAAAGACTTGCAAATAAGAATATATGAAAATAATTTTAACCCTCTCTCCACAGACAACATTTCCTGACTATTGTCACAAAGCTTCAGTGAGTTACACTCAAAATTCAACTAGGTTCTTTTCAAAGTATTCCAATACATAGAGCATAAAATGTAGCTAATAATCTGTATTTTAACAGTACACAAGTTTGGTGTTCTTATTTTATAGGGTATATTAAAAAATCTAGAATTTCTGGTGTGAAAAACTAACATTTGTTCTCTAGGCACCTTTCTCTTCTCTAATTTATTTACCACACTTAAAAAAACCCATAAAATTTAACAAATTACTTTTTCTAATATCATCATTCAGGCAAAGCATAACTTTCACAACTTTCAATCTTATTGGTTTCAGAGACATCAAACAAACAACCAGATCCTGTTTGCAATGTCCACCTGTCACATCCTCTCTTCCAGAAATTGATAATAGTTCTCTCTGCCATCCAATACTATATTTTTTATAACCAATTGAAACCCAAAAGTTTCATCTGTCAAATTATGTATTACATTATTTTGTCTCGTCTCTTGTAAAGTTCAAGTTTGATTTACATGGGAAACATATTGATGGTCTCAGATTGCTTTTGTCACATAGAAAGCCAGAAAAACAGATAGTTAACAGACATTGTATGCTTTTATGTATGTTATTATTCCATGTTCATTGGTGCATCATTTAGTTAAATAAATAATTATTTAGTTTTTTGTACTAATGGTAGCACCGTACTAAAGTTAATTTTGAACAGTCAACAGCACAAAAATACCCAGTTAAGTACTTTTATTTCTTGTTTTTCATGTGTATTCTTCATTTATTATTACAAAAGTAACTAAAATATAAAATTGGAAACCTTTTATGTTAGTTAAGGTTAGATTAAGTGAAAAAAATACTAAAAACAAAGTACACTCATGAGCAGTTTGTGAATAGATAATAGGCAAAGTAATTCAATAGTATAATGTGAGTTATGCATTCATAAAGTAATCTACAATGTATAATGGTGAAGAGTAATTAGATAGGGTTCAAAGTGCAGTGAAACAAAATTTAAATATAAACAGATATCTAGTGTTACAAGTGTAATGTTATTTAGGATAAACAAATGTAGCTTCAAATTACACTTCTGAAGCCATTTTAGAATGAAAGCAAGGGTAATTGAAATTTATTTTGGTTTTTTTAGAGGTTACAAGATCAGTCAAAATTACCAATCATATATAATGTTACACAATTTAGAAATTACACAAATATTTGAAATTTTTTAAATGAAGAAAATTGTTTTTAATTTTAATGTGGAAATTACTTAGTGATAAAATTAGTATATTGAAATCCTATTTATGTTCATTGACAAATCTTTAGTAAACAAACTTCATTAACAAACCTAAATTTGTGTGCAAAAAAAGACTTGTAAAGTTTACTAATATCTGATAAATTTTATGAAGATACATAAAGTGTATTAAAAGTTATAAGACAATAACTATAAGGAGTACCAAAATAGTTACAAGGTCAAATGGTTCAACTAACTTTGTGGCAAGGTATGTACATTTCTTCTATTTCTTAATACTGAACACATCATTGCACTATACACTGATAATAATCCTATAAATATTCAGAGGCTGAATGCAAATAACTACAACAAGAATAACATCTTTAGTTAAAATCTGTAATTAAAATATTCTTTGTGCACAAAATACCTATAACCTTTAACACAATCCTACCAAATATTATTAAGATGTGTCAAGAAAGCTCAGAGTTACTGTAAGTATTATTGAATTGTGCTTCATTCTCCATACAAGAGCAGTGCAAAATTGATATACCCCACAACTACAGGCTTGATACTGTTTTACAGTAATGAAATTTGGTATATGGTTAATACCATATAAATTTAGAGTTGTGTACAATAAACAGCAGACAATTTCCTTCAAAAATGGAAAACCAACAGCCTCTTGCAAATGAAAATACAATGCATTAAAAATGTAATAATTTATAATCCTAGACTAGAACCAAAATCCAATTTACAAGTTACCATGTAACACATGAAAAACAAATGTGCAAAACAATTAACAACCATGTCAGGTTTCCTTAAAAGCTAAGTCTGATTCTAGCCAATATTAGTTTGAAACACATTACACATCTATTACTAATGAAATGCTTGCTTACCAATGACCAGCTCGCCCACATCTGTAACATGTTCCTTTGCCACCCATTCCTGCTTTTTGTCTAACTTTACTATGTGAGAGCTGCATTGATAAAAATTAATACAGAAAATTACAAAAACAGTACAAAAATGTACTATAGCTCCATCAAATGTCAATACAGCACTTAAAAGACAATGCTGAATTAACCACTAAGCAAAAGAAGCAAAATTCAAATAAATATGCTTCAGGAAGAAAGATATTAAAATCTTCATCAACGACTCAATCTTATGCTTCTTTCAAATATGTTGATGCCTTACACAATGGTTATTAAAGTATGATAAAATGCTTAGACAACATTTTACTGGATGAGTGTGTTTTTCTTATAGCAAAGTCACATCAAGCTATCTGTTGAGCCCACCAAGGGGAATCAAACCCTTGATTTTCTGATTTCAGCATTGTAAATCTGTAGACTTATTGCTGTACTAGCAGGGGGCATTTACTGGATGAATCCTTGGATCAAGAAAAAAAAAAACAGAAGCCCAAAACTTAAATGTGGCATTTTAAATGATATTCTGAGAACGATTAATACTGTTAGTATTTCAATTCAAAGGACAAAAACAAATTTTAAGCAATGTTACATTTTATTTGAAAGATCATTTGATTATACATCAAGTAAATGTATTAAAGAAGTCTGTACAACTTATAATAAAATGAAGAAAAAAACTGTTGGAAGAATGAAATGATGAGATTTTGAACATTTGTTTAAGGACAAAGGAAAAATAAAGTGAAATAGAAATTCTTTGGTAAAGTAGACTCACAGCCCCAGGAAAGTGAATATGATTTTACAGAAAACTTGTGCCAATTTTAAATCTAATAAGATATTTAAAATGTTATATTCTCTAATCAGTTCTCTTAGACAATATGGTGAAAACTACAAAATATTTAAGTGTTGTCAGTCTTATTGAATATTGGTGGAAGCAGCTTAGAAAAAGAACTGCCACAGTTTCAATCACACAACCTACAAGCATGTATTTTTCCAAGATAACAAACTAGATCTATTACTTTGTTGTAAAATTTTAGATAAACTAATCTTTTCCTATATTAAGACTTCCTTGTTGATATTTTTGTCTACCTAGCTCTAATGCTGAGGGAGAAAGATCTTTTTCAAAATCAAAATTAATTAAAAATTAAGATCAACAATAAAGCAAGACAGACTATCAATACCAGTCATTAAATCTCTGATACTCTTGACAACTTAGATATAAATAATGGATACATTTGCTGGAACCAAAGCTCATAAAGCATCATTTTAAAAACGATTTACAGATATTTATATCGGTAATGTTGTTAGTAATGAAATTATTTTTATGAAAATGCATTTTTTTTATATTAGTCTACACAGATCACACTTTCATTTTATATGCCAGATATTATATACAAGCTTATTGCTTAGAAAATTAATACATTCTAATATTATTATAGATCTGTTTGAAACTATCCTTGAAAATAAGTGTATGACTCTTGAGGGGCCAAAAAGGGTAGCTGTGCAGTTGTTTGGAGCCCAACAACTGTTTAATCCAGTCCTCCATATGGAAGTCAAAAATATTTACACATGGTTAAATAGAAAAACAATATTCCAGCTATAAAAAAATCAACAATTAATTAAAACCTACAGAGCCAGTAAACACTAACCTCAACTGTTATCTTTTTATCCATAAATTCAGAATTGTTCAGCTCTTGAATGGCAGTATTTGCTGCTTCTTCAGAAGCCATGTGCTGTGAAAACAATTTAATATAAACAGTAATAACTTTTTATTTTCATTATCTAAATAACAAAAATGTTAAATTAAAATACTTATCTTTACACCTACTAAATACATTCCTACAAAAAAAGTTAGTGAACTTTCAAAAGACTTTGCTCGCAAACGAAAACTCAAGAGGAACAAAATGTACAAATTAACATAGAAAGCTAACATGTTAAATCTCTAAAAAAAACCTAAATTGATTATGTAACAAATTCAGGAGGTCATAAAAGTTATTAAAATATTAAAAACTACAAGTTTATCATAATTCAGAAACTTAATGGAGAGTTACATTTAATTTAAAGATTTAGATTTTTCTTGTGAATGCCTACATTTATCTTAATTCAAAAAATTAGTCAAGTAATAAATGTGCTTTGGATTATTTGCATACTTTAGAATTAATAAAAGATTTGAAATGAACTGATTTTAACAAAAGTTAAAGATGTAAACATGTATGGCTGTATCATCTTTATTTGATTCTTACTTCTCTCTCATTTCATATCATTATCTAGTGAATGCAAACATTATATTAGAGAAAAACTTACAACATATTCTTAATTTTCCAAATTCCAGGTTTCATATACAATGCCAATTAAACATACCCAAGAGTAAAAACCTAAGTGTCCAGTGTTTAAAGTCACATACATAAAACTATAAATAAAGTGCAATTAATTTACAGTTCTTGAATCACACTGGCACAGAATTCCAAACTTTAATTTTAATGAACAAAGAGAACACATAATGAAGGAAAAAAACTAGATGAAAATGTTGAGTATTTTACTCATTTGGGGTATTAAAATAACAAAGATGATTCTCAAACAACATACAGAAACCAAACTGAAAGAACTGTTTTTTGTTTTTGTTTTTTGAATTTTGCACAAAGCAACATGAGGACTATCTGTGATAGCTGTCCCTAATTTAGCAGTGTAAGACTAGAGGGAAGGCAGCTAGCCATCACCACCCACTGCCAACTGTTGGGCTACTCTTTTACCAACAAATAGTGGGATTGACCATAACATTATAATGCCCTCACAGCTGAAATGGCAAGCATGTTTGGTGTGAGAGGGATTCAAACCCACAACACTCAGATTACACGTCAAACACCTTAACCCACCTGGCCATGCCAAGCCTGAAATAACTGAATATAGGCTTTTTGCATGATAAGAACCTAATATAATGTGCAGCTTCATTATCCTTTGCACACTTAACCCTTTATGGACCAGAGAGAACCTCTTAGATATCTAATGAACATCTGCCTATCAAATTTTAAAGCTTAAGCCAAATCATTCTAACTTTATTTCAACAACTCTTCACTCAAAATTTACATTTTGAAACATTAATATAATTTGCAAAAAAAAACATTTTTTTGCACTAGAATTTCTGTAAACACCTGTAAACACCATGCTCAATTTTTCTTACATTTTTTTTACTTATCAGAAAGAATAAATACATATTTGGTAAAACATTATTCCCTTCATTACATAAGAATATAATTATAAGTTTTATTTCATAATTTCATTTCACTGAGCCTGTAGACACATTGCACATGTTAAGTACCTACATAACTTTTAACATAAAGGTATATTCACAAAATGTGGTAGATTTTGGAAAATACTGCACATCTTTCATATACAAAAGATCTTTTATTTTTTAAATAAGTATTTTTACAAAATACATGTTTACAACTATATCTAATCTGTCTCATTACTAGTACGAGTACAAAGAGATTTTCATGTTAAGATTGAAAATACTATTCGTCCCAAAAATCTCAAATTTCATTTGTGTAATCTTTAAAGCACCCTAATATAAAACTTGTTTTTAGTAAAACTTCATATTTTATTTTTTAACTTAACCCTAACAATATATTTGATTATACACCATGTATAAAATTCAAAGTATACTGAAAAGAAAAATAGTAAAATGTGAAGTAAAATGAAAGCAAAAAAGTGTCAAAGTACTTGTCTTGAGTGTTGGCTCCTAAAATTTGCAAATCTATTTTCTATGTTTATTTTACCATTAATGACTGAAGCAGAAATAATGCAAAAAATCACTGCTTGTGTCACTATACTGTTTACATGAAGATGTAATACGTCATCCCCAAGTGCAAAGAATCTAAAGAATGTACTGACTTACACCTGGCTCTCACAATACAATAAATGCAACGAGAATTTCAATGAGTAATAAAATTGCACTTTGAATCCGTGAAAACATTTATATGGTTCTGAACACATCAAATTATATCCAGGGTTTTGGATTATATATCTGTTGTGCACACTTACACAAAATAAGTAGTGATGGAGGAAAGTTTCATTCTTAACCACTTTTGGCCACTGTTTTGTTACTATGTGATTCATCACATTATGTTTTTAAATTGTTTATACTTATAAACAGATAAATAAGAATTCAAGTTCTGCTTTTGATTTCCAAGTTTCCCAATTTATTAGTTTGTTTACCCTAAGTGATCAAATGCATCAAGTGGTTGCAGTGAGTAATGATTATTTATATGTAGAATCTTTGATTAATAGGTCTGGTATACAACTGTAATACCAATATTTTGCAAATTACACTGCTATTTTTGCTACCATACATAATAGATGTGTGTACACTCATAAATATGTAAACTTTAGTTATTTTTCTTAAAACATAGAACAATGATTTCTGGTACTTCCACAAAGTTATGGTGATGAGAAAAAGTTTTCCCTTTAGTGTTAAGCCTAGTTTATTCTTTTGGGAAGGAGGTGAAGAAATATAATTTTTCTAGTTTTCCAATGTACATTTTAGAAAAAAAAAAAATTATTACTCTATTAGTAAACACAAAACAGCTATAACTTAACTGGATTTAAGAATAAGGTATGTGTAAATTAAAAAAATCTAATCTACTTAACATATATAATACTAAAATTTGAAGTATAAACTATGTTTTTATGCTAATTTCATTAATATAAAATAACAAAGTTAATATAAAGTAATAATAATGTTACTTGAAATTTTGAAAATAACTCACTAAAACACTGTGGCATGCACAGTTAGACCAACTCATTTTGAATGATTAATGAAACTTGACATAAACAATTTAATGTTTTCTACATGGGGTCAGGTCTATATGGCTGAGCACTTGACCTCTTTGTAGTTGTTTAAAGACCTTTTTGATTTAATACATCTAATTTTCAATACAATGTGTATATCTTCACAAATTTGGCAGGATTATGTTAATAAAAGAATAAAGATTTGTCCATGAATATATTGAGGATTTGTTCTAAATAGCCTGTGTGAGAAATAATTTTAATGTTAAAATTAAAAATACTTTTCCTTATCTCAAAAATCTCAAATTTCCTTTGTATAATCTCTGAAACCTCCTAAATACATTTCAAACTTCTTTTTTTCAATATATGCTGTTTTCACTAACCTAACTCAAAACAGGAATGGTAAATCTGACCACCAAAAAATCTAATTTATCCTTTTTTCTTTCTATAATGACTTCATATTGTAATATAAAACCACATTTGTTTTTCCTAATTACATGTAAGTTGATAAGAGTATATATCTAAACTGTTCATACTCTGAATGAAACTGATATTTAACTGTTTAGAACAATGTTATACAACACATTATTCGATAGATGAAAACCTTGAGTTTCTAATGGTTATGGATCATATATAATTAAATGTAAGAGTGAACTATTGATGAATTATGAAAGAGGCTGTAATGGATGGGTGTGGCAGAAAGGGTCTGTTTTCTGTTTGATAGTTTAGTAGTCAAAGTTTGAAGACCATAATAAATTTGGTTTACCTGAGCAATGATAAGTTTACAGAGTAATTTACATTAAATTTAGTACTTTTTCAAGAGGTGATAGAAAAAATAGGGATGATAACATACTAAGAAAAAAAATGTTACATCACAATAAGGAAAATTCAGAATTTTTCAAAGATTGTCTTGTAGAACTAAAACTTGTATACTATTAAAATATGGATTGTTAGATAAGATTTTATGTCATTCAAACTGAAATAATATAAACAAAGGGTAGTTTAATAAAATTTTGAAAGCAAGACACAAACTTTGTGTCATGCAGAGTAAAAAATACCCAGGTGGATAGGGTTAACTAAAACTAACTGCAAGATATATTGGCTGCATATCAAATGATAAACTCATCACAAATTCTTAATTCCTGCAATATATGCACTACATTTTTCCTTACTTAGAATTTTGTGTGCAAATGGTCACTAGAATAACGGTTTCTACCTGTCTGATTAAAATTGACCACATTTCATAATTTAACTAGCAAAATAAAAAAACAACAACACAAAACTATGAAATAACTTACCACAAACCCATAATTTTTTACAACATCACATTCTTCTATTTCTCCATATTTGGAAAACAGTGTGTTCAGGTCATCATTGGAACATGTCTCCGGAAGATTGCCAACATAAAGCTTACTGCTTTTCTAAAAACAGAAATTTTTTAATAAAAAATTATCTGGGATGTAATAAAAACAGATTACCACAGTTTTAACTATTGCTCTTACCAATTACTTAATTTTTAAGTAAAAGCATAAGAAAACAAATACTTATCTTTGAACAGTATCAAATTATGAAAATCAGAATACTGTTTCTGAAGAAATTTTAAAAGGCACCCAAAACAGCTGACTGCTCCAAATTATTAACATTAATGTTTTAACTAACAAATTAAGTTTTATTATAGAAGTTTGTAAAATGAGAGCAACAAATACTAATAATTTAGCTCTGAATAACATCTATTACAAAAAACACACCTGTTAGCAATAAAAATAATTATATCTGGCAAAAATGAATTAAACCTATTCACACTGGTAAGTGGATTTATTGATAAATTTTGAAATTTAAGTAAAAATTATAATAAATTCAATTTAATCAATTTTTACCAAATAATTGTAGAATTCACATTTTCTAATCTTGTGATATTCATTTAGTGTAACATGCAAACTAAAAGATGTTCAAGGCTTCATTTCTGGGTAACTAATGGGCTTTGCTTGTACATATCAGCACTTACCTATTTTTTACCCCCCCCCCATCCAAAGCAACATATTTTTAAATGTGACTTTTATTTTTCTTTCTATATTTTCTTGCTACAAGAGTTTGTTCACATCGTTTTATAATGTCATGACATTTGATCTGAACCACTACTAATGAAGTTCAGCTCTAGAAACAAACAAGAGTTAAATATTACTGATTATGACAGATTACAAATTTACATCATAAAAGGAAGAGTGATGAGAACAGTAAATTATGGTAAGTGTAGTTTGGTTTAGCAATGTTAGATTATGGCAATGTTCCAAACGACTTAAACCTTTCTAGAAGATTATTTATTGTTAAGTTTATTATAATTCAAATAATACACAAGAAAAATCATAAAATGTTCTCAATCAAGTTATAATTTTCCTATATTGAAAATGTATTTCTGATAGGTAATCACCTCCATTCACAAAATTAGCTATTCTTTTTTAGTGTTGTCCTCTGTATGTGAACTTTTTCTTTCATTTATTTTAACTTGCAAAGTTTCTTCACTTCAAACTGCAGTGGAACCCCTCTTTCAGGACTGAGACAAACTGGCCTGATTAGAGGGGTTCCACTGTACATAATTAGGGATTATGTAACCAAAAAATGGACTGTGATTGAATGACCGCTTTCAAGGGGTGACCGAATCTGAGGGGTGGCTTAGAGGGGTTCCACTGTATTATCAATTTCAGTTGCATTTTTGTTTTTCACCACTCAAACTTGATGGACTCTTCTTCACTAAGAATTCTGAAGTTCATGTTACCACTTCAGAAGTCACACCAAGAACTAATGTTTTATATGTTATTGACAAAGAATGTCTTTGCCTCAGACACACATTGGAATCTTTTAATTCCAGTACGGGGGAACAAAAGGTTTATGATGTGCATACAAAGTTCATATACAGATGACAGCACTGAAAGAGAAAAGCTTATTTTGGGAGAGGAAAAAACAATATAAGAAATACTGTTAAGTAGCTTCACAAAAATAAATGACATTCCACTGTAAAAGAGTCACCAGATAACTGTTAGTTTTAGCAATCGTAACTCTCTCAGTACAGGCTTGGTCAAATCAGCCAAGTTCACAACTCCAAACTAACTTTTATAGTTTCCATATTATATCTTTTAATATGTATTCTGTATCTTTCAGTAGTTTTGCAAGCTATCAGTAATTCTAAAGAATGTTTGTATATGCAATATCAGAATTCTTAATGCAATACTTTTACTAAATTTCTCTGTGCATAAAGTCAAACTGTTGACTGCTCCAAGTACAAACTGATATTCATGTTATAAATAAAATACATTTTTCATGTGAAATACCTCAAATTCAATGTGCATAACCTAATGTTACATAGCTTGCATTTACGTGGTGCACATGCACTTGGCTCATGCATCCATCAATATAAAATTGACCTTTAGTCTTGGCTGCATTTTAGTGGAATAGCATTTTGTAAAAGAAAGTCACTTTCAATTATTATACATTATATGTATGTATATAGATTATTACTATTCAGAAATAGATTATTAAACTTATTTTTCTTAAAATATAAAACAGTAAATAATTATTTTCCAGTTACAACCTTTTAACTTAGTTACTGCAAGACAAAGGTTGACACGCCTTTTAAAATTTCACGTGGAGGACATCAAACAATATTTAAGGTTTTATATATACATTTGAATAACAAAAAATCATAAATAACTATACTGATACCATAGAATTCCACTATAATACATTAAGCTTAGCAGCTAAGATGTATTCAATTTTTAAAAATATGAAACTCAGAAGACTAAAGAAGCAACCAACCTTCACGAAATCTTAAGTCGAAAGATGTTGGTAGCCTTTTCACAGATTAAAATAGCTGGAAAAACCACAAAGGGGGCATTCTAAGCTGTTGATTGGCACTGGAATAAGAGTATATAACTGACCATTTCAAAAAATGGAAAAAGTTAAACAAGGTCATTGCACCTGATTCAGTACATTAGCCATATCTTGGCAAAATAAAACAATGAGGTTATTTTATATTCTAGATTGTCAACATTAGTAATCTGAGTTCCTAATTTGTATGAAACCATAGACTTAGTATTTTGACATCAAGAACTTCTAATTATAAATATTACTGATATTAACATACCATGTGACTCACTAAAAATCTATATTTGTGTTCTTTTAATATTTGCTTTTAAATTAAAAAATTAACATGCATATAATAAAGTTTGAATTATAATCTACAATTTAATTCCAAACTTACTGACATAAAATCATAAAATAGTAGTTGAATAAAATTTTTAATACAAATCAACAAGCGTGATGATATGGTCTTCGACCTGCGACCCATTGCAAAAGGGTTAACCTATCATGTAACCACCACACAAATGATGAGAAATAAACCTAAATTACCTTTTCTTTCTTTCTAGAATGACTTCAAATTGTAACATAAAACTACATTTGTTTATCCAAAGTAGCTTTAAGCTTGTTACACTATACTTCCATGTTAAATTTTATTGTTTTACTTCCCTTTGAACTGTGTATAACTACTATCCACGCCATAAAATTTGCAAATAATTTAGCAAACACAGAGCTCACATTACTATATAATACATGGGCTAGTAACTAGGTGCTTACCAGTGGACTTCATTAAAGTTTAATCATTACTCTTTATTTTACTTAATCTAACCTTAATTAACCCAAAGAGTTCCTACTTTTTACATTTCAGTTATTTTTATAATAGTAAGGAAAGAATACACATGAAAAACAAAATACTTATACACTAGTCTTCTTTTAGCTGTTGGCTGTTGATGACACTTAGCCCTACTTTTTATACTAATGATACTACTGCATTAAATATTTTTTTAATTAAATAATGTATAAAAGAACACAATAATCACAAGAAAAAAGAGACAATGCCCCATAACCACAGTTTTTTCTGGTTTTCTAACTATGTGACAAGAGCTGCAAAAATGAATCTAAGTTAATCAATATCTTTCCCTTGAAAAGTTTTTAAATGAAAGTAAAAACAGGCATTTCTCTGTACAGAAAACAAAGTAATCTAATACATTATTTGATAATATAAAACCATCACTGGCTGTAAATAATTTTATATTAAATGTGACAGAGACCTTTTGTCAAATTAAAGAGGAAGTAACAGGTAGTTGTAATAAGAGGGGTATGATTTTCTATATGACAGCTCTGTGACTAAACAAGATTGAAGGCTAAAACCATTATGTTTTGGGTGAGTTAAGACATAATTAATTTACATTAATTTACTTACAACCCATCTAGGAAGTATAGGTAGAAAATAAAGTATGCCTAAATAGAAAATACCATTTTCATACTCATGGAAATTCAGGATTTTTTTTTTTATATTGCCTAATAAAATTATATACTATTAAAATTTGGTTTATGTCAAATTTATTTACACAATATGGTCAAGAAATTTAATTAACTTGTGAATGTAACTTCTTTATTTTCATAAAAAAGCAATTTTAATCTCAAGTTTCTTGCAAATTCATACAGATGTCCCTTAAGTTGGAAATCATTAAGCCCATTATATAGTGTAAACTCCTTATTTTAAAAGATTAACATTAATCTCAGCTAAGTCCCTTTTACTTCAATTTATATCTTCAGGTGATCAACTTCACTTGTGAGAACTTATTAAAATTATGAGGGATAACTAACAGTTCATCTTCTATACAATTTTTCCATAAAATTTTTCTCCTCTCAAATTATGTCAAAACATTAGTTTTCTTTCATTTAAATGACTATTTGTAAAATTCATGTTATCTTCCAAGACATCTTCCTAAAATATATACTGCTTTCATAATTACCAAGAAAATAAAAGTATTCAAGAAGAGACATTAATCAATCTATGCATTCATCTTTGGAAGATGTTGTATTTTAAGTTCATTTCTAGTTTTTGTGGCAGTTTTTTTTTAATAAAATCCAAACAATGATAAATTAGTTTAAAATATCAGTTAATAATTTGGGGACTTTAGTAAAAATATTCTTTACTAAAGTATGTAAAAGCTCCATTTCAGGTCTCTGTAACCATATACTGTTAAAAACAAAATCAGCTTATTGAAATGAATAACATAAGTTGTAATTTAAGGTGTTTCTATTTCATGATGAAAGCACACAAAAAACTTGAATCTTTTCTTTTTTTTTAACAAAGTGTTTTTGTAGCTAAATGTTGTGATTGGTGCAACTGGAAATATAAAGTATTAAATTTAAAATGTTAACAAATATGAGGAAAGTTGAAACTGACCAGATATATAAAATAGATATTTTTATGAACAATACACTGAATTTGCAACACAAAAATATCTATGATGATTTTTCAAAACAGTCAACTAAATTTTCTAAATTTCACATTAAAAATGAAAAACAAAAAAACTGAAAAGATTAAATATATAATTTAATCAATTGAATTTCATGTTAACATTTAATTCCTCAAACTTTGTTTTCCACACCATGCATCTATATTACCAATTATTCATGAAGACCTACAGTCATGATTTAATAAACAGAAATTAACACAAGCCAAGTAGTCAAAACATTTGAGGAAGTAAATAATGATGTTATCTCACTCAAGTATTATCAAGTAGTTCTCACCACAGAATATTTAATCTTATTTTATATTTGCATAAAAGATAACTTATAACTGTATTAAGTTTTAATTCATGTTAATTGCTACCATGGCATAAATTTGACAAAAATGAGTTGCAACATACCAATTATTAATAATCAGACGATAGCAGCTCAACCACTAGTTAATATCCAACTTGCCTAACCAGCTCTGCCCATAAACATTAACTAGTGACTATTTAATTATTTTAACCATTTGGTGATCAACTGAGTTAATCTGCTGTTGAAGGACAAAAAAGCACAAGTCAAAATATTTATACAAGACAAATTAGTTGTTCTTATAAATTTTTCTCTGCTGAACTTTTCAGGATCAAAATTTATACAGTAGCATTTTTTTTTTAAATAGCAAAATTTGATTTTGGGTTAATTTCAGGTAATTTCAAACAAAAACATTAAGACACCAGTTTATAAAGTTATTAATGTTTTTCTGATAATAATACTGCACTTGTAGTCCCTAAAAGGAAATAGTTCCCAACAAAAAAATAACAATTTCAGCTTTTCCAATACAAAAGTTAATTTATCAATTTAAACGAATTATTACTTTTCTACTTCATTGTTAGGATGTTAAACAAATTACCTGTATCACAGCTATAAGAAATCACAGACTAGTAATACAAATACATAATGAAAGTTATTTTCGATTCAACTGTATTAAGTAATGTGGTTTCCAATTCAATACAGGACCAAACAGAGATTGCAGAAAAGTGATAAAAGCTTAGCTTAATGATATGCTGCTGGAAGGAAAGATCATCAGATACAGTTTACCTGTTAATCCACTTAAAAACAAAACTACAGCAGTGCTAAATATTTGTGAAATGTGCAACTGTCTTTGCTATCCCCATTTCAGAAATAAACAGTTTCAAGTATTAAGTATTGATGTTTATGAACAACTTCTGAAACAATTACAGTACTAATTTTTTTATTCCAGCTTGTAAGAAGGTTAAGGTATTTCAGAATGATAGAAAATGTATTTTTTTACAGAACAAGGTAAGGTAGATTTAGTTAACCATCTCTACAGACAAGTCAAAGGATGCTTGTCACAGTTTAGATATTTTCAAAATTTAATTAAACAAATTTATTATCACTTATGTTAAAAAAAGACCTCACAATGTAGTTTTATAATTCAAAATGTTGTATGTTTTAATTTCTTATGTTGAATGAAAACATTTTTAAAAATTCTAAGTGTGTTTTTCATGTCACTTGGCATTTTGTCATATTTCTCAGTTGATATTTTATTATGTCTACAATAAAATGTCTAGCGTTGAATTAAGAACTAAATTCAGACGTTTAAAAGCTAAAATACAAAATAAAAACCTGTCATTTTTCAGGTTTGATAAGATAAATATATTTTACAAATCAAAGGTAGATATACCCACTACTCCATTCTTTTGAAACCTTTTGTCTACTTAAGTACCTATTTATAACCAATAGAAAGAAAATTACAAAATTCATAAATGACTATTTTGTAATTGCCTGGAAGGGAAATTTGCAACATGACTGGAAATACTGAAGTCATTTAGTACATGTCACTGATCAGAATAGAAATGATATTTTGTTTTTAACTTACATTATAGCTTAGTTAGAAAGCCAGATAAATTCTATTGGGCTTGTGTGTACCAGTATAATAATTCAATAACTGTTTGGCTTTCTAAAAAGCATCTTTGAAATCTATGAAACATCTGTCTTCCTTTCCACTTGATAGAATAAACAATGCTTACTGTGAGGCTAAGAAAGTATGAAGTGCAAGTACAAATCCATTTTCTAACACTGTAGGAACTAGAAGTGATTATTTACCTATATTTTTATTATTTATTGTTTTATGTTTTAATAAAAATAAAAATGAAGCATTTATGAATGAATAGTAATAATATACATACATAAACATATTCATACACACTTTGTACAGTGATACCACTAAATACTAATGACCACAGAATAACAACTCACCTCCAACTACTTACAAAGTTAAATAAATCAGCATGAACATTATACACAGACATGTCATAAATATTTTCTCATGTTACTTGAGATGATTCTCATTGCAACCACTATCCTATAATTAAGAACATAAACCCTCTCCTACAGTGTTCTCAGACCCAGGATTATAGTAAACACTGTGGGAAATTTGTAGGAATTGAACCACATAAATTTGTTACTTACAATATTGTATTATGGTGTTATGTAAGCAGGCTAATAGCAAAAACAATGTTTCACTGCTTTGTGACTGAAAGGTTTTAATTTCAGTCACTAACAGTAAAATAATAGATGGAAAAAGATAGGAAGTAGAAATTCTCAAGTAATCTGGAACTTCATGGTCAATACTAAAAATAAAACAGAACTAATTTTTAAAGGTTTATAGTGAATAAAAGAGGAGTCAAACTGACTGAACCCTTATATAAATAGGATGGAAGAAATAACAGAAGTAAATCTAAAAATAAGCATTTGATATTTACTTAGAAGGTTTTCGATATTAAGCATATAAAATTAAATATTTTCAGATGAAGAAAGAGTATTGTTAATCTTAACATGAAAATCACTTTGCACTCTGAGCAGTCAACAGGGCTTTGTCTATTTTGTAATTCATTTTAAAGTTTACTGTCACATGTATCACATCAACAAGCTTAACTCCACTTATTAGGTAGTTAGAAAGCCAAAAATTAAGTTATAGCACACTGATTGATTTGCATATTACTATACTGTATCCTTAGGTGCAATATTTAATGCAACTGTTTATCATAGTTGTACCATTAGTATAAAAATGTAGACTTAAAATTCATCAACAGTCATGAGTAAGAAAGAAAAAAAAGACAACCCAGGTATTATGTTTCTTGTTTTTCATGTATATTTTTTACTTAGTTATGATAAAAGTAACAAATGTAAAAATTAGAAAGTTAAGTTAGAAAAAATTAGGCTAGATAACATAATGAAAAACAAAATAAATAGCATACAGCTTATCAAGTGCATTCACCTCCACCCCATAATATACTCTAACTAGCTAACTGAAATTTCTCAAAATCAAGCTTGACCAACAAAGAAGCAGAAAAATTCAATCAAAGCAGTCAAAAATCAGTAAATTCCTATGTAAGCTTATCAAAATGAAGATCACTCATGAAATGAATTTCTGCCATATTGATAGGATAATTATTGGTAAAAATCAGTTAGATTAACAACATATATAGAAGAGCCAGTGAGCTTTGTTAAAACTGCATACAAACAATGGCTTTTATGTCATGTTGCTTAACAACAAAAGTATAACTTAATATTGTTAGTCTATGTGCTAAAAGTATAAAATATGTACATACAATAAAACTAGAAAAATATTTGATTTCTTAATTTAGTCTCCAGTGATTAAAGTGGTTTGATTTTTAATTTAAAAAAAAATTTGGTGATATAAACGAATATACTATAATTCAAAAATGATTTAAGTTTAAACTGAATTGATATTTTTACTTTTATAATAACATTTATGTATTTGGCTCTATACAAGATGATCCCACACTATGTCTATTTTAGGCATATTATACCAACACTCACTGCACTTGAAAGGCTTAACAGTAACCCCCTCACAGATCCCTCGTAACTCTTACTAAAATTGTAATTGACATACAGAAATTGAACTATTCTATCCAGATAAATGCATTTTGGCTTTATAACTAGTCAGAATAAACAGCTGTGAATTCCTGTTACAAACTGCAGTTTTTTTACAAAAAGGATAATTTATATTTATTTCCTATTTTTTAATGTTGTTTGCAAGGTTAATAAAATTCACCAAATAATTATATATTGGAGTGGAGAAAATAGCAAATAAAACAAATCTTTTTCTCAAAAAAAGGCATTTATTTAGAATGTTTTATATTATACAAATAAACTTTGAAAATTTTAATAAAGAAAAATATTTTTAATCTTAACATGAAAAATCACATATCACATGAAGCAGTTAACACTGACAAAACTGTAGTAAAATTAATTTAAAATTCTGATTTTTGTGTCTATAAAAAGACTTATTATGCTCACTGAAAACCTGCCAAACTTTGTAAACAAATATAACGTACTGTCAGAATTATAGCATGTATACCTTCATGGATGCAAGTTATTTACATTGTGGGCACATGGTCATGTAAAACAAATGAACTCATTTCTTTAGTTCATTCATGCAGGAAGCAACTTTTCCCTATTTATTTTTTAATTTTACATGAAGTACAAAACAAATCAACGTGACCTCTCTTAAGTGCACAGATAAACATGTAAAAAGTGCAAAGACTAAGTTTTGAAAACAGTATATTAGGAACAATTAACAAACTTACCTTCACTGGTGCCATGACAGGACAACTGTTACTGTAATTAAACAAAACAATACTTTAACAATTCACAGTGAAACATAATGTAGTCTCTTTTAAACATTTGACACTGAAAAATGTGTATTTTAGATATATATATAATAAAAATATATTTTATTTATCAACCAAAGCATTTATTAAGCTCTATTCTACATACTAAATATTCTGAAATTTAAAATTAAAACAAGAAACGTTTTACATAAACAACATTGCAGGGCAAAGTGCAAACATCCATCTCGTATGTATACTCTTTGTCCAAATGGAAGTATGAATGGAGAAAGGAGATACTGGCCCATATGTCACATGAACAGCTGGAAAAAGCATTTACACAGATCAGTTGGATATGAGATAGAGTGAAGCTTGGGCAATGATCAGACTATGATTTGGTATGTATACTGTTACACGTCTGGCACACCTTACATAAAGGAATGGAAACTAAGTCCCTTCTTATTTGCAGAGAACACTTTGCCCCATCCAAATGTCTAAACCACAAGAAGGTTTATACACTATATAAAGACTTACACGACATGAAGTACCTGCCTTACTTCTCAATGCACTTCACTGCCTACTTGGACTCTCCGCCAAGGGATCACACAACTATTGAGAAACTCTCAAACTCAATCACCCCAGTGACTTGGAACTTGTAGAGGCAAGGGTCTCCCCATGCTCCACTCAATGAATGGGAGATGATATTCCCACTAAAGAGACATTACAGAGGTGTCCAGGCTCACCTGGATCTAACCACCATAAAGGTATTTTACTGAAGGAAATGCAATGTGTAAATGTGAAACCAGGTTTGAATAGTTGGCATGCACAAGCCAGGGACGTAGAAAGACACTCCCCAGTGTTTGCTTTTATCATGATTGTTTATAAAAAGATATGGAACAAACAGTGTGTGTGTGTGTGTGTGTATATAAACACACACACACACAGCAGTTTTGTGAAAAAAAAAACATCTCCACAATATACACTTCAGGAACCAGGGCAGATGACTAATGCTTTCCATCACTCCTGACTTTATGCAAATTTAAAGAAGGAAGTATTCCCTGTCAGGCAACACTAGCCAGCAAGTGGGTTCCAAGAAGTGAATAGGAGTGCATTATAAACAGATAAGAAGATAAAAGAAAATCTCATCCATTTTGTAACAGGTCAATGGTCATCTCATGAATTTATGTCATTGAGTTTGAAATAAAATTGCAGATTATATTTCAAACTTTATTATACATGAATTAAAATTCTTAATTTAAAAGTAACTATTAAAAGAACCCACCTAAATATAAATTTTAATAAGTCATGTGATATGTCAAATGCTGCACTGTTTAAAATTTGATATTTGTAATGTCAAAATATTAAGTCTATAGTTTTGTACAAATTATGAACTCAAATTACTAATACTTACAAGCTAGAATATAAAATAAGAACCTCATTTCTTTTTATTTTGCTGAGATACAGCTTATCTACTGAAACAAACACAGTGGCCTTGTTTACCTCTTTCCATTTTTTAGGAATGGTTAATTATATACATTTACTATAATATATGATGTGAATAACCCATCGACAGCTCAAAATGTCTCTCTAGTGGTTTTCTCAGCCATTTTAATCTTTGTAAAGGCTGCCATGTTCTTCTGATCCAAGATTTCAAGGAGGTAGATTGTGTCTCTAGTCTGTTCAAAATTTCATAATTTTTAGACCTAAATACAGTTACGTTACTTAGCTTAATAAATTATTGTGGAATCCCATGGTATCAGGATAGTTATTTATAATTTTTTAGTTATTCAACTACACATATGAAACCTACAGTAAATTTTTGTTTGATATCCTCCAAGTGTGAAATTTTTAAAAGGCCTAGCAACCTATGTTCAGCAGCAACCAAGTTCAAAGGTAGTAGAAAGAAGAGATCTGTTTGCTTTACTTCTAGATTTGTTGTTCTATATATTAAGAAAAATAAGTTTAATAATTTATTTCTAAATAGTGATAATCTATATACATATGTAATGTATAATAACTGAAATGTTACTGTATATTACAAAATACTAATCCACTAAAATACAGCCAAGCCAGGAAATACTGAAGGTCAGTTTTATATTGCTGGACATGTAACATGAGTGCATGTGCACCTCATCAATACAAGTTATGTAATGTTGGCTAGGCATGACTGGAGGGCCAAAATAATAAAAATATATATAACATTTTGAGACTTAAGCTACTTAGACTAAACATTTGTATTTCTTTGTTATAATACGTTGTCATTCTGGCATGAAAAAAAATTATATTTATTTCCTAATTTATTTATGATGGTTAAGAGGTTGGTTAAGTGACAGACCCTACATAGTTAGAATACAGAAAATAACAAAATATAAAGTCTTACTCAAAACAAACATGTGAAATGTATTTATGAGGTTTTAGAGATTACTGAAATAAATATTTGAGATTTTGGGGATGAAGAATAGTTTTCTTATCATAACATGAAATCACTTGGTGCTCAAACTAATAATGAAACAGACTATTTTCACATACAAATGTTTTTGTAAAAATATTTCATCAAAAATCTGATTTTTTCTAACCTTTACTAAAAATTTACCAAATTTTGTGAACACACATGCTGGATCAAAAGTTATAGTGTAAATACTTATCGTGTGCAAATTTGAAACGAACTTTTATATGTTATACTGAGCCCATAGCAAAAGGGTTAATATACTCATAATAACTTATGAAGAGGTAAGAAAACTTTGCACTTTATTATTTTAAACTATTAAACTAAGCGATTTTTAACTAATTTCAACTACTTCAGGTACCAGAGGAATTGTGAGTATTGAACCGAGGACTAATATGAAATAATGTACCTGCATCACGTATCAGTTTATTAAAGATAACCAAGAACTAAGAATTGATGAAAACTTGTCAAGAAAGTGAAGGGAAATTAAAATTCATTTTTACTAGCACTATTTCAATTTACTTTCTTCACTTTAGATCTAATATATGCATGCCCAGTTCATTCAAAACCATAAACTTATCACTTTGTGAACATGCACACATTCAGATGTTTCTGCATACTGGGTTAAGTTTCCTTTCATTGTAACTTTATAATAATTTAGCTTCAGTTAATTTTAAAGACTATTATTAAAATCCTTTACTTATTTTTTCCTTTATCACAGGTTTTATTTTTTGTTTCAAAAACATGTCATACACTGATTTCTCATAATATTTTTATACTATGTACACTACCATAAACACCATTATACTTTGTTTATATGTAGTTTTACCAAATATAGTGATGCACATGTAGTTGTATTAAATAATGGTACATCTACTTGAGTTTGCTTGTTTGACCCCATTTTTTCAAACAGACCAGGGTTTACTGATCTAACACACAATGCCTGCAAGAGTGCATGACTTGCATGCTGTGTGTGAAAATGATAGCATAATGAAAATTAATGTAAAGACGATAAAATCTACTGCAAATGTTTTATAATAATGAAACCTTAATTTTACAATTTAATGCTACACTATAATGAAACCCCAAAACAAGAATTTTTGTTTAAAACAAAGCTGTATTGTGATTTTCACAATTTTTATATGTGAATTTGATATGGTATCCCTAAAATGAAGAAAGCTATCAAAACATTCATGAATTCCAACAGTGAAAAAATATCAAATTATTTATAAGATCAATAACTTGAACAAATTAGATACATGAAATGCAAGATATTTGTGCAAATCAGTCTCAGTACTTCATTATTATAAAGTAATATTACATACATATACAAATACACTAGAAATAATTGTTCATATTTACATTAATTAACATCTCCCAATTACAATGAGGAATACAGTATTTAATACTAAAACAGTAGTTGTATGTGTGTGTATGTATGTAATTAATCACTAATTTATTGGCTTATACAAATTTATTCTCAACTATTAACCCTTTAATGACAGGCTCAGTATAAAATATGAGGCCGTATACACATATGCACGTTACATATTTATAACTTTTAATGTAGTATGTGTATCTTAAGAAAATTTGGTAGACTTTAAACAATGACTACAATTCTTTCGTACAAAAAAATCAAATATTTTAAGAAAGTATTTCTAGTAAAGATATGTTCATGAAAGCAGTCTTTTTATTATTATTAGTCTGAGTGCAAAGTGATTTTTCATTTTACGATTTTAAAAAACTTCATCCCAAAAATCACAAGTATTATTTGTGCAATCTCTAAAACCTCCAAAATACATTTCAATTGTTTGTTTTCAGTGAAACAATATTTTGCCTGTTATTTTCTTTACCCTAATTATACAATCTTTCAATTTAACTAACCTCATAACTACCAAAAATAAGAAAATAAATATAAACTGTTTTGTTTTTGTTCTAGAAAGACTTCAAATTACAACACAAATGTTTATGTTAGTAGCTTAAGTCTTACAACATTATACTGTGTGTGTGTGTGTGTGTATAAAATACTGACCATCCAGTCATGCCTAGATAATATTACAGAAAATCCAATGATGCAGCCCATGTGCACTCATGTTACCATATCCATAAATACAAAATTGGCCTTTACAAAGTGAACTGTTTTAGCTGTGTTTTGTAAAAAAGTCACATTTCCATCAGAATACATAAGTGTATATAGATTATTAATGTTCACAAACATTTTCTTAAAGTTATTTTTATTAAAACATAAAATAAGTAAAGAAGTATAGCAAGCAATTATCCATTCCAGTTACAAATTTTGTACTTGTTTGATGTCTTATCAAATTTTGCAGATGGAGGACGTGCAACAAATTTTTACTGAAATAACCAAAAATCATATATTTCTATATCAATTTCATAGAATGCCATAACAACTTGTCAAATTTAGAAACATATTTCAGCCAAGAAAAAATGAAATTTTGAGCTCACAGAAGTGTCAAATCAAGAGTGAAAAAAAAAGGATTTCCCATGCAAATAATTTGAAAAGTCTCAGAGAGCGGGGATTCTATCCACGCTTTTGATTAGTTATTCACATATCAGTCAGAAATAAGTGTAAGTAGCCTTCTCAAAAAATGGAAAGAGGGGCAAGGGCAAATATTAAAATACTGTTGGTTCTTAATCTATATTATAGCTCGTCACTACCACTTTGGGTTCCTAATTCATAAGGAACTACAGACGTTGTATTTTCACATAATAAAGATAATTTGAACCAATACTGCATTCAACATACTAAATGACACACAAGTATCAATATTTAGGTGTGTTCTCTTAATATTTACTTTTAAATTAAGAAGTTAACTAATGTATAATATTCCAAAAATTTGAAATATAATCTACAACTTTACACTAAATTTATTAACATAAATTCATAACGTAGTACTTCAATAAAACTTTGAATGCAAATTGACAAATGTGATGACATGGTCTTTGACCTGTGAGAATAGGGTTAAATTTAGCAGGTGCTAATCTTAAAGAAGTTTCTACATATATAGCTACTGGTGTGTCTAATTCAATAATACTCCAGGTTTCTAAATTACACTAATTTTTTGAAATTGTGAATGAAAAGGTTAAAAATCCAACACTTAATGCAGTTTGAATTTATGAAAAAGGGTGATGTGTATTTAAAATTATAAATGGTTTTACCTCACATTTTTCATATTCTATCTTTCCTTTTTTTTAGATAAAACTTGTTAATAAACCAGTATATTTCACATATTAATTAGTTCCTTTTATTTCAGATTACACCTTTATAGTGAGAATTGTCATGTCAAAGCTTAACAGAAGCTTATAGTGTTATCATTACTTTGTCAAACTTTGCAAACAGGTTTTAATAGCTCAAAATATGTACAGAATAAATGTCCAACATTATAATTTATCATAGTATGGACAATACGAATAAGTACGGTGTTGTAAGCCAAAACTAGCTTACCCTATTATATGACGTGACGGCTAAACTTGCGTCATTTAATTTAAGTGAATAAACCTCATAACACTTGGAGTTGAAAAGTTTAACATTATACATGCACGCGAATCTCATGCTCTATACCAATGGTATTAGTGACAACTAACGCTAAGCCTAATAAATCCGACTACATAATGCCAAAGTAAACTTGAAAGTTAATTACTTAATGCTTCGAGAAACGTAAAATACTTTGATTGTAACATTAATACATATAACTTTAAATAACTAAAAATTTAATGGTACTCAACAATTTCGCAACAAGTAGTTCGAAAACATACGTACGAAATTTCAATTACTTGTCTTTCGTCTCACAATCTCTTTTGTTCTCAATTTGATCTTCCTTTTCACAAGGATTCCCAAATAGTTTAATCTTATTGGGTCTTGTAAATCATCGTAGTTCTTGATATCACCACTGCACTATTAATGTTCCTTGGACTTGTGCTTTTAGTATATTTGATCTTTAAAAAATGCTTTTCTTCATATTTATTACACCTTTAAGAATAAGCAATAAAAACATTTTAAATCGACGAAAATAAACAAAAAAGTGTTTGAAGTTACACATATGTAATATTAAGGTTTTGGATGTTTCTGGCTGCGAGAAGGAAGATAATTATTTACAAAATAATTTAGATTACTTAGTTATGATAAATGAGCGAGTAATTAGTAGATAACGTTTTTGATTATATCAAATATCAGATCATCCCATAACTAATGTCCGAAAATTTAATGCAAAGAAAACGCATCATTATTTCTGTTTTTGTAGAAGGCTTTAATGACTAAAATATGTATTAGGACGTGTATAAAAATGTTCAGACAAATAAAAGAAACTAACCCAACTCCACTTTTTCAGATCATTAATTAAATAAACCATTATGAAGATGGATGTGTCTGAGGAGCACACAAGGCGTATAATGTTTCATGAGTTTAAAAAAGGCAATAGTGCAGCAGAAACTACATGAAACATTCAAGATGTTCATGGTGCGAAGTCTCACAATGAAAAAAAATATCGAAGATGGTTTCAGAAGTTCATATCAGGTGACTACTGCTTAAGTGATGCGCCACGTTCAGGTCGTCCTGTTGAGTTTAATGATGACTTGCTGTTGGCTGCACTTGAAGAATATTGTGCTGTAACAGTTAAAGAACTAGCACAGAAGTTTAATTCAACCCATTCAACAGTTTACCGTTATCTATAATAGCTTGGAAAGGTGGCAAAAACTGGAAAATTGGTCCCCATGATTTGACATAAACCAACCTCAGAGCAAGAAAGAACATTTGCATTTTTCTGCACTCTTGTGAACATAACTCACCTTTTCTGAACAGGTTAGTGATTGGAGATAAAAACAATGGATATTTTATAAAAATGTTAAGCGCTGCAGAGAATGGCTCAGTGCAAGTAAATTGGCTAAAGCATAGCCTAAAATGGACCTCCACCCTAAAAAGTCTTGTTAAACGTTTTGTGAGATATTGTTGGTGTGATTCACTTTGGATTGCTGCTATTCAATGTAACGATTACATAAGACTTCTATTGTCAACAGTTAAAGTGCTTGAATGCTGCACTGAAAAAAGAAACCTGTTTTGATCAGTCATAAAAGTGTTGTGTTACACCAGGATAATGCAAGGCCTTATACAGCAAGCATCACATCTGCAAAGATTGAAGAGCTTGACTGAGAAGAATTTCCACATCGTCCTTATTCTCCAATCCCTGCCCTACCTAAGAAATGTTATGATACGTCATCTGTCACAAAGTCAGTGTGATGGGTGATGCTGCATGACATCTACGAGCCTAGAAATGTCCAACTTGATGTTTGACGTTGAAAGATACAAGACTGCTTCCAGATGATCATCAGTCAGCTGATTGAGAGTGTTGTTTTTGTTCAGTTTCATATGCGAGAAAGCCTGTTCGCAGGAGTATGTGCTGACAAATATGCTGTGAACAAGTGTGTTCTCTTTCATATTAGCAAATGTATCAGGCAACGTTTTGTAGAAGTCAAACAAACTGCTTTTTTCGGTAAATAGCACGCAGCTCATCAGATGCCTGGAGATCAGTAAGTTCGAGCTGATATTCTGCTGACAAGTCATCCATTAACACACTGAATGGATCAGCAAAAAGTTTCTCCAACAATCTGCATTGGTCAAAGTCATGAAACCGTGAGTTGAAGGATTGAATCAAGGTATCTAGCTTCCCAACATAAACTTGTGTGTCAATGTCCTGATTCTTCTGTAGCTGTAACTGAAAAGTGGGAAAGTGCACGAAGTTGTCTGATGCTGCTTGCTGCCGGAACAACTGCAACTTTGTCCTCAAATCTGAGACGTGATTTGCAAGCTGACACACAAGCTGCTTTTTGCCTTGCAACTTCAAAGTCAGATCATTCAAGTGTTGTGACATGTCGATCAAAAAGGTCATCTCAGCTTGCCATGCTGGATAAGTTATGGAAATCACTTCTGTGTTTTTGTTCTTGCTTCTGAAGAATTCTCTCACCTAATCAATCAACTCCCAGAATCTTCTGAGCATCTTCCCTCGACTCAGCCAGCGTACTTCACAGTGATACACAAGGTCACCATAATCTGAATCAATTTCTTCAAGAAGACTTCGAAACTGACGGTGATTGAGCTCTCGTGATTTGATAAAATTAATGGTTTTCGTCACTAATGCCATCAGTGCCTGAAAACCAAGTTTTTTGCTGCACAAGTTTCGTTGCTGAATAACACAATGCAACTTCACCAACTGTCTGTTCTGCTTTCCTCTATGCTTCATCAACAGTGCTATCAGCCCGCGACTTTCTCCAGTCATGGCTGATGCTCCATCAGTTGTCACACTTACCAGTTTCGTGAAATCCAATGAAATACTACTACACAGTCGTTCTGCCTTCTCGAATAAAGCAGACCCAGTTGTCTGACCCTTCATGGAACCCATGCCGATTAGTTCCTCTGTGATATCAAACGATGACGACACACCACGAACAAAAACAAGTAGCTGTGCTGTTGAACTGATGTCAGTCGACTCGTTTACTGCCAAAGAGAAGTAGACAAAGTTGGTTGCTTTATTTGTAAGCTGCCTTGTCACGTCTGCTGAGAGGTGTGAAATTCTTCGTTGAATTGCCATACGATTCAAAGCCACCGTCTGTAGCTTGTGAACTCCTCTTGGACACAGCTTTTTCGATGTAGTAATCATACATTGCTTGACAAAATCACCATCAGTGAATTGTCGGCCAGATTTCGCTATCATCAACGAAATATCGTAACTGACCTCACATGCTGCACCTAAATCTGCTGACTGCTTTAAGAAAACGTTCTGCTGGTGATTCAGCGACCGCCGCAGAGATTCAATTCGAGCTGTTTGTTCATCACCGACAACGTTATAGAAATCTTCATGCTTCTACTCATAATGACGATTTATATTGGATACCTTCACCACTGCTACTATCGAATGACACAGCAGACAAATCACATTCTTCTGTTGTTGAACAAAACTATATTGCGCAGTCCAATCATTATGAAACTGCCGGTTTTCGTCGTCAACTTTTCTTTTACGATTAAGTGCCATTTTTGTTACGAAATAATATCAAAATAGGGCTCGTAAGTGAATCTCGAAGAACAATTGGAACGCATGAGATTTCGTAATTACGGAAATACTACGTCATTGCGCCAATGATTAAATGCCTATGCATTAACGAGATTTCCTTATTAAATTTTCTTTATTGCTCTACACAAATATGAAACCATCCAGTATCTAATCTAATGCATATTCTTCTATAGCGCCTAATCTTCGCACAGGCGCGAACTCTCTATGTTTGACTTTCCCATTGGACATCGCTGGCACTCGGTGACTCGTCGCGGGCCGGATTTGGCCCGGGGCCGGACTTTGTGCACCACTGTTATAAAATATACCTTAGGTTTTGGAGGTGAATGCAGTGTGGGGATAGACTGATAAGCGGTGTATCATTACCACAATATGGGTCCTACTAATATAAATATTCAGAGGTTTGGATTTGCTGTTTTTAACGCAGTTTTTCCTTGTGATTTTGTTCATTTAATTTTATCAAAATGTATTAATTTTCATTAAAATATATTTAATATATGTGATTTGTCGCTGACTATATCGATCTTTTCCATTACATTGTTCAATCTTTATGAAATTAAAAGAAATAGCCTTAACTAATAACATATTGTGAAACTATAATTAAGTCTAGCGAACTGATTATAGTAATTATATTTCTGCATATGTTATAAAATATAATAGCAAAAGATGTCTCACATGTCCTGTTCTAAATAGGTTTCACTTTGTTACTTACACAAATTCATTTTGCGAAATAAAAATTGTGATATATCTATAAACGTGTACTGAATGTAACATGGAATACTTGGGTCAAACTTGAAACCCATTGCATATGCGCATAAATTTGCATAGATCTGAATTTAAAAATAATTTAATGAATTGTATAGAATTAAAACATTTCAGGATTTACCCTTTTACGTCTGTTAAGACAACCATATTAGAAATTGTATTCAACGAGAAAACTTCTACATTTTGAAACTAAGAACGTTATATCCTTACGAATCGGGGCCTGGCATGGCCTAGCGTGTTAAGGCGTGCGCTTCGTAATCTGAGGATCGCGGTTCGCGCCCGAGTCGCGCCAAAACATGCTCGCCCTCCCAGCCGTGGGGGCGTTATAATTTGACGGTCAATCCCACTATTCGTTGGTAAAAGAGTAGCCCAAGAGTTGGCGGTGGGTGGTGATGACTAGCTGCCTTCCCTCTAGTCTTACACTGCTAAATTAGGGACGGCTAGCGCAGATAGCCCTTGCGTAGGTTTGCGCGAAATTGAAAACAAACAAAAAAGTAGTCCAAATATAAAAGTTTGACAAAACTTGATAAATCATTGCATGATCGTTTCGAAAATCAAAATTTTTATTATATTAATTAATGCTCTTATTTTGGGAAGATTAAGTTGATAAATCTTTTTAAAAATAATTTACATACACTAGTATCACAATAAAAACTATTATCCAAAAACTACAAAATTCTGAAAATTCAACCCATTTTAATTTATTATTTCCTTTACCTCTAGTTTTCTTATTTTTATGAAAAAGTTATTTGTAAAGAAAAATTAGCAATACAGTAATCGTTACTCAAATTCAAAAGACTAGAATTATTAACATTTTGGTTTGATCCGTAAGGATTGTTTGTTTGTTTGTTTTGGAATTTTCGCACAAAGCAACTCGAGGGCTATCTGTGCTAGCCGTCCCTAATTTAGCAGTGTAAGACTAGAGGGAAGGCAGCTAGTCATCACCACCCACCGCCAACTTTTTAGCTACTTTGTTACCAACGAATAGTGGGATTGACTGTCACATTATAACGCTCCCACGGTTAAAAGGGCGAGCATGTTTGGTGCGATGGAGATTTTATATTTGGTAATTAATTTTAGACATAAAATATTCAGTGATTTGCAAATTGCTAAATTATTCATCAATCTATAAAAATAATATTTTCCTTTGTAAAAACGTAAAGTCTACCATTAGGTTCCCTGCTAGTATAGCGGTAAGTCTACGGATTTACAACGCTAAAATCAGGGGCTCGGTGGACTCGTGAGAGTTTTTTTTTAACTAATCTGAATGTAGATAAAGTTAATAACTTACCTTGTGAGTGTGAAATAATTTATTTATTGATGCTTTTCATAAACATGTTGTTACTGGTAATTTGAAAATTATAAAATATTGCGTGAAATACTCAAAAAGAATCTAGATACAACATAGCCACAAAATGCAATAAGAATAATATTCTGAAAGCTATTGAAAACAATACTGATGAATATATTTTAAAACTTAACTATATTGCTACTTATCCACCTGGATAGTTTCTAGAATGGAAGTTGTATGTCCTTAAAAAATAAAAATAATATTATCCCATATAAAATTAAAGAAATGCCATACAGATTTATCGTTTTATCAATTAAAAAATCGGATTCCAGAAATGCAAGAAAAATATGTTATAGTTCCCATTGATAAGGCTAACTGTAACATTGGTATAATTCGTAAAAAGTTTTATGTATTAATTATGATGAAAGAAATCAATAGTACACAAACATTTAAAGTTGTTAACCAATCTAAAGATACGGTAATTAATAATTTCATTAAAGCTTATAATAAACTTTATTCTAAACGAAATAATTATGTAGATTTACTGTTTATTTATGTTAGTGCTAAACTATATGAATCTCCAATTAAATTTAGATTTATTTCTAATTCAATAAGAGTGTGTGTGTGTGTGTTTTTTCTTAGAACAAAGCCACATCGGGCTATCTGCCCAGCCCACCGAGGGGAATCAGACCCCTGATTTTAGCGTTGTAAATCCGGAGACATACCGCTGTACTAGCGGTAGGCAATTTAATAAGAACAATTATCAAACAATCGGCTATATAATTAACTAAATTACTCAATAATGAGTGTTAATAATAAAATGTTTTTTTTATTTTTTGGATAATAATAATAATCAACGTATTTTAAAATTGCAAACAAATAAATAATATTCCAACATTTGATTTTACCGTATTGTACACCACAATTCCAATAAAAGATTTAATCTTTGTTTTAAATTCATTAATAGAATAGTTCTGTAATCCTTTTATAGAACTGGAATATAGAAAAGTTAGCTCCAAAAACATAAAAGATATATTAAGAAATAAAAAGACTGATAGACGGTGTATCCCCATTGCAATGTCGATCCTACTTCCACAGTCACCTCCAAAACTCAGGGTACGTTTTATAATCCCACATTATAGTTTGTACCCTGAGATCTTTTCAGTTAGTGTAGCATTTTTGTTTAATTTTTTTTGTTTTGGCTTGTTTTTAAAGAAGTTACAAACTAATATCTATATTCACCAATTAAAAATAAAAAAAGAAAACTGTATAAAAACTTCAAAATGCCTTACCTTTAACATATGCTTACATGCATGGAAGAGTCAGGGCTCATCTTTATGAAACAAAACAAAATTGAATAAATACAGAGAATCACCTCTATCTTCCACACACACACTTATGAGTGTAAAAGGCAGAGTGCACTCTCCTTTAAAATACAAGTACAATGTATGCAAAAGTAATTATGATAATCTAAATCTGCATACAAATATCAACTCATCAAGAGTGTGGGTGAAATTTCACTCAGTTCACCTTAACCCTGTTAAGCAGCATTTTAGTGCCACTGTTGTCTTTAAGTTAATGGTTGTTGATATCTTGGTGTCTGCTCTCTCCAGGTTTTGTTAAACATAACTTAGCCTGTTTTGTAGACACTGGATCTTCTCCTTCTATTTCAAAGAAAGAGTAGCTCTTCACCTCAGATGATCTTCTTCCCCATTATAGACAGTGGCTCTTGTGCACAGGAATCTGCTGTAACATGGGTTGATTTCCGTTTTTCAAATGTTATGGTGGTGTATATCATACATATCTTCCAATATGCCCAGTCATCGATGTGGAAGCCTCATCATTAATAGAAAGGGTCAGTTAGCTCATCTGCACTGTATCACTCTGATCTTTGTTGCTAATGTCAAAGTCTCAATTAGGCTTGTTCTGCCTCTGTCTTCCTGAGACTTGAACGCTTCTAAAAATGTGTCTAGTGTAAGAAATATCTTTATGAGCTCAGAGATGCAGTTATCAATTGGAAATATGGGCTTATGCGGCGTCTATTTTTCGTGCTGTACACTATAATCAAATGAGTTACAGGACCATTTTGTTTTTCATTCTCCAAAGAGATTATCAATTGTTGTGTTGACTTCTTCTGCTAGGCCATTTGGAGGCTAGGCTTCTCGAGCTGAGACACAGTCAATTCCAATTATCTGACCTCCCAGATTTCCCAGTGACATCAGAGCCTTCTTTCGGTGTCACAGGCATTTTAGCCCTTGAAGACATTAACACCAATTTTTTTCATTGATTCAATCATGTTTCCTAAGTTAGATACAGCAGCAGACAAAATCTCTTTGTCCATTGGCTCTCTAGCAGTAAATGTCAGTCCAGAATTCTCACTCTCTGCAATAGCTTCATGTCTGTTCCTATAGAAAAAGTATTGGGCACCCTGAAGAAATAGTGAGGCTTCATAAGTTCAAGAGAAATCCATCTTCAAAGTAGAAAGAAAAATGGGGAAGGTTTTTACAAACAGGTTTCAAAGGAACATGGCGGAAGAACGAATTAAGAGAGATTGAAACATGATAGTAAATATTGAAAATATAGGTTAGAATGCAAAGATTGACAAACAGGTCTAGTTGGCCAAAGTCTCAGCTGAGTGCATGGATAATGCTCAGCTGTTACAGTAAACTAGGTCAAGTGACACTTTTACAAGATCATGTATTCATGTCCATCCTTGCCCGTACAACATGTGCCCAGAGAATCTGAGATCTTCCCAATCCCCACATTTCATTGAGGTTTTATTTGACCAGCTACCTAGTAGTCATACTGTCCTCTGTAATCCTACCACACAATGGAAACACACACGTCAAAGTCCCTGACTATGCCTCATTCATGGCACACTCTCTTGTATTCACGTAAACAAAGCCCACTTCCAGTAGATAGAAATAAGGTTGAGCTTAAACATGTTATACAACACTTTGGAACTTTCTTCCATTTATAAAATGTATAACAGTTTCCTATCGCATATAAAACTTGCATTCTGATGTTTAAAAATTGTAAATTCAAAATGTAACAACTTTAAGCAATTATTCAGTAAAACTGCTTGCCTCTTGAAAAGTGTTCAGTCTGTATGACTGAAAATATTCCTACCATAGCCAAATAAAACACTGGGTGCACCATATGTATACATATTTCATTTGATATCTGTTAGGTTCATTTAATACTAACAAATTATCGCAGTTGTTAATATATCAACCTTATAAAATCGCTATGCTTCTGAAAACAATCAGATAACATTATGTCAGAACTTTCAGATAAAACTTTTCTCTCTCGCCATAGTACAAATCTTTTTCTTACTGTTGTCTCTTCCATTAAAAACTCGCCATCTACAATATATTTGAATGTCGAAATAGAAGCATTCCCTCATTATTAATAAAAATAATAGGGAAACTATATTCAACTATAATATTTTTTAGGATATTCATTGTGTTTATCTTCATATTAACCAGTTTAGTTTACTATCAATGTATTATTTTAATAAGATAGGCATTATCACGTAGATTATAATTCAGTCTTATATTATATAAGTTTTAATTAATTTATTTCGAAAGAAACCTTTAGAAAATTACTTAAATTAAAATTTGTAGTCACGTGATACATGAGCGTCCAAGGATATTTACATTTTGTCTGGCTGAAAGTTTCAATTGGAAAGTGAGAGAACTTGCCAGAATTCAATTATTATAGCATGTATTTTAATCAATTAGAATGTATAAATATTTTAATTATTTTGTTATCTCGGATTATACAAACTTTGATTACTTTTGTTTCTGGATCAAATTGACAAGTCAAGTGTAATTACTTTTTAAAACATTTTTCTGCTCGTACTGAATATTTATTTGCATTGCATTCAGGCTCTTCAGTTGCATGTCTAGATTGAATTATACTCCTAGCCTGTGTAACCATTTGTTTGACGTTCACTGGAGTCAATTCAAAACAAGAGATTATACATATATAATAATAATATATATTTCTTATACCCTGACAGCATCCCTTTCAAATCACACACTATATTCAATAGGTTAGGTCTAGATTGTTAGTACAATAGTCAGTCAGTAATATTGGCTATGTCAGTAACCTCATGTTTTAGGCTGTTGTGTGATGGATTACTTTAGACTTAGATCATGCCTGTATTACATAGCAGTGTCACATTATACTTTGTCTGGATAAAAACCATGTAACACCACTTATGTACATGGAGGTACTCTTTTTTTTTTATGCATACACCTATGCAACCCGCTGTTCCAGAGTTCTCTTAAAATAATATTATATGACTTTCCTCTGGAGCATTAGCTTACTTGCTGCAAAAGCAAACGTAAAGAAAAAATTCAAGGTACTTTCATCTCAAGGATGTAGATTACACATCTGAAACTGGAAATGACTACTTTCATTCTGGAGATAGATGGTCCTTCTATACTATGCAAGAAATCCACTTTTCTTCTAATGTATAGTCTATTACCTTTTGCCAAAAAGAAGTCTGTAGTCACTGGCTGTAATGGAAGTCTGATTCAAAGAGCTTGAAAGATTGTGAAGTCCACTACAATTTTTGCCACTCCTGTGTCTTCTAGAAAATCGACCTCTGGCCCCTGTACTCTTATTGGCACATGCCAATATCTATATCATCCAGCTCTGACAGAACTAGGCTAGCCACTAAATTCTTTGATATAAGCTGTCTGTTGTCCCTCCCAAACTAGTGATCAAACCAGATTTGGGATCCTTCTATTTTCTAGATAATTTACCATAGCATCGACCAGGGCCGGATTATTGTGGGGATTGGTGAAGCCATAGCTCCAGGCCCACTGAAAAAAATAGGCCCTAATGCTCAAAAGAGAAAAAGGACACGTATTATAAAATATACCCATTTCCCCATTACTTATTGTTTCAGCGTTAAAAATATCTGAGAACACTTTTGAATATTTGAGTGATATAAAACCAAAGTTACGTTGCAAATGATTACTGATTTGATTCTATTACAGAAGATGACTGGTTTTGAAATAAAAAAATTGTTCATTTGTATTTTACTAGAGGTGAATAGATCGTGTTTCAACTGAGTAATAATTATAAGAAGTACTGTATGTAAAAGAAAACTAGTAAGTAAATAAATCTGTGTAAGAGTCTGCTGTAAACATAGGCCTGTCAGTGAATGCAAGATAATTTGTGAAACTAGTTGTTAAAAAATAAAATGCCTTAATTCAGTGGAATTGACTTTGCATTTTATTTTTATAAACTAATTCAAAATTACTTGTCCAAGCAATAAAAGCTGATAAAACACTAACATCAGAAATGGAATTATTTGGTAAAATTAAAATCAAGTCTGAACTTCAGGATGCTGGCACATGCTTATGACGAGTATTGAAAATGTAATGTAAATTATAAAACAATGGAAGAAGATCAAAATATAGATGAGAAAACCTTAGAAAATAAGTACAAAAAATTAATATCAGAACATTCAAGGAACACTGAAGAATTATAGCAAGAACCTCAAAGAAGAACAGAAATATAATAAGGTTGCATAAGCCTTGGGAAATGTACAGAAGGATATCAGTGGCAGGATAAAACATTTAAAATCTGAAATGACAAATGCGTGGAACAAACCAAACGCACCTCTTTTCATTCACTGAATAATTTCAAACTAAATTCAGTATCTGTTCTACACCTGTTAGTACTACAATCGTGTCCTTTATAATTGAAGGAAGTTCTCATACTACCGTAACTACAACATTAACTCAAGTTAAAGATTAAGTAAGTCAGTTTTCGTCAAGATTAAATCAGATTATAAGAACATGATTGGTCTTTGTTGATACGATGCAATACAAAACCGTAAACAAACAAACAAAACTATTAACATTTAGTAGTGGTAATCATAATATATTAATCTTTCACTATTTAGAAGCTGTGTCTGGCATAGTATGAAAAAACAAATTAAAAACGTTCAATTCCATACAATGAATTTTATCTCTTTTCATTACCATTTCCATCTTTCATCACAAGTCTACGAATATACAATGCTAAAATCAGGGTTCAATTCCCCTCGGTGGGCTCAACAGATAGCCTGATAAGAAAAACACCCACATCTTTCATCACATTTAAGATTCAAAGATCAGTTCGTGTTGCAATTTCATATTCTCCGTATTTTGTTTAACTTACTGCGTAAGTTCATTAGAATTCTTGTTGGATGGATATTAACTAAGCTATGAATAAAGTTAAACAAAACATAGGCATATCACTAAAATGCCAATGTCGGTACTTCGGTTGAAATTTTTGGGAGAGGTTAGGTTCATTTTTTACCTCTTCCTCCCTGCTGTAGAATTGTTTACTTTGTTACAGTAAATGTTAATTTTGTATTAACACAAGTGTCGGAATTTTTCTTCCGCCCCTTTTCATAACATATAACACACTGTTAATAATTCCGTCTAATCAACACTTTGCCGACGGTAGATCCGTACATAACCATTAACAGTTCCATATTTTATCGTGCACTTTTCGTTACTTAACTTGCTAAGAGTGTATCTACACATATACCTGATAATAAATTCATAATATTCTATCTTATTGATATACTGTAAGATCTAGCTGTAAGTGGATTATTTATTACACTTAATTTAGCTATTCTATCATGTATAGTGCATCTCATGATTTCTGTCATGAAATTGTTCTTAAATAGATTTTTACGAAAATATTTCGTTGTCATATGTTGGAGTGTGTCAGATATGTAAGACATGTTTGAATATCCATGTACTAATTTTGCTGATTAGCCTCTTGGTATATGGTATGTTGCTGTAAGAAATTTTGTTTTGAATGGTTTGCATTCTGTTTTCAATATTGATTTGCGATATGGTGTATGAGGCTGGACACATACATTTCAGAACTGGTCTAACATATATTGTACAGAATATCTTTTAACTGATATATTTTTTCGTCCTGACAAACTCCCGACATAATTCACGCGTTTCTATACTTCGTTTGTAATATAATTTATGTGTTTATTCCAGTTTGGTTTGGAATAATACGCGATTCCTAAAAATTTAGCTGATGTGGCATTTTGAAGGTGGATTCCTTACAGATATAAATCTGGAAATGTTTTTATATTTTAGTTGATTTTGTAAATAGAAATGGTGTTTTTGGTGTGCTTATTTTAAGTATATATTTTTCATAATATTCTTGTGTTATGATAAGTTGAAGTTGTAAATTAGTTGCTATTATTGAAAGTTGTAGAGCAGTTCCAGATTGCCACATCTTTTACAGATTGTGAGGAGAAACCTTCATTAGGTCATTTAGGGGTATATTACCGACATACGTGCCCCTGGGGTAAGATATTTAAAGCAGGTTTCTTCAACATTAATTCAATATTTTCTATCTTCCAGAAAGTTAGATAACTACAAATAATATCGCATGATAGTTCCATTTCAGTAATCCAGAACCAAAGACCGTTATGCTATACAGCGTATAATGCTTTCTCGATATCGAGGAAGCAAAAAACAGTGCGTTCTTGTTTGTTTAAGCTATCAATTTCTGTTAATCTAACCAGGAGATCTACTACTTGTTTGGATTTGTGGTAATTTGTCCGATATTTCCATAGATGTAATTAATGGTACTTATTATACGTTCTACAATTTGTCATACGCAGCTGGTAAGGTTGAGTGATGTAACACTGGTGTATCCACTGGCTTTTCTTCCTTATAGAACATGAGTATATTATCTTTCTTCCAAGAGATCGGAACATATCCTGTTTTGAACGATATATTGTTGGTAAGTAGTGAAACAAGAAATGAATGCCTTTTCTCAGTAGTATTACTTGGATTGGATCCTCACTTGGTGCTTTGTTTTATTGTTTTTGGTTAATTATATCAAATCATCCATAGTAATATCTTCTAATGTTTGCTAAGTGTTAGTGTTTTATTCATTTGTTTGTGTTGATGGAAAATTGTAAAATGTATATTTCGTCATTTTTTGTTAGAAACTTATTAACTTGGTTATAAAAATGTGTGTTTATGTCTGGATCATAAGACGTTTGAAATAATGTATTCTCAAGACACCTGGTATGGGTATTAAAACTTCAATTAAAATAAAGTACAGCACAACGTTTCGACCTTCTTAGGTCATCTTCCTTGTTTTAATACTCATACCAGCTGTCTTGAAAATACATTTTTACTTCAAGTAGGTTTTTCGTCATCACACGTTTGAAATATGTTTTGGTAGTGTTTTTTAGACATTTCCGCTTTTACCTTGTTTGAATGGACTATTTGTAGTGTTTGTAATTAGAGTAGATTATTTTGAAGTAGCTTTTTATGTGTTTACATAGATTTAAAATAATTCGAAAATTGTTTTGTTTTTGGTATCGTTCATGTAATCACAGAATTCATCCCAACTATCTTTTAATCTCTTTACTTCATTTTGTGTTTTGTTTGAAAGGGTGTTTATATTCGTTTTACTTGTTGGGCTGCTTGTAGTGATGTGCACACTAAGGAGATGTCTGCGTTCTTTTTTATCGTTTATTAATTGTATGTGAGGTTTCTAATGTTGTCTTGAGTTTTTATTGTCTCTTTAAGTAATGATTTATCTGTTACTTGATTATCGCTGTACAGCAAGCGTGTAATTGCGACAGTTCTTGTACCTTAGTGAGAACACTTTCCGGTAGTGTCTTGTCTAAATTTTTTGCATATTTGGTCCAATTCGTCTTTTTGTACTTATATTTGGTTGGTTTATTTTATAATTTTTGCAAGAGGGGAAATCGAAGATGCACTATATGGGTAAATAGTCACTATCTATATCATATTCTGGATTAAACGACTTAGGTCTGGTAAACTAAAACGTAGGTCTGTAATATCACTAGAGTTATTATTTACAATGTGTGTCGATGTGCCATCGTTCTGTTGGATACAATTTACATTATTCATAAAAATAGCTGATCTACAACCATTTTTATTTGTATATGCAGAGACGAAGTGCGTGTGTTAACTACTTAGATCCCTTATGATCATATAATCATTGTTACTCTGATATACATTTTCCAATATGTTAACATCTAATATTTTAGTGGGTGAACAACAGAAGCCCATTATTGTTACAAAAATATTTAGAATTATATAAATGTTTAATATAATACATCCATTTTGTGAATTTACAATCATTTCTTGAACTAATAGATTCGACAGGCAATTCTTCAGTTTGGGTAATTTTCACGGTTCTATCTTTTCCAATAACAGTAAGTCCCTCTATTTTTACTCTATCATGTTTGTATAACATTGCTTCTGTTAAATATATAATATCAGCTTTTCATATTTTCATGACTCCTTCTATCTCATGCCTCTTAGAAGCTAGCGCACCTTGGATGTTGACATCCAATTCAACAAATTATCGTATGAAATTTTCAGTAATTGTTTTTACACAATATATGGTATTAACACTGTTATATACTTCCCAATGGTAGTAATGAGTAGTTATATTCCGTCTTCGGTTTGTGTCAGATCCGTGTATTGAGCCATAAAGTCTACAATTATTGTTGTTTTTTTTTTATGTATCTCCAATAATATTTTCGTCTTGTTTTTCGTTTATGTGCATATTTGATGTTGAATGGAGTGGTTTTCCTTGTGCTTTATAAGGGCTTGTTACGTTTGTGGGAGTGGCGCTTGGGTTTTCGCTCATTTTTGGGGTGTTAGATGTTTGAATGTTGTGTTTCGTTATTGATTTTTGTATTTACGGTCTGTTTTTTGTTGTTGTTACATATAGTACTAAATCTTACGTTGTGTAGTGAGATATGCAAATTTTCTTGATGTACCAGAGGTTATATATTACTTGTAATTTGTTGTTGCTTGTTATAATTGTTTATTATGTAGCCTACTTTTAATTTATATGTAGTTGGTACACCCTTTAGAATTAGCTGCATGTTCTTCCTCACAGTTACAGCACTTGGGGTTTGGCTTATTCTTTGTACAATTTGAGATAAGGTATTCATACTCGCAGCCAACACATTTTGGGGAGGAGGGCTTTACATACCGTCGCTACATGTCCAAAGCGTTGGCAGTAAGGTATTGTGCTTCCATAGCTGCTTGGGTTTTTGCCACTTCTTCTGTGAATCTTTAGCACTACAACACAGTACCGTTTGTGATGAGCTGTTTGATAGCTATTTCATTTTCTACACGTATGTTTACCAGGTTTGTTTCTGTTGTTGTTGTTTTTTATGGATGACACTATCTCTTCTACTTTTAAATGTCAAATGTTTATTTTAGTTAAGGTGACTATTATTGCTAGATTATGTTGTTATTATTAAGCACAAAGCTACACAAAACATATCTGTGCCCTGTCCGCTATGGGTACTGAAACTCGATTTATAGCTGTATCAGTCCGCAGACATGCTACTGAGCATCTTTTGACTTGGTCCACATTCGCATGACTACCGCCTTGACTTGTGATTTGTTACCGGGAAGGCCTAATTTAATTCTATCTGGTTTAAATCAGACCAGACTTATTCTTCTTTTTCTTTTAAATAAAACGTCTCTTTTGACAGTCGTTTGATATTAATAATGTGAGCATTTGGTTTACAACATTTTATTTTACAAGCTTGCTGAGGTTCTTTGAACATTCACGGAATACCCTCTATTATTACTGCAAATCTGGACGGGGTTTTATTCGAAGTAATGTGTATAACTTCTGTTTGTGATTTCGTTTGTTATACCAGGGTTTTTCTTAGTTATTTTGTTATTGATGTAAAACCTTTATTGTGAGTTTGAAAATAATTATTTTTGCTTTTGATTTATCTGTCATTTCAATATCATTCATTGAGGAACTTTCCATAACAAAGTCTACAGAACTAACACTAGATTGTTGGTGGAGTTTGTGGTATTGCAGAATCCGTAGCTTCAGCCACGTTTTCCAAATCCACAAACGATGGTGATTTAAGGTTTATGTTCAACCTTTCGAGCTCATCCTTTGCCAGAGTTAAGAGAGAGTGATTACTTCTGTACTTAAGCACGTTACTCTTTTATAAGAGTAATAACAATAATTAATATTCTATTATTAGAGCCACCTCCGCTAGACTTACTTTTCGTAATTTTAGTGAAGGGCCTTGTTGCAATGGTCTCAGTACCCTTTACATTCATTTGTTATTGTTCTTTTCCATGACGTCACCAGCAGTTCTCGCCTCCATTGTAGAGTCGACGTCAGCTGGACGGTTCGTTTCTGGTATGAGTTTCCTGCTATCCTATGTCAATTTTCTCCAGGAATCTACGGGTGGTTCCCTTTTATGTGTAGATAGTTAGGTCCTTCAGTTGTAGAGCGGTATGTCTACGGACTTACAACGCTGGAAACGGGTTTTCTATACCCGTGGTGGGCTGAGCACATAACCTGTTGTGTAATTTTGTGTTTAAATTTTAACAAACAAGCAAGATCGTTGGGCTGCTTTGCTGTACTAGGGTGAAGTATGTCAAAAGAGTTTGAGGGGTAAGCAAGCCTGTATGGCTTTGTAAGTTGGTGTGTTCTTATTTTCAACAAATCAAAAAATGCCAAAGATTATTACTGAAACATTTTGTTTTGAAAATTTGTGCAGTTTTACAAAGAGGGCTAATTGCATTAAGTGGTTATAATATTGGACTAATAAAATTAGAGGAGATAGCAAGTAAAAAGCATCTATTTTTCTTTTTATAATCATTCAAGTTGGATTTATTTTAAACAAGACAATTAATCCAGTACATGGTGTCTATGAAACGTATTCTAGTCAATCCCAGTATTCTGACTCGTAATCAGAGGCATAGATCCTGGGGGGTGGGGGTATACATCCCCCTTCATTTTAGATAGGGGGGTATGGTGCATACAATCATCCCCCCTACAGTTTGGTCTGTTGAATTCTTTTATTGCATCACAGGCCTACAAATTGTGTGTTTGTTCTTGTGATTCTCGTGTTCTTACCAATCAGATTACATAATTAGGCCTAGATGTAGGCTTTTTCAGTAGCCGAAATGTGCATCTTTAATATCGGCGTGCTTCTAAGCTTTTCGATTTAAGCGATAGTTCGTAAGTATCAGTCAGTAGGCCTAAGTATACATGCAAGTATTGTGGCAACCAGATTACTCTTTGACTGCATGTTTACAGCTTTCAGGCTCACGTAATCAGAGATTAACAATTTGCAAATTGAACAGTCCAACATAAGTGGTTGAAAAACATCCCCCCATCGGGTGTAAAAACTCTACGCCCCTGCCTTGCATTGGTACTCTGATTGATTTTCATCCACACGATTTAAATTATTCAATGTTTAAAAAAATGTTTCGATGGAAATACTTAACCTGTGACCACATACATAATATGTAACAGTTACGACAGAAAGTGTTCGTACCTCTGCGTTCCAAGTGGTTTTTTGCTCATAACTTAAAAAGTATCACGAATTGGATAATAGAAGTAAAATGTATTATAAATATTATACTAACACACAACTACATAAATTTTTATGTAAGTTAAACGACAAATAAACTGTTTATAAACAAATAACCAAAAATAGGAGGAGCAGAAAGTGTTTGTACAGTTCAGAACGTGTGAAAACACTGATATTCCCGTAATTATTGAAATATAGCCAGCAAAAAATGTACTTCCGGCAATTTAGCGCCGTATCTGTCATTATCTGCTTGGTCATCACGGCAAACAGGAAACAACTGTCCAGTGATTTAAAAAACCGAATTATTGTAACATTGTGTCTCTTTCCGGTATTGCTACACAACTTAATGTGCCGAAATCTACTGTTCAAAGCATAACTGCCAAGTTTAAGCTTACAGGATCAACCACTGACCTCCCTCGTTCCGGACGCCCCACCAAAATTCAGAGAAAACCAAGAGGAAGATTCTCAGAGAAGTTAGTAGGAACCCTCGTTTAACATGTAATGACATACAGAAACTGGTAAGGGAAACTGGGGTTGAAGTAAGCATCTCTACAATTACGAACATGTTACGCTCTTCTGGGTTCAAAGCATGCCGTCCTCGTAGAACTCTATATTTAAAGCCTGTTCATTTAGAAGCACGATTGAGGTATGCAAGAAAGCATGTACATAAACTCTTTACCTATTGGAAGAGTATTCTTTGGTCAGACGAGACTAAAATCGAGCTTTTCGGCCACAATGATGTTCGCTATATTTTCCGTAAGAAGGGGGAACGAAATCTTCCAAAGAGCACCATCCCTACAGTTAAACACGGAAGTGGCTCGATCATGCTATGGGGTTTCTTCAGCTCTTCTGGTGTAGGCAGCCTTCACCGCGTCAACGGAATCATGAAAAAAGAAGAGTACATTGATATTTAGGCACTTATATCAAGAATGATGCTCAGAACTTGCAGCTTGGGCGTCGTTAGATCTTCCAGCACGACAATGACCCTATGCACACATCAAAATATGTGCAATCCTGGTTGCAGAGGAACCATATAAGCGTTCTGGAGTGGCCATCGCAGTCACCCAATTGAAAACGTTTGGCATGAGTTGAAGACTAGGGTTCATCAGCGTCATGTAAAAAACTTGCAAGAGTTGGAGGCCTTCTGTAAAGAAGAAAATACCAGTTGAGCACTGTCAAACGATCATGGAGGGCTATGAGGAGAGACTGCGCCAAGTAATTCACCTGAAAGGCTACACAACTGACCATTAAAGTACGCACACGAACACTTTCTGCCCCTTTTTAAAACATATTTTTTCTACAAAATCATTTCATCTAAACTTTGATGAAATGTGCTTGCAATCTTTGTCAGTTTCGGAATATCTGTCACATCGTGTTGAAGTTTATATTTTTGTGTTATTAAAGTTTTCATATTTATTCTTATTCATAATTTCATTGTTTTGTACCACAGTTTAGTTTTAAATTCTTTAATATACTTGTAAGCTGTGATATCAATTTATGTAAACATTGAGGGGTAAGAGAAAATTAATGCACGTCTTGAACACGTATGGTAAAGTTAATTGATTCTAAAATTAAATTGCAAGCTCGTGGGCAAACGTGGAAGAAATGTGATATACAGCCTTTTTCCGGTGTTCTGACTAAAAGTTTAAAACAAAACTTTTCGCTTATTCTGAATTTATGCAGTTTTCGCATTACACGTGGCCCAGAAAACTGTTGGTTTAGTTATCTTACTATCTAGTGTTTTAGTTGCGAGTGTATTGCTTTAATGCTCAATGTTACACAAGAACATAGATGACAGCAGTGTCCTGTGGAAAATCAGACATCTTGAGGCATTGGCCTTCCTGTGTTGAATGAGAATGACAATTAATGCGGCAAGCACTAATTTTTATGGGTAAAAACATTTTCCACCAAATAAGAAATTTTATACTTAAACAGTGATGTACGAGATTTCAAGTGAGTTGATTGTTGGAAAGATATCTTAAGGCGGAAAAATCAATCCACGGGTCCATATTAAATACGACCTGTCCAGTATTCATGATACTGTGTGTTGAGTCTTATAACTATTGTTCTTGTTCTGTTATTGGGCCTGGCATGGCCAAGCGCGTAAGGCGTGCGACTCGTAATTTGAGGGTGGCGGGTTCGCGCCCGAGTCGCGCTAAACATGCTCGCCCTCCCAGCCGTGGGGATGTATAATGTGACGGTCAATCCCACTATTCGTTGGTAAAAGAGTAGCCCAAGAATTGGCGGTGGGTGGTGATGACTAGCTGCCTTCCCTCTAGTCTTACACTGCTAAATTAGGGACAGATAGCCCTCGAGTAGCTTTGTGCGAAATTCCAAAAAAAAAAAAAAAATGTTCTGTTATTACACGGAACGTAGTCTCTTTACTTTTTAACATACAATTTTTAGTACATTCTCTTATCACTTCTTTTGCTTATACTCACATTATAAAATGAACATATAAAGCACTCTGAGGAAACTGCAACTGTATTTTTCTTTGATACAATAAAAATATTTTCCGGTTTATTTACAACAAACATCTCAGTGTTTAGATGGTGAAATGTGCTGAATATAAATTATCAGCTGGTCAATGCCAATTTACACCCTCTACTGTCTAATCGACAGTACTAAATAACTAACATCACAGTGGGCCCAATACCTATAAACTGATGCCACTGTGATAATAAAGCGATTATCAAGGTCAGATATTTAACATATCGAATACATTATAATGAAACATTAATATCCAGTACTGAAACAAACTGGTTTGGAACAACAAAAACAAAAAAACGTCAAACACACTGTTTTGACCATGTTTTTCAATAAAGATGAAACGTTAGATGCGTGTCTTTTAATCCTTGGCCTTTCAAGTGACCTGCATAAAAAAGTACACCACAAATGTAAAGTGGAAACGTTTGCAAACAGTTGTTAGATGTTTTTGTTTAAACCAAAGAAGGAAAACAAATCAGTTATATGTATTCCAGATATGCTTATATCCTTCCCTTCAGTTAAGTTCCAGTTTGATGATTGATACATGAATTCAACGTAGGGAAATCAAATTATTTCTAAATTACTATGTGACATTTGAGAGATATCCAATACAGTTTAATATTTTAAGCTACTAAAACAGAAAACAGAACAGTTGTACAGGAAACCCACATCTAAAGACTGAAACATGATATTATTGTAACATTAAATGGGATAAATTTATCCAAAATGTACAGAAAGAAACCTGAAACTACTGCTAAAGTTCAAGCAGTACACAGTTAATGCATGAAAAACCTGACACTATGGAAGTATTATAAGGATGTTCATATATTTTCCAGACCTGCATATGAAACGCAAATACATTTTTTATCACAGTTCTTTCTCATAAATTTTAGATCATCTGGCCAAAAAGGATAACAACATTTTAGTCCAGAGGGGAAAATATCTTCAAAGGACACTGCAACTTGATGGCAGAAGCTAAAATGCTGCATTCTTATTTAGCATAGTTAAGTGACAGATGCTATCAATAGATATAATGACTTTAGATAGTTATCATCAGATAACTTCCAGATTATGATAAAATATATTAATAACTGGCATACTTTAGTAGCATAGTGTTTGTGCATATGCAGGTTCTGTGATTAAAAAAAAAAAAAATCGAGGGCCCACAATTTCCCACGTTCATGGTTGGAGACTTCATAGATGAATTGCTATACTCTTACAATACTACAATCATTATATAGAATATTAGCTGATGTATTAATTATCCAAGTAGTTCTATACTATAGTACAAATGATTGTACAGTAATTTATACAAGCTGAAATCTGGTTTTTTATATAGCATATACCATAATGCAGATAAATTTATAATCACTATTGTAGTTGAATAGAATACAGGGTTTTCTGCATATTTGTATTTTTAAGTATAAAGTGCTTTTTACAAAACTTAATATTGTCAGGTTTCAACAGGTATTTTCCTTTACAATTTCTTAAATATTATAGTGGTATGTACACATTTGTCTCTACTACTGTATCTTATGTTAACACACCATATGAAAAGATCATCTGTTTACAAAATGTTATGTTAGAAATAAATTTATAAGCCTCTAAAAAGCATTCAAGTACCATCTGCATGTTACAATCACATTTATCAGATGTTTCATTTCAACTGTACATATTAAAGTAAGATATTTTAATGTTTTTATCAATTATTTAGAGTTTCAAATAAAGATGTTTTAAGGAAAGGAAATCCATTGCATACTTTAAAAGCTCAGACATACATCTTTTTGAGTGGATTATTTTATTTTTTATGTTTATAACATTTCAACCACTCATGATCAACATCAGGTAAACAGTTGTCTATTGCATGAACCAAAGAATCAGTAACACCACCAACCCCTTGTTTTATGATGCTCCAATTATTCATAAAAATCACATGGACATCTACCGCATCCTTCTACTTAAGACAGCTATAATCATGAGCTATATTTTCGAATTGAACCACTACATCACAACAATAGATACAAGATGAATAGAAATCTTTATAACCTTAATAATCATCACAAAATGTACAGTTTTGACATATTTTCCACATATGTGCTGATACTGAAAGAGGAAGCAACAAACCTAGCTTTAGAAATTATATTAATAAATTCTGAAAAACTGGATTACAACCTGAGCTTATTTTAGATTTTAAAATATTTGTTTCACTTTGCACTGAAAACATATTGTACCTGTCAGGACAAAACTCATGAATAACTAGATGGGCTAACCACGAGCAGCCCTTTATCATCTGGATTATACACATTGTTCATGAACAAAATAGAAAGGCTGTTAACACAGCTTTACACCCTCCTGCACAATGACACATACATCACCAATGGATTTTGTGGATATAAATATAACCATGAACAATCATTCTACAACATGTAAACAAATTTCATGTGAACATGGAATTAATTTAAGAAGCAAAAAGTGAAAACTGTTTTAAATCAAATGAAACAGGAACACCAATATTTTAGCATCAAAATCTACCACAAACCTGGTAATAATAATAATGTAAAGTGGGACTAAAACCAGTAGACTCAATACAAGTAGGCATATTATCTTGCATTTACAACACAACATTTAACATATGTAGTAGCAGTACAGTGCATCATGAACTATATTCAGTATGCAATATATTTATTCACAAACATCACTTACCAAACAAACTATTCCTAAAACCTTAGCCAAACATACATAACAGAAAAGAAAGAAAAATACCATAAATTAAAAGAAGGAAACAATGTAAAAACTAAGACACCTACAGGTGTCTTACCACATCATAACTGTGTAATAAAAAATATAAACAACTGGAAACAAATATTAAAGAAATACAATCTAAACAGTAACATTATTTTCATTAAACAATTAAGCACTAAATCAATAATATAATGGTTTACTCATACAATTTCAACAATGGAAGCATCTACATTTGATCCAGTAGCAGTTATGCAGGCAAAATAGGATACAAACAAAGTATGATGTAGTGGGAAAAGTATTGCTTGAAGTAAAATAAGAGGCATTAATTATTCATGTACTAAAAACCTAATTTACATCAAAACACAGCTGTCACCTTATATGTTTTCCAAATAAATTCAACATTTTCACTCAACTTTCAAATAGTTTATACAATAGACAAAAGTTTATCTTAAGATATTATCCATGAGTGCTCAAAACATTATAAAGTTAAAAAAAATTTACATGCAACAGTGTGTATGGACTTTTATTTAAACAAAAATACTGAATATCAGCTAACTTGGGGATATGAAGACTGATATTAATCATATTCTCACAAGATGCTTGATGAATGACTCAATGCTGACATTACCATTAACTTAATGAATGAACTATTGTCTACATAAAGACAGTACCATCCTTACTTGGTTGATTAATTCCAATGCTAAAGTTTATACAACTCACTGTAACAAGTAACATGTGTCAAAGTAATTAGAGTGACTGTTCTACTACATCCACTGAATTCATAATTACTTGTATTCAATATGCAGATTAACACTGCCAACATTTCAGTACAATGGTTAATTCAAGAAATGAAGAGATTTGTACATGACAAAAACAAATAAATGCTAACAAATTAAAATACAGAGAAATGTACAATAGAGAAGGATAAAAAAAAACAACAACAAAACAGTTGGATGTAAAAGAACTGCAACTGGTCTGTCAGCTGTACATCCTGTCAGATGGTAAAGGCACAGTTCTGGTCAGGGTTATGGCTGCTCTGCTAGGGGACTTTCTTCCAGTATTTACATGAATTACTTTGGCAGGATAGTTCACACAGACAGCATACAGGATTCCCAGTACTACTGTAGTTCTACACTACAAAAGAATATCATTTTAAAAATCTAGTACTTACACAATCCAAAGATACGTCTTCTTCAAAAATATTACCAAATCAATACAACAAAACCAACTTTTGAAGACATTTTACAGAAAATAGAGCAATGATAACTGTACTCTTTGAAATAGAAAGCTTTACGAAAATAACTATTTTAGCTTCTTAGATTTCAATACAGTACTTTTTCCCAAGAGTATGTTTTTTAAATATCTATTTCAGTCTAATAAAATAATTTGTTTGAAATTTTCCTCTTTAACTCTGTCAACTTTTGTGCCCTGATCATTAAAAAATATCTACATAACAAGACTCGCAATGTTTTGTGTATTAATTTTGATGCTTGTGTGTTGCAGATTCAAATAAGGAAAGGTCTCCATTACCTGTAGGAAATTCTAATAAAAAAACATCACAAGTTTAGTACCAGCATCATCACTAATGTTAGCTATGCTTTAAATATATTAAACTTTAAAAATGAGAGTAGAAATTCAGCATAACTCTTGCTGTAGTGCATCTAAAACATTAACCCATTCACTGGGAAATATACAGCAGCTAATGATGCAATATTCTTTTGATTTAAATTTGTTGAATATATAAGTTGCATGAGTAAAAACTGCCTGAAACACATTATTTTCAGAAAATAAATATAGTAAGTGATATAAAATAAAACTTAACTAGTCATTTCAACACCAATGAAAAATATTTGTCTGATACAGGAATGGAATTTTTGCTATAAATACGAAATAAGTACTTCAAGATAAAACATTTTCTTCCTGTCTAGTCTTAAAGATTTGTGATTCAAAATTTGTAAACCAGACATTGTTTCTCCCAAAGGATTTTTTCATATATCATATTTTATTGCCAAATTCACCCATAAATGCAACATCCCTAGCATCAGTGCTTGACAACTGGTAGAATTTCCTAACTGATAAGTCCATAACTCAGTTACATTCAGCTAAGTGATTACTCTCACACCAGGTGGCTATATACATACGCATGTTTGTGTACACATATGTATATACGGGATAACGGGTTCTTGGCAAAAATAAAATTATACTTTCTAAGCAAAAAAATTCTAAAATATTGAGATGTGTTGTTTAAATGTAAAAGTATTTAGATGTGTAAAAATTAAGATTTCATTTCTCTTTGTTAATAAATAATGTAATAATGATGACAAAATATCAATGCTAAAACATTTCTGAGTTCACATATGTAAGAACAGCTCATTTGGGTTGAGAAAATTTTTTAGGTGAACAACGTTTCGACCTTCGGTCATTGTCAGGTTACAATTAATAGCACATGCCATTTTCACTTGTTAAAGGCAGAGGAAAATAAGATAACTGTACAAATAAAATTATTCATTATTTTACTCTAATATAAAAGACAGTCTACAACTTATCATTTTTAACTTTATAGCAACAACATCATTTTAAACCATGCTAACCCATTTCTGTGCATATCAATGAGTTACGTTCAAAATTTAATTAAATGACTACTAAAATGTACTTCAATGAACTTATCAAGTATTTAATAACATTTTATATCATCCAAGTTTTATTCCTTTATTTTAAAGAGCAACACCTGAAAACATCAATTAAAATTTCAACTTTTACTGTCTCACAATTCACTTTGGTTAATATTTATCAAATTTAAGAGTTGGTAGATAAAAACTGTTTGAAATTCAGACAGTTCCTGTAAAGGGCCAAAGTTTACAATAAAGACATTTTATATTAGTTTTTCAAAGTCTTTAGAAGACATTTTACTCCCAGTTAATAGCTGTAAATGTTTCCTAAGTTTAATATCAGCCATATCCATTTGCAAAGCCAATGCCATGTTGCTACATGATAATTTGAAGTTGGCTGGCATGCTCATAACCAAACAGAAAGAGCAAACTTCCCTCTTGAATTCTGGTAAAGTAATGGTAAGTATAGGCTTAACTTTGTTTTGAAATGGGATGAAATTAAGCCCACTGTTCTCTCAAGGTGTACATAGCATTTAGCATGCATTTCTCACCTTGTGTGTGTGTGTGTCTATATACATATATTAGTTTGATAGACAAATTGCATTTAGGTTTCAGGTTTATATTTTAAATACTTACATATAACTTGTATTTTAAAATGCATATATGAAAGGCTTTTTTTGTTTTGTTTTTTAAAAAATTTTAACTTGAGGAAATTGGATTGTGAAAGCATACAAATAAGACAGTATCATATAAGCATGCAAGCATTAGTGAAAGTTATGTATGGGAGTTGCCATATTATAATGAAGTCCTGTAGGAACCAGATGACATATCAGCATAAATAATAAAAGACAAAAAACTGAAAAGGAAAATTAAAAATACACTATTAGTGAAATAATAGACAAATTATAAATATTTCCACTACTTCATGTTAACCATTTCATTACACCATATGTTGAATATTATAACTAGTTATTGATATAGGATATAAACTGGCAAATAAAACAAAATTGATTTTAATTTAGGAGGTTCTAGAGACTTTGCAAATACGATGTGAAAACTGTGAGATAGTAACTAGTACTTTGTATTGAAAGTTACCATGCATGTGAAATATTCAGAGTTTGAGTGCAAATAACTACACTGAATAATGAATTTATAAGAAACAGAAGAAACAAGATCAGTATTAAATATTTTATTTTTCTGAAGCTACATACTTTTAGGAATGTTCATGTCAAATTTCAAACAACTTCATCTATTAGTTCCATTTCTTGTTCTGTAACAAACTTTTACAAAACTTATATAAATTACTTCAAAACAAGTGGATTTGAATTTGTTGGGTTCAACAGTAGAATGTCAAGTAAACCTTACACAAATATGGGTAACACTGCTATAACAAATCATGGTAGGTAGGCAGGAATTTAAGTAATGTTTTTAATTAAACATTCTTGCACTATATTACAGACAGTTATCAAAACATAGAATATTTTCACACATTCTCTCAAATTAAGAATTAAGTAATTATCAGCTTGTTTCTTTGCAACTGTTTTTCCTACTTGCAGTATATTTACTTCTCATAAGACCTCTGGGTGAAAGGCTGAAGTCCTTGTTTTTAATTATGTAGTTACTCAACTACTTTTAATCAAAATACACTAAAGAAATAGTAACTGTATTTGATTTAAATGCCCTATGCCAAATAATCTTCTCCATAACATTTAATAGCTCTTTACAGAATTATCATTCATTAATCTGAATCATACATGTATGAACACCAATTATGCAATTTTCAATACAACCTACCAAAATTCACATTAATAATTTTTTTAGAGTTTCACACAAGCATGTAGGCATTGTTGAACTTATGATGAAAGAAATTTATTTTATAGTTCATTTGTTTTGAAGTAAAGCACAAATTTACTCAATGAAAATCCAGTTTTTCAGGTAGTATCTCCACAGACATACCACTGTGTTACTGGGGGCACTACTTTATGGAATTGTGTATATAATTCTACAAATTAATATCACTCACCAGATAAAATAATTCCCAAGTTTACTAACAAACTATCCATAGACAACACATTTTAATAAGTTTATACAATCTCCCCCTCAATAAAAAAGTAAATAAAAAAATTAAACTTTTTGTGTTGTTTCTGGGTGTTGCATTATCTGCATAACACCATATAGATTTTAAAATTTTCTTTTAAGAACATAATATTTTGATAAAGTTGTAAAAATTACATTTACACTTTATTTTACACTTTTCATCTTTGCAGCTTCTTCAGGACTAGTACCGAGATTACTATTTGTAGAAATTTTGAAATAAGACAATTATAACATTCAACATTCAAAAGCATGGCTGTATAAGATGTATTAACTCCTGAATGTTATTCTTCTGAACTAGGAAGCCCATTTCTCAGTAAAGCATCGAGAGAGAGAGAGAGAGAGAGATACTGCCATACATGATACATTTTCTCTATTTCCCATCATCTTTTGCCATTATTTTAATCATACTTTTATCTTTATAAAGATTGGTTAACATTTCTTATAATTATTATCACATTAAGTATTTTATTTAATTTACACCCATCTTTGGAACAAACAAAACAACTGTAGATTATGATTGGACAGCTCAATGCCATCTCATTTTGACTATCAGGTTTATGTGGCATTGACATCAGTGCCTATATATTTTATAACACTCATTAACCATAACTCTTCGTTCTTTAAAAAAAGAACAATGAAATATTCAAAAGCACTTGAGTTTTGGGTCTCTTAAAAACTACTGACCTTTGTGTGTGATCATGTGCATTGGCTTCTTAACCATGAGACAAATACCCATACTTGGAGAAACTATAACTCAAAAATGGATAATGGTATGGTCACTCTTACTGAACTGAAACAAGCAAGCTGTAGATAATATATATAGTATTTATTGATATTCCACTTAGAATTTGATTTATCATTAATATTGTGGGTATATAAAGTAATATAAACTTCTCAATAGTGTTAGCAGAAGTCAGTTGGAGATCCCCTTTTGCAGTACCTTAGTTTGACTGTTTTGAGTACCAGTTTCTCAAAATATGATTCTCTAACTACATTTATCAAAATCTGTAACAAACATGAATGTTCAGTATAATTCCTCCATCCAGAGAGCTTTGAAATTAATTTTCTCTGTGAACACCAGTTCAATTTGTCCAATATTGCATCTTTAATTTTTTTAAATCACACTCAAAAATATTTTATTCACAACAAGAAGTATTCAACTAACTTATCCTCTTGTCATTCATCACCCTGATTTAAGTTTATTTTAATAATTTAAATAAGTTCTTAGTATTTGTAAAAGTTCTTAGTAATGCTGGCTTTAAAGTGTTCCAAGTCCTATTTTGCCCTGTATAGGACTATCTAGCATATTCAATTTGTCTTATCTCTCTGCTCACTCCAATGTGATCAAAGTCACAGTTTGTTTCAGTATAAGTTTTAACTATTGTAACAGCTTCTGAAATGTAACAATGATATAATCTGACTTCACACCATCCTGTAGTCAACCTTAAGTGTTGACTATTACTAAGTCATTCTCTTTACAGAACTCTACTATAGTGATATCCTCTCTCATATTATTTACAATCATGTGGCCACACTAGAATGCCATTTGTATCTTCACCTCACATGACATTACAATTATAAGATATTCTTCTTACTTCATTGTCTGTACAACTTACTCAACATCTCACCTTTCTCTTCATCACTATCACATTTAGGTATTTTAACCCTCATGATGGTTTTATCAAAGGATTTTGTTTATAAAACTCCTTAGATTACCAAGAAGCCTTTCACACAGTTAATTCCTTATCCTCTTTCAATAGCAAATATGATTCTTTGTGATGTTCATCTCCTCTTGATTGCATATTTTTCTTCTTCCTCATCTTCAACAAAAGATTCCTCATTGTTGCTGTTATAGATTTTAATATCAGAAATGAAGAGATACACAAAAGTAAGCTTTGACTATATAAGCCCAACACAACAGAATGCACTAATTACAAGAACATTAAAACCTTCCTTGGTAGTACACTCCATGATAGACTGATCATGAGTTTTAAATACATATAAAACTTAAACTGCAACATAAAACTATATTTATCTATCCTAAGTAGCTTTAAACTAGTAATAGTATGCACATCTGTTTATGTTTGAATTGTATTGTTTTATTTTCCTTTGAACATTGTATGAGTAATAATTCTACACACAAATTGTAAAACACTTCGTAAATGTGTAGCTTATATTACTCTATCAAATTACGTAACACACAAGCTGTTCTTGATCATACCTTATGAAAAATTTTAATAATTATTTTTTTCTTTAACTTATTCTAATCTAGCTCGACAAGTCATTTTCACATTTTAGTTACTTTATCATAAAAAAAGAATACACAAGAAATATAGTATTTATACAGGTATATTGTTGTTTTTATACTTGCCATCAACTGTTAATGCAACATATCTTTTTTTATACTAATGATACCACTATAAATTTTTTATTTAATTAAATAATATACCTAAGAATACACAATAATAATGTAAAAAGCAGACAATGTTTTACATTATCAAAAAATTTTCGGCTTTCTAACTATGTGAAAACACCTGTAAAAACATCAGTGAAGCTCACTGATGTGTTTATGTGGGAATAAAATTAGAAATGTAAGCCAAATAAACAATTTTTTGCACAGAAAATAGAGTAATATTATACACCATTTGATAGATCAAAATTTTGGCTTTTTATTAAACATACAAGAGAACACAATTTATGCCTCCATAAAAAAATAAGACAAAGTTTTGATGATTATGCTTCAACTGAGTAATAATTATATTATAATGAGTGATCTAGCTTAAATTATATACTTCTAGGGATAGTGGTGAATAAATTAACAAAGAGAAAGACCAAGAGAACAATGTAAGAATTCTCATGCTATGAAAGATAATGTTTTAGATATTTCTTAATAAAAGATTAAAAGAACCTACAACTTATATATTAAAATTTGAATGTAACTCTCCCAAAACGTCTTGCCATAGCTTGCCTATAGCAAGAGTTAAAATTAGAGAATAAGGGCAACAACAAAATAATGAGAAAATAAAAGTTTATATAACTAACATTTAATACACCATATGCTGTTTTCAAACACAAAAAGCATATCATATCTGTAATTCATAATATTCAGTGCTTTATTCTTTCCATACAAATTTCAAAAATAACCAAGTATTAACTGAAAAAACAGATTAACCAAATTAATAATGTAGTATAACAAATTTTAAATATGTAAAAAATGTTAGAATCCACTTTAAAATGCTGAATAAGTAATTAAATAACTGATCAAGTAATATATAAAAAAATATAAACTGTATTAGCTATACTCTTATGCAAATTCCAAACTTCAAATGGTAAATTATTGTAATATTGAAACACTATTGAAATATCTTTCTTCTGACATTTGTTGTGCTTTAAGTTAAATATTTTATTTTAGGCTAGAAGAGTACAGATAAAACTCCAATAAATACACCAACTTATGTTACACACAAGTAACAATTCCTAGATTAAAGAACTCACAATCCATTTTTTGCTACTGGATACACTTAAAATTATCAACATATGTTTATGAAACAAATAAATTACTTCACAAGTTTTTCTAAATAAACAAATACATACTTAAAACACAGTTTCAATAACATTTACATCACATATTCAAGGATGACAATCATTAATACTGTAAGAAATGGAAGTTACAACAAGGGTAGAATTACAACTCCAAATTACAAAAAACAAAACAAAAAACTGTTATTTAAAACACTGAGAATACATTTTTAAGTAATTACCATCAATAAGTAAGTTCATGTTTACTGTTACATTATTAAGTGTTCTTAAATATTTTATGAAAGACAAAGTACTCAAATAATGCTTAGATACCTAAAGTAGTAAAGCCTAGGCAAAATTATTTTATCCCCATCAAATGGAGAATCTGTTAATGTTGTCATTACATTACTAAACACATTTCAGAAAAGTAGCTACTTTGTTTTGTCTTCAGTGATACCATATGCTAACAATAATCATAATTTAAAAACAGTTTGAACATTCTCTAGTTTATGACAAAGCAAGGGTCATAACAAGAAAGGAGGGAAACACTAAAATAACTAGCTAACTTTTTGGTAACTTTCATTTAACTTTTCATCCTTCTGTTGTTAATTGATAATGTGATTATGCTATTTTCAACTGTTAAATTTTAAAGACTTATGGTGAATGCACATATCAATGAAACAATACCACTCAAGCTAAGTCAGACTTACAACCTAACTTCAAAATAAAGCATTAGATATGAATAGAAACAGAATATCTTACCATCCAAATGCCTATGATAATTAACCCTAAACTTCTTCTTGACTTTTTCTTACACAGGAAGCAACCTTTCTCTTGAAAATTTTATAGTTCTCTCTAAAGTCTTTCTGTAAAGCAAAAAATATAATCAATAATATTCAATGTACATCATAAATTCATGATGTTTTGGTTACTTTTTTAATATTATGTCTATTACAATCATCAAGTATTTACAGCTTGAAAATGATGCAAACATTAAGACTATTTAACTGAAAATCAATCATAGTAAAGCATAATTCAAAGTCTAGATATCCTTTTCCATAATAATAACAATTTTGGAGCTTTATGGCCTCATTACAACCCATGCTGTCACATACAGTCATGTTTTTCCTTACGACCATGCATCTTGACAATATCCTACAACCTATTACAAAAAGTTTCATCACAAAAGCTGTCTTGTTCAAAGCATACCACTTTTTCCTCTTTGGTTTCTGTAAAACATTTTACAAATGAGAACAATGCTTTCCCAATATCTCTTTCAACAACATATATCCACAAATGCTGCATTTAACAATTTGACTGGAATGTATTTGTATGTACGGAATACATCTGTACCACTGCATTCTCCAGTTACTCTGATGTATGTCATAAAAGCATCTTGTGTATATGACTTGTATAGCTTTTTGAGATGGCAATTCTTCTTGTTTATGCTGTATACCACTGCCTGGATGGCTTCTGCCACTGACCTTTGTGACTAAAGTTTATCACTGGTTAAAAGCTGCCACATTCAGCTTACCACAACTGTGGTACAAGTTGTTGCAGATCTCTTTCTGGATTGTCATGGTGCCCAAACTAGCTCCATATTTCTTCATATTCCTATCTCATTAAGTATAAGGGATTACTTTCCTACGGTAAACTACTTACAAAATGTCAATCATCTCAAAATGTAGCTCTGATACATTCTGTCCCACCACAACTTTATACTGACTATGGTTGTCATGTAAATCATAGAAATGCATAAACAAAATGATTTTAAAATACTGTTAACCTTCAAAATTTGGAAAAAAATGTTATATGTGAAGTTATACATGGACTTTTCTCAACATTAAAATACTTTTATTTGCAAACTTCTGGCCCTCTTTATCAAGGCCTTCATTGAGCAACAATGTACCAGCCAATAAGTTTATTTAAAATAAGTATCTCAACATCAATCGTAACAATAACCGACATCTGATATTAAAGTTATTGAACACAGTATTATGATGAATATAGAAGATAAATCAATTGTTTCAATATAATAAACAAGGAAAATACAATTATAGGTATTATATAATGAAATAAAAATAAAATGATTTTTCATGCTCCAAATAATACAATTTCAAAGTTATTGGTTTAATTTTACATCAAATCACAACAAATATGTTTTATGATTTTGATAACTGATTTTCATGCAGTATTGATAACTGTTGGTAATTGTTTTGGTCCATGGTCTTGTACTTGGATGACAAAAACTTTTTTTTCAATCTTTCTGCATTTATTGTTTCCTTGTGTGTCTGTTATTTTACATTTTTAATGTCTATTATATGGTTGTTTTCCTCAGTATGAAAAGATATAGCTGATGTGTTTAAAGCATATTCTTGGTATCTCCTTGGTGTTCTTTGAACTTTACCTCTAATGTTCATTGTGTTTCCTACTGAATGCTATAAACCACAACTTGTGTGAGAGAACTAGAAACCAGGAATTTTACCTTTGTAAGACTGGTGATAAGTTTATTTATAATAATCTGAAGTTTTTCTCTTAGGATGGGTATATAAAAGAAGAAATGCCTTTTTCTTTTTATTATGATTCATTACTAGCTGAGACAGGTGAATCATATTAACTGTTTTATTTGGATAATGGTTATTTTTGAAAATCTCATGATGTTTATGTTCTTAATCTAAATAAATCAAATAGCATATACTTCTAGCTCTAAATTTTAGTGTTTTAACAATCACAGTTTTGACTGATATTGTGTGGCATAAACAAAAATCTAGATACTTATTTGCTTGAGTCTTCTTTTCATAAATGTTTGTAGTAAATTTTTCTAAAGTTAGGTTCTTGTGAATCAGAACACAGAGGAAAAGTGTCATTAACTTTCGAGTTCTATGGAAAATTGCACACTGCCAAAGTTAACATTTTACTAAACTGAAAATGTATTTCCGTGAGATACCTCCTCTCACAAAATATCTTTTTTCTCTATTAAAACTGCTCTCAACTGGCACAAATTTTCAACACTCACCACTACCCTCACACTTCCTGCTTCTACATATCACATGTAAATAATTATGCTATAGCTTTTTACCAACAGAAGCATGACACAACCCCTACTATAACCAGCAACTTCTCCACATTAATCACATTGAGATTGGTCAGAATACACACACCACATATCACTAGAAGTGGAGAGGGGATAAGTTGGAAATGTGAATAGAGATATCTATTTGAAATACATTTTATGTTTTGGAAAATGTTAACTTCCAATATAATAATTTATCTTCAATCATAAAATAGGAAAAATCCCACAATGAACTGGTGGAGAGCCGGTGAAAAAATGTCTCCCCTTTAGGAAGTGCCCAAAGAGAGAGCATAAGTTGTGGAATCAAAAAATAAAATATTGCAACTCAGCAGAAAACCACAACACATCTGATCCAGGTAACCTATTCACTGTTTTATAACTGTGTCACAAACATAAAAAGTTGAAGATCACAAAGTAATCCTATAATACATGTGTGGATGTGTGAGAGTATGGCATGACAAACAGTAGTGGAAGTTCAACCTTATCCAACACCTGGCAGTATCTGAAATTGTGCATCAGTTATGTGGAAGGCAGAGGATCACCTACATCTTCACTTTGAGAAGAGAATCGGTAGGGAAGATGAGATTCCAAGTACTGTCACTACTTGCATGAAATCCAAACAGCACCTGATGCACAATTAATCAACATTGTGCAAATACTGGGAAGGAAGGAAGTCTCAATAGGATGACACCTTCAGTCCAAAACCTGGTGGCACTGGATAAGGTTTCCTCCAGTCTGCAGAAAGATATTTGGTTGTACACAAGTGGGAATGCATGTGCTATTTTCAGCCACAACTAACATCACAGTTGCTTGGAACTGACATCCAGCAAACAGAAGGAAAAAGAACCCAAACCAAGGTTGCATTTTCAGGCCAAAACCTGTAGGCATTGGGAATTTTTCATCCATTCCATAGTAGGAGGAGGGATACTGGCCAGAACAAGCAAGGACTTGCTTAACTGGACCATTTTAGTCACTTTTATATGATAAGTAAGGAGATAACATTAAAACCTTAAGAACAAGAAATACACTTTTTTCCTTTTTTGTGCTATTGACTTTTGATGACAAAATGCTGTTTTTTTTTATACTAATGATAACACTGCAATAAATAATTTTTATTCAAATAAAGGTATAATAATAATAGCATGCAAAATGCAAAAAAAATTCCCTCTCACAATTTTTCTGGCTTTCTAACTGCGTGACCAAAAATGTTACAAATACATCCAAGCTAGTCTTTATCTTTCCCATGGTAATGAGCCCTTTTGTTACCAAGAAATTGACAATTCTCCAGGCAGAAAAAATAAAATGTCATTTGATAGATTAAAATCTTAGCTTTTTATTGGTGATAAATAATATTGTATTAACCATATGAGAGAACTTTTAACAGATCCTCAATGAGGACATGTGAAAGATGGGTATAGCAGAAGGGGTCTGATTTTCTATTTGATGGCTCAGTAACCAGACAAGATTAAAGGCTATAAAAGTTATGGTTTGTATGAGCAATGACAATTTCATAGTGAATAATTTACATCAAATTTCATACTTAGAGTTGTGGTTAATGGAATAAGAGAAGGGTGATGCCTAGAGAAAATAGTCATGCTTCACACAATAGAAGAAATTTAGGAATTTTTAAATACTGCCTTATGAAACTTAAAAATGTGTATACTATTAAAATACAGATTATTAGCTATGATTTAATGCTACATTAGCTGGTATAACATATACAAAAAGTAGTTTAGTGAAACTTTGAATGTATGTCATAAGAACCTTGTACCATGCACATTAAAGATTGGACAAGATGTGGATTTAACAGCTTTACTCGTGACTAGAGTTTTTGTTTGGTAACAAATTATTGAGCAATAAAATTTATTCAACTGTAGTGTAGTGTTTTAAAACAGATAAAGTCAACAATCACAACAATACCCAACATCTGGCACTAGTTATAAAACAAGAGGATTATGATGAATGTAAAGGATAAAATTGATTGCTTCAATATAATAAATAGAAGAACATACAAGTTTTAAAGAGAGGGAGAAAAAAGGAATTATTTCATACTTCAAATCATACACTGTAAAGTTAACTCTTTCAGCATGGTCTTGACAACTTTGGACTAATCTTCTAATAATTTTGTGCTTGTTATAATATTTATGCTACAACTTTTAAATTAGTAAATGTATGATCACAACATTTGGCAGATTATCAGTAAACATTACAATGCTTTCTTATGCCAAATATCAGATTTCGTATTAAGTCTTAAGGTTTGTTTAGCAATGTTTTTCTCATGTCTTTTTCTCTTTGCATGTTCTAACCAACACAAAGAAATTTTCATTTGAAGATTAAAAATAATTTTAAGCATAAGAAAATTTTCAAATTTTAGATGTGAAATCCTTATAATGTTGGAATATTTATCAAAGATTTGTTAATTAAAAAATCTATAGTTTGTTGTTATTTTCACTAACAAATATCTGTAATAGTTTGGTTGAGTCATACAATCTTGGAAGCACATTTTTGTAAAAAAATAACTATGCATTATAACTTTTTCATTCTAGAATGTCTAAAAATAACACAAAAACATTAGATTAAATATTTTAAATCTCATAACATTTATACAAATTTATTCTTTTTAAGATATTGTCCTTTCAGCCACACCTGGTGAATAACACAGAAGTTACAATTACAAGGTGCATGTTTACAAATGTTACCATATCCAATAATAAAAACACTAACTCTTCTCAGTCTTTACAAAGTGAGCTGTTTTGGCTGTTTTAGTGGACTGGTATTTTATAAAATAGTCACATTTCAATGAAGTTAATTGAGAAAACAAAATCATGAGAAAGGACTGAGCTAAAAACAGCAAATTCCAACCTCTAATTAATTATATTATAACCATAAATTTTTAAGCCAAAAACAACACACATTAAAATTAAACAAAATACACTGCATATTTTTGAAAAGATCCTATGGTACAAGCTACAACGTGGGTTTATAATATGTATCCCTGTTTTTTATTTCATATATTTATTTTTCATCTTTTTATGTTTATCTTCTTATTCTTATTTTAATTTGGGAGAGCAGTCACCTTCCTACAATTGACTGCAGGCAATGAAGGGTAATAAAGATGTGGAATGTTGTGAACTTAAGCATCCACATAACACTCTAATTTCTAATCTTCTTATGCGAGACTAGTGAATTGGAGGTTAAGACTGATAGATGGTGTATCCCCACCACAAAATGGGTCCTATTTCTGTAATCACCTCCAAAACCTAGGATACATTTTATAATCCCATGTTGTAGCTTGTACCTTTGGGTCTTTTTAAAAATATGCAGCTCTTTTTTTTTAAATTTTAGTGTGTTTTGTTTGTGGCTTAAAAAATTATGGTTATAATACATTGTATATGTATATACATTACTACTATTCAGAAATAATAAGTGCTTAAAATTACTTTCTTAAAATATAGAACAATAAATCAAAATGCAAAGCAAACAATTATCTCTTCTAGCTACAGCCATTGTACTCACTTGTTGATTGATAAACTGTCAAGGAATATCATATAATGAGGATGTGAAACTTTAACTTATGATGTTTCATATACATACATTTGGAATAACCAAAACGAGTTATAAATAACTATACCAATATCATAGAATTCCACTAATTTAAGTAATTAAAGTGTATTTGGGTCTTAAAAAAAAATTGAACAGGTTAAAGACTCAACTTACTTGCATGAAAGTTTGTCACAAAAGAAAGAGATGATGCTGTTATATTTAAAAATGGCTGAGAAAGATACTTGGGGGATATTCTGAGCTTTTGATTGGTTATTCACGTCACAGAAGTGTATGTAATGGACTGTTTGATTTAGCACACAAGCAATATCATGGGAAGTAAAAAATACAGGAGGTTCATATTTTATATTCTATCTTTTAAGTATCAGTAGTACGAGTTCCTAATTTTTACAAAACTACATACTTTGTATTTTGACATCACAAATGTCTAATTCGAACCAGCACTGCATTCAGCATGCCATGAGACACACAAAAATCAATGTTTAGGTGTGTTTTTTATATTTACTTTTAAATTAAGAAATTGAATAATGTATAATATCAACAGATTATCTACAGTTTAATACCAAACTTAATGATTTAAATTCATATAATAGTAGATCAATAACATTTGAATGAGTCAACAAATGTGACATGGCCTCAGATCCATGACCCATCTGGAAGGGGAAAAACAAATTCACATGTTCATAGTTTACATACCTCATAATATGATTCATCATTATCCAACCAATCAAAAGTGGCACATCACCATAATCTATAAAAGTACATACAATCATGCTATAACCAACAGTAGTAATGTAGCTTTAGTCATAGCTCTCAGAACTGAAATAGCACATGACAATTATGCAGAAATCAGAACTGAGGTGGTAAAATATATTTCATGAAACTGGCACTCTTAATAGAAGAAATGGTTGCAATGAAGAAAAGTAAAACCTTTGAAAAGTGATGTTAAGGTTTTCCTTCACCTCCTACAGATATTTAAAGGATGGTCCCTGTGTTTTTTAGGACTGACATATAAAATGTACTAAAAATAACATGGAAATGTCAAGACATTAAAGATTTAATTACAGGTTGGAATAAGGCCACTAAATGAACAGGTTTTTAATTAAAAATTTTAAAAAATTTTCTCAACAAGAAATTCAGTTATGGCATAAAAAAATATGGTTAAATGTATAATTTTTTATATGTCGTTACTCATTATCATATACTAGTGGCTAACCTTTTTTGATTTTTATTTTACAGAGTAATATTCTTAATTTTTTTAAAAATTTGAACATGCAATTTTGTGGTAATCTAAGATGTCATAAAATAAAGCCAACTGTAAGTAGATACATCTACAAAATTAATCACATCAATTATGTTTATGATTTACTCTTAAAATGACAAGTCTCTAAGTAATACAAATTTAGGCTTAGTTCACAAAAAATTTCTTAGATGGCAGGCAAGCTTGAAATTTTTAGTTTGTTGTCAGCTGTATTAATTGGGTCTGACCTTTTAACTTCAGTGTGTTTATTTTGTATGAATAAAGGTCATAGTTTTGTCATTATATATGTAAATATGCATAAGAAGGGTCATAGTTTTGTCAGTAAATATGCACACCCACACACATGCAAGTATAAAAAATAATTTTTTTGAGGTTTTCCTAAACATTTCTCATATTGCTTTATAAACTTTCATGTATGCATAACCATAAAAGCTTGTGTTTAAGCAACTTGTATAATTATTTTACAGATCTCTAATCACTCACTGATAGAATACTTATGGAATAAAAACTATCAAACTTTGTGGCATACAAGATCTAAAAAATACTAATTATTTCAATGTTAAAACCCCTCATAAGATTTTTGAAAATGAGGGCTAGTCAAATCTTAGTTTGTGAAATGTGATTCAGAATATGACAGTATTTTTTGTCAAGTTCCATATTTCCTTTTTTATTATTAATTTTTAAATAACCAGTTTCTCCTTCTCTTTGTTGAGACTAACTTATCAACTGAACTTGTGCTATTGTACTGCACTTTTCCTACTTTCTGACCTTTGACTGTCCCTTTACCTTGTAGCTATTTACCTACATTATGGTTGTTTCTGTACACGTGCACCTCAGCAATGCAAGTTATGTAATGTTAACTTGGCATGACTAGAAGGTTAATATAATAAAAATAATAAATATACATGTAAATATGTAGCATTATGAGATTTATGCTATTCAGACTAAACATTTGCATTTTCATGTTATAATATGTTTTCATTCTAGCATAAAAAAAACAATTTATATTTAATCCCTAATTTCTTTTATGATGGTTACGAGGTTGGTCAAGTGACAGACCCTACATACAGTTAGAGTATAGAAAATAAAATATAAAGTTTTACTCAAAACAAACATGTGAAATGTATTTTGGAGGTTTTAAAGATTATGCAAATATCAGATTTTTGGGATGAAGAATAGTTTTTTTTATCATAAAATGAAATCACTTTGCACTCAGACTGGTAACAAAACATAGTTTTCATAAATAAATCTTTAGTAAAAATGTTTCATTAAAAAGTCTGATTTTTTATATACAAAATACTTATCTTTTTAAAAGTCAACCAAATTTTGTGAAAATATACATGTTGTATCAAAAGTTCTAGTGCAAATATTTAACAATGCAAATATGTAGACACTTGCATATATTATATGCAACTCGTAGCGAAAGGATTAATAAAACTTTGAAAATAACACAGCAACAATTATACAATACAGGATATTTTGAATTTAGCACATCAGAGCTTAGCTGATAAACAAGTATCTCTGATGGTGTGCAGTAAGTTTTTTTGATGCATTTCTTTATGTTGATGAACATTTCATAAAACAAAACACAAAACTGAATCCTCTGAAATGTTTATCTTTAACATATTTTCTCAAAATAGACAACAATTCAGATAGTTTAACAAAGTATTTTACTAAAAATTTCTCCATGAAAATGCAGTGATTTTCATCATAAGATTAGAAATACTTTTTCATCCGACAAATTTCCTTTCTGCAATCTTACTATAAAACCTCCTAAACAAACTTCAAACATTTTTTAATTCAGTAAAACTTTATATTTTATATGTTATTTTCTCTATCATACAGGATTGGGAAATTTGACCAATCTTGTAACCATGCATGCAAAAGTAATAATAAAAAATAAATATCTAAATTGACTTTTTTCTTTCTAGAATACTTTTAACATTGAACATTAAATTACGTTTATCCAAAATCATAACAGTTACCTCTGTTCCTGTGCAAATTTTATTGTCAGTTGAACTATATCTAAATAATACTTGTTGCACATATGTTGTAAATTATTTCATGAACATGTTGTTCATGTTACCCTATCGGATTACACAATGCAGGTTAATTGTGACTGTAAATTGTGAAAAAGTTATTATTTTTTACTTTATTTAAACCAGCCTTACCTAACCTAAATAGGTTTCAAATTTTTATATTTACTTTTACAATAATAAAAAATACAAGAAAGCAAGAAATATCATACTTAGCTGAGTCTTTGTTTGCTGTTGATTGTTAAGGACATTTAACTTTTTTTTAAGTACTAACAGTACTACTACATTAAATAATTTTTTTTACTTAAAAAATGTACAAAAGAACACAGTAAATAACATGCAAAAGGAAGAAAATATCACATAACTATCACAATTTTGCTGGCTTTCTAGCTATGAAACAAGAGCCATTAAAACTTCAGTTAAACTCACTGATGTTTCCCTAAAAATACAGTCTAAACCAGAAGTGAAATAGACAATCCCTTGTGTAAAAAACAATATAGATTAAAACCTTGAGTCTGATTTTCTATTTGATAACCCTGTAAATAAATAAATTTGAAGGCTATAAACAATACACTTTGCCTAAGTGATGATAACATTGTAAAATGTTTGAATTTTGTACTTCCTTGAGGGATGGTAAATAAATCAGAGAGATGATGGCAAAAGCAAATGCCACTTCATACTAAGAAAAATTCAAGATTCTTTAATAATGCCTCAGACAAATAAAAATGCAAGTCATTAAAATTTGGATTGTCATTAGTTTCAATTTTATGCCAAATTTATTAATATACTATGATAAGAAAGCAGATTAATTAATTTTTTTAACGCAACTCACTAAAACCTCATGATGTGTGCACAAAAAAATACCCAAAGAAAAACTGCATTGCTGTCACTGCCTTGCGTTATATTTATGTTTAGTGAATACATTTGCAGTTAATTTCAACTAGAATTATCTTACCTATGGCAGTATTTTGTCCAAAACACGACAGTACAATAGTAGATGTCTTGAAAGAGTTGTATGTATTTAATTAAACATCAAAGATGAAACAATAACTACTACAAGTCTATAAATGAAATCAAATCACTAACATGCTGTGGCAACTTAGGCAACTTTTTGAAAATGAGCTACACACAATAGTTCATGTATTTGCATATCTACTTCTAAAATGACACAAAATAATATTAGAATTTTAAAAAAGGCTACTGCAAATTAGTTTTGTGACTTTTGAAAATTTTTATACAATATCTGTAAGCATTGTGTTACTTACTGCAGCATCCACATTTGCAGGAGATTCATCATTGGGATCAGCAAGCATGGAGATTACAGAGATCATAATGGTTTCAACAGTATGGACAGGAAGCCACCTTTCTGAAGCCTTTTCATATCCATATTTATCATCACCAGGATCATGAAGTATTGATATACAGACATCTCCATTTTTTTCAACTAAAACATTGAAAAAAATTTGTAAGACAAATATTTTTGAACCAAAATTTTACAAAATCAGACCTTATTAGGAGGCATACAATTTTTTCAAATATTAATGAATTTTTTATGCATCTCTCACGAATCAGGCTAAAGTGCTTTAGTGCCAGCTTATTGGCCTAAGAAGTAGAGGAAAAGCATAAGAACTACCTATCAAATATTAAAAAGGGCATAATAATGGTAACTGTATATAAAATTTTATGAAAGTTTCAATTAATCAGTACAAAACAATAACAATACATAAAATAAGGCTAGCTTTGTCTCTCTCCAAGTCAATACAAACTACAAGTATGAAAAATACATATCAGTGGTATGTGTGTGAATATGTGCAACACTCAGGAACTGTGTATGTACTATAGTATAGTAGTATGTGTGAGAATTCTAACACAAGTCTAATCTTACCATAGGCTGTACTTTATTGTACTTGGTAGAAAGCCAAGCTGGTAAGAAAGAAAACACTGAATTACGCATGCCACAACTGTTGTTCTGTTTAAGTTTTACAGGTCATTTTCTGTGTGTTTCCTTAAGATATTGTGTAATATTAGCTTGGCAATGTAACAAAACTTCCCAGGAAATAAGGCATCAAAAATTAGAAAAATTCAATTTGTTAAAACTGTGGCAAGAAAGTGAGGAGGGTATCATCCATTATAACTGCAGGGGAGATGGCAACACAAATCTCACCTTAAACAAGAATTTATTGTTAATTTTAAGAGCAAAACCATCTTTACTTTTCTCCTTTATTTATTGACGTTTTTGTCTTTCTTAATTTAAATGTTTTTCTCCATATCTGTACAGTCCCAGATACTAAGTATTTAAATATAAGGGTTTTAAACAGAACAGTTACACCACCACCACCATCAAAAACTGCCTGAAGACCACAACATGAAGAACATTACTACTGTCATTTACCTTACCCCTGCATGCAAAATTTCAGTAAAAAACTCAAACACATAGCAAAGAAGTTCAACATGAGTATCTGATGGAAATCTTGAGAATAAAATCCATTTCAATGAAATTCAGACAAAAAACCTACTAATAAATAACAAAAACATCTATGAAATTCCATTTTTCCTTTAAAGAAACATACCTTTGAGAAAGGAGGTGATTAAAAACATGAATGAATGAAACTAAATATAAAATTTAGTCATTAGGGAATACAATGTATAAACTGGACACAAAATAAACCAAATAAAACCAGAATTAAACGTCAGTAGATTTTGGAAAACAAAAATTAAAGAAGCTTTCCACAAAAATACAATAAATCCTTCAATAATATCATGCAGTCTTTCCAGAAATCAGAACCAGGGATAATGAAATAAATCACAACATGTCCTCCCACAATCCACAAGGATACTATAAACACCTGCAACATATTATTCATGATGATCTGAAGATTAAAAACAGAAGATGTTTGAAATGTTGTCCTCTACATATATTTCAGCAGTCAGTATGACAAAGTCTATGCAAGAAAATGTGCGTGTGTGTAAATGAAAAAGTATGTCTTGTTGAAAAAAAATTATTTCTTAAAAATGTGACCTTACTTAACATCTGATAAAGAATTTAAAAACAAATATATACAGTTCTGGAAAACTCAACTCCTAATGTGAATGAGTGTACACAAACATTTCAGAAGCTATAGCTGACAAATCTCTATTTCAAAATACGGTTACAGTATGATACAAAAAGAAAACTTGTGTTCTGTAAAACATACGTAGCACATGAATCACCCAAACAAGTATCATTCAGAGGTGTAGCTCTTGCTACATATGAGCATTCAAAAGAACTGTACAAACCAGCAATACAATGATACACTTGCAATTCTGAAAGCTAAGTCAAAACCACCTAAATCTGCACAGGCTGAGAGAATGACACAGCAAATAAACATGCAATTATTTGAAAATCTTGGCTTTTTTCTTCAGAAACATTGATGTTTTGCACAAAACAATAGACCCTTTACAGACTTTATCTGGATCTTTCAGTTATATAAGATAACAGGACTCCCAATTAGTAATGTGTATAGAACTGACAAAAAAGAAAGGAATTCACTATAGCAATCACTGAAGTACAATGATAGAAAATTGAAAAGGGTGGCAAGGAATCTAACTTCTTATCAATCATTTCTGATGAAACAACAGATGCTGCTGTTCTAGAGCAGGTAATCATCTAATGTAAGGCAGACTACTAATTTCATAACTTTTATTTCTATGTTTTGAAGAAACGTTTTCATCATGAAATAGATTTTGTTAAGGAGTTCAGTTTTAGAATTATGATTGGCCTTAAGTGGAAAATACAACCTATTATAAAGGAATTATAATTTAACAAGCTTTACTAATGTAGTGCCTACTGCTGTAAATTACTCCTAAACTTTTTTAAAAAAATAAAATACGTAATTTCTTATATATATATATATATATTTATTTATTTTAGTTATTTATTGGTGGGTGTCACTGTTCTTTTATAAATTAGCTTGGGACCAATATTAAACTATGGGTTTAAGGAGTTTAACTCCCTTCCTCAACCATCAGACAAGTCTTTTACAGGGATTAAGAATTTGTTTCTTTATCAGTTCAGTGATTTTCCTCAAATTTTTGTATAAAAACACCAGGAGTAACAAATAAAGTTGCAAAAAAACCCTTAGACAGATCACAATATTCTTTTCAGATAATCAACCAACACATTGTTCTAACTGAATTCCTTTTTCTGAAAACACAACCCAGCAAAGAACTACTATGATGGAATCTTAAAGACATTCAAGCAGCACTGTGAATTAAAACCAAAAGCTATTTTCAGAAAGCTTGTTGGGATTAACAATTATGGGGCTTCCTTCATGCAGGGAGAAAGAGCTGGAATTGCTGCAAAGTTGAAGGAGAATTAGCCCAGAGTAAAAGTCCATAGATCCTATCCAAAACACAAGGTTCTGCAGGAAGTTTAACTTGTTTCTCCAAAAAGATATACACTTTTTACCATAACAGTACTTCCTGAACTTAACTTGCTAATGTCCTGAAGATAAGAAGGTATGTTCTTACAAGAGTTGGTGGTACCAGGTGGGTTGTTTATACTGAAGGTGCTCTGAAAAACCTCTTCAGTGGATATAAAGCCATTATTCAACATATGCTTGAGGTAAGCTTCTTTTTAATAATGAGCAAATTTAAGTAATACCACCAATTTGAAATTTTCAAAATGCTTTTCATTATTTAGTTTGAATTGAGACATCTTTCCAGTATTGAAGTATATTATTAAGCATTACAGGGATGTAACAGTTATTTCTGATAAATCAGTTTAACATGCCTCACACATTGTGTAGATCTCAATTGAACTTAAAGTTAGTAGGATACATTTTTCTTTGTAGATATAAATCATTCTAAAACAAGTCCACATGACAAAGTGAAAGCCAAGGATTGTTTAAGGTTTTGAAATCAAGACAGCTGATGGAGTTTACACACTTCTTGGCTGACGTCCTAGCTCTTCCTTCTACAACCTTAGCCGCCTTCAAGACTTTCATCTCCATGTTGAAACCTTTGGAACCAACATTGAACTTTGCATTCAGTAACAGGTCCATGGCTGAAAGCCAAGTTGATGTTCCATGTAGTTTCTGTAGCTTCTCATCCAAGTTTGAAGTTGTAGAGGAAAATCAGACAAAATTCCTTGTCCACGCTACTTTGGGGGGTTGCAAAACTTACTCTGAGTAGACAATTAAGACACCTTTTAAATAATAAACACTGGATTAAATCCATCAACCAATGATAAGTTACTCAATATTCAGCTACTAAATGTTATCATGAGAATTCTGACATTTATTTCTGGACAACCTAATAAGAAGTGAAACTTTTCTTTAAATATATATACTGTAAATACATTTTTGTTTTGTTAAAAACATGCCCTCTGCAAGCAAAATGATTAGACATCTCATTGTTTCATCACTTTTTGTTCTCCCAATTTCAAGCTACTTAGCAAGCTATCAATGAGAAGTACCACTCCCTAAGTAACAACTTCCTCAGGTTCCTGGATCACCTCCTTTCCATCCCAGCAATATCAGTGGAGTGTGAGAGAGGATTTAGTTTAACGAAACTAATCAAGGCAGACAAGAGGAGCTGTCCTTCCAATGATGTACTGATAGGCCTGATGTAGATAAACCTCCAGAGCCTAAAGATCAGTGATTTTAACCCCACCAATGTTGTACATCTGTGGCATTAGCCTTTAGAGCAAACAAGATATCTCTCCCAATAATCCTAAGGATTCAGAAACTACAATTTTCAAAAACGTTTGGTATGGCATGAAGAAGAAATATATGACAGAAATGTAAAGAGTAAATATAAGATCACATATAGTTACAGAAGCATAGAAAAATGTTAAAGCAAATAAGTTAATTGAAAAAAACATTCAAACTATAGACGAGTTAACAGAATTAGCATTTCTAAACAACGACATACAGAGGTGACATGGTTAGTAGTAAATAAATGTTTATGAAACTAGAGGCTCATCTAGCAGGCATATTAAAATATTGCACATCATGGATGTGACAGTTTGGCATGATAAAAAAAAAAAATAAAGCAATTCCTCACATGAATATTCACTTCAAGTGGGACTTTTTGTACAGATGCTGGTGAAATTTTGACACTGTTAGATATACTAAAAATCACAAACATTTCTAAAACAAAATGAAATAAGTTATAATTTAGAAGGCTATGAAGTTTTATAAATGTAGAAGCAATAAAAGAGGAGAAGGAGCTTTAATTTTTTTTATAAAAAACATTTATCTATAGAATTAGTGAAATTAAGTTTGAAAAATGTGGAAATATAATTTACTGTTCAGGTGAATGATTATAACATTAGATCACTTTCAATTTACAGACCTCCAAATTACAGTTCTATTATTTATAATTTAAATCTGGAAAAAAATTGCTAAATAAATCTAAAAATTGTAGAAATATAGTATATTTTGGTAATATATCATTACTGAAGAAATATTGAAAATAGTAACTGATCAATAATTGTGAAAACTTGTTACATTTTGATGAATTTAAGTAAAATATAAACATTAAAAGAAGATTAAAAAAAAGAATGAGAAAGTTAAAGCTTACTTAGATCATGCATATACAAAAGTTAGATTTAAATGTAAAAACTTGTGTGATGAAGGAGACCACAGAATGATTTCAATTTTAAAAAGCAATTTGAAAAACAAAAAAATGAAAAAGAGCACAGATAACATTTTGGTGATTAATACATTTATAAACAATATGAATAGCTACAATTAAAGAGAGTTCTTAAGAATAAAGTAAAGACAAATGGATAAATGGATAAATTTTGGCAGAAGTATTGAAATGAATAAAGCAGCTTACAAAGCAATGAAAAATTCATGATTCCTAAGAAAGGCAAAAAATAATTATTATACAACAAAATTTTCTGGCACTCAGGATAAAATGAAAGAAACTTGGATATGCATTAGTAAATTGGTAAATAATCATGTTGTGATGAATCACTTGAAGATGTTCAGTGCCCCTGTGCACTTAACATGTAATTTCATAATGTGAGGAATGAAATTCAGCTTACTGTAAAAGATAAGACCCAAGAACTTTGCCCCAGGAAACATGGGAAGACAACACCACCAAAACAGAGTTTGTGATCAGGGTGTATCTTGTTGGCAGCAAAAGGTTTTGGGGAAGGAAAAGGTAAAACCATTTGTTACAGTCTACTTCAACAAGAGATTTAGGGCAATCTGAAGCTGCTGCTCAAGAAACCTCATGTTTGGTAACCAACACAAGATGTGGAAGTTGTCAATATAGAGCTTGTTTGCAACAGTAGAAAGACATTATGCAGTGATATGATTAATTTTGATACTGAACATTTGACACTCAAGACGCATCCTGAAGGACTCCAAGTTCCTGCGGAAGAGAATACAAATCAACCCAAACAGACATGGAATCACCTGTCCAGTAAATATTTCTATATGAAAATGTGTAAATGGCCATGTAACCCATAGTACTAGGTGTCCTGCAAAATGCAGTACCTCAAAGTAGTATCATAAATCTTTTCAAGGTCAAGAAACATGAAAACAAGATTTTCCTTGACAAAGGATTATCTGATCAAAACTTCCAAAGTTGAATTGGGTGGTCCATGGTGTAGGGCTGTCAACAAACCCACACTGGGTAGGTGAGAGGAGGTTGTTTGATTCAAAGAATCAACTAAGATGAGCATTAACCATTCTCTTAAAGACCTTACAGAGACAGCAAATAAAAGCAATTAGATGACAGCTAGAAGGAATGTTGGGATTTTATCCAAGCTTAGAGAAACAAAGGACAATAGCCCAGCACCAAGGATCAGGAAAAACATTTTCGTTCTTGATCCAGTTAAAAACAACCAGATGAACAGCAAGAGAGGAAGGAGAGATATTACAAAGCATCTTATAGTGAACATCATCAGGTTTGACCAATGAACCAGACCAATTAAGAACAAGCTTAAGTTCCATCAGTGTAAAGGGATAATTATAGTCATAGAAACAATTGGCCAAAAGGATAGAGGCAATCATTCTGCCTGAGACTTGACAGCTAACAAACAGAACTGTTAGATGTACAAGAAAATATATGAGAGTATTGGTGATTCTATAGACACCAGCAATTTCCCAGCCATTGGACAGTAATATTGCAAGAGGATGTGAAATGTATTTCCCACTGACCTTCTGAATGTTGTCCCATAGAATCTTGGAACTGGTGGTAGAAAAGATGCTACTTGTGAACTTAATCCAAGATTTCTTTATACTTTCATGTATAACCTTCCATGCACTGGCATGGGCCTGTTGGAAAGCAATGCAGCTACAAAGAGTGGTAGACCTGCAAAAGGTATCCCAGACCCATTTTTCAGCCTTCCATAAATCTTGGCTGGCAGGACTCCACCATGGAATAGATGGAGCGACTGCCTACAATACAATTCAGTCAGTGCTACCTCACGGTCATCGACTGATGGCAGAATCAAGTTCTGAAAGAGGGCCACTTGGTTTGGTCCAACTTCCACCAAAACATTCAAATCAGGTGACATTAGCCATGATCAATTTCCCTCAAAATGACAAAAAAATGATCACTGCCTCATGGGTCACTGTTAACACTATAAGAAAAGTGAGAAAAAAGTAAAGGGTAGTGGATATAGAGATTGATGGCAGTAAAAAAAAACTGGTTAAGTGTATGAATATACGTATGAGAACCAGTATTGGTGAGAGAATGGTTGTGATCTGAGGGTATATGCAATATAGAATGACCCCTCCCCATAAGTATCAGCACCACTCCAGAGGGAATCGTGTCCATTAAAGTCTCCAAGGAGTAAAAAGGGAGATGGCAACTTTTCAACAAGACCATCAAGGTATGATTGATCATAGTTCTCTTCAGGAGACAGGTAGAGAGAACAAACAGTGATGGTACGACCAAAAAAACACAGATGGGTGTACTGAGCTGCAAAGAAAGGGTAAGCATATGCTGGTCACCCAGCAGCACCACCTTTCCATGCACTTTCCCATCGCACAACCTGTCATTCTAGTATGAAGGAAACTGCCAGCCAGAAGGCAATTTTATCAGCAGGTTTCAGAAATATTTTTTGTAAGAAAAAACACAGAGGATGATAGAAACCAATCAGCACCTTAATGTCATCCAGGTTAGAACAGAAACCTTGGCAGTTCCACTATATCAAAGTGGCCATTTTCATTTAGATAGAAGAGAACCCTTTGGTTTATGACCACACCATCTGTCTTTATGTTGACCTCCATAGTTTCTGTCCTGAGTCCAGTAGATAGATCTCTTTCAGTACATGGAGGCTCCAGCAACTGAAGGAGTGAACAAATAATAATTCTGCATCTTGGAGCCTAAGAAGATGGACCTAACCACATGCCAGAAGCCAGGCCTAAGGATGTGGACCCAGACAGTCACTGGAAGGGACAGAGTTTGTTTGTTTTTTAATTTCGCGCAAAGCTACTTGAAGGCTATCTGCACTAGCCGTCCCTAATTTAGCAGTGTAAGTCTAGAGGGAAGGCAGCTAGTCATCACCACCCACCACCAACTCTTGGGAAACTCTTTTACCAATGAATAGTGGGATTGACCATAACATTATAACACTCCCACAGCTGAAAAGTTGAGCATATTTGGTGTGACAGGGATGCAAACCCACGAACATCAGATTACAAGTCGCATGCCTTAACCCACCTGGCCATGCCGGGCTGGAAGGACAGAGATAGGAGTAGATGCTGACTTTTCAACTCACTTATCCATAAAGGACAAAAGCCTCCTCACATGGTTTGAGAAGAACTCTTTTGGAGGCAAAGAAAGATCTGTCTGCACTACCACAGTACCAGTGAAACATAATGCAACAGCATACATCCAAGATGGAGTTGAGTACAATAACTTTCAAACCTCAGGATAAGAAATGTTGTTACTTGTTTTCAAACACAGTACCTCTTTCTCCTCTACCCACTTAGGATAAGAATAAAAGTAAGAGGGGAGACAGCCACTACAATTAATGCAGTGAGTGCCCAGTTCACAACTGTAGGTACCATGATCTTTGCCATTTCAACAAGCACACATCAAAGAACCAAGACATGATGCCTTCAAGCAACCAAGCCACTGACACTGGAAAAGTCTGAGAGGGCTTGGAATATATAACAATACCTTACAGTTCAAATAACTTGCCATGACAGCAGCAAACAGACATGGTGATGTTAGAACATTAGTAACCAGCATAATTTTGTCCTAATGAGTGTAGATATGCCTCACCGCAGAAACTCTTTGGGTTGAGACACCTGTGAAGATCTATGATTTGGAATGTTTTTCAAATCCCTCTCAACAATAAATCCTTGTGAGGAATTCAAAGTAGCACAGGAAGTAACCTCAATGGGTATATCCCCAATGGCCTTCAGATATGAGCTTACTGTGTTTGGGGGTGGATGTTTCCACCTAGATGTCTCCAGAATGTAGTTTCTTGACTACATTAGAAGAGCATTAAAGCCCCCCTAATCCCTTCTGAAGAAAAAAAAAGGGAGACATTTGCTCTAAAGATTTGTCTGACAAAAAGTACAGTATGAGAAAATGAGGTACAGGTGTAGAAAGGGAAGACTGCTGTTCATTCTTCAAGAACTTAAAACTTATATAATATTACAATTTGATTTATTAACTACATTTGAATGCCAAGTTTATTTATATACCATAATAATAAAGTAGCATCCATGTAACTCTCTAAAATGTTATGACATGACAGTCAAGTTAATCAAAATTTAAATTCTTTATTTTTGAGAATATTCAATGCAGTAAGTAACTGAAACAACTAATTTCAATCAGTTCTTATTTCCATGATGTTAAGTGATTAATCAATTAATGTATGGGACAATAACTAATGTGTATGTTGTGCATCTCAGAATACCCATACCATCCATTCTGAGATGCATTTTTATTTCAAGTGGGTGTCCCATCATCAAGTAATGTAACTTCCTATCAAACAATTATATCAATTAATTGATTAAATTATCCAGCTCTAGTGGTCTCTGATCTTTACACTACCCATTACCGATTCTCTCAAATTGAAAGAAACAAGTTTGTTTTTGTAAATTTTATTTTATATCAATTTTAGTTATATTATCACTCACTAAAATAGGACATCACAAAACTGCTATAATTTCTTTGGATTTCTAAAAAAATCATTTCTATCCTAAGCAATGATTCTTGTAAGCTCATTTCAACATTCAGGTTCATATGTTTCAAACTGCCTGTTTTAAATATTTGTTAAAATCACATTATGTGATTATATAAAGGGAACAAGTAAAAATTGTTTAAGTTTTAAGAGAAATACATTATCCAGAGTTGATTTAATAAAAATTCTTGGAGTAATTATTCAGAAAACCTTCAGATGGGATAAATATCTCAAAAAATCTCAAAGTATTTTATGAGTTGGTGTAAAAGGGTTTTTTTTAAGTGAAAGCCTTTTATCAAATTGGGGTTCAAATATTAATATCTTAAGACCATTTGGTTATTACAAAAAAGGATCTTGACACCAATGATAGGCTATTCTTATACAGCATCAGTTTCAAACAAATTTAGGGAATGTGGCCTTAACTTGTACTTTTTTTATCAGACCTGTGTTTACCACTTAATTTGTGTTGCAAGAAAATACTTAATCCTGAAATAAAATTGTTAATCCCCTCTAGAAACAGTTTATACTTGTTTTGTTGTAGATGTATCTCTTACTGTCCAAGAAGCAATTCAATTTCAAGTTTTAAGTTTTTTTGTTTTTTTTAATTTAGCTCCAGTGGTTATAACTAGACTGAACTCTGATGGTTGATCTATCTCTAATATGAAGCTATTTGAAATAAGAATGTGTAATTATCTTACTGTTGGGATGCCATATGTCAGTGATAAATTTCATCTTCGGTGGCTTCAAAGGATAATCCTTTGGAAAGTAAAGATGGGCCTTAAAGAAACCTCCTTCACTGTAACAAAGAAATATTTAGTTACTAAACAAATTAAATATTGCTACATCTCATAAAACATATACAGCAGCTCCATGTCATTCACCAAACACAAAAACTATATTAATAACTTCATGTGCACATAACATGCATGTATAAATCAATTCCACTCACCCAACTTTTTACCATAGCAGTTTAATATTTGGGTCTTTGTTCCAATAATTCAAGTAACAATTTTCTTTACCCTCCAATTAAATCAATCAATACTGAAGGGTATCACTTTATATTTGAAAATAATCTTGTAATGCTACAGCAAAAGTATTTAGATTTTAAAATAGAATTATCTATTTTCTAATCCAATAATCACAAACTTGATGACTGAAAGTTACATCCCAAACTTCAGTGTCAAATTTTAGTAGCTAGCTTCTCATCAAGGATAATCACAAAGAAAAATGTAACTCAATTAATCCATCTTCAGGATTGTAGCTAGGATGATAATGAGTGCAAGTGGTAAAAACCAATCTAGACCACAGATGCATGTACCAGCAGTTGCCATCATCATACCCCCCACCCACTTAATGATAGAAAATTTGTAAATTCTTTGAAAAAGTTTAGTAAAATTTTCCACATGAGCAGTCAAACACACAAGGTAAACAACAAATCTAAAAAATTAAGGTGGAGATGATGAATTTTACTTTAAGCTGAGTTATATTTTTCTGATTGATCCATTTACAATTAACAGCAAGCAACTAACATAAATTTGTAACAATCAGATTAAAAAAGACTTTACACAAAAAACACTTTTTGATATTGTAAATAACTAGCATTTTGAAACTTTTATACACACTACGTACATTTTTAGTGGAGAGAAACTAGACTTTGTATGGTAACTACTGTAAAGTATATTGTCTGATATACCATGCTAAGTACAACTGAATTAATGTGGTTTGGGATATTTATTCAGTTTCTCATTCAAGGTTTTTCCTGTGGGCATTTCTTGAAAAGTATTTCGATATGAATGTTAGATGCTTTATGACTTTTCAAGAAATGTCTTTAACAAACTAATTGTAAAGTAAGCTGTACTGTGATATCGACCAAGAAATTTTTAATGCTTATAATGATCCTTTATCTCCGATATTCAGAGCTGGGTGGGCAGAACAATTCCTGAGTGGCCCTGCCCACAATAACTACAACCCTGTGTTTTACCTACAAGTGTAAAATTTTAAAAGTAATTTGAAAAAACACCTAAGATTAAACTGGACATAAATATTAGTCTTTTATGAACCATACAAATTTCATTATATTAGAAATATCTGAATTTAAAGTTTAATATTGAATGTCACATATGTATGTATGATATGAATGATGTATGTATATCTGTATCGTCTCTATATTTTGTGTGCATTGAGGTTTGTATGTAAACAACTTGGTGACTCTTAAGAACTGGAGTATGTAAATATTGCTGACTTAACTGTAAATTTAATGTAATACATGAGATGTCACTCACTGTTCTATACAGATGTCATTGTTAATGTTTTTAATCACTATATACTTCATGTTTTACACACCAAATTCAATTGTTAGATATAACCTTTAGTGTCATTCAGAATTTTTTAACACTGCTTATCGATAAACACATCTCAAATGTATATGAAAATAAAATATTCACAAATGTTTTGAAGTATATGCTGTAGCTTAATGCAAAATTCACACAACTATATTGAAATATAATGCACGACAACCAATTTCAAAATTATAGCCTTAGGTTATGAAGCACAACATGAAAGCTGAAATGAATTGATTTCCAAACATTAATTTCCCAAATTAGGACTGTATTTGACAAAAAAGATATTGAAAAATAATACAGTTCTTTTCAATATTAGTCTTGTCTACCATAAAAATAATTCTTTTATTATTCACCCTCTATAATAAAACACATTTTGTAAATGTAAAATGATGTAGGGATGGTAGTGCCAAAAACAATTTAAACATGAAAATAGGGTTTGTTTGTCTGGGATTAAGCACAAAGCTACACAATGGCCTCTCTGTACTCTACCTACAACAAGTATCAAAACACGGTTTCTAGCTTGCAAAATATAAAATGGTTATGAGGTCAGTCGACCATCCTTGTAGCAAGTAATAATCAAAAGGTGTTTCAGCTCAATGTAGTTCTCTTTGTATACAAGTGCTAGACCCTCATAATACTATACTGATGCCCACCCTGACGTGACTTGAATACCAACAGCCAGGAATATACAACTTTCAACTGCAGTAAAATTAAAGACAAGTATGTCCTTTACAGTGTAACACTAAATTTTAATATGAAAAGTCATGTAGGGATGATGAATGAATATCTGCATCATCCCTATATTCTTGTTTGCATTCTTTTTTGGCACTGCCATCCCTATACCATTTGACATTTACAAAATGCTTATTACTTGTATTTTTGATATATTTTTGCCATGACTGGTTAAAAGTATCCTTCTGTTGGTTATAAATGACTTTTTAAAAAATGTTAGAAAAATTATTACCAATATTTGAAAGAGATACATATAAGGTCATCCCTTAAGTATTGTCCAATTTTGGGTTCAGAAAAACTTAATGTTATTTATTCAATAATGTGTGTTCCATTATTATTAATTACTTCCTGCCAATGATTCACAAGCTTCTGAATGCCACATCTATACGATTTTTGCGATTTGGAGGAAAAGAATGTGGTGGAGTAGATTTGGCATCTTCATGTGTCTCAAGCTCTTCTCCATCAAGATAGTTCTGTAAACTTTGGAATAGATGAAAACACTGCACAACAGTTTTTTTGAAAATTTTTGCTTCCTGAAAAGTCTGTACTGATTGTAACAGGTACCTGGTGGGTATGCACAAATATAGTTTTGGTTTTGCTTCATCACGTAGGAACTCTGAGAAACAAAACAGTTAACTGTTTACTGGCAATAATGTATTTAATTGCATTTATGTTTCTAATAAGCTATTAAGTTCAACTTAATTAAAAGTGTTTTGCTCCTGATTTTTGTTTGTATTCAATGTCCAGTGCATCACGTTGCAGTGTCCAACAGTAGTCAGCAAGCATTGACAGATTCCAGTTGTCGTGATATCGTTTTTACACTGTAGCAATGTCCTGGTGAAACCAAGATTTCAATGAAACGGTACATAATGGGCAAATTTGGATGTGATTTTTGTGATCAGGAATAGGGCAAAGTTTGGAGAATAAGGAGGATGTGGAATTTTTTCCCAGTTTAGCTCATCAATATTTGCAGATGTAATCTTTGCTGTATGGGGCTAAGCCTTATCCTGGCGTAACACAATACCTTTACGACTGATCAAAGCAGGCCTCTTTTCTTTCAGTGCAACATTTAAGTGCTTTAACTGTTGACAATAGAAGTTTGATGTTATTGTTACACTGAGTGGCAACAACTCAAAGTTGATCACACCAACAATATCCCACCAAATGCTTAACAAGATTTTCCCAGAGTGGAGGTTCATTTTGGGCTGTGCTTTAGCCAGTTTACCTGCACTGAGCCATTGTGCACAGTACTTAACATTTTTATAATATATGCATTTTTCATCTCCAGTCACTAACCTGCTCAAAAAAGGTGAGTTGCTTTCACAAGAGTGCAGAGAAATGCAAATGTTCACTCCTGCTCTAAGGTTGGCTTTGTCAAATCATGGTGGACCCATTTTCCGAGTTTTAATACTATTCCAAGCTGTTGCAGATGACAGTGAACTGTTGAACATGTTGAATTAAGCTTCTGTGCTAGTTCTTCAAATATTACAGCATAATTTTCATCAAGCACAGCCAGCAGCAACTCATCATTAAATCAACAAGACGACCCAAACATGGTGCATCACTTAAGCTGAAGTCACCTGATCTGAACTTCTGAAACCACCTTTGATATTTCCTTTCATTGACAAATTTAGCACCATAAACACCTTGAATGTTTTGTATAGTTTCTGCTACACTATTGCCTTTTTTAAACTTATAAAGCATTATATGCCTAATGTGCTTCTCAGACACATCCATCTTCATAAGGGTTTATCTGATTAATGATCTGTAAAAGTGGAGTTTGGTTAGTTTTTATTTGTTTCAACATTTGTATTCAAATCCTACTATATATTTTAGTTATTAAAGCCTTCTACAAAGACAGAAATGATTATTTACTTTCTGTATTAAATTTTCAGACATTACTTATGGGATGAGCTGATAATAGTGGCTGTGGCAAGTGGGTCCAACTTTTAATTTACACCTCTGTAAACAAAGACTATAGGCTATATTTAGACTGTGTCAGAAATATCCACACTGAATACATTAAATTCTATATTTCAAAGAGGGTTGGTAAATAAGTTAGAGAATGGACAAGACTCTAGGAAGTAAATGTCATGACTCTCATATACAAGGGAACATTGAAGATTTATCTAAGTATTTACTTGTAGAATTGCAAAATTAAAACTTACATGGTGTTAAAATTTGATTAACTACTTTTTGATGCCAAATTTATTAGAATACATTGATAATAACATAATATAATTAAATTTTGAATGTAACTAAAAAGGTATGTGACATGCATACTTTGACCTACCTGCAGGAAAGGAGTGAATACATAGTAATTTTCTAACACTTCTAAACTTTTATTACCTGGGATCAGTGTATATTTGTACTAGAACAATCAGATCTTTTTATATTTTATATAAATACTACATGTATTAAGCTTAAAGTTCTGATACAGAGAGATTTAGTTATAGTCTTATTCTTCGGAAGAGTGATTCTTTTACATTTATAACTACTGCCATAAATATTGAAAAAATACAACTATTTTTATCAATAGACCTTTCCAGATCATGTGATTTACAAAAAACTCAACACTGCCATCCACCATTTTGGACATTAAACTGTTCACTATTTTATGACACTGGTAGCAATAAATCTGGGCATATATGTTATGAATATTTAAAACTATGCAAAAATTGTTTATGAAAATTTGATTAAGGGTTTGATATGGATAATTGTTATTGTCTAATTACATATTTTTCCACAGATGACCTGGAAAACAATTTATGCAGGTGACTTTTCTGATTATGATAGAAAGACTAAATGAGACCACCTCCAAGATATTGTGATATTTGTGTATTTCGTTAATTCCACTGTCAGCAAAAGTATAAGTAGCTTTGAAAACTTGGTGGTTATAAATTCTTAGTAGAATGAGCATCAGATGTGAAAGTAAGAGAGACTATGCTCATGTCTTTGTAAATGCCAAGTTTAATGTGACTCCCACTTTTTTCTTTATCTCCCTTAATTGCTATTCCATGGATAAAATTTGTGCTTAACAATACCAAGTCTTAGTATTTATTCATTCTGACATTACTTGTATGCCACTCAGTTTATGTCTTGCCTAATCCAATGACAGTTTCTATAATATAATTTTATACACCACTCAGTGATGCCATGAGAAAAAATATGAATCCCTTATCAATAATTAATAAATTGTACGATACTTATACACATATTTAATGAAAGTTTAAATTTATACAAATATTACTTAACAGATTTATTCTGATACCTTTCACAAAATATGCACTGAAGATACAGGAATACAGTGTAGGTTGCCAATTTTGTCTCCTAACTGTGGCAATCCATATTGGTTTTTCTTTTTTTTTTGGGGTCAGCTTGGAATCTGTAAAAATGATATACCTGGTTCTGAACCCTGTCTATTGGTGCAGCCAAAAGTGCAACAGTGGAAAGGCTTTTTCAAGTTTTTATCACTGCCTAGAATGTATGTGCACTGTCCAATATGGCAGACACTAGGAGAAAACAATAAGATCATGTGACGTCATGATGCAACTCTGGAAAGGTCTACTTACATTGTATTAAGTACTATTTTAAGAAATTTGATATGAATGCTGCAAACAACAAAAGTATTTCTTATGAAGGATAACCTTTAAGCAAGCAGTTATGATATTCTTTAACTAGAAAATGTATTTATCAAACATTTCCACTACATTTGCTCCTAAACTGCTTAAGTTTAAACCAGAGAAAATTATGCACAGTACCTGCAAAATTTTAATAAAACACGATAAAGTAACAGCACAAATTAAAAAGAAATTCAAACATGTACTTGTGCACTTTCCTCTGAAATATTGAATGCCTTTCCTTCTTCATTTTCTATTCATGCTGTCAAGAAAACATTCTACTCAAAATTTCTAAATACTGTTTATGCATTGTGTAGCATGTAACTATTACCCATGTTCCCCATTCACCACAACTTATTATGTAAGCATCAAGGAACCTTACATAAGCTCTGTTTTACTGTTATAATTTAGATTTCATTAAAAGTTTGAGTCATAATGAATAGGAACAGAACATTATATAACCTACTTGCACCAAATACTCTCCAAGGGCACAATCAAAAGTCTTTACATTAATATCCAAAATACACTGACTGATAAAAGTAAACAATGAAGTGATGGGTACTCCTTACATGCCAGAGAAAGATTGCTGAAATAAAGCTTTAACAAAAGCAGGAGCATGTCAATTATTTACACAAGTAGTTTAAAGTTTAAAACTTAATCACAGAAAAAAAATCATACAATCTGAATTGTACAACTGTATACAAAGAAAATCTAAATTTTGGCAGCAAAGCAGAACTTATGCAAGGTCTCCTGATGGTTGCTCAATAATGTAGGAGAGTAGATAATTGTGGGTAGTTGATACACACACTACAGTTCATGAAGGAAATTCTGAATCAAATACTTATTAGTTGATAGCATGAGCAAAATTAAAAAATGAAAGGCTTTCAGTACTTCAGAGATTATATTAACAGAATTGAATTTCAAATAAATACTGTAATTTAACTACTACAATTGCTTAATGAAAAAAATTTAGAATTGTTTTGTATCTTTGTAAAATTGCTTTAGTGTAATTTGTGAAGAAAACTATTATTATTCAAACTTACAACTTTGTGCAGCTACGAAGTCTCATCTGTAAACAACATACTTACTGATTTTTTTAGTTTTTTGCCCTTCCCAAAGCATAGGTTTATTTGTTGAGGAACCAGCATCCATTAAAGATACAATTAGCCAAGTCCAGTTTCTCTTGCAATTTTCCTTGTTTTTTTAAATATTTTATTATTACAATAATTTATTTTAACTTGATTTCACACCAAATGTTCTGGACAACTAATAACAAATCTGTCTTGAAAATAGCTAGAGACACAATTTAAATACCACTGTATAGTACAGTTTATAAACTATTTATACCAATACAGCAAGAATTGAGTAGTGAGAGAAGAAATTGATAGTTTTGTGAAAATAATTAGTTTGTAGTTTCTTAGAGTTTCCCTGAAAATGATTGTGTGTGAATTTATCTTTATTTCAGAGCTATGGAAATTTTCTTATATGACAAAGATTTGTTATGCTTAAAGAGTACTGTAGGTGAAAACAAAATATTCCAATTACTCACATTTTTAATTACTGAATGTAGTTATTAAGTTTATCATATTCAGATATTGTACTCAGTAAAAAAGCTTATTATTCTTCAAACAGAACTATATTTATTGGTTATAAAGTTATGTCAACCAATAATACTGTTAGCAAAAATATTGTAACCAAGCCTGACCTGACTCCACTGTGACAGGTCAAGTCATAGGTCTCTGATAAATACCAATTTTTGCATTCTCTTTTGATTTATTGCCACAAATGGAGACTGCTGCAATTGGCAAAATAAAGTATAACAAGAAATGTTAATAGATCACAAGCAAGATAAACCTAATTAGATATACAAAATATAACTTTGTCATGAACAATAAAATGTTTTATTCTAATGTAAAAATATGTTCAATGTTTTGTTTTGTTTTAAAATTGTTTTAATAAAAGTTTGGAATTTTCCAAACATGAAACTTAAAACGATTTTTTTAAAAGTTGAAAATAGATACCATTAAGCTGTTACTGAGATTCATGCAATTTATTTAAGTACTGCCACTATGAGAAAAGGGTTAAAGATGTCAATTCTCTCCCCCTTCAGCCCAGAAAGGATTAAAGAAACTCTTCATTCAGATACAGCTTCACATATATTTACAGACTACATTTAGATATACAGTACACACAAAAATATTTCCAAACTGATTGCAACATGTGCACGAAGGATGAAAGAAAACTGAAATGTTGATGTTTTTGCTTGCAACTTACTATTTACTAATTGTCATACCTAATAGTAAAACACTTAAAAGAACCTAAAAAACAAAAGGAGGTATGCTCAATAATGAATTAATTGTGTACAGATTTCCTACCAACTGAAAACATTCTTTCAATTTCTTCAGTTAATTTTCTTGTAACACTTATTTCTTACAAAGCATTACTTATATAATTTTGCAAATATGCAAAAATATAGAGAACAGAATGTGTATAAGATGAAGTTTTTATGTCATGGAATCAGCTGTAATAAAATATGGAGAGTAATATGATACTGTGTTTTACATAGCACATCAACACTATACATTAATTTTTTACCTTTCACACCAAAGTTGGTTTTGAATAAAAATTAAATTTTTGTCTTACTTATAACAACTTTATCTTAACATTTCAGTAATAATGCTGCCTAACCATACTCAGTCTTACAACTTGGTTTTACAAGCACAATAAAACATATCACAACCTGAGACCTCGAGGACAACGTAAAACATGTCACAAACTTTTCAGCAGAAAAAAGATTTTGCAGATGCATGGAATAAACATAAGAAATGATATTAAAAAAAAAAAATGTTACATTAACATTCTATTCCTATTGTTAGACTGGAAGAAATTTGTTGTTAAAAGAAGTGAAAACACTAGTAACTATTACTCATAAATGGTGACAGTTAGTGAATCTATGTTTTTGTCCTCAATTTGCTAAATGGTATACAAATATAAAAGTTCATTAAACAAAAAAATAATCAGATTCCTAAGAGTACTACATACAATGTATGTAAATCACAGGATGGTGGAAGATTGTACAACTTTTAGCATAATAGCAAACAAGAAATGAAAAATAATGTTGGTGTGTAGAATTTGTAGTTCAATGTTTAAGTAACAATTAAAATTACTGAAAGTTATTTTGCAAGTCATTATAATTCATCATACAATTTCTCTCCATACTGTATCTTATCAATTATTCAGGTTTCCCTAATATTAAACAAGATTGTTACTATTTATAAAATATTTATTTAATAAAAACAATCCCCATTTAGGGACTATGTGCATTACTATCAACATACTGTTTATTAAAATTGCTGGAGTCACTACTACATCTAAAAATATAAACTTTGTTTTGAGCATACATACATACATATACTTTTAAACACTGATTTAATTTCATTAAACTAATTTATATACTGGTAATTTATATCTTACAGATTTTTTGGCAGCATTCTCAGTAAGCCAAATGCCTGTTGCAAAATGTTTTCCTTTCAAATACTGAAGAAAATAACTTATTTCTTAACCTTTACAACACATTTTTAATTTTTGGTGACAAATGGTAAAGACACTTTCAATTATAATTCTTGCATCTGACAGATGCACGAACTAACACGCTAAGAGCAGATTTAAATTTCTAGTTAAGATGTCCAAGCTAAAATTCACATGAAAATATATTTCATCTTTTGAAAACCTTGCACAACTAAAGAAAAGCAAGATACTATTACTGCCATCACATGAAATATATATATACTATACACTATGCTAAAAATAATTAAAATCCAAAATTCTAAGAATGGTTTTTCTCAAGAGAGTTGGATGATTTTTTACTCTAGTAAGACTATAGCAATGGTATTTTAGTAGGACATTATCTAGGAAATACTCAATTTTCCCCAACATTTTGTAAAATGTTGAGTAACTGCTGAGACAAAAAGACAGAATTTCTGAATATTTGTTGTTGTTAAGACAGACAATAGTTTGGATTGATTGGTAACATATAAATGTAAAGTAACAAAATATCCAAGTGCTACAAGTGTAGTAGCTGTGCATGTTGTCACAGTTGTACAAAAACTTAGAATTAACTGGTCTAACCACGGTATTTCCTCTGTCACTCAAGTTGATAAATGAGCTCACATAACAATCCTGTAGACACCTAAACAAGTTAGTTGTGTTTCCCAAATTGCATTTCACACATTTTCAAGTCGGCTTCATACTATCAGCAGCATTCTAAAAAGTATCAAACTCAAAACCAAAGTATTCCTTATTATAATGGAATAATGCTTTTCAGAAACAAGACTGGATTTTCTTTGTGCATTAGTCACAGCACTAGCCAGAATTAAAAATCATGATTTCCAATGGTACATTGCTTTAAAAAAGTGCATTGCATTTGATTACAACTGATCTTGTATCACCAACAATGATATACTGCTGTACAAAACTCCCAACATACTACTGAGTGTGAAAAATTACAGGCTATTTTTTACAATATTTTTTATTGAAATTCCTTTGTGGTTCATTTATGGATCATGGTATTTAAGTAAGGCAAGTTGCTCTTATTAATAATTTCAGTAATGATGCTTTTATCCCCACAGAAACTAAACTTTATTGTATTTATGTCTACATAATTAAAAACTGCATAACTTTAATTTCATACCCTGTAACACACACTGTAGCAAAAATATTTACAATCTGCATATTGTAATCTTACAATGTTAAAAATGTATGTGATTTTAAAACTTTTAACATTGAGAACATTTATACACAGAAAATCTACATTTATAAAATTTATAAAATTTTACTACTTTTTCAGTTACAACCACTTTCATACAATTTCTTGCTTCATTAAAATTATTTTACGTTTTCTATCAATTTAAGTGCATTTTACATTTTTTTTAGAATAACATAATCCAAACGTCGAAGACAAATATACGTTTCATACTCTCACAAAAAAAAATCAACACTGTTTTGTTAGTAGATCTCTGCCACAAGAAATGCTTCATGTGAATAAAAACCAAGCATTACAAACAATGACCAAATATTTGATTTAGATGCATTAAATGGGTGTACAACAGGTTATGACTAGAAAAAAAAACACACTAATAAAATCACATTACAAACCAACTGTTGTGCAAAAAGTAAAGGTTTAACAACTTTGCAACATGATCAGTATAGTATATGCAAATATTTACACTACAACTTTTGATGTGTACCCTCATAAAATTTGGTTGATTTTTAGTAAATAATTTAAGTATTTTGTAAAAAACAATAATTTAATGAAGTATTTTTACTGAAGACTTGTTTGTCAATATATCACGTTTGTTTTCATGCTAGTCCAAGTGCAAATTAATTTTCATGTTAAAAAAAGTATTCTTCAACCCTAAATTCTCAAACATTACTTGTGTAATCTCTACAACCTCCTAAATATATTTCAAACATTTGTTTTCAGAAAGATTTTGTCTGTTTTCTCTACCCTGTGTGGGGTCTGTAAATTTGACTGACCCCATAACTTCCATAAAAAATTAAGAAATAAACATAACTTATCCTTAAGGACTACAAATTATAACACAAAAATACAAATGTTTAGTTTCAACAGCTGAAGATTATACATTTATATATTATTTTTGTTATACTGACTTTCCAGTTGTGTCTACTAACATTACACAAGTTGCACTGACATGGTGCATATGTACTCATATTACCATGTCCAATAATATAAAACTGAACTTTGGTTTTCACATAGTGACCTGTCTCCAATATGCTTTAGTGGTCTACTACTTAGTAAAATATTGTCACATTTCAGTTATTATACATGTATATAGATTGTTACTATTTACAAATATGTTCTTAAACTAATTTTTATTAAAACGTACAACTAAATAAATAAATGGAGGTGATAATTACAATAACATTTGTACTTATTTGCTGCTTACCATAGGTTGCTAAGCCTTTTCAAATTTTGCATACAGAGGAAGTGAAATAATTGTTTTTAGGTTTTGTATATGTAAATTAGAGCAGCCTTGAAATTTGGTTAAAAAAAATAAGATGGTTTCCAAACACTTTGAAATGGCTGAGAATGTGAACATTCTGCACTTTCAACTTGTTATTCACAGTGAATTTATATAAGGGAACCATTTCAAAAAGTAGAATAAGGTGAGCAGGACTGCTGCATTTCTAGTACATAAACAGTATCTCACCATACAGGACAGATTTGAGGTTCTTATTGTACATTCAAACTTGTCAATATTATTGGTAATTTGAGTTCCTCGTTCATGCAATACTATAGAATTAGTATTTTAATGTCACAAACAAAAACTTGAACCAGTTACCTTAAACAGGACTCACAAAAATTGCTATTTAAGTGTGTTCTTTCAATACATACTTTTAAAGTAAGAAATTAACTTGTATATAATCTGAAATCTGAATTATAATCTACAATTTGATATCAAACTTACTGACCTAAATTCTTAGAACAGTAGTTCAGTAAAATTCTGAATGCAAGTCAACAAATACAATGACATGGCCTTTGACCTGTGACCCACCATGACAGGGTTAAACACACAATCCAACTCTGCAAAGTTAATATCTATAGGGATAAATGTACTGTTCAGACAACAGTATGATATTATTGTCAACAAAATTTAGTAATGATACCAGAATAATACAAAAATAGCATTCTAAAAGGAGACAGAAACTGTCAATTAAAACCAAAATTATACTAGACTGAACAACGTTTTATACATAACTTCAAAATTATTTAGATGTGTAATTTTCCAGTTTACAGTTAAGCCAAAGTTTAGCACTGGATCCCATGTGTTACCTTGGCAGGAGCGGAATTTCAATTTTTTTTTGAAAAATTGTTATACGAAAAGATACTTTTAAAAGTATATTTTCTAAGCATTATAAAATCAAGTTTTTTTGTAAGTAAACAACATAAATATAAAAGCAAATAACAATACTCAATTAAGTAAAATTTAAAAAAGTTAATCTTCAAACAACAAAGAATCAAAATTAGACAGTTACAACTTACTATAATGTGTCTGGTGGTCCAATGATGAGAACTTCCCACTTATAAATATCATTATCATCTATCAAGCCAGCAGAGAATCCTTCCACTGGATTTTTGTTAAGCTCTAAATAGAAAATAATAAGAATTAGTATTTAAAATAAAATTATGGGATCAAAAATGTAACAACAGCCAAATGTAAAGGTTATTTACATTTATTCAAATAAAATTAACCTTTATTTTTGTATATGCAATTAAATATTAAATGTGAAAAACAAATATTGGTTCTCATGTAAACATTTTTAAAAGCAATGGGTGATCATACATTTTTATTAATCTTTTATATGACAGGTTTTTATAGTTGTTTGAACAGGTAAACACCTTACACACAAACATAAACTAAATGGCGAGAACAAACACTCCACATGACTTAAACATAGCTGTTTCATTGTGAACTATGAACAAAATAGGGTGTTTTTAGCACTTTAACCCTTTCACAATGTGGACTCCTATATTTTACATGACCTTATAACCACTATGAAACTTGTAACCATGAAGATATACATACTATACCTCTAAAAGTATTTAATGAGTGTTCACAAATTTGGCAAGCTTACAGTAAGAAACAGAAGTGTTTTGCCACTAAAAAAGTCAGAATTTTTTAATTATTTTTCTAAACATTGCAATTGCTTTAAATGAAAGTAATTTTTCATGTTAGGGTTAAAAATACTTTTCAAGTTTTACTTGTTTAATCTCAATAACTTCACATATCAACTTTATAAACACCATAAAATAAATAGAAAATAAATCTAAATTACACTTTTTTTTCTGTATTAACTGCAAATTACAACAGAAACCAGAACTCTTTATTCTAACTGAAGATAACAACAGTATGCATGTACTTATACTTAATCTTATTGTTTTATTGCCCTTTGACCCATGTCTAACTAATAATCCTGTGACAAATTATAAACAACTCTGCAAATATGCAGCTATGTTATCATGCTGAATTACATAATACACGAGCTGGTCACAAGCATATCTCCTGAATAAATTTTATTCTTTTATAGTAATAAAAAATACAAATGAAATACAGTACTTAAGAGACTTTTTTTTGCTGCTGATTTAATGAAACTTAAGTCCACTTTTTTAATACCATTTTTATACTTATAATACCTTATTTAATTAAAATCAAATACTGCAACAAAGAACAGACAGAAAGCAAATAATGTCCAAAAATTATCATACTTCTTTTGGCTTTCTAACTATGCAATAAGTTTTTTTTAATTAATTTTATCTCATCAATGTGATTCATGTGAAAATAAATTTGAAACTGAACAAAACAAAACATGTGTCGCATCACTTCACACTTCATTTCTTGAAACAGGAGAGGTTAATACACATTAATCCACATACAATAGTTTAATTACTGGCTACTCATGATTTTAGTGACAGGGTGCAATATGGCTATGAGTGATGAAATCTTATAAATGTTGTGAACTGTGGTATAATAACCCAAGAATAAAGGCATTATGTGGGATAAATTTTATCACAAAAGTAAAAATATCAATTCAATTTCAAACTTAATTTCCTTTCTGAATTAAGCTATTTTTCCCACATCACAAACATTTTAAATAAAGATTGAACCTCTTCAAGCAACCAAGATTAAATTAAGAAATCAATACATATTTTTCCACTTTTGTTCCCTATACATTTTAAATGTTCAATACGTAGACTAACAATATTAAAGTTACACTTTCGATGCTAAGCAACATAACATAAAATCCATTATTAGAATGTAAGGCTACCAAAACACACTGGGTTCTTTGTAAATTAGAATTTAACTGATTTTTTTTACCAATAATTATTCTATGACTTTGCAACATGTTTCTTCTACAAATGATCTAAATTTTGACTGGCTCACAAGGGAACTTTTCAGTGTCTGACTGCTTAAACTGCACTTTTATGCTATAAAATGTTGAGTCAAGTGTATACTAGGAAGTGAGGATGGTAGTACTTGCCCATTCATTTTTCATAGGCTATATGCTCGTGAAATATAATACATCATTTGACAGATTAAAACTTTGACTTTCTATTAGTTCCAAAGTGGATACAGTACACAGTTACATGTCAAATTCAAAGTGATAAAAAATTAAAATTTTCTTACACTAAATATATATACAACAAATACTTTTCTCCTCTCATCCAAAGGTATCTTATCCTGGTTCACTCTCTAAGCACTGCTAAATAAATTTTCACTAATAACATGCCACTCTTTTATACCCTTCAGTTTTGTGTCATTTCAGGCTGTATACTGCTCACGTGACTACCCCCCACCAATCATACTAATGCCATCTATACTGTTGTAGCTAGCTCAATCTACTATTCTAATGCAAACCTCATTTTTGAGAATTGAGAGTTATTAACTAGAAATATAGGCATGTCAGTGAGAAGTGGGAGAGAGGAGGAAGTACCTATTGGAAATAAATTTTCTGTAAATGTTAACTTTCAAAATTGTATTATGTACCTCACGCTAAACTACAATTCCATGGAGGGGGCGAGTAAAAGCACAACAGTATTCAATAAAAAGGTGAGCAACCACCTTGAAAAAACTGGTGTCATAATGAAAAAAAAACACACCTGTGGGATATATTACTACTTCTGGAACAGTAACAAACATAGGGTAGAATGTAATAGGCAGGCACCACAGCCTCATAAAAAAAGATGTACAGTACCATTTTTGGAAAAGTGCTGCATAACTAGGATTTGAAAAAGCACAGCACTGACAAAAATGTAATGTCTAGTGTGCAATAAACAACAAGCACAAATAAATATGTGCCAAGGGTAGAAGTCTTGTGGCACATGGTAGCATGTCAGTTGCTGTCCAAAAAGGCAAAGCATTCAGTGGAAATGCACTACTTAGGATATTGCATAACAAGAATGATCCTCCTCATAAAAAAGGAAGGTGAATTTCCCAGAATATGTAGCTTGATAAATAATTGTAAGGTAATTTAGAATTAAATCATTGTCAGCATATAGTACATAATTTCTCCACATATGTAAGAAAGCATCAGCACTGGACATGGTAATATTTAGTCACAGTAAAATGCCTGATAACTAGATCCAAAGGACCATGAAATGTATATGAATAGGTCAAGTGTTGTCTGGCCAGGCAAAATACATCCAGAAAAAATACTCTGAACATCTAATATTATTGTGGAGCATTGTCTACCCGAACAAAAACATCATTGGGAAGCATCTTAGGATGCATCGACTTATACAAAGTGCAATCCATCCAGGCAGAAATGCATAAAGTATAAAAAGCAACAAATACAGTCTACCCAGGAAAAAGTGCCTTGGATACATAAGGTAAGATCACATGTGGTCTGTCCAGACAAAAACATCCAGGGAAAGTGCCCTGGGAAACCACTGAGAATATAAAGTCCAACCCGCTCAGGCAGAAAACATCTAGTGGAAGTGCCTTGCATAAGAAATGTATTTAATGATCAACAAATAAGGTCAGCACAAGAAAAAAAAAGGGGGAATGTCCAGAACCAAGAATATTATGTTGCATAATCAGCAAGTATAACAACAATAGCCCGGTTCCCACCATATGAGTACATATGTTTAATTTAGTTTATTTTACAACCTCTGTTAAGAAGGAAACTTCCATGGTCTACTGCACTCAGAAGTAACAAAGACTCCTAGGAGGAGGAGGAATACACACTGGGAAGCCCAGAGAAATAGCACATAGGAAACAGTGCAATAGGTGTCTGCAATTCTCTATTTTGAAAAACAGAAAGACTCCAAGTGTAAGATCATGAGTCAGTATGGATGGGCAAAAATTCTGATCTGCTTTACGCAGGAATTCCATGAATAACTATTGTTTATATATCTAACAGTGATAAAAAAATTATGTATACATATACACAACTAGAGTGCATGAGTTGTAAAAGCTTACAAGCATTACAGAAATATGCAGATTTAGTGATAACATAATAATGAGTATACTTGAACAGGCAACACCTACCACTAGGTGGGATTCTTAAAGTATGATGGATAACAACAACATAAGATAATTCTGTGACAACTTCTTCCATTCAAAGGCAAACAGACATACAGAGAAATGATGCAGCAAAAAAGACAGGTTGTGCAAACAATGTGTGGCAAATGTATTGGGAGGTGTCTCCACACCAGCCTTAACAATCTCCTCCACGTGATGGCATTTTCAACCAGTTGAAGACATAGTCAGATGACAAATTTGGTGTGAAGATACATTATGTAAATGGCAACCTTCCATGGATGTATCTTAATGTGTCAGTCATATAAATTGATAAACCAAATCAATGAGTGCTATAGGTATAAGATCATGGGAAACAGAGGAATAACCATGAAAAGAGACAATACAAGGAGTACAACAGGGAATGGACTGGACAAAGTACTCAATACAGCCCAGAACGGGAGTACAGATGAGAAACAAAGAAAGTAAAAATAGATGAAAAGGCAGCTGATGGCCTGGGAACAAAGGCTCAATCCAGATAGAGAATAACATACAAGGAATAACAGAGGATGCACGAAACAGGAATGGCATAAATATTGGAATGACAATGACTACATGCCAGGAGTGGAAAACAAATATTTCATAAGAGAAAAATGATACAAGGAACACATTGCAAAGGGAGAACATGACAGAGAATGAAGGACAATAATGAGATTCTAATGTTGCAGAATGAGGAAATACAAAGAAGGATGGACCAGATGAAAGAAATAAATAAGAAAATAACTTTGAAAAAGAAGGCATTTTGAAAGTAGGGGAAAGTGTTCAACAATGCATCCCTTACATAAGCAAATGTTGAAAAAACCCTGAACAATCAACCAGGTGAAGGACTGGGATAGGTGAAGAAGAGAAGGATGGGATGGTTGGAAGCTAGGGTAAATATAGATCAAAGTCTGAAGTAAAAACAACTCCTTTGGTACACAGACAAGGAAGAAGGGGCTGGTTATACAGGCAAGGAAAGATGCTACACAAGAGGCAGGTCCCTGAGATAAGGCCAAGGACTGGACAAAAGTTGCACATAACGATGGAATTTGGATAAGGAAGCAACCATGACAGAGAATAGAGCAAAGGCTGTTGTTTCAACAAGAACCAGAGCAGAGGCAACCACATTTGAGCCAGCCAACACAGAGCAACTAGCTAAACAACAAAGAGTGGTATGGATAAGGGAAAAAGACTCTGGAAAGGAGTTTGACTGGAGAGTAGGCATATAGATGAAGATGCCTCCAATCTTAACTGAAAGTATTCATCTTCCATGCCAAGAGATGAAGTACTGAAGATCAAAAGGAAGGCAATTTGGTTTTCCAATGAGTGGAAAATGCACTTATATGCTGCATTTCCACTAGAGAACACATACAAAAACACCTGAGGATGAAAAGATCATTCCATGGGGAGAACCTGGTTTGGACAGGATAAACAATCAGTCACAATTTACACAATTCTGTGAAGATGACACACTAAAACTGTCAATGTCATTATCATTTGCCCAGTGTACAGGAGATCCAAAGCCTGTAAACAAATATCAGGTCTTGGTTCTCTCTTTTTTGGTGATATACCTAATGACAGAGGGATTATCAGAATGACCCATAACCACCCACTCTTGCAAGAGAGGAAGGAAATGACACAGAGCCTAATAAGCTGTCAAAGGTGCCAGGGTGTTAAAATGAAGAGTAGCCTCCTTGTCTGATAACTGACTCAAGAAGCATCCAATCATGGAAATGCATGTGCACCTGACCAAAGGGAATGAGACCTTTTAAGGAAGCCAAGTCCCCAGAAGAAAACATAACCTCTCACACAGAACTTCCTGGAGCCAAAATGGAGAATGCTAGAATTCAAAAGAACCACAAATGAATAAGATAAGGAGGGGGGTAGTAAAAGAATTTTTTCATAAATTACTCACATCTGCTTAGGGAGGAGAAGATGCATGCAGTAGCTAGTCATCCATGTAATGATGAGTCTGTAGATTGAATGAGTGAAGATGACATGCAAAAGAGAAAATTACTTAACAAAACAGAGATGAAGAAAGACCAAACATCAGCACCCAGGACTGAAAGACAAAACCTTCATGGACAAGCAAAAGAACGTGATGCGACACTGGGGCAACCGAAATAAAATAAGCATCTGACAAAATGAATTTGATCATCCAAAATCCTGAGGAAAAACAACCATTGAAGTGACAGCTATCACTCCATGGTGAAATGAGGTGCCTCCAAATATATATATGGCTGGGACAGATCTATGATGGGTCTCCAATCTCCAGTATTTTTGGAGACAAGTGTTTTATGTATAATATAATTGTACATCTACAACAATTACACATCCTCATTTGTGCATGATTCAATACATGTGAATATAACTATTAACTACATTATCTCTCTTAACATGGGCTTGGTTGATTTGATCATGTGACTATTGTCAATAGATGGAAGGCAAGTAGGAAAGCACTTGAGGTGATATTTGATGCCATTATATTTGAGAAAGCAAGGTTTAGCATACAAGGACACTAAAGCTCAAGGTCATTTCATGCAACTGTTGAAACTGATAAAGCACAACCTACAGACTAATAAGTATTTTTATTCATATGTCCATAATAAATACTGCAGTTGTGTCTCACAAATTGAAATAACAGAACTCACAGCTCATAATGTACTCTGCAATATTGTGGAAGCTGTTAACAACCATTATTTTTAGCACAATATATGATGAAGGATGACTGTACATAAGGATAAATTAAGCCTGAATGAGATATACTGATGATAATTAAAATGTTTATGAGAAATATATAGCATTCTCTATTCTCAGTAATGCAACAGCTGAAAACATTACAAATAGGACCAAACAAGAACTATTATCACATGGATTACACATTAATAACCCTTTCAGCATGAGCTCAGTCTCTGAGACCAACCTCATAACCATTTTGTGCTTGTTATAGTTTTCATGCTTTCACTATTAAATTTGTAACTATACTTTCAAGACATTTGACAGATTATCAGTAAACATTCCAAAGCTTTCACACACAAAATATTTTTTATTAAGTCTTAAAGTTTGTTAAGTAATGTTTTTTTTATTCTTTTATTGTACCAAGTTGCGTATCCAACATATAAAGTAATTTTCATTTTAAGATTAAAAACATTTATGTATCAGAAAATTTTCAAATTTCACATGCAAAATCCTTATAATATATAGATAGTTTGATCAAGTGTTTTTCCTTAAGAAACATTTTATCTTCACTAACAAGTCTCTGTACAGGTTCAGTCAATTTGACCAATCTTGTTACACAGTATAAAAATTAGGAAACAAATATAAATTATGCCATCTTTGTTCTAGAATAAGTACAGATTATAAACAGCTACACAGCTTAAATCTCATAGTATACATATAATAACATGGCACACTTCTACTCATGTTATTATATCTAATAAAACAAAACTGACCGTAAATTTTTACAAAGTCACCTATATTGGTTCTATTTTAATGGACTAGTATTTGGTAAAATACAGTCACATTTCAATTAATATAAACTGCATATGCACACAGATTATTACTCTTTACAAATGAGTTCATAAACTTATTTTTCTTAAAACACAAAACAGTAAATAAGAAAAAAAGCAAATATCTCATTTAGTTATGACCTTTGTACTTGACTGCTTCTAGTTGTAGCTTGCTAAGCTTTAAGGATGTGACATAATTTAAGGTGTGTGTGTAACCAAAAAAAAAAAAAAAAGCAACATTATACAATACCATTATGATTACAGTTTAATAAGTTGCATTTGTGTCTAAAAACATATGAAATCTTGAACAGGCTAAAGATAACTCACCAGCTTAAAGGTTTATCTTGAAAGAAAGAAGCTGTTATATTTGAAAATGACTGAGAAAACCACTAAGGGGACATTTTGAGCTTCTGATTGGTTATTAACGTCTCGCATGGAAGCGTTTGTAAGAGACCTTCTAAAAATATGGAAAGTGGTGAATGGGAGCCACCATGTGAGCTTCACTAAATACAGTGATAGCTCAGTAGATACAAAAGATAAAAAGATTTTTTTTCCTTTGTATTTTAACAAACATCGCATTTGAACCAGTACTTCATTCAACATACCATTGGCATACAAAAATAGATATTTAGGTGAATCTGTTTAATATTTACTTTTAAACTGAGAAATTAAATAATTTATAATATGAAAATCTGAATTATAATATACAGTTTGATATCAAACCTAAGGAGATAAATTCATAAAATAGTAGTTCAATAAAATTCTGAATGCAAGTCAGCAAACGTGACCCATTTCAAAAAAGGATTAATCAAACTGGTGCAGAGTTATGAATAAGGCATTACAACAAAATGTTGAAAAGTGAAGCAGTAAAATGAATTTTAAATGAACACAGAAAATATATCTTTAGTTACTGTTCTGCTCATGAAGTAAGCTTGATAGTCCAAAATATTGTAAGTTCTCCTTTGAATTTGGTGGAATCACAAGAAATTCTAAGACAGGTGATCATATTTAACAAATATTTCCCTCAAAGGAAGGCATTACATCAATCTTTTAAAATTGAGGATGTCCCTTCTGCTATGATGATCTGTCTCCAACAAAACACTTGATTTTGCATGCTTTTGTGGTTCAATATGGCAGTTTGCTGAATTGGTTAGAGGAAACCTGTAATGATATTGCATTGCCATTAAATGTATGTGTGTACAAGCTTGTGGGTTTATTCACAGCATGCAAAAGTTCAGTGGTTTTAGGTCTGAAGCTGTTAGAAAAGCAGTTCATAATAACTCTTCCAGTACATATTCTAACATGGCCATCTAAAGTTTCAATGCAGTTTGCCAACTCAAAAATTGAAAGCATGACTTCTCTTCTGCAGGATGCTAATGATGCTGGTACTACAACACAGTTTTTGTTTTGTTTTTTTTAACCACTTCTAATTCTATAGGTATTGAAGAGCCTGCATTTCACTTAAATGTAAACAGTACAGAAACAGTAGAAACTGAAGTTGGAAGTTATACCAATCAGTGTTTTTAGCTGTTGAATCAGTTTCTATGAGATATCCTACATATTATTTTCATAAACTAGCAGTGGTTGATAAATCTATATGTAAGCAATCCACAACTAATACTGATGAATGTACAACATTTATTACGGTTACCTGGTGCCAATAAAAACAAATGACTAAGATATGAAATAAACAAATGTACAGTGTTAGATAATTTTCTAAATCCAAACACTTCTGGTTTGCTTTTTTTGTGAAGCAGTATGCAAAAATCCTTCATTTAAGGATGTTTGTGCATCAGTTTTCACACTGCTCAAAAATCTACATGATGGTTCTAGTGTCCTAAAAAAGCTGAAAAGTTAGTAGCATCTCACCTTGTCAAAGCTCACATGAATCATCTTGCTTGTTTCTATATCTTGAAGAACAATGAGAACAAATTGGATATGCCAAAAGTTATTAATTTATTGGTCACAGTACAGCTCGTCTAAATGTTTTCTTCTTCAATAAAAGTTTAACGCGTATAAAGTATTTGTTTATTTCCTGATTGGAGGAACATGTCTAGAAAATTTTCAGAGAATCACAGCAGTAAACAGTTGTAAAAGTTGCAATAAGAAAATATCACTCATCACCTATACTAAATAAGTTGTGCAGCTGGTTTTAATAAGATATTTTATGTGAGCAATAATGACAAATTTACATGAAAAATTAACAATATACCTAACACAAAATTTGCATCCATTGTGAAGCACACGTTTGATTGCACACTTCAAATCCAAAGAACCGGTAAAAATAAAAATAAAAAAGTCTATATCTGGCACTGAACTTTTATTTAGATGTAGCAGCCTAAAATAACAGCATACTGTAGAGAATCAACTAATGAAAAGTCTGCACACCCTTCCCACAAACACATCACTAACAAGCTTGTAAATTTTTATTCTTGGTATACTATAACCCTTTTCAATGGTGGAGTCAAGATTTCAAGATCTAACAGCAGCCATGGATTCTCAGCAATATTCTTCCCAGTTGCAAGACAATGTTAATTGAAACCAACCTTCTACTCAGCATCAATATCACTGCAGATATAAAAGTAGCAGACAAATGTACAGTTTTCTTGGAATCACTGGTCATTTTACTCTTAACTGGAAATTACAAATGTTCAGTTGTTCTGACATGTCAGTGTTTTTATAATCATCCCACACCTGATAACAGTGCAACTCCATATGATGAAATAATGTCTTTTAATAAAAACAACGTGTCATGTCACATTCAATAATGTATCCAACATGATCAAGCTTTCTGCATGCCTGTTTTTGAACTACAAACACTACCTAGTGTAAGAGATGGTGATAGCTCATTACATATAGTGATTCAGAGAAGAACTGCTGAATGAATTTAAATCAACAGACAATTTATCAAAACTTATATCTGAGCATAATCCCTGCTTTTCCCACATACTACAGCTTGTGATCAGGGATGGAATGAAAGAAAGTGGACCTATGCTGAAAGTAATTTCCAAAGTATCAGCCACTGTGTCCTGTACTTCAAAATCAATGCAAGGAACCAACATGATGGAACTTGAAGTTGAATTATAACCTACAATTTGATACCAAAATTACTGACTTACATTCATAAATAGTAGATCAATAAAATTTTGAAGAGTCAACAAATAGAATACGATGTGGCCTTTGACTCGTGGCAATAGGATTAAAAATATTTTAGAAATTGAAATGCATATTTTTTTCTACCTAACTAACAATAAAATGAATTTCCATGAAAAAATAAAAAAACATGAAAGTTTAATCAACAGGAGCAAAATTTCTGTGGTTTCAAATTATTTCAGTTCAATACAGAAGGTTAAGTACATTTTATTAGAATGATTTCTAATATGCAAATCGCATGATAACCATAGCTGAAGTCACAGTGATATTGCATGCATCAAAACTATATTTCAACACTGTTTGGCATTTCATAGGTAGTGCATTAACACATAAAACTGTTCATTTTGGGAAGAATATGTAATCCTTTCCAATGAAAAACATTCTTAGATTCAAAATTTCCAAGAGCACAACATCCTTTGTACTTAATAAAATTGAAAAACAAATGAATATGGATCAATCTGGGACACAAGAACCATTCTAAAAAAATTTGCCAAGTTATATCCCAGCTATAAAAAAGTGAATAAAAGCCTTCTGTAACAGATGAAAATCCATAAACACAAAATATGGTTGCAAAAGTCATCCATGTGCCCTATGCAACAATAATTAACACAAGAAAAATCTGGAATAGCAACACAAGTCACTTCCATATTTAACTAGGAAATGTAAAACAACTGTTCAAATGGCACACAGCTGGAGAGAAAATAACCATACATGCTGACAAATGACATAAAACATAACTTGATAACTGTCACAAGTCTTGTGTCACTTTCTATAAAAAGTTCCAAACACAGTATAATACGTCTCGAAACCTTTTCAAAGGGATTCATGGTCATCACTAAATTGTGCCAAGACAAGTCAAGGATAAGAAGAATGGATATAAAGATGAGCACTGCTTACTGTCACACCAATATTACACTCTTTATACTACACAGAAGCACAGGATTTGTATGGAAACAAGGCCAAAATGATTTGGTTTCACTAAAATAAGATTTCCACTCACCTATTGCATTCAACCATAATATACCTCTAGTAGCAGAAGAATAAAACAGGTATTTATATTACTCATCATAACAAGAAACCATCATTCTCATACTAACTGGGTTATAGAAAGGATGCATAGAGTAATATGCTTAACCCAGCCAATACAGGTGAAATGTCATCGTGTTTGTTGACTTGCATTCAAAGTTTCACTGAACTACTATTTCACAAATTTATGTCGAGTTTGGTATCAAATTGTAGATTTAAGTATTATACATTAGAAAATATTTAAAAAATAACACTTAAATATTGATTTTTGCATATCACCTGGTAGGCTGAATGCAATTAATTCATATTTGTGATGTCCAAATATGTCTATAGTTTCTTATGAATTAAGAGCTTAAAATACCAAAACTGAGAAACTAGAAGACAAAATAAGAATCTCCTATCTTTTCTACTTGCTGAAATATCACTAAATTCACCAAATCAAATACAGTGATCCTGTCTACCTCTTTCACATTTTTGAAATGCTTATATACATCTACTTCTATGATGTATGAATAACCAACCAAAAGCTCAAAATGTCCCCTTAGTGCCTTTCTCAGCCTATTAGAAGTATTCAGACAGCAAATTCATTCTTTTCATGCCAAATTATAAGCAGTAAGGTAATATGTTGGTGAGCTTGAAATTTCATATTTTGTTTAAGACTCAAATACAGTATAATCACTAAGCTTCATAAATTATAACATCATTCAATGGTATTGATGAAGTAATTTATTCTGTTTCAAAATGGACATATAAAAACATACAAAAATTATGTTTTACATTCTCCACAGGCAAAATTTTATAAGGCTTAGCAACCTATGACAAGCAACAAAAATTTGTAACTAAAAAAGATAATTGTTTGCTAAATTTCTTTAATTTACTGTTTATGTTTTAAGAAAGGTACTTTTAAGAAGTTATTTGTAAATAGTAATAATGTATATACATATATAATGCATTATAAATGAAATGCGACTGTGCTTTATAAAATACTACTCCATTAAAACACAGCCAAGACAGGTCACTTTATTAAAGCCAGTTTTTTATTCTTGGATACTGATATGAATACATAGGTAATGTCTCATTGCAACTTCTGTAGGGTTAGCTAGCATAGCTAAAAGCTCTGCACAATAAAAATTATATATATAGTTACTATATTTAAACTATTTAGACTGAATATTTGTGTTTTTATATTATAATCCACAGTCACTACAACAAAAAAATGCATAATTTCCTAATTTCATATGGTGGTTGTGAAGTCGGTTAAATCAACTAAACCATAGAGATGTGACAGTGAAAACAACACACAAAATATAGTTCTTAAAAATGAAATGTTTGATAATTAGTCAGGAAGTTATAAAGGCAATTTTCTGATGCATTCAAATATTTTTAATCTTAAAATTACTTTGCATGTTAAATAGACAATAATTGAAAATAAAAAGGGCATGAGAAAAACATTACGTAAACCTTAAAACTTTATTTACAAAAAAAATATTTTACATACAAAAGCCTTGTAATGTTCATTACTAATCTGCAAAATTGTGAAGGTACACTTTCAAATTTAAGTTATAGCATGAAAACTATAATAAGTACAAAGCCCTTACTAAAAGAGTTAATTAAAATATGACATAGCCTTTTGTAATAACAGCTATACTGCATAGCTGTAGTCAAGATATATGGTAAGTAAAGAAAAGCTCCACATATACATGATGAGATTCCAAAATAATTAATATGCTCAACCCTATGCATAAGTTACTATATTTAAAATATTATCTAATGAAAGACAAACTTGCTTGTACTCATCTTTTCCAAAATAACCATTCCACTTAGAGTGAGAAACATACAATGTTAAATGAAAATTAAAACAGGAAAGTGGCATTTTACATCGTAATTATTCTTTTGTCTTATGACTTTTCCATTTGCTCTGATTATAAACATCAATTATGTCCAAGTTACTTTAACAAAAAATTATAGTTTCTCATGTGCGACTTTTAATTTATTGAATTTTTCCAACACTTATGGAACTTTTTATTTACACACTCATTTAAGTTGCAATTGGGGGATGGAACACTGAAGTAATAATCACTTTTTTTACTGTTAATGTTACACTAAAAATTTGCAATATAATGTAGTTGCTGTGTACTAACAATTACTGTCACTAATACCAATTTCGTTCACCAGTAGCGAGACTTACAGTGATAAAATGAATCTCTGAATAATGAGTCATGAATGAAAAGCTTAATAAAATTTAACAGAAATAAATTTGCTTATTCATTAAAACAGAAGTTAAGAGAATCACTGGTACCAAAGTTTTGCTTTCCAAAGGAAGATGATTTTCACAGAAGAACCGTCTCGAAATATCACGATTAACCTTTAGTCTACAAGTTTTATTGTTGATCAATCGCGGGAAAAAGAAAACATTAAATTGTTGCAACTATTTAGGCCTAACAGTAACATTAAACCCACTGCAGACTTGAAAGTTGCGAGACCATGTGACGTCAGACAGTAGTGTTAAAGGAACCACTAACAGCATACTTTAGTGAAAGCTGATAATAGTAATATGATGTAAACCCAAAAAAGATGCAATGACGAAATTCTGGTACATGTTACACCTCACATAAGAAAAGTAATGTGAAATAAACAACTTCCAGTATATGTTAGGCTTCAAGTATATGATGTAATATGAAATAAAGGTTTTCTTATTCAAAGTTAACTTCTTTTGGTCACAAGTTGGAGCCATTTTTGCACTGCTGCTATTTTAGTATATTCTACACATTTTCCTTGTTTTATTTTCAAGCCTACATTTTCTAATTGTTTAAATAACGTTTTCAGGTTTTTAGCCAGAATTGAATACTAAGATACTGTTGACATAGATCAGGTCCTAATATAAGTTTTATCAGCTTTTAAGAAGTGGCAGATACATTACAAAAACCAAACAGCATGATGCAAAATTCAAACAAGTTACCTTTTGTGTTGTAAGCAGTTTTATGTCTGCATTCATCATTAAGCTTAACTTGCCAGTGTCTGAAAACTAATTATAATATAATGAACCATAGTTCTCCCTTCCAATACATCCAAATAAATATTTTGAAGAAGGTTCCTACAAATATACATAATTATAAGTTACAAGAAAACAAAATTTTTGACCTGGGAACTTTCCACCTTAATAGGCAAAATGAACTTTTTTTTGTTTCTTGCAATATTTCTTCCTTAAGATTTACCCACACTTAAAATGTTTTTATACAGTGAATTATGTATCTATTAGTTGTTTTTTTAACTACAATACATAGATAATTTCTAACAGATTTACTGTTGTACTTTTCAACATTGACTACTGATCGAACAAACAAATTTCCAGAGAAATGCTCCTGCATCAGTCCTAGATTAAATCAGAAATATACAATTGCTTTTACATGACCTTCTACAAATTCTGTATTCATGACTAACTGTGATGAAAAATAAATTCTGCATATTAACTTCTAAACTTTAAAAATAAATGTATAATTATTTATTTTACTTAATACTTCATACGATCTCAGAACACCATCACCATCCAGCTGTGAAATATTTCACCAGTAAAACATTTAATTTTAATGTGACAAATCAAGATGTAAGTAATTATACAACACTACATATATTCCTGTGTCTAAAAACAAACCTGCCACTTAGCAAGTTGTTCATTTGTATGCGTATATGTAATAAGTAAAATTTAATAGTAATGATTTTGGTTTGGTTTCTTTTGAATTTTGTTCAAAGCTACACGAGGGCTATCTGCACTAGCTGTCCCTAATTTATGAGTGCAAGATAAGAGGGAAGGCAGCTAGTCCATCACCATCTCTGCCAACTTTTGTACTACTCTTTTATTAATGAGTAGTGGGATTGACAGTAACATTATAACATGCCACAGCTGAAAAGGCAAGCAAGTTTGGTGTGACAGGGATTTGAACCCACGACCCTCGGATTAGGAGTCAAGTGCTTTAGCCACTTGGCCATGTTGAGCCTCAACAGTAATGAATTTCACCCTTCAATAACTGCTTTAAAATATATCTTTATTAAGTATATTTATGTAATGGTTTTTTCTAAATTTCTATGCATGACATTCTGCTTCACTAGATGTTTCAATGTCATAAACACATGATACATTCTAGACTATTCCAGAAAGTGACCAGAAAACTAAATTTTGCCTTAAATTAACATTGTATACAGATCATTGGTTAAAGCAGTATTATATTAAGGTAAAACCTTGAGGGATGAGACAGGTTTTGCAAATAAATGGAGATATGATAAGGTATCTATTATAGAGTAGCTCAGAATTAATCTGAATAACTGAGTTTATGAGAATGAAGTAAGGAAACTGGACACAACATAAAACACAGATGAATGTGCGTATGCGTGCGTACACTTGTTTGACAATATATAGTTGCTTTTGCTAGATCAGATGTTATTGTTAGCCAACACAGTTGATCATCTACCAGACTCTTTTAAACCCAAAATTGTGTACTTCTAAGTTAAAGTCAGACTTACCTAAATTGGCAACTACCACTACATACATTACTGGTCATTATCATTCAAATTCAGAAGTTGTAGCTTCAAGACTGAGCTATCATTGAAGCACACTGTTGTCAATATCTTTACATAGTGTATAGCATTGTACTGTAGAGACAGTTAGAACAAAATCAACTTAATGACTTTCTTGAATACTCCACACATTACAATAATTAAGAATTTTCGAATAATACTATATTAAAATTAAAAAGTAGAAAATGCATGGTATGCTAATATACATTTCCTTCCTCTTTTACCTGTCTTCAAGTTGGCAATTAATATAACTTTAGAACAAACATTTCACCCACTCCACATACTATTTTGGATACCGGGACTTCTCATTAGGGGAGACCACGTACCAAATCCTTCTGGAAGTACAGCTTCCCTTTCACACATAAGCATGTTTTCAAAGAGCCTGTTGATCCCTGTTCCATTTCTTTGTAAACCATCATGTATGAGAAATAATCATCCTAGTCAACTATGTTAGTATTAACAAATTTTGCAAGCATTTGCATGATGGCTTGTATTGCCCATTCTGCATAGGCAGCAGACTATGGAATAATAAGGTGATCCATGCCATCCAGTTTTTGAATGATACATCAAGTACTCTCATCTAATAGATAATCTCTAACCTATTTTCTGAAGTATTCAACAAAAATGATCTCTCAAAATCCCTCGGAATGAACCAGCAATATCCAGGGCTATCCTCTGCAGATTAGATACAACAAGTCTGTGTTGGGATCTAAACAGTTTCAGACAATTTTTTCTCTGGAAAGTACATATTGTTGTTCAAGGTAAAGAAGAACCAATAATTTTTTGAAGGGGTTTATTTTGTTCTTGTCACCATTTTCTCTGGGAGGCACATATTATACATTGTTAACACAAGCACTGAACATTGACTTGTGCACAATCAGAACTGCTATCTAATGTTAGCATAAATTTGAGTCACACACTGATGCCTTCCAGTCTTTGTGCTGTGTAAAGTTCTGATAATTTACTTTTTCTGCAGAGCTCTAGGGACTAGTTGCAACACTGTTAGAGAGCTATATTTTATCAGTTGATTGCAAAGGTACAACACATTTTGCAGTGGCAACTGATTGTAAAAATGCCACAGACTACATGCATTGATGTTATTCTTTTCTAATGCTTACGTGAGTTATTCATTCTATACTCTTGAAACATAAAGGTCAGATTTATCTGTCATTAGAGGCTAGGTTTTATGGTCTGCATTAGTTATTGTGGAAACTAATACTGCTTCATTTCCCATACACTGCAAGGCATTTCAAAAACAGTCTAATTGTGCAATGAGACAGTCCGTTTGTATTCAGTGTTTTGGGTCTGGAAAACATTCTGTGGCAAAGTTATATTCTTGTAATTTTGTTATCTAACTTACTGTTATCCCACCTATTTACTTAAAAGTTTAATCATTTCAGAAAAGCATGGTCCACCTGGATGGTTGTTTTTACAATACGATCAGTGGCAATTATGCTTCACAAAGATGACTGTGGCAAGCAGCATTCTCTTTGTCATGCATTACCTGTGTTTAGGAGCCTTAAGTGTGAAACTAGCATGCACAATTAAACATTATATTTTGAGCTGCAAGTGCAATAATACTGCTCTGACTTCATTGCTGTGGGCACTGGTCTCAGCATAGGTACACAAATGTTGGAGCATCCACTACAGTAAAGTTCCAAGTGTTCCTCCACTTTCATGAAGACTACAATGCTTTTGCTATTTCAAAAATGTTGGTCATGAATAATGGTATGATTAAAAGCTGAAGAAACTATGAACTTTTCATTTGTTATGAGTCAAGACCAATCTCTCACTGTTGCTATTATAACCAGATGTTTCAAGACTCCATCTTTCCACACAGTATGATAGAGAAGCTATGCCTCTTTCCATATGGTTTCAGTTCTAAACCTGCTTTATGTATATGCTGGAATACTATTTTCAGGCCCTCAGATGCTGACCAAAAAAGTAATGAAACAGCAAAACACTGCTAACATAGACAAAGCATCTCTCCCTTTGCAACTCCTTGGACACAAACTCCATAAGTCACTAAGAGTTGCCAGTGTATTACACTGTATGAACAGCATTCATACTAACCAACTCTTGTTCTAACAAGAATCTTAGGTCTGCTCTATCATTCAACTCAACTTCTCAGTATCTGGATAAAAGTCAAATGTATTAAACCAATGGTAACTTTATAATGCATCCAGACACTTGTATGCTTGGAGTAAAGAAAATGTGTCAATTTAAGTTATTTCATTCACCTGTCTAAAATGAATATAAACCTATGCATACCTTCTTTCTTTAATTACAGTTAGAGATGACCTGTCACCCCCAAAAAGTTGCATCTCTGTTGCATTTTAGCAACTGATGCTTCAAGTGCTCCAGAGAAGTTGGCACAGTTGCTTTATCAGATGTGCAATACCTGTACCTATGCAGCACCATGTCACCATTGTCTGACCATCTTATCCAACAAATACTAAGTGTATTTATTCAAATTATTGAGTTGCTATTGCTGTATTGGATCAAGGTTGTTTGCTCACTTTACTCACTTTATTTCATGCATTACTTCTATGATCAAGCTACACAATAGTGTCTAGATTAAATAAAAGAATATTTGTGTAATTAGAAATACTATAACTTCTTTCACTATGTGCACTCATTCAGTCTACTGTTCCTGGGCTCAATCAAGTTGACTTTCAATGATCTTTCTATGGAATATCATCATACTCGTTGTGCATATAAAACTGATTGATCAGCTACAAGGTTCATCTATTCAGTTAAGAAATTACAACTTTTGTGCTGTGGTGGACACCTTCTAGACAAAGCTAGATATCCACCACTCCTCCAACACCTAATCTTTTGCTATTTGTCAGAATGAAATTGTTATATAATGACTATAACAATGACTTTGCTCAGAGGGTTTAACAAATCAGGAAGTCCTTTAAGGTCCTCTCCACTCCTGTGTCAACTAGGTACCCAACCTTATTTGCCCATAGGCACATATCAAGGTCCACCCAGCCTTGAGAGCTGGACTAACCATTAAACTTCAAGTTTTGTACAGTGTTCTAGCCAATGATCAAACTTGAACTGGACTGTTGGATTCCTGTCAATGCCCTAATAATCTAAAAGCAAAATGGAGGCTTCATTCTTCTCATCCTGGTTAATGCATAGGTTGGGGGGGGGGGGAGATTTCCATCAGTAACTGTGGCACGTATATCGAGTTGATCTGAATAGCTCTGCTATCGATAAAGTAGAAGTCAGTACAATTATATCAAATTTCTAACCTGTGTAGATGGTTGGTTAGTTATTCTTACAAAACATGCACCTGAGGAGACTACCTCTGAAAATATGACATTACAATTGCCACTGCAGATTTCTCTCTTTCCAATGCCCAGGATGTAATAACCACTTATAACTTCATTCCTATAAAAACTGTCTCGGTTGTGTAAGATAGTTAATAACATTAAGACTGTAAAGTTTTCTGTAGGTGTTGATCTTCTAAAAAAGTCAAAGTAGAAATAAAGAAGAGACTGCTCCCTTGTCAATGTAACAATATGCTAAAGCATGAATACCAGCTGTATTAATATGGCCACTTCTTGCATCTTTGTCATTATCCAGTATCAACAATTCTACAACTGATAACACAAAACTATGCTCAACTGATAAAATTAACGATGAAATCAAGAAAATAAAACATTTCATCAACATGAACAAATTTCCTCAAAACCGTGAAAACATTATAAGCACACACCTAGACCAACAATAAATTCCAAGACAACAACTACAACACCTTATACTGTTGCATACCACATATTTCTGACCTCAGTGAAAAAATAACCAACAGTTAAAAAAAAACTTAAAACACAACATTCCAATAAACACCAAATTTATTCAAAAACCAGATACAAAACTATATATCCATATGTAAAAACTACACTAACAAACACAATACCAACATAATTTATAAAATACAATGCAACAACTGCCACGACTTTTATACTGGAGAAACAAGCAGAAAAATGAAAACAAGATTCAAAGAACACATTCACGCATTTTTGAACATTGCAAATCAAATTAAACACAATATAACCACAGAAAACACCCAGATACCAATTACAAAAACAAATATACACAAATTCAAAATCAAAGAAGCCCTACATATACAGCAACTGAAACCAAAATTAAACCAATATAAAGGAAAAACTTCATACCTATACTAATTAATAACCTAATATCTAACTGAAACGCCTCCAACAATCCCATACCAGTGTATACTCTTGTCCCTAAGACTTGTCCAGCAACAGCCACTTGCAAAATCTTTGTAAACCTGAAGATGACCAAGGAAGATCGAAATATTGTTCTCTCGTTATACAATAAGTTTTAATATCCATAACAACCATTCTGAGATACGTTGTCATTTCAATGGGATTCTCATCATCAAGAATCAGAAGTTCTGTTTTATAAAATTAAGCTTGATTGATTGATTTAGTGTTTTATGGCACAAAGCAGCTAGGCTATCTGTGCCAAACATCCAGTAAAAAGGTAAAAATAAATTAAATGTAGTAAAATACATAAAAGGAAATGAAGGTAAAACAATACATCATTGAAAAACAGAAAAAGCATAAAATCAATGTTGACACCTAGTCTACAATGTTAAGAGAGAAAGCAGAGTAAGAAAAGTTGTAAAGGACTTTCTCTAGCAAAATGGTAATGATCATAACCCACCAGGAAAACTAACAGGTAAGTACAAGAACCACTGTCAGTCACCTGAAGTTGGCCTTTCCAGTCCTGGTTCTGGGTTATGTTGTCATAACAGCCATTATCAAAAGGTAAAATTAGAAGTGTTAAAAGACATAGCAAAATCATAATATAAATTAGCCAAATGTCCTGTAAAAAGGTAAAAATAAATTAAATGTAGTAAAATTCGTAAAAGGAAACAAAGGTATAAACAAAACAGCAATTAAAACAAAATGGCATAAAACCAATGTTGACATCCAGTCTATAAAGTTGTAAAGGACTTCCTGTAGCAGAATGGTAATGATCATAACCCACCAGGAAGACTAACAGGTAAGTACAAGAACCACTGTCAGTCACCTGAAGTTGGTGGTTCCAGTCCTGGTTCCGGGTTATGTGTAATTATGGCCAGAACTAAAAGGAAAAGTAATAAAAGTGTTAAATGACATGCAGCAAAAGTGTAATAACAACTCGCCAGGACAACTAACGGGTAGTTCAAACAGCAGCATTAGTCATCTGAAGTTGGCCTTTCCAGTCCTGGTGTCAAGTTATTTAATATTCTGGCCATTTTACAATGTCAAATTGAACTAGAGAGATTGAGACTGAAAAGGGAACCACAATTAAAAAGGTGTAATTAATAAATATCAAACACTTAAATGGGTTAAAAAGATTAATGGCCATTAAAAAACTAAAAACTTTATCAAGGTGGACTGTGTCACCATCACCAATAACACTATCCAATGTTACACACAAACCCTGGGACAAAACATGTTTAAAATAATGTCGTTGTTGAAAGTCGTAACGATGGCAGGAAAGTAAAATGTGGCTTACAGTGATTTGAGTGTTACACAAACTACACACTGGTGCATCAGTTACAGATAAAAGAAAACGATGAGTTAAAAAACTGTGACCAATGCGTAGTCTAGTTAGAACAACTTCCTCCTTCCGAACCTTACGGAAGCTAGACAGCCAAAGCCCAATATATGTTGTTTTTTTTAAAAAGCTTGTTGTCACGTTGCTCACTCCAAGTGGACTGCCATTTGGCACGGAGCCAAGCCTTGAATACAGGACCATAGTCCATGTATGGAATAGGCACAGTGGTGATAATGCCAGAGCAGATAGATTTAGCTGCCATGTCTGCAAGCTCATTTCTGTGACAACCAACGTGGCCTGGTATCCAGAAAAACTGGATAGAAGTGGATGTTAATGAGAAATGGGCCAGTCGGTTTTAAATATCAGCAAGAACAGGGTGTGAGCCAACACAAAGTGATTTCAAGGCCACAGAGAACTAAGGGAGTCAGTATAAATAGTGCAGTCGGAATACTGCTCAGCTTCAATATGATCCAGGGCAAGAGATATGGCATACAGTTCAGCAGTGAACACAGAAGCTGTAGAAGGGATTCTGCATGCAACCACCGAACCGTAGCAAACCATAGCGGAGCCCACAGAGTCACCTGATTTTGAACCATCCGTATAAATTGGAAAAGAAAGGTTGTTCAAAAGATGTTCAGTAAATCAAAGATGGTACTTCCAATCAGGAGTATCTGCCTATTTCAGATGACTTAAAGAAAGGTCACATTTGGGGGCTGTAATAAGCAATGGGGGGGGATGGGCTGACCAGTGGATTCTCCAATGTTATCCAAGGACAAACCCAATTCATCCAATTGCGCCTGGATGCGAAGGCCAAAAGGAGCAATGGCAAATCGTCTCTTTTGAAAAAGTAAGGCCCATTGAGGAAGGAAAACACATCCCCAAGTGGGATGCTTTGGTAAGAAGCAAAGTTTCGAAGAATACAGTAAAGACAGTTGCAAATGGCAAAGGTTTGCGAGATTCCACATATGAACTCGGGAGGTGTGGAAAGCCCCAGTACAGAGTCGAAGTCCTTCATGGTGAATGGGGTCCAGTATCTTTAAGGCCGAGGGTCTGGCAGAGACATAGACCATTGATCCATAGTCCAGTTTTGAACGAATAAGAGCACGATATATCTTTAACATAGAACATCGATCCGCTCTCCAACTGGCAGTAGAGAGGACATGGAGGATGTTCAGTGCTCTTGTGCATTTGGTCTGTAGCTGCTTTAAGTGTGGTATAAAGGTCAGCTTACAGTAAAAAATAAGCCCCAAGAACTTGGTCTCAGGGACCACTGGCAGCGAAACTTCACCAATACGGAGTTCAGGATCAGGGTGGTTACCCTGTAGGCAGCAAAAGTGCATGCAAACGGTTTTAGAGAGAGAAAAATTAAAGCCGTTCACCTTAGTCCACTTCAGTACACGATTGAGGGCAGTTTGTAGTTGCCGCTCAATACATCTCATGTTCGATGACTGACATGAGATGTGAAAGTCATCAACATACAGCCTATTTGCAACAGTGAGAGGGAGTTGTTCAGTAATGTTATTTATTTTTACACTGAAAAGTGTGACAATCAAAACAGCCCTGAGGGACTCCAAGTTCCTGTACAACAGAACGTGAAAGTGTCGAACCCACACAAACTTGGAATCTCCTGTCCATTAAAAATTGTTTAATAAACATGGGTAAATGGCCACATAACCCATATATATGGAGGTCACACAAAATGCCATACTTCCATGTTGTGTCATAAGCCTTCTCAATGACAAAAAATATTGATACAGGATGTTGTCATTTGAGAAAAGCTTCTATTACTGATGTTTCAAGTCGAATTAGGTTGTCCATGGTGGAATGTTGTTCTCGGAACCCACGCTGGGTGAGCGAGATGAGGTTGTTTGATTCGAGGAACCAAACAAAATGAGCATTAACCATCCTCTCTAAGGTCTTACACAGACAGCTCGTCAAAGCAATTGGATGGTAATGTGAATGAATTTTGGGATCATTCCCAGGTTTAGAGAAAAGTAAGATAATAGCTTGACAGACAAGATGTATCAAATGCCTGTATTTGAAACCAAAGGATGTGGATCTTGAGATTTGTTGGACTGTATGGGAGGAACAGAGATGGGTGTAGAAGTCGATTCATCAACCTTTTTAACCATGGAGGTCAAAAGGCTTTCCATTTGTTTTGAAAACGATTCACTTGGAGGTACAGAGAGATCTGTTTGCACTCCCACTGTAGTTGTGGAACGAAGTGCAGCAGTACATGTCCGAGATGGAGTGGTGGACAGCAATTTCCGAGCCTCAGGATAACTGATGTTCTGAGTCGTATTCAATGTTGCACCTCTTTTCCCTCCAACCACTTTGGGCAAGAACGAAAGGAAGGGTGGGAACCATTGCAGTTGACACAATGTGGATCCGTGCAACACTCATAGGCATCGTGGTCCTTCCCACCATAATGAGCATGTCAGGGAAACACGACAGGACGTCTTTGAGTAGCCGAACCTCTGACATTGGAAACATCGAAGAAAGTTTGGAATGTACGGCCATACCATGCAAATTAGATTACCTGCCTTGATTGTGGCAGGCGCACGTGGTGATGTAAATGTCAAAACGAGGATATTTGTCAGCAGTGTAACTCCATCTTTGCGAGTGGAAATACGCCTCACTGCAGAAACTCCTTGAGTGGAGAAGCCAGCAAGAATCTCTGACTCGCGGACGTTTTTCTGGATGTTTCAACCAATATGTATCCAGATTGAAGTTTCTTTACTGACTTTGGAGAGCCAGCAAGTCCCTCTAGTCCCTTCTGAATAAAGAAGGGGGACATTTGCCCTAAAGGTTTTTCTAAAAGAGAAGGTAATATAAGAAAATGGGGTACAGGTGTAACAGATGTTGAAAATTTCTGCTTAGAGTCTTCAAGGTGTGGCCATTTACCTATTAACTGTTTTTTCACTGTTTTATTTAAATTTTTTATTGGAGGATCAATTGAAAAAAAGGAAAATTTCGGTACATACTGACCCCCTACGAGGAGACACACTACAATATCATGCAAGGACATTGCAGCAACGCCAGGGTTTTGTGAGCACTATACCCAAACACCAGCATCATACACAATGTCCACAACACCCGCTAAGAATTTCCAACACTGGTCCTTGGTTGACTAAAGCCCAAGTGGAAAAGCCGATTGTCCCAAGGGGGCCACCCAAAGGCTGCCCGTCTACAGGAATTCAAGGCTAAAGTGGTGTGTTAGGGTTGGACCCCTCAACCACCAGGATCCTCTCTCACCTTCACAAGTCGCCATGCACAGCAAACACATGGGTGAAAGTTTAGACCCTAGAGGGGGTAAACTCAGAGAACACAATCTTCCCAGGGAGGTCCCCTCACCATGTACAGGAATCCACACCGAGAGGAAGATTAAGATTGAGTTCAGTAGAATGTCTACCTCTTGACTAAAGTTGCTATATTAAACAATGAAAAATTAAAGATATTTAATGGATACTAAACAATCTATATTTATGATGATTTAAGTAAACACTAAATAGTCATATAAGGTTCCAATAAAATACCCTGTCATTTAATTGTGGTTCGATGTGAAAGAAATTCCCAAAAACATACAATGACAAATTCAAGGATGAAAAAACAAATATAAGAGACAATCCACGTTATACCTCAATAAGTGTTAGCAATTATACAGTTTGACATCACTCCTATGCATCTTCTCCCACTATTCAATTCTGAATTCTCTTTCTCTCTATAAAGAAATTAAAAAAATAATACATTGTTACAAATGTATATGATACCAAAGAACCCAATCCATAAAACCTGTAACAAGACACAATTTAAGATCACAAAAGGGATACAAAAGAAGAATGACAATTTGAAATTATAAATAATTCGTTCAAACTTTCCTGCCTTATAAACACAGGTGATTAGTTTTGAAGACAAATTAATCTAGCAAAGTGGCCACCAAACAGTCTTTTGTATTATTTCATTTTATTTTCATACTGGTTCATAATTTATGTTTCCAAATCAAATGAATTGCCAGAGAAAACAGAGGTCTAACTTAAAAATTCTAAAATTTTAACAACAAAACAAAGGATAAAAATAGACCTAGAAAAAATACAAAATTTTAAGATATACAAATGTTTCACAAAACAGTGCCATACTTATTATGCTATATCTATTTCTATTAGAAATTAACAAGCTGAAAGAACATCAAAGTATAGTAATAAAATAGTACTGCACACTTCAAAATGTGCTGCACTTTATATTAACTACATTGATTAGAATTTTAAATTTACATAGAATGCAAAAGATTTCAACTCTTTTCGAAATATGTATCTCCATTTTGGCACAGCATAGTACAAGCTACTTATGACTGCTTCCTCGGAGAATAAAATATTATTCTTGTCTTCTTTCTGGCACTTACAACACCACATGTCACAAGTGTGGCAGAAGACATACTGATATTTACAGAATCTAAAAACAAATCCCCTTTATATGTTACATTTCAAAACAAGTTCAATTGAAATAAAAAAAATTTAACCCACACCAAGTATCTATTATTAAAAAGTTGTCGAAAGGAAAGAGAAAATAATGCAGAATGAATTGAAAGCAAAAAAAAAAGAAAAAAGTTTGCTCCATTCTAGAATGTGATACTGAAAATAACTAAAGATACTTGAACTGTACATGTTACAAATACAAAAATCATTTCTGTCAATATCTTACTTAAAGAAACATTTAAAATATTTCTTCTTTGATGCAGTCCAAAACTGACAAATTTTTACTTCTCCTCAAAAATTGAAAAGTTTCGGACACGCCAGTGATAAATATGCCTACTTTTTCAAATCCGAAAGCCTAATATTGAATTACATGTCTCAGAAGTGAATGATGCATGCAATAATTTTTAGTTCACTGTTTTTGTTTGGCCTGATCTTGTCATTAAACTTTCAATACAACCACTGTGACAAGCCTGCAAGCTGCAGCCAGACAAGTTTACCATTACATTGATACTCCTCTCTTCTCTTCTTCTGCAAATCTTCTCCCACATTACACAGATGTTCTATGTTCTTTCTTCTACACGTGCTATTCCATTTGACTAATATCGATTTGTCTTGGATATCTTGTTCATTTCAAGGAACATTGTAACATACATCTAACTTAACTGCTCTTGATTTCAGACGTCCTTATCTTTGTTCAATTGACATCATTACCCATGAAGAACACATAGTAACCTTTAAGGAATTGCTTACGTGGAACTGTGACCACATGCACAACTGCTACACTTTTAGCACTTTAAACATTCTATAACTTTACATTTGTCTACGACCATTTAATCAAACTGTTGTCTGTCTCAACAACAACAAATATTCAAAGATTCTGTCTTCTTATCTCGACAGTTACTCAAACATTTTACAAAACGTTGGTGGAAATTGAGTATTTCCTAGATAATGTCTTACTACAATAACATTACCACAGTTTTAATAAGAGTAAAAAAAACATAAAACTCTCAAATTTAAAAAAAACTCAACGTCGACATTTTGGATGTTATTCAGTTAGAGACCAGTGTATATTGCAATTATAAAACAATCTATATTTATGATGATTTAAGTGAACATTGAACTGCCATATAAAGTTCCAATAAAATATCCTGTCATTTATTTGTGGTTCAATGTGAAAGAAATTCCCAAAAACATACAATGACAAATTCAAGGATGAACAAACAAATATAAGAGACAATCCACGTTATACCTCAATAAGTGTTAGCAACTATACAGTTTGACATCACTCCTATGCATCTTCTCCCACTATTCAATTCTGAATTCTCTTTCTCTCTATAAAGAAATTAAAAAAAATAATACATTGTTACAAATGTATATGATACCAAAGAACCCAATCCATAAAACCTGTAACAAGATACAATTTAAGATCACAAAAGGGATACAAAACAACAATGACAATTTCAAATTATAAATAATTCGTTCAAATTTTACTGCCTTATAAACACAGGTGATTAGTTTTGAAGACAAATTAATCTAGCAAAGTGGTCACCAAACAGTCTTTTGTATTATTTCATTTTCATACTGGTTCATAATTTATGTTTCCAAATCAAATGAATTGCCAGAGAAAACAGAGGTCTAACTTAAAAATTAAACAATTTTAACAAAACAAAGTATACAAATAGACCTAGAAAAAATACAAAATTTTCAGATATACAAATGTTTCTTTAAAAATAACATTTACTATATACAAAAAGTGCCATACTTATTATGCTATATCTATTACTATTAGAAATTAACAAGCTGAAAGAACATCAAAGTATAGTAATAAAATAGTACTGCACACTTCAAAATGTGCTGCACTTTATATTAACTACATTGATTAGAATTTTAAATTTACATAGAATGCAAAAGATTTCAACTCTTTTCGAAATATGTATCTCCATTTTGGCACAGCATAGTACAAGCTACTTATGACTGCTTCCTCGGGAGAATAAAATATTATTCTTGTCTTCTTTCTGGTACTTACAACACCACATGTCACAAGTGTGGCAGAAGACATACTGATATTTACAGAATCTAAAAACAAATCCCCTTTATATGTTACATTTCAAAACAAGTTCAATTGCAATAAAGGAAAATTTAACCCACACCGAGTATCTATTATCAAAAAGTTGTCGAAAGAAAAAAGAAAATAATGCAGAATGAATTGAATAGCCAGAAAGCTAAAAAAAAAAAAAAAGTTTGCTCCATTCTAGAATGTGATACTGAAAATAACTAAAGATACTTCAACTGTACATGTTATAAATACAAAATTCATTTCTGTCATTATCTTACTTAAAGAAACATTTAAAATATTTCTTGGAAAATTAAAATGTGAAACACTTCAATTCTTCTTTGATGCAGTCCAAAACTGACAAATTTTTACTTCTCCTCAAAAATTGACAAGTTTCGGACACGCCAGTGATAAATATGCCTACTTTTTCAAATCCGAAAGCCTAATATTGAATTACATGTCTTAGAAGTGAATGATGCATGCAATAATTTTTAGTTCACTGTTTTTGTTTGGCCTGATCTTGTCATTAAACTTTCAATACAACCACTGTGACAAGCCTGCAAGCTGCAGCCAGACAAGTTTACCATTACATTGATACTCCTCTCTTCTCTTCTTCTGCAAATCTTCTCCCACATTACACAGATGTTCTATGTTCTTTCTTCTACACGTGTGCTATTCCATTTGACTAATATCGATTTGTCTTGGATATCTTGTTCATTTCAAGGAACATTGTAACATACATCTAACTTAACTGCTCTTGATTTCAGACGTCCTTATCTTTGTTCAATTGACATCATTACCCATGAAGAACACATAGTAACCTTTAAGGAATTGCTTACGTGGAACTGTGACCACATGCACAACTGCTACACTTTTAGCACTTTAAACATTCTATAACTTTACATTTGTCTACGACCATTTAATCAAACTGTTGTCTGTCTCAACAACAACAAATATTCAAAGATTCTGTCTTCTTATCTCGACAGTTACTCAAACATTTTACAAAACGTTGGTGGAAATTGAGTATTTCCTAGATAATGTCTTACTACAATAACATTACCACAGTTTTAATAAGAGTAAAAAAAACATAAAACTCTCAAATTTAAAAAAAACTCAACGTCGACATTTTGGATGTTATTCAGTTAGAGACCAGTGTATATTGCAATTATAAAACAATCTATATTTATGATGATTTAAGTGAACATTGAACTGCCATATAAAGTTCCAATAAAATATCCTGTCATTTATTTGTGGTTCAATGTGAAAGAAATTCCCAAAAACATACAATGACAAATTCAAGGATGAACAAACAAATATAAGAGACAATCCACGTTATACCTCAATAAGTGTTAGCAACTATACAGTTTGACATCACTCCTATGCATCTTCTCCCACTATTCAATTCTGAATTCTCTTTCTCTCTATAAAGAAATTAAAAAAAATAATACATTGTTACAAATGTATATGATACCAAAGAACCCAATCCATAAAACCTGTAACAAGATACAATTTAAGATCACAAAAGGGATACAAAACAACAATGACAATTTCAAATTATAAATAATTCGTTCAAATTTTACTGCCTTATAAACACAGGTGATTAGTTTTGAAGACAAATTAATCTAGCAAAGTGGTCACCAAACAGTCTTTTGTATTATTTCATTTTCATACTGGTTCATAATTTATGTTTCCAAATCAAATGAATTGCCAGAGAAAACAGAGGTCTAACTTAAAAATTAAACAATTTTAACAAAACAAAGGATAAAAATAGACCTAGAAAAATACAAAATTTTCAGATATACAAATGTTTCTTTAAAATAACATTTACTATATACAAAACAGTGCCATACTTATTATGCTATATCTATTACTATTAGAAATTAACAAGCTGAAAGAACATAATAGTATAGTAATAAAATAGTACTGCACACTTCAAAATGTGCTGCACTTTATATTAACTACATTGATTAGAATTTTAAATTTACATAGAATGCAAAAGATTTCAACTCTTTTCGAAATATGTATCTCCACTTTGGCACAGCATAGTACAAGCTACTTATGACTGCTTCCTTGGGAGAATAAAATATTATTCTTGTCTTCTTTCTGGTACTTACAACACCACATGTCACAAGTGTGGCAGAAGACATACTGATATTTACAGAATCTAAAACAAATCCCTTTATATGTTACATTTCAAAACAAGTTCAATTGAAATAAAGGAAAATTTAACCCACACCGGTATCTATTATCAAAAGTTGTCGAAAGGAAAGAGAAAATAATGCAGAATGAATTGAAAGCAAAAAAAAAAAAAAAAAAAAAAAGTTTGCTCCATTCTAGAATGTGATACTGAAAATAACTAAAGATACTTCAACTGTACATGTTACAAATACAAAAATCATTTCTGTCAATATCTTACTTAAAGAAACATTTAAAATATTTCTTGGAAAATTAAAATGTGAAACACTTCAATTCTTCTTTGATGCAGTCCAAAACTGACAAATTTTTACTTCTCCTCAAAAATTGACAAGTTTCGGACACGCCAGTGATAAATATGCCTACTTTTTCAAATCCGAAAGCCTAATATTGAATTACATGTCTCAGAAGTGAATGATGCATGCAATAATTTTTAGTTCACTGTTTTTGATTTGGCCTGATCTTGTCATTAAACTTTCAATACAACCACTGTGACAAGCCTGCAAGCTGCAGCCAGACAAGTTTACCATTACATTGATACTCCTCTCTTCTCTTCTTCTGCAAATCTTCTCCCACATTACACAGATGTTCTATGTTCTTTCTTCTACACGCTATTCCATTTGACTAATATCGATTTGTCTTGGATATCTTGTTCATTTCAAGGAACATTGTAACATACATCTAACTTAACTGCTCTTGATTTCAGACGTCCTTATCTTTGTTCAATTGACATCATTACCCATGAAGAACACATAGTAACCTTTAAGGAATTGCTTATGTGGAACTGTGACCACATGCACAACTGCTACACTTTTAGCACTTTAAACATTCTATAACTTTACATTTGTCTACGACCATTTAATCAAACTGTTGTCTGTCTCAACAACAACAAATATTCAAAGATTCTGTCTTCTTATCTCGACAGTTACTCAAACATTTTACAAAACGTTGGTGGAAATTGAGTATTTCCTAGATAATGTCTTACTACAATAACATTACCACAGTTTTAATAAGAGTAAAAAAACATAAAACTCTCAAATTTAAAAAAAAACTCAACGTCAACATTTTGGATGTTATTCAGTTAGAGACCAGTGTATATTGCAATTATAAAACAATCTATATTTATGATGATTTAAGTGAACATTGAACTGCCATATAAAGTTCCAATAAAATATCCTGTCATTTATTTGTGGTTCAATGTGAAAGAAATTCCCAAAAACATACAATGACAAATTCAAGGATGAACAAACAAATATAAGAGACAATCCACGTTATACCTCAATAAGTGTTAGCAACTATACAGTTTGACATCACTCCTATGCATCTTCTCCCACTATTCAATTCTGAATTCTCTTTCTCTCTATAAAGAAATTAAAAAAATAATACATTGTTACAAATGTATATGATACCAAAGAACCCAATCCATAAAACCTGTAACAAGATACAATTTAAGATCACAAAAGGGATACAAAACAACAATGACAATTTCAAATTATAAATAATTCGTTCAAACTTTCCTGCCTTATAAACACAGGTGATTAGTTTTGAAGACAAATTAATCTAGCAAAGTGGTCACCAAACAGTCTTTTGTATTATTTCATTTTCATACTGGTTCATAATTTATGTTTCCAAATCAAATGAATTGCCAGAGAAAACAGAGGTCTAACTTAAAAATTAAACAATTTTAACAAAACAAAGTATACAAATAGACCTAGAAAAAATACAAAATTTTCAGATATACAAATGTTTCTTTAAAAATAACATTTACTATATACAAAACAGTGCCATACTTATTATGCTATATCTATTACTATTAGAAATTAACAAGCTGAAAGAACATCAAAGTATAGTAATAAAATAGTACTGCACACTTCAAAATGTGCTACACTTTATATTAACTACATTGATTAGAATTTTAAATTTACATAGAATGCAAAAGATTTCAACTCTTTTCGAAATATGTATCTCCATTTTGGCACAGCATAGTACAAGCTACTTATGACTGCTTCCTCGGGAGAATAAAATATTATTCTTGTCTTCTTTCTGGTACTTACAACACCACATGTCACAAGTGTGGCAGAAGACATACTGATATTTACAGAATCTAAAAACAAATCCCCTTTATATGTTACATTTCAAAACAAGTTCAATTGAAATAAAGGAAAATTTAACCCACACCGAGTATCTATTATCAAAAAGTTGTCGAAAGAGAAAATAATGCAGAATGAATTGAAAGCAAAAAAAAAGTTTGCTCCATTCTAGAATGTGATACTGAAAATAACTAAAGATACTTCAACTGTACATGTTACAAATACAAAAATCATTTCTCTCAATATCTTACTTAAAGAAACATTTAAAATATTTCTTGGAAAATTAAAATGTGAAACACTTCAATTCTTCTTTGATGCAGTCCAAAACTGACAAATTTTTACTTCTCCTCAAAAATTGACAAGTTTCGGACACGCCAGTGATAAATATGCCTACTTTTTCAAATCAAAAGCCTAATATTGAATTACATGTCTCAGAAGTGAATGATGCATGCAATAATTTTTTAGTTCACTGTTTTTGTTTGGCCTGATCTTGTCATTAAACTTTCAATACAACCACTGTGACAAGCCTGCAAGCTGCAGCCAGACAAGTTTACCATTACATTGATACTCCTCTCTTCTCTTCTTCTGCAAATCTTCTCCCACATTACACAGATGTTCTATGTTCTTTCTTCTACACGTGCTATTCCATTTGACTAATATCGATTTGTCTTGGATATCTTGTTCATTTCAAGGAACATTGTAACATACATCTAACTTAACTGCTCTTGATTTCAGACGTCCTTATCTTTGTTCAATTGACATCATTACCCATGAAGAACACATAGTAACCTTTAAGGAATTGCTTATGTGGAACTGTGACCACATGCACAACTGCTACACTTTTAGCACTTTAAACATTTTGTAACTTTACATTTGTCTACTCATTTAATCAAACTGTTTGTCTCAACAACAACAAAGATTCTGTCTTCTTATCTCGACAGTTACTCAAACATTTTACAAAACGAAATTGAGTATTTCCTAGATAATGTCTTACTACAATAACATTACCCCAGTTTTAATAAGAGTAATAAAAACATAAAACTCTCAAATAAAAAAAAACTCAACGTCAACATTTTGGATGTTATTCAGTTAGAGACCAGTGTATATTGCAATTATAAAACAATCTATATTTATGATGATTTAAGTGAACATTGAACTGCCATATAAAGTTCCAATAAAATATCCTGTCATTTATTTGTGGTTCAATGTGAAAGAAATTCCCAAAAACATACAATGACAAATTCAAGGATGAACAAACAAATATAAGAGACAATCCACGTTATACCTCAATAAGTGTTAGCAACTATACAGTTTGACATCACTCCTATGCATCTTCTCCCACTATTCAATTCTGAATTCTCTTTCTCTCTATAAAGAAATTTAAAAAAATAATACATTGTTACAAATGTATATGATACCAAAGAACCCAATCCATAAAACCTGTAACAATATACAATTTAAGATCACAAAAGGGATACAAAACAACAATGACAATTTCAAATTATAAATAATTCGTTCAAACTTTCCTGCCTTATAAACTCAGGTGATTAGTTTTGAAGACAAATTAATCTAGCAAAGTGGTCACCAAACAGTCTTTTGTATTATTTCATTTCATTTTCATACTGGTTCATAATTTATGTTTCCAAATCAAATGAATTGCCAGAGAAAACAGAGGTCTAACTTAAAAATTCGACAATTTTAACAAAACAAAGGATAAAAATAGACCTAGAAAAAAATACAAAATTTTCAGATATACAAATGTTTCTTTAAAAATAACATTTACTATATACAAAACAGTGCCATACTTATTATGCTATATCTATTACTATTAGAAATTAACAAGCTGAAAGAACATAATAGTATAGTAATAAAATAGTAATGCACACTTCAAAATGTGCTGCACTTTATATTAACTACATTGATTAGAATTTTAAATTTACATAGAATGCAAAAGATTTCAACTCTTTTCGAAATATGTATCTCCATTTTGGCACAGCATAGTACAAGCTACTTATGACTGCTTCCTCGGGAGAATAAAATATTATTCTTGTCTTCTTTCTGGTACTTACAACACCACATGTCACAAGTGTGGCAGAAGACATACTGATATTTACAGAATCTAAAAACAAATCCCCTTTATATGTTACATTTCAAAACAAGTTCAATTGAAATAAAGGAAAATTTAACCCACACCGAGTATCTATTATCAAAAAGTTGTCGAAAGAGAAAATAATGCAGAATGAATTGAAAGCAAAAAAAAAGTTTGCTCCATTCTAGAATGTGATACTGAAAATAACTAAAGATACTTCAACTGTACATGTTACAAATACAAAAATCATTTCTCTCAATATCTTACTTAAAGAAACATTTAAAATATTTCTTGGAAAATTAAAATGTGAAACACTTCAATTCTTCTTTGATGCAGTCCAAAACTGACAAATTTTTACTTCTCCTCAAAAATTGACAAGTTTCGGACACGCCAGTGATAAATATGCCTACTTCTTCAAATCCGAAAGCCTAATATTGAATTACATGTCTTAGAAGTGAATGATGCATGCAATAATTTTTAGTTCACTGTTTTTGTTTGGCCTGATCTTGTCATTAAACTTTCAATACAACCACTGTGACAAGCCTGCAAGCTGCAGCCAGACAAGTTTACCATTACATTGATACTCCTCTCTTCTCTTCTTCTGCAAATCTTCTCCCACATTACACAGATGTTCTATGTTCTTTCTTCTACACGTGCTATTCCATTTGACTAATATCGATTTGTCTTGGATATCTTGTTCATTTCAAGGAACATTGTAACATACATCTAACTTAACTGCTCTTGATTTCAGACGTCCTTATCTTTGTTCAATTGACATCATTACCCATGAAGAACACATAGTAACCTTTAAGGAATTGCTTATGTGGAACTGTGACCACACGCACAAATGCTACACTTTTAGCACTTTAAACATTTTGTAACTTTACATTTACTCAAACATTTTACAAAACGTTGGTGGAAACTGAGTATTTCCTAGATAATGTCTTACTACAATAACATTACCCCAGTTTTAGTAAGAGTAAAAAAAACATAAAACTCTCAAATTAAAAAAAACTCAAAGTCAACATTTTGGATGTTATTCAGTTTGAGACCAGTGTATATTGCAATTATAAAACAATCTATATTTATGATGATTTAAGTGAACATTGAACTGCCATATAAAGTTCCAATAAAATATCCTGTCATTTATTTGTGGTTCAATGTGAAAGAAATTCCCAAAAACATACAATGACAAATTCAAGGATGAACAAACAAATATAAGAGACAATCCACGTTATACCTCAATAAGTGTTAGCAACTATACAGTTTGACATCACTCCTATGCATCTTCTCACACTATTCAATTCTGAATTCTCTTTCTCTCTATAAAGAAATTAAAAAAATAATACATTGTTACAAATGTATATGATACCAAAGAACCCAATCCATAAAACCTGTAACAAGATACAATTTAAGATCACAAAAGGGATACAAAACAACAATGACAATTTCAAATTATAAATAATTGTTCAAACTTTCCTGCCTTATAAACACAGGTGATTAGTTTTGAAGACAAATTAATGTAGGAAAGTGGTCACCAAACAGTCTTTTGTATTAATTCATTTTCATACTGGTTCATAATTTATGTTTCCAAATCAAATGAATTGAAAGAGAAAACAGAGGTCTAACTTAAAAATTCGACAATTTTAACAAAACAAAGGATAAAAATAGACCTAGAAAAAATACAAAATTTTCAGATATACAAATGTTTCTTTAAAAATAACATTTACTATATACAAAACAGTGCCATACTTATTATGCTATATCTATTACTATTAGAAATTAACAAGCTGAAAGAACATAATAGTATAGTAATAAAATAGTACTGCACACTTCAAAAGGTGCTGCACTTTATATTAACTACATTGATTAGAATTTTAAATTTACATAGAATGCAAAAGATTTCAACTCTTTTCAAATATGTATCTCCACTTTGGCACAGCATAGTACAAGCTACTTATGACTGCTTCCTTGGGAGAATAAAATATTATTCTTGTCTTCTTTCTGGTACTTACAACACCACATGTCACAAGTGTGGCAGAAGACATACTGATATTTACAGAATCTAAAACAAATCCCTTTATATGTTACATTTCAAAACAAGTTCAATTGAAATAAAGGAAAATTTAACCCACACCGGTATCTATTATCAAAAAGTTGTCGAAAGGAAAGAGAAAATAATGCAGAATGAATTGAAAGCAAAAAAAAAAAAAAAAAGTTTGCTCCATTCTAGAATGTGATACTGAAAATAACTAAAGATACTTCAACTGTACATGTTACAAATACAAAAATCATTTCTGTCAATATCTTACTTAAAGAAACATTTAAAATATTTCTTGGAAAATTAAAATGTGAAACACTTCAATTCTTCTTTGATGCAGTCCAAAACTGACAAATTTTTACTTCTCCTCAAAAATTGACAAGTTTCGGACACGCCAGTGATAAATATGCCTACTTTTTCAAATCCGAAAGCCTAATATTGAATTACATGTCTTAGAAGTGAATGATGCATGCAATAATTTTTAGTTCACTGTTTTTGTTTGGCCTGATCTTGTCATTAAACTTTCAATACAACCACTGTGACAAGCCTGCAAGCTGCAGCCAGACAAGTTTACCATTACATTGATACTCCTCTCTTCTCTTCTTCTGCAAATCTTCTCCCACATTACACAGATGTTCTATGTTCTTTCTTCTACACGTGCTATTCCATTTGACTAATATCGATTTGTCTTGGATATCTTGTTCATTTCAAGGAACATTGTAACATACATCTAACTTAACTGCTCTTGATTTCAGACGTCCTTATCTTTGTTCAATTGACATCATTACCCATGAAGAACACATAGTAACCTTTAAGGAATTGCTTATGTGGAACTGTGACCACACGCACAAATGCTACACTTTTAGCACTTTAAACATTTTGTAACTTTACATTTACTCAAACATTTTACAAAACGTTGTCTTCTTATCTGGAAACTGAGTATTTCCTAGATAATGTCTTACTACAATAACATTACCCCAGTTTTAATAAGAGTAAAAAAACATAAAACTCTCAAATTAAAAAAAAACTCAACGTCAACATTTTGGATGTTATTCAGTTACAGACCAGTGTATATTGCAATTATAAAACAATCTATATTTATGATGATTTAAGTGAACATTGAACTGCCATATAAAGTTCCAATAAAATATCCTGTCATTTATTTGTGGTTCAATGTGAAAGAAATTCCCAAAAACATACAATGACAAATTCAAGGATGAACAAACAAATATAAGAGACAATCCACGTTATACCTCAATAAGTGTTAGCAACTATACAGTTTGACATCACTCCTATGCATCTTCTCCCACTATTCAATTCTGAATTCTCTTTCTCTCTATAAAGAAATTAAAAAAATAATACATTGTTACAAATGTATATGATACCAAAGAACCCAATCCATAAAACCTGTAACAAGATACAATTTAAGATCACAAAAGGGATACAAAACAACAATGACAATTTCAAATTATAAATAATTGTTCAAACTTTCCTGCCTTATAAACACAGGTGATTAGTTTTGAAGACAAATTAATGTAGGAAAGTGGTCACCAAACAGTCTTTTGTATTAATTCATTTTCATACTGGTTCATAATTTATGTTTCCAAATCAAATGAATTGAAAGAGAAAACAGAGGTCTAACTTAAAAATTCGACAATTTTAACAAAACAAAGGATAAAAATAGACCTAGAAAAATACAAAATTTTCAGATATACAAATGTTTCTTTAAAAATAACATTTACTATATACAAAACAGTGCCATACTTATTATGCTATATCTATTACTATTAGAAATTAACAAGCTGAAAGAACATAATAGTATAGTAATAAAATAGTACTGCACACTTCAAAATGTGCTGCACTTTATATTAACTACATTGATTAGAATTTTAAATTTACATAGAATGCAAAAGATTTCAACTCTTTTCAAATATGTATCTCCATTTTGGCACAGCATAGTACAAGCTACTTATGACTGCTTCCTCGGGAGAATAAAATATTATTCTTGTCTTCTTTCTGGTACTTACAACACCACATGTCACAAGTGTGGCAGAAGACATACTGATATTTACAGAATCTAAAAACAAATCCCCTTTATATGTTACATTTCAAAACAAGTTCAATTGAAATAAAGGAAAATTTAACCCACACCGAGTATCTATTATCAAAAAGTTGTCGAAAGGAAAGAGAAAATAATGCAGAATGAATTGAAAGCAAAAAAAAAAAAAAAAAAAAAGTTTGCTCCATTCTAGAATGTGATACTGAAAATAACTAAAGATACTTCAACTGTACATGTTACAAATACAAAAATCATTTCTGTCAATATCTTACTTAAAGAAACATTTAAAATATTTCTTGGAAAATTAAAATGTGAAACACTTCAATTCTTCTTTGATGCAGTCCAAAACTGACAAATTTTTACTTCTCCTCAAAAATTGACAAGTTTCGGACACGCCAGTGATAAATATGCCTACTTCTTCAAATCCGAAAGCCTAATATTGAATTACATGTCTTAGAAGTGAATGATGCATGCAATAATTTTTAGTTCACTGTTTTTGTTTGGCCTGATCTTGTCATTAAACTTTCAATACAACCACTGTGACAAGCCTGCAAGCTGCAGCCACACTAGTTTACCATTACATTGATACTCCTCTCTTCTCTTATTCTGCAAATCTTCTCCCACATTACACAGATGTTCTATGTTCTTTCTTCTACACGTGCTATTCCATTTGACTAATATCGATTTGTCTTGGATATCTTGTTCATTTCAAGGAACATTGTAACATACATCTAACTTAACTGCTCTTGATTTCAGACGTCCTTATCTTTGTTCAATTGACATCATTACCCATGAAGAACACATAGTAACCTTTAAGGAATTGCTTATGTGGAACTGTGACCACACGCACAAATGCTACACTTTTAGCACTTTAAACATTTTGTAACTTTACATTTACTCAAACATTTTACAAAACGTTGCTGGAAACTGAGTATTTCCTAGATAATGTCTTACTACAATAACATTACCCCAGTTTTAATAAGAGTAAAAAAACATAAAACTCTCAAATTAAAAAAAAACTCAACGTCAACATTTTGGATGTTATTCAGTTACAGACCAGTGTATATTGCAATTATAAAACAATCTATATTTATGATGATTTAAGTGAACATTGAACTGCCATATAAAGTTCCAATAAAATATCCTGTCATTTATTTGTGGTTCAATGTGAAAGAAATTCCCAAAAACATACAATGACAAATTCAAGGATGAACAAACAAATATAAGAGACAATCCACGTTATACCTCAATAAGTGTTAGCAACTATACAGTTTGACATCACTCCTATGCATCTTCTCCCACTATTCAATTCTGAATTCTCTTTCTCTCTATAAAGAAATTAAAAAAATAATACATTGTTACAAATGTATATGATACCAAAGAACCCAATCCATAAAACCTGTAACAAGATACAATTTAAGATCACAAAAGGGATACAAAACAACAATGACAATTTCAAATTATAAATAATTGTTCAAACTTTCCTGCCTTATAAACACAGGTGATTAGTTTTGAAGACAAATTAATGTAGGAAAGTGGTCACCAAACAGTCTTTTGTATTAATTCATTTTCATACTGGTTCATAATTTATGTTTCCAAATCAAATGAATTGAAAGAGAAAACAGAGGTCTAACTTAAAAATTCGACAATTTTAACAAAACAAAGGATAAAATAGACCTAGAAAAAATACAAAATTTTCAGATATACAAATGTTTCTTTAAAAATAACATTTACTATATACAAAACAGTGCCATACTTATTATGCTATATCTATTACTATTAGAAATTAACAAGCTGAAAGAACATAATAGTATAGTAATAAAATAGTACTGCACACTTCAAAAGGTGCTGCACTTTATATTAACTACATTGATTAGAATTTTAAATTTACATAGAATGCAAAAGATTTCAACTCTTTTCGAAATATGTATCTCCATTTTGGCACAGCATAGTACAAGCTACTTATGACTGCTTCCTCGGGAGAATAAAATATTATTCTTGTCTTCTTTCTGGTACTTACAACACCACATGTCACAAGTGTGGCAGAAGACATACTGATATTTACAGAATCTAAAAACAAATCCCCTTTATATGTTACATTTCAAAACAAGTTCAATTGAAATAAAGGAAAATTTAACCCACACCGAGTATCTATTATCAAAAAGTTGTCGAAAGGAAAGAGAAAATAATGCAGAATGAATTGAAAGCAAAAAAAAAAAAAAAGTTTGCTCCATTCTAGAATGTGATACTGAAAATAACTAAAGATACTTCAACTGTACATGTTACAAATACAAAAATCATTTCTGTCAATATCTTACTTAAAGAAACATTTAAAATATTTCTTGGAAAATTAAAATGTGAAACACTTCAATTCTTCTTTGATGCAGTCCAAAACTGACAAATTTTACTTCTCCTCAAAATTGACAAGTTTCGACACGCCAGTGATAAATATGCCTACTTCTTCAAATCCAAAGCCTAATATTGAATTACATGTCTTAGAAGTGAATGATGCATGCAATAATTTTAGTTCACTGTTTTGTTTGGCCTGATCTTGTCATTAAACTTTCAATACAACCACTGTGACAAGCCTGCAAGCTGCAGCCACACTAGTTTACCATTACATTGATACTCCTCTCTTCTCTTCTTCTGCAAATCTTCTCCCACATTACACAGATGTTCTATGTTCTTTCTTCTACACGTGCTATTCCATTTGACTAATATCGATTTGTCTTGGATATCTTGTTCATTTCAAGGAACATTGTAACATACATCTAACTTAACTGCTCTTGATTTCAGACGCCCTTATCTTTGTTCAATTGACATCATTACCCATGAAGAACACTTAGTAACCTTTAAGGAATTGCTTATGTGGAACTGTGACCACACGCACAAATGCTACACTTTTAGCACTTTAAACATTTTGTAACTTTACATTTACTCAAACATTTTACAAAACGTTGCTGGAAACTGAGTATTTCCTAGATAATGTCTTACTACAATAACATTACCCCAGTTTTAATAAGAGTAAAAAAACATAAAACTCTCAAATTAAAAAAAAACTCAACGTCAACATTTTGGATGTTATTCAGTTACAGACCAGTGTATATTGCAATTATAAAACAATCTATATTTATGATGATTTAAGTGAACATTGAACTGCCATATAAAGTTCCAATAAAATATCCTGTCATTTATTTGTGGTTCAATGTGAAAGAAATTCCCAAAAACATACAATGACAAATTCAAGGATGAACAAACAAATATAAGAGACAATCCACGTTATACCTCAATAAGTGTTAGCAACTATACAGTTTGACATCACTCCTATGCATCTTCTCCCACTATTCAATTCTGAATTCTCTTTCTCTCTATAAAGAAATTAAAAAAATAATACATTGTTACAAATGTATATGATACCAAAGAACCCAATCCATAAAACCTGTAACAAGATACAATTTAAGATCACAAAAGGGATACAAAACAACAATGACAATTTCAAATTATAAATAATTCGTTCAAACTTTCCTGCCTTATAAACACAGGTGATTAGTTTTGAAGACAAATTAATGTAGGAAAGTGGTCACCAAACAGTCTTTTGTATTAATTCATTTTCATACTGGTTCATAATTTATGTTTCCAAATCAAATGAATTGAAAGAGAAAACAGAGGTCTAACTTAAAAATTCGACAATTTTAACAAAACAAAGGATAAAAATAGACCTAGAAAAAATACAAAATTTTCAGATATACAAATGTTTCTTTAAAAATAACATTTACTATATACAAAACAGTGCCATACTTATTATGCTATATCTATTACTATTAGAAATTAACAAGCTGAAAGAACATAATAGTATAGTAATAAAATAGTACTGCACACTTCAAAAGGTGCTGCACTTTATATTAACTACATTGATTAGAATTTTAAATTTACATAGAATGCAAAAGATTTCAACTCTTTTCGAAATATGTATCTCCATTTTGGCACAGCATAGTACAAGCTACTTATGACTGCTTCCTCGGGAGAATAAAATATTATTCTTGTCTTCTTTCTGGTACTTACAACACCACATGTCACAAGTGTGGCAGAAGACATACTGATATTTACAGAATCTAAAACAAATCCCTTTATATGTTACATTTCAAAACAAGTTCAATTGAAATAAAGGAAAATTTAACCCACACCGGTATCTATTATCAAAAGTTGTCGAAAGGAAAGAGAAAATAATGCAGAATGAATTGAAAGCAAAAAAAAAAAAAAAAAGTTCCATTCTAGAATGTGATACTGAAAATAACTAAAGATACTTCAACTGTACATGTTACAAATACAAAAATCATTTCTGTCAATATCTTACTTAAAGAAACATTTAAAATATTTCTTGGAAAATTAAAATGTGAAACACTTCAATTCTTCTTTGATGCAGTCCAAAACTGACAAATTTTACTTCTCCTCAAAATTGACAAGTTTCGACACGCCAGTGATAAATATGCCTACTTCTTCAAATCCAAAGCCTAATATTGAATTACATGTCTTAGAAGTGAATGATGCATGCAATAATTTTTAGTTCACTGTTTTTGTTTGGCCTGATCTTGTCATTAAACTTTCAATACAACCACTGTGACAAGCCTGCAAGCTGCAGCCACACTAGTTTACCATTACATTGATACTCCTCTCTTCTCTTCTTCTGCAAATCTTCTCCCACATTACACAGATGTTCTATGTTCTTTCTTCTACACGTGCTATTCCATTTGACTAATATCGATTTGTCTTGGATATCTTGTTCATTTCAAGGAACATTGTAACATACATCTAACTTAACTGCTCTTGATTTCAGACGTCCTTATCTTTGTTCAATTGACATCATTACCCATGAAGAACACATAGTAACCTTTAAGGAATTGCTTATGTGGAACTGTGACCACACGCACAAATGCTACACTTTTAGCACTTTAAACATTTTGTAACTTTACATTTACTCAAACATTTTACAAAACGTTGCTGGAAACTGAGTATTTCCTAGATAATGTCTTACTACAATAACATTACCCCAGTTTTAATAAGAGTAAAAAAACATAAAACTCTCAAATTAAAAAAAAACTCAACGTCAACATTTTGGATGTTATTCAGTTACAGACCAGCGTATATTGCAATTATAAAACAATCTATATTTATGATGATTTAAGTGAACATTGAACTGCCATATAAAGTTCCAATAAAATATCCTGTCATTTATTTGTGGTTCAATGTGAAAGAAATTCCCAAAAACATACAATGACAAATTCAAGGATGAACAAACAAATATAAGAGACAATCCACGTTATACCTCAATAAGTGTTAGCAACTATACAGTTTGACATCACTCCTATGCATCTTCTCCCACTATTCAATTCTGAATTCTCTTTCTCTCTATAAAGAAATTAAAAAAATAATACATTGTTACAAATGTATATGATACCAAAGAACCCAATCCATAAAACCTGTAACAAGATACAATTTAAGATCACAAAAGGGATACAAAACAACAATGACAATTTCAAATTATAAATAATTGTTCAAACTTTCCTGCCTTATAAACACAGGTGATTAGTTTTGAAGACAAATTAATGTAGGAAAGTGGTCACCAAACAGTCTTTTGTATTAATTCATTTTCATACTGGTTCATAATTTATGTTTCCAAATCAAATGAATTGAAAGAGAAAACAGAGGTCTAACTTAAAAATTCGACAATTTTAACAAAACAAAGGATAAAAATAGACATAGAAAAAATACAAAATTTTCAGATATACAAATGTTTCTTTAAAAATAACATTTACTATATACAAAACAGTGCCATACTTATTATGCTATATCTATTACTATTAGAAATTAACAAGCTGAAAGAACATAATAGTATAGTAATAAAATAGTAATGCACACTTCAAAAGGTGCTGCACTTTATATTAACTACATTGATTAGAATTTTAAATTTACATAGAATGCAAAAGATTTCAACTCTTATCGAAATATGTATCTCCATTTTGGCACAGCATAGTACAAGCTACTTATGACTGCTTCCTCGGGAGAATAAAATATTATTCTTGTCTTCTTTCTGGTACTTACAACACCACATGTCACAAGTGTGGCAGAAGACATACTGATATTTACAGAATCTAAAAACAAATCCCCTTTATATGTTACATTTCAAAACAAGTTCAATTGAAATAAAGGAAAATTTAACCCACACCGAGTATCTATTATCAAAAAGTTGTCGAAAGGAAAGAGAAAATAATGCAGAATGAATTGAAAGCAAAAAAAAAAGTTTTCTCCATTCTAGAATGTGATACTGAAAATAACTAAAGATACTTCAACTGTACATGTTACAAATACAAAAATCATTTCTGTCAATATCTTACTTAAAGAAACATTTAAAATATTTCTTGGAAAATTAAAATGTGAAACACTTCAATTCTTCTTTGATGCAGTCCAAAACTGACAAATTTTTACTTCTCCTCAAAAATTGACAAGTTTCGGACACGCCAGTGATAAATATGCCTACTTCTTCAAATCCGAAAGCCTAATATTGAATTACATGTCTTAGAAGTGAATGATGCATGCAATAATTTTTAGTTCACTGTTTCTGTTTGGCCTGATCTTGTCATTAAACTTTCAATACAACCACTGTGACAAGCCTGCAAGCTGCAGCCACACTAGTTTACCATTACATTGACACTCCTCTCTTCTCTTATTCTGCAAATCTTCTCCCACATTACACAGATGTTCTATGTTCTTTCTTCTACACGTGCTATTCCATTTGACTAATATCGATTTGTCTTGGATATCTTGTTCATTTCAAGGAACATTGTAACATACATCTAACTTAACTGCTCTTGATTTCAGACGTCCTTATCTTTGTTCAATTGACATCATTACCCATGAAGAACACATAGTAACCTTTAAGGAATTGCTTATGTGGAACTGTGACCACACGCACAAATGCTACACTTTTAGCACTTTAAACATTTTGTAACTTTACATTTACTCAAACATTTTACAAAACGTTGCTGGAAACTGAGTATTTCCTAGATAATGTCTTACTACAATAACATTACCCCAGTTTTAATAAGAGTAAAAAAACATAAAACTCTCAAATTAAAAAAAAACTCAACGTCAACATTTTGGATGTTATTCAGTTACAGACCAGTGTATATTGCAATTATAAAACAATCTATATTTATGATGATTTAAGTGAACATTGAACTGCCATATAAAGTTCCAATAAAATATCCTGTCATTTATTTGTGGTTCAATGTGAAAGAAATTCCCAAAAACATACAATGACAAATTCAAGGATGAACAAACAAATATAAGAGACAATCCACGTTATACCTCAATAAGTGTTAGCAACTATACAGTTTGACATCACTCCTATGCATCTTCTCCCACTATTCAATTCTGAATTCTCTTTCTCTCTATAAAGAAATTAAAAAAATAATACATTGTTACAAATGTATATGATACCAAAGAACCCAATCCATAAAACCTGTAACAAGATACAATTTAAGATCACAAAAGGGATACAAAACAACAATGACAATTTCAAATTATAAATAATTGTTCAAACTTTCCTGCCTTATAAACACAGGTGATTAGTTTTGAAGACAAATTAATGTAGGAAAGTGGTCACCAAACAGTCTTTTGTATTAATTCATTTTCATACTGGTTCATAATTTATGTTTCCAAATCAAATGAATTGAAAGAGAAAACAGAGGTCTAACTTAAAAATTCGACAATTTTAACAAAACAAAGGATAAAAATAGACATAGAAAAAAATACAAAATTTTCAGATATACAAATGTTTCTTTAAAAATAACATTTACTATATACAAAACAGTGCCATACTTATTATGCTATATCTATTACTATTAGAAATTAACAAGCTGAAAGAACATAATAGTATAGTAATAAAATAGTAATGCACACTTCAAAAGGTGCTGCACTTTATATTAACTACATTGATTAGAATTTTAAATTTACGTAGAATGCAAAAGATTTCAACTCTTATCGAAATATGCATCTCCATTTTGGCACAGCATAGTACAAGCTACTTATGACTGCTTCCTCGGGAGAATAAAATATTATTCTTGTCTTCTTTCTGGTACTTACAACACCACATGTCACAAGTGTGGCAGAAGACATACTGATATTTACAGAATCTAAAAACAAATCCCCTTTATATGTTACATTTCAAAACAAGTTCAATTGAAATAAAGGAAAATTTAACCCACACCGAGTATCTATTATCAAAAAGTTGTCGAAAGGAAAGAGAAAATAATGCAGAATGAATTGAAAGCAAAAAAAAAAGTTTGCTCCATTCTAGAATGTGATACTGAAAATAACTAAAGATACTTCAACTGTACATGTTACAAATACAAAAATCATTTCTGTCAATATCTTACTTAAAGAAACATTTAAAATATTTCTTGGAAAATTAAAATGTGAAACACTTCAATTCTTCTTTGATGCAGTCCAAAACTGACAAATTTTTACTTCTCCTCAAAAATTGACAAGTTTCGGACACGCCAGTGATAAATATGCCTACTTCTTCAAATCCGAAAGCCTAATATTGAATTACATGTCTTAGAAGTGAATGATGCATGCAATAATTTTTAGTTCACTGTTTCTGTTTGGCCTGATCTTGTCATTAAACTTTCAATACAACCACTGTGACAAGCCTGCAAGCTGCAGCCACACTAGTTTACCATTACATTGATACTTTTCTCTTCTCTTCGTCTGCAAATCTTCTCCCACATTACACAGATGTTCTATGTTCTTTCTTCTACACGTGCTATTCCATTTGACTAATATCGATTTGTCTTGGATATCTTGTTCATTTCAAGGAACATTGTAACATACATCTAACTTAACTGCTCTTGATTTCAGACGTCCTTATCTTTGTTCAATTGACATCATTACCCATGAAGAACACATAGTAACCTTTAAGGAATTGCTTATGTGGAACTGTGACCACACGCACAAATGCTACACTTTTAGCACTTTAAACATTTTGTAACTTTACATTTACTCAAACATTTTACAAAACGTTGCTGGAAACTGAGTATTTCCTAGATAATGTCTTACTACAATAACATTACCCCAGTTTTAATAAGAGTAAAAAAACATAAAACTCTCAAATTAAAAAAAAAACTCAACGTCAACATTTTGGATGTTATTCAGTTACAGACCAGTGTATATTGCAATTATAAAACAATCTATATTTATGATGATTTAAGTGAACATTGAACTGCCATATAAAGTTCCAATAAAATATCCTGTCATTTATTTGTGGTTCAATGTGAAAGAAATTCCCAAAAACATACAATGACAAATTCAAGGATGAACAAACAAATATAAGAGACAATCCACGTTATACCTCAATAAGTGTTAGCAACTATACAGTTTGACATCACTCCTATGCATCTTCTCCCACTATTCAATTCTGAATTCTCTTTCTCTCTATAAAGAAATTAAAAAAATAATACATTGTTACAAATGTATATGATACCAAAGAACCCAATCCATAAAACCTGTAACAAGATACAATTTAAGATCACAAAAGGGATACAAAACAACAATGACAATTTCAAATTATAAATAATTGTTCAAACTTTCCTGCCTTATAAACACAGGTGATTAGTTTTGAAGACAAATTAATGTAGGAAAGTGGTCACCAAACAGTCTTTTGTATTAATTCATTTTCATACTGGTTCATAATTTATGTTTCCAAATCAAATGAATTGAAAGAGAAAACAGAGGTCTAACTTAAAAATTCGACAATTTTAACAAAACAAAGGATAAAAATAGACATAGAAAAAATACAAAATTTTCAGATATACAAATGTTTCTTTAAAATAACATTTACTATATACAAAACAGTGCCATACTTATTATGCTATATCTATTACTATTAGAAATTAACAAGCTGAAAGAACATAATAGTATAGTAATAAAATAGTAATGCACACTTCAAAAGGTGCTGCACTTTATATTAACTACATTGATTAGAATTTTAAATTTACATAGAATGCAAAAGATTTCAACTCTTTTCGAAATATGTATCTCCATTTTGGCACAGCATAGTACAAGCTACTTATGACTGCTTCCTCGGGAGAATAAAATATTATTCTTGTCTTCTTTCTGGTACTTACAACACCACATGTCACAAGTGTGGCAGAAGACATACTGATATTTACAGAATCTAAAAACAAATCCCCTTTATATGTTACATTTCAAAACAAGTTCAATTGAAATAAAGGAAAATTTAACCCACACCGAGTATCTATTATCAAAAAGTTGTCGAAAGGAAAGAGAAAATAATGCAGAATGAATTGAAAGCAAAAAAAAAAGTTTTCTCCATTCTAGAATGTGATACTGAAAATAACTAAAGATACTTCAACTGTACATGTTACAAATACAAAAATCATTTCTGTCAATATCTTACTTAAAGAAACATTTAAAATATTTCTTGGAAAATTAAAATGTGAAACACTTCAATTCTTCTTTGATGCAGTCCAAAACTGACAAATTTTTACTTCTCCTCAAAAATTGACAAGTTTCGGACACGCCAGTGATAAATATGCCTACTTCTTCAAATCCGAAAGCCTAATATTGAATTACATGTCTTAGAAGTGAATGATGCATGCAATAATTTTTTAGTTCACTGTTTCTGTTTGGCCTGATCTTGTCATTAAACTTTCAATACAACCACTGTGACAAGCCTGCAAGCTGCAGCCACACTAGTTTACCATTACATTGATACTTTTCTCTTCTCTTCGTCTGCAAATCTTCTCCCACATTACACAGATGTTCTATGTTCTTTCTTCTACACGTGCTATTCCATTTAACTAATATCGATTTGTCTTGGATATCTTGTTCATTTCAAGGAACATTGTAACATACATCTAACTTAACTGCTCTTGATTTCAGACGTCCTTATCTTTGTTCAATTGACATCATTACCCATGAAGAACACATAGTAACCTTTAAGGAATTGCTTATGTGGAACTGTGACCACACGCACAAATGCTACACTTTTAGCACTTTAAACATTTTGTAACTTTACATTTACTCAAACATTTTACAAAACGTTGCTGGAAACTGAGTATTTCCTAGATAATGTCTTACTACAATAACATTACCCCAGTTTTAATAAGAGTAAAAAAAACATAAAACTCTCAAATTAAAAAAAAACTCAACGTCAACATTTTGGATGTTATTCAGTTACAGACCAGCGTATATTGCAATTATAAAACAATCTATATTTATGATGATTTAAGTGAACATTGAACTGCCATATAAAGTTCCAATAAAATATCCTGTCATTTATTTGTGGTTCAATGTGAAAGAAATTCCCAAAAACATACAATGACAAATTCAAGGATGAACAAACAAATATAAGAGACAATCCACGTTATACCTCAATAAGTGTTAGCAACTATACAGTTTGACATCACTCCTATGCATCTTCTCCCACTATTCAATTCTGAATTCTCTTTCTCTCTATAAAGAAATTAAAAAAATAATACATTGTTACAAATGTATATGATACCAAAGAACCCAATCCATAAAACCTGTAACAAGATACAATTTAAGATCACAAAAGGGATACAAAACAACAATGACAATTTCAAATTATAAATAATTCGTTCAAACTTTCCTGCCTTATAAACACAGGTGATTAGTTTTGAAGACAAATTAATGTAGGAAAGTGGTCACCAAACAGTCTTTTGTATTAATTCATTTTCATACTGGTTCATAATTTATGTTTCCAAATCAAATGAATTGAAAGAGAAAACAGAGGTCTAACTTAAAAATTCGACAATTTTAACAAAACAAAGGATAAAAATAGACCTAGAAAAAATACAAAATTTTCAGATATACAAATGTTTCTTTAAAAATAACATTTACTATATACAAAACAGTGCCATACTTATTATGCTATATCTATTACTATTAGAAATTAACAAGCTGAAAGAACATAATAGTATAGTAATAAAATAGTAATGCACACTTCAAAAGGTGCTGCACTTTATATTAACTACATTGATTAGAATTTTAAATTTACATAGAATGCAAAAGATTTCAACTCTTTTCGAAATATGTATCTCCATTTTGGCACAGCATAGTACAAGCTACTTATGACTGCTTCCTCGGGAGAATAAAATATTATTCTTGTCTTCTTTCTGGTACTTACAACACCACATGTCACAAGTGTGGCAGAAGACATACTGATATTTACAGAATCTAAAAACAAATCCCCTTTATATGTTACATTTCAAAACAAGTTCAATTGAAATAAAGGAAAATTTAACCCACACCGAGTATCTATTATCAAAAAGTTGTCGAAAGGAAAGAGAAAATAATGCAGAATGAATTGAAAGCAAAAAAAAAAGTTTTCTCCATTCTAGAATGTGATACTGAAAATAACTAAAGATACTTCAACTGTACATGTTACAAATACAAAAATCATTTCTGTCAATATCTTACTTAAAGAAACATTTAAAATATTTCTTGGAAAATTAAAATGTGAAACACTTCAATTCTTCTTTGATGCAGTCCAAAACTGACAAATTTTACTTCTCAAAAAATTGACAAGTTTCGGACACGCCAGTGATAAATATGCCTACTTCTTCAAATCCGAAAGCCTAATATTGAATTACATGTCTTAGAAGTGAATGATGCATGCAATAATTTTTAGTTCACTGTTTCTGTTTGGCCTGATCTTGTCATTAAACTTTCAATACAACCACTGTGACAAGCCTGCAAGCTGCAGCCACACTAGTTTACCATTACATTGATACTTTTCTCTTCTCTTCGTCTGCAAATCTTCTCCCACATTACACAGATGTTCTATGTTCTTTCTTCTACACGTGCTATTCCATTTGACTAATATCGATTTGTCTTGGATATCTTGTTCATTTCAAGGAACATTGTAACATACATCTAACTTAACTGCTCTTGATTTCAGACGTCCTTATCTTTGTTCAATTGACATCATTACCCATGAAGAACACATAGTAACCTTTAAGGAATTGCTTATGTGGAACTGTGACCACACGCACAAATGCTACACTTTTAGCACTTTAAACATTTTGTAACTTTACATTTACTCAAACATTTTACAAAACGTTGCTGGAAACTGAGTATTTCCTAGATAATGTCTTACTACAATAACATTACCCCAGTTTTAATAAGAGTAAAAAAAACATAAAACTCTCAAATTAAAAAAAAACTCAACGTCAACATTTTGGATGTTATTCAGTTACAGACCAGCGTATATTGCAATTATAAAACAATCTATATTTATGATGATTTAAGTGAACATTGAACTGCCATATAAAGTTCCAATAAAATATCCTGTCATTTATTTGTGGTTCAATGTGAAAGAAATTCCCAAAAAACATACAATGACAAATTCAAGGATGAACAAACAAATATAAGAGACAATCCACGTTATACCTCAATAAGTGTTAGCAACTATACAGTTTGACATCACTCCTATGCATCTTCTCCCACTATTCAATTCTGAATTCTCTTTCTCTCTATAAAGAAATTAAAAAAATAATACATTGTTACAAATGTATATGATACCAAAGAACCCAATCCATAAAACCTGTAACAAGATACAATTTAAGATCACAAAAGGGATACAAAACAACAATGACAATTTCAAATTATAAATAATTCGTTCAAACTTTCCTGCCTTATAAACACAGGTGATTAGTTTTGAAGACAAATTAATGTAGGAAAGTGGTCACCAAACAGTCTTTTGTATTAATTCATTTTCATACTGGTTCATAATTTATGTTTCCAAATCAAATGAATTGAAAGAGAAAACAGAGGTCTAACTTAAAAATTCGACAATTTTAACAAAACAAAGGATAAAAATAGACCTAGAAAAAATACAAAATTTTCAGATATACAAATGTTTCTTTAAAAATAACATTTACTATATACAAAACAGTGCCATACTTATTATGCTATATCTATTACTATTAGAAATTAACAAGCTGAAAGAACATAATAGTATAGTAATAAAATAGTAATGCACACTTCAAAAGGTGCTGCACTTTATATTAACTACATTGATTAGAATTTTAAATTTACATAGAATGCAAAAGATTTCAACTCTTTTCGAAATATGTATCTCCATTTTGGCACAGCATAGTACAAGCTACTTATGACTGCTTCCTCGGGAGAATAAAATATTATTCTTGTCTTCTTTCTGGTACTTACAACACCACATGTCACAAGTGTGGCAGAAGACATACTGATATTTACAGAATCTAAAAACAAATCCCCTTTATATGTTACATTTCAAAACAAGTTCAATTGAAATAAAGGAAAATTTAACCCACACCGAGTATCTATTATCAAAAAGTTGTCGAAAGGAAAGAGAAAATAATGCAGAATGAATTGAAAGCAAAAAAAAAAGTTTTCTCCATTCTAGAATGTGATACTGAAAATAACTAAAGATACTTCAACTGTACATGTTACAAATACAAAAATCATTTCTGTCAATATCTTACTTAAAGAAACATTTAAAATATTTCTTGGAAAATTAAAATGTGAAACACTTCAATTCTTCTTTGATGCAGTCCAAAACTGACAAATTTTTACTTCTCCTCAAAAATTGACAAGTTTCGGACACGCCAGTGATAAATATGCCTACTTCTTCAAATCCGAAAGCCTAATATTGAATTACATGTCTTAGAAGTGAATGATGCATGCAATAATTTTTAGTTCACTCTTTCTGTTTGGCCTGATCTTGTCATTAAACTTTCAATACAACCACTGTGACAAGCCTGCAAGCTGCAGCCAGACAAGTTTACCATTACATTGATACTCCTCTCTTCTCTTCGTCTGCAAATCTTCTCCCACATTACACAGATGTTCTATGTTCTTTCTTCTACACGTGCTATTCCATTTGACTAATATCGATTTGTCTTGGATATCTTGTTCATTTCAAGGAACATTGTAACATACATCTAACTTAACTGCTCTTGATTTCAGACGTCCTTATCTTTGTTCAATTGACATCATTACCCATGAAGAACACATAGTAACCTTTAAGGAATTGCTTATGTGGAACTGTGACCACACGCACAAATGCTACACTTTTAGCACTTTAAACATTTTGTAACTTTACATTTACTCAAACATTTTACAAAACGTTGCTGGAAACTGAGTATTTCCTAGATAATGTCTTACTACAATAACATTACCCCAGTTTTAATAAGAGTAAAAAAAACATAAAACTCTCAAATTAAAAAAAAACTCAACGTCAACATTTTGGATGTTATTCAGTTACAGACCAGCGTATATTGCAATTATAAAACAATCTATATTTATGATGATTTAAGTGAACATTGAACTGCCATATAAAGTTCCAATAAAATATCCTGTCATTTATTTGTGGTTCAATGTGAAAGAAATTCCCAAAAAACATACAATGACAAATTCAAGGATGAACAAACAAATATAAGAGACAATCCACGTTATACCTCAATAAGTGTTAGCAACTATACAGTTTGACATCACTCCTATGCATCTTCTCCCACTATTCAATTCTGAATTCTCTTTCTCTCTATAAAGAAATTAAAAAAATAATACATTGTTACAAATGTATATGATACCAAAGAACCCAATCCATAAAACCTGTAACAAGATACAATTTAAGATCACAAAAGGGATACAAAACAACAATGACAATTTCAAATTATAAATAATTGTTCAAACTTTCCTGCCTTATAAACACAGGTGATTAGTTTTGAAGACAAATTAATGTAGGAAAGTGGTCACCAAACAGTCTTTTGTATTATTTCATTTTTTTCATACTGGTTCATAATTTATGTTTCCAAATCAAATGAATTGAAAGAGAAAACAGAGGTCTAACTTAAAAATTCGACAATTTTAACAAAACAAAGGATAAAAATAGACCTAGAAAAATACAAAATTTTCAGATATACAAATGTTTCTTTAAAAATAACATTTACTATATACAAAACAGTGCCATACTTATTATGCTATATCTATTACTATTAGAAATTAACAAGCTGAAAGAACATCAAAGTATAGTAATAAAATAGTACTGCACACTTCAAAATGTGCTACACTTTATATTAACTACATTGATTAGAATTTTAAATTTACATAGAATGCAAAAGATTTCAACTCTTTTCGAAATATGTATCTCCATTTTGGCACAGCATAGTACAAGCTACTTATGACTGCTTCCTCGGAGAATAAAATATTATTCTTGTCTTCTTTCTGGTACTTACAACACCACATGTCACAAGTGTGGCAGAAGACATACTGATATTTACAGAATCTAAAAACAAATCCCCTTTATATGTCACATTTCAAAACAAGTTCAATTGCAATAAAGGAAAATTTAACCCACACCGGTATCTATTATCAAAAGTTGTCGAAAGAAAAAAGAAAATAATGCAGAATGAATTGAAAGCAAAAAAAAAAAAGTTTGCTCCATTCTAGAATGTGATACTGAAAATAACTAAAGATACTTCAACTGTACATGTTACAAATACAAAATCATTTCTGTCAATATCTTACTTAAAGAAACATTTAAAATATTTCTTGGAAAATTAAAATGTGAAACACTTCAATTCTTCTTTGATGCAGTCCAAAACTGACAAATTTTACTTCTCCTCAAAATTGACAAGTTTCGGACACGCCAGTGATAAATATGCCTACTTCTTCAAATCCGAAAGCCTAATATTGAATTACATGTCTTAGAAGTGAATGATGCATGCAATAATTTTTAGTTCACTGTTTTTGTTTGGCCTGATCTTGTCATTAAACTTTCAATACAACCACTGTGACAAGCCTGCAAGCTGCAGCCACACTAGTTTACCATTACATTGATACTTTTCTCTTCTCTTCGTCTGCAAATCTTCTCCCACATTACACAGATGTTCTATGTTCTTTCTTCTACACGTGCTATTCCATTTGACTAATATCGATTTGTCTTGGATATCTTGTTCATTTCAAGGAACATTGTAACATACATCTAACTTAACTGCTCTTGATTTCAGACGTCCTTATCTTTGTTCAATTGACATCATTACCCATGAAGAACACATAGTAACCTTTAAGGAATTGCTTATGTGGAACTGTGACCACACGCACAAATGCTACACTTTTAGCACTTTAAACATTTTGTAACTTTACATTTACTCAAACATTTTACAAAACGTTGCTGGAAACTGAGTATTTCCTAGATAATGTCTTACTACAATAACATTACCCCAGTTTTAATAAGAGTAAAAAAAACATAAAACTCTCAAATTAAAAAAAAACTCAACGTCAACATTTTGGATGTTATTCAGTTACAGACCAGCGTATATTGCAATTATAAAACAATCTATATTTATGATGATTTAAGTGAACATTGAACTGCCATATAAAGTTCCAATAAAATATCCTGTCATTTATTTGTGGTTCAATGTGAAAGAAATTCCCAAAAACATACAATGACAAATTCAAGGATGAACAAACAAATATAAGAGACAATCCACGTTATACCTCAATAAGTGTTAGCAACTATACAGTTTGACATCACTCCTATGCATCTTCTCCCACTATTCAATTCTGAATTCTCTTTCTCTCTATAAAGAAATTAAAAAAATAATACATTGTTACAAATGTATATGATACCAAAGAACCCAATCCATAAAACCTGTAACAAGATACAATTTAAGATCACAAAAGGGATACAAAACAACAATGACAATTTCAAATTATAAATAATTCGTTCAAACTTTCCTGCCTTATAAACACAGGTGATTAGTTTTGAAGACAAATTAATCTAGCAAAGTGGTCACCAAACAGTCTTTTGTATTATTTCATTTTCATACTGGTTCATAATTTATGTTTCCAAATGAAATGAATTGCCAGAGAAAACAGAGGTCTAACTTAAAAATTAAACAATTTTAACAAAACAAAGTATACAAATAGACCTAGAAAAAATACAAAATTTTCAGATATACAAATGTTTCTTTAAAAATAACATTTACTATATACAAAACAGTGCCATACTTATTATGCTATATCTATTACTATTAGAAATTAACAAGCTGAAAGAACATAATAGTATAGTAATAAAATAGTAATGCACACTTCAAAATGTGCTGCACTTTATATTAACTACATTGATTAGAATTTTAAATTTACATAGAATGCAAAAGATTTCAACTCTTTTCGAAATATGTATCTCCATTTTGGCACAGCATAGTACAAGCTACTTATGACTGCTTCCTCGGGAGAATAAAATATTATTCTTGTCTTCTTTCTGGCACTTACAACACCACATGTCACAAGTGTGGCAGAAGACATACTGATATTTACAGAATCTAAAACGAAATCCCCTTTATATGTTACATTTCAAAACAAGTTCAATTGAAATAAAGGAAAATTTAACCCACACCGAGTATCTATTATCAAAAAGTTGTCGAAAGGAAAGAGAAAATAATGCAGAATGACTTGAAAGAAAAAAAAAAATTTGCTCCATTCTAGAATGTGATACTGAAAATAACTAAAGATACTTCAACTGTACATGTTACAAATACAAAAATCATTTCTGTCAATATCTTACTTAAAGAAACATTTAAAATATTTCTTGGAAAATTAAAATGTGAAACACTTCAATTCTTCTTTGATGCAGTCCAAAACTGACAAATTTTTACTTCTCCTCAAAAATTGACAAGTTTCGGACACGCCGGTGATAAATATGCCTACTTCAAATCCGAAAGCCTAATATTGAATTACATGTCTTAGAAGTGAATGATGCATGCAATAATTTTTAGTTCACTGTTTTTGTTTGGCCTGATCTTGTCATTAAACTTTCAATACAACCACTGTGACAAGCCTGCAAGCTGCAGCCACACTAGTTTACCATTACATTGATACTTCTCTCTTCTCTTCGTCTGCAAATCTTCTCCCACATTACACAGATGTTCTATGTTCTTTCTTCTACACGTGCTATTCCATTTGACTAATATCGATTTGTCTTGGATATCTTGTTCATTTCAAGGAACATTGTAACATACATCTAACTTAACTGCACTTGATTTCAGACGTCCTTATCTTTGTTCAATTGACATCATTACCCATGAAGAACACATAGTAACCTTTAAGGAATTGCTTATGTGGAACTGTGACCACATGCACAACTGCTACACTTTTAGCACTTTAAACATTTTGTAACTTTACATTTGTCTACTACCATTTAAGCAAACTGTTATCTGTCATTTCAAAGATTCTGTCTTCTTATCTCGACAGTTACTCAAACATTTTACAAAACGTTGGTGGAAATTGAGTATTTCCTAGATAATGTCTTACTACAATAACATTACCCCAGTTTTAATAAGAGTAATAAAAACATAAAACTCTCAAATAAAAAAAAACTCAACGTCAACATTTTGGATGTTATTCAGTTAGAGACCAGTGTATATTGCAATTATAAAACAATCTATATTTATGATGATTTAAGTGAACATTGAACTGCCATATAAAGTTCCAATAAAATATCCTGTCATTTATTTGTGGTTCAATGTGAAAGAAATTCCCAAAAACATACAATGACAAATTCAAGGATGAACAAACAAATATAAGAGCCAATCCACGTTATACCTCAATAAGTGTTAGCAACTATACAGTTTGACATCACTCCTATGCATCTTCTCCCACTATTCAATTCTGAATTCTGTTTCTCTGTATAAAGAAATTAAAAAAATAATACATTGTTACAAATGTATATGATACCAAAGAACCCTATCCATAAAACCTGTAACAAGATACAATTTAAGATCACAAAAGGGATACAAAACAACAATGACAATTTCAAATTATAAATAATTGTTCAAACTTTCCTGCCTTATAAACACAGGGGATTAGTTTTGAAGACAAATTAATGTAGCAAAGTGGTCACCAAACAGTCTTTTGTATTATTTCATTTTCATACTGGTTCATAATTTATGTTTCCAAATGAAATGAATTGCCAGAGAAAACAGAGGTCTAACTTAAAAATTAAACAATTTTAACAAAACAAAGTATACAAATAGACCTAGAAAAAATACAAAATTTTCAGATATACAAATGTTTCTTTAAAAATAACATTTACTATATACAAAACAGTGCCATACTTATTATGCTATATCTATTACCATTAGAAATTAACAAGCTGAAAGAACATAATAGTATAGTAATAAAATAGTACTGCACACTTCAAAATGTGCTGCACTTTATATTAACTACATTGATTAGAATTTTAAATTTACATAGAATGCAAAAGATTTCAACTCTTTTCAAATATGTATCTCCATTTTGGCACAGCATAGTACAAGCTACTTATGACTGCTTCCTCGGGAGAATAAAATATTATTCTTGTCTTCTTTCTGGCACTTACAACACCACATGTCACAAGTGTGGCAGAAGACATACTGATATTTACAGAATCTAAAAACAAATCCCCTTTATATGTTACATTTCAAAACAAGTTCAATTGAAATAAAGGAAAATTTAACCCACACCGAGTATCTATTATCAAAAAGTTGTCGAAAGAGAAAATAATGCAGAATGAATTGAAAGCAAAAAAAAAGTTTGCTCCATTCTAGAATGTGATACTGAAAATAACTAAAGATACTTCAACTGTACATGTTACAAATACAAAAATCATTTCTGTCAATATCTTACTTAAAGAAACATTTAAAATATTTCTTGGAAAATTAAAATGTGAAACACTTCAATTCTTCTTTGATGCAGTCCAAAACTGACAAATTTTTACTTCTCCTCAAAAATTGACAAGTTTTGGACACGCCAGTGATAAATATGCCTACTTCTTCAAATCAAAAGCCTAATATTGAATTACATGTCTTAGAAGTGAATGATGCATGCTATAATTTTTAGTTCACTGTTTTTGTTTGGCCTGATCTTGTCATTAAACTTTCAATACAACCACTGTGACAAGCCTGCAAGCTGCAGCCACACTAGTTTACCATTACATTGATACTCCTCTCTTCTCTTCTTCTGCAAATCTTCTCCCACATTACACAGATGTTCTATGTTCTTTCTTTTACACGTGCTATTCCATTTGACTAATATCGATTTGTCTTGGATATCTTGTTCATTTCAAGGAACATTGTAACATACATCTAACTTAACTGCTCTTGATTTCAGACGTCCTTATCTTTGTTCAATTGACATCATTACCCATGAAGAACACATAGTAACCTTTAAGGAATTGCTTACGTGGAACTGTGACCACATGCACAACTGCTACACTTTTAGCACTTTAAACATTTTGTAACTTTACATTTGTCTACTACCATTTAATCAAACTGTTGTCTGTCTCAACAACAACAAATATTCAAAGATTCTGTCTTCTTATCTCGACAGTTACTCAAACATTTTACAAAACGTTGGTGGAAATTGAGTATTTCCTAGATAATGTCTTATTACAATAACATTACCTCAGTTTTAATTAGAGTGAAAAAAACATAAAACTCTCAAATAAAAAAAAACTCAACGTCAACATTTTGGATGTTATTCAGTTAGAGACCAGTGTATATTGCAATTATAAAACAATCTATATTTATGTAGATTTTCATTTAAGAACACTACTAAGGTCCAAATAAAATACTCTATCATTTATGTTGTGGTTAGGTGTGAAAGAAATTTTTAAAAATATACAATGAGAGATTGAAGGATATCTAAATTTCTCTCTCTAAAGAAAATTAAATAAATAATTCATTGTTACAAACATATATGATACGTATACAATATTAAGAAAAAAGTTCATCCTATTCTGGAATGAAAGTGATAACTGAAGTTTGCAGGTGCTTTGGTAAAATAACATCAAATGTGATGAGAGAAGTGAATAAGATTTTGGAAGATGATTTGCTTTTATTGAATTTGAAGAAAATAAAATGAATTTGGAAAAGTGGAAAACAATAAAAATATGAAAAACACAGTCATATAACTGGAAATAAAAAGTCCTTATAGAAACAAGAACTGGAGCAAAATAAAGATTATCCATTTTGCAACAGGTCATGGGTCAAATGCTATGTCATCATATTTGTTGACTTGAATTGGAAATTTTGTTGAACTACTATTTAATGAATCTTTGTCAGTATGTTTGGAAACAAATTCTATACATTAAAGTTTAAATTATAATATACAAGTTTATTTCTGAATTTAAAAGAACTAAATATACATTTTAGTAAGTCACGTGGTATTTTTAAAACAGTGTTGTTTGAAATTAGATGTTTGTCATGTCAAAATACTAAGTGTATATTTTTATAAAAATTAAGAACTCAAATTACTAATATTGACAAACTGGAAATGAAAATAAGAACCTCATCTGTTTATTTTGCTGAGATATAGCTTATATACAAAAAAAAAAAGGAAACATTCCGTGGCAGGTATTTAGTTTTAAAGGATGATGAACTTCCCAACTCGGGTGTTCAAGGATATTTGTATCCCTCTTCGTCCCGCTCACAACAGAATTTTGATATGTGCATTGGAAGTTTGAATTAAATTCTTCTAGTTTTTTTTCCAATCACATGATTGTGTAGATTGACCTTGTGAGAGCAGTTTCAGATGAAAGCAATGGAAAATGTCCAGTCAGTTAAAGGTGGCAGAGAGGAGTCAATCCAGGCTTGAATGCAGAATAACGAAAAGAAGCGAAGCAAGTCAACAATATATTAAAGGTCCACGAGGTGGCTGGGATCTATAAATCCAAATGCTTCAGAGTTTGCAGTGGGGAGAAATGGGAGTACCCCGAGAAAAACCCTCTTTCACAAGAACAGTGCCGAATATTCTACCTGTCTTGTGCCCATTGCTAGGATATACAAAAAAACATCAAATGATGATTAGTCAATCAATCAATATAGTGTTCAGTGTTACTTTATGATGTCTTGGAGGCCAGATATGCATTGTGCAGAGATATTTTGTATAGGGTGCTTGTCATGGTATGTAATTTGGAAGATAAAGAGTTATGTGTCTGCATTTTCATAGTATTTGTAGGCTAATGTCAAAAGACGATCTGTGAGAAGAGGTATATTGCAAATTTCATGCATGAATTTGATCTGAGTGCATTTGGTAATCTAAGCACCATTCTTAGTACTCTGTTCTGTTGAAGTGATTTGAGCTCCGTACTAAGTTAGAGGACAAGTGTAGGCTTTGTAAATTTTAATGATCATGTTAGGTGTATATATCTTCTTGTTTCCTGTTACAAGTTTTAAATGATATATTCTATTACTTACAGATTTGTTGACCGTTTTGAAGTGTTGTGTCCATGAGAGTCGTACGTCAAATGTTATTCCTAAATATTTGTTATATGAGCTTAATTTAATTTTATTGTTTTCTAATTTTAGATTTATTTTTTTACGTTTTTATGATGTTTATTAAGGTTGTGCCTAAATGCAAATGCAGTGGTTTTCTGTGGATTTAGGACTCTCCAGTCATTACACCAGTTGATTATAGCATTAAGTGTTTCTTGTATTCTGTTGCTTGCAATTATTGGATTTTGCAATACACTCCAGACAGCCATGTCATCAGTGTATTGTGAAAAATATGTACAAGTCAGGTCTGAGAAAGGTATGTTGTTCACAAAAATTATGTATTATAGGGGAGATAGAACAGAACCTTGGGGCACAATGACAGTGATATTAAATGTCTTGGATGAGGTATTGTTTATCTTAATCACTGCAGTGTGGTTAGTAAGTTTGAGATCCATCTGATGATTTCTGGTTAGTGTTTAAAGAATACAGTTGATATCTAATGGCATTGTGCCACAATCAAAGGCTTTCTTAACGTCAAGAAAAACAGTGATAGTTGTTTGGTTATTGTTGAAAGACTTGTATATCGATTCTGTGAGCCTGGTCAAATGATCAGTAGTCTGTCTTCCTTTACGTGATGAGTTTTGAATTTCAGGAATGAAGTTATTGTTCTTGCAAAACAGAAGCAGTCTTCTTGAAATTATTCTTTCCAGAAGTTTGCCAATGCAGCTTAACAGACTTATTGGTCTGAAGTTGTCAAGGTTAGAGTTTCCAGTATTTGTTTTTGGGATTACAGTTATTTTCGCCTTCTTCCAGGCATCAGGGAAATATCCAGTTAGTAGAGATAGGTTCATTATATTAAGAAGATGATATAGAAGGTTAATAGATGCCTTTTTTAAGATGATGTTTCTGATACCATCATCTCCAGGGAAGGAGTTTTTAAGTTTTGAAATGTTAGTTTTTAGTTCCCCCATTGTTTACAAGCTTCCATACATGTCATGAGCAGTTGGTATAGTTATGTTGTCATTAATATTGGCTGGAAACAGTGGAGTATATAAATTAGGTCTACTTAAATTTTGGTGATTGGTTGAATGTTGGTGAATTGATACCTACAAATGAAGTGGTGAAGTAGTAGGCAAGTAGATTTGCTTTAGCTCATGTACTGAATCAAACAGTCCCTTATATACACTAACTTCAATATATGACATCAACAGCTTAGTGTCCTTCTGGTGATTTTCTCAGACATTTTAATCTGCAAAAAAGCTACCACATTGTTTGGAACCAAGGTTTCATGAAGGTATGTTGCATCTGCTCAAAGTTTCATATTTTTTTAAACCTAAATACATCTTAGTTACTAAGCTTAATGTAAACCATAATATAATTCTATGGTATCAGTACAGTTATTTATGATTTTTGATTATTCAACTGCATATATAAACAAAAAATTGATATCCTTCACATGTGATATTTTAAAATGCTTAGTAACCTATGTTCAGCAGCAACAAAGTTGAAAAATCATAATAGAAGAGAATTATTTGCATTACCTTTTACTTGTTATTCTATATTAAAAAAAAAAATAATAAGTTTAGTAATTTATTTCCAAATAGTAATAATCTATATACATATCTAATGTATAATAATTGAAATCTATATATAGCAAACCACTAGTCCACTAAAACACAGCCAAAGACAGGGAAGAGTAAAGGTCAGTTTTATGTAATATATTTAACAGGAGTGCACATGCACCACATCAATGCACATTATTGAACATTAGATAGGTATAACTGCAATGTCAATACAATAATAAATATACATACAGTGTTTAGTCTAAGTAGCTTAAGTCTCGTAACATATATATTTATTATTAGTAGGAAAAGGTATGCAAATAACAAGGAACTCAAAACTGACTTAAAATTGCTTTTTGAATCCTATTCACAATGAATCTGTAACTTACTTAAAAGATGAAATTATGACATAATAAATAAGCACAGATATTATCCTGATTAAATTTGTAACTGAAAACTATGTTTTCTTCAGTTTATTAATATGTTCAAAATACACTTTCTTTCCAGTCTGATTGTTTGGGAATATAAAATATATTGTACAAGTGACCAATACACAAATTATTCAAGTTAATACTTGGACTGTTTGTAATCACTTTAAATGGACCAATATAAAAATATACATCATAGTTTAAATTTTATTATTACTTTATCATAAATAACTTGGTGGAAATTATGCAAAAGGAAAAAAAACAACATACAGTTGTGAATATTGATACCAAGTGTTCAAACAGTATTGTTTTTAAAGGATAAAGCTATCCAGTGGAGTCAGTGTTTCAGAAAATCCACAACACTAGTTTCACACTGCAATGCTTACATAAATCATTAAAATAAATATGCAAGACAGTGCTCATAACTCTAATGTACAGGGTGGCCCTAAGTCCCTACCCATCCATATATCTTGTGTATCCAGTGTACCTGCGTGCTGTCCTTCATTCTCGCTGCATAATATTATGCACAATACGCTCTACAAGTGTAAATGGGTTTCTCTGAAAAAAAGAAATTTATAATACATGCGTATTTGAATATAACATAATAACATAAGGATGGGTCGGGACTTACGGGCCACCCTGTACACTTAAACAAGTTTTGCCAGACCAACTGCTATCTGACTACTATGTTTGGAACAATTTTTCAAATTCTCTAGAACCATTTTAATGATCTCTTATATTTTTAAAAAACAATACTTTAATATTTGGTTTTTAGTACATTTATCATTATGCCAGCATTCACAATTTTTACACCATGAGCTACAGCTTGCATCAGACATCTATATAATACCATTCACTTGATCAGCAGCCTCCTTTTCATATCCAACCTCACTATAAATTCATGTAGCTTCTTTTACTCTAATAACTAAACAGAAACAAGTTGCTAAGGTAAAGTTTAGTTGTGGTACCATAATATTTGACCATCAGAGAGAAAGTGGATGCCTCTTCATAGAATTTAACTGTTTTCAGTACACAGTTAAAATGAGATGATATACAAGGATCATACTGGTGAAAAATGATATGTACCTTATAATATCATTATCTTCTCAGGCATCTTTATCACTATTTTTTGTCATCATTTGAATATACTGTGCAAGTCATTTCTTAGAAGCCCCAAAGCAAATACTTTGGATTTCTGATAAGTGTTATTTAGCAACCACTTATTTCTTGTTTTTTAATTCTCCAAGAGCTTTGACCTGATATCTTTTTTTTTTCTTTTCAAGGCTTTGGTGTTAGCTTTTATTTTTCAAATTGGGGGCATCTTTTCTTTAAGTCAATCATCTTATAAAGCATTTTTACTTAGTTTTGTTTTCTAATGATTTTATTTACAGTAAAATGTCCATACATATTTTTTTTTTCTGTAGATCCTTTTCCCAATTGACTCCACTACTGGTAATTGATATCTCCATCTGGAATGTGATCATTCCATTATTCTTCTGTTGTGAATGTAATTCACCTGCTTCACCCTTTAGCTTGCACTTATTGAAAGTCTAATATTTGTTTTCTTTTACTGGGATCAAATACAGTTGATTTTAATTTTTTTTGTGCCTTTCTTTTGTAATTCTGTTGTTTTTTCATTTCTCTTCATTTTCTCCATACGTACTTTTTCTTTAGCTTCACTACTTCTTTTTAATGTAGCATGTGTCGGGACCAAATTTATCAGGACTGAATGCACAAAATGGAAATGTGGAAGCACGTGTTTTCAGTATTTCATTGTGCTAAAAATGATAAATACTAAACTTTCAATGGTATAACAAAACAATTAAAATCGACATTATATATAATGCTCTACTACTAATACTACCAATGGCATTACCATTAATAGTACTAATAACTTATAATATAAAGTATATCACTTGAACAATTCTACACGTACCCTATTCGTTATTTCATTTTCACTCAGTGCTAACTTCTAGTATTTGTGCAACGGCCTATTTCTGAAGAAATTCCCTATTTTAGAGTACTAAAAATTGAAACATTCAATAAGAGACAAATATAAACTTACGCATCCGAATTTGCTACGTTTTCGCAAAGGAGCAAGAAAATGAAATACTTGAACTTCAATATCAAATATTATACCACTTTACACCCAACCTTCACATTTCTGACTTCTTGAAATCTTACTAACATATGCAAAAAACATTTCTCGCTCGCTCACAAACTTAAGTCGAGTCCAATCACAGTGGTGTTCACGTGGTCTGCAAGAAGGCCAAAACTCAATATATTTATTGGGTTAAAAACAAATTCATGTTGAGGAGAGAACACTTCGACCTTCTTTGGTTATCGCCAAGCTCACAAAAAAATAGAGGTAACTGACTGTTAACTGACCACATGTTTGAAGAGGGTTATGTAACTGAGTGTAGGAATGTAGAGGGCGCGCTTAGATGTCTGATTATATTTATTAATATTAGTATGAAGTTGTTCCTTTGTATTGAGGCCTGGCATGGCCGAGCGCGTAAGGCGTGCGACTCGTAATCCGAGGGTCGCGAGTTCGCGCCCGCGTCGCGCTAAACATGCTCGCCCTTTCAGCCGTGGGGGCGTTATAATGTGACGCTCAATCCCACTATTCGTTGGTAAAATAGTAGTCCAAGAATTGGCGGTGGGTGGTGATGACTAGCTGCCTTCCCTCTAGTCTTACACTGCTAAATTAGGAACGGCTAGCACAGATAGCCCTCGAGTAGCTTTGTGCAAAATTCCAAAAAACAAACAAACAAACCAATCCTTTGTATTGGTTTATTTTGAGCTTGAGTTGTTGTATAAGTAAGGCTTTTTTAATTTTGCGTTTGTTTATGTGTTTACATATATTTTTTTTTCTACAAGCGGGTTTTCTCATCATCACTGATTAATAACGAATTCTATTTTTATTTTTATCATGAGATGTAAAATTGTGGTTTAACAACTAAATAAAAACCCTGCCTTGATTTCAAATGAGTTAATTTACAAAATACAATTATAAAGAATTATTGCTGATCGTTACTCAACATTTTTATTGTTTAAACTACACTTATGGTTTTATTTGTTTTGCACTCGACTCGTAATCTGAGGGTCGCGGGTTCGCATCCCCATCGCGCCAAACATGCTCGCCCTTTCAGCCGTGGGGGCGTTATAATGTGACGGTCAATCCCACTATTCGTTGGTAAAATAGTAGTCCAAGAATTGGCGGTGGGTGGTGATGACTAGCTGCCTTCCCTCTAGTCTTACACTGCTAAATTAGGGACGGCTGGCCCAGATAGCCCTCGTGTAGCTTTGCGCGAAATTTCAAAACAAACCAAACCTATGTATTATCTCACAAAATGTATATTTCAATGAAATGAAATAAAAAGCTGTTTGGAAAAGTAACGATTTTTGTAGGAGAAAGCAAATACTGTTTTTTTGTAATTGTCAAGGATAACCTTTTTTATTTGCAGTAGGTTCACTTATTTCTTTTTAACAATTTTAATTTGCTCGGCATGGCCAGGTGGGTTAAGGCGTTCGAGTTGTAATCCGAGGGTCGCGAGTTCGGATCTCTGTCGCACCAAACATGCTTGCCATTTCAGCCGTGGGGGCGTTATTACGTGACAGTCAATCCTACTATTCGATGGTAAAAGAGTAGCCCAAAAATTGGCAGTGGGTGGTGATGACTAGTTGTGAATACAGTTTTACAGGATTCAAATTTAAGTACCAATAACTCAAGTATTTATGCCAGAATATGTAGATTTTGGATTTAAATATGTCAATTAAACTAGATAATTTATCCTGGAAATATAAACCGTGCCGCCACATAATGACAACCTCTAACAATTGAATCATAATGTCTAGTTTAGTTCCACATATAGTTAACGTTCTTGTACACTAGTATACTTTATCACAATATAAAGTTTGTTGAAAAAATTATTATAAAAACGTCATTCTCGGTTCAGACAGTGAATATTAATTAAATATTTATTCTTAAACTAGCAGAGTACTCAATTGTGTTGGAATGAAAATGGCTTCAACTGATGTCATACTTTATTTACATGCTAGTTTATTGATCTACTGTAAAACTTCTTTGTAAAAATAATTTTTGTCTTGCTGTAAGGAGCAAAGAAGAAGACATTACGAGCATAGGAGCAAATGAAGGCCCCACAAAGTTTTTAAATCGTTTCAACACGTAATGATCATGGATATAATAATTATAAGAAATTCTCACGCAGAGAAGAAACGTAACTAATTTTCCTCTCAATCACACATTACCAAAAAAACAACAAAAATCAACCTTTTGAATTTGAGACTAACTGTTTGTCGTGTTTGCCAAAAATTGCTGTATTGGTTATTTTGACCTCAATTTACGGCTTCTGAGTACGTGACCATATAGCATATGTTACTTCCTGCACAAAGTTGTATCTGTACCTCAGGTTGGGAGTTTGTACCCTTAAAGATGTGGCTATGCATAAGGAACAAACCTACATGGAGAGAAAAACATTCGCACTTCTATGTATGTATATGTGGATGTGTTTGAAAGTTGTGAATATTTTCTCAAGTTTACTGCGAAAGTGATCGCATAAGCTTATATTTGAACAGAATTTTGACTGTCCGTGTGGATCGTTTCAATCTAAATATAAAATTAATTAAGTCATAAGATAAATAAGGAACTAAAACAAACACTAATTAAAACTTTTAATTTTATTTTCAAAAGGCAGCCATAACACTTACTTCCAATACAGTACATGATGATTTTCGAAATTAATTAACTTCTAAATAGACTACTTTTAAAACGAATTTCAATCGTCAATGCATAGTGGCCTTTCCCAGTTTTTAAATGCCGTGTTGCGATCCTTACTGATTTCTGGATATTTTATTTAGATTTCATGAAAAAAAATTCGGTTAAAGTGTGTTAGAAAGTTTGTTTTTAGTTCCATAAGCCCCTGTACTATTATAATATGGTACAATAGCACTCTTACTGTATGATGAATAACACAGAGAAATGATTTATATACTAAGAATGCAGCACAGTAATCGGCATTTACAAAATGGCGATAATAAATTATAAATAATAATTATTAACAGTGTTTTTTTATTATCTTATCATGTCCCAAGTATCGTTTTACCAGTCGAAAAATAGGTATATAAAAGAACTAGCAAAAAACCTGCAAACCTACATGTTTTTTCTTTCATTCAAAATCATTAAGGTTATTTGGATTTTTTTTTATGGATTTTAGTCAATATAATAAAGTTAGACCTGAACCCTGGCATTGTCACAGCTCTAGCCTAAATAGTTAGCACAGGCAATAATATCATCCGCTGCCTTGACCAGTAGTTCCCGCATGTCCTGAAAAATCTGAAATAATGTGGAATTTGAAAAGAGTATTTTAAGTTATGGAAGGTCATTAAATTTTATGTTTTAATAAAAAAAAATCAGTAAATCTCATTTAAAATATCGACAACTTTTAGCGATATTCTTTCCAGACAAACGTGGTAACATACTATTTTTCTTTCGCGTTTGGCCAATCAGAGTTTATCATACTTTTTGTTTAGTTCGTGAATGCCAATTAGGCAATTATTTGCGAAGCATGGGATTCTCTCAAGATGACCAATCAGCGATAAACTTGTATAGAACAGTTTGGTTTCTTAGTAACATTCACCATTTTGTCACACTGGTTTTGCCACGCACTGTTCAAAATGTATGAAAATGGCAAAAATACGTGGAAAGAACCGCTTGCAATTCTGGAGCTTCTGGTACGGTATGATAATCATGTTGATCCTGCATTTGAATTATTTGCATATCATGCCAGGGAAGGGTAAATGTTATGAGAATTGGAAAGAGAATGAACTCTATAGAACGTGGCTTGAGCCAGTGCCTACCTATAACACACTGCAGCGTATGTAAAAAGACTTTCATCCTTTGGAACATTGGTGAACCTGCCGTTAAATCAGATGGGGAAAAACATAAAAACAACATGAAGCATATGAGCAGCAGTCTACATATTAGTTCATTTTTAAATGAACACAAACTGTGTACCAGTACAAGTCAGCATGCAGATGCTAACATAACTGAGAATATTTTATCTACAGATACTCTTAGAACTGAAATTGTTTGGGCTGTGAAATGTATGACATCCTAGAATAGTTGTAAAAACATTCAAACAAATGTTTCCTAACAGAAATATAGCTCAAAAATTCACGTGTGGTGTAAACAAATGTGCTTATCTTGTAGGCTTTGGACTCGGTCCATATTTTGATAATCATTTGGCTACAAGTTTGAAACACGTGATTAAAACTGTACTCATGTCTGATGACTCTCACAACAGCTGCTTGAACATTCTTGTTAGATACTGGGATCTTGTTGAAGATTGCGTTATATCGTATTATCTCTACTTTCATTTCACAATACATGGCTGAGGATCTGCTGCCTGTGTTACTGAACTCCATTTCAAACATTGAAATAAAGAAAATTATCCAACTTTCCATGGTTGAACCAACAGTAAACTTGAAGCTGCACTCCTTATTATGTGATAAAATAAAGGAGTCTGAGACTGTATCACATGGACTAGTAAACATTGGAAGCTGTGACCTTTATATGGTTTACAACTTCTTTAAAAATGCATGTGAAAAGTCACATTTTTTGTTGGTAGCTAAACTAGTTAAAATATTATACTAGTTATTCAAATATGTTCCGTCATGAAGGGATGATTATATAACTATTAGTGGATCATCATTCTTCCCACTTCAGTTTTGTGGCCATCATTGGCTCGAGAATAAACCTATTGCTACAGGATCTATTGAGATATGGCCAAATGTAATTAAATATATTAAAGATGTGCAAGGAAAAGAGAATGAACATTCTAACCGGTCATATCTTACTGTCAAAGAGGCAGTGTCAGATAAGTTTAATATGGTTCGATTGCATGGCATTCTTTGAAACCATGGCGAGTACTATGACACCATTTCTAGAGATATTTCAGAGTTTACGTTCCCTAGCACAATGTTTTTGTGGTCACCTTGAACAGTGTATCAAAAACTTGATGAAACGATTTATTAAAGATGACATTTTACATAACGCCAGCTAAAGTGTTACAAAACTTTTGAAAATAGATGTGCAAGACTCTTGTAAGCATGCCAACTACAAGAAGATTAGTCTTGGGCTTAAAACCCAAACTATATTACAAAACATGAAGGATGTTTCAAACTTATCAGTCATGCAGTTCCGTATGAAATGTAAGGAATTTTTATACATTGTTGTGAAACATTTAATTGAGAAAACAATCATCTTTACATTTGCTCAATGTTTAGACTGTCTTAACCCTAACAAAATTGCAGATAAGCCAAATGGTTGCAAACATTTTCAAAATTCTGTTAAAGAAGGAGATTGAACTGGATGATGGGACAAGCGAAACTGCCAAGGCAGAATACTGTGACTTTATAGACAGTGTAAAAACCTTACCTAGTTCTGACCATCATTATTTTAGAGATTATGATCCACTGGAAAATGAGTCAGTGGATTCATTTTTGCATAATTATGTAAGAAAGAGAAGCTCATGTCAGAGTTTAACAGTTTGGGAAGTTTTTAAACTTCAACCAATTCTATCTTATGGACAAGCCAGTGTGAAGTGGAGGTTCCCCATAAGAAATACATCTTAGTTGAGAACGTACAAGAGGTTTCTCTGGCTAGTTGCTAATAGGAAAGTGATAGAGCATATTGATTCGATTGGTGGTATGTCTAATTTCAAAAATAACACCAGCTCTCCTGGAGAATGCAGCGACACCCAGACATAAATACGGAGAGCATCTAGAAGATAAAAGAAAAAATTAAAGTACTACCTTTGGCCTTAAAACGGACAGCCATTCAATTAAGTGAAACTACAACTAAAAAGAAACTACAAGAAGATGCAACTGCCTTTATAGATAATGCTAACCAAAAATCTATAATGGTAGAATCCAGTCGGAAAATGAAATAATTAATTGTAGAATCTAATGCACTACGACAGGCAGCAACTAAAAAGAAAGACGAAATATATAATCTATATATTAAGGCACCGCTAGGTATTTGGATGCCTTGTACAAGTAATTGTGATGATAAATAGAAAATAGTGAAGTATAAGAAAACATGTTCAAGGCAATAATGCTTATAGAATAACGACAGCTCAAGTATTCAGAGATTCAGAGAAAGCAGCTGAAAAATCTCCGCTATTTGTTTAGATTGGAACAGATAGACACTATCAATGTTAAAAGAGGTTATTCAAGCTATAAACTAAAAATGAGAAACTATCCGTTGTATGTTTGAGTTAAAGTGAATTGACGCTATTGAGGTTAAAAGGGGTTGAGCAAACTTGGACGTTGAAACCAAGAAGAACCTTTGATGGTGGACCAACGCTACAGTATGGGCTGTTGTTTCAAAGAGAATGATTAACTAACAAACTTGTAAAGAAGACAGAAACCTTTACCTTTTGATGACGTGTCAGTATGAATTATTAGTAACTAACGAGCTTAAGAAATCACAAAAAGGAAGCCAGTTGACACCATGGTACTATGAATAAACCAACAATTCTCCCCTCAGCTAGTATAAAAGGTCCTAGAACAGACGTTAGAATATTCAAAATCTAGCAAGCAATCTGAGATAATCGAAATCATCATCTAGAAGGCTGACATCTCAGATCTCATCTTCGTCAGAAGAAGAAGAAAGATAAATCAGGAAGGAATCGAGGAACAAGTACAGAAGATGTCTCTTGCTATTAGTAAAAAAACAGGCTATTTCACGCCCAAGCTCTTTGTAAGGAATTTTAAGGCCATTATTCAGTAACATCAGTCATCATGTTAATAGAATTAAAAAGATTATCTGTGATAAATATCGATAAAGACAACTTTATTTATGTGTGTGTAAATACTAAGTGTTGAAGGCTTAAATAAAAGAGCTACTGGAAGTCTTCGTCTCAAGTCTCTTTGTTTTAACTTAAACTCTCGAGTTAGTACCCTTGTGCTCCATTCGCCCACTACATCCTCACTTCAAATAAATATTTCATGTAACAGCAGGTAGTATTAGTCGAAACTCCAACGGCTACACCGAGAGAATCCACTCGGTCTGCCTGCAAGTCAGTTCACGACAATGTTACAATATTGCAATCCAAAAATTAGAAGAAGAGCTGAGAAAATGTGTTTTATGTTAAATCCAGTCCATAACAATGACTGAGATAGTCTTTGAGTGCAACATAATGATTATTACGTTACTGTTTGACTTTTTGAAGTTAGTTTTCGAAGTTTTTAATATAAATGGAATAAGCGACTTGAAGGAGCAGCTGAAACTGAAAAATTGAATAAAAATCAAATAATACTGAATCTAGTCATTTGAGATGATCAGTTTGATTGTTATTGATTTCATGTTTTGATGTTTTGAATAACACTTAAACAGTTACTTTGAGAATGTCAAAAAGACATCATATTATGAGTTGATGTACTTTAACTTAGTAGGTATTGACTTATTTTGAGGTTCTAATTCTTTGATATTAGTGTTAATTTCTATTGGAGAATTTTGACTTATTTTTACTGTATATGTACGTCTGAGTTATATATAAAAATACTGGAAATTCATTAATAACTGGATAGATAAATCATGGAAAATGATTGAATACGGTAAAAGAAGGTCATGTTCACTTTTGTGTGAAGGAACCCTGATGTCCCTTAAGCTTAACTGTTGGCATCATCGATACAAATAATTAAGATAAAACATACTGAGTGTAGCACGATGGGTGAGGTTTATAATGTTAATTATTATTGACAGTTATTACGTTTTTCTACTGTTGTTGAGAGGAGAATGAAAAACATTTGTAATTTTGTTTGCATTCATGGTTGATAACCCACTAGTCTACATTCAGAAGCCATTTGGCTCGCTGTCATAATTTTTATGAGGGGTAGCAAACAACTCCTGATGATTAAATAAAATGACTTCTAGGAATCAAGTGCGAAGTTGATTCTACAATGAATAATGGAGTTAGGCAATTAAAATGTATAAGGTAATTACGTACTTTTTATTGGTTAATAACAATATAAAAATGCCACTATGTTTACAACCTGGCCCTCCAGTTCGGATTTTGATATCCATGGTGTCTATTATACAGCTTTACACTTAACAACAACCAAAACCAATCAACAACCTACTGGCAGATTTAGAAAAGTATGCTGTATTATAATACAGAGACTGTATGATTAGGTTGCCTAATTCCCTGTTTATCCTTTTTCAATCAGTAACAGTCCAAAGTTGCATTTTTTGGCAAATTCTAGTCTCTTAACAACATTTGTGTTTTTTAACCGTTACACGACCAAATATTCCATTCTCGTTGAGTCTTCTTGTTATTGTAGATCTGGACACTTTTTTATTATTTTGTACATTTCGTTTATCTTACACTTAAGATCAGTGACAGTCTTCCTTCTGTCCTGAAGGCTACATAAATGAAGATACTTAACATCAGTATTGCAGAGTTTAGGTGTTCTTTTTCTTCCTTTTCCATTTTCAGATTTACCTGTCTGCCTCATGACAGTGTTTGGGGAGCATTTCAAGTCTGCAGCAATTTGTCAGAGTCTAACCAGCATCACATAACGTTTTTTTATGCAAACTTTCTGACAGTTATTTCAGATTCTAAATTTGATCACTAAGTTTATTCAAGCAGAACCCTTATGACATGCTTTTGGTACAAGCATATGGGAATTATAAAGAATGATAAGTATTCTCACATTGCCTCATTCAGTTGTCAACAAGGATTAATAAAGTATTATTCTTGTGTCGAATTTTACATTCTGTGATGGTACGGAATAATTAGTCCAATAAAATGAAAAGAGTGACAAAATATTCTCTTCTTTTATCACTTTTGCACAGTATTATATCAAGCACCAATCACTCTTTTGTTATGTAAGAACTCGAGTGCTTTTTGCCATGGTTAAAATAGTGTTGGGAATTTAGAGAGCAGAATTTTCTAGATTTTAAACATATTTTCATACAATGTTTCTGAAACTTTCGCTTGAACATGAGAATTCTTAATTGGTTTGTTTTGAATTTCGCGCAAAGCTGCTCGAGGGCTATCTGCGCTAACCATTTCTAATTTAGCAGGGTAAGACTAGAGGGAAGGCAGTTTGTCATCACCACCCACCGCTAACTTTTGGGCTACTCTTTTACCATCGAATAGTGGGATGGACTGTCACGTTATAACGCCCCAGGGCTGAAAGGGCGAGCATGTTTGATGCGACGGGGATTCAAACCCGCGGTTTACGAGTCGAGTGCCTCATCCACCTGGCCATGTCGAGCCGATTTCAAAATGGATCGTTTTTATGTTTGTATATTAAAATATATTTATGTTAAAAGAGGAAATTGTGTTTATCAGTCTGGTTGGCAAATAAAATAAATTTAATTTAATTATCTACTATTCTCAAATTCAGATTTCCAGTTATTGAGATAGTAATCGTGACGTATATAACATAATAAATCGGAGACTAGTCCAGGCCCGGCATGGCCAAGCGTATTAAGGCGTGCGACTTGTAATCTGAGGATCGCGGGTTCGCATCCCGGTCGCGTCAAACATGCTCGTCTTTTCAGCCGTGGGGGCGTTATAATGTGCGGTCAATCCCACTATTCGTTGGTAAAAGAGTAGCCCAAGAGTTGGCGGTGGGTGGTGATGACTAGCTGCCTTCCCTCTAGTCTTACACTGCTAAATTAGGGACGGCTAGCACAGATAGCCCTCGCGTAGCTTTGTGCGAACTTCCAAAACAAACAAACAAACGGAGACTAGTCCGAAATAAAAGTATTCTACGTAACGTACTAAGAAGAATCAAAAGCATATTCCACCTATTCGTCATTATCACCAGTTATGTGAGAATTATTTGCTAACGATTTTTTTAGGTGAGAATTAATAACACAACATTCTTTATTATATTCTAAATATAAACAATAGTTATGTATTTGTATTACTATTACTTTAATTTAATTAACACTGACTATCATTCAAAAGAACTGGCAAAGTTCAAGGTCGCATGTCAGTGTTTGAATGAAAATGAGAAATGTTGCTATATAATAAAAGTAGATTTTACTTGCGGTATTAGTTATTAGTTTACTATAGTACTACTATAACAGAATAAATATTTGCAGTTCAAATTCTTTTTACGGAAATACAAAAGATCTAAAGTACGATTATTGATTACAAGCAGTATTATTACCAGAAACAAAATAATTGCATAAAAATCACAGAACTGTTCAAAACTACTGAGATTACCGGGTGCCTTCGGATACATCCGAATAAGTACGAATAAGCCCGAATACACGAATATGAGGAATTATGGGTTGATAGAAGAACGATAGAAGAAACATTTTGAGCAAACGAACAACAAGGATTTAGTTAATCAGCCAATCACAAGTGTCATTTTTGACTGCAAACGAGCGGTAGATCAATCGAAAGACATTTCTACCGTCGTATGCAGAGTCGTTAAAGTTATTTTCACGTGGGGTAAACTAGCGATAGGAACTGAGGGTAGTGCTAATACTGGTAGGATTCTGTACCAGTTGAAGATTGTCGTATCCGAGACGCCAAGGGTTGTGTAAAGTTGCAGAAGTTGGTAATAACAAGTAGTATATTATATCTTAGTGCTGAATAATAATACAAATGTTAGAATATAGTTGGCTCATAACTCACACTTTAAATTTGAAACATTATGTTATAGGCAACAATACAGATATTGATGATGCATTTTGTAATAGTACTGATAGACTTCCCCAAATTCTTTAAATTTTAATTTATTATATGAACTATAAAATTACTTGTAGTTTAAGTGGCAACTTAACACTATAACATTTAATGAACTTAAATTGAGCATGTAAGTTATGCAAGTATAATTGTATAGTGTTGGTTAAGAAAGCAATGAACTGCAAGTTTGTTTACACTACTGTGAATAAAAAGTGACATTTAATTTTTAATGAGGTAGTAACAAATGCTTGTAGTTAATTTTTAAGTTTAGTAATATAGGGTGTAACCTGTTGTTGTGACTTTTATTAATTATACGTGTAACCTCAACCAGCAACTAATACTAGGTTTTACCCCCAAAATATAAATATTGCAAATTGCATAGTGTTCATCGGTGCAGTAAGTGAGCTTTATTAAAGTAGTAGTTAAGGTCAGAGCAGTTAAAAACTATGGTTGTTATTTAGCAGCAGCATGTCAACTATAATTGAAAATACTTTGGTTATTGTTTAATTATTTTTATTAGTAATTCAACATTACATGTTTATATTTCAACAAGAATTGTTTAAGTGCTGTGTTGGCATAAAGTGCTAAAGCCACTAAAATTTTGCAGCATGCATCATACAACTACAATTAAAGTGGCAACAGTGGTCAAAGGACGTTGATATGAACCATTTGAGGTCTCGGCTATGGCGTATTTCATAACATTGATTTGTTATACAGTTATATTCGGTGAGATAATTTTCTCCAAATAATAGCAAAACAAAGTGCACTTCAAATAGAATTAAGCCTCTCGCATCCATATACATATTTAAAAAAATTATTAGATGAATTTAAGGTAACTGAATGTACCTTATTTATGGATAGCTAATTCTACAAATCTGTGAATAGTAGAAAATTCTTGACTGAGGCTTCTCATGCCTTGAATTGGTGCTGAGACAACTTCCACTATTACAGGTTTTATGCCAAGTCCATTAGGTGCAGTGTCAGTCAGTGGAGATATTAAAGTATTAAATGAATGATGACAATGTTGCTGGGAGGAAAGACTCTCTTGTGAAATTTGATTAGTTAGTTTTGTTCTACTCAAGTTTCTAAAGAATATTTCAAATCTAGTTAATGTACTGGCCTTTGATGCTTTGTTTACTTAGTTTTTCCAAGGAAGACTTGAAGATGTTGAGAATTCTTAAGAGCCTTTTAACAGTTATAAATGGCCTAGGGTTTGAGTTAAAATGTTATGAATACAAAATATAAGTATTAACAGTAATAGGTTTAAACTGTTAACTTTAGATGTTTTCATAAACAATGTTTTTTTTTAAGCTAAATGATGTAGTGTGTAGTTTGAATTATTTTATTTAATAAGTATGTGGATGTAAAGGAATACTCAGATTAGTTTACTTTTATATTTTTAAGTGGACTAACTAATTTTACTGTGCTGCAACTTTGCTTTTACACTACAGCATTGTACATTTTGAAAGGCAGTACTTGTCTTGTAGTTCATTCTTAATTTACTGAGTAACAAGTGATTTATATTTTATACTTTTTGAGTAAAGTGACTTATGAGTTGAATGTTATATTGAAATTTTATCTTCTCTGTGTATTTTGTGAAGTACAATTTTTCATTGCATTAAAAGTAAAAATAAAAACATTTATAGAAGATATATACAAGATATAGCTACCAATGATTAATAAGATATAAACAACACTGGACAAATCTACATGTTCAGCAAAGTAGATATATAGTATAGATTACGAATGCTTCAGAATTGATTAATTGTAGTAATGAATGAAGTATCTTTTGATAGGTGTACAGATGCAACATTGTAAATTAAGATCATCACTACATGTTTGACCATATAGTAACTTAAATTTTAATTACTTTTTTTTTTTTTATAGAGCAACGACCATATTAAGTTACAATGTCTGGGTCTGACAAAAAAGCTGTTATCAAAAATGCAGATATGTCAGAAGAAATGCAACAAGATGCTGTTGACATAGCAACCCAGGCACTGGAAAAGTACAACATTGAGAAGGACATAGCTGCTTTTATAAAGAAGGAGTTTGACAAGAAGTATAATCCAACATGGCATTGTATAGTTGGACGCAATTTTGGAAGCTATGTCACTCATGAAACAAAGCATTTTATTTACTTCTATTTAGGCCAGGTTGCTATTTTACTATTTAAGTCTGGCTGAGAGGTTTTCTTAAAGCATTCCTTTATTTAGATGTAAATGTATACTTAAGTAGCAGTGAAAGTATTCAATTTTTGCAGTCACTGGGCCAAGGTGTGCCATGTATTTACTTGTAAATTCTGTTATTTTTCTCTGTAATTTAAGCTATTTTAATGATTAATAATTTGTAAAGTTGTGTAATTGAATGTCTGAAGGGCAATTAGTGCTGAATTTACATTTGTTACATCAGTTTGTTGCTTTTCACAACATATATGCTGAAATTTTTTGGACACTGAAGAACAACTTCATGTTATGAGGTTTTTTGTGTTGTTCTTGAAACCAGTAGAATGTAATAAGGAGATTAGAACCTCATTTTGTTAACTTGTATAAGACTTGCTTCTATTTCTCTTAGTTGTATAACTTTGTATGTAGTTATTTTTGACTACAATTAACAACTACTATACATTTTCAGTAATGTGTGTTTGTAATATTTAAGCACTAATAAAGCAGACTTATGAATATATTGTCTTTTTTTCTTTTTTTTTCTAAATCTACATAATGTGTACCTGAAGAAAAACTGATGCAGATACAAATATTTCATCCATTGCTTTACTTTGGATTGAAGTGTTTTTTGTATCTGTTATTTGCATATTTCTTAAACAGTTTTTAGGGAAAATCCACCCCTGTTTTTTTTTTTTTTTTTTTTAAAGTTCTAATGTAAACATATATAGTTTGTTTTTTGAATTTCGCACAAAGCTACTCGAAGGCTATGTGTTCTAGCCATCCCTAATTTAGCAGTGTAAGACTAGAAAGAAGGCAGCTAGTCATCACCACCCACCGCCAACTCTGGGGCTACTCTTTTACTAACGAATAGTGGGGTTGATCGTACATTATAACGCCCCCACGGCTGAAAGGGCGAGCATGTTTGGTGCAGCCCTCAGATTACGAGTCGAACGCCTTAACCCACTTGGCCATGCCGGGCCTAACATAACTAGTACTGTAAAAATGCAGAGGTGTTACATCAGAACACCACTTGCACCGTAATTAACACAGCTTTGTATGAAACTGACATAGTGGTGTGAGGAAAATCCTGTTGTTAATATAGATTGTACGGAGATAGCCTTGCCTAAACAGAATAGTTGACAATAGTTTTGATTTAACATCCGTATAGTATGAGTTTTTTATAAAACAAGTTTGAATCGTGGAAAAATAGAACAGTTTTAAAGCTTAAAAGATGACAAAACTTGGGTTTTTATTAGAAACTTGTACCTGCTATATAGATAAGAGGACGAAAACTATGCGAAAAGAATTATATTGAGCATACAGTTACACATGTTGCATATATAATGTATCATGACTAAATTGGGTAACTTTTACAGAAAGATTTTAATATTCATAACTCTCCTGTGTAAATGTCAAATTTCAATTATTTTATCTACATTAAGTGTACACATATCTTCAATCATTGAGTATTAATGTTCATCTTATTCAAACAACGTACCAAGTTAAATTTATAACTAGTTACTTATCGCAATCAAGATGTTTTAAATATAAACGTTATTACTATTGTAATAGTAAAACGTTTTCATTTTGCAGTTTAAATAATTTATAACACTTGAAGACATGCGTGATGGAGTAACTACATTTTGTCCATATTTGCGATTCAATCGCCAAGTGCAAAATGCGTAGATGGTCATAATAAATAACGCGTAAAAGTATTTGTAGTGTAGCAAAGGCTACGTTGGTCTGGCGATTATTTCCAGCGTGGCGAATCGAGCGCCAGATTTTTGTGTTTCTCGAAATGCGACTTTCCGAAGGGATGCTAGCTTCCGCTAATCGTTAGCCACATCGCTATTGGCGAAAAGAAACAGCCTGTGGCTAAAAAATCTAGTGTTGCTTTCGCCACAGTGGCGAAAGATAATTTTTCGGTCTTGGATGGTTTTACTTTATTTATTCTGCTCAAATTTTCGTGGTTTTTATCACCATCCATGCCATTAATGATGACAAATGACCAGAGGCGCCCCCCAGCGAGTTGAAGAAACGAGAAATGTCTTTAAAAACTACACCCCTGTGCAAATAAATTGAAACAAATGGTCATTTTACAATATTTTCAGCATAGCGGCCGGTGTAGGCTCGCTGATTTCTTTTAATAGTCATATTTTGTATACAGACAGCGTCATTAGCTGTGTTTTGCAGTAGGGTCGATCTATTTTTGGGATATATGACGAAATTTTGAGGAATATTACGTCATTCGAAATTGCGTTGGAAGGGCAAGGAGACCAGTAAGAAAACAACTTCTTACCAACTCAGTGAAGAAAAAACGCTATCAATGGGGTCTGAAATACAAGAACAATGGAGGAAGGTTTTATTCAGTGATGAGACTCATTTCTTCGTACAGGGTCAAAGAAGTCTGCATCTTTGCAGATCTCCAGATGAGAAACTTCAAGAATCTCATATCAATCAGTTCGTAAAACATCCCTTGAAGATGTTTTGGGGCTTTTTCAGCTACTATGGCGTCGAAGACTTGCATATCGTAGAAGGTATGATGCGAGAACCACAGTACATCGAAGTTTTGCAGAGAAGAGTCGTTCCAAAATTGAAAAAGATTTCCAGATGGATCTAGCATTTTTCAGCAAGATCTGGCTACGTGCCACACATCGAAACTTATGAAGAATTTTATTACTACAACGAGAATAAAGGTGCTGGACTGGCCTGGAAACTCTCTGGACTTAAATCCTATTGAAAATCTTTGGGCTATTTCTAAAGAAAGACTGTTGGGAAAAGACTGTACTACGAAAGATAAGCTAATTGAGGTGTGGTACCGTGATCCAAGAAGTAGTAAAGATTGCAGTCAACTCAATGCCAAAGCGGATTAATGATCTTCTGAAAAATAAAGGCGGTCATATCATGTATTAATTTGTGAGTAATTTTTGGATTCTCAGAAATAAAACGCAAAAAAATGAAGAAAATCGTAATTTTCCGTTTTGTTTTAATTAATTTGCACAAGGGTGTACCACTGACTGTAATCTATATTTTCTTTATATATGTATTTTTATGATTTCAGGGATATGACAACTAACAAATTAAATTTTTAAAAAAGAATTATTACTCAGCTGTGCTAATTTCTTTTATGTTCATTTCTTGTGCTACATGTTTGATTCTGCTCGTGGTACACAAACAGTAATCAGAGAAAACCTGACTTTCTTCAAACCAACATATGGTCTGTATCAAAGTGGAAATCCCCAGTTTCGTTTGATATGTGTTTGAATTGAGATCATGACAACTCCTAGATCAGATAAAAAGACGTCTAAACAGTTAGATACATTAAATTTTTTTTCAAAAGAAGGTCGAAGCAACAACATCAACTGATGGTGGAAAATCCACTTCCAAAAGAAAAGACAGCTCCGAAAAAACCTGAAGCTTGCAGCAGTGATCAGACTGTCGGTGTGAAAAAATATATACCCGCGAATTTCATAGAGTTCTTAAAGAAACTTGGTTTTCACAATTTCCTTGGCTAGAACATGTTTCCCAACAAAATACATTTCATTGCAAATTATGCAGGGACAACAAGAAGACAAATATTTATGCTATCACTGGGAAAACTGCTACTAAGCCTAAAAAAGACGACTTGGTGAAGCATGCGTGGTCAGAAGATCATTGCAGTGCAGTAGCATCACAAGTTTTGAAGAAGGACATTTCAACTGCTGCTGTGAATGTGTATGTGAGGTGTAAAGGTGGCATTCAGGCACAGATGGCCACATTACTTATACAAGCAAAGGAAACCATCCCAACTGTGAAGTTTCATTTCCTCCTTTCACTACAATACTTACAGTATTCAAGGTGAGAATATTCTTTATTCTTGTATTAATAAGATACTTTCTGTTTTCTGCAGCATTTTCTTAAAACAAAAGGCAATTTGATAATTTTCTAAAAGTGAAACATTTTGAAAATATCTATCAAAAATTAAGTAGCTAGCCAACTCTTTCAAATATTTTTCTTTATTCCTTATATATTTTTAACAGGGAGTGACCTCTCTAAAGAAACTACAGACTCAGTCACAAAATGGAACAGAGAGCTTCATATTCACCCACAGCCAGTCTCTGGATGATATGTACAGTGCCCTAAATCATGTAGTTCAGAATGAAATACAGGCAGACTTTTGGGCATTGCCTTTCCCATTCTTTGCTTTTGAAGCAGATGAAGCAACTTATGCAGGAAACACCTCTATACTGATAATTTATATCAGATATCTTTCATCATTAGGTGAGGTTACAAGTCGATTCCTTGCTGTGTGTGAGCTGACCAACACTGGGGCTGATTCTATCTAAAACATAATGCGCTCAGTCATGGCAGATTGAGGATTATTTGATGTTGACTTGGTTGGACTTGCAACTGATGGTGCAAATGTCATGGTTGGAATAAAAACAGGTGTTGCTACAAAATTTAATGAGGAATGCCCCTGGATAATAACAAGTCATTGTTTGGCACACAGATTACAGTTGGCAGCTGAAAAGGCAGCAAACCAGGTGCCATACCTTGTGAAGTACATTTCAGGTTTGAACCAGTTTGCAAAAAGCCTGAAATATTCTCCCAAGTTGTGTCGGGTTCTGGAAAAGAGCAAAGCATTGCATGGAGAGAAAAGCAACAAAATCAAGCAAGTGTTCTTCATACAATGACTCTCTTTTAATGATTCCATCCAAGCACTAGTCAACTGTATTGCATCTGTGATAAGCTGCCTGCAGGTCGTAGCAATGGAACGTGGTACTCCAGGCTACATGGTATAGTCCAGCAAATGTCATGTTATAGCTGTCATGATGACACTTTTTGGCTGACGCTATTGGCATTCTTGGACTTTTGTCAAGATCTCTAGAGAGAGCTAATTTATCTTATGATGAGGCTAAAGCAATTATTGATGGGTCAATTCTGTCAATTCAGTCGCTGGTACACATCCCTAGTCCTTACACACAGACTGCACTGAAGTAACTCCCACAAACTCCTGATGCCAGTGGTTACACTGTTTACAGATGCCATGACATCAAAGATATTGATAAACAACGTGGAAAGTACAGATCAGCTGCTGAGTCACTTGTAGTCACAAGACTACAAGTAGCATTCCCAGACACTAACATCATGTCATTTTTTCAATATTTAACCCATGTCACAGCAGAGCAGTATCTGATGAGTATAATCTGAAGAAACTCATCAAGCATTTCTCTCCTTTCGTCAACGAGGATGAGGCACTGATTGAATGGCTACTACTAAGGAATATAATGGAACAGGATGTTCACAAAAACAGAAACATGAAAAGCTTCTACAAGGAATACATCCACCAGACCTGTCAAACTTTTCCAAATCTGTCTCAGCTTGCAGCAATTGGATTAATAATTCCAGTTACATCTGATTACTGTGAGCGGGAAATTAGCAGGTACAACAGCATGAAAACAGATGCTAGGAGCAGTCTGTCTGTGGAAGACAGAAATGTTACTGAACGTATCCATAGAGTCCAAACCGTTAGATCATCTTAACTTCGACTCTGCATTCAGATACTGAGTTACTCACAAAGACAGACGTGGGTACCATTCCCTGTTGAATAAATGTGCTTCCGGAACCTCAGGTGTCAACTTCTACCACATCTTCTGTTGAGAATGATTTGGCTGAAGAGCTGCCACTGGATTTATCTACTTATTAGTTTGTTTGTTTGGGAATTTCGCACAAAGCTACTCGAGGGCTATCTGTGCTAGCCGTCCCTAATTTAGCAGTGTAAGACTAGAGGGAAAGCAGCTAGTCATCACCACCCACCGCCAACTCTTGGGCTACTCTTTACCAACGAATAGTGGGATTGACCGTCACATTATACACCCCCACGGCTGGGAGGGCGAGCATGTTTAGCGCGACGCAGGCGCGAACTCGCGACCTTCGGATTACGAGTTGCACGCCTTACGCGCTAGGCGACTTATTAGTCATGCTACCATATTCTAGTTTTAAGTCATTTTTTTTGTTTCTGTGTTATTTTGAGAAATGTATCACTTTATTTTCCTCTTTATCATGTTTATTTTGTTTTTTTGGCGGGGAAGATTGCTGGGAATGAAAAATAGTACAAAACTTAATGTCTTGTAGATTTTTACATAATTACAACTAGTTTTTACTGGATGTAATTGATGCATATTAAAAATCACACACCACACAGTTTTTTGGCGACCTAAGATTGTGGCTAAACAACTATCACTGTGGCTAAAAGAAATCTATTCGTTGGTAAAAGAGTAGCCCAAGAGTTGGCGGTGGGTGGTGATGACTAGCTGCCTTCCCTCTAGTCTTACACTGCTAAATTAGGGACGGCTAGCACAGATAGCTCTCGAGTAGCTTTGTGCAAAATTCCAAAACAAAAAAACAAGCTAAAAGAAAATTACTTTTGTTTAGCCACAGTGACTAAGAGAGTTATTTTTCTAGTGGAAGCCCAGGGATGTGTCATAGAACTAACGATAATTCGAAAATTGTTTGACCTCATGTTTGTATCATGCAGTCGTTTAAAAATATATGAAGTTACCTTATCCCTATGTTTTAGTTATTTTCGTGTGTGCGGTGTGTTTGTGCGAGTGGGATTAATAGGAAGTCTATGCTAATATATTACTACACTGATTTTTCGGGAAAAGTAGACCCAATTCAGGGAAAGCAACTTAAAGGTTTTTAAGCACCCAGTGGTACAGCTTTTGAGTAAATTATTAATTTTTTGTTTAACTTTATGACTGGTCATCATCATGTAATTGTTGTATATTGTATGAAATATTGCGCGAATATTTTGTTCCAATTTAGAAAACGTGACACCCGTGTTTTGATTTAAATTAGGTTTTGTTAGGCGAATGATTAAGCTTTCTTTCATTCTTCTGCTATTAGAGTTCTCGTTGCATAATGTTTTAATGTTACTAATATTAACTGAACATTGATTTGTTCTGTTGTGTTCATAAATGTGTGATGGGAGATTACTATATTATTTTATCTTTAATGTTTGTGTTACATCCTATTTCACTTACATACTTATTGCATCTAACGGATTGATACTTGCAGATGATTATGTCGTCGAAATTGGCAAAATAAATCTTCCTTATATGAGGTGATTTTAGTGCTCGATTTTGTTACTGAGTTTGTATTTATATTTGGCTAAAGTAACAGTGAGAATATGTTTAAGGAAGTTACATATGTTAACCCCTTCACAACGTGCTCGATGTAATATACACGAGTTTAGTTAAATATTTGTTTGGGAAAGTATACTCTGTTTCGTTAGAAGCTCGAGTGCGAAGTGATTTTTATGTTGTGATTAAAAACTATTCTTCATTTCAAAAATCTCAAATATTATTTGTGTAATCCCCAAAACATTCTAAATACACTTCAAACGTTTATTTTCAGTAAAACCTTATATTTTATGTTATTTTCTCTACCCTAACTATATGTGGTCTCTCAATTTGACTGTCTTCGTTACCATCACAATAAATTAGGAAATATAAATTTTGTTTTTTGTTTTAGAATGACTGCAAATCATAACAAGACAACACAAGTGTTTAATCTAAATAACTTAAATCTCAACAGTATCCATTTATATATATATATATTTATTTATCATATTAGCGTTGAATCGTGTTTCAACAGGCCACATACTATAATCTTACTTACATATTTTAAAAAGAACCGTTTGCGAATCAGAAATAACATATTTAGGAGTTAAACTCTTCAGATTAATGGTGACAAAGTGAAAGCTGTTAGAGACTTTTCAACTCCAAGCAATTGCAAAGATTTAATAACATTATTGGGTACGTGTGCCAATTGCTACAATTGCTGAATCCTTATTTCAGTTAATAAAGAAACATATCAGATAGAAATGGACTTCCACAATACGAGAATGTATCCCAGAATTTAAATAAGACTTCATTTGAACCAGTTTGTAACTTCCATAGAAAGCTAAACACTGTTGTGTATACTGGTGCTTCATGTTGTCGATGCTGAGTTTCTTCACGTTAGACTTAAGGACATATTTTACATGCTTTTCTGTCCTCATCTTGAATGCACACCATGACTGAGATGGCAGAATAAAAACTTTCTTCAGAAGCCTGTAGCATTGCGTCAATATTTTTGGTGGTTATTCTCCTTTTCTAGTAATTCTCCATGTATGGTGAGCAAAGTGGAGAGTAAATAGGACTTTAGTCCCAGTTATAACTGCTGAAAAACTTTTGTCTCATCCAAGTGCTAGGGGCATGGCATGGCCAACTGGTTAGGGTGATCGACTTGTAATCTGAGAGTCACGGGTTCGAATCCCCATCACGCAAACATGCTTGTCCCTTCTGCTGTGATATCGTTGAAATGTGACGGTCAATCCCACTTTTCGTTAGTAAAATAGTAGTCACGTATCCTCAACAACAGAAAGAGATGATAGAATCTAAATAAATGTGAAGGTAGATAACGGCTGCAGAGAACGAGACCACCAACTGTCTTAGTCTATTTGCCATCGGATCAAGATCTCATTCTGATAATAACTTAAAAGCTTTTTACAGTGACTTCTAGGAGGTTAAAGAAGTCACACACAGTCATCTTGCACAGAAATAACATCTTTCAGCACTTTCTTCAAGCTCTTGGGAGATCAGCTAGTGATGATAAGAGCAATAAAATCACTTTGTTTGTTTTGAAAATAGTTATTGATTCAATTCGCGGCTATACATTTATTCCATCCGTAGACCTTACCGGACTGAAAGACAGGCTGCATCCAAGTCATTAGTAGATTACAACTCTACATCAAACATAAAACCATCTATGCATTGAAGTATCTTGTAGTTATTTTCTTCCATGTCAAGTCAATCAATACTTTGAGGTCTTAGTACATGAGAATGAGAAATAGCAATGGTTAGTTGAAGAACAAGAAAGCCAGGATAGTAAATAATTCAAATTTAAATAGCAAAGGCCTCGACTGTAAATGTAAGGTAAAAAACAAAACAAAAGCAACTGAAGGTCAGATAATTGTGTAGGTTGTAAAAAGGGTAGAAACTTCCCAGTTACAATGGTACTCTTCTTCAAAACAACCTTTAAATATAGAGCTAAAAATGTACATTGGTCAAGTTACATTTTTAGGGGCTTCACTTGAGATATTCTCAGGTTAACTTTTTTCAATGCAAGTATCAAATAAGTCTACGTTATATTTGAGGGATTGAGCAGGAAAACGTAAAGTTAATTTAAATTTAGCTAAATAACTGAGGTTTAAGCTTAGAAATAAGCATATTAGACACTTGATTAAAAGAAAACAAAATTTTATTATACGCAAAGCAACGAAACAGATCATTGAATAAACTATTATTAACTAGTAAAATGTCTATCCACTAATTGATTCACTACCTGTTCCAAGTAGGACTAGCCGTAGATCTATTACGACGAAAATTTATGCTTCATGCCAAAAGTTAATTTCAGTTCTGACGAAAGATTGATCATTCTTTTACAAAAGACAAAAGTTGTAACCTCTTGATATCGCCCACCCAGCCAGTGAAGGACACTGTCATCAACTATTTTTACCACGTGAGAAACTGCAGCAGTGTCCTCATGAGTAAAGTAGATAACATTAGCTAGGTAAAAGCAAAAACAGAAATGCAACCAGAACAACAAAAATTGTTTTCTGTGCTGTGTTTATGCTAAAATTGTACTGAAACAGACAAAAAAATTCTTAAAAATCCGACATTAATAAAAAGCAGCAAAACATACAATATATCTGCATATTACGTTTTTTCTTTCTCCTTTGCTTCGGAAATGTCTTTAAACCGACATTTAAACTTAGCAGTCGAATTAGTAAGTTTTGATCTTGCAAATTAGTTTAGTATATTATATATAAAAATAATATAAAATAAAACAAAATAAAAATACCTTTACACAAATGAAACATCCACAAAAAATGACAAGTAGAAAAAGCTTTCACACTCAAAAATTTCTTTTAAAAATGAAACAAAAATTCAAAAACTAAAATCCTTCATTCAACTAACAAATTATATTACAAAACCGTGGTTTTAAAAGAAAATCACGACATACCAAAATCCAAATATAGCTAAAAAATTAGTTTAATAAACAGAAATATATATAATACAAGTAATACATATACAGATATATATCTGAGACCCGGCATGGTCAAGTAGGTTAAGGCGTTCGAATCCCCGTCGCACCAAACATGCTACCCCTTTCAGCCATGGGGGCGTTATAAAGTTCGATCAATCCCACTATTCGTTGGTAAAAGAGTAGCCCAAGAGTTGGCGGTGGGTGATGGTGACTAGCTGCCTTCCTTCTGGTCTTACACAACTTATTAGGGACAGCTCGTGTAGCTTTACGCGAAATTCAAACAAAAACAAATATACACCTTTAAAGCAAACAAACAACAAAAAAGAAAAAGGCAAACCATGATCAAAATAACTCCACATTGTTATATACAAGAGAACATTTCACTAAAAATACTTCCATACAACAACAACTGTATAAATCAAACAAACAAAAGTTCACCAAGAAGTGGCACTGATGAAGAAGTTTCAGCATGTACATTTGTTGTGACCCTTCTGATGTCTAGAATTTGTGCGCCTCGGTGGTATGTCTGCGAGCTTACAACGCTGAAAACTTGGTTTCGATTCCTCTCGTGTGTAGAGCACAGATAGCCTTATTGTGTAGCGTTATTCTTAATTCAATACAACAACAGCTAGTATTTGCTTCGTCAAATGAGAGATGGAGGGATTAGCTGCCACCTTGTCTTCTCAGGTTGATATCCCATCGTAGTTTTCAAACGTGCTCAAGATCATTCATGCATGAAAAAAATGCTTCAGGAATATATTCAGTAACGAAAAATGTTAAACTACTGGTGTGTTAAAGAACACAATAGCTAGAAATTATTTAGAATGTGATCTCACATATCAAAAGTTCTTATTCAAATGCAACTTCCACCCCAAGTGGGTCATAACGCTCTCGAGAGCTTGAAGTATAATTGTATAGTGAAATTTATACAGATTTTATTTGTACTCACGTACTATATCGCCTATGAAATATGTTTTCAGGGTATTTGTGAACTTCCTAAAACCCAGGCTTCTGATTGACCAACTAAATGTAGACATGCTACCCTGTTGTACCTGAGAGGCAATTTGAATGCATAACAAAAGTCTCTAGTTGATAGATAGATAGTGACCATACACTTATGTCATGTATAAGTTAAGGATTAAAGGACTTATTAGTCCATCTAGACCAAGGGTGGCCAAACTTGCTTAACGTAAGAGCCACATACGATAAACTTCAAATGTTTGATAGCTGTAAGACATGAACAAATATTACACGCACGTTTTTTATTGTTACATGCACTTTTTGTCACATAAATTTTATATAAATATTAAGAAATATATGTACGTAATAATATTTATTCATGTATGCAGTTTTTTAAGCTGTTATTTGTATTGGTTTCAATAATCACAAAGTACACGTACATATATACTAAATATTTTCAAAATCCTGACTGATTATTGTTTTAATTATATTGAGCGTATTTAATACAGTAATGAGCTACGGAAACATCTAAGAAAAATATGCAAATTTGCATTTCATTAACATTAAATGAGACTGCCAAAAATAAAAATAAAAGGGGTAGAAACAGATATTTTTAATGATATTTATTTGTCTTAGTGAATATCTGGTCAAAACATGGAGGAAAATATGTAAAACAATAATATTTTAATCAGATACCACCTTACAAAATTTTAGTCTTATCATAATATTTTTCTGACACAAACAGACATTGATACAATTATCAGGCTATTTACTGCTACTGGAGATTTTGTGAGTTTCCATCTTGGTTGTGAGTTGTTGAAATTCCGGCTGATATGTTGTCAAGGCTGTACGAATTAGCTCCGTAAGGTGTTGATTTGTAAGGATTACAGGAAGCTTGGACTTCACAAACTTCATTACAGAGTACAATGATTCACAGCAGTATGTTGTGCTGAAAATTGAGATGAGTCACACACTGGTCTTCTTCAGTTCAGGATATTTTATTTCTGGAGCTTGTTTCCAGAAGTCAATTGTAAAATGAGATTTATGGATCACCTTAGACCCAGGTCCTCCTGAAGTTCTATTAGTTTCATTTCTACAGCAGATGATTCTGTAATCAGAGATTCCGGAATTGAACAAACGTCATTGATCACATCAACCATGAATGGATTTAAAAGAAAGGCGAAGCAGTGCTTAAGCTTTTGCAAGTCCTCAAACCTGTCTAGGAAATTATCAAGTAGTCCTTGTAATTTATCTCTGTATTTTTCCAGTTTGTGGTCTTTTTATTTCAATATCAGGGAATGCATTTACTCTCCTTTTGGGGTTGGGAAAATAATTGAAGTTTCTTTACAATATGTCTCTTTGAAAAAGTCTTATTTTATTCTGAAAGCTGAAAATTTTCTAAGTAAGATCAGAAACAATCTTATCCTTCCCATGAATTGCCAAGTTGAGAGTTTGTAGCTGATTCACTATATCATTAGAGAACATTAAATCTTGCATGCATTCATCATTTTTCAGTTTATGATAGAATATTTTCTTTTCTTCAAGAAAAGTAATTATAGGCTCCAACATATCCACAAACCTATTTATGACATTGCTGGTTGACAGTCATCTCACAGTGTAGTAGAAAGAGACATCACTGGGTTTATCTTCAAGCTCCAGTTCTACAATACAATTTTTGAACTGTTGGTGGGTCTTTCCATTTAAGAGTATGAAACTGACAATTTCAAGAATAAATTCCATAACATCTTTACACTTTTAGTAGCTGACTTTCAGGTGTTCAAGATGAATAATGCTCATTGTATTACAGGGAGAAACTCTGGAAAGTTGGGATCACTTTTCATAAGTAAAATTAATCCTGCATTTTTCCCACCATTTCAGGCGTTCCATCTGTTGCAATACTCACGATTTTATCCAGTGGTATATCAGCATTTGTTAAGGCTGTGTCAAGCGCATTTTTAGTGTCAACACCACGAGTTGTTTCTTTTAGTGTCACTAAGTCCAACATCTTTTCTTCCACAGTTACATCAGAGGAAACATAACGAACAAATACCGCCAGTTGTGTGTTGTCTTGTATGTCTCTAGATTCGTCAAGGTCTAAGCTAAAAGCAAAGACATTCTTTAAATCATTTTGCATTTTGCTTGCAACATTAGCACTGATCTGGAAGATACGTCTCTCTATAGTGTGGCATAAAGCTGGTGTTTGTGCTATTAGTCTCTGAAGTTTTGTGTTATTTGGATCTAACACTGTAACAACTTTAGCTGTATTCTTCTTAACAAGTTCACCATAAGAATATGGGCGTTTAGCACGAACAATATTCTATGATATAACAAAATTAGTTTAAGTCATTGTATCAACTTTCTTACTGAGTATTGTCAACAGTGTCTGCTGGCTATTTAGTGATGATTTTAACATATTTAACTTGTTTTTTGTAATTCTGATTTAGGTGGATAATCAAACAAAACGTTTTTGTGATTTGTTTCATAGTGGCGTTTCAAGTTACTGGCTTTGTAATGAATGAGTAACACACTGCAGATAAGACACAAAGGTTTACTTCCTTTAACAGTGAATGCAAAATCTTCCTCCCACTCTGACTTAAAAATTCTGTTTTCATCTTCATACTTTCGTTTCTTACAATTTGATGACGCCATCTTCCTTCACAAAATTTTTACAGACACTTCTAAAGAATTAAAGTGAAAAGAAACAATAAGCTCTAACACGAGTAACGCTACCAAACTCTACTTCGCCCAGTCTCACACTAACACTCCGCTAAACTCACTGCTTGCATCAAAGCCACACATGCCATAATAACGCGATCGCAAGCCACGCCCACTAAAACTAACATTGTCAGCACCAACTTGTACGATTACTGATACTCCAGTGCAATTCCTCTGTAATCCTTGCTGATCCAAAATTTCTTTAATCCCTGACTCAAATATAGCATTAAAATTAGGATTTAAATTCTTTAATATATTTGCTCACCATGAACATTAAATTGATGTTTTAATCCAGTGGACTCTCAGTTTGTACCCGGTAATTAATTATAAAACTTGAAAATTTTTAGTTACCTTTTTTATTAAAAAGAGCTCAGCCAATATATCAGGTCATCCCATAAGTAATGTCCGAAAATTTAATACAGAAAGTGCATCATCATTTCTATCTTTGTAAAAGGTTTTAATGGCTAAAATATGTAGTAGGACGTGTATAAAAATGTTCAGACAAATAAAAGAAACTAACCCAACTCCACTTTTTCAAATCATTAGTCAAATAAACCCTTATGAAGATGGATGTGTCTGAGGAGCACATTAGGCATATAATGCTTTATGAGTTTAAAAAAGGCAATCGTACAGCAGAAACTACATGAAAGATTCATGGTGTTTATGGTGCTGAGTCTCTCAATGAAAGAAAATGTCGAAGGTGGTTTCAGAAGTTCAGATCAGGTGACTACAGCTTAAGCGATGCGCCACGTTCAGGTCGACCTGTTGAGTTTAATGATGACTTGATGCTGGTTGTACTTAATGTAGATTGCACTGTAACAGTTGAAGAACTAGCACAGGAGCTTAATTCAACCCAATCAACAGTTTACCGTCATCTGCAACAGCTTGAAAAGGTGTCAAAACTTGGAAAATGGGTCCCCCATGATTTGACAGAAGCCAACCTTAAAGCAAAAGTGGGCATTTGCACTTTTCTGCAGTCTCATGAATGTAACTTACCTTTTGACAGGTTAGTGACTAGAGATGAAAAATGGATATCTTATAAAACTGTTAAGCGCCACAGACAATAGCTCAGTGCTGGTAAACTGGCTATAGCACAACGCAAAATGGACCTCCACCTGAGGAAAGACTTGTTAAGCGTTTGGTGTCGATTACATCAGACTTCTATTGTCAACATTTGTAGCGCTTGAATATTGCACTGAAAGAAAAGAGCTCTGCTTTGATCAATCGTAAAGGTGTTGTGTTACACCAGGATACTGCAGGATTCACATAAGCCTCTATGAAAGTCCACTTACTAACAGGACCACGTCATTTACATCAGTTTTATTCTAACAAAACGTATATATTTTTGTTACAAATAACATTGCATTGTGATATAGGACATGTGAACACAAATAAGTGTTTTACTACCAAACATTATTTTAAAACCATGACAAAAGCTTAAGAATAAGCCTTAAGAACCAGATCCAAATAGTCCCTTACAAACTGAAAGTACTGCAAATCATATGTGTATGACATGGATTTAATAACATATTGTACATCATTCACACATGAATAACACAGGACATTACTATGAAACCAAGTCACTCATATGAGCAATATGGGAGCGAAATACTAAAAGCTGTCTACCATAAATTTGTCCAACTCATCAAATAATCCAAATTCTTCTCATAATCAACAATACCAAAAACTTTAGTGCTATCAATATATATATATATATACACTAATCTACTGACCATTCCTTCACCTAGTTCGTTGATATAAATAAAAAAAAGAGCAAAGCAAAGGTTCTAATAATGAGCTTTTGTGCACCACATTTGCAACATTAATCCAATTTGACTGAATTCCATTTATAATAGCTTTCAGTTTTCTCCCATCTGGCCAGTTTCCTACCCAATAAAACAACCCATCTCCCACACCTATGGAGGTAACTTTTAGAACAAGCTTTTCATGTTGTGTTTTGTTAAATTTTATCTGGAAATCTAGACACACCACGTCTACAATTGTATCATCATTGACACAAGAATGGTTTTTTCAAGGAATGCCAAAGGATTAATAAGACAAAACTCTTTCCAAGTGAAACCATGTTGATTTCTAACAACATTTTAAACTTTGTAAAACATCTTTATTATAATTTCAGAAAATTTTCTTACTACTTGTGTAAGACTAACAGCTCTATAATTACTGGGACAATTTCAATCACCTTTCTTGAACAGGTTAATAATATTAACTGATTTCCAATCAACTGGCACCTGCTCACTATTCAAGAGCTGAGGAAGCACAACAGCAAGTGTTTCATATGTACTATTTTCAATTTCTATTAAACCCCTTGGGTTAATGTCATCTGGCTCAGGTGCTTTATTAGTCTTTAAGTTTCCAATATTTCCTTAACAAGTTTAAAAGTAACGTGAATATCTTTTTAAATTTTGTTTCCATCAAGCAACTGTTCAGGAGGAAGAAATATTACTTCAATTTTATTATAAAAACTGGAAGAGAAAGTACAATTTAATAACCCAGCTATCTCAAAATAAACAAATATGAAACTTCCCTCAAAGACCATATTCCCATCCTAACATTTTGCTTATTTTTTATTTAAAGAAATACTAAATATTAATATTCATACTTTCTATTACGTTATTAGTACTATCAGTACATCACCATTAAGAAAGCTGGTGTCAGTTTCATCATATATATAAATATATTCAAAATAAAAATTATTAGTTAGGAAATGAGTTAGCCTTTTAGTGCAACTAGAAATTCATAGATAAACTAAACAATAGTTTGATTGTTTGTTTCTGAATTTTGCACAAAGCTACACGAGGAATATCTCCACTAGCTGTTCCTAATTTAGTAGCGAAAGCTGGTGAACATCATCTACAGCTAACATTTGGGCTACTCTTTTACTGATGATTAGTGGAACTAACTGTCACATTATAATGCATCCACAGCTGAAAGGGCAGTCATGTTTGGTGGGATGGGAATTTGAACTCACAAACCAAAGATTGTGTATCGAGCACCCTAACTACTATGCTGGACCACTATCTCACACTCCTACCCATTAAGAAATGAAGTGATGACATTAAACACTTCATATAAAATATTTCAATTTTTGTATCTTTAATTTCAACTCCCTCTTTATACTGACATCATGTATCTTTTACAGTACAGATACCTTACAAGAAAAATACAATTTACGTTTTTGAATCTTCAGCTAGATTGTCTATAGCTTTCAGTCCTGGTTTGGCTTAACACTTCCAGGGCCAGCTAACTACTACAATTAACTCTGCAATGTCGTTGCAATATCTTTGAGGAGAAGGTAGAGGTATGTCATCAGCAGGATCTGTTGGAGGATGATAAATGGACACACCAGCAGAAGCATGAGTTTGTAACCATAGACTTATCATTAGTGTTTTTCTACTATAATCCATAACAGCACACATCTGTTTACACTTAATTTTACCATTTTATAACTAATCTCTTTTCAACAATTTTTAATCATGTATTTCCAATTTCTAATTTGAATATGTGATACATGGTTAGTTGGTTCATTATCAAACTTTAAATCATTCCAAAATTCTATTAGGACTTTTACAGACTTCAGCAAATAGAACTGAGCCAAATTTCTACCCTGTATCCAATATTCTGTAATTGCTCCACATTTTAAAAAGGTTGTATATATTGTATTAAAATGATATTGAAACACCTTTATGTCATTACAGTCCATGTTGCCAACTTTAGTCGTGCTCTATCTTATGGCTATGGACCTTGATAATAGCCCTGCAAAGTAATCTCAATTGCAAAAGGTCTACTGAAAGACTATCAAGTTCAAAGCAAACTTTGTCTTGCTAAAGGCTCTTCATAATCTATCTAGTGTACATAGATGATGGCTTTCCATCTTAATAGTCTAAGCATATAGAAATCCATGGTCACTGCATACTAGTGACTTGAATTATAATATTTTCGTATAGAACAGCTTGAATATAATTTCATTTTCCAGCTGTATGTATGCATCATTGAGGCATATTGCGTGGCTTTTTCACACAGAGATTTCTCTTGATTATTTTATTTATTGTTGCTTGGGGCATTTGGATAGCTTTTGCCCCTAACTTTTGTCTTTAGATTGTCACTTGTTAACAGATACTGCACTTTACCATGACCAGAGCACAATTTGTTGCAGGTCTTGGTCTAGATAGTTATGGTACTCCAAGTTGGTCTGTGTTCTTTTGTTTGTCAGTGCCATTAAGTACACACTTTTGGAAATTTTAAGTCTTTGATCTAAAAAAGGTTTTTCCAACAAAAGCAGTTAATTTTCAGTAACATCATGCTATCTACAAAAAAAAAAAAATATTAAAATGTAGTTGTGATACATGCCATTCTATCATGACTTTATGTAGATGCCCTACATTTCTTTTTTATCCATTACAGGCACTGACACTATTGTACCTTCTGCATCTGCATTACAAAATGATTTTCAAGATAATTTCCTAAACTCCTATATCAGATTCTGGGGCACTACTTTTCTTATTTTTTAAATTTTAATAGAAATAAAGTATTTTGTTAAGAAATGATTATCTCAACTCAGCAGTCTTCAGGTAGGCTGATGTCTTTGAGTGGAAGGCTAGTACTTCCAAATGTAAAATAATTTTCAACTTTGGATGGTTTTCATGAGATATTAAAAGCTACATTTATTCAGTTAATTCTTATCGCCTATTTGTCTATGTTGTTGTTTTTTTTTAGTGAGAATGTATGTCAGCATTGACTGTTTTAATGACTGTCTTAATTTTTAAGATAGATAAACTGAATTACTTATCAGTAATCTTAAGTTGGATAGCTTTAATCATACATCCATGCCATTTTATGACATCATGAATAAATCATATCTTGATCTACTGCTGTGTACAACAACTGCTTAAAGAGTTTTATATTTTAAGTAAGCTCTGCAATTTCTTTTTTGATAACTGAATATCTATGAATTTAGTCCTTTTTTCTCCTCCCCCTTCAGTAGCTCACTGGTAAGTCTGAATGCTTATAACTCTCAAAACCAAATTTCTATATACTTGTGGTGGGCACAGTACAGATAGTCTAGTGTAGCTTTTTTCTTAACTACAAACAAATAACATCCTTCAAGAAATAATACAGAATATATATATATGTTGCTGGGTTTATTCAAATAAGTTTTCTAAATGTTTGTTTGTGCAGGTGTTTTGTATTTAGTTGTAACATTCTAGTTAACTGGATATCAAGTGGTTGTAAATGTGTACTAGCTCATTTACTGATTTAAAAGTTATGTAAACCAATGGTTAGAAACTTATAGTATCAGTTTGGTCATGTGGCTATCTCCCATAAGGAGGTGTGAGCCCAACTGAAGGAGAATACAAATTAGTAAGAATCTGAGCTATTTCTACACATACGTGTGATTTTAGAATAGTTAGCAAAATAAGTAATGTTGAGTTCAGGTATTAAATCCAAATTCAGCTTGTCCTCATCCTGTGTAGGAATTACAATCTTCACCTTCTCTCAACCTCAGCAAACAGGAAAGGCTCAAACTGGAGTTAATGTGAAAGATAAAACATACACTTTCAGTGTGAAAAGATTTTTGTTATAATTTTCTATTTTAACAGTTGTTTTCCTCTGCTGTCTTTTAAGTGGTTGATAGTACTTGTCTTTGACCACACATTTCATGTTGTAGCTGAGGATTTTAGAATGGTATTCTAGTTATATCCACAAATGTAGATTTCTAACTGAAACTAGGAAATTTTGTGTTCATGCACGCGTGTTCACCGATCCTGAAAAGATCACAGCAATTAAAGTCTGGCCCCTATCTCCTAACAAACAATAATTTTGTGGCTTTCTGCATTTCAGTGGATTCAACTTCTCTAAGAAAACTACACTGCTTTAAAAGGACTGTATGAATATCATATTGTACTATTCTGTGTAATGCCCTACATCTTTTAAGTAAGTAAAATATTTAGTGGTAGTGTAGACATTGCACCATGAGGCTGGTTAGAAGCAAATCCCAGCTACAGCAGGGTGAACTTCATTAGAGTTGTAGGTTTACTTCTTGAGAGAATCATCTTATATACAATTGGTACTTTACCCAAAATTGAAGAAAAGTAATCAGTATGTGTTACTCATTTTATAGATTCATTCACTAAGTGAGCTGAAGGATTCTGAAAGATCACCACTTCATCCAGTGGAAGGACCTTGGGCAAGAACAACCATAATACTGTATATGTATATATTGTAAAAATCTTGAATTTTACTTTCACTTGTTTTGTTATCACAATTTTGTATTTTGAGTTTATTTGAACCTTCTCTATTTTGTTTTCAGTTTGATTATAATGTTCAAACTTTATTGTGTATGTTTCACAATTTTTAAAGAAAAAAAATCTCTTTTATTACATACCTCCAACGTTTATTGCACTAATTATCACATTTGAATATCTTATAGCTTGCTCCATTCTAATTAATACATCTTTTCTAACCTTTCAAAACAAAATATTGGATTTTTGAAATAAAAATTTTCACTAATAGACACTTATACTTGAATAACTAAATTTTAACAAAATAGTATGTGGCCATCAATTGTCAGGGTTTGTTTCATGTTTAGCAGCATACAGTAAGTATTTCTTTTCATAACATTAATTGTTTGTCTTTTTATATTTTGTGGTAGTACCTGCTTAGTTTTTAAATATATATTGCATACAGATATATATCCAGAAAAGGTTTTATTGTAACTTTCAACAATTTTGTTAAGTTTCTAATATTTCCCTGTACTTATTTTTAAAAAATTGGCTAATTGAGAGTAGGTTGTTGTGTAATATTAATTAACATTTCTGTCTTGATTTCAGAGCAATATATTTTTACTTTTATTTTTAAAATAATTCTGGATTTTTTTAACAGAAATAGTATAAATTATATCATTATCTCAAAATCTCCTAATGATAACATTACTAAGGTTGAGAATAAAAAATAATTGGAACTGAAATGTTTGTTTTGCTTTATTATTGTAATTTTAAAAGAAACAAAGTAAAATGTATTGGACATATGTGCTTCAATAAGTTACATACTGGTTACTTTATTAAGACTTATATACAATTTCAGATTTGGGCTTGACTTGAGTTACAGATGCAAATTATACTGATCACATGATGTTTTGGTGATTCCATCAGTACTATAATTGGCTAGATAGAACACATTTCCTGCCATTTTAATTCATGGATTGTGGCATCTAAAGAGGCATAATGATGGTTGCACATCTAACAGGTGTTACAGTGGTCATGACAGATTTGTTGGTAGGCAGTTCCAACACACTGGTCATTCTGATTTATTAGCAACGATAAAAAGGTGAATAAAATGTCACTGTGATGGAGAATTGTGGCCATAAACATAGTCACATAAAACATCATAAAACAACAAAAACTGAAATAATGTAAAAAATGGAGTATGACAGTATGAGACCATTAAGTAAGTTGCTACCTCAGTTAGTAACATGAATAAATGCTTTGAGTGGTGTAAAGAGTAGAGAGATTAAACTAATGAAAACTGGCAAAAAAGTAGTGTCATTTGATGAATCATGCTTTGCTCTTTTATGCATAGATGGGAGAAGATAGGGTTTGGAGAAAGCAACACAAAATACTTAATCTCTCTTGTGTGGTGCCAACTGTCTAGGCCTCAGGTGTATGATTCATGGTTTAGAGTATATTTTCTTGGCATATCCTGGGCCCATTGGTCACTTCAGAAGACAAAATGAATTTTATAGGTTATCTGTGACAACTTTAATGCACTGTAATTGCCTATTGAATGTTAAAGCATGTATACTGAGATCTTTCTCAGAATTAGAAGAAGGCTTCAGCCTAGAAGTAGAAGCTGAAATGTCATATGTTTCTTCAACAGACAGTTGCAGCTAATTAATGTTCTACAACACACTATGTCTATTCTGCCTAAACATTCCACTACAACTGTATGTAGTGATGTTTCATGTGTATCATGATGAGATGGTTATTTGCAAGATGGCAATACCTACAACCACCATGCCAAAATTGTGTGTGTATGGTTGCAGAGAAATAAGAGAAACTTCAGGTATTTACTACAGTTACTACAATCCACAGATCTCAATCCAACTGAGCACATGTGAGATGAGTTTAAAAAAGGCATTCACTATCACAATAATCTGTCTGCCTCACTCCATGAATTGCATGCAATATTAATGACTAAATGAAGAAAAATCCTTCATGACACATTCCAGCACCTTGAGGATCCTATACTGTTTTTTATGTAAAAGGTCACCCAGTCCATTATTGGGTATTGGTTCTAATAAGGTGGCTAGCTAGTTAGTGTATATTAGGAAACTTTTGAATAAAATGTTTATGGATATTGAATAACAACTCTATTAAACCAGTACGTGTAATACTTGTACTCAGTCCTTTCATACAAAAAATGCTGTTTATAATAGCCAAGTCTACTCCATTGCCAAACTATGTAAATTAACCTAGTTATATGGTTTATTCATTAAACAAGTAATATGTTATTACAGACTTTGATCAAAGCAAGCTACTTACAAATCAGAATTAAAACTTATCACATTAATTAATATAGATAGTTTAAAATACCATTCTTTTATAATAATTTGAATGCATTTATTCATCACTTGTGTAAACCTTTCTAGTAATACCACTTTCAGTCATAAATCATACTTTTACTAATATGCCATGATGTTTGGGGAGCTTAGGAAATTTACTGTTAAATTTATATACTAAGCTAACAATGCAAAATAATTTTCATAATAAAATATGTGTAAAATTATATAATTAATACAGAAATTAATAAACATATATATTAAACACTTAACCAATACTTGTAATGAAACTAACATCCAGCTTCTTTATAAACAACAGTAAAAAAGATGTATTATGTAACCATTTTGGTGACAAAATATTTTTAATCTATCAAACTAAAACGATTTCAGTTAGTAATTTTTGTATCTTATATAGCCCAGTACTAAAAGCTATTCAACATAATCATAAAAGAAACTGTATATTCAAAATTGGGTTCTGAACTCCATTTATGCTCTAAACTATGGTTTTAATAAGAATGTTATATTAGAAATACAAAAACAGAAAATATACAATTGTTTATGGTTTTATTAAAAAATACAAAAGCAATTTTTCAAAAGTTTATAACACTCACTAATTAAATCAGAATTCCATCAAATCATATATAACTAAAATATTTATCTGAAAAATTTGATGTGTCATATTTTTCAGAGTTTTCATCTTATTTACATCAGTAAATTTTAGTTTTTCTTCTTATAGCCATCCATAACCAAATCAACGTCAGCCTTCATAGCACTTTCAGAATAGCAATTTTGTTGACTGCCTATACCAAGGGTAAGATCTTGGTTGCACCACCTAAGAGAAGAAACATACTAAACATCAGAAACACTACAATGCAAGAGAACAAGGCAGTTTATTTTAACAGTATGGCTCAATTCTACTTCACTTACAAAGAAACTGCTTACAGTGAATTCACTTTTGGCAAATAGTCCTCCTTAACACTATATTAAAAATTTTTATGAGGAGTCAAGAAGAAACATTCCCTAATCCTATAGGAGTACATAGGGGTACTTTGACCCATGTAAGCCAAATCTTTGAATTATATGAAAATTAAATAATGTAATGCTAAGAAAAGCAACAAATGCAGTATAGATGATGCATACAGAATAAAGTGATAATTCATAATTTTTGTTCGTTATCATACATGTTTCCAAAATTATTTATAGCATAAATATACAATTGAGTGATTTTCTGTATAATCCTATCCTAGAAGAAAGAAAGTTTTCTATAATTTTTTAATAATTTGTATTCAAACATTTGAAATATGTATATCTATACACACACACACGTACACATATATACATATAGTTATTTTTGAACAAACAAAAATTAAATTTTCACGAATTGATGGAGTGCTCTTTACTGATAACTGCACATTTTCAGTGAAGTAATTACAATGAATGGATTTTGCACAGATAACATCCATGAAAAAAACACTTTCTTATACATTTTATTCACTCACATTTAATAATGCAAACTGCATTACATCTCACCCTATAAAATTACTATAACATAAAATTCTCAAAAAATTAAGGTACTCAGTTGGGTGGACCTCTATTTTGAAAATGAAAATCTTTGTATAAACATAAAAATGACAAAGCAGCTCAAGTTAGTCCTGGTAGAATTTTAACTCTGCACAAACACAAATTCAATGTGGATACAAATTAAAAAGTGGAAAACCATGTATTGATAATAAATATTAACTTGTAATCAAAAATTTATAATTTGTTAATCCAAGTACATCTACACTGGAAAAACTATTATGTGGAGCAAAATGTCCCATTTCTCATTGTTTGCTTAAAATGGATGGGTTTTAGTTTGAAGAAAACCTGGACAATATTTTAGACAGTACTGTGTTTTATTCTAATTGTATTCATTTATAGGTTTATTTTAACGGTTATTCGTAAGGAAGATATGAATGTTTTGACATTCTTGAAAATACTTCTGAGCCAGTGACTTTACAGTCTGTCTTGCTCAGTCCAAAGCCACAACCTTAAAGCAAATAAACTAGTGGTCTGAATATTTTGGAGTTCTGATTAAGGAACCCAGTATTTTAAAATAATATTTTTCATGTCAGTAATAAAGGTTAATTTGTTATCACAAGATCTTAACATAATATATAGGGACAACTAGGGACATATTGGTTCAACTAGGCTGCCCTATCCTCTAAAATATCATACAAGTAGGGTAGTAATGTTTAACAGATATAATAATTGCAATAAATTATTTCTTTGTTATGCAAAATTTGCATTTAAGAGCTGTCAGTGCACAACTTGGGTACACAAATACATATATAAATTTTAATCTGTCTTGCAACTGCAACAACACTGCTCCAATTGTAATATCACTGGTATCAGTATCCTAGATGAATGAACTATCTGATTTTACATATGCTGACACTTGAATCTTGATTAAAGCATATCTCAAGCAGCAGAATGCTTAGTGATGATCTTCAGTCCACTTAAAATATGTTTCAGCATTATTTAGTTTCAACTTGAAATCTATCTTCTTCATCTCTTCAGATACATAGCTAGAATTTTTAACAGCAGACCAAACACCAAGATGTCAGTGACAACAGAGCAAGCACATCTTTTCTTCTAGTTCTCTAAATGTAAGTTACTTCAGCATTTTGAAAGTGGTACATACATTATATTGGCCAAATGGCATAGCACGAAAATCACCTTGAGTGCTGAAAGAAATTCTAAGTGTGCATATAGTTTGATTTGTTAGCATCTAGAAACTAATCTGAAGTGCATAACAACTGAGCACCTACCAATCTTTTCAGACTAAAACCAAAACTGTTGTTTTTGTTGAAAAAAAACAAAACATTATTTGATAACATTTTATATGAGTTTCATATAATAGGGGAACACCTTTTATAAAAGTTGTACCTCTTGACCTTAATTAATTTTGATAAATTGTCAGATTCAGTGAATTACTTTTCTGTGGACTTTCTGTCTCAGCTGCTTCTGGTGAGACATTGTGATACTAACTTAAATTTTGTTGACACTGCTATGAATAATTAGACTTTCATAATTGATCGTAAAATCAGTGCTTAAAAGTGAGTTATCAAAACTTAAGGTACCTGATTATCATATCTATCAGATCAAATGTAATCTCTGCTGTCAGACAAATATTTGGAAACTTCAAGCTTATAACCAACAGTGTAAAATATATCTTAGTATTAGCTATGCCCTTTGTTCTCCAAAAAAATCTTCATAGCAGATGAATTAATAGATGCATGTCATCTGTATCAATGTGAAGTTACTGGTTTTCAAATGAACCATTTGATACTACAAATAATCAGTGTATTAAACAGACAGCTTACTGAGTTACTTAAATTATGTTGTATACAAATTGCTTGAATAATCATCAACCATAACTTTTAGATGTTCTTGCAGCTATACATTTTCTTTTGGAAACTGTAACAATGAAACAAAAGAAAATTGTGTAGCTAGTTCCAGCCACTTCTACTTATAACAGGTAACTGTTAAGATGAGCCTAATCTGCTTTCTGGACAAGGAACAGATTTTGTTCTGTATTTCAATCCTATAACCATAATAATGTACTGGATTAGTTCATGGCACATCACAGAATACCACTGTGCATTTAAAGATAGTGTGATTTCTTCCTCAGCATGCACTTGTGCAGCTCAGTTCTCAAATCTGGTTAGCCCTGAATGATTTTCAAACATGAACATCAAGTTATATAACTGAACAAATAATGAAAAATAATATATTTATTCACTCTAGTGCAAACTGAAAATTACCAACATACTGGACAGCTTCTATATTTTATAAAATGATTATAACTGATTGCTTGCATGGAAAGAACTTTTGTAAAACATCTGCATATGACAACGAAAGAAACTAGAAGAATGTGATATTAAACTTTTAAGTTAAACCATGACTCTTGTGCAGTATCCTATAGTTCTTATATTATCTCTTTCATTTACTATTACAAATAATCATATTCAAGGGAACTTTCTAACTCATATTAACTTGCACAACTATCTATGTCACCAGTGAAATATCCTTACCCACTTTATGAGGACAGACACTGACATAATAAATATAAACTTTCATTGAACAATCATTGTAACTTTACTTAAAGAAAAGGTGAAGTGCCTATTTACGACCTTCATACATTCTGTTTACTAAAAAAATACCTAGATACATACAGAACAACTGCAAGAAAATTTAGAAAATTACTTGAAGATATCCAAATAAGGATATACTTTATTCAGATCAGGAAAAGGTAAAATATGATGACATCAATATTATCATATAGCAATATAATTTGTATCAAACATTTGAAAGATGAAGTTGGCATACTACAGCAGTGTATGCTGTTAAAGGATGCACTTCACATCCTTTTGTGAAGTGGATTGTATTCTAGATTATTTTAATAAGTTACCTTCACTCTATCACTTCAGCAAGAAATAAGCTCAAGTAAAAGGCAATTGTATATATAAGAATCCTGCAGTCTTTGTAACACTTACTTGCAAGTAAAGAGATTATAATTGTAGGTTTTACAAACTAAAATTCCACTGCAGATATACATCCTGGAAAAATCTTTATATAAAAACAAATTATTTTCCTTCTTTCTGTATAAGTAATACAAGATGTCTGTCTAAATGGAACTAGTTAATGTCACTCTACATTGAGGTATGTTAAATGTTTTAACAAATGTTATGAAGTATTGGTGGTTATGATTATTTTTCCAGGTTTGAAGAAACTGGCAGGTGTGATGCTGAAGATAATATTGCTCATTTCAGATATTATTAAAAATGTCTTGAGGTTCTCTTTACAATTTATTCCATATTTTTTGTGTTTGATAGTTATAACCTAAAATGGAGGTACTGAAAGTTCTTAAGACTATTCAACCAATTGTGCCAACATCTTTAAACATAAGAAACATTTTAGAAGTAAACTATCAATTGAAAATAATCCATCAAATCAATCTACGTATTTTCTAGAATATCAAATAATGAACAAAAGTGCCCTTTCTTAAAAATAAATCGTATAATAAAATTATAAAAATTTTACATATTATCATGTTGAATGAAAACTGATGCACTGTAAACCAATAGGCCTAATATAATTAATAAAAATTATGTTAAATTACAGAGGTTTGTTTCATTGTATTCATCTGAATTTGTTTCTCACTAGAAAAGTAGTAACAATACCTATCCATATTTTAATATGACTGTTATTATTAATATTAAGGTTACAAAAGTAAATATTATTTTGTAACAAATACATAAACTGTTTCAAAATGATTCTGGATCAAATTTATATTTTATTTTAAAAAATGTAATACACCCTCTTAAAAATGTCATATATGAAACAGATAACAGCAACAATATTGTGTAATATATATGGAAACTTTAGTTTACTCAGAAAAATACATACCTAATGGCTGCAATAACTTCTTGTTGAATAGCATTGGTAAACTTGCTGCTGAAGCAGTAAGGCACCTATATTGGTTAAAAGATCTCATATCACACTTAGTTGTTTAATAAACCAAGACAAAAAAATATTTTCAAGTTTTAGCATAGAACTAAAATAAGACCATTAAGTTTATTAAAACATACACAAAATGTTTTAACCCCACTGTTACATTTAAAGAAAATTGACATTATAAGTGAAAAAGAGAATAAATACATTAACCATGACTAATACTTAAACTATGTTAAATTGAAGCAGCTGAAATGTAGTTACTCTACAAGATGAACTTAAACTTTAGCAGAAAAAAACAAACCAAAATGAAAGCAAGTATAAGATTATCTGATAATGCCTTCTATAAGTTTTATATAATTGTAGAACACCTTTTGTAAAAGTTGTACTTTTTGACATTATTCAATTCTGAAATTATCAGATTCAGAAATTTACTTTTCTGTGAACTTTTTGTCTCAACTACTTCTTGTGAAACTCTGTAATACTAATTTTAAAAATTATTTTTATAAATAATTAAAAAACTTTCATAATTAGTTGTGAAATCAGTGCTTAAAAGTGAGTTATCAAAACCGAAGGTATCTGATCACCAAATCTTTCAAATCAAATCTAATCTCTGTTGTCAGCCAAATATTCACAAACTTCAAACTAACAACCATCTGAGTAACTAAACAAATAGCAATTTAACTAGATGAGCCTGAATGGTAAATCAGTACATTTTGTCAAACTATTCTTCTCAAAACAAAAGGTGAAAGTAGCCATAACAACTTTAGACATGCTACATTTTTGAAGAAGCTTAGAAGAAGATACTAATATTTCATAGCAAGAATAGGCTTGATTAAAATATATATTCGTCAAGACCCAGACTGTGAAGGGACCTGAAAAACAAGTTAAACTATCTACAAAAAGGTGAAGAATTACATTAAAATGAAAACAATAACATAAGATTTAGCAATAAAAAAAGAATAGTATCTCAATCAGTTTTTCATTTACACAGTCATTGCACAATGAATAATCTTCCACTTCCTCTCTTGCACCCATCTTCAGACTAACTGATATGCAGAAAGAGGAAAGTTTTAAAAATTAATGTAATAAATGCATATGACTAATGTGTTTACAAAGGCTATTATTTTCCTACAATGAAAATATGTAACTGATAGGTACTTACCTCCTTCCACATAAACAGCTATAACTTTAGTTATTGGCAATAAAATCAACACAGAAAATACATGTGAAATGTTTAGCAGTTCAAACTCTGAAGAGAAGTACTTTGAAACATTATGATGAATAATAAGAAAAATAAAGGGCAAAGCTGTTCACTTTTATTTCTGATTTTACTGCTTTTCTTTATACTTTCATAATTTCTGAAGAATCCAGTATATCATGAAGGTAAAGGAAATAGCAGATAAAATACAAAGTCTTACTGAAAAAGATTCAATAGACTCACAGAAAAAGTTTCAGTAAAAATCCTTTGTTAAAACATATGATTTTTCATGCACAAAAGACTTGTAATGCTTACTGAAAGTCTGTCTGTCAAATTCTGTGAACATACACATACTGTTTTGAAAGTTATAGTATGAAACTACAGCAAATACAAAGTGGTTGCAATACTGGCCAATTCAACTGAGCTGGTGTGAAGACAGGTATGGTGATAAAGGATACAGGAGACATCTATTGCAAAAATAGCAGATCTACAATATCCATGGAAAAACAGGAGTAGGAAATGTGTCTTGAAAGAGAGGTGGTAGAAAGAGCAAGAGGTCAAAGTTCAAAGAGAGGAAGAATAAGGGCATTGAGAGCAACATTGAGATTTCAATCTGGTAGAGGAACTGCCATAATATGTATTAAGAGTGATTTATTCTCATCTAGAAATTTAGTGAAAGTAACTGTGTATATACAAATTGTAAATGTGTTTCTTTGTAAAAAATTGTTGCACTGTTTAACATAACTAGAATTAATTCTGTAGAAAATTAAAAATAAGTAAATAAATAAATGAAAAATAAAACACCTCCACAAAATAAATATCGAACACTGGAGTCATTATTTAATGTTTTAACATAGTTGGTTTTGCTTCAGTTGAAGAACAAGTGAGAGAAGAAGAGATGTAGTATTTTGATATTTCATCTAGTTTGTTCTTGTTAATTTCTTTGCAGAATAAGCATCTTAGGTTTTTTTATCTGCTCTTGCTTTCAACTTTAAGTTTAAAACATAACTCAAAAAGCACCATAAATGACACCTTATAAATCAGAGTCATCCCACCTGATGAGCTGGAAAGCTTACTTAAGTCTCTTTTTACTATCAAAGCCATTCATGTAGATACTCTTGGGGTTCTCATAGTAATTTACATGGACTGTCCCCATCTTCTGGATTGTCTTATCCTAACATGATACGGGTGAAAATAAAATGCTGAAGAAGGCAAGCAGCATGAGGTTTGCAAGGTTGTTTCAATGGAGCCCATTTTCTTCAGCAATTCAGGTGCTTTATCTCTGCATACACCCAATCTCATTCATCATAGATTTCCAAATCACTGAATGGTTGATGAAAGACAAATAATATTTAACAGTATGCTGCTTCTCTGTAAGGGGAATGCCAAGAGGCAACACATCCTTCTGGCAAGATGTTAATTCACCTTCAACAGGACCACAGTTTCCTAAATCTATGCCCCCAGTGGTGCAGTGGTATGTCTGCTGACTCCCACCTCTAGAAATCTGATTTCGATACATGTGGTGGGCAAAACACATATAGCCCATTGTGTAACTTTGTGCTTAATTCCAAACAAGCCTCAAAACATACCCAATTCTATAAAATAGTTAACCAAGTGGCCAAGTGAGGGGACATTCTCAAAGCTACCAAGTGGTCCATCCTAATGAAGGAAATTAAATTGATGAATCCACTTATGATTACAGTCACAGTAACATTATATAACATCCAGAAACAAATTGCCATGTGGGCATTTTAGGTTCCAGGAGCTACACATGATGCCTTGACTTATTCCAGAAGAATACAATGCCTAAACTGTTATATGCTTGTAATATCATTGTTAAGACAAAACTTTTCTATGGATAGTCTCCTGTTTACAGTTGGGAAGTAAGATTTCCATTCATATGTCAAATCCAAGCCAGTAAATAATTTTTCTATGTCAGGTAGGTATTTGCAGAAGCTCAGAAGAAGTTGAACATAAATCTATAATGACCAAGAATGATTTGTTGATGACTCTCTGATGATTTTAGGTTTTTATAAGAGCTGCAATTTTTTTATTTCACTTGTTTGTGATAAATCTCAACAATAGACAGACAGCACACAATCTACTTGTTTTAAAATAATATACTCATAACAAGTCAAACATATCTTAACAAATGTTATGCTGGTGGTTAACACAATTGCATTCAGAGTTTTATGTAAATCTCTTATTCATCAAAGTCCACACAGGCTAGTTCAGTTATTTTATAACCCAATTTAAAAGATAAATTACTTCTCTCTCTCTCTGTTATTTCAATACAAGCTGTAATACGTTTTATTCAGAAATCATTCCTTACAGCTAAAGTGATAGTCATGAAGTCTAACTTTTACGTTCACTAACTTATTTTTTCCTCTCTGTAACTGCAAGTATTTATGATAAATGACAGAAAAATCTAAAAATATCTAGCCTTCCAGTGAAAACAATATTATACATAATGAGAAAAACTCAGAAGGTTCAAGTAAGATGACATCAACAATATTACAAAAGCCTAGTACAACAGTGAAACTACATACAAGGTGTATAACTTGTACAGAGTTGTGTAACAAGATTTATCATAACTACTACATTTTAAACACTTGAATTTTAATGCTCTTGTTACAAAATGTAAGTAATAATTAAATATTAAATAAAGAGTAAACATTAAGAGTAAACAAAATGTTATAATGGGGTGTAGGACTCTTGAAGGATGATAAAGGAAGGCTTGTATCTGATGATTATGAAAAGACTGGGTTATTACATTTGGCTATTTCTTTGGTGTTTATTAGTGAAGATATAAGTAGTATTCCACCTCTTGGACAACTGATAAATGGAAACAAGATCAAATGAGATGACTCCATTAATTCTGATCTAGTTAAATGGGAAGTTTAAAAAACAATAAGTCTCTTAGGCTAGATAATATTTTCCCAAAGGTTTTAAAGGAGGTTGAAAACTGGATATGTGAGCCACTTACTACTATTTTGTGCTAGTCCTTGAATAGTGGGAAGATACTAAATGATTGGAAGTTACCTGAGGAGGTGATAAAAATTGTCCTAGTAATTACAGATCCATTGGTCTTACTTGTGGGAAAAGTTTTGGAAAGTCTGTTAAAAGATGCTTTGCAAAGTAATTTAACAAAGTTTAGAATTCACAAGGGGAAAATGTTGTCTTACAAATCTTTTGATATTCATTGAAAAGGCTACTGCATATATACATTTGGGTAAGGATGCAGGACTTGGTTATCTGGATTTTCAGAAAGCATCTGAAAAGTGTCTCATAAAAGGCTTGTAGAAAACATTATCTTTGTAAATGTTGGGAATAAATTTTCTAATTGGATAGAAGAAAGCAGAGGGTTGTTACAAATGAAGTTCAATGAAACTGGATTAATGCTACAAGTGAGATACCTCAGGGCTTAGTCTAAGGATCTTTGCTCTTTTTTGATTTACATTGATGACATAGATGAAGGTATAATTAATAAATTACTTAAATTTGCAGATGATATTAAGGTCTTGTGTGTTGCTGGCTTTT